>NC_088884.1:59101947-60351947 GCF_037157495.1 Lathamus discolor
TTACCATTCAGACTGTCATAAAGGCTACAGCTCCAGGGACATTTGTGCTCCAAATGGCATGGCAAGAGGAGCACGGCACTGCAACAGCATTGCTTCTTACCATACCTTTCTTGTCTGGGCCAGCCATTGTTCTTGGGACATTAGCATCAGCTGCGAGGTGCTCTTCTGATTAGGGTTAGGGTGTTGGGTTATGCAAACTGTTCAGAGATCCATAATAGCTACAGCTCCAACTCCGGGGCAGGAAAGATCACTACAAGGAGAGCCTGGCAGTGTACTGCTATTATTCTTTCCACAACATTTTCATCTGGACCAGCCATTCTGCTTGGGACTTGAAACTCAGCTTCAAGGTGCCATTTAGATTAGGGTTCGGGTTAGGTTTAGGGTTATGGTTCAGGAACTCACAAAGCCCACATAGACAAGGACACTTGGGTTGGAAAAGTCATGCTGAGTGGAGCATGGCACAGCAAAGACATTGCTTGGTCCACACCTTTCTCATCTGGGTCAGCCATGGTGATTAGGACCCGAAAGTAAGCTGCAAGTTGAAATTTAGGGTAGGGTTAGGGTTAGTGTTAGGGTTACCATTCAGACTGTCATAAAGGCTACAGCTCCAGGGACATTTGCACTGCAAATGGCATGCCAAGAGGAGCACGGCACTGCAAAAGCATCGCTTCTTTCTACACCTTTCTCATCTGGGACAGCCATGGTAATAAGGACCCTAAACTAAGCTGCAAGGTGCCATTTATGTTAGGGTTAGGGTTACCATTCAGACTGTCATAAAGGCTACAGCTCCAGGGACATTTGCACTGCGAATGGCATGCCAAGAGGAGCAGGGCACTGCAACAGCTTTGCTTCTTTGTACACCTTTCTCATCTGGGACAGCCATGGTGATAAGTACCCTAAACTAAGCTGCAAGGTGCCATTTAGGTTAGGGTTAGGGTAGGGTTACCATTCAGACTGTCATAAAGGCTACAGCTCCAGGGACATTTGTGCTCCAAATGGCATGCCAAGAGGAGCACGGCACTGCAACAGCATTGCTTCTTACCATACCTTTCTTGTCTGGGCCAGCCATTGTTCTTGGGACATTAGCATCAGCTGCGAGGTGCTCTTCTGATTAGGGTTAGGGTGTTGGGTTATGCAAACTGTTCAGAGATCCATAATAGCTACAGCTCCAACTCCGGGGCAGGAAAGATCACTACAAGGAGAGCCTGGCAGTGTACTGCTATTATTCTTTCCACAACATTTTCATCTGGACCAGCCATTCTGCTTGGGACTTGAAACTCAGCTCCAAGGTGCCATTTAGATTAGGGTTCGGGTTAGGTTTAGGGTTATGGTTCAGGAACTCACAAAGCCCACATAGACAAGGACACTTGGGTTGGAAAAGTCATGCTGAGTGGAGCATGGCACAGCAATACATTGCTTGGTCCACACCTTTCTCATGTGGGTCAGCCATGGTGATTAGGACCCGAAAGTAAGCTGCAAGTTGACATTTTGGGTAGAGTTAGGGTTAGTGTTAGGGTTACCATTCAGACTGTCATAAAGGCTACAGCTCCAGGGACATTTGCACTGCAAATGGCATGGCAAGAGGAGCACGGCACTGCAAAAGCATTGCTTCTTTCTACACCTTTCTCATCTGGGACAGCCATGGTGATAAGGACCCTAAACTAGGCTGCAAGGTGCCATTTACGTTAGGGTTAGGGTTACCATTCAGACTGTCATAAAGGCTACAGCTCCAGGGACATTTGCACTGCGAATGGCATGCCAAGAGGAGCATGGCACTGCAACAGCATTGCTTCTTTGTACAGCTTTCTCATCTGGGACAGCCATGGTGATAAGGACCCTAAACTAAGCTGCAAGGTGCCATTTAGGTTAGGGCTAGGGTTAGGGTAGGGTTACCATTCAGACTGTCATAAAGGCTACAGCTCCAGGGACATTTGTGCTCCAAATGGCATGCCAAGAGGAGCACGGCACTGCAACAGCATTGCTTCTTACCATACCTTTCTTGTCTGGGCCAGCCATTGTTCTTGGGACATTAGCATCAGCTGCGAGGTGCTCTTCTGATTAGGGTTAGGGTGTTGGGTTATGCAAACTGTTCAGAGATCCATAATAGCTACAGCTCCAACTCCGGGGCAGGAAAGATCACTACAAGGAGAGCCTGGCAGTGTACTGCTATTATTCTTTCCACAACATTTTCATCTGGACCAGCCATTCTGCTTGGGACTTGAAACTCAGCTTCAAGGTGCCATTTAGATTAGGGTTCGGGTTAGGTTTAGGGTTATGGTTCAGGAACTCACAAAGCCCACATAGACAAGGACACTTGGGTTGGAAAAGTCATGCTGAGTGGAGCATGGCACAGCAAAGACATTGCTTGGTCCACACCTTTCTCATCTGGGTCAGCCATGGTGATTAGGACCCGAAAGTAAGCTGCAAGTTGAAATTTAGGGTAGGGTTAGGGTTAGTGTTAGGGTTACCATTCAGACTGTCATAAAGGCTACAGCTCCAGGGACATTTGCACTGCAAATGGCATGCCAAGAGGAGCACGGCACTGCAAAAGCATCGCTTCTTTCTACACCTTTCTCATCTGGGACAGCCATGGTAATAAGGACCCTAAACTAAGCTGCAAGGTGCCATTTATGTTAGGGTTAGGGTTACCATTCAGACTGTCATAAAGGCTACAGCTCCAGGGACATTTGCACTGCGAATGGCATGCCCAGAGGAGCAGGGCACTGCAACAGCTTTGCTTCTTTGTACACCTTTCTCATCTGGGACAGCCATGGTGATAAGTACCCTAAACTAAGCTGCAAGGTGCCATTTAGGTTAGGGTTAGGGTAGGGTTACCATTCAGACTGTCATAAAGGCTACAGCTCCAGGGACATTTGTGCTCCAAATGGCATGCCAAGAGGAGCACGGCACTGCAACAGCATTGCTTCTTACCATACCTTTCTCATCTGGGCCAGCCATTGTTCTTGGGACATTAGCATCAGCTGCGAGGTGCTCTTCTGATTAGGGTTAGGGTGTTGGGTTATGCAAACTGTTCAGAGATCCATAATAGCTACAGCTCCAACTCCGGGGCAGGAAAGATCACTACAAGGAGAGCCTGGCAGTGTACTGCTATTATTCTTTCCACAACATTTTCATCTGGAGCAGCCATTCTGCTTGGGACTTGAAACTCAGCTCCAAGGTGCCATTTAGATTAGGGTTCGGGTTAGGTTTAGGGTTATGGTTCAGGAACTCACAAAGCCCACATAGACAAGGACACTTGGGTTGGAAAAGTCATGCTGAGTGGAGCATGGCACAGCAAAGACATTGCTGGGTTCACACCTTTCTCATCTGGGTCAGCCATGGTGATTAGGACCCGAAAGTAAGCTGCAAGTTGAAATTTAGGGTAGGGTTAGGGTTAGTGTTAGGGTTACCATTCAGACTGTCATAAAGGCTACAGCTCCAGGGACATTTGCACTGCAAATGGCATGCCAAGAGGAGCACGGCACTGCAAAAGCATCGCTTCTTTCTACACCTTTCTCATCTGGGACAGCCATGGTGATAAGGACCCTAAACTAGGCTGCAAGGTGCCAATTAGGTTAGGGTTAGGGTTAGGGTTACCATTCAGACTGTCATAAAGGCTACAGCTCCAGGGACATTTGCACTGCAAATGGCATGCCAAGAGGAGCATGGCACTGCAACAGCATTGCTTCTTTGTACACCTTTCTCATCTGGGACAGCCATGGTGATAAGGACCCTAAACTAAGCTGCAAGGTGCCATTTAGGTTAGGGTTAGGGTAGGGTTACCATTCAGACTGTCATAAAGGCTACAGCTCCAGGGACATTTGTGCTCCAAATGGCATGCCAAGAGGAGCACGGCACTGCAACAGCATTGCTTCTTACCATACCTTTCTTGTCTGGGCCAGGCATTGTTCTTGGGACATTAGCATCAGCTGCGAGGTGCTCTTCTGATTAGGGTTAGGGTGTTGGGTTATGCAAACTGTTCAGAGACCCATAATAGCAACAGCTCCAACTCCGGGGCAGGAAAGATCACTACAAGGAGAGCCTGGCAGTGTACTGCTATTATTCTTTCCTCAACATTTTCATCTGGACCAGCCATTCTGCTTGGGACTTGAAACTCAGCTCCAAGGTGCCATTTAGATTAGGGTTCGGGTTAGGTTTAGGGTTATGGTTCAGGAACTCACAAAGCCCACATAGACAAGGACACTTGGGTTGGAAAAGTCATGCTGAGTGGAGCATGGCACAGCAAAGACATTGCTTGGTCCACACCTTTCTCATCTGGGTCAGCCATGGTGATTAGGACCCGAAAGTAAGCTGCAAGTTGAAATTTAGGGTAGGGTTAGGGTTAGTGTTAGGGTTACCATTCAGACTGTCATAAAGGCTACAGCTCCAGGGACATTTGCACTGCAAATGGCATGGCAAGAGGAGCACGGCACTGCAAAAGCATTGCTTCTTTCTACACCTTTCTCATCTGGGACAGCCATGGTGATAAGGACCCTAAACTAGGCTGCAAGGTGCCATTTAGGTTAGGGTTAGGGTTACCATTCAGACTGTCATAAAGGCTACAGCTCCAGGGACATTTGCACTGCGAATGGCATGCCAAGAGGAGCATGGCACTGCAACAGCATTGCTTCTTTGGACACCTTTCTCATCTGGGACAGCCATGGTGATAAGGACCCTAAACTAAGCTGCAAGATGCCATTTAGGTTAGGGTTAGGGTAGGGTTACCATTCAGACTGTCATAAAGGCTACAGCTCCAGGGACATTTGTGCTCCAAATGGCATGCCAAGAGGAGCACGGCACTGCAACAGCATTGCTTCTTACCATACCTTTCTTGTCTGGGCCAGCCATTGTTCTTGGGACATTAGCATCAGCTGCGAGGTGCTCTTCTGATTAGGGTTAGGGTGTTGGGTTATGCAAACTGTTCAGAGATCCATAATAGCTACAGCTCCAACTCCGGGGCAGGAAAGATCACTACAAGGAGAGCCTGGCAGTGTACTGCTATTATTCTTTCCACAACATTTTCATCTGGACCAGCCATTCTGCTTGGGACTTGAAACTCAGCTCCAAGGTGCCATTTAGATTAGGGTTCGGGTTAGGTTTAGGGTTATGGTTCAGGAACTCACAAAGCCCACATAGACAAGGACACTTGGGTTGGAAAAGTCATGCTGAGTGGAGCATGGCACAGCAATACATTGCTTGGTCCACACCTTTCTCATCTGGGTCAGCCTTGGTGATTAGGACCCGAAAGTAAGCTGCAAGTTGAAATTTAGGGTAGGGTTAGGGTTAGTGTTAGGGTTACCATTCAGACTGTCATAAAGGCTACAGCTCCAGGGACATTTGCACTGCAAATGGCATGGCAAGAGGAGCACGGCACTGGAAAAGCATCGCTTCTTTCTACACCTTTCTCATCTGGGACAGCCATGGTAATAAGGACCCTAAACTAAGCTGCAAGGTGCCATTTAGGTTAGGGTTAGGGTTACCATTCAGACTGTCATAAAGGCTACAGCTCCAGGGACATTTGCACTGCAAATGGCATGCCAAGAGGAGCATGGCACTGCAACAGCATTGCTTCTTTGTACACCTTTCTCATCTGGGACAGCCATGGTGATAAGTACCCTAAACTAAGCTGCAAGGTGCCATTTAGGTTAGGGTTAGGGTAGGGTTACCATTCAGACTGTCATAAAGGCTACAGCTCCAGGGACATTTGTGCTCCAAATGGCATGCCAAGAGGAGCACGGCACTGCAACAGCATTGCTTCTTACCATACCTTTCTTGTCTGGGCCAGCCATTGTTCTTGGGACATTAGCATCAGCTGCGAGGTGCTCTTCTGATTAGGGTTAGGGTGTTGGGTTATGCAAACTGTTCAGAGATCCATAATAGCTACAGCTCCAACTCCGGGGCAGGAAAGATCACTACAAGGAGAGCCTGGCAGTGTACTGCTATTATTCTTTCCACAACATTTTCATCTGGACCAGCCATTCTGCTTGGGACTTGAAACTCAGCTCCAAGGTGCCATTTAGATTAGGGTTCGGGTTAGGTTTAGGGTTATGGTTCAGGAACTCACAAAGCCCACATAGACAAGGACACTTGGGTTGGAAAAGTCATGCTGAGTGGAGCATGGCACAGCAATACATTGCTTGGTCCACACCTTTCTCATCTGGGTCAGGCATGGTGATTAGGACCCGAAAGTAAGCTGCAAGTTGACATTTTGGGTAGAGTTAGGGTTAGTGTTAGGGTTACCATTCAGACTGTCATAAAGGCTACAGATCCAGGAACATTTGGGTTCCAAATGGCATGCCAAGAGGAGCACGGCACTGCAAAACCATTGCTTCTTTCTACACCTTTCTCATCTGGGACAGCCATGGTAATAAGGACCCTAAACTAAGCTGCAAGGTGCCATTTAGGTTAGGGTTAGGGTTACCATTCAGACTGTCATAAAGGCTACAGCTCCAGGGACATTTGCACTGCGAATGGCATGCCAAGAGGAGCAGGGCACTGCAACAGCTTTGCTTCTTTGTACACCTTTCTCATCTGGGACAGCCATGGTGATAAGTACCCTAAACTAAGCTGCAAGGTGCCATTTAGGTTAGGGTTAGGGTAGGGTTACCATTCAGACTGTCATAAAGGCTACAGCTCCAGGGACATTTGTGCTCCAAATGGCATGGCAAGAGGAGCACGGCACTGCAACAGCATTGCTTCTTACCATACCTTTCTTGTCTGGGCCAGCCATTGTTCTTGGGACATTAGCATCAGCTGCGAGGTGCTCTTCTGATTAGGGTTAGGGTGTTGGGTTATGCAAACTGTTCAGAGATCCATAATAGCTACAGCTCCAACTCCGGGGCAGGAAAGATCACTACAAGGAGAGCCTGGCAGTGTACTGCTATTATTCTTTCCACAACATTTTCATCTGGAGCAGCCATTCTGCTTGGGACTTGAAACTCAGCTCCAAGGTGCCATTTAGATTAGGGTTCGGGTTAGGTTTAGGGTTATGGTTCAGGAACTCACAAAGCCCACATAGACAAGGACACTTGGGTTGGAAAAGTCATGCTGAGTGGAGCATGGCACAGCAATACATTGCTTGGTCCACACCTTTCTCATGTGGGTCAGCCATGGTGATTAGGACCCGAAAGTAAGCTGCAAGTTGACATTTTGGGTAGAGTTAGGGTTAGTGTTAGGGTTACCATTCAGACTGTCATAAAGGCTACAGCTCCAGGGACATTTGCACTGCAAATGGCATGGCAAGAGGAGCACGGCACTGCAAAAGCATTGCTTCTTTCTACACCTTTCTCATCTGGGACAGCCATGGTGATAAGGACCCTAAACTAGGCTGCAAGGTGCCATTTATGTTAGGGTTAGGGTTACCATTCAGACTGTCATAAAGGCTACAGCTCCAGGGACATTTGCACTGCAAATGGCATGCCAAGAGGAGCATGGCACTGCAACAGCATTGCTTCTTTGGACACCTTTCTCATCTGGGACAGCCATGGTGATAAGGACCCTAAACTAAGCTGCAAGATGCCATTTAGGTTAGGGTTAGGGTAGGGTTACCATTCAGACTGTCATAAAGGCTACAGCTCCAGGGACATTTGTGCTCCAAATGGCATGCCAAGAGGAGCAGGGCACTGCAACAGCATTGCTTCTTACCATACCTTTCTTGTCTGGGCCAGCCATTGTTCTTGGGACATTAGCATCAGCTGCGAGGTGCTCTTCTGATTAGGGTTAGGGTGTTGGGTTATGCAAACTGTTCAGAGATCCATAATAGCTACAGCTCCAACTCCGGGGCAGGAAAGATCACTACAAGGAGAGCCTGGCAGTGTACTGCTATTATTCTTTCCACAACATTTTCATCTGGAGCAGCCATTCTGCTTGGGACTTGAAACTCAGCTCCAAGGTGCCATTTAGATTAGGGTTCGGGTTAGGTTTAGGGTTATGGTTCAGGAACTCACAAAGCCCACATAGACAAGGACACTTGGGTTGGAAAAGTCATGCTGAGTGGAGCATGGCACAGCAATACATTGCTTGGTCCACACCTTTCTCATCTGGGTCAGCCTTGGTGATTAGGACCCGAAAGTAAGCTGCAAGTTGAAATTTAGGGTAGGGTTAGGGTTAGTGTTAGGGTTACCATTCAGACTGTCATAAAGGCTACAGCTCCAGGGACATTTGCACTGCAAATGGCATGCCAAGAGGAGCACGGCACTGCAAAAGCATCGCTTCTTTCTACACCTTTCTCATCTGGGACAGCCATGGTAATAAGGACCCTAAACTAAGCTGCAAGGTGCCATTTAGGTTAGGGTTAGGGTTACCATTCTGACTGTCATAAAGGCTACAGCTCCAGGGACATTTGCACTGCAAATGGCATGCCAGGAGGAGCATGGCACTGCAACAGCATTGCTTCTTTGTACACCTTTCTCATCTGGGACAGCCATGGTGATAAGGACCCTAAACTAAGCTGCAAGGTGCCATTTAGGTTAGGGTTAGGGTAGGGTTACCATTCAGACTGTCATAAAGGCTACAGCTCCAGGGACATTTGTGCTCCAAATGGCATGCCAAGAGGAGCACGGCACTGCAACAGCATTGCTTCTTACCATACCTTTCTTGTCTGGGCCAGCCATTGTTCTTGGGACATTAGCATCAGCTGCGAGGTGCTCTTCTGATTAGGGTTAGGGTGTTGGGTTATGCAAACTGTTCAGAGATCCATAATAGCTACAGCTCCAACTCCGGGGCAGGAAAGATCACTACAAGGAGAGCCTGGCAGTGTACTGCTATTATTCTTTCCACAACATTTTCATCTGGACCAGCCATTCTGCTTGGGACTTGAAACTCAGCTCCAAGGTGCCATTTAGATTAGGGTTCGGGTTAGGTTTAGGGTTATGGTTCAGGAACTCACAAAGCCCACATAGACAAGGACACTTGGGTTGGAAAAGTCATGCTGAGTGGAGCATGGCACCGCAAAGACATTGCTTGGTTCACACCTTTCTCATCTGGGTCAGCCATGGTGATTAGGACCCGAAAGTAAGCTGCAAGTTGAAATTTAGGGTAGGGTTAGGGTTAGTGTTAGGGTTACCATTCAGACTGTCATAAAGGCTACAGCTCCAGGGACATTTGCACTGCAAATGGCATGCCAAGAGGAGCACGGCACTGCAAAAGCATCGCTTCTTTCTACACCTTTCTCATCTGGGACAGCCATGGTGATAAGGACCCTAAACTAGGCTGCAAGGTGCCATTTAGGTTAGGGTTAGGGTTAGGGTTACCATTCAGACTGTCATAAAGGCTACAGCTCCAGGGACATTTGCACTGCGAATGGCATGCCAAGAGGAGCATGGCACTGCAACAGCATTGCTTCTTTTTACACCTTTCTCATCTGGGACAGCCATGGTGATAAGGACCCTAAACTAAGCTGCAAGGTGCCATTTAGGTTAGGGTTAGGGTAGGGTTACCATTCAGACTGTCATAAAGGCTACAGCTCCAGGGACATTTGTGCTCCAAATGGCATGCCAAGAGGAGCACGGCACTGCAACAGCATTGCTTCTTACCATACCTTTCTTGTCTGGGCCAGCCATTGTTCTTGGGACATTAGCATCAGCTGCGAGGTGCTCTTCTGATTAGGGTTAGGGTGTTGGGTTATGCAAACTGTTCAGAGATCCATAATAGCTACAGCTCCAACTCCGGGGCAGGAAAGATCACTACAAGGAGAGCCTGGCAGTGTACTGCTATTATTCTTTCCACAACATTTTCATCTGGACCAGCCATTCTGCTTGGGACTTGAAACTCAGCTCCAAGGTGCCATTTAGATTAGGGTTCGGGTTAGGTTTAGGGTTATGGTTCAGGAACTCACAAAGCCCACATAGACAAGGACACTTGGGTTGGAAAAGTCATGCTGAGTGGAGCATGGCACAGCAATACATTGCTTGGTCCACACCTTTCTCATCTGGGTCAGCCATGGTGATTAGGACCTGAAAGTAAGCTGCAAGTTGAAATTTAGGGTAGGGTTAGGGTTAGTGTTAGGGTTACCATTCAGACTGTCATAAAGGCTACAGCTCCAGGGACATTTGCACTGCAAAGGGCATGGCAAGAGGAGCACGGCACTGCAAAAGCATCGCTTCTTTCTACACCTTTCTCATCTGGGACAGCCATGGTCATAAGGACCCTAAACTAAGCTGCAAGGTGCCATTTAGGTTAGGGTTAGGGTTACCATTCAGACTGTCATAAAGGCTACAGCTCCAGGGACATTTGCACTGCAAATGGCATGCCAAGAGGAGCATGGCACTGCAACAGCATTGCTTCTTTGTACACCTTTCTCATCTGGGACAGCCATGGTGATAAGGACCCTAAACTAAGCTGCAAGGTGCCATTTAGGTTAGGGTTAGGGTAGGGTTACCATTCAGACTGTCATAAAGGCTACAGCTCCAGGGACATTTGTGCTCCAAATGGCATGGCAAGAGGAGCACGGCACTGCAACAGCATTGCTTCTTACCATACCTTTCTTGTCTGGGCCAGGCATTGTTCTTGGGACATTAGCATCAGCTGCGAGGTGCTCTTCTGATTAGGGTTAGGGTGTTGGGTTATGCAAACTGTTCAGAGATCCATAATAGCTACAGCTCCAACTCCGGGGCAGGAAAGATCACTACAAGGAGAGCCTGGCAGTGTACTGCTACTATTCTTTCCACAACATTTTCATCTGGACCAGCCATTCTGCTTGGGACTTGAAACTCAGCTCCAAGGTGCCATTTAGATTAGGGTTCGGGTTAGGTTTAGGGTTATGGTTCAGGAACTCACAAAGCCCACATAGACAAGGACACTTGGGTTGGAAAAGTCATGCTGAGTGGAGCATGGCACAGCAATACATTGCTTGGTCCACACCTTTCTCATCTGGGTCAGCCATGGTGATTAGGACCCGAAAGTAAGCTGCAAGTTGAAATTTAGGGTAGGGTTAGGGTTAGTGTTAGGGTTACCATTCAGACTGTCATAAAGGCTACAGCTCCAGGGACATTTGCACTGCAAATGGCATGGCAAGAGGAGCACGGCACTGCAAAAGCATCGCTTCTTTCTACACCTTTCTCATCTGGGACAGCCATGGTAATAAGGACCCTAAACTAAGCTGCTAGGTGCCATTTAGGTTAGGGTTAGGGTTACCATTCTGACTGTCATAAAGGCTACAGCTCCCGGGACATTTGCAATGCAAATGGCATGCCAAGAGGAGCATGGCACTGCAACAGCATTGCTTCTTTCTACACCTTTCTCATCTGGGACAGCCATGGTGATAAGGACCCTAAACTAAGCTGCAAGGTGCCATTTAGGTTAGTGTTAGGGTAGGGTTACCATTCAGACTGTCATAAAGGCTACAGCTCCAGGGACATTTGTGCTCCAAATGGCATGCCAAGAGGAGCACGGCACTGCAACAGCATTGCTTCTTACCATACCTTTCTTGTCTGGGCCAGCCATTGTTCTTGGGACATTAGCATCAGCTGCGAGGTGCTCTTCTGATTAGGGTTAGGGTGTTGGGTTATGCAAACTGTTCAGAGATCCATAATAGCTACAGCTCCAACTCCGGGGCAGGAAAGATCACTACAAGGAGAGCCTGGCAGTGTACTGCTATTATTCTTTCCACAACATTTTCATCTGGAGCAGCCATTCTGCTTGGGACTTGAAACTCAGCTCCAAGGTGCCATTTAGATTAGGGTTCGGGTTAGGTTTAGGGTTATGGTTCAGGAACTCACAAAGCCCACATAGACAAGGACACTTGGGTTGGAAAAGTCATGCTGAGTGGAGCATGGCACAGCAATACATTGCTTGGTCCACACCTTTCTCATCTGGGTCAGCCATGGTGATTAGGACCCGAAAGTAAGCTGCAAGTTGAAATTTAGGGTAGGGTTAGGGTTAGTGTTAGGGTTACCATTCAGACTGTCATAAAGGCTACAGCTCCAGGGACATTTGCACTGCAAATGGCATGGCAAGAGGAGCACGGCACTGCAAAAGCATCGCTTCTTTCTACACCTTTCTCATCTGGGACAGCCATGGTAATAAGGACCCTAAACTAAGCTGCTAGGTGCCATTTAGGTTAGGGTTAGGGTTACCATTCTGACTGTCATAAAGGCTACAGCTCCCGGGACATTTGCAATGCAAATGGCATGCCAAGAGGAGCATGGCACTGCAACAGCATTGCTTCTTTCTACACCTTTCTCATCTGGGACAGCCATGGTGATAAGGACCCTAAACTAAGCTGCAAGGTGCCATTTAGGTTAGGGTTAGGGTAGGGTTACCATTCAGACTGTCATAAAGGCTACAGCTCCAGGGACATTTGTGCTCCAAATGGCATGCCAAGAGGAGCACGGCACTGCAACAGCATTGCTTCTTACCATACCTTTCTTGTCTGGGCCAGCCATTGTTCTTGGGACATTAGCATCAGCTGCGAGGTGCTCTTCTGATTAGGGTTAGGGTGTTGGGTTATGCAAACTGTTCAGAGATCCATAATAGCTACAGCTCCAACTCCGGGGCAGGAAAGATCACTACAAGGAGAGCCTGGCAGTGTACTGCTATTATTCTTTCCACAACATTTTCATCTGGAGCAGCCATTCTGCTTGGGACTTGAAACTCAGCTCCAAGGTGCCATTTAGATTAGGGTTCGGGTTAGGTTTAGGGTTATGGTTCAGGAACTCACAAAGCCCACATAGACAAGGACACTTGGGTTGGAAAAGTCATGCTGAGTGGAGCATGGCACAGCAATACATTGCTTGGTCCACACCTTTCTCATCTGGGTCAGCCATGGTGATTAGGACCCGAAAGTAAGCTGCAAGTTGAAATTTAGGGTAGGGTTAGGGTTAGTGTTAGGGTTACCATTCAGACTGTCATAAAGGCTACAGCTCCAGGGACATTTGCACTGCAAATGGCATGGCAAGAGGAGCACGGCACTGGAAAAGCATCGCTTCTTTCTACACCTTTCTCATCTGGGACAGCCATGGTCATAAGGACCCTAAACTAAGCTGCAAGGTGCCATTTAGGTTAGGGTTAGGGTTACCATTCTGACTGTCATAAAGGCTACAGCTCCAGGGACATTTGCACTGCAAATGGCATGCCAAGAGGAGCATGGCACTGCAACAGCATTGCTTCTTTGTACACCTTTCTCATCTGGGACAGCCATGGTGATAAGGACCCTAAACTAAGCTGCAAGGTGCCATTTAGGTTAGGGTTAGGGTAGGGTTACCATTCAGACTGTCATAAAGGCTACAGCTCCAGGGACATTTGTGCTCCAAATGGCATGCCAAGAGGAGCACGGCACTGCAACAGCATTGCTTCTTACCATACCTTTCTTGTCTGGGCCAGCCATTGTTCTTGGGACATTAGCATCAGCTGCGAGGTGCTCTTCTGATTAGGGTTAGGGTGTTGGGTTATGCAAACTGTTCAGAGATCCATAATAGCTACAGCTCCAACTCCGGGGCAGGAAAGATCACTACAAGGAGAGCCTGGCAGTGTACTGCTATTATTCTTTCCACAACATTTTCATCTGGAGCAGCCATTCTGCTTGGGACTTGAAACTCAGCTCCAAGGTGCCATTTAGATTAGGGTTCGGGTTAGGTTTAGGGTTATGGTTCAGGAACTCACAAAGCCCACATAGACAAGGACACTTGGGTTGGAAAAGTCATGCTGAGTGGAGCATGGCACAGCAATACATTGCTTGGTCCACACCTTTCTCATCTGGGTCAGCCATGGTGATTAGGACCTGAAAGTAAGCTGCAAGTTGAAATTTAGGGTAGGGTTAGGGTTAGTGTTAGGGTTACCATTCAGACTGTCATAAAGGCTACAGCTCCAGGGACATTTGCACTGCAAAGGGCATGGCAAGAGGAGCACGGCACTGCAAAAGCATCGCTTCTTTCTACACCTTTCTCATCTGGGACAGCCATGGTCATAAGGACCCTAAACTAAGCTGCAAGGTGCCATTTAGGTTAGGGTTAGGGTTACCATTCTGACTGTCATAAAGGCTACAGCTCCAGGGACATTTGCACTGCAAATGGCATGGCAAGAGGAGCACGGCACTGCAAAAGCATCGCTTCTTTCTACACCTTTCTCATCTGGGACAGCCATGGTGATAAGGACCCTAAACTAAGCTGCAAGGTGCCATTTAGGTTAGGGTTAGGGTAGGGTTACCATTCAGACTGTCATAAAGGCTACAGCTCCAGGGACATTTGTGCTCCAAATGGCATGGCAAGAGGAGCACGGCACTGCAACAGCATTGCTTCTTACCATACCTTTCTTGTCTGGGCCAGCCATTGTTCTTGGGACATTAGCATCAGCTGCGAGGTGCTCTTCTGATTAGGGTTAGGGTGTTGGGTTATGCAAACTGTTCAGAGATCCATAATAGCTACAGCTCCAACTCCGGGGCAGGAAAGATCACTACAAGGAGAGCCTGGCAGTGTACTGCTACTATTCTTTCCACAACATTTTCATCTGGACCAGCCATTCTGCTTGGGACTTGAAACTCAGCTCCAAGGTGCCATTTAGATTAGGGTTCGGGTTAGGTTTAGGGTTATGGTTCAGGAACTCACAAAGCCCACATAGACAAGGACACTTGGGTTGGAAAAGTCATGATGAGTGGAGCATGGCACAGCAATACATTGCTTGGTCCACACCTTTCTCATCTGGGTCAGCCATGGTGATTAGGACCCGAAAGTAAGCTGCAAGTTGAAATTTAGGGTAGGGTTAGGGTTAGTGTTAGGGTTACCATTCAGACTGTCATAAAGGCTACAGCTCCAGGGACATTTGCACTGCAAATGGCATGGCAAGAGGAGCACGGCACTGCAAAAGCATCGCTTCTTTCTACACCTTTCTCATCTGGGACAGCCATGGTAATAAGGACCCTAAACTAAGCTGCTAGGTGCCATTTAGGTTAGGGTTAGGGTTACCATTCTGACTGTCATAAAGGCTACAGCTCCCGGGACATTTGCAATGCAAATGGCATGCCAAGAGGAGCATGGCACTGCAACAGCATTGCTTCTTTGTACACCTTTCTCATCTGGGACAGCCATGGTGATAAGGACCCTAAACTAAGCTGCAAGGTGCCATTTAGGTTAGGGTTAGGGTAGGGTTACCATTCAGACTGTCATAAAGGCTACAGCTCCAGGGACATTTGTGCTCCAAATGGCATGGCAAGAGGAGCACGGCACTGCAACAGCATTGCTTCTTACCATACCTTTCTTGTCTGGGCCAGCCATTGTTCTTGGGACATTAGCATCAGCTGCGAGGTGCTCTTCTGATTAGGGTTAGGGTGTTGGGTTATGCAAACTGTTCAGAGATCCATAATAGCTACAGCTCCAACTCCGGGGCAGGAAAGATCACTACAAGGAGAGCCTGGCAGTGTACTGCTATTATTCTTTCCACAACATTTTCATCTGGACCAGCCATTCTGCTTGGGACTTGAAACTCAGCTCCAAGGTGCCATTTAGATTAGGGTTCGGGTTAGGTTTAGGGTTATGGTTCAGGAACTCACAAAGCCCACATAGACAAGGACACTTGGGTTGGAAAAGTCATGCTGAGTGGAGCATGGCACAGCAATACATTGCTTGGTCCACACCTTTCTCATCTGGGTCAGCCATGGTGATTAGGACCCGAAAGTAAGCTGCAAGTTGAAATTTAGGGTAGGGTTAGGGTTAGTGTTAGGGTTACCATTCAGACTGTCATAAAGGCTACAGCTCCAGGGACATTTGCACTGCAAATGGCATGGCAAGAGGAGCACGGCACTGGAAAAGCATCGCTTCTTTCTACACCTTTCTCATCTGGGACAGCCATGGTAATAAGGACCCTAAACTAAGCTGCAAGGTGCCATTTAGGTTAGGGTTAGGGTTACCATTCTGACTGTCATAAAGGCTACAGCTCCAGGGACATTTGCACTGCAAATGGCATGCCAAGAGGAGCATGGCACTGCAACAGCATTGCTTCTTTGTACACCTTTCTCATCTGGGACAGCCATGGTGATAAGGACCCTAAACTAAGCTGCAAGGTGCCATTTAGGTTAGGGTTAGGGTAGGGTTACCATTCAGACTGTCATAAAGGCTACAGCTCCAGGGACATTTGTGCTCCAAATGGCATGGCAAGAGGAGCACGGCACTGCAACAGCATTGCTTCTTACCATACCTTTCTTGTCTGGGCCAGCCATTGTTCTTGGGACATTAGCATCAGCTGCGAGGTGCTCTTCTGATTAGGGTTAGGGTGTTGGGTTATGCAAACTGTTCAGAGATCCATAATAGCTACAGCTCCAACTCCGGGGCAGGAAAGATCACTACAAGGAGAGCCTGGCAGTGTACTGCTATTATTCTTTCCACAACATTTTCATCTGGACCAGCCATTCTGCTTGGGACTTGAAACTCAGCTCCAAGGTGCCATTTAGATTAGGGTTCGGGTTAGGTTTAGGGTTATGGTTCAGGAACTCACAAAGCCCACATAGACAAGGACACTTGGGTTGGAAAAGTCATGCTGAGTGGAGCATGGCACAGCAAAGACATTGCTTGGTCCATACCTTTCTCATCTGGGTCAGCCATGGTGATTAGGACCCGAAAGTAAGCTGCAAGTTGAAATTTAGGGTAGGGTTAGGGTTAGTGTTAGGGTTACCATTCAGACTGTCATAAAGGCTACAGCTCCAGGGACATTTGCACTGCAAATGGCATGGCAAGAGGAGCACGGCACTGCAAAAGCCTCGCTTCTTTCTACACCTTTCTCATCTGGGACAGCCATGGTAATAAAGACCCTAAACTAAGCTGCAAGGTGCCATTTAGGTTAGGGTTAGGGTTACCATTCTGACTGTCATAAAGGCTACAGCTCCAGGGACATTTGCACTGCGAATGGCATGCCAAGAGGAGCAGGGCACTGCAACAGCATTGCTTCTTTGTACACCTTTCTCATCTGGGACAGCCATGGTGATAAGGACCCTAAACTAAGCTGCAAGGTGCCATTTAGGTTAGGGTTAGGGTTAGGGTAGGGTTACCATTCAGACTGTCATAAAGGCTACAGCTCCAGGGACATTTGTGCTCCAAATGGCATGCCAAGAGGAGCACGGCACTGCAACAGCATTGCTTCTTACCATACCTTTCTTGTCTGGGCCAGCCATTGTTCTTGGGACATTAGCATCAGCTGCGAGGTGCTCTTCTGATTAGGGTTAGGGTGTTGGGTTATGCAAACTGTTCAGAGATCCATAATAGCTACAGCTCCAACTCCGGGGCAGGAAAGATCACTACAAGGAGAGCCTGGCAGTGTACTGCTATTATTCTTTCCACAACATTTTCATCTGGACCAGCCATTCTGCTTGGGACTTGAAACTCAGCTCCAAGGTGCCATTTAGATTAGGGTTCGGGTTAGGTTTAGGGTTATGGTTCAGGAACTCACAAAGCCCACATAGACAAGGACACTTGGGTTGGAAAAGTCATGCTGAGTGGAGCATGGCACAGCAAAGACATTGCTTGGTCCACACCTTTCTCATCTGGGTCAGCCATGGTGATTAGGACCCGAAAGTAAGCTGCAAGTTGAAATTTAGGGTAGGGTTAGGGTTAGTGTTAGGGTTACCATTCAGACTGTCATAAAGGCTACAGCTCCAGGGACATTTGCACTGCAAAGGGCATGGCAAGAGGAGCACGGCACTGCAAAAGCATCGCTTCTTTCTACACCTTTCTCATCTGGGACAGCCATGGTAATAAGGACCCTAAACTAAGCTGCAAGGTGCCATTTATGTTAGGGTTAGGGTTACCATTCAGACTGTCATAAAGGCTACAGCTCCAGGGACATTTGCACTGCGAATGGCATGCCAAGAGGAGCATGGCACTGCAACAGCTTTGCTTCTTTGTACACCTTTCTCATCTGGGACAGCCATGGTGATAAGTACCCTAAACTAAGCTGCAAGGTGCCATTTAGGTTAGGGTTAGGGTAGGGTTACCATTCAGACTGTCATAAAGGCTACAGCTCCAGGGACATTTGTGCTCCAAATGGCATGGCAAGAGGAGCACGTCACTGCAACAGCATTGCTTCTTACCATACCTTTCTTGTCTGGGCCAGCCATTGTTCTTGGGACATTAGCATCAGCTGCGAGGTGCTCTTCTGATTAGGGTTAGGGTGTTGGGTTATGCAAACTGTTCAGAGATCCATAATAGCTACAGCTCCAACTCCGGGGCAGGAAAGATCACTACAAGGAGAGCCTGGCAGTGTACTGCTATTATTCTTTCCACAACATTTTCATCTGGAGCAGCCATTCTGCTTGGGACTTGAAACTCAGCTCCAAGGTGCCATTTAGATTAGGGTTCGGGTTAGGTTTAGGGTTATGGTTCAGGAACTCACAAAGCCCACATAGACAAGGACACTTGGGTTGGAAAAGTCATGCTGAGTAGAGCATGGCACAGCAATACATTGCTTGGTCCACACCTTTCTCATCTGGGTCAGCCATGGTGATTAGGACCCGAAATTAAGCTGCAAGTTGAAATTTAGGGCAGGGTTAGGGTTAGTGTTAGGGTTACCATTCAGACTGTCATAAAGGCTACAGCTCCAGGGACATTTGCACTGCAAATGGCATGCCAAGAGGAGCACGGCACTGCAAAAGCATCGCTTCTTTCTACACCTTTCTCATCTGGGACAGCCATGGTAATAAGGACCCTAAACTAAGCTGCAAGGTGCCATTTAGTTTAGGGTTAGGGTTACCATTCTCACTGTCATAAAGGCTACAGCTCCAGGGACATTTGCACTGCAAATGTCATGCCAAGAGGAGCATGGCACTGCAACAGCATTGCTTCTTTGTACACCTTTCTCATCTGGGACAGCCATGGTGATAAGGACCCTAAACTAAGCTGCAAGGTGCCATTTAGGTTAGGGTTAGGGTTAGGGTAGGGTTACCATTCAGACTGTCATAAAGGCTACAGCTCCAGGGACATTTGTGCTCCAAATGGCATGCCAAGAGGAGCACGGCACTGCAACAGCATTGCTTCTTACCATACCTTTCTTGTCTGGGCCAGCCATTGTTCTTGGGACATTAGCATCAGCTGCGAGGTGCTCTTCTGATTAGGGTTAGGGTGTTGGGTTATGCAAACTGTTCAGAGATCCATAATAGCTACAGCTCCAACTCCGGGGCAGGAAAGATCACTACAAGGAGAGCCTGGCAGTGTACTGCTATTATTCTTTCCACAACATTTTCATCTGGACCAGCCATTCTGCTTGGGACTTGAAACTCAGCTCCAAGGTGCCATTTAGATTAGGGTTCGGGTTAGGTTTAGGGTTATGGTTCAGGAACTCACAAAGCCCACATAGACAAGGACACTTGGGTTGGAAAAGTCATGCTGAGTGGAGCATGGCACAGCAAAGACATTGCTTGGTCCACACCTTTCTCATCTGGGTCAGCCATGGTGATTAGGACCCGAAAGTAAGCTGCAAGTTGAAATTTAGGGTAGGGTTAGGGTTAGTGTTAGGGTTACCATTCAGACTGTCATAAAGGCTACAGCTCCAGGGACATTTGCACTGCAAATGGCATGCCAAGAGGAGCACGGCACTGCAAAAGCATCGCTTCTTTCTACACCTTTCTCATCTGGGACAGCCATGGTAATAAGGACCCTAAACTAAGCTGCAAGGTGCCATTTATGTTAGGGTTAGGGTTACCATTCAGACTGTCATAAAGGCTACAGCTCCAGGGACATTTACACTGCAAATGGCATGCCAAGAGGAGCATGGCACTGCAACAGCATTGCTTCTTTGTACACCTTTCTCATCTGGGACAGCCATGGTGATAAGGACCCTAAACTAAGCTGCAAGGTGCCATTTAGGTTAGGGTTAGGGTAGGGTTACCATTCAGACTGTCATAAAGGCTACAGCTCCAGGGACATTTGTGCTCCAAATGGCATGGCAAGAGGAGCACGGCACTGCAACAGCATTGCTTCTTACCATACCTTTCTTGTCTGGGCCAGCCATTGTTCTTGGGACATTAGCATCAGCTGCGAGGTGCTCTTCTGATTAGGGTTAGGGTGTTGGGTTATACAAACTGTTCAGAGATCCATAATAGCTACAGCTCCAACTCCGGGGCAGGAAAGATCACTACAAGGAGAGCCTGGCAGTGTACTGCTATTATTCTTTCCACAACATTTTCATCTGGACCAGCCATTCTGCTTGGGACTTGAAACTCAGCTCCAAGGTGCCATTTAGATTAGGGTTCGGGTTAGGTTTAGGGTTATGGTTCAGGAACTCACAAAGCCCACATAGACAAGGACACTTGGGTTGGAAAAGTCATGCTGAGTGGAGCATGGCACAGCAATACATTGCTTGGTCCACAGCTTTCTCATCTGGGTCAGCCATGGTGATTAGGACCCAAAAGTAAGCTGCAAGTTGAAATTTAGGGTAGGGTTAGGGTTAGTGTTAGGGTTACCATTCAGACTGTCATAAAGGCTACAGCTCCAGGGACATTTGCACTGCAAATGGCATGGCAAGAGGAGCACGGCACTGCAAAAGCCTCGCTTCTTTCTACACCTTTCTCATCTGGGACAGCCATGGTAATAAAGACCCTAAACTAAGCTGCAAGGTGCCATTTAGGTTAGGGTTAGTGTTACCATTCTGACTGTCATAAAGGCTACAGCTCCAGGGACATTTGCACTGCAAATGGCATGCCAAGAGGAGCATGGCACTGCAACAGAATTGCTTCTTTGTACACCTTTCTCATCTGGGACAGCCATGGTGATAAGGACCCTAAACTAAGCTGCAAGGTGCCATTTAGGTTAGGGTTAGGGTAGGGTTACCATTCAGACTGTCATAAAGGCTACAGCTCCAGGGACATTTGTGCTCCAAATGGCATGCCAAGAGGAGCACGGCACTGCAACAGCATTGCTTCTTACCATACCTTTCTTGTCTGGGCCAGCCATTGTTCTTGGGACATTAGCATCAGCTGCGAGGTGCTCTTCTGATTAGGGTTAGGGTGTTGGGTTATGCAAACTGTTCAGAGATCCATAATAGCTACAGCTCCAACTCCGGGGCAGGAAAGATCACTACAAGGAGAGCCTGGCAGTGTACTGCTATTATTCTTTCCACAACATTTTCATCTGGACCAGCCATTCTGCTTGGGACTTGAAACTCAGCTCCAAGGTGCCATTTAGATTAGGGTTCGGGTTAGGTTTAGGGTTATGGTTCAGGAACTCACAAAGCCCACATAGACAAGGACACTTGGGTTGGAAAAGTCATGCTGAGTGGAGCATGGCACAGCAATACATTGCTTGGTCCACACCTTTCTCATCTGGGTCAGCCTTGGTGATTAGGACCCGAAAGTAAGCTGCAAGTTTGAATTTAGGGTAGGGTTAGGGTTAGTGTTAGGGTTACCATTCAGACTGTCATAAAGGCTACAGCTCCAGGGACATTTGCACTGCAAATGGCATGCCAAGAGGAGCACGGCACTGCAAAAGCATCGCTTCTTTCTACACCTTTCTCATCTGGGACAGCCATGGTAATAAGGACCCTAAACTAAGCTGCAAGGTGCCATTTAGGTTAGGGTTAGGGTTACCATTCAGACTGTCATAAAGGCTACAGCTCCAGGGACATTTGCACTGCAAATGGCATGCCAAGAGGAGCAGGGCACTGCAACAGCATTGCTTCTTTGTACACCTTTCTCATCTGGGACAGCCATGGTGATAAGGACCCTAAACTAAGCTGCAAGGTGCCATTTAGGTTAGGGTTAGGGTAGGGTTACCATTCAGACTGTCATAAAGGCTACAGCTCCAGGGACATTTGTGCTCCAAATGGCATGCCAAGAGGAGCACGGCACTGCAACAGCATTGCTTCTTACCATACCTTTCTTGTCTGGGCCAGCCATTGTTCTTGGGACATTAGCATCAGCTGCGAGGTGCTCTTCTGATTAGGGTTAGGGTGTTGGGTTATGCAAACTGTTCAGAGATCCATAATAGCTACAGCTCCAACTCCGGGGCAGGAAAGATCACTACAAGGAGAGCCTGGCAGTGTACTGCTATTATTCTTTCCACAACATTTTCATCTGGACCAGCCATTCTGCTTGGGACTTGAAACTCAGCTCCAAGGTGCCATTTAGATTAGGGTTCGGGTTAGGTTTAGGGTTATGGTTCAGGAACTCACAAAGCCCACATAGACAAGGACACTTGGGTTGGAAAAGTCATGCTGAGTGGAGCATGGCACAGCAAAGACATTGCTTGGTTCACACCTTTCTCATCTGGGTCAGCCATGGTGATTAGGACCCGAAAGTAAGCTGCAAGTTGAAATTTAGGGTAGGGTTAGGGTTAGTGTTAGGGTTACCATTCAGACTGTCATAAAGGCTACAGCTCCAGGGACATTTGCACTGCAAATGGCATGCCAAGAGGAGCACGGCACTGCAAAAGCATCGCTTCTTTCTACACCTTTCTCATCTGGGACAGCCATGGTAATAAGGACCCTAAACTAAGCTGCAAGGTGCCATTTAGGTTAGGGTTAGGGTTACCATTCAGACTGTCATAAAGGCTACAGCTCCAGGGACATTTGCACTGCGAATGGCATGCCAAGAGGAGCAGGGCACTGCAACAGCTTTGCTTCTTTGTACACCTTTCTCATCTGGGACAGCCATGGTGATAAGTACCCTAAACTAAGCTGCAAGGTGCCATTTAGGTTAGGGTTAGGGTAGGGTTACCATTCAGACTGTCATAAAGGCTACAGCTCCAGGGACATTTGTGCTCCAAATGGCATGCCAAGAGGAGCACGGCACTGCAACAGCATTGCTTCTTACCATACCTTTCTTGTCTGGGCCAGCCATTGTTCTTGGGACATTAGCATCAGCTGCGAGGTGCTCTTCTGATTAGGGTTAGGGTGTTGGGTTATGCAAACTGTTCAGAGATCCATAATAGCTACAGCTCCAACTCCGGGGCAGGAAAGATCACTACAAGGAGAGCCTGGCAGTGTACTGCTATTATTCTTTCCACAACATTTTCATCTGGACCAGCCATTCTGCTTGGGACTTGAAACTCAGCTCCAAGGTGCCATTTAGATTAGGGTTCGGGTTAGGTTTAGGGTTATGGTTCAGGAACTCACAAAGCCCACATAGACAAGGACACTTGGGTTGGAAAAGTCATGCTGAGTGGAGCATGGCACAGCAATACATTGCTTGGTCCACACCTTTCTCATGTGGGTCAGCCATGGTGATTAGGACCCGAAAGTAAGCTGCAAGTTGACATTTTGGGTAGAGTTAGGGTTAGTGTTAGGGTTACCATTCAGACTGTCATAAAGGCTACAGCTCCAGGGACATTTGCACTGCAAATGGCATGCCAAGAGGAGCACGGCATTGCAAAAGCATTGCTTCTTTCTACACCTTTCTCATCTGGGACAGCCATGGTGATAAGGACCCTAAACTAGGCTGCAAGGTGCCATTTAGGTTAGGGTTAGGGTTACCATTCAGACTGTCATAAAGGCTACAGCTCCAGGGACATTTGCACTGCGAATGGCATGCCAAGAGGAGCATGGCACTGCAACAGCATTGCTTCTTTGGACACCTTTCTCATCTGGGTCAGCCATGGTGATAAGGACCCTAAACTAAGCTGCAAGATGCCATTTAGGTTAGGGTTAGGGTAGGGTTACCATTCAGACTGTCATAAAGGCTACAGCTCCAGGGACATTTGTGCTCCAAATGGCATGCCAAGAGGAGCACGGCACTGCAACAGCATTGCTTCTTACCATACCTTTCTTGTCTGGGCCAGCCATTGTTCTTGGGACATTAGCATCAGCTGCGAGGTGCTCTTCTGATTAGGGTTAGGGTGTTGGGTTATGCAAACTGTTCAGAGATCCATAATAGCTACAGCTCCAACTCCGGGGCAGGAAAGATCACTACAAGGAGAGCCTGGCAGTGTACTGCTATTATTCTTTCCACAACATTTTCATCTGGACCAGCCATTCTGCTTGGGACTTGAAACTCAGCTCCAAGGTGCCATTTAGATTAGGGTTCGGGTTAGGTTTAGGGTTATGGTTCAGGAACTCACAAAGCCCACATAGACAAGGACACTTGGGTTGGAAAAGTCATGCTGAGTGGAGCATGGCACAGCAATACATTGCTTGGTCCACACCTTTCTCATCTGGGTCAGCCTTGGTGATTAGGACCCGAAAGTAAGCTGCAAGTTGAAATTTAGGGTAGGGTTAGGGTTAGTGTTAGGGTTACCATTCAGACTGTCATAAAGGCTACAGCTCCAGGGACATTTGCACTGCAAATGGCATGCCAAGAGGAGCACGGCACTGCAAAAGCATCGCTTCTTTCTACACCTTTCTCATCTGGGACAGCCATGGTAATAAGGACCCTAAACTAAGCTGCAAGGTGCCATTTAGGTTAGGGTTAGGGTTACCATTCAGACTGTCATAAAGGCTACAGCTCCAGGGACATTTGCACTGCAAATGGCATGCCAAGAGGAGCAGGGCACTGCAACAGCATTGCTTCTTTGTACACCTTTCTCATCTGGGACAGCCATGGTGATAAGGACCCTAAACTAAGCTGCAAGGTGCCATTTAGGTTAGGGTTAGGGTAGGGTTACCATTCAGACTGTCATAAAGGCTACAGCTCCAGGGACATTTGTGCTCCAAATGGCATGCCAAGAGGAGCACGGCACTGCAACAGCATTGCTTCTTACCATACCTTTCTTGTCTGGGCCAGCCATTGTTCTTGGGACATTAGCATCAGCTGCGAGGTGCTCTTCTGATTAGGGTTAGGGTGTTGGGTTATGCAAACTGTTCAGAGATCCATAATAGCTACAGCTCCAACTCCGGGGCAGGAAAGATCACTACAAGGAGAGCCTGGCAGTGTACTGCTATTATTCTTTCCACAACATTTTCATCTGGAGCAGCCATTCTGCTTGGGACTTGAAACTCAGCTCCAAGGTGCCATTTAGATTAGGGTTCGGGTTAGGTTTAGGGTTATGGTTCAGGAACTCACAAAGCCGACATAGACAAGGACACTTGGGTTGGAAAAGTCATGCTGAGTGGAGCATGGCACAGCAAAGACATTGCTTGGTTCACACCTTTCTCATCTGGGTCAGCCATGGTGATTAGGACCCGAAAGTAAGCTGCAAGTTGAAATTTAGGGTAGGGTTAGGGTTAGTGTTAGGGTTACCATTCAGACTGTCATAAAGGCTACAGCTCCAGGGACATTTGCACTGCAAATGGCATGCCAAGAGGAGCACGGCACTGCAAAAGCAATGCTTCTTTCTACACCTTTCTCATCTGGGACAGCCATGGTGATAAGGACCCTAAACTAGGGTGCAAGGTGCCAATTAGGTTAGGGTTAGGGTTAGGGTTACCATTCAGACTGTCATAAAGGCTACAGCTCCAGGGACATTTGCACTGCAAATGTCATGCCAAGAGGAGCATGGCACTGCAACAGCATTGCTTCTTTGTACACCTTTCTCATCTGGGACAGCCATGGTGATAAGGACCCTAAACTAAGCTGCAAGGTGCCATTTAGGTTAGGGTTAGGGTAGGGTTACCATTCAGACTGTCATAAAGGCTACAGCTCCAGGGACATTTGTGCTCCAAATGGCATGCCAAGAGGAGCACGGCACTGCAACAGCATTGCTTCTTACCATACCTTTCTTGTCTGGGCCAGCCATTGTTCTTGGGACATTAGCATCAGCTGCGAGGTGCTCTTCTGATTAGGGTTAGGGTGTTGGGTTATGCAAACTGTTCAGAGATCCATAATAGCTACAGCTCCAACTCCGGGGCAGGAAAGATCACTACAAGGAGAGCCTGGCAGTGTACTGCTATTATTCTTTCCACAACATTTTCATCTGGACCAGCCATTCTGCTTGGGACTTGAAACTCAGCTCCAAGGTGCCATTTAGATTAGGGTTCGGGTTAGGTTTAGGGTTATGGTTCAGGAACTCACAAAGCCCACATAGACAAGGACACTTGGGTTGGAAAAGTCATGCTGAGTGGAGCATGGCACAGCAATACATTGCTTGGTCCACACCTTTCTCATCTGGGTCAGCCTTGGTGATTAGGACCCGAAAGTAAGCTGCAAGTTTGAATTTAGGGTAGGGTTAGGGTTAGTGTTAGGGTTACCATTCAGACTGTCATAAAGGCTACAGCTCCAGGGACATTTGCACTGCAAATGGCATGCCAAGAGGAGCACGGCACTGCAAAAGCATCGCTTCTTTCTACACCTTTCTCATCTGGGACAGCCATGGTAATAAGGACCCTAAACTAAGCTGCAAGGTGCCATTTAGGTTAGGGTTAGGGTTACCATTCAGACTGTCATAAAGGCTACAGCTCCAGGGACATTTGCACTGCAAATGGCATGCCAAGAGGAGCAGGGCACTGCAACAGCATTGCTTCTTTGTACACCTTTCTCATCTGGGACAGCCATGGTGATAAGGACCCTAAACTAAGCTGCAAGGTGCCATTTAGGTTAGGGTTAGGGTAGGGTTACCATTCAGACTGTCATAAAGGCTACAGCTCCAGGGACATTTGTGCTCCAAATGGCATGCCAAGAGGAGCACGGCACTGCAACAGCATTGCTTCTTACCATACCTTTCTTGTCTGGGCCAGCCATTGTTCTTGGGACATTAGCATCAGCTGCGAGGTGCTCTTCTGATTAGGGTTAGGGTGTTGGGTTATGCAAACTGTTCAGAGATCCATAATAGCTACAGCTCCAACTCCGGGGCAGGAAAGATCACTACAAGGAGAGCCTGGCAGTGTACTGCTATTATTCTTTCCACAACATTTTCATCTGGACCAGCCATTCTGCTTGGGACTTGAAACTCAGCTCCAAGGTGCCATTTAGATTAGGGTTCGGGTTAGGTTTAGGGTTATGGTTCAGGAACTCACAAAGCCCACATAGACAAGGACACTTGGGTTGGAAAAGTCATGCTGAGTGGAGCATGGCACAGCAAAGACATTGCTTGGTTCACACCTTTCTCATCTGGGTCAGCCATGGTGATTAGGACCCGAAAGTAAGCTGCAAGTTGAAATTTAGGGTAGGGTTAGGGTTAGTGTTAGGGTTACCATTCAGACTGTCATAAAGGCTACAGCTCCAGGGACATTTGCACTGCAAATGGCATGCCAAGAGGAGCACGGCACTGCAAAAGCATCGCTTCTTTCTACACCTTTCTCATCTGGGACAGCCATGGTAATAAGGACCCTAAACTAAGCTGCAAGGTGCCATTTAGGTTAGGGTTAGGGTTACCATTCAGACTGTCATAAAGGCTACAGCTCCAGGGACATTTGCACTGCGAATGGCATGCCAAGAGGAGCAGGGCACTGCAACAGCTTTGCTTCTTTGTACACCTTTCTCATCTGGGACAGCCATGGTGATAAGTACCCTAAACTAAGCTGCAAGGTGCCATTTAGGTTAGGGTTAGGGTAGGGTTACCATTCAGACTGTCATAAAGGCTACAGCTCCAGGGACATTTGTGCTCCAAATGGCATGCCAAGAGGAGCACGGCACTGCAACAGCATTGCTTCTTACCATACCTTTCTTGTCTGGGCCAGCCATTGTTCTTGGGACATTAGCATCAGCTGCGAGGTGCTCTTCTGATTAGGGTTAGGGTGTTGGGTTATGCAAACTGTTCAGAGATCCATAATAGCTACAGCTCCAACTCCGGGGCAGGAAAGATCACTACAAGGAGAGCCTGGCAGTGTACTGCTATTATTCTTTCCACAACATTTTCATCTGGACCAGCCATTCTGCTTGGGACTTGAAACTCAGCTCCAAGGTGCCATTTAGATTAGGGTTCGGGTTAGGTTTAGGGTTATGGTTCAGGAACTCACAAAGCCCACATAGACAAGGACACTTGGGTTGGAAAAGTCATGCTGAGTGGAGCATGGCACAGCAATACATTGCTTGGTCCACACCTTTCTCATGTGGGTCAGCCATGGTGATTAGGACCCGAAAGTAAGCTGCAAGTTGACATTTTGGGTAGAGTTAGGGTTAGTGTTAGGGTTACCATTCAGACTGTCATAAAGGCTACAGCTCCAGGGACATTTGCACTGCAAATGGCATGCCAAGAGGAGCACGGCATTGCAAAAGCATTGCTTCTTTCTACACCTTTCTCATCTGGGACAGCCATGGTGATAAGGACCCTAAACTAGGCTGCAAGGTGCCATTTAGGTTAGGGTTAGGGTTACCATTCAGACTGTCATAAAGGCTACAGCTCCAGGGACATTTGCACTGCGAATGGCATGCCAAGAGGAGCATGGCACTGCAACAGCATTGCTTCTTTGGACACCTTTCTCATCTGGGTCAGCCATGGTGATAAGGACCCTAAACTAAGCTGCAAGATGCCATTTAGGTTAGGGTTAGGGTAGGGTTACCATTCAGACTGTCATAAAGGCTACAGCTCCAGGGACATTTGTGCTCCAAATGGCATGCCAAGAGGAGCACGGCACTGCAACAGCATTGCTTCTTACCATACCTTTCTTGTCTGGGCCAGCCATTGTTCTTGGGACATTAGCATCAGCTGCGAGGTGCTCTTCTGATTAGGGTTAGGGTGTTGGGTTATGCAAACTGTTCAGAGATCCATAATAGCTACAGCTCCAACTCCGGGGCAGGAAAGATCACTACAAGGAGAGCCTGGCAGTGTACTGCTATTATTCTTTCCACAACATTTTCATCTGGACCAGCCATTCTGCTTGGGACTTGAAACTCAGCTCCAAGGTGCCATTTAGATTAGGGTTCGGGTTAGGTTTAGGGTTATGGTTCAGGAACTCACAAAGCCCACATAGACAAGGACACTTGGGTTGGAAAAGTCATGCTGAGTGGAGCATGGCACAGCAATACATTGCTTGGTCCACACCTTTCTCATCTGGGTCAGCCTTGGTGATTAGGACCCGAAAGTAAGCTGCAAGTTGAAATTTAGGGTAGGGTTAGGGTTAGTGTTAGGGTTACCATTCAGACTGTCATAAAGGCTACAGCTCCAGGGACATTTGCACTGCAAATGGCATGCCAAGAGGAGCACGGCACTGCAAAAGCATCGCTTCTTTCTACACCTTTCTCATCTGGGACAGCCATGGTAATAAGGACCCTAAACTAAGCTGCAAGGTGCCATTTAGGTTAGGGTTAGGGTTACCATTCAGACTGTCATAAAGGCTACAGCTCCAGGGACATTTGCACTGCAAATGGCATGCCAAGAGGAGCAGGGCACTGCAACAGCATTGCTTCTTTGTACACCTTTCTCATCTGGGACAGCCATGGTGATAAGGACCCTAAACTAAGCTGCAAGGTGCCATTTAGGTTAGGGTTAGGGTAGGGTTACCATTCAGACTGTCATAAAGGCTACAGCTCCAGGGACATTTGTGCTCCAAATGGCATGCCAAGAGGAGCACGGCACTGCAACAGCATTGCTTCTTACCATACCTTTCTTGTCTGGGCCAGCCATTGTTCTTGGGACATTAGCATCAGCTGCGAGGTGCTCTTCTGATTAGGGTTAGGGTGTTGGGTTATGCAAACTGTTCAGAGATCCATAATAGCTACAGCTCCAACTCCGGGGCAGGAAAGATCACTACAAGGAGAGCCTGGCAGTGTACTGCTATTATTCTTTCCACAACATTTTCATCTGGAGCAGCCATTCTGCTTGGGACTTGAAACTCAGCTCCAAGGTGCCATTTAGATTAGGGTTCGGGTTAGGTTTAGGGTTATGGTTCAGGAACTCACAAAGCCGACATAGACAAGGACACTTGGGTTGGAAAAGTCATGCTGAGTGGAGCATGGCACAGCAAAGACATTGCTTGGTTCACACCTTTCTCATCTGGGTCAGCCATGGTGATTAGGACCCGAAAGTAAGCTGCAAGTTGAAATTTAGGGTAGGGTTAGGGTTAGTGTTAGGGTTACCATTCAGACTGTCATAAAGGCTACAGCTCCAGGGACATTTGCACTGCAAATGGCATGCCAAGAGGAGCACGGCACTGCAAAAGCAATGCTTCTTTCTACACCTTTCTCATCTGGGACAGCCATGGTGATAAGGACCCTAAACTAGGGTGCAAGGTGCCAATTAGGTTAGGGTTAGGGTTAGGGTTACCATTCAGACTGTCATAAAGGCTACAGCTCCAGGGACATTTGCACTGCAAATGTCATGCCAAGAGGAGCATGGCACTGCAACAGCATTGCTTCTTTGTACACCTTTCTCATCTGGGACAGCCATGGTGATAAGGACCCTAAACTAAGCTGCAAGGTGCCATTTAGGTTAGGGTTAGGGTAGGGTTACCATTCAGACTGTCATAAAGGCTACAGCTCCAGGGACATTTGTGCTCCAAATGGCATGCCAAGAGGAGCACGGCACTGCAACAGCATTGCTTCTTACCATACCTTTCTTGTCTGGGCCAGCCATTGTTCTTGGGACATTAGCATCAGCTGCGAGGTGCTCTTCTGATTAGGGTTAGGGTGTTGGGTTATGCAAACTGTTCAGAGATCCATAATAGCTACAGCTCCAACTCCGGGGCAGGAAAGATCACTACAAGGAGAGCCTGGCAGTGTACTGCTATTATTCTTTCCACAACATTTTCATCTGGACCAGCCATTCTGCTTGGGACTTGAAACTCAGCTCCAAGGTGCCATTTAGATTAGGGTTCGGGTTAGGTTTAGGGTTATGGTTCAGGAACTCACAAAGCCCACATAGACAAGGACACTTGGGTTGGAAAAGTCATGCTGAGTGGAGCATGGCACAGCAAAGACATTGCTTGGTCCACACCTTTCTCATCTGGGTCAGCCATGGTGATTAGGACCCGAAAGTAAGCTGCAAGTTGAAATTTAGGGTAGGGTTAGGGTTAGTGTTAGGGTTACCATTCAGACTGTCATAAAGGCTACAGCTCCAGGGACATTTGCACTGCAAATGGCATGCCAAGAGGAGCACGGAACTGCAAAAGCATCGCTTCTTTCTACACCTTTCTCATCTGGGACAGCCATGGTAATAAGGACCCTAAACTAAGCTGCAAGGTGCCATTTAGGTTAGGGTTAGGGTTACCATTCTGACTGTCATAAAGGCTACAGCTCCAGGGACATTTGCACTGCGAATGGCATGCCAAGAGGAGCAGGGCACTGCAACAGCTTTGCTTCTTTGTACACCTTTCTCATCTGGGACAGCCATGGTGATAAGTACCCTAAACTAAGCTGCAAGGTGCCATTTAGGTTAGGGTTAGGGTAGGGTTACCATTCAGACTGTCATAAAGGCTACAGCTCCAGGGACATTTGTGCTCCAAATGGCATGGCAAGAGGAGCACGGCACTGCAACAGCATTGCTTCTTACCATACCTTTCTTGTCTGGGCCAGCCATTGTTCTTGGGACATTAGCATCAGCTGCGAGGTGCTCTTCTGATTAGGGTTAGGGTGTTGGGTTATGCAAACTGTTCAGAGATCCATAATAGCTACAGCTCCAACTCCGGGGCAGGAAAGATCACTACAAGGAGAGCCTGGCAGTGTACTGCTATTATTCTTTCCACAACATTTTCATCTGGACCAGCCATTCTGCTTGGGACTTGAAACTCAGCTCCAAGGTGCCATTTAGATTAGGGTTCGGGTTAGGTTTAGGGTTATGGTTCAGGAACTCACAAAGCCGACATAGACAAGGACACTTGGGTTGGAAAAGTCATGCTGAGTGGAGCATGGCACAGCAAAGACATTGCTTGGTTCACACCTTTCTCATCTGGGTCAGCCATGGTGATTAGGACCCGAAAGTAAGCTGCAAGTTGAAATTTAGGGTAGGGTTAGGGTTAGTGTTAGGGTTACCATTCAGACTGTCATAAAGGCTACAGCTCCAGGGACATTTGCACTGCAAATGGCATGCCAAGAGGAGCACGGCACTGCAAAAGCAATGCTTCTTTCTAAACCTTTCTCATCTGGGACAGCCATGGTGATAAGGACCCTAAACTAGGGTGCAAGGTGCCAATTAGGTTAGGGTTAGGGTTAGGGTTACCATTCAGACTGTCATAAAGGCTACAGCTCCAGGGACATTTGCACTGCAAATGTCATGCCAAGAGGAGCATGGCACTGCAACAGCATTGCTTCTTTGTACACCTTTCTCATCTGGGACAGCCATGGTGATAAGGACCCTAAACTAAGCTGCAAGGTGCCATTTAGGTTAGGGTTAGGGTAGGGTTACCATTCAGACTGTCATAAAGGCTACAGCTCCAGGGACATTTGTGCTCCAAATGGCATGCCAAGAGGAGCACGGCACTGCAACAGCATTGCTTCTTACCATACCTTTCTTGTCTGGGCCAGCCATTGTTCTTGGGACATTAGCATCAGCTGCGAGGTGCTCTTCTGATTAGGGTTAGGGTGTTGGGTTATGCAAACTGTTCAGAGATCCATAATAGCTACAGCTCCAACTCCGGGGCAGGAAAGATCACTACAAGGAGAGCCTGGCAGTGTACTGCTATTATTCTTTCCACAACATTTTCATCTGGACCAGCCATTCTGCTTGGGACTTGAAACTCAGCTCCAAGGTGCCATTTAGATTAGGGTTCGGGTTAGGTTTAGGGTTATGGTTCAGGAACTCACAAAGCCCACATAGACAAGGACACTTGGGTTGGAAAAGTCATGCTGAGTGGAGCATGGCACAGCAATACATTGCTTGGTCCACACCTTTCTCATCTGGGTCAGCCTTGGTGATTAGGACCCGAAAGTAAGCTGCAAGTTGAAATTTAGGGTAGGGTTAGGGTTAGTGTTAGGGTTACCATTCAGACTGTCATAAAGGCTACAGCTCCAGGGACATTTGCACTGCAAATGGCATGCCAAGAGGAGCACGGCACTGCAAAAGCATTGCTTCTTTCTACACCTTTCTCATCTGGGACAGCCATGGTGATAAGGACCCTAAACTAGGCTGCAAGGTGACATTTAGGTTAGGGTTAGGGTTACCATTCAGACTGTCATAAAGGCTACAGCTCCAGGGACATTTGCACTGCGAATGGCATGCCAAGAGGAGCATGGCACTGCAACAGCATTGCTTCTTTGGACACCTTTCTCATCTGGGACAGCCATGGTGATAAGGACCCTAAACTAAGCTGCAAGGTGCCATTTAGGTTAGGGTTAGGGTAGGGTTACCATTCAGACTGTCATAAAGGCTACAGCTCCAGGGACATTTGTGCTCCAAATGGCATGCCAAGAGGAGCACGGCACTGCAACAGCATTGCTTCTTACCATACCTTTCTTGTCTGGGCCAGCCATTGTTCTTGGGACATTAGCATCAGCTGCGAGGTGCTCTTCTGATTAGGGTTAGGGTGTTGGGTTATGCAAACTGTTCAGAGATCCATAATAGCTACAGCTCCAACTCCGGGGCAGGAAAGATCACTACAAGGAGAGCCTGGCAGTGTACTGCTATTATTCTTTCCACAACATTTTCATCTGGACCAGCCATTCTGCTTGGGACTTGAAACTCAGCTCCAAGGTGCCATTTAGATTAGGGTTCGGGTTAGGTTTAGGGTTATGGTTCAGGAACTCACAAAGCCCACATAGACAAGGACACTTGGGTTGGAAAAGTCATGCTGAGTGGAGCATGGCACAGCAATACATTGCTTGGTCCACACCTTTCTCATGTGGGTCAGCCATGGTGATTAGGACCCGAAAGTAAGCTGCAAGTTGAAATTTAGGGTAGGGTTAGGGTTAGTGTTAGGGTTACCATTCAGACTGTCATAAAGGCTACAGCTCCAGGGACATTTGCACTGCAAATGGCATGCCAAGAGGAGCACGGCACTGCAAAAGCATCGCTTCTTTCTACACCTTTCTCATCTGGGACAGCCATGGTAATAAGGACCCTAAACTAAGCTGCAAGGTGCCATTTAGGTTAGGGTTAGGGTTACCATTCAGACTGTCATAAAGGCTACAGCTCCAGGGACATTTGCACTGCAAATGGCATGCCAAGAGGAGCATGGCACTGCAACAGCATTGCTTCTTTGTACACATTTCTCATCTGGGACAGCCATGGTGATAAGGACCCTAAACTAAGCTGCAAGGTGCCATTTAGGTTAGGGTTAGGGTAGGGTTACCATTCAGACTGTCATAAAGGCTACAGCTCCAGGGACATTTGTGCTCCAAATGGCATGGCAAGAGGAGCACGGCACTGCAACAGCATTGCTTCTTACCATACCTTTCTTGTCTGGGCCAGCCATTGTTCTTGGGACATTAGCATCAGCTGCGAGGTGCTCTTCTGATTAGGGTTAGGGTGTTGGGTTATGCAAACTGTTCAGAGATCCATAATAGCTACAGCTCCAACTCCGGGGCAGGAAAGATCACTACAAGGAGAGCCTGGCAGTGTACTGCTATTATTCTTTCCACAACATTTTCATCTGGAGCAGCCATTCTGCTTGGGACTTGAAACTCAGCTCCAAGGTGCCATTTAGATTAGGGTTCGGGTTAGGTTTAGGGTTATGGTTCAGGAACTCACAAAGCCCACATAGACAAGGACACTTGGGTTGGAAAAGTCATGCTGAGTGGAGCATGGCACAGCAAAGACATTGCTTGGTTCACACCTTTCTCATCTGGGTCAGCCATGGTGATTAGGACCCGAAAGTAAGCTGCAAGTTGAAATTTAGGGTAGGGTTAGGGTTAGTGTTAGGGTTACCATTCAGACTGTCATAAAGGCTACAGCTCCAGGGACATTTGCACTGCAAATGGCATGCCAAGAGGAGCACGGCACTGCAAAAGCATCGCTTCTTTCTACACCTTTCTCATCTGGGACAGCCATGGTAATAAGGACCCTAAACTAAGCTGCAAGGTGCCATTTATGTTAGGGTTAGGGTTACCATTCAGACTGTCATAAAGGCTACAGCTCCAGGGACATTTGCACTGCGAATGGCATGCCAAGAGGAGCAGGGCACTGCAACAGCTTTGCTTCTTTGTACACCTTTCTCATCTGGGACAGCCATGGTGATAAGTACCCTAAACTAAGCTGCAAGGTGCCATTTAGGTTAGGGTTAGGGTAGGGTTACCATTCAGACTGTCATAAAGGCTACAGCTCCAGGGACATTTGTGCTCCAAATGGCATGCCAAGAGGAGCACGGCACTGCAACAGCATTGCTTCTTACCATACCTTTCTTGTCTGGGCCAGCCATTGTTCTTGGGACATTAGCATCAGCTGCGAGGTGCTCTTCTGATTAGGGTTAGGGTGTTGGGTTATGCAAACTGTTCAGAGATCCATAATAGCTACAGCTCCAACTCCGGGGCAGGAAAGATCACTACCAGGAGAGCCTGGCAGTGTACTGCTATTATTCTTTCCACAACATTTTCATCTGGACCAGCCATTCTGCTTGGGACTTGAAACTCAGCTCCAAGGTGCCATTTAGATTAGGGTTTGGGTTAGGTTTAGGGTTATGGTTCAGGAACTCACAAAGCCCACATAGACAAGGACACTTGGGTTGGAAAAGTCATGCTGAGTGGAGCATGGCACAGCAATACATTGCTTGGTCCACACCTTTCTCATCTGGGTCAGCCATGGTGATTAGGACCCGAAAGTAAGCTGCAAGTTGAAATTTAGGGTAGGGTTAGGGTTAGTGTTAGGGTTACCATTCAGACTGTCATAAAGGCTACAGCTCCAGGGACATTTGCACTGCAAATGGCATGCCAAGAGGAGCACGGCACTGCAAAAGCATCGCTTCTTTCTACACCTTTCTCATCTGGGACAGCCATGGTAATAAGGACCCTAAACTAAGCTCCAAGGTGCCATTTAGGTTAGGGTTAGGGTTACCATTCAGACTGTCATAAAGGCTACAGCTCCAGGGACATTTGCACTGCAAATGGCATGCCAAGAGGAGCATGGCACTGCAACAGCATTGCTTCTTTGTACACCTTTCTCATCTGGGACAGCCATGGTGATAAGGACCCTAAACTAAGCTGCAAGGTGCCATTTAGGTTAGGGTTAGGGTAGGGTTACCATTCAGACTGTCATAAAGGCTACAGCTCCAGGGACATTTGTGCTCCAAATGGCATGCCAAGAGGAGCACGGCACTGCAACAGCATTGCTTCTTACCATACCTTTCTTGTCTGGGCCAGCCATTCTTCTTGGGACATTAGAATCAGCTGCGAGGTGCTCTTCTGATTAGGGTTAGGGTGTTGGGTTATGCAGACTGTTCAGAGATCCATAATAGCTACAGCTCCAACTCCGGGGCAGGAAAGATCACTACAAGGAGAGCCTGGCAGTGTACTGCTATTATTCTTTCCACAACATTTTCATCTGGAGCAGCCATTCTGCTTGGGACTTGAAACTCAGCTCCAAGGTGCCATTTAGATTAGGGTTCGGGTTAGGTTTAGGGTTATGGTTCAGGAACTCACAAAGCCCACATAGACAAGGACACCTGGGTTGGAAAAGTCATGCTGAGTGGAGCATGGCACAGCAATACATTGCTTGGTACACATTTCTCATCTGGGTCAGCCATGGTGATTAGGACCCGAAAGTAAGCTGCAAGTTGAAATTTAGGGTAGGGTTAGGGTTAGTGTTAGGGTTACCATTCAGACTGTCATAAAGGCTACAGCTCCAGGGACATTTGCACTGCAAATGGCATGCCAAGAGGAGCACGGCACTGCAAAAGCATCGCTTCTTTCTACACCTTTCTCATCTGGGACAGCCATGGTAATAAGGACCCTAAACTAAGCTGCTAGGTGCCATTTAGGTTAGGGTTAGGGTTACCATTCAGACTGTCATAAAGGCTACAGCTCCCGGGACATTTGCACTGCAAATGGCATGCCAAGAGGAGCATGGCACTGCAACAGCATTGCTTCTTTGTACACCTTTCTCATCTGGGACAGCCATGGTGATAAGGACCCTAAACTAAGCTGCAAGGTGCCATTTAGGTTAGGGTTAGGGTAGGGTTACCATTCAGACTGTCATAAAGGCTACAGCTCCAGGGACATTTGTGCTCCAAATGGCATGCCAAGAGGAGCACGGCACTGCAACAGCATTGCTTCTTACCATACCTTTCTTGTCTGGGCCAGCCATTGTTCTTGGGACATTAGCATCAGCTGCGAGGTGCTCTTCTGATTAGGGTTAGGGTGTTGGGTTATGCAAACTGTTCAGAGATCCATAATAGCTACAGCTCCAACTCCGGGGCAGGAAAGATCACTACAAGGAGAGCCTGGCAGTGTACTGCTATTATTCTTTCCACAACATTTTCATCTGGACCAGCCATTCTGCTTGGGACTTGAAACTCAGCTCCAAGGTGCCATTTAGATTAGGGTTCGGGTTAGGTTTAGGGTTATGGTTCAGGAACTCACAAAGCCCACATAGACAAGGACACTTGGGTTGGAAAAGTCATGCTGAGTGGAGCATGGCACAGCAATACATTGCTTGGTTCACACCTTTCTCATCTGGGTCAGCCATGGTGATTAGGACCCGAAAGTAAGCTGCAAGTTGAAATTTAGGGTAGGGTTAGGGTTAGTGTTAGGGTTACCATTCAGACTGTCATAAAGGCTACAGCTCCAGGGACATTTGCACTGCAAATGGCATGCCAAGAGGAGCACGGCACTGCAAAAGCATCGCTTCTTTCTACACCTTTCTCATCTGGGACAGCCATGGTAATAAAGACCCTAAACTAAGCTGCAAGGTGCCATTTAGGTTAGGGTTAGTGTTACCATTTTGACTGTCATAAAGGCTACAGCTCCAGGGACATTTGCACTGCAAATGGCATGCCAAGAGGAGCATGGCACTGCAACAGCATTGCTTCTTTGTACACCTTTCTCATCTGGGACAGCCATGGTGATAAGGACCCTAAACTAAGCTGCAAGGTGCCATTTAGGTTAGGGTTAGGGTAGGGTTACCATTCAGACTGTCATAAAGGCTACAGCTCCAGGGACATTTGTGCTCCAAATGGCATGCCAAGAGGAGCACGGCACTGCAACAGCATTGCTTCTTACCATACCTTTCTTGTCTGGGCCAGCCATTGTTCTTGGGACATTAGCATCAGCTGCGAGGTGCTCTTCTGATTAGGGTTAGGGTGTTGGGTTATGCAGACTGTTCAGAGATCCATAATAGCTACAGCTCCAACTCCGGGGCAGGAAAGATCACTACAAGGAGAGCCTGGCAGTGTACTGCTATTATTCTTTCCACAACATTTTCATCTGGACCAGCCATTCTGCTTGGGACTTGAAACTCAGCTCCAAGGTGCCATTTAGATTAGGGTTCGGGTTAGGTTTAGGGTTATGGTTCAGGAACTCACAAAGCCCACATAGACAAGGACACTTGGGTTGGAAAAGTCATGCTGAGTGGAGCATGGCACAGCAAAGACATTGCTTGGTTCACACCTTTCTCATCTGGGTCAGCCATGGTGATTAGGACCCGAAAGTAAGCTGCAAGTTGAAATTTAGGGTAGGGTTAGGGTTAGTGTTAGGGTTACCATTCAGACTGTCATAAAGGCTACAGCTCCAGGGACATTTGCACTGCAAATGGCATGCCAAGAGGAGCACGGCACTGCAAAAGCATCGCTTCTTTCTACACCTTTCTCATCTGGGACAGCCATGGTAATAAGGACCCTAAACTAAGCTGCAAGGTGCCATTTAGGTTAGGGTTAGGGTTACCATTCTGACTGTCATAAAGGCTACAGCTCCAGGGACATTTGCACTGCAAATGGCATGCCAAGAGGAGCATGGCACTGCAACAGCATTGCTTCTTTGTACACCTTTCTCATCTGGGACAGCCATGGTGATAAGGACCCTAAACTAAGCTGCAAGGTGCCATTTAGGTTAGGGTTAGGGTAGGGTTACCATTCAGACTGTCATAAAGGCTACAGCTCCAGGGACATTTGTGCTCCAAATGGCATGCCAAGAGGAGCACGGCACTGCAACAGCATTGCTTCTTACCATACCTTTCTTGTCTGGGCCAGCCATTGTTCTTGGGACATTAGCATCAGCTGCGAGGTGCTCTTCTGATTAGGGTTAGGGTGTTGGGTTATGCAAACTGTTCAGAGATCCATAATAGCTACAGCTCCAACTCCGGGGCAGGAAAGATCACTACAAGGAGAGCCTGGCAGTGTACTGCTATTATTCTTTCCACAACATTTTCATCTGGACCAGCCATTCTGCTTGGGACTTGAAACTCAGCTCCAAGGTGCCATTTAGATTAGGGTTCGGGTTAGGTTTAGGGTTATGGTTCAGGAACTCACAAAGCCCACATAGACAAGGACACTTGGGTTGGAAAAGTCATGCTGAGTGGAGCATGGCACAACAAAGACATTGCTTGGTTCACACCTTTCTCATCTGGGTCAGCCATGGTGATTAGGACCCGAAAGAAAGCTGCAAGTTGAAATTTAGGGTAGGGTTAGGGTTAGTGTTAGGGTTACCATTCAGACTGTCATAAAGGCTACAGCTCCAGGGACATTTGCACTGCAAATGGCATGGCAAGAGGAGCACGGCACTGCAAAAGCCTCGCTTCTTTCTACACCTTTCTCATCTGGGACAGCCATGGTAATAAAGACCCTAAACAAAGCTGCAAGGTGCCATTTAGGTTAGGGTTAGGGTTACCATTCTGACTGTCATAAAGGCTACAGCTCCAGGGACATTTGCACTGCAAATGGCATGCCAAGAGGAGCATGGCACTGCAACAGCATTGCTTCTTTGTACACCTTTCTCATCTGGGACAGCCATGGTGATAAGGACCCTAAACTAAGCTGCAAGGTGCCATTTAGGTTAGGGTTAGGGTTACCATTCTGACTGTCATAAAGGCTACAGCTCCAGGGACATTTGCACTGCAAATGGCATGCCAAGAGGAGCATGGCACTGCAACAGCATTGCTTCTTTGTACACCTTTCTCATCTGGGACAGCCATGGTGATAAGGACCCTAAACTAAGCTGCAAGGTGCCATTTAGGTTAGGGTTAGGGTAGGGTTACCATTCAGACTGTCATAAAGGCTACAGCTCCAGGGACATTTGTGCTCCAAATGGCATGCCAAGAGGAGCACGGCACTGCAACAGCATTGCTTCTTACCATACCTTTCTTGTCTGGGCCAGCCATTGTTCTTGGGACATTAGCATCAGCTGCGAGGTGCTCTTCTGATTAGGGTTAGGGTGTTGGGTTATGCAAACTGTTCAGAGATCCATAATAGCTACAGCTCCAACTCCAGGGCAGGAAAGATCACTACAAGGAGAGCCTGACAGTGTACTGCTATTATTCTTTCCACAACATTTTCATCTGGACCAGCCATTCTGCTTGGGACTTGAAACTCAGCTCCAAGGTGCCATTTAGATTAGGGTTCGGGTTAGGTTTAGGGTTATGGTTCAGGAACTCACAAAGCCCACATAGACAAGGACACTTGGGTTGGAAAAGTCATGCTGAGTGGAGCATGGCACAACAAAGACATTGCTTGGTTCACACCTTTCTCATCTGGGTCAGCCATGGTGATTAGGACCCGAAAGAAAGCTGCAAGTTGAAATTTAGGGTAGGGTTAGGGTTAGTGTTAGGGTTACCATTCAGACTGTCATAAAGGCTACAGCTCCAGGGACATTTGCACTGCAAATGGCATGGCAAGAGGAGCACGGCACTGCAAAAGCATCGCTTCTTTCTACACCTTTCTCATCTGGGACAGCCATGGTAATAAGGACCCTAAACTAAGCTGCAAGGTGCCATTTAGGTTAGGGTTAGGGTTACCATTCAGACTGTCATAAAGGCTACAGCTCCAGGGACATTTGCACTGCAAATGTCATGCCAAGAGGAGCATGGCACTGCAACAGCATTGCTTCTTTGTACACCTTTCTCATCTGGGACAGCCATGGTGATAAGGACCCTAAACTAAGCTGCAAGGTGCCATTTAGGTTAGGGTTAGGGTAGGGTTACCATTCAGACTGTCATAAAGGCTACAGCTCCAGGGACATTTGTGCTCCAAATGGCATGCCAAGAGGAGCACGGCACTGCAACAGCATTGCTTCTTACCATACCTTTCTTGTCTGGGCCAGCCATTGTTCTTGGGACATTAGCATCAGCTGCGAGGTGCTCTTCTGATTAGGGTTAGGGTGTTGGGTTATGCAAACTGTTCAGAGATCCATAATAGCTACAGCTCCAACTCCGGGGCAGGAAAGATCACTAAAAGGAGAGCCTGGCAGTGTACTGCTATTATTCTTTCCACAACATTTTCATCTGGACCAGCCATTCTGCTTGGGACTTGAAACTCAGCTCCAAGGTGCCATTTAGATTAGGGTTCAGGTTAGGTTTAGGGTTATGGTTCAGGAACTCACAAAGCCCACATAGACAAGGACACTTGGGTTGGAAAAGTCATGCTGAGTGGAGCATGGCACAGCAATACATTGCTTGGTCCATACCTTTCTCATCTGGGTCAGCCATGGTGATTAGGACCCGAAAGTAAGCTGCAAGTTGAAATTTAGGGTAGGGTTAGGGTTAGTGTTAGGGTTACCATTCAGACTGTCATAAAGGCTACAGCTCCAGGGACATTTGCACTGCAAATGGCATGGCAAGAGGAGCACGGCACTGCAAAAGCCTCGCTTCTTTCTACACCTTTCTCATCTGGGACAGCCATGGTAATAAAGACCCTAAACAAAGCTGCAAGGTGCCATTTAGGTTAGGGTTAGGGTTACCATTCTGACTGTCATAAAGGCTACAGCTCCAGGGACATTTGCACTGCAAATGGCATGCCAAGAGGAGCATGGCACTGCAACAGCATTGCTTCTTTGTACACCTTTCTCATCTGGGACAGCCATGGTGATAAGGACCCTAAACTAAGCTGCAAGGTGCCATTTAGGTTAGGGTTAGGGTTACCATTCAGACTGTCATAAAGGCTACAGCTCCAGGGACATTTGCACTGCAAATGGCATGCCAAGAGGAGCATGGCACTGCAACAGCATTGCTTCTTTGTACACCTTTCTCATCTGGGACAGCCATGGTGATAAGGACCCTAAACTAAGCTGCAAGGTGCCATTTAGGTTAGGGTTAGGGTAGGGTTACCATTCAGACTGTCATAAAGGCTACAGCTCCAGGGACATTTGTGCTCCAAATGGCATGCCAAGAGGAGCACGGCACTGCAACAGCATTGCTTCTTACCATACCTTTCTTGTCTGGGCCAGCCATTGTTCTTGGGACATTAGCATCAGCTGCGAGGTGCTCTTCTGATTAGGGTTAGGGTGTTGGGTTATGCAAACTGTTCAGAGATCCATAATAGCTACAGCTCCAACTCCGGGGCAGGAAAGATCACTACAAGGAGAGCCTGGCAGTGTACTGCTATTATTCTTTCCACAACATTTTCATCTGGACCAGCCATTCTGCTTGGGACTTGAAACTCAGCTCCAAGGTGCCATTTAGATTAGGGTTCGGGTTAGGTTTAGGGTTATGGTTCAGGAACTCACAAAGCCCACATAGACAAGGACACTTGGGTTGGAAAAGTCATGCTGAGTGGAGCATGGCACAGCAAAGACATTGCTTGGTTCACACCTTTCTCATCTGGGTCAGCCATGGTGATTAGGACCTGAAAGTAAGCTGCAAGTTGAAATTTAGGGTAGGGTTAGGGTTAGTGTTAGGGTTACCATTCAGACTGTCATAAAGGCTACAGCTCCAGGGACATTTGCACTGCAAATGGCATGGCAAGAGGAGCACGGCACTGCAAAAGCCTCGCTTCTTTCTACACCTTTCTCATCTGGGACAGCCATGGTAATAAGGACCCTAAACTAAGCTGCAAGGTGCCATTTAGGTTAGGGTTAGGGTTACCATTCAGACTGTCATAAAGGCTACAGCTCCAGGGACATTTGCACTGCAAATGTCATGCCAAGAGGAGCATGGCACTGCAACAGCATTGCTTCTTTGTACACCTTTCTCATCTGGGACAGCCATGGTGATAAGGACCCTAAACTAAGCTGCAAGGTGCCATTTAGGTTAGGGTTAGGGTAGGGTTACCATTCAGACTGTCATAAAGGCTACAGCTCCAGGGACATTTGTGCTCCAAATGGCATGCCAAGAGGAGCACGGCACTGCAACAGCATTGCTTCTTACCATACCTTTCTTGTCTGGGCCAGCCATTGTTCTTGGGACATTAGCATCAGCTGCGAGGTGCTCTTCTGATTAGGGTTAGGGTGTTGGGTTATGCAGACTGTTCAGAGATCCATAATAGCTACAGCTCCAACTCCGGGGCAGGAAAGATCACTACAAGGAGAGCCTGGCAGTGTACTGCTACTATTCTTTCCACAACATTTTCATCTGGAGCAGCCATTCTGCTTGGGACTTGAAACTCAGCTCCAAGGTGCCATTTAGATTAGGGTTCGGGTTAGGTTTAGGGTTATGGTTCAGGAACTCACAAAGCCCACATAGACAAGGACACTTGGGTTGGAAAAGTCATGATGAGTGGAGCATGGCACAGCAATACATTGCTTGGTCCACACCTTTCTCATCTGGGTCAGCCATGGTGATTAGGACCCGAAAGTAAGCTGCAAGTTGAAATTTAGGGTAGGGTTAGGGTTAGTGTTAGGGTTACCATTCAGACTGTCATAAAGGCTACAGCTCCAGGGACATTTGCACTGCAAATGGCATGCCAAGAGGAGCACGGCACTGCAAAAGCCTCGCTTCTTTCTACACCTTTCTCATCTGGGACAGCCATGGTAATAAGGACCCTAAACTAAGCTGCTAGGTGCCATTTAGGTTAGGGTTAGTGTTACCATTCTGACTGTCATAAAGGCTAAAGCTCCAGGGACATTTGCACTGCAAATTGCATGCCAAGAGGAGCATGGCACTGCAACAGCATTGCTTCTTTGTACACCTTTCTCATCTGGGACAGCCATGGTGATAAGGACCCTAAACTAAGCTGCAAGGTGCCATTTAGGTTAGGGTTAGGGTAGGGTTACCATTCAGACTGTCATAAAGGCTACAGCTCCAGGGACATTTGTGCTCCAAATGGCATGCCAAGAGGAGCACGGCACTGCAACAGCATTGCTTCTTACCATACCTTTCTTGTCTGGGCCAGCCATTGTTCTTGGGACATTAGCATCAGCTGCGAGGTGCTCTTCTGATTAGGGTTAGGGTGTTGGGTTATGCAAACTGTTCAGAGATCCGTAATAGCTACAGCTCCAACTCCGGGGCAGGAAAGATCACTACAAGGAGAGCCTGGCAGTGTACTGCTATTATTCTTTCCACAACATTTTCATCTGGACCAGCCATTCTGCTTGGGACTTGAAACTCAGCTCCAAGGTGCCATTTAGATTAGGGTTCGGGTTAGGTTTAGGGTTATGGTTCAGGAACTCACAAAGCCCACATAGACAAGGACACTTGGGTTGGAAAAGTCATGCTGAGTGGAGCATGGCACAGCAATACATTGCTTGGTCCATACCTTTCTCATCTGGGTCAGCCATGGTGATTAGGACCCGAAAGTAAGCTGCAAGTTGAAATTTAGGGTAGGGTTAGGGTTAGTGTTAGGGTTACCATTCAGACTGTCATAAAGGCTACAGCTCCAGGGACATTTGCACTGCAAAGGGCATGGCAAGAGGAGCACGGCACTGCAAAAGCATCGCTTCTTTCTACACCTTTCTCATCTGGGACAGCCATGGTGTTAAAGACCCTAAACTAAGCTGCAAGGTGCCATTTAGGTTAGGGTTAGGGTTACCATTCTGACTGTCATAAAGGCTACAGCTCCAGGGACATTTGCACTGCAAATGGCATGCCAAGAGGAGCATGGCACTGCAACAGCATTGCTTCTTTGTACACCTTTCTCATCTGGGACAGCCATGGTGATAAGGACCCTAAACTAAGCTGCAAGGTGCCATTTAGGTTAGGGTTAGGGTTACCATTCTGACTGTCATAAAGGCTACAGCTCCAGGGACATTTGCACTGCAAATGGCATGCCAAGAGGAGCATGGCACTGCAACAGCATTGCTTCTTTGTACACCTTTCTCATCTGGGACAGCCATGGTGATAAGGACCCTAAACTAAGCTGCAAGGTGCAATTTAGGTTAGGGTTAGGGTAGGGTTACCATTCAGACTGTCATAAAGGCTACAGCTCCAGGGACATTTGTGCTCCAAATGGCATGCCAAGAGGAGCACGGCACTGCAACAACATTGCTTCTTACCATACCTTTCTTGTCTGGGCCAGCCATTGTTCTTGGGACATTAGCATCAGCTGCGAGGTGCTCTTCTGATTAGGGTTAGGGTGTTGGGTTATGCAAACTGTTCAGAGATCCATAATAGCTACAGCTCCAACTCCGGGGCAGGAAAGATCACTACAAGGAGAGCCTGGCAGTGTACTGCTATTATTCTTTCCACAACATTTTCATCTGGACCAGCCATTCTGCTTGGGACTTGAAACTCAGCTCCAAGGTGCCATTTAGATTAGGGTTCGGGTTAGGTTTAGGGTTATGGTTCAGGAACTCACAAAGCCCACATAGACAAGGACACTTGGGTTGGAAAAGTCATGCTGAGTGGAGCATGGCACAGCAATACATTGCTTGGTCCACACCTTTCTCATCTGGGTCAGCCATGGTGATTAGGACCCGAAAGTAAGCTGCAAGTTGAAATTTAGGGTAGGGTTAGGGTTAGTGTTAGGGTTACCATTCAGACTGTCATAAAGGCTACAGCTCCAGGGACATTTGCACTGCAAATGGCATGGCAAGAGGAGCACGGCACTGCAAAAGCCTCGCTTCTTTCTACACCTTTCTCATCTGGGACAGCCATGGTAATAAAGACCCTAAACAAAGCTGCAAGGTGCCATTTAGGTTAGGGTTAGGGTTACCATTCTGACTGTCATAAAGGCTACAGCTCCAGGGACATTTGCACTGCAAATGGCATGCCAAGAGGAGCATGGCACTGCAACAGCATTGCTTCTTTGTACACCTTTCTCATCTGGGACAGCCATGGTGATAAGGACCCTAAACTAAGCTGCAAGGTGCCATTTAGGTTAGGGTTAGGGTTACCATTCAGACTGTCATAAAGGCTACAGCTCCAGGGACATTTGCACTGCAAATGGCATGCCAAGAGGAGCATGGCACTGCAACAGCATTGCTTCTTTGTACACCTTTCTCATCTGGGACAGCCATGGTGATAAGGACCCTAAACTAAGCTGCAAGGTGCCATTTAGGTTAGGGTTAGGGTAGGGTTACCATTCAGACTGTCATAAAGGCTACAGCTCCAGGGACATTTGTGCTCCAAATGGCATGCCAAGAGGAGCACGGCACTGCAACAGCATTGCTTCTTACCATACCTTTCTTGTCTGGGCCAGCCATTGTTCTTGGGACATTAGCATCAGCTGCGAGGTGCTCTTCTGATTAGGGTTAGGGTGTTGGGTTATGCAAACTGTTCAGAGATCCATAATAGCTACAGCTCCAACTCCGGGGCAGGAAAGATCACTACAAGGAGAGCCTGGCAGTGTACTGCTATTATTCTTTCCACAACATTTTCATCTGGACCAGCCATTCTGCTTGGGACTTGAAACTCAGCTCCAAGGTGCCATTTAGATTAGGGTTCGGGTTAGGTTTAGGGTTATGGTTCAGGAACTCACAAAGCCCACATAGACAAGGACACTTGGGTTGGAAAAGTCATGCTGAGTGGAGCATGGCACAGCAAAGACATTGCTTGGTTCACACCTTTCTCATCTGGGTCAGCCATGGTGATTAGGACCTGAAAGTAAGCTGCAAGTTGAAATTTAGGGTAGGGTTAGGGTTAGTGTTAGGGTTACCATTCAGACTGTCATAAAGGCTACAGCTCCAGGGACATTTGCACTGCAAATGGCATGGCAAGAGGAGCACGGCACTGCAAAAGCCTCGCTTCTTTCTACACCTTTCTCATCTGGGACAGCCATGGTAATAAGGACCCTAAACTAAGCTGCAAGGTGCCATTTAGGTTAGGGTTAGGGTTACCATTCAGACTGTCATAAAGGCTACAGCTCCAGGGACATTTGCACTGCAAATGTCATGCCAAGAGGAGCATGGCACTGCAACAGCATTGCTTCTTTGTACACCTTTCTCATCTGGGACAGCCATGGTGATAAGGACCCTAAACTAAGCTGCAAGGTGCCATTTAGGTTAGGGTTAGGGTAGGGTTACCATTCAGACTGTCATAAAGGCTACAGCTCCAGGGACATTTGTGCTCCAAATGGCATGCCAAGAGGAGCACGGCACTGCAACAGCATTGCTTCTTACCATACCTTTCTTGTCTGGGCCAGCCATTGTTCTTGGGACATTAGCATCAGCTGCGAGGTGCTCTTCTGATTAGGGTTAGGGTGTTGGGTTATGCAGACTGTTCAGAGATCCATAATAGCTACAGCTCCAACTCCGGGGCAGGAAAGATCACTACAAGGAGAGCCTGGCAGTGTACTGCTACTATTCTTTCCACAACATTTTCATCTGGAGCAGCCATTCTGCTTGGGACTTGAAACTCAGCTCCAAGGTGCCATTTAGATTAGGGTTCGGGTTAGGTTTAGGGTTATGGTTCAGGAACTCACAAAGCCCACATAGACAAGGACACTTGGGTTGGAAAAGTCATGATGAGTGGAGCATGGCACAGCAATACATTGCTTGGTCCACACCTTTCTCATCTGGGTCAGCCATGGTGATTAGGACCCGAAAGTAAGCTGCAAGTTGAAATTTAGGGTAGGGTTAGGGTTAGTGTTAGGGTTACCATTCAGACTGTCATAAAGGCTACAGCTCCAGGGACATTTGCACTGCAAATGGCATGCCAAGAGGAGCACGGCACTGCAAAAGCCTCGCTTCTTTCTACACCTTTCTCATCTGGGACAGCCATGGTAATAAGGACCCTAAACTAAGCTGCTAGGTGCCATTTAGGTTAGGGTTAGTGTTACCATTCTGACTGTCATAAAGGCTAAAGCTCCAGGGACATTTGCACTGCAAATTGCATGCCAAGAGGAGCATGGCACTGCAACAGCATTGCTTCTTTGTACACCTTTCTCATCTGGGACAGCCATGGTGATAAGGACCCTAAACTAAGCTGCAAGGTGCCATTTAGGTTAGGGTTAGGGTAGGGTTACCATTCAGACTGTCATAAAGGCTACAGCTCCAGGGACATTTGTGCTCCAAATGGCATGCCAAGAGGAGCACGGCACTGCAACAGCATTGCTTCTTACCATACCTTTCTTGTCTGGGCCAGCCATTGTTCTTGGGACATTAGCATCAGCTGCGAGGTGCTCTTCTGATTAGGGTTAGGGTGTTGGGTTATGCAAACTGTTCAGAGATCCGTAATAGCTACAGCTCCAACTCCGGGGCAGGAAAGATCACTACAAGGAGAGCCTGGCAGTGTACTGCTATTATTCTTTCCACAACATTTTCATCTGGACCAGCCATTCTGCTTGGGACTTGAAACTCAGCTCCAAGGTGCCATTTAGATTAGGGTTCGGGTTAGGTTTAGGGTTATGGTTCAGGAACTCACAAAGCCCACATAGACAAGGACACTTGGGTTGGAAAAGTCATGCTGAGTGGAGCATGGCACAGCAATACATTGCTTGGTCCATACCTTTCTCATCTGGGTCAGCCATGGTGATTAGGACCCGAAAGTAAGCTGCAAGTTGAAATTTAGGGTAGGGTTAGGGTTAGTGTTAGGGTTACCATTCAGACTGTCATAAAGGCTACAGCTCCAGGGACATTTGCACTGCAAAGGGCATGGCAAGAGGAGCACGGCACTGCAAAAGCATCGCTTCTTTCTACACCTTTCTCATCTGGGACAGCCATGGTGTTAAAGACCCTAAACTAAGCTGCAAGGTGCCATTTAGGTTAGGGTTAGGGTTACCATTCTGACTGTCATAAAGGCTACAGCTCCAGGGACATTTGCACTGCAAATGGCATGCCAAGAGGAGCATGGCACTGCAACAGCATTGCTTCTTTGTACACCTTTCTCATCTGGGACAGCCATGGTGATAAGGACCCTAAACTAAGCTGCAAGGTGCCATTTAGGTTAGGGTTAGGGTTACCATTCTGACTGTCATAAAGGCTACAGCTCCAGGGACATTTGCACTGCAAATGGCATGCCAAGAGGAGCATGGCACTGCAACAGCATTGCTTCTTTGTACACCTTTCTCATCTGGGACAGCCATGGTGATAAGGACCCTAAACTAAGCTGCAAGGTGCAATTTAGGTTAGGGTTAGGGTAGGGTTACCATTCAGACTGTCATAAAGGCTACAGCTCCAGGGACATTTGTGCTCCAAATGGCATGCCAAGAGGAGCACGGCACTGCAACAACATTGCTTCTTACCATACCTTTCTTGTCTGGGCCAGCCATTGTTCTTGGGACATTAGCATCAGCTGCGAGGTGCTCTTCTGATTAGGGTTAGGGTGTTGGGTTATGCAAACTGTTCAGAGATCCATAATAGCTACAGCTCCAACTCCGGGGCAGGAAAGATCACTACAAGGAGAGCCTGGCAGTGTACTGCTATTATTCTTTCCACAACATTTTCATCTGGACCAGCCATTCTGCTTGGGACTTGAAACTCAGCTCCAAGGTGCCATTTAGATTAGGGTTCGGGTTAGGTTTAGGGTTATGGTTCAGGAACTCACAAAGCCCACATAGACAAGGACACTTGGGTTGGAAAAGTCATGCTGAGTGGAGCATGGCACAGCAATACATTGCTTGGTCCACACCTTTCTCATCTGGGTCAGCCATGGTGATTAGGACCCGAAAGTAAGCTGCAAGTTGAAATTTAGGGTAGGGTTAGGGTTAGTGTTAGGGTTACCATTCAGACTGTCATAAAGGCTACAGCTCCAGGGACATTTGCACTGCAAATGGCATGGCAAGAGGAGCACGGCACTGCAAAAGCCTCGCTTCTTTCTACACCTTTCTCATCTGGGACAGCCATGGTAATAAAGACCCTAAACAAAGCTGCAAGGTGCCATTTAGGTTAGGGTTAGGGTTACCATTCTGACTGTCATAAAGGCTACAGCTCCAGGGACATTTGCACTGCAAATGGCATGCCAAGAGGAGCATGGCACTGCAACAGCATTGCTTCTTTGTACACCTTTCTCATCTGGGACAGCCATGGTGATAAGGACCCTAAACTAAGCTGCAAGGTGCCATTTAGGTTAGGGTTAGGGTAGGGTTACCATTCAGACTGTCATAAAGGCTACAGCTCCAGGGACATTTGTGCTCCAAATGGCATGCCAAGAGGAGCACGGCACTGCAACAGCATTGCTTCTTACCATACCTTTCTTGTCTGGGCCAGCCATTGTTCTTGGGACATTAGCATCAGCTGCGAGGTGCTCTTCTGATTAGGGTTAGGGTGTTGGGTTATGCAAACTGTTCAGAGATCCATAATAGCTACAGCTCCAACTCCGGGGCAGGAAAGATCACTACAAGGAGAGCCTGGCAGTGTACTGCTATTATTCTTTCCACAACATTTTCATCTGGACCAGCCATTCTGCTTGGGACTTGAAACTCAGCTCCAAGGTGCCATTTAGATTAGGGTTCGGGTTAGGTTTAGGGTTATGGTTCAGGAACTCACAAAGCCCACATAGACAAGGACACTTGGGTTGGAAAAGTCATGCTGAGTGGAGCATGGCACAGCAATACATTGCTTGGTCCACACCTTTCTCATCTGGGTCAGCCATGGTGATTAGGACCCGAAAGTAAGCTGCAAGTTGAAATTTAGGGTAGGGTTAGGGTTAGTGTTAGGGTTACCATTCAGACTGTCATAAAGGCTACAGCTCCAGGGACATTTGCACTGCAAATGGCATGGCAAGAGGAGCACGGCACTGCAAAAGCATCGCTTCTTTCTACACCTTTCTCATCTGGGACAGCCATGGTGTTAAAGACCCTATACTAAGCTGCAAGGTGCCATTTAGGTTAGGGTTAGGGTTACCATTCTGACTGTCATAAAGGCTACAGCTCCAGGGACATTTGCACTGCAAATGGCATGCCAAGAGGAGCATGGCACTGCAACAGCATTGCTTCTTTGTACACCTTTCTCATCTGGGACAGCCATGGTGATAAGGACCCTAAACTAAGCTGCAAGGTGCCATTTAGGTTAGGGTTAGGGTTACCATTCTGACTGTCATAAAGGCTACAGCTCCAGGGACATTTGCACTGCAAATGGCATGCCAAGAGGAGCATGGCACTGCAACAGCATTGCTTCTTTGTACACCTTTCTCATCTGGGACAGCCATGGTGATAAGGACCCTAAACTAAGCTGCAAGGTGCCATTTAGGTTAGGGTTAGGGTAGGGTTACCATTCAGACTGTCATAAAGGCTACAGCTCCAGGGACATTTGTGCTCCAAATGGCATGCCAAGAGGAGCACGGCACTGCAACAACATTGCTTCTTACCATACCTTTCTTGTCTGGGCCAGCCATTGTTCTTGGGACATTGGCATCAGCTGCGAGGTGCTCTTCTGATTAGGGTTAGGGTGTTGGGTTATGCAAACTGTTCAGAGATCCATAATAGCTACAGCTCCAACTCCGGGGCAGGAAAGATCACTACAAGGAGAGCCTGGCAGTGTACTGCTATTATTCTTTCCACAACATTTTCATCTGGACCAGCCATTCTGCTTGGGACTTGAAACTCAGCTCCAAGGTGCCATTTAGATTAGGGTTCGGGTTAGGTTTAGGGTTATGGTTCAGGAACTCACAAAGCCCACATAGACAAGGACACTTGGGTTGGAAAAGTCATGCTGAGTGGAGCATGGCACAGCAATACATTGCTTGGTCCACACCTTTCTCATCTGGGTCAGCCATGGTGATTAGGACCCGAAAGTAAGCTGCAAGTTGAAATTTAGGGTAGGGTTAGGGTTAGTGTTAGGGTTACCATTCAGACTGTCATAAAGGCTACAGCTCCAGGGACATTTGCACTGCAAATGGCATGGCAAGAGGAGCACGGCACTGGAAAAGCATCGCTTCTTTCTACACCTTTCTCATCTGGGACAGCCATGGTAATAAGGACCCTAAACTAAGCTGCAAGGTGCCATTTAGGTTAGGGTTAGGGTTACCATTCTGACTGTCATAAAGGCTACAGCTCCAGGGACATTTGCACTGCAAATGGCATGCCAAGAGGAGCATGGCACTGCAACAGCATTGCTTCTTTGTACACCTTTCTCATCTGGGACAGCCATGGTGATAAGGACCCTAAACTAAGCTGCAAGGTGCCATTTAGGTTAGGGTTAGGGTAGGGTTACCATTCAGACTGTCATAAAGGCTACAGCTCCAGGGACATTTGTGCTCCAAATGGCATGCCAAGAGGAGCACGGCACTGCAACAGCATTGCTTCTTACCATACCTTTCTTGTCTGGGCCAGCCATTGTTCTTGGGACATTAGCATCAGCTGCGAGGTGCTCTTCTGATTAGGGTTAGGGTGTTGGGTTATGCAAACTGTTCAGAGATCCATAATAGCTACAGCTCCAACTCCGGGGCAGGAAAGATCACTACAAGGAGAGCCTGGCAGTGTACTGCTATTATTCTTTCCACAACATTTTCATCTGGACCAGCCATTCTGCTTGGGACTTGAAACTCAGCTCCAAGGTGCCATTTAGATTAGGGTTCGGGTTAGGTTTAGGGTTATGGTTCAGGAACTCACAAAGCCCACATAGACAAGGACACTTGGGTTGGAAAAGTCATGCTGAGTGGAGCATGGCACAGCAATACATTGCTTGGTTCACACCTTTCTCATCTGGGTCAGCCATGGTGATTAGGACCCGAAAGTAAGCTGCAAGTTGAAATTTAGGGTAGGGTTAGGGTTAGTGTTAGGGTTACCATTCAGACTGTCATAAAGGCTACAGCTCCAGGGACATTTGCACTGCAAATGGCATGGCAAGAGGAGCACGGCACTGGAAAAGCATCGCTTCTTTCTACACCTTTCTCATCTGGGACAGCCATGGTAATAAGGACCCTAAACTAAGCTGCAAGGTGCCATTTAGGTTAGGGTTAGGGTTACCATTCTGACTGTCATAAAGGCTACAGCTCCAGGGACATTTGCACTGCAAATGGCATGCCAAGAGGAGCATGGCACTGCAACAGCATTGCTTCTTTGTACACCTTTCTCATCTGGGACAGCCATGGTGATAAGGACCCTAAACTAAGCTGCAAGGTGCCATTTAGGTTAGGGTTAGGGTAGGGTTACCATTCAGACTGTCATAAAGGCTACAGCTCCAGGGACATTTGTGCTCCAAATGGCATGCCAAGAGGAGCAGGGCACTGCAACAGCATTGCTTCTTACCATACCTTTCTTGTCTGGGCCAGCCATTGTTCTTGGGACATTAGCATCAGCTGCGAGGTGCTCTTCTGATTAGGGTTAGGGTGTTGGGTTATGCAAACTGTTCAGAGATCCATAATAGCTACAGCTCCAACTCCGGGGCAGGAAAGATCACTACAAGGAGAGCCTGGCAGTGTACTGCTATTATTCTTTCCACAACATTTTCATCTGGACCAGCCATTCTGCTTGGGACTTGAAACTCAGCTCCAAGGTGCCATTTAGATTAGGGTTCGGGTTAGGTTTAGGGTTATGGTTCAGGAACTCACAAAGCCCACATAGACAAGGACACTTGGGTTGGAAAAGTCATGATGAGTGGAGCATGGCACAGCAATACATTGCTTGGTCCACACCTTTCTCATCTGGGTCAGCCATGGTGATTAGGACCCGAAAGTAAGCTGCAAGTTGAAATTTAGGGTAGGGTTAGGGTTAGTGTTAGGGTTACCATTCAGACTGTCATAAAGGCTACAGCTCCAGGGACATTTGCACTGCAAATGGCATGCCAAGAGGAGCACGGCACTGCAAAAGCCTCGCTTCTTTCTACACCTTTCTCATCTGGGACAGCCATGGTAATAAGGACCCTAAACTAAGCTGCTAGGTGCCATTTAGGTTAGGGTTAGGGTTACCATTCTGACTGTCATAAAGGCTACAGCTCCCGGGACATTTGCACTGCAAATGGCATGCCAAGAGGAGCATGGCACTGCAACAGCATTGCTTCTTTGTACACCTTTCTCATCTGGGACAGCCATGGTGATAAGGACCCTAAACTAAGCTGCAAGGTGCCATTTAGGTTAGGGTTAGGGTTACCATTCTGACTGTCATAAAGGCTACAGCTCCAGGGACATTTGCACTGCAAATGGCATGCCAAGAGGAGCATGGCACTGCAACAGCATTGCTTCTTTGTACACCTTTCTCATCTGGGACAGCCATGGTGATAAGGACCCTAAACTAAGCTGCAAGGTGCCATTTAGGTTAGGGTTAGGGTAGGGTTACCATTCAGACTGTCATAAAGGCTACAGCTCCAGGGACATTTGTGCTCCAAATGGCATGCCAAGAGGAGCACGGCACTGCAACAACATTGCTTCTTACCATACCTTTCTTGTCTGGGCCAGCCATTGTTCTTGGGACATTAGCATCAGCTGCGAGGTGCTCTTCTGATTAGGGTTAGGGTGTTGGGTTATGCAAACTGTTCAGAGATCCATAATAGCTACAGCTCCAACTCCGGGGCAGGAAAGATCACTACAAGGAGAGCCTGGCAGTGTACTGCTATTATTCTTTCCACAACATTTTCATCTGGACCAGCCATTCTGCTTGGGACTTGAAACTCAGCTCCAAGGTGCCATTTAGATTAGGGTTCGGGTTAGGTTTAGGGTTATGGTTCAGGAACTCACAAAGCCCACATAGACAAGGACACTTGGGTTGGAAAAGTCATGCTGAGTGGAGCATGGCACAGCAATACATTGCTTGGTCCACACCTTTCTCATCTGGGTCAGCCATGGTGATTAGGACCCGAAAGTAAGCTGCAAGTTGAAATTTAGGGTAGGGTTAGGGTTAGTGTTAGGGTTACCATTCAGACTGTCATAAAGGCTACAGCTCCAGGGACATTTGCACTGCAAATGGCATGGCAAGAGGAGCACGGCACTGGAAAAGCATCGCTTCTTTCTACACCTTTCTCATCTGGGACAGCCATGGTAATAAGGACCCTAAACTAAGCTGCAAGGTGCCATTTAGGTTAGGGTTAGGGTTACCATTCTGACTGTCATAAAGGCTACAGCTCCAGGGACATTTGCACTGCAAATGGCATGCCAAGAGGAGCATGGCACTGCAACAGCATTGCTTCTTTGTACACCTTTCTCATCTGGGACAGCCATGGTGATAAGGACCCTAAACTAAGCTGCAAGGTGCCATTTAGGTTAGGGTTAGGGTAGGGTTACCATTCAGACTGTCATAAAGGCTACAGGTCCAGGGACATTTGTGCTCCAAATGGCATGCCAAGAGGAGCACGGCACTGCAACAGCATTGCTTCTTACCATACCTTTCTTGTCTGGGCCAGCCATTGTTCTTGGGACATTAGCATCAGCTGCGAGGTGCTCTTCTGATTAGGGTTAGGGTGTTGGGTTATGCAAACTGTTCAGAGATCCATAATAGCTACAGCTCCAACTCCGGGGCAGGAAAGATCACTACAAGGAGAGCCTGGCAGTGTACTGCTATTATTCTTTCCACAACATTTTCATCTGGACCAGCCATTCTGCTTGGGACTTGAAACTCAGCTCCAAGGTGCCATTTAGATTAGGGTTCGGGTTAGGTTTAGGGTTATGGTTCAGGAACTCACAAAGCCCACATAGACAAGGACACTTGGGTTGGAAAAGTCATGCTGAGTGGAGCATGGCACAGCAATACATTGCTTGGTTCACACCTTTCTCATCTGGGTCAGCCATGGTGATTAGGACCCGAAAGTAAGCTGCAAGTTGAAATTTAGGGTAGGGTTAGGGTTAGTGTTAGGGTTACCATTCAGACTGTCATAAAGGCTACAGCTCCAGGGACATTTGCACTGCAAATGGCATGGCAAGAGGAGCACGGCACTGGAAAAGCATCGCTTCTTTCTACACCTTTCTCATCTGGGACAGCCATGGTAATAAGGACCCTAAACTAAGCTGCAAGGTGCCATTTAGGTTAGGGTTAGGGTTACCATTCAGACTGTCATAAAGGCTACAGCTCCAGGGACATTTGCACTGCAAATGGCATGCCAAGAGGAGCATGGCACTGCAACAGCATTGCTTCTTTGTACACCTTTCTCATCTGGGACAGCCATGGTGATAAGGACCCTAAACTAAGCTGCAAGGTGCCATTTAGGTTAGGGTTAGGGTAGGGTTACCATTCAGACTGTCATAAAGGCTACAGCTCCAGGGACATTTGTGCTCCAAATGGCATGCCAAGAGGAGCAGGGCACTGCAACAGCATTGCTTCTTACCATACCTTTCTTGTCTGGGCCAGCCATTGTTCTTGGGACATTAGCATCAGCTGCGAGGTGCTCTTCTGATTAGGGTTAGGGTGTTGGGTTATGCAAACTGTTCAGAGATCCATAATAGCTACAGCTCCAACTCCGGGGCAGGAAAGATCACTACAAGGAGAGCCTGGCAGTGTACTGCTATTATTCTTTCCACAACATTTTCATCTGGACCAGCCATTCTGCTTGGGACTTGAAACTCAGCTCCAAGGTGCCATTTAGATTAGGGTTCGGGTTAGGTTTAGGGTTATGGTTCAGGAACTCACAAAGCCCACATAGACAAGGACACTTGGGTTGGAAAAGTCATGATGAGTGGAGCATGGCACAGCAATACATTGCTTGGTCCACACCTTTCTCATCTGGGTCAGCCATGGTGATTAGGACCCGAAAGTAAGCTGCAAGTTGAAATTTAGGGTAGGGTTAGGGTTAGTGTTAGGGTTACCATTCAGACTGTCATAAAGGCTACAGCTCCAGGGACATTTGCACTGCAAATGGCATGCCAAGAGGAGCACGGCACTGCAAAAGCATCGCTTCTTTCTACACCTTTCTCATCTGGGACAGCCATGGTAATAAGGACCCTAAACTAAGCTGCTAGGTGCCATTTAGGTTAGGGTTAGGGTTACCATTCTGACTGTCATAAAGGCTACAGCTCCCGGGACATTTGCACTGCAAATGGCATGCCAAGAGGAGCATGGCACTGCAACAGCATTGCTTCTTTGTACACCTTTCTCATCTGGGACAGCCATGGTGATAAGGACCCTAAACTAAGCTGCAAGGTGCCATTTAGGTTAGGGTTAGGGTAGGGTTACCATTCAGACTGTCATAAAGGCTACAGCTCCAGGGACATTTGTGCTCCAAATGGCATGCCAAGAGGAGCACGGCACTGCAACAGCGTTGCTTCTTACCATACCTTTCTTGTCTGGGCCAGCCATTGTTCTTGGGACATTAGCATCAGCTGCGAGGTGCTCTTCTGATTAGGGTTAGGGTGTTGGGTTATGCAAACTGTTCAGAGATCCATAATAGCTACAGCTCCAACTCCGGGGCAGGAAAGATCACTACAAGGAGAGCCTGGCAGTGTACTGCTATTATTCTTTCCACAACATTTTCATCTGGACCAGCCATTCTGCTTGGGACTTGAAACTCAGCTCCAAGGTGCCATTTAGATTAGGGTTCGGGTTAGGTTTAGGGTTATGGTTCAGGAACTCACAAAGCCCACATAGACAAGGACACTTGGGTTGGAAAAGTCATGCTGAGTGGAGCATGGCACAGCAATACATTGCTTGGTCCACACCTTTCTCATCTGGGTCAGCCATGGTGATTAGGACCCGAAAGTAAGCTGCAAGTTGAAATTTAGGGTAGGGTTAGGGTTAGTGTTAGGGTTACCATTCAGACTGTCATAAAGGCTACAGCTCCAGGGACATTTGCACTGCAAATGGCATGGCAAGAGGAGCACGGCACTGCAAAAGCATCGCTTCTTTCTACACCTTTCTCATCTGGGACAGCCATGGTAATAAAGACCCTAAACTAAGCTGCAAGGTGCCATTTAGGTTAGGGTTAGTGTTACCATTCTGACTGTCATAAAGGCTACAGCTCCAGGGACATTTGCACTGCAAATTGCATGCCAAGAGGAGCATGGCACTGCAACAGCATTGCTTCTTTGTACACCTTTCTCATCTGGGACAGCCATGGTGATAAGGACCCTAAACTAAGCTGCAAGGTGCCATTTAGGTTAGGGTTAGGGTAGGGTTACCATTCAGACTGTCATAAAGGCTACAGCTCCAGGGACATTTGTGCTCCAAATGGCATGCCAAGAGGAGCACGGCACTGCAACAGCATTGCTTCTTACCATACCTTTCTTGTCTGGGCCAGCCATTGTTCTTGGGACATTAGCATCAGCTGCGAGGTGCTCTTCTGATTAGGGTTAGGGTGTTGGGTTATGCAAACTGTTCAGAGATCCATAATAGCTACAGCTCCAACTCCGGGGCAGGAAAGATCACTACAAGGAGAGCCTGGCAGTGTACTGCTATTATTCTTTCCACAACATTTTCATCTGGAGCAGCCATTCTGCTTGGGACTTGAAACTCAGCTCCAAGGTGCCATTTAGATTAGGGTTCGGGTTAGGTTTAGGGTTATGGTTCAGGAACTCACAAAGCCCACATAGACAAGGACACTTGGGTTGGAAAAGTCATGCTGAGTGGAGCATGGCACAGCAATACATTGCTTGGTCCACACCTTTCTCATCTGGGTCAGCCATGGTGATTAGGACCCTAAAGTAAGCTGCAAGTTGAAATTTAGGGTAGGGTTAGGGTTAGTGTTAGGGTTACCATTCAGACTGTCATAAAGGCTACAGCTCCAGGGACATTTGCACTGCAAATGGCATGGCAAGAGGAGCACGGCACTGGAAAAGCATCGCTTCTTTCTACACCTTTCTCATCTGGGACAGCCATGGTAATAAGGACCCTAAACTAAGCTGCAAGGTGCCATTTAGGTTAGGGTTAGGGTTACCATTCAGACTGTCATAAAGGCTACAGCTCCAGGGACATTTGCACTGCAAATGGCATGCCAAGAGGAGCATGGCACTGCAACAGCATTGCTTCTTTGTACACCTTTCTCATCTGGGACAGCCATGGTGATAAGGACCCTAAACTAAGCTGCAAGGTGCCATTTAGGTTAGGGTTAGGGTAGGGTTACCATTCAGACTGTCATAAAGGCTACAGCTCCAGGGACATTTGTGCTCCAAATGGCATGCCAAGAGGAGCACGGCACTGCAACAGCATTGCTTCTTACCATACCTTTCTTGTCTGGGCCAGCCATTGTTCTTGGGACATTAGCATCAGCTGCGAGGTGCTCTTCTGATTAGGGTTAGGGTGTTGGGTTATGCAAACTGTTCAGAGATCCATAATAGCTACAGCTCCAACTCCGGGGCAGGAAAGATCACTACAAGGAGAGCCTGGCAGTGTACTGCTATTATTCTTTCCACAACATTTTCATCTGGACCAGCCATTCTGCTTGGGACTTGAAACTCAGCTCCAAGGTGCCATTTAGATTAGGGTTCGGGTTAGGTTTAGGGTTATGGTTCAGGAACTCACAAAGCCCACATAGACAAGGACACTTGGGTTGGAAAAGTCATGCTGAGTGGAGCATGGCACAGCAATACATTGCTTGGTCCACACCTTTCTCATCTGGGTCAGCCATGGTGATTAGGACCCGAAAGTAAGCTGCAAGTTGAAATTTAGGGTAGGGTTAGGGTTAGTGTTAGGGTTACCATTCAGACTGTCATAAAGGCTACAGCTCCAGGGACATTTGCACTGCAAATGGCATGGCAAGAGGAGCACGGCACTGCAAAAGCATCGCTTCTTTCTACACCTTTCTCATCTGGGACAGCCATGGTAATAAAGACCCTAAACTAAGCTGCAAGGTGCCATTTAGGTTAGGGTTAGTGTTACCATTCTGACTGTCATAAAGGCTACAGCTCCAGGGACATTTGCACTGCAAATTGCATGCCAAGAGGAGCATGGCACTGCAACAGCATTGCTTCTTTGTACACCTTTCTCATCTGGGACAGCCATGGTGATAAGGACCCTAAACTAAGCTGCAAGGTGCCATTTAGGTTAGGGTTAGGGTAGGGTTACCATTCAGACTGTCATAAAGGCTACAGCTCCAGGGACATTTGTGCTCCAAATGGCATGCCAAGAGGAGCACGGCACTGCAACAGCATTGCTTCTTACCATACCTTTCTTGTCTGGGCCAGCCATTGTTCTTGGGACATTAGCATCAGCTGCGAGGTGCTCTTCTGATTAGGGTTAGGGTGTTGGGTTATGCAAACTGTTCAGAGATCCATAATAGCTACAGCTCCAACTCCGGGGCAGGAAAGATCACTACAAGGAGAGCCTGGCAGTGTACTGCTATTATTCTTTCCACAACATTTTCATCTGGACCAGCCATTCTGCTTGGGACTTGAAACTCAGCTCCAAGGTGCCATTTAGATTAGGGTTCGGGTTAGGTTTAGGGTTATGGTTCAGGAACTCACAAAGCCCACATAGACAAGGACACTTGGGTTGGAAAAGTCATGCTGAGTGGAGCATGGCACAGCAATACATTGCTTGGTCCATACCTTTCTCATCTGGGTCAGCCATGGTGATTAGGACCCGAAAGTAAGCTGCAAGTTGAAATTTAGGGTAGGGTTAGGGTTAGTGTTAGGGTTACCATTCAGACTGTCATAAAGGCTACAGCTCCAGGGACATTTGCACTGCAAAGGGCATGGCAAGAGGAGCACGGCACTGCAAAAGCATCGCTTCTTTCTACACCTTTCTCATCTGGGACAGCCATGGTGTTAAAGACCCTAAACTAAGCTGCAAGGTGCCATTTAGGTTAGGGTTAGGGTTACCATTCTGACTGTCATAAAGGCTACAGCTCCAGGGACATTTGCACTGCAAATGGCATGCCAAGAGGAGCATGGCACTGCAACAGCATTGCTTCTTTGTACACCTTTCTCATCTGGGACAGCCATGGTGATAAGGACCCTAAACTAAGCTGCAAGGTGCCATTTAGGTTAGGGTTAGGGTAGGGTTACCATTCAGACTGTCATAAAGGCTACAGCTCCAGGGACATTTGTGCTCCAAATGGCATGCCAAGAGGAGCACGGCACTGCAACAGCATTGCTTCTTACCATACCTTTCTTGTCTGGGCCAGCCATTGTTCTTGGGACATTAGCATCAGCTGCGAGGTGCTCTTCTGATTAGGGTTAGGGTGTTGGGTTATGCAAACTGTTCAGAGATCCATAATAGCTACAGCTCCAACTCCGGGGCAGGAAAGATCACTACAAGGAGAGCCTGGCAGTGTACTGCTATTATTCTTTCCACAACATTTTCATCTGGACCAGCCATTCTGCTTGGGACTTGAAACTCAGCTCCAAGGTGCCATTTAGATTAGGGTTCGGGTTAGGTTTAGGGTTATGGTTCAGGAACTCACAAAGCCCACATAGACAAGGACACTTGGGTTGGAAAAGTCATGCTGAGTGGAGCATGGCACAGCAATACATTGCTTGGTCCACACCTTTCTCATCTGGGTCAGCCATGATGATTAGGACCCGAAAGTAAGCTGCAAGTTGAAATTTAGGGTAGGGTTAGGGTTAGTGTTAGGGTTACCATTCAGACTGTCATAAAGGCTACAGCTCCAGGGACATTTGCACTGCAAATGGCATGGCAAGAGGAGCACGGCACTGGAAAAGCATCGCTTCTTTCTACACCTTTCTCATCTGGGACAGCCATGGTAATAAGGACCCTAAACTAAGATGCAAGGTGCCATTTATGTTAGGGTTAGGGTTACCATTCTGACTGTCATAAAGGCTACAGCTCCAGGGACATTTGCACTGCAAATGGCATGCCAAGAGGAGCATGGCACTGCAACAGCATTGCTTCTTTCTATACCTTTCTCATCTGGGACAGCCATGGTGATAAGGACCCTAAACTAGGCTGCAAGGTGCCATTTATGTTATGGTTAGGGTTACCATTCTGACTGTCATAAAGGCTACAGCTCCAGGGACATTTGCGCTCCAAATGGCATGCCAAGAGGAGCACGGTGCTGCAACAGCTTTGCTTCTTACCATACCTTTCTTGTCTGGGCCAGCCATTGTTCTTGGGACATTAGCATCAGCTGCGAGGTGCTCTTCTGATTAGGGTTAGGGTGTTGGGTTATGCAAACTGTTCAGAGATCCATAATAGCTACAGCTCCAACTCCGGGGCAGGAAAGATCACTACAAGGAGAGCCTGGCAGTGTACTGCTATTATTCTTTCCACAACATTTTCATCTGGAGCAGCCATTCTGCTTGGGACTTGAAACTCAGCTCCAAGGTGCCATTTAGATTAGGGTTCGGGTTAGGTTTAGGGTTATGGTTCAGGAACTCACAAAGCCCACATAGACAAGGACACTTGGGTTGGAAAAGTCATGCTGAGTGGAGCATGGCACAGCAATACATTGCTTGGTCCATACCTTTCTCATCTGGGTCAGCCATGGTGATTAGGACCCGAAAGTAAGCTGCAAGTTGAAATTTAGGGTAGGGTTAGGGTTAGTGTTAGGGTTACCATTCAGACTGTCATAAAGGCTACAGCTCCAGGGACATTTGCATTGCAAAGGGCATGGCAAGAGGAGCACGGCACTGCAAAAGCATTGCTTCTTTCTACACCTTTCTCATCTGGGACAGCCATGGTCATAAGGACCCTAAACTAAGCTGCAAGGTGCCATTTAGGTTAGGGTTAGGGTTACCATTCAGACTGTCATAAAGGCTACAGCTCCAGGGACATTTGCACTGCAAATGGCATGCCAAGAGGAGCAGGGCACTGCAACAGCATTGCTTCTTTGTACACCTTTCTCATCTGGGACAGCCATGGTGATAAGGACCCTAAACTAAGCTGCAAGGTGCCATTTAGGTTAGGGTTAGGGTAGGGTTACCATTCAGACTGTCATAAAGGCTACAGCTCTAGGGACATTTGTGCTCCAAATGGCATGGCAAGAGGAGCACGGCACTGCAACAGCATTGCTTCTTACCATACCTTTCTTGTCTGGGCCAGCCATTGTTCTTGGGACATTAGCATCAGCTGCGAGGTGCTCTTCTGATTAGGGTTAGGGTGTTGGGTTATGCAAACTGTTCAGAGATCCATAATAGCTACAGCTCCAACTCCGGGGCAGGAAAGATCACTACAAGGAGAGCCTGGCAGTGTACTGCTATTATTCTTTCCACAACATTTTCATCTGGAGCAGCCATTCTGCTTGGGACTTGAAACTCAGCTCCAAGGTGCCATTTAGATTAGGGTTCGGGTTAGGTGTAGGGTTATGGTTCAGGAACTCACAAAGCCCACATAGACAAGGACACTTGGGTTGCAAAAGTCATGCTGAGTGGAGCACGGCACTGCGAAGACATTGCTTGGTCCACACCTTTCTCATCTGGGTCAGCCATGGTGATTAGGACCCGAAAGTAAGCTGCAAGTTGACATTTAGGGTAGGGTTAGGGTTAGTGTTAGGGTTACCATTCAGACTGTCATAAAGGCTACAGCTCCAGGGACATTTGGGCTCCAAATGGCATGCCAAGAGGAGTATGGCACTGCAACAGCATTGCTTCTTTGTACACCTTTCTCATCTGGGACAGCCATGGTGATAAGGACCCTAAACTAAGCTGCAAGGTGCCATTTAGGTTAGGGTTAGGGTAGGGTTACCATTCAGACTGTCATAAAGGCTACAGCTCCAGGGACATTTGCGTTCCAAATGGCATGCCAAGAGGAGCACGGCACTGCAACAGCATTGCTTCTTAGCATACCTTTCTTGTCTGGGCCAGCCATTGTTCTTGGGACATTAGCATCAGCTGCGAGGTGCTCTTCTGATTAGGGTTAGGGTGTTGGGTTATGCAAACTGTTCAGAGATCCATAATAGCTACAGCTCCAACTCCGGGGCAGGAAAGATCACTACAAGGAGAGCCTGGCAGTGTACTGCTATTATTCTTTCCACAACATTTTCATCTGGAGCAGCCATTCTGCTTGGGACTTGAAACTCAGCTCCAAGGTGCCATTTAGATTAGGGTTCGGGTTAGGTTTAGGGTTATGGTTCAGGAACTCACAAAGCCCACATAGACAAGGACACTTGGGTTGGAAAAGTCATGCTGAGTGGAGCATGGCACAGCAATACATTGCTTGGTCCATACCTTTCTCATCTGGGTCAGCCATGGTGATTAGGACCCGAAAGTAAGCTGCAAGTTGAAATTTAGGGTAGGGTTAGGGTTAGTGTTAGGGTTACCATTCAGACTGTCATAAAGGCTACAGCTCCAGGGACATTTGCACTGCAAATGGCATGGCAAGAGGAGCACGGCACTGCAAAAGCCTCGCTTCTTTCTACACCTTTCTCATCTGGGACAGCCATGGTAATAAAGACCCTAAACTAAGCTGCAAGGTGCCATTTAGGTTAGGGTTAGGGTTACCATTCAGACTGTCATAAAGGCTACAGCTCCAGGGACATTTGCATTGCAAAGGGCATGCCAAGAGGAGCACAGCACTGCAAAAGCATTGCTTCTTTCTACACCTTTCTCATCTGGGACAGCCATGGTCATAAGGACCCTAAACTAAGCTGCAAGGTGCCATTTAGGTTTGGGTTAGGGTTACCATTCAGACTGTCATAAAGGCTACAGCTCCAGGGACATTTGCACTGCAAATGGCATGCCAAGAGGAGCATGGCACTGCAACAGCATTGCTTCTTTGTACACCTTTCTCATATGGGACAGCCATGGTGATAAGGACCCTAAACTAAGCTGCAAGGTGCCATTTAGGTTAGGGTTAGGGTAGGGTTACCATTCAGACTGTCATAAAGGCTACAGCTCCAGGGACATTTGCACTGCAAATGGCATGCCAAGAGGAGCACGGCACTGAAACAGCATTGCTTCTTACCATACCTTTCTTGTCTGGGCCAGCCATTGTTCTTGGGACATTAGCATCAGCTGCAAGGTGCTCTTCTGATTAGGGTTAGGGTGTTGGGTTATGCAAACTGTTCAGAGATCCATAATAGCTACAGCTCCAACTCCGGGGCAGGAAAGATCACTACAAGGAGAGCCTGGCAGTGTACTGCTATTATTCTTTCCACAACATTTTCATCTGGACCAGCCATTCTGCTTGGGACTTGAAACTCAGCTCCAAGGTGCCATTTAGATTAGGGTTCGGGTTAGGTTTAGGGTTATGGTTCAGGAACTCACAAAGCCCACATAGACAAGGACACTTGGGTTGGAAAAGTCATGCTGAGTGGAGCATGGCACAGCAAAGACATTGCTTGGTTCACACCTTTCTCATCTGGGTCAGCCATGGTGATTAGGACCCGAAAGTAAGCTGCAAGTTGACATTTAGGGTAGGGTTAGGGTTAGTGTTAGGGTTACCATTCACACTGTCATAAAGGCTACAGCTCCAGGGACATTTGCACTGCAAATGGCATGGCAAGAGGAGCACGGCACTGCAAAAGCATTGCTTCTTTCTACACCTTTCTCATCTGGGACAGCCATGGTCATAAGGACCCTAAACTAAGCTGCAAGGTGCCATTTATGTTAGGGTTAGGGTTACCATTCAGACTGTCATAAAGGCTACAGCTCCAGGGACATTTGCACTGCAAATGGCATGCCAAGAGGAGCATGGCACTGCAACAGCATTGCTTCTTTGTACACCTTTCTCATCTGGGACAGCCATGGTGATAAGGACCCTAAACTAAGCTGCAAGGTGCCATTTAGGTTAGGGTTAGGGTAGGGTTACCATTCAGACTGTCATAAAGGCTACAGCTCCAGGGACATTTGTGCTCCAAATGGCATGCCAAGAGGAGCACGGCACTGCAACAGCATTGCTTCTTACCATACCTTTCTTGTCTGGGCCAGCCATTGTTCTTGGGACATTAGCATCAGCTGCGAGGTGCTCTTCTGATTAGGGTTAGGGTGTTGGGTTATGCAAACTGTTCAGAGATCCATAATAGCTACAGCTCCAACTCCGGGGCAGGAAAGATCACTACAAGGAGAGCCTGGCAGTGTACTGCTATTATTCTTTCCACAACATTTTCATCTGGAGCAGCCATTCTGCTTGGGACTTGAAACTCAGCTCCAAGGTGCCATTTAGATTAGGGTTCGGGTTAGGTTTAGGGTTATGGTTCAGGAACTCACAAAGCCCACATAGACAAGGACACTTGGGTTGGAAAAGTCATGCTGAGTGGAGCATGGCACAGCAAAGACATTGCTTGGTTCACACCTTTCTCATCAGGGTCAGCCATGGTGATTAGGACCCGAAAGTAAGCTGCAAGTTGACATTTAGGGTAGGGTTAGGGTTAGTGTTAGGGTTACCATTCAGACTGTCATAAAGGCTACAGCTCCAGGAGCATTTGGGCTCCAAATGGCATGGCAAGAGGAGCACGGCACTGCAAAAGCATTGCTTCTTTCTACACCTTTCTCATCTGGGACAGGCATGGTCATAAGGACCCTAAACTAAGCTGCAAGGTGCCATTTAGGTTAGGGTTAGGGTTACCATTCAGACTGTCATAAAGGCTACAGCTCCAGGGACATTTGCACTGCAAATGGCATGCCAAGAGGAGCATGGCACTGCAACAGCATTGCTTCTTTGTACACCTTTCTCATCTGGGACAGCCATGGTGATAAGGACCCTAAACTAAGCTGCAAGGTGCCATTTAGGTTAGGGTTAGGGTAGGGTTACCATTCAGACTGTCATAAAGGCTACAGCTCCAGGGACATTTGTGCTCCAAATGGCATGCCAAGAGGAGCACGGCACTGCAACAGCATTGCTTCTTACCATACCTTTCTTGTCTGGGCCAGCCATTGTTCTTGGGACATTAGCATCAGCTGCGAGGTGCTCTTCTGATTAGGGTTAGGGTGTTGGGTTATGCAAACTGTTCAGAGATCCATAATAGCTACAGCTCCAACTCCGGGGCAGGAAAGATCACTACAAGGAGAGCCTGGCAGTGTACTGCTATTATTCTTTCCACAACATTTTCATCTGGACCAGCCATTCTGCTTGGGACTTGAAACTCAGCTCCAAGGTGCCATTTAGATTAGGGTTCGGGTTAGGTTTAGGGTTATGGTTCAGGAACTCACAAAGCCCACATAGACAAGGACACTTGGGTTGGAAAAGTCATGCTGAGTGGAGCATGGCACAGCAATACATTGCTTGGTCCATACCTTTCTCATCTGGGTCAGCCATGGTGATTAGGACCCGAAAGTAAGCTGCAAGTTGAAATTTAGGGTAGGGTTAGGGTTAGTGTTAGGGTTACCATTCAGACTGTCATAAAGGCTACAGCTCCAGGGACATTTGCATTGCAAAGGGCATGGCAAGAGGAGCACGGCACTGCAAAAGCATTGCTTCTTTCTACACCTTTCTCATCTGGGACAGCCATGGTCATAAGGACCCTAAACTAAGCTGCAAGGTGCCATTTAGGTTAGGGTTAGGGTTACCATTCAGACTGTCATAAAGGCTACAGCTCCAGGGACATTTGCACTGCAAATGGCATGCCAAGAGGAGCAGGGCACTGCAACAGCATTGCTTCTTTGTACACCTTTCTCATCTGGGACAGCCATGGTGATAAGGACCCTAAACTAAGCTGCAAGGTGCCATTTAGGTTAGGGTTAGGGTAGGGTTACCATTCAGACTGTCATAAAGGCTACAGCTCTAGGGACATTTGTGCTCCAAATGGCATGGCAAGAGGAGCACGGCACTGCAACAGCATTGCTTCTTACCATACCTTTCTTGTCTGGGCCAGCCATTGTTCTTGGGACATTAGCATCAGCTGCGAGGTGCTCTTCTGATTAGGGTTAGGGTGTTGGGTTATGCAAACTGTTCAGAGATCCATAATAGCTACAGCTCCAACTCCGGGGCAGGAAAGATCACTACAAGGAGAGCCTGGCAGTGTACTGCTATTATTCTTTCCACAACATTTTCATCTGGAGCAGCCATTCTGCTTGGGACTTGAAACTCAGCTCCAAGGTGCCATTTAGATTAGGGTTCGGGTTAGGTGTAGGGTTATGGTTCAGGAACTCACAAAGCCCACATAGACAAGGACACTTGGGTTGCAAAAGTCATGCTGAGTGGAGCACGGCACTGCGAAGACATTGCTTGGTCCACACCTTTCTCATCTGGGTCAGCCATGGTGATTAGGACCCGAAAGTAAGCTGCAAGTTGACATTTAGGGTAGGGTTAGGGTTAGTGTTAGGGTTACCATTCAGACTGTCATAAAGGCTACAGCTCCAGGGACATTTGGGCTCCAAATGGCATGCCAAGAGGAGTATGGCACTGCAACAGCATTGCTTCTTTGTACACCTTTCTCATCTGGGACAGCCATGGTGATAAGGACCCTAAACTAAGCTGCAAGGTGCCATTTAGGTTAGGGTTAGGGTAGGGTTACCATTCAGACTGTCATAAAGGCTACAGCTCCAGGGACATTTGCGTTCCAAATGGCATGCCAAGAGGAGCACGGCACTGCAACAGCATTGCTTCTTAGCATACCTTTCTTGTCTGGGCCAGCCATTGTTCTTGGGACATTAGCATCAGCTGCGAGGTGCTCTTCTGATTAGGGTTAGGGTGTTGGGTTATGCAAACTGTTCAGAGATCCATAATAGCTACAGCTCCAACTCCGGGGCAGGAAAGATCACTACAAGGAGAGCCTGGCAGTGTACTGCTATTATTCTTTCCACAACATTTTCATCTGGAGCAGCCATTCTGCTTGGGACTTGAAACTCAGCTCCAAGGTGCCATTTAGATTAGGGTTCGGGTTAGGTTTAGGGTTATGGTTCAGGAACTCACAAAGCCCACATAGACAAGGACACTTGGGTTGGAAAAGTCATGCTGAGTGGAGCATGGCACAGCAATACATTGCTTGGTCCATACCTTTCTCATCTGGGTCAGCCATGGTGATTAGGACCCGAAAGTAAGCTGCAAGTTGAAATTTAGGGTAGGGTTAGGGTTAGTGTTAGGGTTACCATTCAGACTGTCATAAAGGCTACAGCTCCAGGGACATTTGCACTGCAAATGGCATGGCAAGAGGAGCACGGCACTGCAAAAGCCTCGCTTCTTTCTACACCTTTCTCATCTGGGACAGCCATGGTAATAAAGACCCTAAACTAAGCTGCAAGGTGCCATTTAGGTTAGGGTTAGGGTTACCATTCAGACTGTCATAAAGGCTACAGCTCCAGGGACATTTGCATTGCAAAGGGCATGCCAAGAGGAGCACAGCACTGCAAAAGCATTGCTTCTTTCTACACCTTTCTCATCTGGGACAGCCATGGTCATAAGGACCCTAAACTAAGCTGCAAGGTGCCATTTAGGTTTGGGTTAGGGTTACCATTCAGACTGTCATAAAGGCTACAGCTCCAGGGACATTTGCACTGCAAATGGCATGCCAAGAGGAGCATGGCACTGCAACAGCATTGCTTCTTTGTACACCTTTCTCATCTGGGACAGCCATGGTGATAAGGACCCTAAACTAAGCTGCAAGGTGCCATTTAGGTTAGGGTTAGGGTAGGGTTACCATTCAGACTGTCATAAAGGCTACAGCTCCAGGGACATTTGCACTGCAAATGGCATGCCAAGAGGAGCACGGCACTGAAACAGCATTGCTTCTTACCATACCTTTCTTGTCTGGGCCAGCCATTGTTCTTGGGACATTAGCATCAGCTGCAAGGTGCTCTTCTGATTAGGGTTAGGGTGTTGGGTTATGCAAACTGTTCAGAGATCCATAATAGCTACAGCTCCAACTCCGGGGCAGGAAAGATCACTACAAGGAGAGCCTGGCAGTGTACTGCTATTATTCTTTCCACAACATTTTCATCTGGACCAGCCATTCTGCTTGGGACTTGAAACTCAGCTCCAAGGTGCCATTTAGATTAGGGTTCGGGTTAGGTTTAGGGTTATGGTTCAGGAACTCACAAAGCCCACATAGACAAGGACACTTGGGTTGGAAAAGTCATGCTGAGTGGAGCATGGCACTGCAAAGACATTGCTTGGTTCACACCTTTCTCATCTGGGTCAGCCATGGTGATTAGGACCCGAAAGTAAGCTGCAAGTTGACATTTAGGGTAGGGTTAGGGTTAGTGTTAGGGTTACCATTCACACTGTCATAAAGGCTACAGCTCCAGGGACATTTGCACTGCAAATGGCATGGCAAGAGGAGCACGGCACTGCAAAAGCATTGCTTCTTTCTACACCTTTCTCATCTGGGACAGCCATGGTCATAAGGACCCTAAACTAAGCTGCAAGGTGCCATTTAGGTTAGGGTTAGGGTTACCATTCAGACTGTCATAAAGGCTACAGCTCCAGGGACATTTGCACTGCAAATGGCATGCCAAGAGGAGCATGGCACTGCAACAGCATTGCTTCTTTGTACACCTTTCTCATCTGGGACAGCCATGGTGATAAGGACCCTAAACTAAGCTGCAAGGTGCCATTTAGGTTAGGGTTAGGGTAGGGTTACCATTCAGACTGTCATAAAGGCTACAGCTCCAGGGACATTTGTGCTCCAAATGGCATGCCAAGAGGAGCACGGCACTGCAACAGCATTGCTTCTTACCATACCTTTCTTGTCTGGGCCAGCCATTGTTCTTGGGACATTAGCATCAGCTGCGAGGTGCTCTTCTGATTAGGGTTAGGGTGTTGGGTTATGCAAACTGTTCAGAGATCCATAATAGCTACAGCTCCAACTCCGGGGCAGGAAAGATCACTACAAGGAGAGCCTGGCAGTGTACTGCTATTATTCTTTCCACAACATTTTCATCTGGAGCAGCCATTCTGCTTGGGACTTGAAACTCAGCTCCAAGGTGCCATTTAGATTAGGGTTCGGGTTAGGTTTAGGGTTATGGTTCAGGAACTCACAAAGCCCACATAGACAAGGACACTTGGGTTGGAAAAGTCATGCTGAGTGGAGCATGGCACAGCAAAGACATTGCTTGGTTCACACCTTTCTCATCAGGGTCAGCCATGGTGATTAGGACCCGAAAGTAAGCTGCAAGTTGACATTTAGGGTAGGGTTAGGGTTAGTGTTAGGGTTACCATTCAGACTGTCATAAAGGCTACAGCTCCAGGAGCATTTGGGCTCCAAATGGCATGGCAAGAGGAGCACGGCACTGCAAAAGCATTGCTTCTTTCTACACCTTTCTCATCTGGGACAGGCATGGTCATAAGGACCCTAAACTAAGCTGCAAGGTGCCATTTAGGTTAGGGTTAGGGTTACCATTCAGACTGTCATAAAGGCTACAGCTCCAGGGACATTTGCACTGCAAATGGCATGCCAAGAGGAGCATGGCACTGCAACAGCATTGCTTCTTTGTACACCTTTCTCATCTGGGACAGCCATGGTGATAAGGACCCTAAACTAAGCTGCAAGGTGCCATTTAGGTTAGGGTTAGGGTAGGGTTACCATTCAGACTGTCATAAAGGCTACAGCTCCAGGGACATTTGTGCTCCAAATGGCATGCCAAGAGGAGCACGGCACTGCAACAGCATTGCTTCTTACCATACCTTTCTTGTCTGGGCCAGCCATTGTTCTTGGGACATTAGCATCAGCTGCGAGGTGCTCTTCTGATTAGGGTTAGGGTGTTGGGTTATGCAAACTGTTCAGAGATCCATAATAGCTACAGCTCCAACTCCGGGGCAGGAAAGATCACTACAAGGAGAGCCTGGCAGTGTACTGCTATTATTCTTTCCACAACATTTTCATCTGGACCAGCCATTCTGCTTGGGACTTGAAACTCAGCTCCAAGGTGCCATTTAGATTAGGGTTCGGGTTAGGTTTAGGGTTATGGTTCAGGAACTCACAAAGCCCACATAGACAAGGACACTTGGGTTGGAAAAGTCATGCTGAGTGGAGCATGGCACAGCAATACATTGCTTGGTCCATACCTTTCTCATCTGGGTCAGCCATGGTGATTAGGACCCGAAAGTAAGCTGCAAGTTGAAATTTAGGGTAGGGTTAGGGTTAGTGTTAGGGTTACCATTCAGACTGTCATAAAGGCTACAGCTCCAGGGACATTTGCATTGCAAAGGGCATGGCAAGAGGAGCACGGCACTGCAAAAGCATTGCTTCTTTCTACACCTTTCTCATCTGGGACAGCCATGGTCATAAGGACCCTAAACTAAGCTGCAAGGTGCCATTTAGGTTAGGGTTAGGGTTACCATTCAGACTGTCATAAAGGCTACAGCTCCAGGGACATTTGCACTGCAAATGGCATGCCAAGAGGAGCAGGGCACTGCAACAGCATTGCTTCTTTGTACACCTTTCTCATCTGGGACAGCCATGGTGATAAGGACCCTAAACTAAGCTGCAAGGTGCCATTTAGGTTAGGGTTAGGGTAGGGTTACCATTCAGACTGTCATAAAGGCTACAGCTCTAGGGACATTTGTGCTCCAAATGGCATGGCAAGAGGAGCACGGCACTGCAACAGCATTGCTTCTTACCATACCTTTCTTGTCTGGGCCAGCCATTGTTCTTGGGACATTAGCATCAGCTGCGAGGTGCTCTTCTGATTAGGGTTAGGGTGTTGGGTTATGCAAACTGTTCAGAGATCCATAATAGCTACAGCTCCAACTCCGGGGCAGGAAAGATCACTACAAGGAGAGCCTGGCAGTGTACTGCTATTATTCTTTCCACAACATTTTCATCTGGAGCAGCCATTCTGCTTGGGACTTGAAACTCAGCTCCAAGGTGCCATTTAGATTAGGGTTCGGGTTAGGTGTAGGGTTATGGTTCAGGAACTCACAAAGCCCACATAGACAAGGACACTTGGGTTGCAAAAGTCATGCTGAGTGGAGCACGGCACTGCGAAGACATTGCTTGGTCCACACCTTTCTCATCTGGGTCAGCCATGGTGATTAGGACCCGAAAGTAAGCTGCAAGTTGACATTTAGGGTAGGGTTAGGGTTAGTGTTAGGGTTACCATTCAGACTGTCATAAAGGCTACAGCTCCAGGGACATTTGGGCTCCAAATGGCATGCCAAGAGGAGTATGGCACTGCAACAGCATTGCTTCTTTGTACACCTTTCTCATCTGGGACAGCCATGGTGATAAGGACCCTAAACTAAGCTGCAAGGTGCCATTTAGGTTAGGGTTAGGGTAGGGTTACCATTCAGACTGTCATAAAGGCTACAGCTCCAGGGACATTTGCGTTCCAAATGGCATGCCAAGAGGAGCACGGCACTGCAACAGCATTGCTTCTTAGCATACCTTTCTTGTCTGGGCCAGCCATTGTTCTTGGGACATTAGCATCAGCTGCGAGGTGCTCTTCTGATTAGGGTTAGGGTGTTGGGTTATGCAAACTGTTCAGAGATCCATAATAGCTACAGCTCCAACTCCGGGGCAGGAAAGATCACTACAAGGAGAGCCTGGCAGTGTACTGCTATTATTCTTTCCACAACATTTTCATCTGGAGCAGCCATTCTGCTTGGGACTTGAAACTCAGCTCCAAGGTGCCATTTAGATTAGGGTTCGGGTTAGGTTTAGGGTTATGGTTCAGGAACTCACAAAGCCCACATAGACAAGGACACTTGGGTTGGAAAAGTCATGCTGAGTGGAGCATGGCACAGCAATACATTGCTTGGTCCATACCTTTCTCATCTGGGTCAGCCATGGTGATTAGGACCCGAAAGTAAGCTGCAAGTTGAAATTTAGGGTAGGGTTAGGGTTAGTGTTAGGGTTACCATTCAGACTGTCATAAAGGCTACAGCTCCAGGGACATTTGCACTGCAAATGGCATGGCAAGAGGAGCACGGCACTGCAAAAGCCTCGCTTCTTTCTACACCTTTCTCATCTGGGACAGCCATGGTAATAAAGACCCTAAACTAAGCTGCAAGGTGCCATTTAGGTTAGGGTTAGGGTTACCATTCAGACTGTCATAAAGGCTACAGCTCCAGGGACATTTGCATTGCAAAGGGCATGCCAAGAGGAGCACAGCACTGCAAAAGCATTGCTTCTTTCTACACCTTTCTCATCTGGGACAGCCATGGTCATAAGGACCCTAAACTAAGCTGCAAGGTGCCATTTAGGTTTGGGTTAGGGTTACCGTTCAGACTGTCATAAAGGCTACAGCTCCAGGGACATTTGCACTGCAAATGGCATGCCAAGAGGAGCATGGCACTGCAACAGCATTGCTTCTTTGTACACCTTTCTCATCTGGGACAGCCATGGTGATAAGGACCCTAAACTAAGCTGCAAGGTGCCATTTAGGTTAGGGTTAGGGTAGGGTTACCATTCAGACTGTCATAAAGGCTACAGCTCCAGGGACATTTGCACTGCAAATGGCATGCCAAGAGGAGCACGGCACTGAAACAGCATTGCTTCTTACCATACCTTTCTTGTCTGGGCCAGCCATTGTTCTTGGGACATTAGCATCAGCTGCGAGGTGCTCTTCTGATTAGGGTTAGGGTGTTGGGTTATGCAAACTGTTCAGAGATCCATAATAGCTACAGCTCCAACTCCGGGGCAGGAAAGATCACTACAAGGAGAGCCTGGCAGTGTACTGCTATTATTCTTTCCACAACATTTTCATCTGGAGCAGCCATTCTGCTTGGGACTTGAAACTCAGCTCCAAGGTGCCATTTAGATTAGGGTTCGGGTTAGGTTTAGGGTTATGGTTCAGGAACTCACAAAGCCCACATAGACAAGGACACTTGGGTTGGAAAAGTCATGCTGAGTGGAGCATGGCACAGCAAAGACATTGCTTGGTTCACACCTTTCTCATCTGGGTCAGCCATGGTGATTAGGACCCGAAAGTAAGCTGCAAGTTGACATTTAGGGTAGGGTTAGGGTTAGTGTTAGGGTTACCATTCAGACTGTCATAAAGGCTACAGCTCCAGGAGCATTTGGGCTCCAAATGGCATGGCAAGAGGAGCACGGCACTGCAAAAGCATTGCTTCTTTCTACACCTTTCTCATCTGGGACAGGCATGGTCATAAGGACCCTAAACTAAGCTGCAAGGTGCCATTTAGGTTAGGGTTAGGGTTACCATTCAGACTGTCATAAAGGCTACAGCTCCAGGGACATTTGCACTGCAAATGGCATGCCAAGAGGAGCATGGCACTGCAACAGCATTGCTTCTTTGTACACCTTTCTCATCTGGGACAGCCATGGTGATAAGGACCCTAAACTAAGCTGCAAGGTGCCATTTAGGTTAGGGTTAGGGTAGGGTTACCATTCAGACTGTCATAAAGGCTACAGCTCCAGGGACATTTGTGCTCCAAATGGCATGCCAAGAGGAGCACGGCACTGCAACAGCATTGCTTCTTACCATACCTTTCTTGTCTGGGCCAGCCATTGTTCTTGGGACATTAGCATCAGCTGCGAGGTGCTCTTCTGATTAGGGTTAGGGTGTTGGGTTATGCAAACTGTTCAGAGATCCATAATAGCTACAGCTCCAACTCCGGGGCAGGAAAGATCACTACAAGGAGAGCCTGGCAGTGTACTGCTATTATTCTTTCCACAACATTTTCATCTGGACCAGCCATTCTGCTTGGGACTTGAAACTCAGCTCCAAGGTGCCATTTAGATTAGGGTTCGGGTTAGGTTTAGGGTTATGGTTCAGGAACTCACAAAGCCCACATAGACAAGGACACTTGGGTTGGAAAAGTCATGCTGAGTGGAGCACGGCACTGCGAAGACATTGCTTTGTCCACACCTTTCTCATCTGGGTCAGCCATGGTGATTAGGACCCGAAAGTAAGCTGCAAGTTGACATTTAGGGTAGGGTTAGGGTTAGTGTTAGGGTTACCATTCAGACTGTCATAAAGGCTACAGCTCCAGGGACATTTGCATTGTAAAGGGCATGCCAAGAGGAGCATGGCACTGCAACAGCATTGCTTCTTTCTACACCTTTCTCATCTGGGACAGCCATGGTGATAAGGACCCTAAACTAAGCTGCAAGGTGCCATTTAGGTTAGGGTTAGGGTTACCATTCAGACTGTCATAAAGGCTACAGCTCCAGGGACATTTGCACTGCAAATGGCATGCCAAGAGGAGCATGGCACTGCAACAGCATTGCTTCTTTGTACACCTTTCTCATCTGGGACAGCCATGGTGATAAGGACCCTAAACTAAGCTGCAAGGTGCCATTTAGGTTAGGGTTAGTGTTACCATTCTGACTGTCATAAAGGCTACAGCTCCAGGGACATTTGCACTGCAAATTGCATGCCAAGAGGAGCATGGCACTGCAACAGCATTGCTTCTTTGTACACCTTTCTCATCTGGGACAGCCATGGTGATAAGGACCCTAAACTAAGCTGCAAGGTGCCATTTAGGTTAGGGTTAGGGTAGGGTTACCATTCAGACTGTCATAAAGGCTACAGCTCCAGGGACATTTGTGCTCCAAATGGCATGCCAAGAGGAGCACGGCACTGCAACAGCATTGCTTCTTACCATACCTTTCTTGTCTGGGCCAGCCATTGTTCTTGGGACATTAGCATCAGCTGCGAGGTGCTCTTCTGATTAGGGTTAGGGTGTTGGGTTATGCAAACTGTTCAGAGATCCATAATAGCTACAGCTCCAACTCCGGGGCAGGAAAGATCACTACAAGGAGAGCCTGGCAGTGTACTGCTATTATTCTTTCCACAACATTTTCATCTGGACCAGCCATTCTGCTTGGGACTTGAAACTCAGCTCCAAGGTGCCATTTAGATTAGGGTTCGGGTTAGGTTTAGGGTTATGGTTCAGGAACTCACAAAGCCCACATAGACAAGGACACTTGGGTTGGAAAAGTCATGCTGAGTGGAGCATGGCACAGCAATACATTGCTTGGTCCATACCTTTCTCATCTGGGTCAGCCATGGTGATTAGGACCCGAAAGTAAGCTGCAAGTTGAAATTTAGGGTAGGGTTAGGGTTAGTGTTAGGGTTACCATTCAGACTGTCATAAAGGCTACAGCTCCAGGGACATTTGCACTGCAAAGGGCATGGCAAGAGGAGCACGGCACTGCAAAAGCATCGCTTCTTTCTACACCTTTCTCATCTGGGACAGCCATGGTGTTAAAGACCCTAAACTAAGCTGCAAGGTGCCATTTAGGTTAGGGTTAGGGTTACCATTCTGACTGTCATAAAGGCTACAGCTCCAGGGACATTTGCACTGCAAATGGCATGCCAAGAGGAGCATGGCACTGCAACAGCATTGCTTCTTTGTACACCTTTCTCATCTGGGACAGCCATGGTGATAAGGACCCTAAACTAAGCTGCAAGGTGCCATTTAGGTTAGGGTTAGGGTAGGGTTACCATTCAGACTGTCATAAAGGCTACAGCTCCAGGGACATTTGTGCTCCAAATGGCATGCCAAGAGGAGCACGGCACTGCAACAGCATTGCTTCTTACCATACCTTTCTTGTCTGGGCCAGCCATTGTTCTTGGGACATTAGCATCAGCTGCGAGGTGCTCTTCTGATTAGGGTTAGGGTGTTGGGTTATGCAAACTGTTCAGAGATCCATAATAGCTACAGCTCCAACTCCGGGGCAGGAAAGATCACTACAAGGAGAGCCTGGCAGTGTACTGCTATTATTCTTTCCACAACATTTTCATCTGGACCAGCCATTCTGCTTGGGACTTGAAACTCAGCTCCAAGGTGCCATTTAGATTAGGGTTCGGGTTAGGTTTAGGGTTATGGTTCAGGAACTCACAAAGCCCACATAGACAAGGACACTTGGGTTGGAAAAGTCATGCTGAGTGGAGCATGGCACAGCAATACATTGCTTGGTCCACACCTTTCTCATCTGGGTCAGCCATGATGATTAGGACCCGAAAGTAAGCTGCAAGTTGAAATTTAGGGTAGGGTTAGGGTTAGTGTTAGGGTTACCATTCAGACTGTCATAAAGGCTACAGCTCCAGGGACATTTGCACTGCAAATGGCATGGCAAGAGGAGCACGGCACTGGAAAAGCATCGCTTCTTTCTACACCTTTCTCATCTGGGACAGCCATGGTAATAAGGACCCTAAACTAAGATGCAAGGTGCCATTTATGTTAGGGTTAGGGTTACCATTCTGACTGTCATAAAGGCTACAGCTCCAGGGACATTTGCACTGCAAATGGCATGCCAAGAGGAGCATGGCACTGCAACAGCATTGCTTCTTTCTATACCTTTCTCATCTGGGACAGCCATGGTGATAAGGACCCTAAACTAGGCTGCAAGGTGCCATTTATGTTATGGTTAGGGTTACCATTCTGACTGTCATAAAGGCTACAGCTCCAGGGACATTTGCGCTCCAAATGGCATGCCAAGAGGAGCACGGTGCTGCAACAGCTTTGCTTCTTACCATACCTTTCTTGTCTGGGCCAGCCATTGTTCTTGGGACATTAGCATCAGCTGCGAGGTGCTCTTCTGATTAGGGTTAGGGTGTTGGGTTATGCAAACTGTTCAGAGATCCATAATAGCTACAGCTCCAACTCCGGGGCAGGAAAGATCACTACAAGGAGAGCCTGGCAGTGTACTGCTATTATTCTTTCCACAACATTTTCATCTGGAGCAGCCATTCTGCTTGGGACTTGAAACTCAGCTCCAAGGTGCCATTTAGATTAGGGTTCGGGTTAGGTTTAGGGTTATGGTTCAGGAACTCACAAAGCCCACATAGACAAGGACACTTGGGTTGGAAAAGTCATGCTGAGTGGAGCATGGCACAGCAATACATTGCTTGGTCCATACCTTTCTCATCTGGGTCAGCCATGGTGATTAGGACCCGAAAGTAAGCTGCAAGTTGAAATTTAGGGTAGGGTTAGGGTTAGTGTTAGGGTTACCATTCAGACTGTCATAAAGGCTACAGCTCCAGGGACATTTGCATTGCAAAGGGCATGGCAAGAGGAGCACGGCACTGCAAAAGCATTGCTTCTTTCTACACCTTTCTCATCTGGGACAGCCATGGTCATAAGGACCCTAAACTAAGCTGCAAGGTGCCATTTAGGTTAGGGTTAGGGTTACCATTCAGACTGTCATAAAGGCTACAGCTCCAGGGACATTTGCACTGCAAATGGCATGCCAAGAGGAGCAGGGCACTGCAACAGCATTGCTTCTTTGTACACCTTTCTCATCTGGGACAGCCATGGTGATAAGGACCCTAAACTAAGCTGCAAGGTGCCATTTAGGTTAGGGTTAGGGTAGGGTTACCATTCAGACTGTCATAAAGGCTACAGCTCTAGGGACATTTGTGCTCCAAATGGCATGGCAAGAGGAGCACGGCACTGCAACAGCATTGCTTCTTACCATACCTTTCTTGTCTGGGCCAGCCATTGTTCTTGGGACATTAGCATCAGCTGCGAGGTGCTCTTCTGATTAGGGTTAGGGTGTTGGGTTATGCAAACTGTTCAGAGATCCATAATAGCTACAGCTCCAACTCCGGGGCAGGAAAGATCACTACAAGGAGAGCCTGGCAGTGTACTGCTATTATTCTTTCCACAACATTTTCATCTGGAGCAGCCATTCTGCTTGGGACTTGAAACTCAGCTCCAAGGTGCCATTTAGATTAGGGTTCGGGTTAGGTGTAGGGTTATGGTTCAGGAACTCACAAAGCCCACATAGACAAGGACACTTGGGTTGCAAAAGTCATGCTGAGTGGAGCACGGCACTGCGAAGACATTGCTTGGTCCACACCTTTCTCATCTGGGTCAGCCATGGTGATTAGGACCCGAAAGTAAGCTGCAAGTTGACATTTAGGGTAGGGTTAGGGTTAGTGTTAGGGTTACCATTCAGACTGTCATAAAGGCTACAGCTCCAGGGACATTTGGGCTCCAAATGGCATGCCAAGAGGAGTATGGCACTGCAACAGCATTGCTTCTTTGTACACCTTTCTCATCTGGGACAGCCATGGTGATAAGGACCCTAAACTAAGCTGCAAGGTGCCATTTAGGTTAGGGTTAGGGTAGGGTTACCATTCAGACTGTCATAAAGGCTACAGCTCCAGGGACATTTGCGTTCCAAATGGCATGCCAAGAGGAGCACGGCACTGCAACAGCATTGCTTCTTAGCATACCTTTCTTGTCTGGGCCAGCCATTGTTCTTGGGACATTAGCATCAGCTGCGAGGTGCTCTTCTGATTAGGGTTAGGGTGTTGGGTTATGCAAACTGTTCAGAGATCCATAATAGCTACAGCTCCAACTCCGGGGCAGGAAAGATCACTACAAGGAGAGCCTGGCAGTGTACTGCTATTATTCTTTCCACAACATTTTCATCTGGAGCAGCCATTCTGCTTGGGACTTGAAACTCAGCTCCAAGGTGCCATTTAGATTAGGGTTCGGGTTAGGTTTAGGGTTATGGTTCAGGAATTCACAAAGCCCACATAGACAAGGACACTTGGGTTGGAAAAGTCATGCTGAGTGGAGCATGGCACAGCAATACATTGCTTGGTCCATACCTTTCTCATCTGGGTCAGCCATGGTGATTAGGACCCGAAAGTAAGCTGCAAGTTGAAATTTAGGGTAGGGTTAGGGTTAGTGTTAGGGTTACCATTCAGACTGTCATAAAGGCTACAGCTCCAGGGACATTTGCACTGCAAATGGCATGGCAAGAGGAGCACGGCACTGCAAAAGCCTCGCTTCTTTCTACACCTTTCTCATCTGGGACAGCCATGGTAATAAAGACCCTAAACTAAGCTGCAAGGTGCCATTTAGGTTAGGGTTAGGGTTACCATTCAGACTGTCATAAAGGCTACAGCTCCAGGGACATTTGCATTGCAAAGGGCATGCCAAGAGGAGCACAGCACTGCAAAAGCATTGCTTCTTTCTACACCTTTCTCATCTGGGACAGCCATGGTCATAAGGACCCTAAACTAAGCTGCAAGGTGCCATTTAGGTTTGGGTTAGGGTTACCATTCAGACTGTCATAAAGGCTACAGCTCCAGGGACATTTGCACTGCAAATGGCATGCCAAGAGGAGCATGGCACTGCAACAGCATTGCTTCTTTGTACACCTTTCTCATCTGGGACAGCCATGGTGATAAGGACCCTAAACTAAGCTGCAAGGTGCCATTTAGGTTAGGGTTAGGGTAGGGTTACCATTCAGACTGTCATAAAGGCTACAGCTCCAGGGACATTTGCACTGCAAATGGCATGCCAAGAGGAGCACGGCACTGAAACAGCATTGCTTCTTACCATACCTTTCTTGTCTGGGCCAGCCATTGTTCTTGGGACATTAGCATCAGCTGCAAGGTGCTCTTCTGATTAGGGTTAGGGTGTTGGGTTATGCAAACTGTTCAGAGATCCATAATAGCTACAGCTCCAACTCCGGGGCAGGAAAGATCACTACAAGGAGAGCCTGGCAGTGTACTGCTATTATTCTTTCCACAACATTTTCATCTGGACCAGCCATTCTGCTTGGGACTTGAAACTCAGCTCCAAGGTGCCATTTAGATTAGGGTTCGGGTTAGGTTTAGGGTTATGGTTCAGGAACTCACAAAGCCCACATAGACAAGGACACTTGGGTTGGAAAAGTCATGCTGAGTGGAGCATGGCACAGCAAAGACATTGCTTGGTTCACACCTTTCTCATCTGGGTCAGCCATGGTGATTAGGACCTGAAAGTAAGCTGCAAGTTGACATTTAGGGTAGGGTTAGGGTTAGTGTTAGGGTTACCATTCACACTGTCATAAAGGCTACAGCTCCAGGGACATTTGCACTGCAAATGGCATGGCAAGAGGAGCACGGCACTGCAAAAGCATTGCTTCTTTCTACACCTTTCTCATCTGGGACAGCCATGGTCATAAGGACCCTAAACTAAGCTGCAAGGTGCCATTTATGTTAGGGTTAGGGTTACCATTCAGACTGTCATAAAGGCTACAGCTCCAGGGACATTTGCACTGCAAATGGCATGCCAAGAGGAGCATGGCACTGCAACAGCATTGCTTCTTTGTACACCTTTCTCATCTGGGACAGCCATGGTGATAAGGACCCTAAACTAAGCTGCAAGGTGCCATTTAGGTTAGGGTTAGGGTAGGGTTACCATTCAGACTGTCATAAAGGCTACAGCTCCAGGGACATTTGTGCTCCAAATGGCATGCCAAGAGGAGCACGGCACTGCAACAGCATTGCTTCTTACCATACCTTTCTTGTCTGGGCCAGCCATTGTTCTTGGGACATTAGCATCAGCTGCGAGGTGCTCTTCTGATTAGGGTTAGGGTGTTGGGTTATGCAAACTGTTCAGAGATCCATAATAGCTACAGCTCCAACTCCGGGGCAGGAAAGATCACTACAAGGAGAGCCTGGCAGTGTACTGCTATTATTCTTTCCACAACATTTTCATCTGGAGCAGCCATTCTGCTTGGGACTTGAAACTCAGCTCCAAGGTGCCATTTAGATTAGGGTTCGGGTTAGGTTTAGGGTTATGGTTCAGGAACTCACAAAGCCCACATAGACAAGGACACTTGGGTTGGAAAAGTCATGCTGAGTGGAGCATGGCACAGCAAAGACATTGCTTGGTTCACACCTTTCTCATCAGGGTCAGCCATGGTGATTAGGACCCGAAAGTAAGCTGCAAGTTGACATTTAGGGTAGGGTTAGGGTTAGTGTTAGGGTTACCATTCAGACTGTCATAAAGGCTACAGCTCCAGGAGCATTTGGGCTCCAAATGGCATGGCAAGAGGAGCACGGCACTGCAAAAGCATTGCTTCTTTCTACACCTTTCTCATCTGGGACAGGCATGGTCATAAGGACCCTAAACTAAGCTGCAAGGTGCCATTTAGGTTAGGGTTAGGGTTACCATTCAGACTGTCATAAAGGCTACAGCTCCAGGGACATTTGCACTGCAAATGGCATGCCAAGAGGAGCATGGCACTGCAACAGCATTGCTTCTTTGTACACCTTTCTCATCTGGGACAGCCATGGTGATAAGGACCCTAAACTAAGCTGCAAGGTGCCATTTAGGTTAGGGTTAGGGTAGGGTTACCATTCAGACTGTCATAAAGGCTACAGCTCCAGGGACATTTGTGCTCCAAATGGCATGCCAAGAGGAGCACGGCACTGCAACAGCATTGCTTCTTACCATACCTTTCTTGTCTGGGCCAGCCATTGTTCTTGGGACATTAGCATCAGCTGCGAGGTGCTCTTCTGATTAGGGTTAGGGTGTTGGGTTATGCAAACTGTTCAGAGATCCATAATAGCTACAGCTCCAACTCCGGGGCAGGAAAGATCACTACAAGGAGAGCCTGGCAGTGTACTGCTATTATTCTTTCCACAACATTTTCATCTGGACCAGCCATTCTGCTTGGGACTTGAAACTCAGCTCCAAGGTGCCATTTAGATTAGGGTTCGGGTTAGGTTTAGGGTTATGGTTCAGGAACTCACAAAGCCCACATAGACAAGGACACTTGGGTTGGAAAAGTCATGCTGAGTGGAGCATGGCACAGCAATACATTGCTTGGTCCATACCTTTCTCATCTGGGTCAGCCATGGTGATTAGGACCCGAAAGTAAGCTGCAAGTTGAAATTTAGGGTAGGGTTAGGGTTAGTGTTAGGGTTACCATTCAGACTGTCATAAAGGCTACAGCTCCAGGGACATTTGCATTGCAAAGGGCATGGCAAGAGGAGCACGGCACTGCAAAAGCATTGCTTCTTTCTACACCTTTCTCATCTGGGACAGCCATGGTCATAAGGACCCTAAACTAAGCTGCAAGGTGCCATTTAGGTTAGGGTTAGGGTTACCATTCAGACTGTCATAAAGGCTACAGCTCCAGGGACATTTGCACTGCAAATGGCATGCCAAGAGGAGCAGGGCACTGCAACAGCATTGCTTCTTTGTACACCTTTCTCATCTGGGACAGCCATGGTGATAAGGACCCTAAACTAAGCTGCAAGGTGCCATTTAGGTTAGGGTTAGGGTAGGGTTACCATTCAGACTGTCATAAAGGCTACAGCTCTAGGGACATTTGTGCTCCAAATGGCATGGCAAGAGGAGCACGGCACTGCAACAGCATTGCTTCTTACCATACCTTTCTTGTCTGGGCCAGCCATTGTTCTTGGGACATTAGCATCAGCTGCGAGGTGCTCTTCTGATTAGGGTTAGGGTGTTGGGTTATGCAAACTGTTCAGAGATCCATAATAGCTACAGCTCCAACTCCGGGGCAGGAAAGATCACTACAAGGAGAGCCTGGCAGTGTACTGCTATTATTCTTTCCACAACATTTTCATCTGGAGCAGCCATTCTGCTTGGGACTTGAAACTCAGCTCCAAGGTGCCATTTAGATTAGGGTTCGGGTTAGGTGTAGGGTTATGGTTCAGGAACTCACAAAGCCCACATAGACAAGGACACTTGGGTTGCAAAAGTCATGCTGAGTGGAGCACGGCACTGCGAAGACATTGCTTGGTCCACACCTTTCTCATCTGGGTCAGCCATGGTGATTAGGACCCGAAAGTAAGCTGCAAGTTGACATTTAGGGTAGGGTTAGGGTTAGTGTTAGGGTTACCATTCAGACTGTCATAAAGGCTACAGCTCCAGGGACATTTGGGCTCCAAATGGCATGCCAAGAGGAGTATGGCACTGCAACAGCATTGCTTCTTTGTACACCTTTCTCATCTGGGACAGCCATGGTGATAAGGACCCTAAACTAAGCTGCAAGGTGCCATTTAGGTTAGGGTTAGGGTAGGGTTACCATTCAGACTGTCATAAAGGCTACAGCTCCAGGGACATTTGCGTTCCAAATGGCATGCCAAGAGGAGCACGGCACTGCAACAGCATTGCTTCTTAGCATACCTTTCTTGTCTGGGCCAGCCATTGTTCTTGGGACATTAGCATCAGCTGCGAGGTGCTCTTCTGATTAGGGTTAGGGTGTTGGGTTATGCAAACTGTTCAGAGATCCATAATAGCTACAGCTCCAACTCCGGGGCAGGAAAGATCACTACAAGGAGAGCCTGGCAGTGTACTGCTATTATTCTTTCCACAACATTTTCATCTGGAGCAGCCATTCTGCTTGGGACTTGAAACTCAGCTCCAAGGTGCCATTTAGATTAGGGTTCGGGTTAGGTTTAGGGTTATGGTTCAGGAACTCACAAAGCCCACATAGACAAGGACACTTGGGTTGGAAAAGTCATGCTGAGTGGAGCATGGCACAGCAATACATTGCTTGGTCCATACCTTTCTCATCTGGGTCAGCCATGGTGATTAGGACCCGAAAGTAAGCTGCAAGTTGAAATTTAGGGTAGGGTTAGGGTTAGTGTTAGGGTTACCATTCAGACTGTCATAAAGGCTACAGCTCCAGGGACATTTGCACTGCAAATGGCATGGCAAGAGGAGCACGGCACTGCAAAAGCCTCGCTTCTTTCTACACCTTTCTCATCTGGGACAGCCATGGTAATAAAGACCCTAAACTAAGCTGCAAGGTGCCATTTAGGTTAGGGTTAGGGTTACCATTCAGACTGTCATAAAGGCTACAGCTCCAGGGACATTTGCATTGCAAAGGGCATGCCAAGAGGAGCACAGCACTGCAAAAGCATTGCTTCTTTCTACACCTTTCTCATCTGGGACAGCCATGGTCATAAGGACCCTAAACTAAGCTGCAAGGTGCCATTTAGGTTTGGGTTAGGGTTACCATTCAGACTGTCATAAAGGCTACAGCTCCAGGGACATTTGCACTGCAAATGGCATGCCAAGAGGAGCATGGCACTGCAAAAGCATTGCTTCTTTGTACACCTTTCTCATCTGGGACAGCCATGGTGATAAGGACCCTAAACTAAGCTGCAAGGTGCCATTTAGGTTAGGGTTAGGGTAGGGTTACCATTCAGACTGTCATAAAGGCTACAGCTCCAGGGACATTTGCACTGCAAATGGCATGCCAAGAGGAGCACGGCACTGAAACAGCATTGCTTCTTACCATACCTTTCTTGTCTGGGCCAGCCATTGTTCTTGGGACATTAGCATCAGCTGCAAGGTGCTCTTCTGATTAGGGTTAGGGTGTTGGGTTATGCAAACTGTTCAGAGATCCATAATAGCTACAGCTCCAACTCCGGGGCAGGAAAGATCACTACAAGGAGAGCCTGGCAGTGTACTGCTATTATTCTTTCCACAACATTTTCATCTGGACCAGCCATTCTGCTTGGGACTTGAAACTCAGCTCCAAGGTGCCATTTAGATTAGGGTTCGGGTTAGGTTTAGGGTTATGGTTCAGGAACTCACAAAGCCCACATAGACAAGGACACTTGGGTTGGAAAAGTCATGCTGAGTGGAGCATGGCACAGCAAAGACATTGCTTGGTTCACACCTTTCTCATCTGGGTCAGCCATGGTGATTAGGACCCGAAAGTAAGCTGCAAGTTGACATTTAGGGTAGGGTTAGGGTTAGTGTTAGGGTTACCATTCACACTGTCATAAAGGCTACAGCTCCAGGGACATTTGCACTGCAAATGGCATGGCAAGAGGAGCACGGCACTGCAAAAGCATTGCTTCTTTCTACACCTTTCTCATCTGGGACAGCCATGGTCATAAGGACCCTAAACTAAGCTGCAAGGTGCCATTTATGTTAGGGTTAGGGTTACCATTCAGACTGTCATAAAGGCTACAGCTCCAGGGACATTTGCACTGCAAATGGCATGCCAAGAGGAGCATGGCACTGCAACAGCATTGCTTCTTTGTACACCTTTCTCATCTGGGACAGCCATGGTGATAAGGACCCTAAACTAAGCTGCAAGGTGCCATTTAGGTTAGGGTTAGGGTAGGGTTACCATTCAGACTGTCATAAAGGCTACAGCTCCAGGGACATTTGTGCTCCAAATGGCATGCCAAGAGGAGCACGGCACTGCAACAGCATTGCTTCTTACCATACCTTTCTTGTCTGGGCCAGCCATTGTTCTTGGGACATTAGCATCAGCTGCGAGGTGCTCTTCTGATTAGGGTTAGGGTGTTGGGTTATGCAAACTGTTCAGAGATCCATAATAGCTACAGCTCCAACTCCGGGGCAGGAAAGATCACTACAAGGAGAGCCTGGCAGTGTACTGCTATTATTCTTTCCACAACATTTTCATCTGGAGCAGCCATTCTGCTTGGGACTTGAAACTCAGCTCCAAGGTGCCATTTAGATTAGGGTTCGGGTTAGGTTTAGGGTTATGGTTCAGGAACTCACAAAGCCCACATAGACAAGGACACTTGGGTTGGAAAAGTCATGCTGAGTGGAGCATGGCACAGCAAAGACATTGCTTGGTTCACACCTTTCTCATCAGGGTCAGCCATGGTGATTAGGACCCGAAAGTAAGCTGCAAGTTGACATTTAGGGTAGGGTTAGGGTTAGTGTTAGGGTTACCATTCAGACTGTCATAAAGGCTACAGCTCCAGGAGCATTTGGGCTCCAAATGGCATGGCAAGAGGAGCACGGCACTGCAAAAGCATTGCTTCTTTCTACACCTTTCTCATCTGGGACAGGCATGGTCATAAGGACCCTAAACTAAGCTGCAAGGTGCCATTTAGGTTAGGGTTAGGGTTACCATTCAGACTGTCATAAAGGCTACAGCTCCAGGGACATTTGCACTGCAAATGGCATGCCAAGAGGAGCATGGCACTGCAACAGCATTGCTTCTTTGTACACCTTTCTCATCTGGGACAGCCATGGTGATAAGGACCCTAAACTAAGCTGCAAGGTGCCATTTAGGTTAGGGTTAGGGTAGGGTTACCATTCAGACTGTCATAAAGGCTACAGCTCCAGGGACATTTGTGCTCCAAATGGCATGCCAAGAGGAGCACGGCACTGCAACAGCATTGCTTCTTACCATACCTTTCTTGTCTGGGCCAGCCATTGTTCTTGGGACATTAGCATCAGCTGCGAGGTGCTCTTCTGATTAGGGTTAGGGTGTTGGGTTATGCAAACTGTTCAGAGATCCATAATAGCTACAGCTCCAACTCCGGGGCAGGAAAGATCACTACAAGGAGAGCCTGGCAGTGTACTGCTATTATTCTTTCCACAACATTTTCATCTGGAGCAGCCATTCTGCTTGGGACTTGAAACTCAGCTCCAAGGTGCCATTTAGATTAGGGTTCGGGTTAGGTTTAGGGTTATGGTTCAGGAACTCACAAAGCCCACATAGACAAGGACACTTGGGTTGGAAAAGTCATGCTGAGTGGAGCATGGCACAGCAATACATTGCTTGGTCCATACCTTTCTCATCTGGGTCAGCCATGGTGATTAGGACCCGAAAGTAAGCTGCAAGTTGAAATTTAGGGTAGGGTTAGGGTTAGTGTTAGGGTTACCATTCAGACTGTCATAAAGGCTACAGCTCCAGGGACATTTGCATTGCAAAGGGCATGGCAAGAGGAGCACGGCACTGCAAAAGCATTGCTTCTTTCTACACCTTTCTCATCTGGGACAGCCATGGTCATAAGGACCCTAAACTAAGCTGCAAGGTGCCATTTAGGTTAGGGTTAGGGTTACCATTCAGACTGTCATAAAGGCTACAGCTCCAGGGACATTTGCACTGCAAATGGCATGCCAAGAGGAGCAGGGCACTGCAACAGCATTGCTTCTTTGTACACCTTTCTCATCTGGGACAGCCATGGTGATAAGGACCCTAAACTAAGCTGCAAGGTGCCATTTAGGTTAGGGTTAGGGTAGGGTTACCATTCAGACTGTCATAAAGGCTACAGCTCTAGGGACATTTGTGCTCCAAATGGCATGGCAAGAGGAGCACGGCACTGCAACAGCATTGCTTCTTAACATACCTTTCTTGTCTGGGCCAGCCATTGTTCTTGGGACATTAGCATCAGCTGCGAGGTGCTCTTCTGATTAGGGTTAGGGTGTTGGGTTATGCAAACTGTTCAGAGATCCATAATAGCTACAGCTCCAACTCCGGGGCAGGAAAGATCACTACAAGGAGAGCCTGGCAGTGTACTGCTATTATTCTTTCCACAACATTTTCAACTGGAGCAGCCATTCTGCTTGGGACTTGAAACTCAGCTCCAAGGTGCCATTTAGATTAGGGTTCGGGTTAGGTGTAGGGTTATGGTTCAGGAACTCACAAAGCCCACATAGACAAGGACACTTGGGTTGCAAAAGTCATGCTGAGTGGAGCACGGCACTGCGAAGACATTGCTTGGTCCACACCTTTCTCATCTGGGTCAGCCATGGTGATTAGGACCCGAAAGTAAGCTGCAAGTTGACATTTAGGGTAGGGTTAGGGTTAGTGTTAGGGTTACCATTCAGACTGTCATAAAGGCTACAGCTCCAGGGACATTTGGGCTCCAAATGGCATGCCAAGAGGAGTATGGCACTGCAACAGCATTGCTTCTTTGTACACCTTTCTCATCTGGGACAGCCATGGTGATAAGGACCCTAAACTAAGCTGCAAGGTGCCATTTAGGTTAGGGTTAGGGTAGGGTTACCATTCAGACTGTCATAAAGGCTACAGCTCCAGGGACATTTGCGTTCCAAATGGCATGCCAAGAGGAGCACGGCACTGCAACAGCATTGCTTCTTAGCATACCTTTCTTGTCTGGGCCAGCCATTGTTCTTGGGACATTAGCATCAGCTGCGAGGTGCTCTTCTGATTAGGGTTAGGGTGTTGGGTTATGCAAACTGTTCAGAGATCCATAATAGCTACAGCTCCAACTCCGGGGCAGGAAAGATCACTACAAGGAGAGCCTGGCAGTGTACTGCTATTATTCTTTCCACAACATTTTCATCTGGAGCAGCCATTCTGCTTGGGACTTGAAACTCAGCTCCAAGGTGCCATTTAGATTAGGGTTCGGGTTAGGTTTAGGGTTATGGTTCAGGAACTCACAAAGCCCACATAGACAAGGACACTTGGGTTGGAAAAGTCATGCTGAGTGGAGCATGGCACAGCAATACATTGCTTGGTCCATACCTTTCTCATCTGGGTCAGCCATGGTGATTAGGACCCGAAAGTAAGCTGCAAGTTGAAATTTAGGGTAGGGTTAGGGTTAGTGTTAGGGTTACCATTCAGACTGTCATAAAGGCTACAGCTCCAGGGACATTTGCACTGCAAATGGCATGGCAAGAGGAGCACGGCACTGCAAAAGCCTCGCTTCTTTCTACACCTTTCTCATCTGGGACAGCCATGGTAATAAAGACCCTAAACTAAGCTGCAAGGTGCCATTTAGGTTAGGGTTAGGGTTACCATTCAGACTGTCATAAAGGCTACAGCTCCAGGGACATTTGCATTGCAAAGGGCATGCCAAGAGGAGCACAGCACTGCAAAAGCATTGCTTCTTTCTACACCTTTCTCATCTGGGACAGCCATGGTCATAAGGACCCTAAACTAAGCTGCAAGGTGCCATTTAGGTTTGGGTTAGGGTTACCATTCAGACTGTCATAAAGGCTACAGCTCCAGGGACATTTGCACTGCAAATGGCATGCCAAGAGGAGCATGGCACTGCAACAGCATTGCTTCTTTGTACACCTTTCTCATCTGGGACAGCCATGGTGATAAGGACCCTAAACTAAGCTGCAAGGTGCCATTTAGGTTAGGGTTAGGGTAGGGTTACCATTCAGACTGTCATAAAGGCTACAGCTCCAGGGACATTTGCACTGCAAATGGCATGCCAAGAGGAGCACGGCACTGAAACAGCATTGCTTCTTACCATACCTTTCTTGTCTGGGCCAGCCATTGTTCTTGGGACATTAGCATCAGCTGCGAGGTGCTCTTCTGATTAGGGTTAGGGTGTTGGGTTATGCAAACTGTTCAGAGATCCATAATAGCTACAGCTCCAACTCCGGGGCAGGAAAGATCACTACAAGGAGAGCCTGGCAGTGTACTGCTATTATTCTTTCCACAACATTTTCATCTGGAGCAGCCATTCTGCTTGGGACTTGAAACTCAGCTCCAAGGTGCCATTTAGATTAGGGTTCGGGTTAGGTTTAGGGTTATGGTTCAGGAACTCACAAAGCCCACATAGACAAGGACACTTGGGTTGGAAAAGTCATGCTGAGTGGAGCATGGCACAGCAAAGACATTGCTTGGTTCACACCTTTCTCATCTGGGTCAGCCATGGTGATTAGGACCCGAAAGTAAGCTGCAAGTTGACATTTAGGGTAGGGTTAGGGTTAGTGTTAGGGTTACCATTCAGACTGTCATAAAGGCTACAGCTCCAGGAGCATTTGGGCTCCAAATGGCATGGCAAGAGGAGCACGGCACTGCAAAAGCATTGCTTCTTTCTACACCTTTCTCATCTGGGACAGGCATGGTCATAAGGACCCTAAACTAAGCTGCAAGGTGCCATTTAGGTTAGGGTTAGGGTTACCATTCAGACTGTCATAAAGGCTACAGCTCCAGGGACATTTGCACTGCAAATGGCATGCCAAGAGGAGCATGGCACTGCAACAGCATTGCTTCTTTGTACACCTTTCTCATCTGGGACAGCCATGGTGATAAGGACCCTAAACTAAGCTGCAAGGTGCCATTTAGGTTAGGGTTAGGGTAGGGTTACCATTCAGACTGTCATAAAGGCTACAGCTCCAGGGACATTTGTGCTCCAAATGGCATGCCAAGAGGAGCACGGCACTGCAACAGCATTGCTTCTTACCATACCTTTCTTGTCTGGGCCAGCCATTGTTCTTGGGACATTAGCATCAGCTGCGAGGTGCTCTTCTGATTAGGGTTAGGGTGTTGGGTTATGCAAACTGTTCAGAGATCCATAATAGCTACAGCTCCAACTCCGGGGCAGGAAAGATCACTACAAGGAGAGCCTGGCAGTGTACTGCTATTATTCTTTCCACAACATTTTCATCTGGACCAGCCATTCTGCTTGGGACTTGAAACTCAGCTCCAAGGTGCCATTTAGATTAGGGTTCGGGTTAGGTTTAGGGTTATGGTTCAGGAACTCACAAAGCCCACATAGACAAGGACACTTGGGTTGGAAAAGTCATGCTGAGTGGAGCACGGCACTGCGAAGACATTGCTTTGTCCACACCTTTCTCATCTGGGTCAGCCATGGTGATTAGGACCCGAAAGTAAGCTGCAAGTTGACATTTAGGGTAGGGTTAGGGTTAGTGTTAGGGTTACCATTCAGACTGTCATAAAGGCTACAGCTCCAGGGACATTTGCATTGTAAAGGGCATGCCAAGAGGAGCATGGCACTGCAACAGCATTGCTTCTTTCTACACCTTTCTCATCTGGGACAGCCATGGTGATAAGGACCCTAAACTAAGCTGCAAGGTGCCATTTAGGTTAGGGTTAGGGTTACCATTCAGACTGTCATAAAGGCTACAGCTCCAGGGACATTTGCACTGCAAATGGCATGCCAAGAGGAGCAGGGCACTGCAACAGCATTGCTTCTTTGTACACCTTTCTCATCTGGGACAGCCATGGTGATAAGGACCCTAAACTAAGCTGCAAGGTGCCATTTAGGTTAGGGTTAGGGTAGGGTTACCATTCAGACTGTCATAAAGGGTACAGCTCCAGGGACATTTGTGCTCCAAATGGCATGCCAAGAGGAGCATGGCACAGCAACAGCATTGCTTCTTACCATACCTTTCTTGTCTGGGCCAGCCATTGTTCTTGGGACATTAGCATCAGCTGCGAGGTGCTCTTCTGATTAGGGTTAGGGTGTTGGGTTATGCAAACTGTTCAGAGATCCATAATAGCTACAGCTCCAACTCCGGGGCAGGAAAGATCACTACAAGGAGAGCCTGGCAGTGTACTGCTATTATTCTTTCCACAACATTTTCATCTGGACCAGCCATTCTGCTTGGGACTTGAAACTCAGCTCCAAGGTGCCATTTAGATTAGGGTTCGGGTTAGGTTTAGGGTTATGGTTCAGGAACTCACAAAGCCCACATAGACAAGGACACTTGGGTTGGAAAAGTCATGCTGAGTGGAGCATGGCACAGCAAAGACATTGCTTGGTCCACACCTTTCTCATCTGGGTCAGCCATGGTGATTAGGACCCGAAAGTAAGCTGCAAGTTGACATTTAGGGTAGGGTTAGGGTTAGTGTTAGGGTTACCATTCACACTGTCATAAAGGCTACAGCTCCAGGAGCATTTGGGCTCCAAATGGCATGGCAAGAGGAGCACGGCACTGCAAAAGCATTGCTTCTTTCTACACCTTTCTCATCTGGGACAGGCATGGTCATAAGGACCCTAAACTAAGCTGCAAGGTGCCATTTATGTTAGGGTTAGGGTTACCATTCAGACTGTCATAAAGGCTACAGCTCCAGGGACATTTGCACTGCAAATGGCATGCCAAGAGGAGCATGGCACTGCAACAGCATTGCTTCTTTGTACACCTTTCTCATCTGGGACAGCCATGGTGATAAGGACTCTAAACTAAGCTGCAAGGTGCCATTTAGGTTAGGGTTAGGGTTACCATTCAGACTGTCATAAAGGCTACAGCTCCAGGGACATTTGCACTGCAAATGGCATGCCAAGAGGAGCAGGGCACTGCAACAGCATTGCTTCTTTGTACACCTTTCTCATCTGGGACAGCCATGGTGATAAGGACCCTAAACTAAGCTGCAAGGTGCCATTTAGGTTAGGGTTAGGGTAGGGTTACCATTCAGACTGTCATAAAGGCTACAGCTCCAGGGACATTTGTGCTCCAAATGGCATGCCAAGAGGAGCACGGCACTGCAACAGCATTGCTTCTTACCATACCTTTCTTGTCTGGGCCAGCCATTGTTCTTGGGACATTAGCATCAGCTGCGAGGTGCTCTTCTGATTAGGGTTAGGGTGTTGGGTTATGCAAACTGTTCAGAGATCCATAATAGCTACAGCTCCAACTCCGGGGCAGGAAAGATCACTACAAGGAGAGCCTGGCAGTGTACTGCTATTATTCTTTCCACAACATTTTCATCTGGACCAGCCATTCTGCTTGGGACTTGAAACTCAGCTCCAAGGTGCCATTTAGATTAGGGTTCGGGTTAGGTTTAGGGTTATGGTTCAGGAACTCACAAAGCCCACATAGACAAGGACACTTGGGTTGGAAAAGTCATGCTGAGTGGAGCATGGCACAGCAATACATTGCTTGGTCCACACCTTTCTCATCTGGGTCAGCCATGGTGATTAGGACCCGAAAGTAAGCTGCAAGTTGACATTTAGGGTAGGGTTAGGGTTAGTGTTAGGGTTACCATTCAGACTGTCATAAAGGCTACAGCTCCAGGGACATTTGCACTGCAAATGGCATGCCAAGAGGAGCAGGGCACTGCAACAGCATTGCTTCTTTGTACACCTTTCTCATCTGGGACAGCCATGGTGATAAGGACCCTAAACTAAGCTGCAAGGTGCCATTTAGGTTAGGGTTAGGGTAGGGTTACCATTCAGACTGTCATAAAGGCTACAGCTCCAGGGACATTTGTGCTCCAAATGGCATGCCAAGAGGAGCACGGCACTGCAACAGCATTGCTTCTTACCATACCTTTCTTGTCTGGGCCAGCCATTGTTCTTGGGACATTAGCATCAGCTGCGAGGTGCTCTTCTGATTAGGGTTAGGGTGTTGGGTTATGCAAACTGTTCAGAGATCCATAATAGCTACAGCTCCAACTCCGGGGCAGGAAAGATCACTACAAGGAGAGCCTGGCAGTGTACTGCTATTATTCTTTCCACAACATTTTCATCTGGACCAGCCATTCTGCTTGGGACTTGAAACTCAGCTCCAAGGTGCCATTTAGATTAGGGTTCGGGTTAGGTTTAGGGTTATGGTTCAGGAACTCACAAAGCCCACATAGACAAGGACACTTGGGTTGGAAAAGTCATGCTGAGTGGAGCATGGCACAGCAATACATTGCTTGGTCCACACCTTTCTCATCTGGGTCAGCCATGGTGATTAGGACCCGAAAGTAAGCTGCAAGTTGACATTTAGGGTAGGGTTAGGGTTAGTGTTAGGGTTACCATTCAGACTGTCATAAAGGCTACAGCTCCAGGGACATTTGCACTGCAAATGGCATGCCAAGAGGAGCAGGGCACTGCAACAGCATTGCTTCTTTGTACACCTTTCTCATCTGGGACAGCCATGGTGATAAGGACCCTAAACTAAGCTGCAAGGTGCCATTTAGGTTAGGGTTAGGGTAGGGTTACCATTCAGACTGTCATAAAGGCTACAGCTCCAGGGACATTTGTGCTCCAAATGGCATGCCAAGAGGAGCACGGCACTGAAACAGCATTGCTTCTTACCATACCTTTCTTGTCTGGGCCAGCCATTGTTCTTGGGACATTAGCATCAGCTGCGAGGTGCTCTTCTGATTAGGGTTAGGGTGTTGGGTTATGCAAACTGTTCAGAGATCCATAATAGCTACAGCTCCAACTCCGGGGCAGGAAAGATCACTACAAGGAGAGCCTGGCAGTGTACTGCTATTATTCTTTCCACAACATTTTCATCTGGACCAGGCATTCTGCTTGGGACTTGAAACTCAGCTCCAAGGTGCCATTTAGATTAGGGTTCGGGTTAGGTTTAGGGTTATGGTTCAGGAACTCACAAAGCCCACATAGACAAGGACACTTGGGTTGGAAAAGTCATGCTGAGTGGAGCATGGCACAGCAATACATTGCTTGGTCCACACCTTTCTCATCTGGGTCAGCCATGGTGATTAGGACCCGAAAGTAAGCTGCAAGTTGAAATTTAGGGTAGGGTTAGGGTTAGTGTTAGGGTTACCATTCAGACTGTCATAAAGGCTACAGCTCCAGGGACATTTGCACTGCAAATGGCATGCCAAGAGGAGCAGGGCACTGCAACAGCATTGCTTCTTTGTACACCTTTCTCATCTGGGACAGCCATGGTGATAAGGACCCTAAACTAAGCTGCAAGGTGCCATTTAGGTTAGGGTTAGGGTAGGGTTACCATTCAGACTGTCATAAAGGCTACAGCTCCAGGGACATTTGTGCTCCAAATGGCATGCCAAGAGGAGCACGGCACTGCAACAGCATTGCTTCTTACCATACCTTTCTTGTCTGGGCCAGCCATTGTTCTTGGGACATTAGCATCCGCTGCGAGGTGCTCTTCTGATTAGGGTTAGGGTGTTGGGTTATGCAAACTGTTCAGAGATCCATAATAGCTACAGCTCCAACTCCGGGGCAGGAAAGATCACTACAAGGAGAGCCTGGCAGTGTACTGCTATTATTCTTTCCACAACATTTTCATCTGGACCAGCCATTCTGCTTGGGACTTGAAACTCAGCTCCAAGGTGCCATTTAGATTAGGGTTCGGGTTAGGTTTAGGGTTATGGTTCAGGAACTCACAAAGCCCACATAGACAAGGACACTTGGGTTGGAAAAGTCATGCTGAGTGGAGCATGGCACAGCAAAGACATTGCTTGGTCCACACCTTTCTCATCTGGGTCAGCCATGGTGATTAGGACCCGAAAGTAAGCTGCAAGTTGACATTTAGGGTAGGGTTAGGGTTAGTGTTAGGGTTACCATTCAGACTGTCATAAAGGCTACAGCTCCAGGGACATTTGCACTGCAAATGGCATGGCAAGAGGAGCACGGCACTGGAAAAGCATCGCTTCTTTCTACACCTTTCTCATCTGGGACAGCCATGGTAATAAGGACCCTAAACTAAGCTGCAAGGTGCCATTTAGGTTAGGGTTAGGGTTACCATTCTGACTGTCATAAAGGCTACAGCTCCAGGGACATTTGCACTGCAAATGGCATGCCAAGAGGAGCATGGCACTGCAACAGCATTGCTTCTTTGTACACCTTTCTCATCTGGGACAGCCATGGTGATAAGGACCCTAAACTAGCCTGCAAGGTGCCATTTAGGTTAGGGTTAGGGTAGGGTTACCATTCAGACTGTCATAAAGGCTACAGCTCCAGGGACATTTGTGCTCCAAATGGCATGCCAAGAGGAGCACGGCACTGCAACAGCATTGCTTCTTACCATACCTTTCTTGTCTGGGCCAGCCATTGTTCTTGGGACATTAGCATCAGCTGCGAGGTGCTCTTCTGATTAGGGTTAGGGTGTTGGGTTATGCAAACTGTTCAGAGATCCATAATAGCTACAGCTCCAACTCCGGGGCAGGAAAGATCACTACAAGGAGAGCCTGGCAGTGTACTGCTATTATTCTTTCCACAACATTTTCATCTGGAGCAGCCATTCTGCTTGGGACTTGAAACTCAGCTCCAAGGTGCCATTTAGATTAGGGTTCGGGTTAGGTTTAGGGTTATGGTTCAGGAACTCACAAAGCCCACATAGACAAGGACACTTGGGTTGGAAAAGTCATGCTGAGTGGAGCATGGCACAGCAATACATTGCTTGGTCCATACCTTACTCATCTGGGTCAGCCATGGTGATTAGGACCCGAAAGTAAGCTGCAAGTTGACATTTAGGGTAGGGTTAGGGTTAGTGTTAGGGTTACCATTCAGACTGTCATAAAGGCTACAGCTCCAGGAGCATTTGGGCTCCAAATGGCATGGCAAGAGGAGCACGGCACTGCAAAAGCATTGCTTCTTTCTACACCTTTCTCATCTGGGACAGCCATGGTCATAAGGACCCTAAACTAAGCTGCAAGGTGCCATTTAGGTTAGGGTTAGGGTTACCATTCAGACTGTCATAAAGGCTACAGCTCCAGGGACATTTGCACTGCAAATGGCATGCCAAGAGGAGCATGGCACTGCAACAGCATTGCTTCTTTGTACACCTTTCTCATCTGGGACAGCCATGGTGATAAGGACCCTAAACTAAGCTGCAAGGTGCCATTTAGGTTAGGGTTAGGGTAGGGTTACCATTCAGACTGTCATAAAGGCTACAGCTCCAGGGACATTTGTGCTCCAAATGGCATGCCAAGAGGAGCATGGCACAGCAACAGCATTGCTTCTTACCATGCCTTTCTTGTCTGGGCCAGCCATTGTTCTTGGGACATTAGCATCAGCTGCGAGGTGCTCTTCTGATTAGGGTTAGGGTGTTGGGTTATGCAAACTGTTCAGAGATCCATAATAGCTACAGCTCCAACTCCGGGGCAGGAAAGATCACTACAAGGAGAGCCTGGCAGTGTACTGCTATTATTCTTTCCACAACATTTTCATCTGGACCAGCCATTCTGCTTGGGACTTGAAACTCAGCTCCAAGGTGCCATTTAGATTAGGGTTCGGGTTAGGTTTAGGGTTATGGTTCAGGAACTCACAAAGCCCACATAGACAAGGACACTTGGGTTGGAAAAGTCATGCTGAGTGGAGCATGGCACAGCAATACATTGCTTGGTCCACACCTTTCTCATCTGGGTCAGCCATGGTGATTAGGACCCGAAAGTAAGCTGCAAGTTGACATTTAGGGTAGGGTTAGGGTTAGTGTTAGGGTTACCATTCAGACTGTCATAAAGGCTACAGCTCCAGGAGCATTTGGGCTCCAAATGGCATGGCAAGAGGAGCACGGCACTGCAAAAGCATTGCTTCTTTCTACACCTTTCTCATCTGGGACAGCCATGGTCATAAGGACCCTAAACTAAGCTGCAAGGTGCCATTTAGGTTAGGGTTAGGGTTACCATTCAGACTGTCATAAAGGCTACAGCTCCAGGGACATTTGCACTGCAAATGGCATGCCAAGAGGAGCATGGCACTGCAACAGCATTGCTTCTTTGTACACCTTTCTCATCTGGGACAGCCATGGTGATAAGGACTCTAAACTAAGCTGCAAGGTGCCATTTAGGTTAGGGTTAGGGTTACCATTCAGACTGTCATAAAGGCTACAGCTCCAGGGACATTTGGACTGCAAAGGGCATGGCAAGAGGAGCACGGCACTGCAAAAGCATCGCTTCTTTCTACACCTTTCTCATCTGGGACAGCCATGGTGATAAGGACCCTAAACTAAGCTGCAAGATGCCATTTAGGTTAGGGTTAGGGTAGGGTTACCATTCAGACTGTCATAAAGGCTACAGCTCCAGGGACATTTGGGCTCCAAATGGAATGGCAAGAGGAGGACGGCACTGCAAAAGCATTGCTTCTTTCTACACCTTTCTCATCTGGGACAGCCATGGTAATAAGGACCCTAAACTAAGCTGCAAGGTGAAATTTAGGATAGGGTTAGGGTTACCATTCAGACTGTCATAAAGGCTACAGCTCCAGGGACATTTGCACTGCAAATGGCATGCCAAGAGGAGCAGGGCACTGCAACAGCATTGCTTCTTTGTACACCTTTCTCATCTGGGACAGCCATGGTGATAAGGACCCTAAACTATGCTGCAAGGTGCCATTTAGGTTAGGGTTAGGGTAGGGTTACCATTCAGACTGTCATAAAGGCTACAGCTCCAGGGACATTTGTGCTCCAAATGGCATGCCAAGAGGAGCATGGCACAGCAACAGCGTTGCTTCTTACCATACCTTTCTTGTCTGGGCCAGCCATTGTTCTTGGGACATTAGCATCAGCTGCGAGGTGCTCTTCTGATTAGGGTTAGGGTGTTGGGTTATGCAAACTGTTCAGAGATCCATAACAGCTACAGCTCCAACTCCGGGGCAGGAAAGATCACTACAAGGAGAGCCTGGCAGTGTACTGCCATTATTCTTTCCACAACATTTTCATCTGGACCAGCCATTCTGCTTGGGACTTGAAACTCAGCTCCAAGGTGCCATTTAGATTAGGGTTCGGGTTAGGTTTAGGGTTATGGTTCAGGAACTCACAAAGCCCACATAGACAAGGACACTTGGGTTGGAAAAGTCATGCTGAGTGGAGCATGGCACAGCAAAGACATTGCTTGGTTCACACCCTTCTCATCTGGGTCAGCCATGGTGATTAGGACCCGAAAGTAAGCTGCAAGTTGACATTTAGGGTAGGGTTAGGGTTAGTGTTAGGGTTACCATTCAGACTGTCATAAAGGCTACAGCTCCAGGGACATTTGCACTGCAAATGGCATGGCAAGAGGAGCACGGCACTGCAAAAGCATTGCTTCTTACCATACCTTTCTTGTCTGGGACAGCCATGGTCATAAGGACCCTAAACTATGCTGCAAGTTGCCATTTAGGTTAGGGTTAGGGTTACCATTCAGACTGTCATAAAGGCTACAGCTCCAGGGACATTTGCACTGCAAATGGCATGCCAAGAGGAGCATGGCACTGCAACAGCATTGCTTCTTTGTACACCTTTCTCATCTGGGACAGCCATGGTGATAAGGACTCTAAACTAAGCTGCAAGGTGCCATTTAGGTTAGGGTTAGGGTTACCATTCAGACTGTCATAAAGGCTACAGCTCCAGGGACATTTGCACTGCAAAGGGCATGGCAAGAGGAGCACGGCACTGCAAAAGCATCGCTTCTTTCTACACCTTTCTCATCTGGGACAGCCATGGTGATAAGGACCCTAAACTAAGCTGCAAGATGCCATTTAGGTTAGGGTTAGGGTAGGGTTACCATTCAGACTGTCATAAAGGCTACAGCTCCAGGGACATTTGGGCTCCAAATGGAATGGCAAGAGGAGGACGGCACTGCAAAAGCATTGCTTCTTTCTACACCTTTCTCATCTGGGACAGCCATGGTAATAAGGACCCTAAACTAAGCTGCAAGGTGAAATTTAGGATAGGGTTAGGGTTACCATTCAGACTGTCATAAAGGCTACAGCTCCAGGGACATTTGCACTGCAAATGGCATGCCAAGAGGAGCAGGGCACTGCAACAGCATTGCTTCTTTGTACACCTTTCTCATCTGGGACAGCCATGGTGATAAGGACCCTAAACTATGCTGCAAGGTGCCATTTAGGTTAGGGTTAGGGTAGGGTTACCATTCAGACTGTCATAAAGGCTACAGCTCCAGGGACATTTGTGCTCCAAATGGCATGCCAAGAGGAGCATGGCACAGCAACAGCGTTGCTTCTTACCATACCTTTCTTGTCTGGGCCAGCCATTGTTCTTGGGACATTAGCATCAGCTGCGAGGTGCTCTTCTGATTAGGGTTAGGGTGTTGGGTTATGCAAACTGTTCAGAGATCCATAACAGCTACAGCTCCAACTCCGGGGCAGGAAAGATCACTACAAGGAGAGCCTGGCAGTGTACTGCTATTATTCTTTCCACAACATTTTCATCTGGACCAGCCATTCTGCTTGGGACTTGAAACTCAGCTCCAAGGTGCCATTTAGATTAGGGTTCGGGTTAGGTTTAGGGTTATGGTTCAGGAACTCACAAAGCCCACATAGACAAGGACACTTGGGTTGGAAAAGTCATGCTGAGTGGAGCATGGCACAGCAAAGACATTGCTTGGTTCACACCCTTCTCATCTGGGTCAGCCATGGTGATTAGGACCCGAAAGTAAGCTGCAAGTTGACATTTAGGGTAGGGTTAGGGTTAGTGTTAGGGTTACCATTCAGACTGTCATAAAGGCTACAGCTCCAGGGACATTTGCACTGCAAATGGCATGGCAAGAGGAGCACGGCACTGCAAAAGCATCGCTTCTTTCTACACCTTTCTCATCTGGGACAGCCATGGTCATAAGGACCCTAAACTATGCTGCAAGTTGCCATTTAGGTTAGGGTTAGGGTTACCATTCAGACTGTCATAAAGGCTACAGCTCCAGGGACATTTGCACTGCAAATGGCATGCCAAGAGGAGCAGGGCACTGCAACAGCATTGCTTCTTTGTACACCTTTCTCATCTGGGACAGCCATGGTGATAAGGACCCTAAACTAAGCTGCAAGGTGCCATTTAGGTTAGGGTTAGGGTAGGGTTACCATTCAGACTGTCATAAAGGCTACAGCTCCAGGGACATTTGTGCTCCAAATGGCATGCCAAGAGGAGCACGGCACTGCAACAGCATTGCTTCTTACCATACCTTTCTTGTCTGGGCCAGCCATTGTTCTTGGGACATTAGCATCAGCTGCGAGGTGCTCTTCTGATTAGGGTTAGGGTGTTGGGTTATGCAAACTGTTCAGAGATCCATAATAGCTACAGCTCCAACTCCGGGGCAGGAAAGATCACTACAAGGAGAGCCTGGCAGTGTACTGTTATTATTCTTTCCACAACATTTTCATCTGGAGCAGCCATTCTGCTTGGGACTTGAAACTCAGCTCCAAGGTGCCATTTAGATTAGGGTTCGGGTTAGGTTTAGGGTTATGGTTCAGGAACTCACAAAGCCCACATAGACAAGGACACTTGGGTTGGAAAAGTCATGCTGAGTGGAGCATGGCACAGCAAAGACATTGCTTGGTTCACACCTTTCTCATCTGGGTCAGCCATGGTGATTAGGACCCGAAAGTAAGCTGCAAGTTGACATTTAGGGTAGGGTTAGGGTTAGTGTTAGGGTTACCATTCAGACTGTCATAAAGGCTACAGCTCCAGGAACATTTGGGCTCCAAATGGCATGGCAAGAGGAGCACGGCACTGCAACAGCATTGCTTCTTTCTACACCTTTCTCATCTGGGACAGCCGTGGTGATAAGGACCCTAAACTAGGCTGCAAGGTGCCATTTAGGTTAGGGTTAGGGTTACCATTCTGACTGTCATAAAGGCTACAGCTCCAGGGACATTTGCGCTCCAAATGGCATGCCAAGAGGAGCACGGCACTGCAACAGCATTGCTTCTTACCATACCTTTCTTGTCTGGGCCAGCCATTGTTCTTGGGACATTAGCATCAGCTGCGAGGTGCTCTTCTGATTAGGGTTAAGGTGTTGGGTTATGCAAACTGTTCAGAGATCCATAATAGCTAGAGCTCCAACTCCGGGGCAGGAAAGATCACTACAAGGAGAGCCTGGCAGTGTACTGCTATTATTCTTTCCACAACATTTTCATCTGGAGCAGCCATTCTGCTTGGGACTTGAAACTCAGCTCCAAGGTGCCATTTAGATTAGGGTTCGGTTTAGGTTTAGGGTTATGGTTCAGGAACTCACAAAGCCCACATAGACAAGGACACTTGGGTTGGAAAAGTCATGCTGAGTGGAGCATGGCACAGCAAAGACACTGCTTGGTCCACACCTTTCTCATCTGGGTCAGCCATGGTGATTAGGACCCGAAAGTAAGCTGCAAGTTGACATTTTGGGTAGGGTTAGGGTTAGTGTTAGGGTTACCATTCAGACTGTCATAAAGGCTACAGCTCCAGGAGCATTTGGGCTCCAAATGGCATGGCAAGAGGAGCACGGCACTGCAAAAGCATTGCTTCTTTCTACACCTTTCTCATCTGGGACAGCCATGGTCATAAGGACCCTAAACTAAGCTGCAAGGTGCCATTTAGGTTAGGGTTAGGGTTACCATTCAGACTGTCATAAAGGCTACAGCTCCAGGGACATTTGCACTGCAAATGGCATGCCAAGAGGAGCATGGCACTGCAACAGCATTGCTTCTTTGTACACCTTTCTCATCTGGGACAGCCATGGTGATAAGGACTCTAAACTAAGCTGCAAGGTGCCATTTAGGTTAGGGTTAGGGTTACCATTCAGACTGTCATAAAGGCTACAGCTCCAGGGACATTTGCACTGCAAAGGGCATGGCAAGAGGAGCACGGCACTGCAAAAGCATCGCTTCTTTCTACACCTTTCTCATCTGGGACAGCCATGGTGATAAGGACCCTAAACTAAGCTGCAAGATGCCATTTAGGTTAGGGTTAGGGTAGGGTTACCATTCAGACTGTCATAAAGGCTACAGCTCCAGGGACATTTGGGCTCCAAATGGAATGGCAAGAGGAGGACGGCACTGCAAAAGCATTGCTTCTTTCTACACCTTTCTCATCTGGGACAGCCATGGTGATAAGGACCCTAAACTAAGCTGCAAGGTGAAATTTAGGATAGGGTTAGGGTTACCATTCAGACTGTCATAAAGGCTACAGCTCCAGGGACATTTGCACTGCAAATGGCATGCCAAGAGGAGCAGGGCACTGCAACAGCATTGCTTCTTTGTACACCTTTCTCATCTGGGACAGCCATGGTGATAAGGACCCTAAACTATGCTGCAAGGTGCCATTTAGGTTAGGGTTAGGGTAGGGTTACCATTCAGACTGTCATAAAGGCTACAGCTCCAGGGACATTTGTGCTCCAAATGGCATGCCAAGAGGAGCATGGCACAGCAACAGCGTTGCTTCTTACCATACCTTTCTTGTCTGGGCCAGCCATTGTTCTTGGGACATTAGCATCAGCTGCGAGGTGCTCTTCTGATTAGGGTTAGGGTGTTGGGTTATGCAAACTGTTCAGAGATCCATAACAGCTACAGCTCCAACTCCGGGGCAGGAAAGATCACTACAAGGAGAGCCTGGCAGTGTACTGCTATTATTCTTTCCACAACATTTTCATCTGGACCAGCCATTCTGCTTGGGACTTGAAACTCAGCTCCAAGGTGCCATTTAGATTAGGGTTCGGGTTAGGTTTAGGGTTATGGTTCAGGAACTCACAAAGCCCACATAGACAAGGACACTTGGGTTGGAAAAGTCATGCTGAGTGGAGCATGGCACAGCAAAGACATTGCTTGGTTCACACCCTTCTCATCTGGGTCAGCCATGGTGATTAGGACCCGAAAGTAAGCTGCAAGTTGACATTTAGGGTAGGGTTAGGGTTAGTGTTAGGGTTACCATTCAGACTGTCATAAAGGCTACAGCTCCAGGGACATTTGCACTGCAAATGGCATGGCAAGAGGAGCACGGCACTGCAAAAGCATCGCTTCTTTCTACACCTTTCTCATCTGGGACAGCCATGGTCATAAGGACCCTAAACTATGCTGCAAGTTGCCATTTAGGTTAGGGTTAGGGTTACCATTCAGACTGTCATAAAGGCTACAGCTCCAGGGACATTTGCACTGCAAATGGCATGCCAAGAGGAGCATGGCACTGCAACAGCATTGCTTCTTTGTACACCTTTCTCATCTGGGACAGCCATGGTGATAAGGACTCTAAACTAAGCTGCAAGGTGCCATTTAGGTTAGGGTTAGGGTTACCATTCAGACTGTCATAAAGGCTACAGCTCCAGGGACATTTGCACTGCAAAGGGCATGGCAAGAGGAGCACGGCACTGCAAAAGCATCGCTTCTTTCTACACCTTTCTCATCTGGGACAGCCATGGTGATAAGGACCCTAAACTAAGCTGCAAGATGCCATTTAGGTTAGGGTTAGGGTTACCATTCAGACTGTCATAAAGGCTACAGCTCCAGGGACATTTGCACTGCAAAGGGCATGGCAAGAGGAGCACGGCACTGCAAAAGCATCGCTTCTTTCTACACCTTTCTCATCTGGGACAGCCATGGTGATAAGGACCCTAAACTAAGCTGCAAGATGCCATTTAGGTTAGGGTTAGGGTAGGGTTACCATTCAGACTGTCATAAAGGCTACAGCTCCAGGGACATTTGGGCTCCAAATGGAATGGCAAGAGGAGGACGGCACTGCAAAAGCATTGCTTCTTTCTACACCTTTCTCATCTGGGACAGCCATGGTAATAAGGACCCTAAACTAAGCTGCAAGGTGAAATTTAGGATAGGGTTAGGGTTACCATTCAGACTGTCATAAAGACTACAGCTCCAGGGACATTTGCACTGAAAATGGCATGCCAAGAGGAGCAGGGCACTGCAACAGCATTGCTTCTTTGTACACCTTTCTCATCTGGGACAGCCATGGTGATAAGGACCCTAAACTATGCTGCAAGGTGCCATTTAGGTTAGGGTTAGGGTAGGGTTACCATTCAGACTGTCATAAAGGCTACAGCTCCAGGGACATTTGTGCTCCAAATGGCATGCCAAGAGGAGCATGGCACAGCAACAGCGTTGCTTCTTACCATACCTTTCTTGCCTGGGCCAGCCATTGTTCTTGGGACATTAGCATCAGCTGCGAGGTGCTCTTCTGATTAGGGTTAGGGTGTTGGGTTATGCAAACTGTTCAGAGATCCATAACAGCTACAGCTCCAACTCCGGGGCAGGAAAGATCACTACAAGGAGAGCCTGGCAGTGTACTGCTATTATTCTTTCCACAACATTTTCATCTGGACCAGCCATTCTGCTTGGGACTTGAAACTCAGCTCCAAGGTGCCATTTAGATTAGGGTTCGGGTTAGGTTTAGGGTTATGGTTCAGGAACTCACAAAGCCCACATAGACAAGGACACTTGGGTTGGAAAAGTCATGCTGAGTGGAGCATGGCACAGCAAAGACATTGCTTGGTTCACACCCTTCTCATCTGGGTCAGCCATGGTGATTAGGACCCGAAAGTAAGCTGCAAGTTGACATTTAGGGTAGGGTTAGGGTTAGTGTTAGGGTTACCATTCAGACTGTCATAAAGGCTACAGCTCCAGGGACATTTGCACTGCAAATGGCATGGCAAGAGGAGCACGGCACTGCAAAAGCATCGCTTCTTTCTACACCTTTCTCATCTGGGACAGCCATGGTCATAAGGACCCTAAACTATGCTGCAAGTTGCCATTTAGGTTAGGGTTAGGGTTACCATTCAGACTGTCATAAAGGCTACAGCTCCAGGGACATTTGCACTGCAAATGGCATGCCAAGAGGAGCATGGCACTGCAACAGCATTGCTTCTTTGTACACCTTTCTCATCTGGGACAGCCATGGTGATAAGGACTCTAAACTAAGCTGCAAGGTGCCATTTAGGTTAGGGTTAGGGTTACCATTCAGACTGTCATAAAGGCTACAGCTCCAGGGACATTTGCACTGCAAAGGGCATGGCAAGAGGAGCACGGCACTGCAAAAGCATCGCTTCTTTCTACACCTTTCTCATCTGGGACAGCCATGGTGATAAGGACCCTAAACTAAGCTGCAAGATGCCATTTAGGTTAGGGTTAGGGTAGGGTTACCATTCAGACTGTCATAAAGGCTACAGCTCCAGGGACATTTGGGCTCCAAATGGAATGGCAAGAGGAGGACGGCACTGCAAAAGCATTGCTTCTTTCTACACCTTTCTCATCTGGGACAGCCATGGTAATAAGGACCCTAAACTAAGCTGCAAGGTGAAATTTAGGATAGGGTTTGGGTTACCATTCAGACTGTCATAAAGGCTACAGCTCCAGGGACATTTGCACTGCAAATGGCATGCCAAGAGGAGCAGGGCACTGCAACAGCATTGCTTCTTTGTACACCTTTCTCATCTGGGACAGCCATGGTGATAAGGACCCTAAACTATGCTGCAAGGTGCCATTTAGGTTAGGGTTAGGGTAGGGTTACCATTCAGACTGTCATAAAGGCTACAGCTCCAGGGACATTTGTGCTCCAAATGGCATGCCAAGAGGAGCATGGCACAGCAACAGCGTTGCTTCTTACCATACCTTTCTTGTCTGGGCCAGCCATTGTTCTTGGGACATTAGCATCAGCTGCGAGGTGCTCTTCTGATTAGGGTTAGGGTGTTGGGTTATGCAAACTGTTCAGAGATCCATAACAGCTACAGCTCCAACTCCGGGGCAGGAAAGATCACTACAAGGAGAGCCTGGCAGTGTACTGCTATTATTCTTTCCACAACATTTTCATCTGGACCAGCCATTCTGCTTGGGACTTGAAACTCAGCTCCAAGGTGCCATTTAGATTAGGGTTCGGGTTAGGTTTAGGGTTATGGTTCAGGAACTCACAAAGCCCACATAGACAAGGACACTTGGGTTGGAAAAGTCATGCTGAGTGGAGCATGGCACAGCAAAGACATTGCTTGGTTCACACCCTTCTCATCTGGGTCAGCCATGGTGATTAGGACCCGAAAGTAAGCTGCAAGTTGACATTTAGGGTAGGGTTAGGGTTAGTGTTAGGGTTACCATTCAGACTGTCATAAAGGCTACAGCTCCAGGGACATTTGCACTGCAAATGGCATGGCAAGAGGAGCACGGCACTGCAAAAGCATCGCTTCTTTCTACACCTTTCTCATCTGGGACAGCCATGGTCATAAGGACCCTAAACTAAGCTGCAAGTTGCCATTTAGGTTAGGGTTAGGGTTACCATTCAGACTGTCATAAAGGCTACAGCTCCAGGGACATTTGCACTGCAAATGGCATGCCAAGAGGAGCAGGGCACTGCAACAGCATTGCTTCTTTGTACACCTTTCTCATCTGGGACAGCCATGGTGATAAGGACCCTAAACTAAGCTGCAAGGTGCCATTTAGGTTAGGGTTAGGGTAGGGTTACCATTCAGACTGTCATAAAGGCTACAGCTCCAGGGACATTTGTGCTCCAAATGGCATGCCAAGAGGAGCACGGCACTGCAACAGCATTGCTTCTTACCATACCTTTCTTGTCTGGGCCAGCCATTGTTCTTGGGACATTAGCATCAGCTGCGAGGTGCTCTTCTGATTAGGGTTAGGGTGTTGGGTTATGCAAACTGTTCAGAGATCCATAATAGCTACAGCTCCAACTCCGGGGCAGGAAAGATCACTACAAGGAGAGCCTGGCAGTGTACTGTTATTATTCTTTCCACAACATTTTCATCTGGAGCAGCCATTCTGCTTGGGACTTGAAACTCAGCTCCAAGGTGCCATTTAGATTAGGGTTCGGGTTAGGTTTAGGGTTATGGTTCAGGAACTCACAAAGCCCACATAGACAAGGACACTTGGGTTGGAAAAGTCATGCTGAGTGGAGCATGGCACAGCAAAGACATTGCTTGGTTCACACCTTTCTCATCTGGGTCAGCCATGGTGATTAGGACCCGAAAGTAAGCTGCAAGTTGACATTTAGGGTAGGGTTAGGGTTAGTGTTAGGGTTACCATTCAGACTGTCATAAAGGCTACAGCTCCAGGAACATTTGGGCTCCAAATGGCATGGCAAGAGGAGCACGGCACTGCAACAGCATTGCTTCTTTCTACACCTTTCTCATCTGGGACAGCCGTGGTGATAAGGACCCTAAACTAGGCTGCAAGGTGCCATTTAGGTTAGGGTTAGGGTTACCATTCTGACTGTCATAAAGGCTACAGCTCCAGGGACATTTGCGCTCCAAATGGCATGCCAAGAGGAGCACGGCACTGCAACAGCATTGCTTCTTACCATACCTTTCTTGTCTGGGCCAGCCATTGTTCTTGGGACATTAGCATCAGCTGCGAGGTGCTCTTCTGATTAGGGTTAAGGTGTTGGGTTATGCAAACTGTTCAGAGATCCATAATAGCTAGAGCTCCAACTCCGGGGCAGGAAAGATCACTACAAGGAGAGCCTGGCAGTGTACTGCTATTATTCTTTCCACAACATTTTCATCTGGAGCAGCCATTCTGCTTGGGACTTGAAACTCAGCTCCAAGGTGCCATTTAGATTAGGGTTCGGGTTAGGTTTAGGGTTATGGTTCAGGAACTCACAAAGCCCACATAGACAAGGACACTTGGGTTGGAAAAGTCATGCTGAGTGGAGCATGGCACAGCAAAGACACTGCTTGGTCCACACCTTTCTCATCTGGGTCAGCCATGGTGATTAGGACCCGAAAGTAAGCTGCAAGTTGACATTTTGGGTAGGGTTAGGGTTAGTGTTAGGGTTACCATTCAGACTGTCATAAAGGCTACAGCTCCAGGGACATTTGGGCTCCAAATGGCATGGCAAGAGGAGCACGGCACTGCAAAAGCATCGCTTCTTTCTACACCTTTCTCATCTGGGACAGCCATGGTCATAAGGACCCTAAACTATGCTGCAAGGTGCCATTTAGGTTAGGGTTAGGGTTACCATTCAGACTGTCATAAAGGCTACAGCTCCAGGGACATTTGCACTGCAAATGGCATGCCAAGAGGAGCAGGGCACTGCAACAGCATTGCTTCTTTGTACACCTTTCTCATCTGGGACAGCCATGGTGATAAGGACCCTAAACTAAGCTGCAAGGTGCCATTTAGGTTAGGGTTAGGGTAGGGTTACCATTCAGACTGTCATAAAGGCTACAGCTCCAGGGACATTTGTGCTCCAAATGGCATGCCAAGAGGAGCACGGCACTGCAACAGCATTGCTTCTTACCATACCTTTCTTGTCTGGGCCAGCCATTGTTCTTGGGACATTAGCATCAGCTGCGAGGTGCTCTTCTGATTAGGGTTAGGGTGTTGGGTTATGCAAACTGTTCAGAGATCCATAATAGCTACAGCTCCAACTCCGGGGCAGGAAAGATCACTACAAGGAGAGCCTGGCAGTGTACTGTTATTATTCTTTCCACAACATTTTCATCTGGAGCAGCCATTCTGCTTGGGACTTGAAACTCAGCTCCAAGGTGCCATTTAGATTAGGGTTCGGGTTAGGTTTAGGGTTATGGTTCAGGAACTCACAAAGCCCACATAGACAAGGACACTTGGGTTGGAAAAGTCATGCTGAGTGGAGCATGGCACAGCAATACATTGCTTGGTCCACACCTTTCTCATCTGGGTCAGCCATGGTGATTAGGTCCCGAAAGTAAGCTGCAAGTTGAAATTTAGGGTAGGGTTAGGGTTAGTGTTAGGGTTACCATTCAGACTGTCATAAAGGCTACAGCTCCAGGGACATTTGCACTGCAAATGGCATGCCAAGAGGAGCACGGCACTGCAAAAGCATCGCTTCTTTCTACACCTTTCTCATCTGGGACAGCCATGGTAATAAGGACCCTAAACTAAGCTGCAAGGTGCCATTTAGGTTAGGGTTAGGGTTACCATTCAGACTGTCATAAAGGCTACAGCTCCAGGGACATTTGCACTGCAAATGGCATGGCAAGAGGAGCATGGCACTGCAACAGCATTGCTTCTTTGTACACCTTTCTCATCTGGGACAGCCATGGTGATAAGGACCCTAAACTAAGCTGCAAGGTGCCATTTAGGTTAGGGTTAGGGTAGGGTTACCATTCAGACTGTCATAAAGGCTACAGCTCCAGGGACATTTGTGCTCCAAATGGCATGCCAAGAGGAGCACGGCACTGCAACAGCATTGCTTCTTACCATACCTTTCTTGTCTGGGCCAGCCATTGTTCTTGGGACATTAGCATCAGCTGCGAGGTGCTCTTCTGATTAGGGTTAGGGTGTTGGGTTATGCAAACTGTTCAGAGATCCATAATAGCTACAGCTCCAACTCCGGGGCAGGAAAGATCACTACAAGGAGAGCCTGGCAGTGTACTGCTATTATTCTTTCCACAACATTTTCATCTGGACCAGCCATTCTGCTTGGGACTTGAAACTCAGCTCCAAGGTGCCATTTAGATTAGGGTTCGGGTTAGGTTTAGGGTTATGGTTCAGGAACTCACAAAGCCCACATAGACAAGGACACTTGGGTTGGAAAAGTCATGCTGAGTGGAGCATGGCACAGCAAAGACATTGCTTGGTTCACACCTTTCTCATCTGGGTCAGCCATGGTGATTAGGACCCGAAAGTAAGCTGCAAGTTGACATTTAGGGTGGGGTTAGGGTTAGTGTTAGGGTTACCATTCAGACTGTCATAAAGGCTACAGCTCCAGGGACATTTGCATTGCAAAGGGCATGGCAAGAGGAGCACGGCACTGCAAAAGCATTGCTTCTTTCTACACCTTTCTCATCAGGGACAGCCATGGTAATAAGGACCCTAAACTAAGCTGCAAGGTGCCATTTAGGTTAGGGTTAGGGTTACCATTCTGACTGTCATAAAGGCTACAGCTCCAGGGACATTTGCACTGCAAATGGCATGCCAAGAGGAGCAGGGCACTGCAACAGCATCGCTTCTTTCTACACCTTTCTCATCTGGGACAGCCATGGTGATAAGGACCCTAAACTAAGCTGCAAGGTGCCATTTAGGTTAGGGTTAGGGTAGGGTTACCATTCAGACTGTCATAAAGGCTACAGCTCCAGGGACATTTGTGCTCCAAATGGCATGCCAAGAGGAGCACGGCACTGCAACAGCATTGCTTCTTACCATACCTTTCTTGTCTGGGCCAGGCATTGTTCTTGGGACATTAGCATCAGCTGCGAGGTGCTCTTCTGATTAGGGTTAGGGTGTTGGGTTATGCAAACTGTTCAGAGATCCATAATAGCTACAGCTCCAACTCCGGGGCAGGAAAGATCACTACAAGGAGAGCCTGGCAGTGTACTGCTATTATTCTTTCCACAACATTTTCATCTGGACCAGCCATTCTGCTTGGGACTTGAAACTCAGCTCCAAGGTGCCATTTAGATTAGGGTTCGGGTTAGGTTTAGGGTTATGGTTCAGGAACTCACAAAGCCCACATAGACAAGGACACTTGGGTTGGAAAAGTCATGCTGAGTGGAGCATGGCACAGCAAAGACATTGCTTGGTTCACACCTTTCTCATCTGGGTCAGCCATGGTGATTAGGACCGGAAAGTAAGCTGCAAGTTGACATTTAGGGTAGGGTTAGGGTTAGTGTTAGGGTTACCATTCAGACTGTCATAAAGGCTACAGCTCCAGGGACATTTGCACTGCAAATGGCATGCCAAGAGGAGCAGGGCACTGCAACAACATTGCTTCTTTGTACACCTTTCTCATCTGGGACAGCCATGGTGATAAGGACCCTAAACTAAGCTGCAAGGTGCCATTTAGGTTAGGGTTAGGGTAGGGTTACCATTCAGACTGTCATAAAGGCTACAGCTCCAGGGACATTTGTGCTCCAAATGGCATGCCAAGAGGAGCATGGCACAGCAACAGCATTGCTTCTTACCATACCTTTCTTGTCTGGGCCAGCCATTGTTCTTGGGACATTAGCATCAGCTGCGAGGTGCTCTTCTGATTAGGGTTAGGGTGTTGGGTTATGCAAACTGTTCAGAGATCCATAATAGCTACAGCTCCAACTCCGGGGCAGGAAAGATCACTACAAGGAGAGCCTGGCAGTTTACTGCTATTATTCTTTCCACAACATTTTCATCTGGACCAGGCATTCTGCTTGGGACTTGAAACTCAGCTCCAAGGTGCCATTTAGATTAGGGTTCGGGTTAGGTTTAGGGTTATGGTTCAGGAACTCACAAAGCCCACATAGACAAGGACACTTGGGTTGCAAAAGTCATGCTGAGTGGAGCATGGCACAGCAAAGACATTGCTTGGTTCACACCTTTCTCATCTGGGTCAGCCATGGTGATTAGGACCCGAAAGTAAGCTGCAAGTTGACATTTAGGGTAGGGTTAGGGTTAGTGTTAGGGTTACCATTCAGACTGTCATAAAGGCTACAGCTCCAGGAGCATTTGGGCTCCAAATGGCATGGCAAGAGGAGCACGGCACTGCAAAAGCATTGCTTCTTTCTACACCTTTCTCATCTGGGACAGCCATGGTCATAAGGACCCTAAACTAAGTTGCAAGGTGCCATTTAGGATAGGATTAGGGTTACCATTCAGACTGTCATAAAGGCTACAGCTCCAGGGACATTTGCACTGCAAATGGCATGCCAAGAGGAGCATGGCACTGCAACAGCATTGCTTCTTTGTACACCTTTCTCATCTGGGACAGCCATGGTGATAAGGACCCTAAACTAAGCTGCAAGGTGCCATTTAGGTTAGGGTTAGGGTAGGGTTACCATTCAGACTGTCATAAAGGCTACAGCTCCAGGGACATTTGTACTCCAAATGGCATGACAAGAGGAGCACGGCACAGCAACAGCATTGCTTCTTACCATACCTTTCTTGTCTGGGCCAGCCATTGTTCTTGGGACATTAGCATCAGCTGCGAGGTGCTCTTCTGATTAGGGTTAGGGTGTTGGGTTATGCAAACTGTTCAGAGATCCATAATAGCTACAGCTCCAACTCCGGGGCAGGAAAGATCACTACAAGGAGAGCCTGGCAGTGTACTGCTATTATTCTTTCCACAACATTTTCATCTGGAGCAGCCATTCTGCTTGGGACTTGAAACTCAGCTCCAAGGTGCCATTTAGATTAGGGTTCGGGTTAGGTTTAGGGTTATGGTTCAGGAACTCACAAAGCCCACATAGACAAGGACACTTGGGTTGGAAAAGTCATGCTGAGTGGAGCATGGCACAGCAAAGACATTGCTTGGTCCACACCTTTCTCATCTGGGTCAGCCATGGTGATTAGGACCCGAAAGTAAGCTGCAAGTTGACATTTAGGGTAGGGTTAGGGTTAGTGTTAGGGTTACCATTCAGACTGTCATAAAGGCTACAGCTCCAGGAGCATTTGGGCTCCAAATGGCATGGCAAGAGGAGCACGGCACTGCAAAAGCATTGCTTCTTTCTACACCTTTCTCATCTGGGACAGCCATGGTCATAAGGACCCTAAACTAAGCTGCAAGGTGCCATTTAGGTTAGGGTTAGGGTTACCATTCAGACTGTCATAAAGGCTACAGCTCCAGGGACATTTGCACTGCAAATGGCATGCCAAGAGGAGCATGGCACTGCAAAAGCATTGCTTCTTTGTACACCTTTCTCATCTGGGACAGCCATGGTGATAAGGACCCTAAACTATGCTGCAAGGTGCCATTTAGGTTAGGGTTAGGGTAGGGTTACCATTCAGACTGTCATAAAGGCTACAGCTCCAGGGACATTTGTGCTCCAAATGGCATGCCAAGAGGAGCATGGCACAGCAACAGCATTGCTTCTTACCATGCCTTTCTTGTCTGGGCCAGCCATTGTTCTTGGGACATTAGCATCAGCTGCGAGGTGCTCTTCTGATTAGGGTTAGGGTGTTGGGTTATGCAAACTGTTCAGAGATCCATAATAGCTACAGCTCCAACTCCGGGGCAGGAAAGATCACTACAAGGAGAGCCTGGCAGTGTATTGCTATTATTCTTTCCACAACACTTTCATCTGGACCAGCCATTCTGCTTGGGACTTGAAACTCAGCTCCAAGGTGCCATTTAGATTAGGGTTCGGGTTAGGTTTAGGGTTATGGTTCAGGAACTCACAAAGCCCACATAGACAAGGACACTTGGGTTGGAAAAGTCATGCTGAATGGAGCATGGCACAGCAAAGACATTGCTTGGTTCACACCTTTCTCATCTGGGTCAGCCATGGTGATTAGGACCCGAAAGTAAGCTGCAAGTTGACATTTAGGGTAGAGTTAGGGTTAGTGTTAGGGTTACCATTCAGACTGTCATAAAGGCTACAGCTCCAGGAACATTTGGGCTCCAAATGGCATGGCAAGAGGAGCACGGCACTGCAAAAGCAATGCTTCTTTCTACACCTTTCTCATCTGGGACAGCCATGGTAATAAGGACCCTAAACTAAGCTGCAAGGTGCCATTTAGGTTAGGGTTAGGGTTACCATTCAGACTGTCATAAAGGCTACAGCTCCAGGGACATTTGGGCTCCAAATGGCATGGCAAGAGGTGCACTGCACTGCAAAAGCGTTGCTTCTTTCTATACCTTTCTCATCTGGGACAGCCATGGTGATAAGGACCCTAAACTAGCCTGCAAGGTGCCATTTAGGTTAGGGTTAGGGTTACCATTCTGACTATCATAAAGGCTACAGCTCCAGGGACATTTGCGCTCCAAATGGCATGCCAAGAGGAGCACGGCACTGCAACAGCTTTGCTTCTTACCATACCTTTCTTGTCTGGGCCAGCCATTGTTCTTGGGACATTAGCATCAGCTGCGAGGTGCTCTTCTGATTAGGGTTAGGGTGTTGGGTTATGCAAACTGTTCAGAGATCCATAATAGCTACAGCTCCAACTCCGGGGCAGGAAAGATCACTACAAGGAGAGCCTGGCAGTGTACTGCTATTATTCTTTCCACAACATTTTCATCTGGAGCAGCCATTCTGCTTGGGACTTGAAACTCAGCTCCAAGGTGCCATTTAGATTAGGGTTCGGGTTAGGTTTAGGGTTATGGTTCAGGAACTCACAAAGCCCACATAGACAAGGACACTTGGGTTGGAAAAGTCATGCTTAGTGGAGCATGGCACAGCAATACATTGCTTGGTCCACACCTTTCTCATCTGGGTCAGCCATGGTGATTAGGACCCGAAAGTAAGCTGCAAGTTGAAATTTAGTGTAGGGTTAGGGTTAGTGTTAGGGTTACCATTCAGACTGTCATAAAGGCTACAGCTCCAGGGACATTTGCACTGCAAATGGCATGGCAAGAGGAGCACGGCACTGCAAAAGCATCGCTTCTTTCTACACCTTTCTCATCTGGGACAGCCATGGTCATAAGGACCCTAAACTATGCTGCAAGTTGCCATTTAGGTTAGGGTTAGGGTTACCATTCAGACTGTCATAAAGGCTACAGCTCCAGGGACATTTGCACTGCAAATGGCATGCCAAGAGGAGCAGGGCACTGCAACAGCATTGCTTCTTTGTACACCTTTCTCATCTGGGACAGCCATGGTGATAAGGACCCTAAACTAAGCTGCAAGGTGCCATTTAGGTTAGGGTTAGGGTAGGGTTACCATTCAGACTGTCATAAAGGCTACAGCTCCAGGGACATTTGTGCTCCAAATGGCATGCCAAGAGGAGCACGGCACAGCAACAGCATTGCTTCTTACCATACCTTTCTTGTCTGGGCCAGCCATTGTTCTTGGGACATTAGCATCAGCTGCGAGGTGCTCTTCTGATTAGGGTTAGGGTGTTGGGTTATGCAAACTGTTCAGAGATCCATAATAGCTACAGCTCCAACTCCGGGGCAGGAAAGATCACTACAAGGAGAGCCTGGCAGTGTACTGTTATTATTCTTTCCACAACATTTTCATCTGGACCAGCCATTCTGCTTGGGACTTGAAACTCAGCTCCAAGGTGCCATTTAGATTAGGGTTCGGGTTAGGTTTAGGGTTATGGTTCAGGAACTCACAAAGCCCACATAGACAAGGACACTTGGGTTGGAAAAGTCATGCTGAGTGGAGCATGGCACAGCAAAGACATTGCTTGGTTCACACCTTTCTCATCTGGGTCAGCCATGGTGATTAGGACCCGAAAGTAAGCTGCAAGTTGACATTTAGGGTAGGGTTAGGGTTAGTGTTAGGGTTACCATTCAGACTGTCATAAAGGCTACAGCTCCAGGAGCATTTGGGCTCCAAATGGCATGGCAAGAGGAGCACGGCACTGCAAAAGCATCGCTTCTTTCTACACCTTTCTCATCTGGGACAGCCATGGTCATAAGGACCCTAAACTATGCTGCAAGTTGCCATTTAGGTTAGGGTTAGGGTTACCATTCAGACTGTCATAAAGGCTACAGCTCCAGGGACATTTGCACTGCAAATGGCATGCCAAGAGGAGCAGGGCACTGCAACAGCATTGCTTCTTTGTACACCTTTCTCATCTGGGACAGCCATGGTGATAAGGACCCTAAACTAAGCTGCAAGGTGCCATTTAGGTTAGGGTTAGGGTAGGGTTACCATTCAGACTGTCATAAAGGCTACAGCTCCAGGGACATTTGTGCTCCAAATGGCATGCCAAGAGGAGCACGGCACTGCAACAGCATTGCTTCTTACCATACCTTTCTTGTCTGGGCCAGCCATTGTTCTTGGGACATTAGCATCAGCTGCGAGGTGCTCTTCTGATTAGGGTTAGGGTGTTGGGTTATGCAAACTGTTCAGAGATCCATAATAGCTACAGCTCCAACTCCGGGGCAGGAAAGATCACTACAAGGAGAGCCTGGCAGTGTACTGTTATTATTCTTTCCACAACATTTTCATCTGGAGCAGCCATTCTGCTTGGGACTTGAAACTCAGCTCCAAGGTGCCATTTAGATTAGGGTTCGGGTTAGGTTTAGGGTTATGGTTCAGGAACTCACAAAGCCCACATAGACAAGGACACTTGGGTTGGAAAAGTCATGCTTAGTGGAGCATGGCACAGCAAAGACATTGCTTGGTTCACACCTTTCTCATCTGGGTCAGCCATGGTGATTAGGACCCGAAAGTAAGCTGCAAGTTGACATTTAGGGTAGGGTTAGGGTTAGTGTTAGGGTTACCATTCAGACTGTCATAAAGGCTACAGCTCCAGGAGGATTTGGGCTCCAAATGGCATGGCAAGAGGAGCACGGCACTGCAAAAGCATTGCTTCTTTCTACACCTTTCTCATCTGGGACAGCCATGGTCATAAGGACCCTAAACTAAGCTGCAAGGTGCCATTTAGGTTAGGGTTAGGGTTACCATTCAGACTGTCATAAAGGCTACAGCTCCAGGGACATTTGCACTGCAAATGGCATGGCAAGAGGAGCATGGCACTGCAACAGCATTGCTTCTTTGTACACCTTTCTCATCTGGGACAGCCATGGTGATAAGGACCCTAAACTAAGCTGCAAGGTGCCATTTAGGTTAGGGTTAGGGTAGGGTTACCATTCAGACTGTCATAAAGGCTACAGCTCCAGGGACATTTGTGCTCCAAATGGCATGCCAAGAGGAGCATGGCACAGCAACAGCATTGCTTCTTACCATACCTTTCTTGTCTGGGCCAGCCATTGTTCTTGGGACATTAGCATCAGCTGCGAGGTGCTCTTCTGATTAGGGTTAGGGTGTTGGGTTATGCAAACTGTTCAGAGATCCATAATAGCTACAGCTCCAACTCCGGGGCAGGAAAGATCACTACAAGGAGAGCCTGGCAGTGTACTGCTATTATTCTTTCCACAACATTTTCATCTGGAGCAGCCATTCTGCTTGGGACTTGAAACTCAGCTCCAAGGTGCCATTTAGATTAGGGTTCGGGTTAGGTTTAGGGTTATGGTTCAGGAACTCACAAAGCCCACATAGACAAGGACACTTGGGTTGGAAAAGTCATGCTGAGTGGAGCATGGCACAGCAAAGACATTGCTTGGTTCACACCTTTCTCATCTGGGTCAGCCATGGTGATTAGGACCCGAAAGTAAGCTGCAACTTGACATTTAGGGCAGGGTTAGGGTTAGTGTTAGGGTTACCATTCAGACTGTCATAAAGGCTACAGCTCCAGGAGCATTTGGGCACCAAATGGCATGGCAAGAGGAGCACGGCACTGCAAAAGCATTGCTTCTTTCTACACCTTTCTCATCTGGGACAGCCATGGTCATAAGGACCCTAAACTAAGCTGCAAGGTGCCATTTAGGTTAGGGTTAGGGTTACCATTCAGACTGTCATAAAGCCTACAGCTAAAGGGACATTTGGGCTCCAAATGGCATGGCAAGAGGTGCACAGCACTGCAAAAGCATTGCTTCTTTCTATACCTTTCTCATCTGGGACAGCCGTGGTGATAAGGACCCTAAACTAGGCTGCAAGGTGCCATTTAGGTTAGGGTTAGGGTTACCATTCTGACTGTCATAAAGGCTACAGCTCCAGGGACATTTGCGCTCCAAATGGCATGCCAAGAGGAGCACGGTACTGCAACAGCTTTGCTTCTTACCATACCTTTCTTGTCTGGGCCAGCCATTGTTCTTGGGACATTAGCATCAGCTGCGAGGTGCTCTTCTGATTAGGGTTAAGGTGTTGGGTTATGCAAACTGTTCAGAGATCCATAATAGCTACAGCTCCAACTCCGGGGCAGGAAAGATCACTACAAGGAGAGCCTGGCAGTGTACTGCTATTATTCTTTCCACAACATTTTCATCTGGAGCAGCCATTCTGCTTGGGACTTGAAACTCAGCTCCAAGGTGCCATTTAGATTAGGGTTCGGGTTATTTTTAGGGTTATGGTTCAGGAACTCACAAAGCCAACATAGGCAAGGACACTTGGGTTGGAAAAGTCATGCTGAGTGGAGCATGGCACAGCAAAGACATTGCTTGGTCCACACCTTTCTCATCTGGGTCAGCCATGGTGATTAGGACCCGAAAGTAAGCTGCAAGTTGACATTTTGGGTAGGGTTAGGGTTAGTGTTAGGGTTACCATTCAGACTGTCATAAAGGCTACAGCTCCAGGGACATTTGGGCTCCAAATGGCATGGCAAGAGGAGCACGGCACTGCAAAAGCATCGCTTCTTTCTACACCTTTCTCATCTGGGACAGCCATGGTCATAAGGACCCTAAACTATGCTGCAAGTTGCCATTTAGGTTAGGGTTAGGGTTACCATTCAGACTGTCATAAAGGCTACAGCTCCAGGGACATTTGCACTGCAAATGGCATGCCAAGAGGAGCAGGGCACTGCAACAGCATTGCTTCTTTGTACACCTTTCTCATCTGGGACAGCCATGGTGATAAGGACCCTAAACTAAGCTGCAAGGTGCCATTTAGGTTAGGGTTAGGGTAGGGTTACCATTCAGACTGTCATAAAGGCTACAGCTCCAGGGACATTTGTGCTCCAAATGGCATGCCAAGAGGAGCACGGCACTGCAACAGCATTGCTTCTTACCATACCTTTCTTGTCTGGGCCAGCCATTGTTCTTGGGACATTAGCATCAGCTGCGAGGTGCTCTTCTGATTAGGGTTAGGGTGTTGGGTTATGCAAACTGTTCAGAGATCCATAATAGCTACAGCTCCAACTCCGGGGCAGGAAAGATCACTACAAGGAGAGCCTGGCAGTGTACTGTTATTATTCTTTCCACAACATTTTCATCTGGAGCAGCCATTCTGCTTGGGACTTGAAACTCAGCTCCAAGGTGCCATTTAGATTAGGGTTCGGGTTAGGTTTAGGGTTATGGTTCAGGAACTCACAAAGCCCACATAGACAAGGACACTTGGGTTGGAAAAGTCATGCTGAGTGGAGCATGGCACAGCAAAGACATTGCTTGGTTCACACCTTTCTCATCTGGGTCAGCCATGGTGATTAGGACCCGAAAGTAAGCTGCAAGTTGACATTTAGGGTAGGGTTAGGGTTAGTGTTAGGGTTACCATTCAGACTGTCATAAAGGCTACAGCTCCAGGAGCATTTGGGCTCCAAATGGCATGGCAAGAGGAGCACGGCACTGCAAAAGCATTGCTTCTTTCTACACCTTTCTCATCTGGGACAGCCATGGTCATAAGGACCCTAACTAAGCTGCAAGGTGCCATTTAGGTTAGGGTTAGGGTTACCATTCAGACTGTCATAAAGGCTACAGATCCAGGGACATTTGCACTGCAAATGGCATGGCAAGAGGAGCATGGCACTGCAACAGCATTGCTTCTTTGTACACCTTTCTCATCTGGGACAGCCATGGTGATAAGGACCCTAAACTAAGCTGCAAGGTGCCATTTAGGTTAGGGTTAGGGTAGGGTTACCATTCAGACTGTCATAAAGGCTACAGCTCCAGGGACATTTGTGCTCCAAATGGCATGCCAAGAGGAGCATGGCACAGCAACAGCATTGCTTCTTACCATACCTTTCTTGTCTGGGCCAGCCATTGTTCTTGGGACATTAGCATCAGCTGCGAGGTGCTCTTCTGATTAGGGTTAGGGTGTTGGGTTATGCAAACTGTTCAGAGATCCATAATAGCTACAGCTCCAACTCCGGGGCAGGAAAGATCACTACAAGGAGAGCCTGGCAGTGTACTGCTATTATTCTTTCCACAACATTTTCATCTGGAGCAGCCATTCTGCTTGGGACTTGAAACTCAGCTCCAAGGTGCCATTTAGATTAGGGTTCGGGTTAGGTTTAGGGTTATGGTTCAGGAACTCACAAAGCCCACATAGACAAGGACACTTGGGTTGGAAAAGTCATGCTGAGTGGAGCATGGCACAGCAAAGACATTGCTTGGTTCACACCTTTCTCATCTGGGTCAGCCATGGTGATTAGGACCCGAAAGTAAGCTGCAACTTGACATTTAGGGCAGGGTTAGGGTTAGTGTTAGGGTTACCATTCAGACTGTCATAAAGGCTACAGCTCCAGGAGCATTTGGGCACCAAATGGCATGGCAAGAGGAGCACGGCACTGCAAAAGCATTGCTTCTTTCTACACCTTTCTCATCTGGGACAGCCATGGTCATAAGGACCCTAAACTAAGCTGCAAGGTGCCATTTAGGTTAGGGTTAGGGTTACCATTCAGACTGTCATAAAGCCTACAGCTAAAGGGACATTTGGGCTCCAAATGGCATGCAAGAGGTGCACAGCACTGCAAAAGCATTGCTTCTTTCTATACCTTTCTCATCTGGGACAGCCGTGGTGATAAGGACCCTAAACTAGGCTGCAAGGTGCCATTTAGGTTAGGGTTAGGGTTACCATTCTGACTGTCATAAAGGCTACAGCTCCAGGGACATTTGCGCTCCAAATGGCATGCCAAGAGGAGCACGGTACTGCAACAGCTTTGCTTCTTACCATACCTTTCTTGTCTGGGCCAGCCATTGTTCTTGGGACATTAGCATCAGCTGCGAGGTGCTCTTCTGATTAGGGTTAGGGTGTTGGATTATGCAAACTGTTCAGAGATCCATAATAGCTACAGCTCCAACTCCGGGGCAGGAAAGATCACTACAAGGAGAGCCTGGCAGTGTACTGCTATTATTCTTTCCTCAACATTTTCATCTGGAGCAGCCATTCTGCTTGGGACTTGAAACTCAGCTCCAAGGTGCCATTTAGGTTAGGGTTCGGGTTATTTTTAGGGTTATGGTTCAGGAACTCACAAAGCCAACATAGGCAAGGACACTTGGGTTGGAAAAGTCATGCTGAGTGGAGCATGGCACAGCAAAGACATTGCTTGGTCCACACCTTTCTCATCTGGGTCAGCCATGGTGATTAGGACCCGAAAGTAAGCTGCAAGTTGACATTTTGGGTAGGGTTAGGGTTAGTGTTAGGGTTACCATTCAGACTGTCATAAAGGCTACAGCTCCAGGAACATTTGCACTGCAAATAGCATGCCAAGAGGAGCACGGCACTGCAAAAGCATTGCTTCTTTCTACACCTTTCTCATCTGGGACAGCCATGGTGATAAGGACCCTAAACTAAGCTGCAAGGTGCCATTTAGGTTAGGGTTAGGGTTAGGGTTACCATTCAGACTGTCATAAAGGCTACAGCTCCAGGGGCATTTGCGCTCCAAATGGCATGCCAAGAGGAGCACGGCACTGCAACAGCATTGCTTCTTACCATACCTTTCTTGTCTGGGCCAGCCATTGTTCTTGGGACATTAGCATCAGCTGCGAGGTGCTCTTCTGATTAGGGTTAGGGTGTTGGGTTATGCAAACTGTTCAGAGATCCATAATAGCTACAGCTCCAACTCCGGGGCAGGAAAGATCACTACAAGGAGAGCCTGGCAGTGTACTGCTATTATTCTTTCCACAACATTTTCATCTGGAGCAGCCATTCTGCTTGGGACTTGAAACTCAGCTCCAAGGTGCCATTTAGATTAGGGTTCGGGTTAGGTTTAGGGTTATGGTTCAGGAACTCACAAAGCCCACATAGACAAGGACACTTGGGTTGGAAAAGTCATGCTGAGTGGAGCATGGCACAGCAAAGACATTGCTTGGTCCACACCTTTCTCATCTGGGTCAGCCATGGTGATTAGGACCCGAAAGTAAGCTGCAAGTTGACATTTAGGGTAGGGTTAGGGTTAATGTTAGGGTTACCATTCAGACTGTCATAAAGGCTACAGCTCCAGGAGCATTTGGGCTCCAAATGGCATGGCAAGAGGAGCACGGCACTGCAAAAGCATTGCTTCTTTCTACACCTTTCTCATCTGGGACAGCCATGGTCATAAGGACCCTAAACTAAGCTGCAAGGTGCCATTTAGGTTAGGGTTAGGGTTACCATTCAGACTGTCATAAAGGCTACAGCTCCAGGGACATTTGCACTGCAAATGGCATGCCAAGAGGAGCATGGCACTGCAACAGCATTGCTTCTTTGTACACCTTTCTCTTCTGGGACAGCCATAGTGATAAGGACCCTAAACTAAGCTGCAAGGTGCCATTTAGGTTAGGGTTAGGGTAGGGTTACCATTCAGACTGTCATAAAGGCTACAGCTCCAGGGACATTTGTGCTCCAAATGGCATGCCAAGAGGAGCATGGCACAGCAACAGCATTGCTTCTTACCATGCCTTTCTTGTCTGGGCCAGCCATTGTTCTTGGGACATTAGCATCAGCTGCGAGGTGCTCTTCTGATTAGGGTTAGGGTGTTGGGTTATGCAAACTGTTCAGAGATCCATAATAGCTACAGCTCCAACTCCGGGGCAGGAAAGATCACTACAAGGAGAGCCTGGCAGTGTATTGCTATTATTCTTTCCACAACATTTTCATCTGGACCAGCCATTCTGCTTGGGACTTGAAACTCAGCTCCAAGGTGCCATTTAGATTAGGGTTCGGGTTAGGTTTAGGGTTATGGTTCAGGAACTCACAAAGCCCACATAGACAAGGACACTTGGGTTGGAAAAGTCATGCTGAGTGGAGCATGGCACAGCAAAGACATTGCTTGGTTCACACCTTTCTCATCTGGGTCAGCCATGGTGATTAGGACCCGAAAGTAAGCTGCAAGTTGACATTTAGGGTAGAGTCAGGGTTAGTGTTAGGGTTACCATTCAGACTGTCATAAAGGCTACAGCTCCAGGAACATTTGGGCTCCAAATGGGATGGCAAGAGGAGCACGGCACTGCAAAAGCAATGCTTCTTTCTACACCTTTCTCATCTGGGACAGCCATGGTAATAAGGACCCTAAACTAAGCTGCAAGTTGCCATTTAGGTTAGGGTTAGGGTTACCATTCAGACTGTCATAAAGGCTACAGCTCCAGGGACATTTGCACTGCAAATGGCATGCCAAGAGGAGCAGGGCACTGCAACAGCATTGCTTCTTTGTACACCTTTCTCATCTGGGACAGCCATGGTGATAAGGACCCTAAACTAGGCTGCAAGGTGCCATTTATGTTAGGGTTAGGGTTACCATTCTGACTGTCATAAAGGCTACAGCTCCAGGGACATTTGCGCTCCAAATGGCATGCCAAGAGGAGCACGGTACTGCAACAGCTTTGCTTCTTACCATACCTTTCTTGTCTGGGCCAGCCATTGTTCTTGGGACATTAGCATCAGCTGCGAGGTGCTCTTCTGATTAGGGTTAGGGTGTTGGGTTATGCAAACTGTTCAGAGATCCATAATAGCTACAGCTCCAACTCCGGGGCAGGAAAGATCACTACAAGGAGAGCCTGGCAGTGTACTGCTATTATTCTTTCCACAACATTTTCATCTGGAGCAGCCATTCTGCTTGGGACTTGAAACTCAGCTCCAAGGTGCCATTTAGATTAGGGTTCGGGTTAGGTTTAGGGTTATGGTTCAGGAACTCACAAAGCCCACATAGACAAGGACACTTGGGTTGGAAAAGTCATGCTGAGTGGAGCATGGCACAGCAAAGACATTGCTTGGTTCACACCTTTCTCATCTGGGTCAGCCATGGTGATTAGGACCCGAAAGTAAGCTGCAAGTTGACATTTAGGGTAGAGTTAGGGTTAGTGTTAGGGTTACCATTCAGACTGTCATAAAGGCTACAGCTCCAGGAACATTTGGGCTCCAAATGGCATGGCAAGAGGAGCACGGCACTGCAAAAGCAATGCTTCTTTCTACACCTTTCTCATCTGGGACAGCCATGGTAATAAGGACCCTAAACTAAGCTGCAAGGTGCCATTTAGGTTAGGGTTAGGGTTACCATTCAGACTGTCATAAAGGCTACAGCTCCAGGGGCATTTTTGCTCCAAATGGCATGGCAAGAGGTGCACAGCACTGCAAAAGCGTTGCTTCTTTCTACACCTTTCTCATCTGGGACAGCCATAGTGATAAGGACCCTAAACTAGGCTGCAAGGTGCCATTTATGTTAGGGTTAGGGTTACCATTCTGACTGTCATAAAGGCTACAGCTCCAGGGACATTTGCGCTCCAAATGGCATGCCAAGAGGAACATGGTACTGCAACAGCTTTGCTTCTTACCATACCTTTCTTGTCTGGGCCAGCCATTGTTCTTGGGACATTAGCATCAGCTGCGAGGTGCTCTTCTGATTAGGGTTAGGGTGTTGGGTTATGCAAACTGTTCAGAGATCCATAATAGCTACAGCTCCAACTCCGGGGCAGGAAAGATCACTACAAGGAGAGCCTGGCAGTGTACTGCTATTATTCTTTCCACAACATTTTCATCTGGAGCAGCCATTCTGCTTGGGACTTGAAACTCAGCTCCAAGGTGCCATTTAGATTAGGGTTCGGGTTAGGTTTAGGGTTATGGTTCAGGAACTCACAAAGCCCACATAGACAAGGACACTTGGGTTGGAAAAGTCATGCTGAGTGGAGCATGGCACAGCAAAGACATTGCTTGGTTCACACCTTTCTCATCTGGGTCAGCCATGGTGATTAGGACCCGAAAGTAAGCTGCAAGTTGACATTTAGGGTAGGGTTAGGGTTAGTGTTAGGGTTACCATTCAGACTGTCATAAAGGCTACAGCTCCAGGGACATCTGCACTGCAAAGGGCATGGCAAGAGGAGCACGGCACTGCAAAAGCATTGCTTCTTTCTACACCTTTCTCATCTGGGACAGCCATGGTAATAAAGACCCTAAACTAAGCTGCAAGTTGCCATTTAGGTTAGGGTTAGGGTTACCATTCAGACTGTCATAAAGGCTACAGCTCCAGGGACATTTGGGCTCGAAATGGCATGGCAAGAGGTGCACAGCACTGCAAAAGCATTGCTTCTTTCTATACCTTTCTCATCTGGGACAGCCATGGTAATAAGGACCCTAAACTAAGCTGCAAGGTGCCATTTAGGTTAGGGTTAGGGTAGGGTTACCATTCAGACTGTCATAAAGGCTACAGCTCCAGGGACATTTGTGCTCCAAATGGCATGCCAAGAGGAGCACGGCACTGCAACAGCATTGCTTCTTACCATACCTTTCTTGTCTGGGCCAGCCATTGTTCTTGGGACATTAGCATCAGCTGCGAGGTGCTCTTCTGATTAGGGTTAGGGTGTTGGGTTATGCAAACTGTTCAGAGATCCATAATAGCTACAGCTCCAACTCCGGGGCAGGAAAGATCACTACAAGGATAGCCTGGCAGTGTACTGCTTTTATTCTTTCCACAACATTTTCATCTGGACCAGGCATTCTGCTTGGGACTTGAAACTCTGCTCCAAGGTGCCATTTAGATTAGGGTTCGGGTTAGGTTTAGGGTTATGGTTCAGGAACTCACAAAGCCCACATAGACAAGGACACTTGGGTTGGAAAAGTCATGCTTAGTGGAGCATGGCACAGCAATACATTGCTTGGTCCACACCTTTCTCATCTGGGTCAGCCATGGTGATTAGGACCCGAAAGTAAGCTGCAAGTTGAAATTTAGGGTAGGGTTAGGGTTAGTGTTAGGGTTACCATTCAGACTGTCATAAAGGCTACAGCTCCAGGGACATTTGCACTGCAAATGGCATGCCAAGAGGAGCACGGCACTGCAAAAGCATCGCTTCTTTCTACAGCTTTCTCATCTGGGACAGCCATGGTCATAAGGACCCTAAACTATGCTGCAAGGTGCCATTTAGGTTAGGGTTAGGGTTACCATTCAGACTGTCATAAAGGCTACAGCTCCAGGGACATTTGCACTACAAATGGCATGCCAAGAGGAGCAGGGCACTGCAACAGCATTGCTTCTTTGTACACCTTTCTCATCTGGGACAGCCATGGTGATAAGGACCCTAAACTAAGCTGCAAGGTGCCATTTAGGTTAGGGTTAGGGTAGGGTTACCATTCAGACTGTCATAAAGGCTACAGCTCCAGGGACATTTGTGCTCCAAATGGCATGCCAAGAGGAGCACGGCACTGCAACTGCATTGCTTCTTACCATACCTTTCTTGTCTGGGCCAGCCATTGTTCTTGGGACATTAGCATCAGCTGCGAGGTGCTCTTCTGATTAGGGTTAGGGTGTTGGGTTATGCAAACTGTTCAGAGATCCATAATAGCTACAGCTCCAACTCTGGGGCAGGAAAGATCACTACAAGGAGAGCCTGGCAGTGTACTGTTATTATTCTTTCCACAACATTTTCATCTGGACCAGCCATTCTGCTTGGGACTTGAAACTCAGCTCCAAGGTGCCATTTAGATTAGGGTTCGGGTTAGGTTTAGGGTTATGGTTCAGGAACTCACAAAGCCCACATAGACAAGGACACTTGGGTTGCAAAAGTCATGCTGAGTGGAGCATGGCACAGCAAAGACATTGCTTGGTTCACACCTTTCTCATCTGGGTCAGCCATGGTGATTAGGACCCGAAAGTAAGCTGCAAGTTGACATTTAGGGTAGGGTTAGGGTTAGTGTTAGGGTTACCATTCAGACTGTCATAAAGGCTACAGCTCCAGGAGCATTTGGGCTCCAAATGGCATGGCAAGAGGAGCACGGCACTGCAAAAGCATTGCTTCTTTCTACACCTTTCTCATCTGGGACAGGCATGGTCATAAGGACCCTAAACTAAGCTGCAAGGTGCCATTTAGGTTAGGGTTAGGGTTACCATTCAGACTGTCATAAAGGCTACAGCTCCAGGGACATTTGCACTGCAAATGGCATGGCAAGAGGAGCATGGCACTGCAACAGCATTGCTTCTTTGTACACCTTTCTCATCTGGGACAGCCATGGTGATAAGGACCCTAAACTAAGCTGCAAGGTGCCATTTAGGTTAGGGTTAGGGTAGGGTTACCATTCAGACTGTCATAAAGGCTACAGCTCCAGGGACATTTGTGCTCCAAATGGCATGCCAAGAGGAGCATGGCACAGCAACAGCATTGCTTCTTACCATACCTTTCTTGTCTGGGCCAGCCATTGTTCTTGGGACATTAGCATCAGCTGCGAGGTGCTCTTCTGATTAGGGTTAGGGTGTTGGGTTATGCAAACTGTTCAGAGATCCATAATAGCTACAGCTCCAACTCCGGGGCAGGAAAGATCACTACAAGGAGAGCCTGGCAGTGTACTGCTATTATTCTTTCCACAACATTTTCATCTGGAGCAGCCATTCTGCTTGGGACTTGAAACTCAGCTCCAAGGTGCCATTTAGATTAGGGTTCGGGTTAGGTTTAGGGTTATGGTTCAGGAACTCACAAAGCCCACATAGACAAGGACACTTGGGTTGGAAAAGTCATGCTGAGTGGAGCATGGCACAGCAAAGACATTGCTTGGTTCACACCTTTCTCATCTGGGTCAGCCATGGTGATTAGGACCCGAAAGTAAGCTGCAAGTTGACATTTAGGGTAGAGTTAGGGTTAGTGTTAGGGTTACCATTCAGACTGTCATAAAGGCTACAGCTCCAGGAACATTTGGGCTCCAAATGGCATGGCAAGAGGAGCACGGCACTGCAAAAGCAATGCTTCTTTCTACACCTTTCTCATCTGGGACAGCCATGGTAATAAGGACCCTAAACTAAGCTGCAAGGTGCCATTTAGGTTAGGGTTAGGGTTACCATTCAGACTGTCATAAAGGCTACAGCTCCAGGGGCATTTTTGCTCCAAATGGCATGGCAAGAGGTGCACAGCACTGCAAAAGCGTTGCTTCTTTCTACACCTTTCTCTTCTGGGACAGCCATAGTGATAAGGACCCTAAACTAGGCTGCAAGGTGCCATTTATGTTAGGGTTAGGGTTACCATTCTGACTGTCATAAAGGCTACAGCTCCAGGGACATTTGCGCTCCAAATGGCATGCCAAGAGGAACATGGTACTGCAACAGCTTTGCTTCTTACCATACCTTTCTTGTCTGGGCCAGCCATTGTTCTTGGGACATTAGCATCAGCTGCGAGGTGCTCTTCTGATTAGGGTTAGGGTGTTGGGTTATGCAAACTGTTCAGAGATCCATAATAGCTACAGCTCCAACTCCGGGGCAGGAAAGATCACTACAAGGAGAGCCTGGCAGTGTACTGCTATTATTCTTTCCACAACATTTTCATCTGGAGCAGCCATTCTGCTTGGGACTTGAAACTCAGCTCCAAGGTGCCATTTAGATTAGGGTTCGGGTTAGGTTTAGGGTTATGGTTCAGGAACTCACAAAGCCCACATAGACAAGGACACTTGGGTTGGAAAAGTCATGCTGAGTGGAGCATGGCACAGCAAAGACATTGCTTGGTTCACACCTTTCTCATCTGGGTCAGCCATGGTGATTAGGACCCGAAAGTAAGCTGCAAGTTGACATTTAGGGTAGGGTTAGGGTTAGTGTTAGGGTTACCATTCAGACTGTCATAAAGGCTACAGCTCCAGGGACATCTGCACTGCAAAGGGCATGGCAAGAGGAGCACGGCACTGCAAAAGCATTGCTTCTTTCTACACCTTTCTCATCTGGGACAGCCATGGTAATAAAGACCCTAAACTAAGCTGCAAGTTGCCATTTAGGTTAGGGTTAGGGTTACCATTCAGACTGTCATAAAGGCTACAGCTCCAGGGACATTTGGGCTCGAAATGGCATGGCAAGAGGTGCACAGCACTGCAAAAGCATTGCTTCTTTCTATACCTTTCTCATCTGGGACAGCCATGGTAATAAGGACCCTAAACTAAGCTGCAAGGTGCCATTTAGGTTAGGGTTAGGGTAGGGTTACCATTCAGACTGTCATAAAGGCTACAGCTCCAGGGACATTTGTGCTCCAAATGGCATGCCAAGAGGAGCACGGCACTGCAACAGCATTGCTTCTTACCATACCTTTCTTGTCTGGGCCAGCCATTGTTCTTGGGACATTAGCATCAGCTGCGAGGTGCTCTTCTGATTAGGGTTAGGGTGTTGGGTTATGCAAACTGTTCAGAGATCCATAATAGCTACAGCTCCAACTCCGGGGCAGGAAAGATCACTACAAGGATAGCCTGGCAGTGTACTGCTTTTATTCTTTCCACAACATTTTCATCTGGACCAGGCATTCTGCTTGGGACTTGAAACTCTGCTCCAAGGTGCCATTTAGATTAGGGTTCGGGTTAGGTTTAGGGTTATGGTTCAGGAACTCACAAAGCCCACATAGACAAGGACACTTGGGTTGGAAAAGTCATGCTGAGTGGAGCATGGCACAGCAATACATTGCTTGGTCCACACCTTTCTCATCTGGGTCAGCCATGGTGATTAGGACCCGAAAGTAAGCTGCAAGTTGAAATTTAGGGTAGGGTTAGGGTTAGTGTTAGGGTTACCATTCAGACTGTCATAAAGGCTACAGCTCCAGGGACATTTGCACTGCAAATGGCATGCCAAGAGGAGCACGGCACTGCAAAAGCATCGCTTCTTTCTACACCTTTCTTATCTGGGACAGCCATGGTCATAAGGACCCTAAACTATGCTGCAAGGTGCCATTTAGGTTAGGGTTAGGGTTACCATTCAGACTGTCATAAAGGCTACAGCTCCAGGGACATTTGCACTACAAATGGCATGCCAAGAGGAGCAGGGCACTGCAACAGCATTGCTTCTTTGTACACCTTTCTCATCTGGGACAGCCATGGTGATAAGGACCCTAAACTAAGCTGCAAGGTGCCATTTAGGTTAGGGTTAGGGTAGGGTTACCATTCAGACTGTCATAAAGGCTACAGCTCCAGGGACATTTGTGCTCCAAATGGCATGCCAAGAGGAGCACGGCACTGCAACTGCATTGCTTCTTACCATACCTTTCTTGTCTGGGCCAGCCATTGTTCTTGGGACATTAGCATCAGCTGCGAGGTGCTCTTCTGATTAGGGTTAGGGTGTTGGGTTATGCAAACTGTTCAGAGATCCATAATAGCTACAGCTCCAACTCTGGGGCAGGAAAGATCACTACAAGGAGAGCCTGGCAGTGTACTGTTATTATTCTTTCCACAACATTTTCATCTGGACCAGCCATTCTGCTTGGGACTTGAAACTCAGCTCCAAGGTGCCATTTAGATTAGGGTTCGGGTTAGGTTTAGGGTTATGGTTCAGGAACTCACAAAGCCCACATAGACAAGGACACTTGGGTTGGAAAAGTCATGCTGAGTGGAGCATGGCACAGCAAAGACATTGCTTGGTTCACACCTTTCTCATCTGGGTCAGCCATGGTGATTAGGACCCGAAAGTAAGCTGCAAGTTGACATTTAGGGTAGGGTTAGGGTTAGTGTTAGGGTTACCATTCAGACTGTCATAAAGGCTACAGCTCCAGGAGCATTTGGGCTCCAAATGGCATGGCAAGAGGAGCACGGCACTGCAAAAGCATTGCTTCTTTCTACACCTTTCTCATCTGGGACAGGCATGGTCATAAGGACCCTAAACTAAGCTGCAAGGTGCCATTTAGGTTAGGGTTAGGGTTACCATTCAGACTGTCATAAAGGCTACAGCTCCAGGGACATTTGCACTGCAAATGGCATGGCAAGAGGAGCATGGCACTGCAACAGCATTGCTTCTTTGTACACCTTTCTCATCTGGGACAGCCATGGTGATAAGGACCCTAAACTAAGCTGCAAGGTGCCATTTAGGTTAGGGTTAGGGTAGGGTTACCATTCAGACTGTCATAAAGGCTACAGCTCCAGGGACATTTGTGCTCCAAATGGCATGCCAAGAGGAGCATGGCACAGCAACAGCATTGCTTCTTACCATACCTTTCTTGTCTGGGCCAGCCATTGTTCTTGGGACATTAGCATCAGCTGCGAGGTGCTCTTCTGATTAGGGTTAGGGTGTTGGGTTATGCAAACTGTTCAGAGATCCATAATAGCTACAGCTCCAACTCCGGGGCAGGAAAGATCACTACAAGGAGAGCCTGGCAGTGTACTGCTATTATTCTTTCCACAACATTTTCATCTGGAGCAGCCATTCTGCTTGGGACTTGAAACTCAGCTCCAAGGTGCCATTTAGATTAGGGTTCGGGTTAGGTTTAGGGTTATGGTTCAGGAACTCACAAAGCCCACATAGACAAGGACACTTGGGTTGGAAAAGTCATGCTGAGTGGAGCATGGCACAGCAAAGACATTGCTTGGTTCACACCTTTCTCATCTGGGTCAGCCATGGTGATTAGGACCCGAAAGTAAGCTGCAAGTTGACATTTAGGGTAGGGTTAGGGTTAGTGTTAGGGTTACCATTCAGACTGTCATAAAGGCTACAGCTCCAGGGACATCTGCACTGCAAAGGGCATGGCAAGAGGAGCACGGCACTGCAAAAGCATTGCTTCTTTCTACACCTTTCTCATCTGGGACAGCCATGGTAATAAAGACCCTAAACTAAGCTGCAAGTTGCCATTTAGGTTAGGGTTAGGGTTACCATTCAGACTGTCATAAAGGCTACAGCTCCAGGGACATTTGGGCTCGAAATGGCATGGCAAGAGGTGCACAGCACTGCAAAAGCATTGCTTCTTTCTATACCTTTCTCATCTGGGACAGCCATGGTAATAAGGACCCTAAACTAAGCTGCAAGGTGCCATTTAGGTTAGGGTTAGGGTAGGGTTACCATTCAGACTGTCATAAAGGCTACAGCTCCAGGGACATTTGTGCTCCAAATGGCATGCCAAGAGGAGCACGGCACTGCAACAGCATTGCTTCTTACCATACCTTTCTTGTCTGGGCCAGCCATTGTTCTTGGGACATTAGCATCAGCTGCGAGGTGCTCTTCTGATTAGGGTTAGGGTGTTGGGTTATGCAAACTGTTCAGAGATCCATAATAGCTACAGCTCCAACTCCGGGGCAGGAAAGATCACTACAAGGAGAGCCTGGCAGTGTACTGTTATTATTCTTTCCACAACATTTTCATCTGGACCAGCCATTCCGCTTGGGACTTGAAACTCAGCTCCAAGGTGCCATTTAGATTAGGGTTCGGGTTAGGTTTAGGGTTATGGTTCAGGAACTCACAAAGCCCACATAGACAAGGACACTTGGGTTGGAAAAGTCATGCTGAGTGGAGCATGGCACAGCAAAGACATTGCTTGGTTCACACCTTTCTCATCTGGGTCAGCCATGGTGATTAGGACCCGAAAGTAAGCTGCAAGTTGACATTTAGGGTAGGGTTAGGGTTAGTGTTAGGGTTACCATTCAGACTGTCATAAAGGCTACAGCTCCAGGAGCATTTGGGCTCCAAATGGCATGGCAAGAGGAGCACGGCACTGCAAAAGCATTGCTTCTTTCTACACCTTTCTCATCTGGGACAGCCATGGTCATAAGGACCCTAAACTAAGCTGCAAGGTGCCATTTAGGTTAGGGTTAGGGTTACCATTCAGACTGTCATAAAGGCTACAGATCCAGGGACATTTGCACTGCAAATGGCATGCCAAGAGGAGCATGGCACTGCAACAGCATTGCTTCTTTGTACACCTTTCTCTTCTGGGACAGCCATGGTGATAAGGACCCTAAACTAAGCTGCAAGGTGCCATTTAGGTTAGGGTTAGGGTAGGGTTACCATTCAGACTGTCATAAAGGCTACAGCTCCAGGGACATTTGTGCTCCAAATGGCATGCCAAGAGGAGCACGGCACAGCAACAGCATTGCTTCTTACCATACCTTTCTTGTCTGGGCCAGCCATTGTTCTTGGGACATTAGCATCAGCTGCGAGGTGCTCTTCTGATTAGGGTTAGGGTGTTGGGTTATGCAAACTGTTCAGAGATCCATAATAGCTACAGCTCCAACTCCGGGGCAGGAAAGATCACTACAAGGAGAGCCTGGCAGTGTACTGCTATTATTCTTTCCACAACATTTTCATCTGGAGCAGCCATTCTGCTTGGGACTTGAAACTCAGCTCCAAGGTGCCATTTAGATTAGGGTTCGGGTTATTTTTAGGGTTATGGTTCAGGAACTCACAAAGCCAACATAGACAAGGACACTTGGGTTGGAAAAGTCATGCTGAGTGGAGCATGGCACAGCAAAGACATTGCTTGGTCCACACCTTTCTCATCTGGGTCAGCCATGGTGATTAGGACCCGAAAGTAAGCTGCAAGTTGACATTTTGGGTAGGGTTAGGGTTAGTGTTAGGGTTACCATTCAGACTGTCATAAAGGCTACAGCTCCAGGAACATTTGCACTGCAAATAGCATGCCAAGAGGAGCACGGCACTGCAAAAGCATTGCTTCTTTCTACACCTTTCTCATCTGGGACAGCCATGGTGATAAGGACCCTAAACTAAGCTGCAAGGTGCCATTTAGGTTAGGGTTAGGGTTAGGGTTAGGGTTACCATTCAGACTGTCATAAAGGCTACAGCTCCAGGGGCATTTGCGCTCCAAATGGCATGCCAAGAGGAGCACGGCACTGCAACAGCATTGCTTCTTTCTACACCTTTCTCATCTGGGACAGCCATGGTAATAAGGACCCTAAACTAAGCTGCAAGGTGCCATTTAGGTTAGGGTTAGGGTTACCATTCAGACTGTCATAAAGGCTACAGCTCCAGGAGCATTTGGGCACCAAATGGCATGGCAAGAGGAGCACAGCACTGCAAAAGCATTGCTTCTTTCTACACCTTTCTCATCTGGGACAGCCATGGTAATAAGGACCCTAAACTAAGCTGCAAGGTGCCATTTAGGTTAGGGTTAGGGTTAGGGTTACCATTCAGACTGTCATAAAGGCTACAGCTCCAGGGACATTTGTGCTCCAAATGGCATGCCAAGAGGAGCACGGCGCTGCAACAGCATTGCTTCTTACCATACCTTTCTTGTCTGGGCCAGCCATTGTTCTTGGGACATTAGCATCAGCTGCGAGGTGCTCTTCTGATTAGGGTTAGGGTGTTGGGTTATGCAAACTGTTCAAAGATCCATAATAGCTACAGCTCCAACTTTGGGGCAGGAAAGGTCACTACAAGGAGAGCCTGGCAGTGTACTGCTACTATTCTTTCCACAACATTTTCATCTGGAGCAGCCATTCTGCTTGGGACTTGAAACTCAGCTCCAAGGTGCCATTTAGATTAGGGTTCGGGTTAGGTTTAGGGTTATGGTTCAGGAACTCACAAAGCCCACATAGACAAGGACACTTGGGTTGCAAAAGTCATGCTGAGTGGAGCATGGCACAGCAAAGACATTGCTTGGTTCACACCTTTCTCATCTGGGTCAGCCATGGTGATTAGGACCCGAAAGTAAGCTGCAAGTTGACAATTAGGGTAGGGTTAGGGTTAGTGTTAGGGTTACCATTCAGACTGTCATAAAGGCTACAGCTCCAGGAGCATTTGGGCTCCAAATGGCATGGCAAGAGGAGCACGGCACTGCAAAAGCATTGCTTCTTTGTACACCTTTCTCATCTGGGACAGCCATGGTCATAAGGACCCTAAACTAAGCTGCAAGGTGCCATTTAGGTTAGGGTTAGGGTTACCATTCAGACTGTCAGAAAGGCTACAGCTCCAGGGGCATTTTTGCTTCAAATGGCATGCCAAGAGGAGCAGGGCACTGCAACAGCTTTGCTTCTTTGTACACCTTTCTCATCTGGGACAGCCATGGTGATAAGGACCCTAAACTAAGCTGCAAGGTGCCATTTAGGTTAGGCTTAGGGTAGGGTTACCATTCAGACTGTCATAAAGGCTACAGCTCCAGGGACATTTGTGCTCCAAATGGCATGCCAAGAGGAGCACGGCACTGCAACAGCACTGCTTCTTACTATACCTTTCTTGTCTGGGCCAGCCATTGTTCTTGGGACATTAGCATCAGCTGCGAGGTGCTCTTCTGATTAGGGTTAGGGTGTTGGGCTATGCAAACTGTTCAGGGATCCATAATAGCTACAGCTCCAACTCCGGGGCAGGAACGATCACTACAAGGAGAGCCTGGCAGTGTACTGCTATTATTCTTTCCACAACATTTTCATCTGGAGCAGCCATTCTGCTTGGGACTTGAAACTCAGCTCCAAGGTGCCATTTAGATTAGGGTTCGGGTTAGGTTTAGGGTTATGGTTCAGGAACTCACAAAGCCCACATAGACAAGGACACTTGGGTTGGAAAAGTCATGCTGAGTGGAACATGGCACAGCAAAGACATTGCTTGGTCCACACCTTTCTCATCTGGGTCAGCCATGGTGATTAGGACCCGAAAGTAAGCTGCAAGGTGACATTTTGGGTAGGGTTAGGGTTAGTGTTAGGGTTACCATTCAGACTGTCATAAAGGCTACAGCTCCAGGGACATTTGCACTGCAAATGGCATGGCAAGAGGAGCACGGCACTGCAAAAGCATTGCTTCTTTCTACACCTTTCTCATCTGGGACAGCCATGGTAATAAGGACCCTAAACTAAGCTGCAAGGTGCCATTTAGGTTAGGGTTAGCGTTAGGGTTACCATTCAGACTGTCATAAAGGCTACAGCTCCAGGGACATTTGTGCTCCAAATGGCATGCCAAGAGGAGCACGGCACTGCAACAGCATTGCTTCTTACCATACCTTTCTTGTGTGGGCCAGCCATTGTTCTTGGGACATTAGCATCAGCTGTGAGGTGCTCTTCTGATTAGGGTTAGGGTGTTGGGTTATGCAAACTGTTCCGAGATCCATAATAGCTACAGCTCCAACTCCGGGGCAGGAAAGATCACTACAAGGAGAGCCTGGCAGTGTACTGCTATTATTCTTTCCACAACATTTTCATGTGGACCAGCCATTCTGCTTGGGACTTGAAACTCAGCTCCAAGGTGCCATTTAGATTAGGGTTCGGGTTAGGTTTAGGGTTATGGTTCAGGAACTCACAAAGCCCACATAGACAAGGACACTTGGGTTGCAAAAGTCATGCTGAGTGGAGCATGGCACAGCAATACATTGCTTGGTCCACACCTTTCTCATCTGGGTCAGCCATGGTGATTAGGACCCGAAAGTAAGCTGCAAGTTGAAATTTAGGGTAAGGTTAGGGTTAGTGTTAGGGTTACCATTCAGACTGTCATAAAGGCTACAGCTCCAGGGACATTTGCACGGCAAAGGGCATGCCAGAGGAGCACGGCACTGCAAAAGCATCGCTTCTTTCTACACCTTTCTCATCTGGGACAGCCATGGTGATAAGGACCCTAAACTAAGCTGCAAGGTGCCATTTATGTTAGGGTTAGGGTTACCATTCAGACTGTCATAAAGGCTACAGCTCCAGGGACATTTGGGCTCCAAATGGCATGGCAGGAGGTGCACAGCACTGCAAAAGCATTGCTTCTTTCTATACCTTTCTCATCTGGGACAGCCATGGTCATAAGGACCCTAAACTAGGCTGCAAGGTGCCATTTATGTTAGGGTTAGGGTTACCATTCTGACTGTCATAAAGGCTACAGCTCCAGGGACATTTGCGCTCCAAATGGCATGCCAAGAGGAGCACGGCACTGCAACAGCATTGCTTCTTACCATACCTTTCTTGTCTGGGCCAGCCATTGTTCTTGGGACATTAGCATCAGCTGCGAGGTGCTCTTCTGATTAGGGTTAGGGTGTTGGGTTATGCAAACTGTTCAGAGATCCATAATAGCTACAGCTCCAACTCCGGGGCAGGAAAGATCACTACAAGGAGAGCCTGGCAGTGTACTGCTATTATTCTTTCCACAACATTTTCATCTGGACCAGCCATTCTGCTTGGGACTTGAAACTCAGCTCCAAGGTGCCATTTAGATTAGGGTTCGGGTTAGGTTTAGGGTTATGGTTCAGGAACTCACAAAGCCCACATAGACAAGGACACTTGGGTTGCAAAAGTCATGCTGAGTGGAGCATGGCACAGCAAAGACATTGCTTGGTTCACACCTTTCTCATCTGGGTCAGCCATGGTGATTAGGACCCGAAAGTAAGCTGCAAGTTGAAATTTAGGGTAGGGTTAGGGTTAGTGTTAGGGTTACCATTCAGACTGTCATAAAGGCTACAGCTCCAGGGACATTTGCACTGCAAATGGCATGCCAAGAGGAGCACGGCACTGCAAAAGCATTGCTTCTTTGTACACCTTTCTCATCTGGGACAGCCATGGTCATAAGGACCCTAAACTAAGCTGCAAGGTGCCATTTAGGTTAGGGTTAGGGTTACCATTCAGACTGTCAGAAAGGCTACAGCTCCAGGGGCATTTTTGCTTCAAATGGCATGCCAAGAGGAGCAGGGCACTGCAACAGCTTTGCTTCTTTGTACACCTTTCTCATCTGGGACAGCCATGGTGATAAGGACCCTAAACTAAGCTGCAAGGTGCCATTTAGGTTAGGCTTAGGGTAGGGTTACCATTCAGACTGTCATAAAGGCTACAGCTCCAGGGACATTTGTGCTCCAAATGGCATGCCAAGAGGAGCACGGCACTGCAACAGCACTGCTTCTTACTATACCTTTCTTGTCTGGGCCAGCCATTGTTCTTGGGACATTAGCATCAGCTGCGAGGTGCTCTTCTGATTAGGGTTAGGGTGTTGGGCTATGCAAACTGTTCAGGGATCCATAATAGCTACAGCTCCAACTCCGGGGCAGGAACGATCACTACAAGGAGAGCCTGGCAGTGTACTGCTATTATTCTTTCCACAACATTTTCATCTGGAGCAGCCATTCTGCTTGGGACTTGAAACTCAGCTCCAAGGTGCCATTTAGATTAGGGTTCGGGTTAGGTTTAGGGTTATGGTTCAGGAACTCACAAAGCCCACATAGACAAGGACACTTGGGTTGGAAAAGTCATGCTGAGTGGAACATGGCACAGCAAAGACATTGCTTGGTCCACACCTTTCTCATCTGGGTCAGCCATGGTGATTAGGACCCGAAAGTAAGCTGCAAGGTGACATTTTGGGTAGGGTTAGGGTTAGTGTTAGGGTTACCATTCAGACTGTCATAAAGGCTACAGCTCCAGGGACATTTGCACTGCAAATGGCATGGCAAGAGGAGCACGGCACTGCAAAAGCATTGCTTCTTTCTACACCTTTCTCATCTGGGACAGCCATGGTAATAAGGACCCTAAACTAAGCTGCAAGGTGCCATTTAGGTTAGGGTTAGCGTTAGGGTTACCATTCAGACTGTCATAAAGGCTACAGCTCCAGGGACATTTGTGCTCCAAATGGCATGCCAAGAGGAGCACGGCACTGCAACAGCATTGCTTCTTACCATACCTTTCTTGTGTGGGCCAGCCATTGTTCTTGGGACATTAGCATCAGCTGTGAGGTGCTCTTCTGATTAGGGTTAGGGTGTTGGGTTATGCAAACTGTTCCGAGATCCATAATAGCTACAGCTCCAACTCCGGGGCAGGAAAGATCACTACAAGGAGAGCCTGGCAGTGTACTGCTATTATTCTTTCCACAACATTTTCATGTGGACCAGCCATTCTGCTTGGGACTTGAAACTCAGCTCCAAGGTGCCATTTAGATTAGGGTTCGGGTTAGGTTTAGGGTTATGGTTCAGGAACTCACAAAGCCCACATAGACAAGGACACTTGGGTTGCAAAAGTCATGCTGAGTGGAGCATGGCACAGCAATACATTGCTTGGTCCACACCTTTCTCATCTGGGTCAGCCATGGTGATTAGGACCCGAAAGTAAGCTGCAAGTTGAAATTTAGGGTAAGGTTAGGGTTAGTGTTAGGGTTACCATTCAGACTGTCATAAAGGCTACAGCTCCAGGGACATTTGCACGGCAAAGGGCATGCCAGAGGAGCACGGCACTGCAAAAGCATCGCTTCTTTCTACACCTTTCTCATCTGGGACAGCCATGGTGATAAGGACCCTAAACTAAGCTGCAAGGTGCCATTTATGTTAGGGTTAGGGTTACCATTCAGACTGTCATAAAGGCTACAGCTCCAGGGACATTTGGGCTCCAAATGGCATGGCAGGAGGTGCACAGCACTGCAAAAGCATTGCTTCTTTCTATACCTTTCTCATCTGGGACAGCCATGGTCATAAGGACCCTAAACTAGGCTGCAAGGTGCCATTTATGTTAGGGTTAGGGTTACCATTCTGACTGTCATAAAGGCTACAGCTCCAGGGACATTTGCGCTCCAAATGGCATGCCAAGAGGAGCACGGCACTGCAACAGCATTGCTTCTTACCATACCTTTCTTGTCTGGGCCAGCCATTGTTCTTGGGACATTAGCATCAGCTGCGAGGTGCTCTTCTGATTAGGGTTAGGGTGTTGGGTTATGCAAACTGTTCAGAGATCCATAATAGCTACAGCTCCAACTCCGGGGCAGGAAAGATCACTACAAGGAGAGCCTGGCAGTGTACTGCTATTATTCTTTCCACAACATTTTCATCTGGACCAGCCATTCTGCTTGGGACTTGAAACTCAGCTCCAAGGTGCCATTTAGATTAGGGTTCGGGTTAGGTTTAGGGTTATGGTTCAGGAACTCACAAAGCCCACATAGACAAGGACACTTGGGTTGCAAAAGTCATGCTGAGTGGAGCATGGCACAGCAAAGACATTGCTTGGTTCACACCTTTCTCATCTGGGTCAGCCATGGTGATTAGGACCCGAAAGTAAGCTGCAAGTTGAAATTTAGGGTAGGGTTAGGGTTAGTGTTAGGGTTACCATTCAGACTGTCATAAAGGCTACAGCTCCAGGGACATTTGCACTGCAAATGGCATGCCAAGAGGAGCACGGCACTGCAAAAGCATTGCTTCTTTGTACACCTTTCTCATCTGGGACAGCCATGGTCATAAGGACCCTAAACTAAGCTGCAAGGTGCCATTTAGGTTAGGGTTAGGGTTACCATTCAGACTGTCAGAAAGGCTACAGCTCCAGGGGCATTTTTGCTTCAAATGGCATGCCAAGAGGAGCAGGGCACTGCAACAGCTTTGCTTCTTTGTACACCTTTCTCATCTGGGACAGCCATGGTGATAAGGACCCTAAACTAAGCTGCAAGGTGCCATTTAGGTTAGGCTTAGGGTAGGGTTACCATTCAGACTGTCATAAAGGCTACAGCTCCAGGGACATTTGTGCTCCAAATGGCATGCCAAGAGGAGCACGGCACTGCAACAGCACTGCTTCTTACTATACCTTTCTTGTCTGGGCCAGCCATTGTTCTTGGGACATTAGCATCAGCTGCGAGGTGCTCTTCTGATTAGGGTTAGGGTGTTGGGCTATGCAAACTGTTCAGGGATCCATAATAGCTACAGCTCCAACTCCGGGGCAGGAACGATCACTACAAGGAGAGCCTGGCAGTGTACTGCTATTATTCTTTCCACAACATTTTCATCTGGAGCAGCCATTCTGCTTGGGACTTGAAACTCAGCTCCAAGGTGCCATTTAGATTAGGGTTCGGGTTAGGTTTAGGGTTATGGTTCAGGAACTCACAAAGCCCACATAGACAAGGACACTTGGGTTGGAAAAGTCATGCTGAGTGGAACATGGCACAGCAAAGACATTGCTTGGTCCACACCTTTCTCATCTGGGTCAGCCATGGTGATTAGGACCCGAAAGTAAGCTGCAAGGTGACATTTTGGGTAGGGTTAGGGTTAGTGTTAGGGTTACCATTCAGACTGTCATAAAGGCTACAGCTCCAGGGACATTTGCACTGCAAATGGCATGGCAAGAGGAGCACGGCACTGCAAAAGCATTGCTTCTTTCTACACCTTTCTCATCTGGGACAGCCATGGTAATAAGGACCCTAAACTAAGCTGCAAGGTGCCATTTAGGTTAGGGTTAGCGTTAGGGTTACCATTCAGACTGTCATAAAGGCTACAGCTCCAGGGACATTTGTGCTCCAAATGGCATGCCAAGAGGAGCACGGCACTGCAACAGCATTGCTTCTTACCATACCTTTCTTGTGTGGGCCAGCCATTGTTCTTGGGACATTAGCATCAGCTGTGAGGTGCTCTTCTGATTAGGGTTAGGGTGTTGGGTTATGCAAACTGTTCCGAGATCCATAATAGCTACAGCTCCAACTCCGGGGCAGGAAAGATCACTACAAGGAGAGCCTGGCAGTGTACTGCTATTATTCTTTCCACAACATTTTCATGTGGACCAGCCATTCTGCTTGGGACTTGAAACTCAGCTCCAAGGTGCCATTTAGATTAGGGTTCGGGTTAGGTTTAGGGTTATGGTTCAGGAACTCACAAAGCCCACATAGACAAGGACACTTGGGTTGCAAAAGTCATGCTGAGTGGAGCATGGCACAGCAATACATTGCTTGGTCCACACCTTTCTCATCTGGGTCAGCCATGGTGATTAGGACCCGAAAGTAAGCTGCAAGTTGAAATTTAGGGTAAGGTTAGGGTTAGTGTTAGGGTTACCATTCAGACTGTCATAAAGGCTACAGCTCCAGGGACATTTGCACGGCAAAGGGCATGCCAGAGGAGCACGGCACTGCAAAAGCATCGCTTCTTTCTACACCTTTCTCATCTGGGACAGCCATGGTGATAAGGACCCTAAACTAAGCTGCAAGGTGCCATTTATGTTAGGGTTAGGGTTACCATTCAGACTGTCATAAAGGCTACAGCTCCAGGGACATTTGGGCTCCAAATGGCATGGCAGGAGGTGCACAGCACTGCAAAAGCATTGCTTCTTTCTATACCTTTCTCATCTGGGACAGCCATGGTCATAAGGACCCTAAACTAGGCTGCAAGGTGCCATTTATGTTAGGGTTAGGGTTACCATTCTGACTGTCATAAAGGCTACAGCTCCAGGGACATTTGCGCTCCAAATGGCATGCCAAGAGGAGCACGGCACTGCAACAGCATTGCTTCTTACCATACCTTTCTTGTCTGGGCCAGCCATTGTTCTTGGGACATTAGCATCAGCTGCGAGGTGCTCTTCTGATTAGGGTTAGGGTGTTGGGTTATGCAAACTGTTCAGAGATCCATAATAGCTACAGCTCCAACTCCGGGGCAGGAAAGATCACTACAAGGAGAGCCTGGCAGTGTACTGCTATTATTCTTTCCACAACATTTTCATCTGGACCAGCCATTCTGCTTGGGACTTGAAACTCAGCTCCAAGGTGCCATTTAGATTAGGGTTCGGGTTAGGTTTAGGGTTATGGTTCAGGAACTCACAAAGCCCACATAGACAAGGACACTTGGGTTGGAAAAGTCATGCTGAGTGGAGCATGGCACAGCAAAGACATTGCTTGGTTCACACCTTTCTCATCTGGGTCAGCCATGGTGATTAGGACCCGAAAGTAAGCTGCAAGTTGACATTTTGGGTAGGGTTAGGGTTAGTGTTAGGGTTACCATTCAGACTGTCATAAAGGCTACAGCTCCAGGAACATCTGCACTGCAAATGGCATGCCAAGAGGAGCACGGCACTGCAAAAGCATTGCTTCTTTTTACACCTTTCTCATCTGGGACAGCCATGGTAATAAGGACCCTAAACTAAGCTGCAAGGTGCCATTTAGGTTAGGGATAGGGTTACCATTCAGACTGTCATAAAGGCTACAGCTCCAGGGACATTTGTGCTCCAAATGGCATGCCAAGAGGAGCAGGGCACTGCAACAGCTTTGCTTCTTTGTACACCTTTCTCATCTGGGACAGCCATGGTGATAAGGACCATAAACTAAGCTGCAAGGTGCCATTTAGGTTAGGGTTAGGGTAGGGTTACCATTCAGACTGTCATAAAGGCTACAGCTCCAGGGACATTTGCACTGCAAATGGCATGCCAAGAGGAGCACGGCACTGCAAAAGCATCGCTTCTTTCTACACCTTTCTCATCTGGGACAGCCATGGTAATAAGGACCCTAAACTAAGCTGCAAGGTGCCATTTAGGTTAGGGTTAGGGTTACCATTCAGACTGTCATAAAGGCTACAGCTCCAGGAACATTTGCACTGCAAATGGCATGCCAAGAGGAGCACGGCACTGCAAAAGCATTGCTTCTTTCTACACATTTCTCATCTGGGACAGCCATGGTGATAAGGACACTAAATTAGGCTGCAAGGTGCCATTTAGGTTAGGGTTAGGGTAGGGTTACCATTCAGACTGTCATAAAGGCTGCAGCTTCAGGGACATTTGCGCTCCAAATGGCATGCCAAGAGGAGCACGGCACTGCAACAGCATTGCTTCTTACCATACCTTTCTCGTCTGGGCCAGCCATTGTTCTTGGGACATTAGCATCAGCTGCGAGGTGCTCTTCTGATTAGGGTTAGGGTGTTGGGTTATGGAAACTGTTCAGAGATCCATAATAGCTACAGCTCCAACTCCGGGGCAGGAAAGATCACTACAAGGAGAGCCTGGCAGTGTACTGCTATTATTCTTTCCACAACATTTTCATCTGGACCAGCCATTCTGCTTGGGACTTGAAACTCAGCTCCAAGGTGCCATTTAGATTAGGGTTCGGGTTAGGTTTAGGGTTATGGTTCAGGAACTCACAAAGCCCACATAGACAAGGACACTTGGGTTGGAAAAGTCATGCTGAGTGGAGCATGGCACAGCGAAGACATTGCTTGCTCCACACCTTTCTCATCTGGGTCAGCCATGGTGATTAGGACCCGAAAGTAAGCTGCAAGTTGACATTTAGGGTAGGGTTAGTGTTAGGGTTACCATTCAGACTGTCATAAAGGCTACAGCTCCAGGGACATTTGCGCTCCAAATGGCATGCCAAGAGGAGCACGGCACTGCAACAGCATTGCTTCTTACCATACCTTTCTTGTCTGGGCCAGCCATTGTTCTTGGGACATTAGCATCAGCTGCGAGGTGCTCTTCTGATTAGGGTTAGGGTGTTGGGTTATGGAAACTGTTCAGAGATCCATAATAGCTACAGCTCCAACTCCGGGGCAGGAAAGATCACTACAAGGAGAGCCTGGCAGTGTACTGCTATTATTCTTTCCACAACATTTTCATCTGGACCAGCCATTCTGCTTGGGACTTGAAACTCAGCTCCAAGGTGCCATTTAGATTAGGGTTCGGGTTAGGTTTAGGGTTATGGTTCAGGAACTCACAAAGCCCACATAGACAAGGACACTTGGGTTGCAAAAGTCATGCTGAGTGGAGCATGGCACAGCGAAGACATTGCTTGCTCCACACCTTTCTCATCTGGGTCAGCCATGGTGATTAGGACCCGAAAGTAAGCTGCAAGTTGACATTTAGTGTAGGGTTAGGGTTAGTGTTAGGGTTACCATTCAGACTGTCATAAAGGCTACAGCTCCAGGGACATTTGGGCTCCAAATGGCATGGCAAGAGGAGCACGGCACTGCAAAAGCATTGCTTCTTTCTACACCTTTCTCATCTGGGACATCCATGGTAATAAGGACCCTAAACTAAGCTGCAAGGTGCCATTTATGTTAGGGTTAGGGTTACCATTCAGACTGTCATAAAGGCTACAGCTCCAGGGACATTTGGGCTCCAAATGGCATGGCAAGAGGAGCACGGCACTGCAACAGCATTGCTTCTTACCATACCTTTCTTGTCTGGGCCAGCCATTGTTCTTGGGACATTAGCATCAGCTGCGAGGTGCTCTTCTGATTAGGGTTAGGGTGTTGGGTTATGGAAACTGTTCAGAGATCCATAATAGCTACAGCTCCAACTCCGGGGCAGGAAAGATCACTACAAGGAGAGCCTGGCAGTGTACTGCTATTATTCTTTCCACAACATTTTCATGTGGACCAGCCATTCTGCTTGGGACTTGAAACTCAGCTCCAAGGTGCCATTTAGATTAGGGTTCGGGTTAGGTTTAGGGTTATGGTTCAGGAACTCACAAAGCCTACATAGAAAAGGACACTTGGGTTGAAAGAGTCATGCTGAGTGGAGCATGGCACAGCGAAGACATTGCTTGCTCCACAGCTTTCTCATCTGGGTCAGCCATGGTGATTAGGACCCGAAAGTAAGCTGCAAGTTGACATTTAGGGTAGGGTTAGGGTTAGTGTTAGGGTTACCATTCAGACTGTCATAAAGGCTACAGCTCCAGGGACATTTGGGCTCCAAATGGCATGGCAAGAGGAGCACGGCACTGCAAAAGCATTGCTTCTTTCTACACCTTTCTCATCTGGGACAGCCATGGTAATAAGGACCCTAAACTAAGTTGCAAGGCACCATTTAGGTTAGGGTTAGGGTTACCATTCAGACTGTCATAAAGGCTACAGCCCCAGGGATACTTGCACTGCAAATGGCATGGCAAGAGGAGCACGGCACTGCAAAAGCATTGCTTCTTTCTACAGCTTTCTCATCTGGGACAGCCATGGTGATAAGGACCCTAAATTAGGCTGCAAGGTGCCATTTTGGTTAGGGTTAGGGTAGGGTTACCATTCACACTGTCATAAAGGCTGCAGCTTCAGGCACATTTGCGCTCCAAATGGCATGCCAAGAGGAGCACGGCACTGCAACAGCATTGCTTCTTACCATACCTTTCTCGATTGGGCCAGCCATTGTTCTTGGGACATTAGCATCAGCTGCGAGGTGCTCTTCTGATTAGGGTTAGGGTGTTGGGTTATGGAAACTGTTCAGAGATCCATAATAGCTACAGCTCCAACTCCGGGGCAGGAAAGCTCACTACAAGGAGAGCCTGGCAGTGTACTGCTATTATTCTTTCCACAACATTTTCATGTGGACCAGCCATTCTGCTTGGGACTTGAAACTCAGCTCCAAGGTGCCATTTAGATTAGGGTTCGGGTTAGGTGTAGGGTTATGGTTCAGGAACTCACAAAGCCTACATAGAAAAGGACACTTGGGTTGCAAAAGTCATGCTGAGTGGAGCATGGCACTGCGAAGACATTGCTTGCTCCACACCTTTCTCATCTGGGTCAGCCATGGTGATTAGGACCCGAAAGTAAGCTGCAAGTTGACATTTAGGGTAGGGTTAGGGTTAGTGTTAGGGTTACCATTCAGACTGTCATAAAGGCTACAGCTCCAGGGACATTTGCGCTCCAAATGGCATGGCAAGAGGAGTACGGCACTGCAAAAGCATTGCTTCTTTCTACACCTTTCTCATCTGGGACATCCATGGTAATAAGGACCCTAAACTAAGTTGCAAGGCACCATTTAGGTTAGGGTTAGGGTTACCATTCAGACTGTCATAAAGGCTACAGCTCCAGGGACATTTGGGCTCCAAATGGCATGGCAAGAGGAGCACGGCACTGCAACAGCATTGCTTCTTACCATACCTTTCTTGTCTGGGCCAGCCATTGTTCTTGGGACATTAGCATCAGCTGCGAGGTGCTCTTCTGATTAGGGTTAGGGTGTTGGGTTATGGAAACTGTTCAGAGATCCATAATAGCTACAGCTCCAACTCCGGGGCAGGAAAGATCACTACAAGGAGAGCCTGGCAGTGTACTGCTATTATTCTTTCCACAACATTTTCATGTGGACCAGCCATTCTGCTTGGGACTTGAAACTCAGCTCCAAGGTGCCATTTAGATTAGGGTTCGGGTTAGGTTTAGGGTTATGGTTCAGGAACTCACAAAGCCTACATAGAAAAGGACACTTGGGTTGAAAGAGTCATGCTGAGTGGAGCATGGCACAGCGAAGACATTGCTTGCTCCACAGCTTTCTCATCTGGGTCAGCCATGGTGATTAGGACCCGAAAGTAAGCTGCAAGTTGACATTTAGGGTAGGGTTAGGGTTAGTGTTAGGGTTACCATTCAGACTGTCATAAAGGCTACAGCTCCAGGGACATTTGCGCTCCAAATGGCATGGCAAGAGGAGCACGGCACTGCAAAAGCATTGCTTCTTTCTACACCTTTCTCATCTGGGACAGCCATGGTAATAAGGACCCTAAACTAAGTTGCAAGGCACCATTTAGGTTAGGTTTAGGGTTACCATTCAGACTGTCATAAAGGCTACAGCCCCAGGGATACTTGCACTGCAAATGGCATGGCAAGAGGAGCACGGCACTGCAAAAGCATTGCTTCTTTCTACACCTTTCTCATCTGGGACAGCCATGGTGATAAGGACACTAAACTAAGCTGCAAGGTGCCATTTAGGTTAGGGTTAGGGTAGGGTTACCATCCATACTGTCATAAAGGCTGCAGCTTCAGGGACATTTGCGCTCCAAATGGCATGCCAAGAGGAGCACGGCACTGCAACAGCATTGCTTCTTACCATACCTTTCTCGTCTGGGCCAGCCATTGTTCTTGGGACATTAGCATCAGCTGCGAGGTGCTCTTCTGATTATGGTTAGGGTGTTGGGTTATGCAAACTGTTCAGAGATCCATAATAGCTGCAGCTCCAACTCCGGGGCAGGAAAGATCACTACAAGGAGAGCCTGGCAGTGTACTGCTATTATTCTTTCCACAACATTTTCATGTGGACCAGCCATTCTGCTTGGGACTTGAAACTCAGCTCCAAGGTGCCATTTAGATTAGGGTTCGGGTTAGGTTTAGGGTTATGGTTCAGGAACTCACAAAGGCCACATTGAAAAGGACACTTGGGTTGCAAAAGTCATGCTGAGTGGAGCATGGCACAGCGAAGACATTGCTTGCTCCACACCTTTCTCATCTGGGTCAGCCATGGTGATTAGGACCCGAAATTAAGCTGCAAGTTGACATTTAGGGTAGGGTTAGGGTTAGTGTTAGGGTTACCATTCAGACTGTCATAAAGGCTACAGCTCCAGGGACATTTGCGCTCCAAATGGCATGCCAAGAGGAGCACGGCACTGCAACAGCATTGCTTCTTACCATACCTTTCTTGTCTGGGCCAGCCATTGTTCTTGGGACATTAGCATCAGCTGCGAGGTACTCTTCTGATTAGGGTTAGGGTGTTGGGTTATGTAAACTGTTCAGAGATCCATAATAGCTACAGCTCCAACTCCGGGGCAGGAAAGATCACTACAAGGAGAGCCTGGCAGTGTACTGCTATTATTCTTTCCTCAACATTTTCATCTGGACCAGCCATTCTGCTTGGGACTTGAAACTCAGCTCCAAGGTGCCATTTAGATTAGGGTTCGGGTTAGGTTTATGGTTATGGTTCAGGAACTCACAAAGCCCACATAGACAAGGACACTTGGGTTGCAAAAGTCATGCTGAGTGGAGCATGGCACAGCGAAGACATTGCTTGCTCCACAGCTTTCTCATCTGGGTCAGCCATGGTGATTAGGACCCGAAAGTAAGCTGCAAGTTGACATTTAGTGTAGGGTTAGGGTTAGTGTTAGGGTTACCATTCAGACTGTCATAAAGGCTTCAGCTCCAGGGACATTTGGGCTCCAAATGGCATGGCAAGAGGAGCACGGCACTGCAAAAGCATTGCTTCTTTCTACACCTTTCTCATCTGGGACAGGCATGGTAATAAGGACCCTAAACTAAGCTGCAAGGTGCCATTTAGGTTAGGGTTAGGGTTACCATTCAGACTGTCATAAAGGCTACAGCTCCAGGGACATTTGGGCTCCAAATTGCATGGCAAGAGGAGCACGGCACTGCAACAGCATTGCTTCTTTGTACACCTTTCTCATCTGGGACAGCCATGGTGATAAGGACCCTAAACTAAGCTGGAAGGTGCCATTTAGGTTAGGGTTAGGGTTACCATTCAGACTGTCATAAAGGCTACAGCTCCAGGGACATTTGCGCTCCAAATGGCATGCCAAGAGGAGCACGGCACTGCAACAGCATTGCTTCTTACCATACCTTTCTTGTCTGGGCCTGCCATTGTTCTTGGGACATTAGCATCAGCTGCGAGGTACTCTTCTGATTAGGGTTAGGGTGTTGGGTTATGTAAACTGTTCAGAGATCCATAATAGCTACAGCTCCAACTCCGGGGCAGGAAAGATCACTACAAGGAGAGCCTGGCAGTGTACTGCTATTATTCTTTCCTCAACATTTTCATCTGGACCAGCCATTCTGCTTGGGACTTGAAACTCAGCTCCAAGGTGCCATTTAGATTAGGGTTCGGGTTAGGTTTAGGGTTATGGTTCAGGAACTCACAAAGCCCACATAGACAAGGACACTTGGGTTGCAAAAGTCATGCTGAGTGGAGCATGGCACAGCGAAGACATTGCTTGCTCAACACCTTTCTCATCTGGGTCAGCCATGGTGATTAGGACCTGAAAGTAAGCTGCAAGTGACATTTAGCGTAGGGTTAGGGTTAGTGTTAGGGTTACCATTCAGACTGTCATAAAGGCTACAGCTCCAGGGACATTTGGGCTCCAAATGGCATGGCAAGAGGAGCACGGCACTGCAAAAGCATTGCTTCTTTCTACACCTTTCTCATCTGGGACAGCCATGGTAATAAGGACCCTAAACTCAGTTGCAAGGCACCATTTAGGTTAGGGTTAGGGTTACCATTCAGACTGTCATAAAGGCTACAACCCCAGGGATACTTGCACTGCAAATGGTATGGCAAGAGGAGCACGGCACTGCAAAAGCATTGCTTCACAGAATCACAGAATCACAGAATCCCAAGGGTTGGAAGGGACCTAAAAAGATCATCTAGTCCAACCCCCCTGCAAGAGCAGGGTAACCTACAGTACATCACACAGGAACTTGTCCAGGCGGGCCTTGAATATCTCCAGTGTAGGAGACTCCACAACCCCCCTGGGCAACCTGTTCCAGTGCTCTGTCACTCTTACAGTAAAGAAGTTCTTCCTGATGTTAACGTGGAACTTCCTATGTTCCAGTTTACACCCATTGCCCCTTGTCCTATCACTGGATATCACTGAAAAAAGCCTAGCTCCATCATCCTGACACCTACCCTTTACATATTTGTAAACATTGATGAGGTCACCCCTCAGTCTCCTCTTCTCCAAGCTAAAGAGACCCAGCTCCCTCAGCCTCTCCTCATAAGGGAGATGTTCCACTCCCTTAATCATCTTTGTGGCTCTGCGCTGGACTCCTTCAAGCAATTCCCTGTCCTTCTTGAATTGAGGGGCCCAGAACTGGACACAATATTCCAGATGCGGCCTCACCAAGGCTGAGTAGAGGGGGAGGAGAACCTCTCTTGACCTACTAACCACTCCCTTTCTAATGCACCCTAAGATGCCATTTGCCTTCTTGGCCACAAGAGCACATTGCTGGCTCATGGTCATCCTCCTATCCACCAGGACCCCCAGGTCCCTTTCCCGTTCACTACTTTCCAGCAGGTCAACCCCCAACCTGTACTGGTACATGGGGTTGTTCTTCCCCAGATGCAAGACTCTACACTTGCCCTTGTTAAATTTCATCCAGTTTCTCCCCGCCCAACTCTCCAGCCTGTCCAGGTCTCGCTGAATGGCAGCACAGTCCTCTGGTGTGTCAGCCACTCCTCCCAGTTTTGTGTCATCAGCAAACTTGCTGAGGGTGCACTCAGTTCCCTCATCCAGGTCATTGATGAAAATATTAAACAGCACCGGTCCCAGCACCGACCCCTGAGGAACTCCACTAGTCACAGACCTCCAGCTAGATTCTGCGCCATTGACCACAACTCTCTGCCTTCTTCCTTTCAACCAGTTCTCGATCCACCTCACTACTTGATCGTCAAGCCCACACTTCCTTAGCTTATCTATGAGGATGCTGTGGGAGACAGTATTCTTTCTACACCTTTCTCATCTGGGACAGCCATGGTGATAAGGACACTAAATTAGGCTGCAAGGTGCCATTTTGGTTAGGGTTAGGGTAGGGTTACCATCCAGACTGTCATAAAGGCTGCAGCTTCAGGGACATTTGCGCTCCAAATGGCATGCCAAGAGGAGCACGGCACTGCAACAGCATTGCTTCTTACCATACCTTTCTCGTCTGGGCCAGGCATTGTTCTTGGGACATTAGCATCAGCTGCGAGGTGCTCTTCTGATTAGGGTTAGGGTGTTGGGTTATGGAAACTGTTCAGAGATCCATAATAGCTACAGCTCCAACTCCGGGGCAGGAAAGATCACTACAAGGAGAGCCTGGCAGTGTACTGCTATTATTCTTTCCACAACATTTTCATTTGGACCAGCCATTCTGCTTGGGACTTGAAACTCAGCTCCAAGGTGCCATTTAGATTAGGGTTCGGGTTAGGTTTAGGGTTATGGTTATGGTTCAGGAACTCACAAAGCCCACATAGACAAGGACACTTGGGTTGCAAAAGTCATGCTGAGTGGAGCATGGCACAGCGAACACATTGCTTGCTCCACACCTTTCTCATCTGGGTCAGCCATGGTGATTAGGACCCGAAAGTAAGCTGCAAGTTGACATTTAGGGTAGGGTTAGGGTTAGTGTTAGGGTTACCATTCAGACTGTCATAAAGGCTACAGCTCCAGGGACATTTGCGCTCCAAATGGCATGGCAAGAGGAGCACGGCACTGCAACAGCATTGCTTCTTACCATACCTTTCTTGTCTGGGCCAGCCATTGTTCTTGGGACATTAGCATCAGCTGCGAGGTACTCTTCTGATTAGGGTTAGGGTGTTGGGTTATGTAAACTGTTCAGAGATCCATAATAGCTACAGCTCCAACTCCGGGGCAGGAAAGATCACTACAAGGAGAGCTTGGCAGTGTACTGCTATTATTCTTTCCTCAACATTTTCATCTGGACCAGCCATTCTGCTTGGGACTTGAAACTCAGCTCCAAGGTGCCATTTAGATTAGGGTTCGGGTTAGGTTTATGGTTATGGTTCAGGAACTCACAAAGCCTACATAGAAAAGGACACTTGGGTTGCAAAAGTCATGCTGAGTGGAGCATGGCACAGCGAAGACATTGCTTGCTCCACACCTTTCTCATCTGGGTCAGCCATGGTGATTAGGACCCGAAAGTAAGCTGCAAGTTGACATTTAGTGTAGGGTTAGGGTTAGTGTTAGGGTTACCATTCAGACTGTCATAAAGGCTACAGCTCCAGGGACATTTGGGCTCCAAATGGCATGGCAAGAGGAGCACGGCACTGCAAAAGCATTGCTTCTTTCTACACCTTTCTCATCTGGGACATCCATGGTAATAAGGACCCTAAACTAAGCTGCAAGGTGCCATTTAGGTTAGGGTTAGGGTTACCATTCAGACTGTCATAAAGGCTACAGCTCCAGGGACATTTGGGCTCCAAATGGCATGGCAAGAGGAGCACGGCACTGCAACAGCATTGCTTCTTTGTACACCTTTCTCATCTGGGACAGCCATGGTGATAAGGACCCTAAACTAGGCTGCAAGGTGCCATTTAGGTTGGGGTTAGGGTAGGGTTACCATTCAGACTGTCATAAAGGCTACAGCTTTAGGGACATCTGCGCTCCAAATGGCATGCCAAGAGGAGCAGGGCACTGCAACAGCACTGCTTCTTTGTGCACCTTTCTTATCTGGGACAGCCATGGTTATAAGGACCCTAAACTAGGTTGCAAGGTGCCATTTAGGTTAGGGTTAGGGTAGGGTTACCATTCAGGCTGCCATAAAGGCTACAGCTCCAGGGACATTTGCGCTCCAAATGGCATGCCAAGAGGAGCAAGGCACTGTAACAGCATTGTTTCTTACCATTCCTTTCTTGTCTGGGCCAGCCATTGTTCTTGGGACATTAGCATCAGCTGCGAGGTGCTCTTCTGATTAGGGTTAGGGTGTTGGGTTATGCAAACTGTTCAGAGTTCCATAATAGATACAGCTCCAACTCCGGGGCAGGAAAGATCACTACAAGGAGAGCCTGGCAGTGTACTGCTATTATTCTTTCCACAACATTTTCATCTGGACCAGCCATTCTGCTTGGGACTTGAAACTCAGCTCCAAGGTGCCATTTAGATTAGGGTTCGGGTTAGGTTTAGGGTTATGGTTCAGGAACTCACAAAGGCCACATTGAAAAGGACACTTGGGTTGCAAAAGTCATGCTGAGTGGAGCATGGCACTGTGAAGACATTGCTTGCTCCACACCTTTCTCATCTGGGTCAGCCATGGTGATTAGGACCCGAAAGTAAGCTGCAAGTTGACATTTAGGGTAGGGTTAGGGTTAGTGTTAGGGTTACCATTCAGACTGTCATAAAGGCTACAGCTCCAGGGACATTTGCGCTCCAAATGGCATGGCAAGAGGAGCACGGCACTGCAACAGCATTGCTTCTTACCATACCTTTCTTGTCTGGGCCAGCCATTGTTCTTGGGACATTAACATCAGCTGCGAGGTGCTCTTCTGATTAGGGTTAGGGTGTTGGGTTATGCAAACTGTTCAGAGACCCATAATAGCTGCAGCTGCAACTCCGGGGCAGGAAAGATCACTACAAGGAGAGCCTGGCAGTGTACTGCTATTATTCTTTCCACAACATTTTCATCTGGAGCAGCCATTCTGCTTGGGACTTGAAACTCAGCTCCAAGGTGCCATTTAGATTAGGGTTCGGGTTAGGTTTATGGTTATGGTTCAGGAACTCACAAAGCCCACATTGACAAGGACACTTGGGTTGCAAAAGTCATGCTGAGTGGAGCATGGCACAGCGAAGACATTGCTTGGTCCACACCTTTCTCATCTGGGTCAGCCATGGTGATTAGGACCCGAAAGTAAGCTGCAAGTTGACATTTAGTGTAGGGTTAGGGTTAGTGTTAGGGTTACCATTCAGACTGTCATAAAGGCTACAGCTCCAGGGACATTTGGGCTCCAAATGGCATGGCAAGAGGAGCACGGCACTGCAAAAGCATTGCTTCTTTCTACACCTTTCTCATCCGGGACATCCATGGTAATAAGGACCCTAAACTAAGCTGCAAGGTGCCATTTAGGTTAGGGTTAGGGGTACCATTCAGACTGTCATAAAGGCTACAGCTCCAGGGACATTTGGGCTCCAAATGGCATGGCAAGAGGAGCACGGCACTGCAACAGCATTGCTTCTTTGTACACCTTTCTCATCTGGGACAGCCATGGTGATAAGGACCCTAAACTAAGCTGGAAGGTGCCATTTAGGTTAGGGTTAGGGTTAACATTCAGACTGTCATAAAGGCTACAGCTCCAGGGACATTTGGGCTCCAAATGGCATGGCAAGAGGAGCACGGCACTGCAAAAGCATTGCTTCTTTCTACACCTTTCTCATCTGGGACAGCCATGGTAATAAGGACTCTAAACTAAGCTGCAAGTTGCCATTTAGGTTAGGGTTAGGGTTACCATTCAGACTGTCATAAAGGCTACAGCTCCAGGGACATTTGCACTGCAAATGGCATGCCAAGAGGAGCATGGCACTGCAACAGCATTGCTTCTTTGTACACCTTTCTCATCTGGGACAGCCATGGTGATAAGGACCCTAAACTAGGCTGCAAGGTGCCATTTAGGTTGGGGTTAGGGTAGGGTTACCATTCAGACTGTCATAAAGGCTACAGCTTCAGGGACATTTGCGCTCCAAATGGCATGCCAAGAGGAGCACGGCACTGCAACAGCACTGCTTCTTTGTGCACCTTTCTTATCTGGGACAGCCATGGTTATAAGGACCCTAAACTAGGCTGCAAGGTGCCATTTAGGTTAGGGTTAGGGTAGGGTTACCATTCAGGCTGCCATAAAGGCTACAGCTCCAGGGACATTTGCGCTCCAAATGGCATGCCAAGAGGAGCAAGGCACTGTAACAGCATTGTTTCTTACCATTCCTTTCTTGTCTGGGCCAGCCATTGTTCTTGGGACATTAGCATCAGCTGCGAGGTGCTCTTCTGATTAGGGTTAGGGTGTTGGGTTATGCAAACTGTTCAGAGATCCATAATAGCTACAGCTCCAACTCCGGGGCAGGAAAGATCACTACAAGGAGAGCCTGGCAGTGTACTCCTATTATTCTTTCCTCAACATTTTCATCTGGACCAGCCATTCTGCTTGGGACTTGAAACTCAGCTCCAAGGTGCCATTTAGATTAGGGTTCGGGTTAGGTTTAGGGTTATGGTTCAGGAACTCACAAAGGCCACATTGAAAAGGACACTTGGGTTGCAAAAGTCATGCTGAGTGGAGCATGGCACTGCGAAGACATTGCTTGCTCCACACCTTTCTCATCTGGGTCAGCCATGGTGATTAGGACCCGAAAGTAAGCTGCAAGTTGACATTTAGGGTAGGGTTAGGGTTAGTGTTAGGGTTACCATTCAGACTGTCATAAAGGATACAGCTCCAGGGACATTTGCGCTCCAAATGGCATGGCAAGAGGAGCACGGCACTGCAACAGCATTGCTTCTTACCATACCTTTCTTGTCTGGGCCAGCCTTTGTTCTTGGGACATTAACATCAGCTGCGAGGTGCTCTTCTGATTAGGGTTAGGGTGTTGGGTTATGCAAACTGTTCAGAGACCCATAATAGCTGCAGCTCCAACTCCGGGGCAGGAAAGATCACTACAAGGAGAGCCTGGCAGTGTACTGCTATTATTCTTTCCACAACATTTTCATCTGGACCAGCCATTCTGCTTGGGACTTGAAACTCAGCTCCAAGGTGCCATTTAGATTAGGGTTCGGGTTAGGTTTATGGTTATGGTTCAGGAACTCACAAAGCCTACATAGAAAAGGACACTTGGGTTGCAAAAGTCATGCTGAGTGGAGCATGGCACAGCGAAGACATTGCTTGCTCCACACCTTTCTCATCTGGGTCAGCCATGGTGATTAGGACCCGAAAGTAAGCTGCAAGTTGACATTTAGCGTAGGGTTAGGGTTAGTGTTAGGGTTACCATTCAGACTGTCATAAAGGCTACAGCTCCAGGGACATTTGGGCTCCAAATGGCATGGCAAGAGGAGCACGGCACTGCAAAAGCAATGCTTCTTTCTACACCTTTCTCATCTGGGACAGCCATGGTGATAAGGACCCTAAACTAAGCTGCAAGGTGGCGTTTAGGTTAGGGTTAGGGTCGGGTTACCATTCAGACTGTCATAAAGGCTACAGCTCCAGGGACATTTGCACTTGAAATGGCATGCCAAGAGGAGCACGGCGCTGCAACAGCGTTGCTTCTTTCTACACGTTTCTCATCTGGGTCAGCCATGGTGATAAGGACCCTAAACTAAGCTGGAAGGTGCCATTTAGGTTAGGGTTAGGGTTAACATTCAGACTGTCATAAAGGCTACAGCTCCAGGGACATTTGGGCTCCAAATGGCATGGCAAGAGGAGCACGGCACTGCAAAAGCATTGCTTCTTTCTACACCTTTCTCATCTGGGACAGCCATGGTAATAAGGACTCTAAACTAAGCTGCAAGTTGCCATTTAGGTTAGGGTTAGGGTTGCCATTCAGACTGTCATAAAGGCTACAGCTCCAGGGACATTTGCACTGCAAATGGCATGGCAAGAGGAGCACGGCACTGCAACAGCATTGCTTCTTTGTACACCTTTCTCATCTGGGACAGCCATGGTGATAAGGACCCTAAACTAGGCTGCAAGGTGCCATTTAGGTTGGGGTTAGGGTAGGGTTACCATTCAGACTGTCATAAAGGCTACAGCTTCAGGGACATTTGCGCTCCAAATGGCATGCCAAGAGGAGCACGGCACTGCAACAGCACTGCTTCTTTGTACACCTTTCTTATCTGGGACAGCCATGGTTATAAGGACCCTAAACTAGGCTGCAAGGTGCCATTTAGGTTAGGGTTAGGGTAGGGTTACCATTCAGGCTGCCATAAAGGCTACAGCTTCAGGGACATTTGCGCTCCAAATGGCATGCCAAGAGGAGCACGGCACTGCAACAGCATTGCTTCTTACCATACCTTTCTTGTCTGGGCCAGCCATTGTTCTTGGGACATTAGCATCAGCTGCGAGGTGCTCTTCTGATTAGGGTTAGGGTGTTGGGTTATGCAAACTGTTCAGAGATCCATAATAGCTGCAGCTCCAACTCCGGGGCAGGAAAGATCACTACAAGGAGAGCCTGGCTGTGTACTGCTATTATTCTTTCCACAACATTTTCATCTGGAGCAGCCATTCTGCTTGGGACTTGAAACTCAGCTCCAAGGTGCCATTTAGATTAGGGTTCGGGTTAGGTTTATGGTTATGGTTCAGGAACTCACAAAGCCCACATTGACAAGGACACTTGGGTTGCAAAAGTCATGCTGAGTGGAGCATGGCACAGCGAAGACATTGCTTGCTCCACACCTTTCTCATCTGGGTCAGCCATGGTGATTAGGACCCGAAAGTAAGCTGCAAGTTGACATTTAGTGTAGGGTTAGGGTTAGTGTTAGGGTTACCATTCAGACTGTCATAAAGGCTACAGCTCCAGGGACATTTGGGCTCTAAATGGCATGGCAAGAGGAGCACGGCACTGCAAAAGCATTGCTTCTTTCTACACCTTTCTCATCCGGGACATCCATGGTAATAAGGACCCTAAACTAAGCTGCAAGGTGCCATTTAGGTTAGGGTTAGGGGTACCATTCAGACTGTCATAAAGGCTACAGCTCCAGGGACATTTGGGCTCCAAATGGCATGGCAAGAGGAGCACGGCACTGCAACAGCATTGCTTCTTTGTACACCTTTCTCATCTGGGACAGCCATGGTGATAAGGACCCTAAACTAAGCTGGAAGGTGCCATTTAGGTTAGGGTTAGGGTTAACATTCAGACTGTCATAAAGGCTACAGCTCCAGGGACATTTGGGCTCCAAATGGCATGGCAAGAGGAGCACGGCACTGCAAAAGCATTGCTTCTTTCTACACCTTTCTCATCTGGGACAGCCATGGTAATAAGGACTCTAAACTAAGCTGCAAGTTGCCATTTAGGTTAGGGTTAGGGTTACCATTCAGACTGTCATAAAGGCTACAGCTCCAGGGACATTTGCACTGCAAATGGCATGCCAAGAGGAGCATGGCACTGCAACAGCATTGCTTCTTTGTACACCTTTCTCTTCTGGGACAGCCATGGTGATAAGGACCCTAAACTAGGCTGCAAGGTGCCATTTAGGTTGGGGTTAGGGTAGGGTTACCATTCAGACTGTCATAAAGGCTACAGCTTCAGGGACATTTGCGCTCCAAATGGCATGCCAAGAGGAGCACGGCACTGCAACAGCACTGCTTCTTTGTGCACCTTTCTTATCTGGGACAGCCATGGTTATAAGGACCCTAAACTAGGCTGCAAGGTGCCATTTAGGTTAGGGTTAGGGTAGGGTTACCATTCAGTCTGCCATAAAGGCTACAGCTCCAGGGACATTTGCGCTCCAAATGGCATGCCAAGAGGAGCAAGGCACTGTAACAGCATTGTTTCTTACCATTCCTTTCTTGTCTGGGCCAGCCATTGTTCTTGGGACATTAGCATCAGCTGCGAGGTGCTCTTCTGATTAGGGTTAGGGTGTTGGGTTATGCAAACTGTTCAGAGATCCATAATAGCTACAGCTCCAACTCCGGGGCAGGAAAGATCACTACAAGGAGAGCCTGGCAGTGTACTGCTATTATTCTTTCCTCAACATTTTCATCTGGACCAGCCATTCTGCTTGGGACTTGAAACTCAGCTCCAAGGTGCCATTTAGATTAGGGTTCGGGTTAGGTTTAGGGTTATGGTTCAGGAACTCACAAAGGCCACATTGAAAAGGACACTTGGGTTGCAAAAGTCATGCTGAGTGGAGCATGGCACTGCGAAGACATTGCTTGCTCCACACCTTTCTCATCTGGGTCAGCCATGGTGATTAGGACCCGAAAGTAAGCTGCAAGTTGACATTTAGGGTAGGGTTAGGGTTAGTGTTAGGGTTACCATTCAGACTGTCATAAAGGATACAGCTCCAGGGACATTTGCGCTCCAAATGGCATGGCAAGAGGAGCACGGCACTGCAACAGCATTGCTTCTTACCATACCTTTCTTGTCTGGGCCAGCCTTTGTTCTTGGGACATTAACATCAGCTGCGAGGTGCTCTTCTGATTAGGGTTAGGGTGTTGGGTTATGCAAACTGTTCAGAGACCCATAATAGCTGCAGCTCCAACTCCGGGGCAGGAAAGATCACTACAAGGAGAGCCTGGCAGTGTACTGCTATTATTCTTTCCACAACATTTTCATCTGGACCAGCCATTCTGCTTGGGACTTGAAACTCAGCTCCAAGGTGCCATTTAGATTAGGGTTCGGGTTAGGTTTATGGTTATGGTTCAGGAACTCACAAAGCCTACATAGAAAAGGACACTTGGGTTGCAAAAGTCATGCAGAGTGGAGCATGGCACAGCGAAGACATTGCTTGCTCCACACCTTTCTCATCTGGGTCAGCCATGGTGATTAGGACCCGAAAGTAAGCTGCAAGTTGACATTTAGGGTAGGGTTAGGGTTAGTGTTAGGGTTACCATTCAGACTGTCATAAAATCTACAGCTCCAGGGACATTTGCGCTCCAAATGGCATGGCAAGAGGAGCATGGCACTGCAACAGCATTGCTTCTTACCATACCTTTCTTGTCTGGGCCAGCCATTGTTCTTGGGACATTAGCATCAGCTGCGAGGTACTCTTCTGATTAGGGTTAGGGTGTTGGGTTATGCAAACTGTTCAGAGACCCATAATAGCTGCAGCTCCAACTCCGGGGCAGGAAAGATCACTACAAGGAGAGCCTGGCAGTGTACTGCTATTATTCTTTCCTCAACATTTTCATCTGGACCAGCCATTCTGCTTGGGACTTGAAACTCAGCTCCAAGGTGCCATTTAGATTAGGGTTCGGGTTAGGTTTAGGGTTATGGTTCAGGAACTCACAAAGCCTACATAGAAAAGGACACTTGGGTTGCAAAAGTCATGCAGAGTGGAGCATGGCACAGCGAAGACATTGCTTGGTCCACACCTTTCTCATCTGGGTCAGCCATGGTGATTAGGACCCGAAAGTAAGCTGCAAGTTGACATTTAGCGTAGGGTTAGGGTTAGTGTTAGGGTTACCATTCAGACTGTCATAAAGGCTACAGCTCCAGGGACATTTGGGCTCCAAATGGCATGGCAAGAGGAGCACGGCACTGCAAAAGCAATGCTTCTTTCTACACCTTTCTCATCTGGGACAGCCATGGTGATAAGGACCCTAAACTAAGCTGCAAGGTGGCGTTTAGGTTAGGGTTAGGGTCGGGTTACCATTCAGACTGTCATAAAGGCTACAGCTCCAGGGACATTTGCACTTGAAATGGCATGCCAAGAGGAGCACGGCGCTGCAGCAGCGTTGCTTCTTTCTACACGTTTCTCATCTGGGTCAGCCATGGTGATAAGGACCCTAAACTAAGCTGGAAGGTGCCATTTAGGTTAGGGTTAGGGTTAACATTCAGACTGTCATAAAGGCTACAGCTCCAGGGACATTTGGGCTCCAAATGGCATGGCAAGAGGAGCACGGCACTGCAAAAGCATTGCTTCTTTCTACACCTTTCTCATCTGGGACAGCCATGGTAATAAGGACTCTAAACTAAGCTGCAAGTTGCCATTTAGGTTAGGGTTAGGGTTGCCATTCAGACTGTCATAAAGGCTACAGCTCCAGGGACATTTGCACTGCAAATGGCATGGCAAGAGGAGCACGGCACTGCAACAGCATTGCTTCTTTGTACACCTTTCTCATCTGGGACAGCCATGGTGATAAGGACCCTAAACTAGGCTGCAAGGTGCCATTTAGGTTGGGGTTAGGGTAGGGTTACCATTCAGACTGTCATAAAGGCTACAGCTCCAGGGACATTTGCGCTCCAAATGGCATGCCAAGAGGAGCACGGCACTGCAACAGCACTGCTTCTTTGTGCACCTTTCTTATCTGGGACAGCCATGGTTATAAGGACCCTAAACTAGGCTGCAAGGTGCCATTTAGGTTAGGGTTAGGGTAGGGTTACCATTCAGGCTGCCATAAAGGCTACAGCTTCAGGGACATTTGCGCTCCAAATGGCATGCCAAGAGGAGCACGGCACTGCAACAGCATTGCTTCTTACCATACCTTTCTTGTCTGGGCCAGCCATTGTTCTTGGGACATTAGCATCAGCTGCGAGGTGCTCTTCTGATTAGGGTTAGGGTGTTGGGTTATGCAAACTGTTCAGAGATCCATAATAGCTGCAGCTCCAACTCCGGGGCAGGAAAGATCACTACAAGGAGAGCCTGGCTGTGTACTGCTATTATTCTTTCCACAACATTTTCATCTGGACCAGCCATTCTGCTTGGGACTTGAAACTCAGCTCCAAGGTGCCATTTAGATTAGGGTTCGGGTTAGGTTTAGGGTTATGGTTCAGGAACTCACAAAGCCTACATAGAAAAGGACACTTGGGTTGCAAAAGTCATGCTGAGTGGAGCATGGCACAGCGAAGACATTGCTTGGTCCACACCTTTCTCATCTGGGTCAGCCATGGTGATTAGGACCCGAAAGTAAGCTGCAAGTTGACATTTAGGGTAGGGTTAGGGTTAGTGTTAGGGTTACCATTCAGACTGTCATAAAGGATACAGCTCCAGGGACATTTGCGCTCCAAATGGCATGCCAAGAGGAGCATGGCACTGCAACAGCATTGCTTCTTACCATACCTTTCTTGTCTGGGCCAGCCATTGTTCTTGGGACATTAGCATCAGCTGCGAGGTACTCTTCTGATTAGGGTTAGGGTGTTGGGTTATGTAAACTGTTCAGAGATCCATAATAGCTACAGCTCCAACTCCGGGGCAGGAAAGATCACTACAAGGAGAGCCTGGCAGTGTACTGCTATTATTCTTTCCTCAACATTTTCATCTGGACCAGCCATTCTGCTTGGGACTTGAAACTCAGCTCCAAGGTGCCATTTAGATTAGGGTTCGGGTTAGGTTTAGGGTTATGGTTCAGGAACTCACAAAGCCCACATAGACAAGGACACTTGGGTTGCAAAAGTCATGCTGAGTGGAGCATGGCACAGCGAAGACATTGCTTGGTCCACACCTTTCTCATCTGGGTCAGCCATGGTGATTAGGACCCGAAAGTAAGCTGCAAGTTGACATTTAGCGTAGGGTTAGGGTTAGTGTTAGGGTTACCATTCAGACTGTCATAAAGGCTACAGCTCCAGGGACATTTGGGCTCCAAATGGCATGGCAAGAGGAGCACGGCACTGCAAAAGCATTGCTTCTTTCTACACCTTTCTCATCTGGGACAGCCATGGTGATAAGGACCCTAAACTAAGCTGCAAGGTGCCGTTTAGGTTAGGGTTAGGGTAGGGTTACCATTCAGACTGTCATAAAGGCTACAGCTCCAGGGACATTTGCACTTGAAATGGCATGCCAAGAGGAGCACGGCGCTGCAACAGCGTTGCTTCTTTCTACACGTTTCTCATCTGGGTCAGCCATGGTGATCAGGACCCTAAACTAAGCTGCAAGGTGCCATTTAGGTTAGGGTTAGGGTAGGGTTACCATTCAGACTGTCATAATGGCTACAGCTCCAGGGACATTTGCACAGCAAATGGCATGGCAAGAGGAGCACGGCACTGCAACAGCATTGCTTCTTACCATACCTTTCTTGTCTGGGCCAGCCATTGTTCTTGGGACAGTAGTATCAGCTGCGAGGTTCTCTTCTGATTAGGGTTAGGGTGTTGGGTTATGCAAACTGTTCAGAGATCCATAATAGCTACAGCTCCAACGCTGGGGCAGGAAAGATCGCTATAAGGAAAGCCTGGCAGTGTACTGCTATTATTCTTTCCTCAGCATTTTCATCTGGACCTGCCATTCTGCTTGGGACTTGAAACTCAGCTCCAAGGTGCCATTTAGATTAGAGTTCGGGTTAGGTTTATGGTTAGGGTTCAGGTACTGACAACACCTACATAGACAGGGACACTTGGGTTGGAAATGTCATGCTGATTGGAGCACGACACTGCGAAGACATTGCTTGGTCCACACCTTTCTCATCTGGGTCAGCCATGGTGATTAGGACCCTAAACTAAGCTGCAAGTTGACATTTAGGTTAGGGTTAGTTTTAGTCTAAGGGTTACCATTCAGACTGTCATCAAGGCTACAGCTCCAGGGACATTTGGGCTCTAAATGGCATGCCAAGAGGAGCACGGCACTACAACAGCATTGCTTCTTTCTACATCTTTCTCATCTGGGACAGCCATGGTGATAAGGACCCTAAACTAAGCTGCAAGGTGCCATTTAGGTTAGGGTTAGGGTTAGTTTTAGGGTTACCATTCAGACTGTCATAAAGGCTACAGCTCCAGGGACATTTGGACTGCAAATGGCATGCCAAGAGGAGCACGGCACTGCAACAGCATTGCTTCTTACCATACCTTTCTTGTCTGGGCCAGCCATTGTTCTTGGGACATTAGCATTAGCTGCGAGGTTCTCTTCTGATTAGGGTTAGGGTGTTGTGTCATGCAAACTGTTCAGAGATCCTTAATAGCTACAGCTACAACTCCGGAGCAGGAAAGATCACTACTAGGAGAGCCTGGCAGTGTACTGCTATTATTCTTTCCACAACATTTTCACCTGGACCAGCCATTCTGCTTGGGATTTGAAATTCAATTCCAAGTAGCCATTTTGATTAGGATTATTGTAAGGGTTATGTTAAGGGTTTGGGTTCAGGCACTCATAAAATCTACATAGACAGGGACACTTGGGTTGCAAAATTCATGCTGAGTGGAGCACGACACTGCGAAGACATTGCTGTGTCCACACGTTTCTCATCTTGGACATCCATGGTGATTAGGACCCTAAACTAAGCTGCAAGTTGACATTTAGGTTAGGGTTAGGGTTAGGGTTACCATTCCATCTGTCATAAAGGCTACAGCACCAGGGACATTTGGACTGCAAATGGCATGCCAAGAGGAGAATGGCACTGCAACTGCTTTGCTTCTTTCTACACCTTTCTCATCTGGGACAGCCATGGTGATAAGGACCCTAAACTAAGCGCCGAGGTGCCATTTAGGTTAGGGTTAGGGTTACCATTCAGACTGTCATAAAGGCTACAGCTCCAGGGACATTTGCGCTCCAAATGTCATGCCAAGGGGAGCACGGCACTGCAATAGCATTGCTTCTTACCATGCCTTTCTTGTCAGGGCCAGCCATTTTTCTTGGGAAATTAGCATCAGCTGCGAGGTGCTCTTCTGATTAGGGTTAGGGCGTTGGGTTATGCAAAGTGTTCAGAGATCCATAATAGCTACAGCTCCAACTCCGGGGCAGGAAAGATCACTACAAGGAGAGCCTGGCAGTGTACTGCTATTATTCTTTCCACAACATTTTCATGTGGACCAGCCATTCTGCTTGGGACTTGAAATTCAGCTTCAAGGTGCCATTTAGATTAGGGTTAGGGTAAGGTTTAGGGTTATTTTTCAGGAACTCACAAAGCCTACATAGACAGGGACACTTGGGTTGCAAAAGTCATGCTGAGTGGAGCACGATACTGCGAAGACATTGCTTGGTCCACACCTTTCTCATCTGGGTCAGCCGTGGTGATTAGGGCCTTAAACTAAGCTGCAAGGTGGCATTTAGATTAATGTTAGTGTTAAGGTTAGGGTTACCATTCAGATTGTCATAAGGGCTACAGCTCCAGGGACATTTGCACTGCAAATGGCATGCCAAGAGGAGCATGGCACTGCAACAGCTTTGCTTCTTTCTACACCTTTCTCATCTGGGACAGCCATGGTGATAAGGACCCTAAACTAAGCTGCAAGGTGCCATTTAGATTAGGCTTAGGGTTACCATTCAGACTGTCATAAAGGCTACAGCTCCAGGGACATTTGCACTGCAAATGGCATGCCAAGAGGAGCACGGCATTGCAACAGCTTTGCTTCTTTCTACACATTTCTCATCTGGAACAGCCATGGTGATAAGGACCCTAAACTATGCCTCAAGGTTAGGGTTACCATTCAGACTGTCATAAGGGCTACAGCTCCAGGGTCATTTGGACTGCAAATGGCATGCCAAGAGGAGCACGGCACTGCAACAGCATTGCTTCTTACCATGCTTTTTTTGTCAGGGCCAGCCATTTTTCTTGGGACATTAGCATCAGCTGCGAGGTGCTCTTCTGATTAGGGTTATGGCGTTGGGTTATGCAAACTGTTCAGAGATCCATAATAGCTACAGCTCCAACTCCGGGGCAGGAAAGATCACTACAAGGAGAGCCTGGCAGTGTACTGCTATTATTCTTTCCGCAACATTTTCATGTGGACCAGCCATTCTGCTTGGGACTTGAAACTCAGCTCCAAGGTGCCATTTAGATTAGGGTTAGAGTTAGGTTTAGGGTTATGGTTCAGGAACTCACAAAGCCTACATAGACAGGGACACTTGGGTTGCAAATGTCATGCCGTGTGGAGCACAGCGCTGGAAAGACATTGCTTGGTCCACACCTTTCTTTTCTGGGCCAGCCATGGTGATTGGGACTTTAAACTTAGGTCCAGCACGCCATTTAGATTCGGGTGAGGGTTACTGTTCAGAGATCTGTAATGCCTACATCTCCAGGGGCACTGGGCCTGCTAAGCTCAACATAAGGAGAGCATGGAAGTGTGCCACTATTAATCTTTCAGCACTTCTTTCATCTGGACCAGGCGTGGTGCTTGAGACTGTAAACTCAGCTCCAAGGTGCCATTTAGATTAGGGTTATTGTTAGGGTTACCGTTCAGACTATTATAAAGCCTACTGCTCCAGAAACATTGGGGCTGCAAATGTCATGGCAAGGGGATCATAGCACTGCAGTAGCATTGCTTCTTACCATACCTTTGTTTTCTGGGCCAGCCATTGTTCTTGGGACATTAACATCAGCTGTGAGGTGCTCTTCTTATTATGGTTAGGGTGTTGGGTTATGCAAACTGTTCAGAGATCCAGTATAGCTACAGCTCCAACGCCAGGGCGGCAAAGATCATTACAAGGAGAGCCTGGCAGTGTACTGCTATTATTCTTTCCACAGCATTTTCATCTGGACCAGCCATTCTGCTTGGGACTTGAACCTCTCGGGTATTTGTAAATGTAGGGAAGGACAGGTGACTCAGCCAGGTTACCTCAAAAATGCAAGGAGAGGGGGATCCCCAAGGTTTCACAGCCCCACATACCATCTAGTGATCCGTTCTGTCAGTGGGGTTTACTAATTTTTAGTCCACCATTAGAATGTTTTAGAAAGCATGGTAATTCTAGGAAATGTATTATAGAATATATGGGACAGATTCTGCTTGTATTTGCACCATCTTCAGTGCTGGTTTATTATGGGAGGTAAATGTATCTACCCCATATTTAAATATGTGTAGCTAAGAACAGGATTTGGCCTTACTACTTTTATATATACTGCGTAAAAGCACTTTAAAATTTGTATTTCTTGCTAAATAGCATAAAATTACATCCTTTCAGGTTAATTAAACCATTTTGCAATGCTGGTTGCTGTTGATGGAATATTAAATGTCAGATTCAGAATAAGCACTTATGCTTCTTGATTATAAATGGCTTCCTTTTAAATATCCCAGACATACATATATGGTCAATACATCTAAAGTGCATGGATTTCTGCTTTTCTCTGTCTGCATTTTCATTTGGTCTGCAATAGGGTCAAACTCCCACTTGTATCAAAGACTGAATAAATACTCTCAGGAGCTGATCAGGCCCAACATAGTATTCTTTACATAGCCAAAAATTTCTAGTGAAGGCAACTGAGTATTCAGCAGGAAATGATAAGCAAAAGTAGACTCACACTTACTGTGTGATGCTTCATTGTAAGAATCTAGGAGCAATCTCTCCAAATTTGTTTCTGTGGGGACTGGCGAACGAACACCATGCTGCAAGAACTTAAACAACCTGGAAACAATAGGAAGTCCCAGTTTTGGAGACTGTGCTATGGGGTTCTGTCATCTGCAGCCTTTGTGTCACTAAGCATCCTCTCTATAGGTTCATGTGAAGTGGGATGTAGGCATGAATGTGCTTATTCAGTGTTGATGGAATGGGTTTTCTTTCTGCAAGTATCTGGGAAGAGTCTCTACTGAGGAACATGACTGGAAGTCGATTAACTAAAATTACTTTTGTTTTGCCAGTGATTTCTGATACGGCAGAAGACTGGCAGAGGTCTCAGCTTCTTTGTATATATGGATCCTTATAGCCAGAAGTGATTACCTAGCCTGTGTACAGAGACCCAAACAAAAGAGACCAGGTGAAAGGAGAGAAATGCATTTGCTTGAATTTTATGCCTTTTGGGGGGACCTATTTAAACTTGCTAACAGGGGAAGTCTTAAAATGTAGGAATATATAGGCAGTCCCCTTAAGGAAGTTTCTCGGATTTTTTTATACATGCTTAGATATCATCCATGTAAACAAAGTTCTGAATCCCTTGTTCTAATGCTTAGGGTTTATAGCACATTATTGTTCTGACTCTTATCAGAGTAGCTCCCTTGGAGAGCTTTGATTCACTTCAGAAAACCAAAGAAAAAAAAAGCTCTAAAAATGGTATACACTGTAGTTATTTCATTGTAATTGGAGGCTGTCTGTGCCTCACAGAAATTACCAGGCAGGCATTCTTGAAAATGTCAGAATTTTCAAGTTAGTTCCATTTAAAAAGGGGGGATAAGAATGTGAGGGGATGGATAAAAAATTTGAGGGCTGTGTGGCTTGAAGTGCAGTTTGTTGTAATGAAGGATGATCAACTTTGGGGCTGGGGAAATCATCTCTTAGGTTTTCTAAATTACAGGATGCATAAAAACATCTGCTTATATACTGTTACTTTAATAAAAGGCACCACTTTAGGAAATGAAAGGCTTTGGAATATTGCCAAATGTTTTAGTTCTATTTATTGTCAAAAGGTGGCTTTTCATTATTGTTGATTAATTTGAAGGAATTTGAGTGTTTGATACCAGTCTGCAAACTCTGTATTTACCTTTTTTCAGTGTTCATATTGCAAATACATGCGCGATAAGATTTTCTGTTGGTGTTATATCAGATTTAGCAACTGGTCTGCTATTAATCTCATAATGTGCATTTGTGTCTAAATTAATCGGAAAACTGTATCAGAAAATACTGCTCTTAAATTATTTTATGTATAAACGTGGGGCAGGCATAGAGAGAGAGAGACACTAGATGCTGTAAATACAGAATGCTGATGAATATTCAAGTAGTAAATAGAAATATCTTAGAAGTCATTCCTGACAGTAATAAAGGCAGCAATTTGATTTCATCTGTGGATAATAAACTGGTTTCACATTGCAATAAAAGTGGTGCTTATGTTATATTAATATTTATTAGCACTTATTGATGTTAGGGTTTAGTTGTTATCTTTTCTTCACATCACAGCCATTTTATAAAAATTGAAGTTAAATTGCTACACAATAAGCAATTAAAAGTGTTTGTGTATGTGAAAGAGACAGGGAAAAAAATTCTGTCTGTGGAGGTATTTCTGTATGGAAGGGCAGACTCTCACTGCCTAAGAATCTGGATAGTCGTGCTCAAAATGATGGAGTTATGTGAGTTTTCACTAGTTAAAGATTTGGCTCTCTGAATGCATATTTCATAAGCACTGTTCTGCTGTTTATATCAGAAGTGTTTGTATGGGTTTCCTGTTGTTTAATGATATATTTTTGTATTCCTTGCTTTGACTGTTTGCAGTGCCTCATAAAGGGAAGAGACTGTGTATTACATTCAGTAGCCTTTTTTGTGTGACGTGCAAAGGATTGCTAACTTGCAGGATAATGTGAGTCAGAAAGTGATCTGATCCAAATTTAACCAAATTTGCTCATCTCTAAATTTAGAGAATAGCTGAATGGCAACATAGATATATTTCCATCAGTGACAAGGACAGAGTGTTGGCGGATGCCTGTTAACAGCTATATCGTGTGGTTCTGATACTCATCTATGTGTGTATGGGTGGGAAAAGTGTAGTTACTAACTTTTATTTATCATGAGCCTGCTTCTTCTTTGACTGCTTTTAAATCGCTCTTAGGCTTGATGTTCTTTCAGTGCAGATATTCTTGTGCAGAAGGTACGCTGTAGTCTTGAGTCACATTTTTGTCCTCTGAGTAGAAAGACTTGCATTGCACTTGGATTTTTATCATTATGAAAACTGAAACATAGACCCTTTTAAAATAAGCCAGGTACCAAGCAAGGTAAGACAAACCAAAATTCTTTTTGTTGAGCTTACAGTCGGTGTTCAATATCAATAATTTCAGAAAACAGGTTCAAGTCTATCCTTTAATTGAGCATAACACTGGGTTTAATGTGCCTAATTCACATTTTCTGTAGGATTAATCATGTGCTTGTAACTGAGTTTGTGTTTACCTGCTTTTCTGTGCTGGGGTCTTAATCTTTTCGATTATTCAAATTCTTTGGCCATTTGGACAGTATTTATTGTCCTTGGAGATTTGACAAGTGAAAGCAAGAGCATGTTCCCACTGCTTTTATACAAGACATTTAGTTTAATGGGTACAACTGTTTTGGTTTGGGTTGGGTTGGGTTGTTTTTTTTTTATCCCTCAATAAGATGATTATTATAGACCTCTGTTTAGCCTGTTTGATTTTATTAAGACCCCGGTTCAGTGACTGTGTCATCAAATTTGCACATATAGTAATGGATAGTGATATTACAAAACATTTGATTGCTGTATCCCTCACTGAATAAAACAATGAGACTGGCTGGTTTGGAGATAAGTTAATTTTTACATGCAAAATCACTGAACTAGCAGTGATTGAATAGGTAGTACCAGAAAGTTCATGACAGGTTTGATAAAATTAAAGTAATACCATGTTTCCTGTAGTTTGCTGAAATGGTAATGATGATGTAATGGTCTTTCCTTAAGTGTTTCTGTCCTTAAGTTGAAAAATAAAAACACAAATAAGCCTTATTTAATTTAATGTAATATTCATTTCTCTTTAAAGAATTGGTACACTAAAGTATTTTTTAAAGACAGCTATTTTAGCATAATAACAATGAGAACATTGTAGAAATTTGTTAGGGATACTATGGGGTATGATTTTTTAAGGATATATGTAGTAATTAATTAGCATGTCCTCTCATAAAAGGTCCCATGACCCTATTTGCTTTTAGAATGTTTTCTTCAGAATGAAACATTACTATTCATTTTCCCCTGCACTTTTCTTTTCAAAATATAAGCAAATAATCTATATTTTGTTGACTTGTGTTACTTTTTAATGTCTCTTGTTATACAGGAAATTAGACACTTCATTTGTTAGTATTGCTGGAAAAGCCCAGCCTCCCTATTAAGTATGAGAAGATAAAAGGTTTCAGGTTTTTTGTGTTCTTAATGTGGGCTCTGAAGCCAGAGTAAATGGCTTTGAGCTATCAGTATGATGGCTCAAAGTGTTTATATTTTGTTCTCAGGTCCTGAGGAATATGAGCTTAAACTCTGGTTCCTCTAGCCTGTGTCTAGAAATTGTTTCTGAATTTAGAAGTTATTACATAGAAGGAGAAGCAACCTTTGACTTGATATACATGTCCTTCAATAAGTTTGTAAATCTTCCTAATAACAAAGTATTACTCAACAAATTTTATGAGCATTTTTAAATAAATGAATTTGCAGTATCTCTACTGAAGTCAAGTATAGTGAAGCTAGATTCATACCAGCAGAGTTAATCTACAAGACTGCATCACTACCATTTTCCTAATAGTAATACAATAGGCTTTGTATGCCATTAATGATCATTACTATTACATTTTCTTTGAAAAGGAACTTAAAAAACCCCACAATCTTTGTGACCTATTCATCCTAAATTTTATGATTTTTCAGTTTGCAGCATCAAGATGGAGGCTTATACAGAACTTTCATGTCTGTAAGTAGAAGATGACTGAAGACTTGAGTAGCATCCCTTACTAGTATTTTGCTTTTTGGTCAATGTCATGATGTAAATAACCCTGTGTGAGTAAGAGTCAGTCAGTCTAAAAAATTAATAGACATTTCAGGTAGTAAAGTTCTCTTTTGTCTCCCTGGCAATTGTTTGGGATTTAAGATACCATTTTCCAATTAAAGAGAAACCCAACAAAACAACAAAACCAACCAACAACTAACTCCCACCCAAAAAATCAAAAAACCAAAAACCCAGCAAAAAAAAAAAGACAACCCAAGCAACAAAATTTCTTCCTTTTAGGTCTGGGAATGACTGGGTTGAAGTCCTGATCTCTGCGATGATCTCCATATGGGTACCTGCGCAGACCTTCATTGAATTAAGACTCATAAAGGTTCATGTTTCTGCCTTTATGAAGGCATTATTGTTGTGCTATCTAATTTGCAAAGTATGCAAGCTGAAAACATAGGACATATAGCTGAAAAATAGGACGTATTTTCTCCTGTCTTTTATGTCTATCAGAAGAGTTTTAAACTAGATCTTTAGAAGTACTTCAGTGTTGAAATGGACCTAGCTGTCTGGAGTTCAAAACTTAGATCTTCAGACTCTGCTCAGTAGCTGTCAAGTCTGAATCCAGGTGAAATCCATAATGTCTCTATTTCTACTAGTCATATTCCCTATGTGCCAAAATGTTTGCACTGGGGCATTGTAAGAACTGCTGTGCTGATAACAGGGCTGAACTACAAGGTGGTCAATACATTGGTTGGAACTGTGGGTTGTCTTTTCCCCAAAGTGTTCTCTAACCACTGGGCCATAAGACCACATTCTTCTCTCACTGACTAATTTAGCAGAAAATCTTGGAAGAAGAGTCTTTCTCCCAGGTATGTTCTGATATTTAAATGGCTTACAGAGCCATGTGTGAGTATAGGAACTGAAATCTTTCTCTGGAGTGAACGAACTCCTGAGAAACTGGTTGAAGGGAAAGATGGGAAGGAGGAAGAAAGGAAAGCATAGCTTTCTTGGAGTGTGTTTTGAGTGAAAGTGGTTGAACACCTATTAGACTTCAGGGAGGGGCTCAAGGAGGTGAATCCCAGTGAAGCAGGTCTCCTCTTTCAGAGCAGAGTACCAAGGCCTGGAGTCAGTATCACAGTAAAACACTCCTATTGAATGCATCTATCTAGACATCTATCTTCTGCCCTAGGGTGCTGATTTGCAAATTTCTTCCTGAAGTGCCCCATCAAACTCTGGATACCCTACACAGGGAAACTTGGATGCCTAATTGAGACCTGCAGTAAGGCACCTAAGAGCTGGACACTGTACCATGCGTACCTTCATGTGTTTGTTGGTTCAGTTCAAGGTACAGAATTGTTGCCACCTCAAATGTGATGTTTCCATGCTTGCCAAGAAGCAAACTTTCAGGTGTCCAGAGAATATTAATGGATAAATATGAAGCACATCAGGATTTTATTGTCTTTAAGGCTTGGTAGCAGGTGAGGGGGTGGGGGTGAGAAGGTGATTTTGAACTTTTTAGCTTGAGCTAGGTTGGATAGAGGCACATTGGAGCGTTTTCTGAAACTCGGCTTACCTTGAAAGACATCCCAGTATCCAAGTTTATCTGGGACTAGCAGGATGAAGCATCCTAAGTAGAAGCCAGAAAAAGTCATGTGGGCTAGATAGTAGACCAGAGTTGTAGTTTGATTTTTTCTGTTTTTCTTCTTATAATTTCTGCACTTCAGAACAGATGCAGTTTTGAGGCTCAGAAACAGAGGAACCTTTGCTGACTTTAGTGTTTATAAGACTAGTTCTGCTAGCGCTAATATTAATGCAGCAGCTCAGGAGGAAGAGGAGTTTTTCTACTTACTTTAAAATTTCCTCGCTCTGTTATTGTAAGGAAACACTGGTGCTCACTTCGGTTATTTACAACTCTGGAAAAATATTATGTTTAATATATTATTATGTGTTCTGAAATGTGTGTTCATGTATTCACATATATATATTGTGTGTGTATATATATATATCTTATGTATGTATGTATGAATTTATTTATGTAAGCATAAATTTGCCAAATCCTGTTGCTGTCTGAACAAATCAGCATTAAAGATTAGCCCTTTTATTTGGATCATCAAAGAATCAATTACATTTGTAAGTGAATACTGTAGTTTATCACCCTCCAAAACTAAATGAGGTGCTGCTGTATTTCAGTTTTTTCTTTTAATTCAAAGGAGGCTGATACGTACCAATATCTGTAATGATTTTTCACAGCTGCAATCCTAGGACTGTGGAATACCAAAGTTAAAAATTCAATAGCAATGATAATTCTGTCATGCTGTAGTAAAGCAGTATTTTCCACTGGGTTTTGTTGATGGGCAAGTGGCTCAATATTGCTGAGTAGTCTGCCTACAGAAAAATGGAGGAAGCTAATGGGAAGTGCTGCCCATACAAATTAACATTTCCTGAGAAAGTTATTGCTTCATTTTACAACTAAATATATTAACAGTAGAATTTTAAGATCAGTCATGTTTATACACACTTTATGTGTAATTCAGGCAAAGTCTTCATGTTCCTTCACCAAGTTCTATGCTCAAGGAATTTACTTTTGGTAATAACATCCAGTTATTATGGCTGAACTGATTTGATAGCTTCCATGCTTCAAAAAGGTTGGAACCATCATTCCATTTTTCTGTTCCTCTGCCTTTGTGGTCTTTGTCCATCCATCCCTTCCGCCCAGCTAAGAATCCTTGCTTTAACCCTTGCCTTTATACTGTGCTTATTAGATACTTTCCTAAGTAAATTCAACTAGCCGAAAACTTTCTTTATCCTGGTTAGCAAGCTGTTAGTTCAGCTTAGTTCAGCTCAGGGCCTGACATAAAGGGACTGTTAGCCGTGAGCAATTAGATCATCTCAGGCTGTCACTTCCCTCATGTTTTCCAGTTCTTCGGAGTGACTGAAGAATGCATAATAAAAACCCAGAGCAAGAACTGCAAAAGCAGTTCTAGCACCCTAGCACGTTGTGGGTGCTAAAGTGGAATAATTTGGAAGATAATTTTTCTGTAGCTCCTAATGGGCTGCAGGGGCCATTCTGATAGGTGAGGATTCCTAAATCATTAAGGAATGATGGTTGTTTCCTCCTTTATTTTCCCTCACCCTGCCTTCTCTTTCCATACCCTAATCCTCATGTCCTGCAACTGGGGTAGAGCAGTCTCTTTCCATACCCTAATCCTCATGTCCTGCAACTGGGGTAGAGCAGTAGTACTTTAGCAGCGTCTGGGGCTCTGTTGAAGATTTTCGCTTACGCTTCAACTCACTTGAGGGAGAACTGCTTTGTGTGACACGCTATGCATGCATTTTCCCCTTTGCTCAGAAACATTTCTTCAGACTGAACAGAGAATAAGTAATTTGAAGACATTAGTCATTAAAAACAACATCAACCTAGAACAGTTTAGTACTTAAACAGCAAATGTATTACGAATCATCTGAGCAAGAGACTATAGGTGTGATCACAGCTGCTGAGCGTTGTTGTTGCAACTCAGTGAAACTATACTCATTTGTGCTGGAGGTGGAGACTTAATTAATTGAATATGATTTCTGAATAAAGCTTCACCTCACAGAACAGGTGTGTGCATGCTAATGCAGTCACACAGGCAGACTTTCTTCTTCTTTTTTATTTTTTCTTTCTTTTCAAAAATTTAGAGTGCTATCTAATGACTGCAGAAAATTCCTTACTTTCCTTTGATAAAAATAATGGTGCCTTAAAAAACCCAAACCCTAACCAGTAAATAATGTGGTGGAAGCTGTGTTTAAGAACTCGAATTTGGCACAGCTATCTGTCATTTTGCATAAGTAACTAGTGGGATTTCTGAACCAGGGAAACTCATGAACTTTATTCATCACGTTTTTCCTTTGCCAGAGTACACACCCACAGTGTGTTCAAACAGTTTGCACTTTTGAGTTTACCCAGATGGGAATGTGCAAGTGGCAAGTAGATAGTGATCTGAGAAGTCCAAAAGCCATGGTAAAAGCAGACATAACTTCCAGAGTGCTCTGAAAAGCCTAAGAGCCGCAGTAAAAGCAGAAAATTGTATGCATCACCTCTCCATGTATTCCTCTGCTACCATCGTGAGTTTTGATATGACTGTGGGTTTCCTTGCAGATGAGTGGTATGGAAAAGGTTGAGTATCAAGACCTCATCAGCAACTAAGAATCTGGTATACTGTTGTTTTCAAAGCAGGTGTGGAATTCAAGGTGATACCTTGCCTCTTGCTGCCTGTGGCTACCCTGGTTCTGGGCTACGTAGTGGGCAGTGAGAGCAGTTGTAGGCTGTTTGAGTGCAAAAACACCTTGTGCAGTTTGAGTCATTGTTAATTTGCTATAATGAGGGTTGGTTTAAATGGTATTTTAGTGTCTAAAGAAAGGATGGTTAAAAAATACTGATATTTAAAAAAAAACAATAGGACTTGTGTTTCTGATTGTCTACTTCATAACAATAATAGATGTGCATATGAGAGCATGATTAAGGAATTCTGAGTAAAAAGAAAGGAAGTGGGGAAAACAAACACTTTGAAAAGCTGGAAGAGAAATGTGTAAATGCCTATGAAATTCCAATTAAATTACCGTTTACACAAACTAGGTGTCTGAATTGCAGTCTCTTTGCATACAGTCTGGCTGTGAAACTGAAATGTGCCATTATTCCACCAGATTATTAAAAACACCATGCACAGTGATTTGACCATATTTTGAAATGAAAAATTATTTTCACAGACTTTTATAGAAGTCTAGAAGGAAAAAAAAAAATACGTATGCATGCACATGTTGCAGGAGCCTCAAAGTTACATCCAAGTGCACAGAGCTTTTTCTGGTGTTCTATGTGGAAAAATAATAACATTCAGATGGTTAGATTAGCTAGAGGACAGCAACTATCCTGGATTGTTGAGGTAAGGTGCTGCAAGTTTTAAGTCAAATGAACTTGGAGGCTGCGTATAGTGCTTGGCATTTATATAAAGCAAGCTCAAGGTTGAATGCTGTGTTCAAGTTGTAAAATGGATGTAGAATGGGTAAAAAAACCCTGCAATTACTTCAGTGACGATCCATTCAGGTTAAGAATTTTCATCTTTGCTGTTGCCATAGCAATCTGTTCCCCTGTCACTACCACATTAAAAATCCATTCTGTAAAACTGTTGTTGCCAATATTGAACACATAACAGACAAAAACATTTTTTTAATAGCTTAGGTGTCTTATTTGCCGCACGAAGACCTGGATCTTAGAGAGATGCATATGTAGTTTAAAAAGATTAGTGTTTCTGTAATACACTGTGCAAACACAGTATTTGTGCTGCACTGTTGATGTTAGTATAAAATAGTTTGCAAATAATGCAGCAATGCAGTGTCAGTTGAACTCAAATAATTGAGCTGTTCTGCTGAGATATAACAAACCCATATGTTCCTGAGTTAAGTGTTTATTTTGGTAACATGCTGTAGTGAAAAGCTTTTGAAACTACATGGCTTTTTAACCTTCTGTTACTCGGTGAGTATGATTCTTTACAGTTACTGACTTCAGTGACTTTCCCTGTACTGGTGTAATTCTGGAATGTAGGAAGAGCTGTGTCCCGAACAGTTTATGATCTAATCCTAAACTGCTCATGTATCCATGCTCAACAATGAGTTTTGTATGGATAATGAATTATAGGAACAGGTCCTTAAGCATTTTTTAGTACATCCAAATGAGAGGGAAAAGGAATTTGCAATTCATAGCAAACATAACAATGGTCTGACAAATATATTTATGCAAACAGCAAGATGTAAATATCTTTCAATAAAGTAGAGATACATATCTGGAGAGAGATTTATTAATTCAGGGTTGAAAGGCAGAAGTTTACTAAAATCGCAAACGTGCATAAGTTGTGGATTTAAAAACTCATGTATTGACTAAAGAAGTTATAATGTATTAGTAGAAAACTAAATGTATGGCCCTTGGTCTTATCATCTACAATGTAAATCTCGTCCTTATTTCTGCCTCAGCATCCTTCTATTCTCTAAACATCTCTAGCCTTCATCCTTTGAATTCTTATTATCTGTCCATACTGTACTTCTTTGTTTCACTTTTTGTCTTCCACTTGCCACTGTCCCCACACTTCTATCCCTCAGTTGTCTTTGAGAGCCTTGACTAGGGATGGTGTTGATTTAAAGCACAAGAAGCATAAGAGGAGAAAATATAGCAAATATTTACAATGCTATTTGGTATTAATAGAAGAATTGAGAGTGAGAAATTATTTTCTTTTTTAACTGCACTTGGCAATAACTTCTAAATCTTTCATTTTCTTTTGATCATGTAGGAGGAACTGCTTTTTTGTCTTTTAAGGCAACTGTGTCCGCCTGTTTTGGGGCTTTTGAGTTGGTTTCCTTTTTCTTAAATTCTTATAATTATTATTTTCTTAGTGAGTAATCTGACCACTGAAAAAGATCGTTTGATTTGCATCTCTTCATCTGTTTCTGCAGTTTGAAATGTGACCCTTTGGAGCGTGCTACTTAATTACGTTTACCCACCAACTGAAATTTCAGGACACCTACAGAGTGGGCCTGCTGATGTTCCTGTCTGAGGGCATCTGTAGCTTGCTGAAGCAAAAAAGGTGTCTCTGACATACGAGATAATTGTCTGCTCTGTATAAGTCACTGAAGACAGGCGTTTGGAAATGGTTTGTGTTGCAGCTGTATGCATTCAGTCGACATTAACCTCTACAGTGGGTGATGAAGTGGCTGAGGTTCCTGTTCCACTCCAGGGTTGAGGCTGCTGCTTGAGGTGGGAGTTAGCAAGGGATCATGAGCTCCCAAATGCTTGCCTGGGATAGTAAGTGCTGCTGGGTTTAAAATTCAGTTAATTAGACAGTATGAAAGACATCTGATCAGTTTCTTTTTATTTGAAAAAGGTCTCAGTATAAAGATAGATAGTAAATTTGGCTTAAATACATACTATCAAAGCAAAACAGTTCTGAGCAAATTGAAACTCATCTCTTCACTTTCTCCCATCGCTGCACATTTCAGTGCTCCCTCCACACTGTACGTGTTTCAGGGGGTCATCAGAAAAACCCAAGTAGACTTAGATAGAGGAGAGATTTGGAATTATCTTTGACTTTTGTGAACCTTTTTTATTAAAATGCTTAGAGCTGTAAATGTAAAAATAAGAAACTCATTTATCTTGACAAAAGTGCTGCCATAAACTATTCAGCACTCATAAAATAACCTTTTAAATTATTGTTTCTGCTGGTATCGATAAATTCATACAAAGTGCTTAAAGGTCAGGCATTGCCAGAAAAATGTCTTTTCAGCTTGTTAATTAAAGGTTTATACAAATGTGCACCAGCTTGCTCTTTGGACAAATTGGAAAAACGGAAAGAGGAAAAAAAAGGCCTACATGGATGAAAATGAGAGCATGGAATTAGTGAGTGATGAATATTTGATCCACCAGGCTCACCATGACAAGCTTGGGAGGTTTGTGAGTGAAAATAGGCGGCACTGTTAACAAGGGAAAGAAGTTTAGTTCCCTTTTTTTGAGGGAGGTGTCTTGATTACTCACTTCTTGCGGCCCATGAGCTGAGGACCCAGCTAGAACTGAATCATTAAGGTGAGTGTGAGCAGTATTTATCCTGCTGCAGCTTAAGACGTGGGGAGTTTGTCCAGTTCTCATTGCTTGGCCAAGAACATCAGATAAAGACATTTACTTTTTTGTTTGTCAGGCAAGTGGTTTTATCTTCTCCTTTATTTAGTGCTTAAACCGGAAAAAGGCAGTGCTCTGAAATGCACTGAAATATGTACCCAGAGCAAAACTGCCCAACCATCCATTCTAGCCACTGCATCTCCTTCATTGCAGAGACCACAACTGTGATTCCCTCTGCTTTATACTTTACCTCTTTCACTCGTCATCATAGAGACATCCTGACTGATCATTAAAGCCTGACCTAAAATGAGGTGACTCAGATGTGACTCTACATCCACAGATGAGATAATCAATAATCAATCATATGGATGAGACACTGGAAGTAAGAAGTCTGGGTTGCATTTCCACCTGCATAACGGTCTGGCCCTGACAACATAATTGTATCTCTAAATGTTGACTTTTTTCATCACTGAAACAGAGGCGATGATACTGACTTAGGTGAAGTACCCTGAGATAACAGATGAAGTGTGTTACAGGAAAAGTACGGAGGTTTCTGTCATTAAATTCTGCTGATATAACAGCTTGAACTATTTATTGCCCAAGCTGGGAAACAGTAGCAAAACAAGGTAAATCGTGAAAAGTAAAACAGATTCTTACATTTTTCTCTGTCTGAACATACTATAGTGTTACTATTAATGCGAGATTAAGGTTTTGAATTTTCCCTTGGCCATATGAGTTTTACACTGAGATTGTTTCTTTGAATATTAAATAACAGATCCTTACTCTAAAACTATTTGTAAACAGGAGGCTGCATCTTTGTCACTGAAAATTTCATAACCTAAGAAAGCCATAATTTGTTTTTTTCTTCTCTCAAGATTGCTGCAAAACTCATACTTCAGGAAAATAAATCTGACAAATTTTTTGACAGTGCAGGTGACAGAGCTAATGATAGTTCATTATTCTGATACCCACAGACAATACATCCTGGCTTTTGTCTTCAAGTGAAGCTAAGAAAACAGTGCAGAGTAGTTTTATGGTGTTTTTGCTTTTTTTCTCATTCCCATTCTTTTTGGCTCAATTGTTCAGTGTTTTGAAACATAAACCAGAAAAATGCATATTTTAATACATGGCATTCTGTTGGCCAGTTTGGAAATCCTTGCAAATTCTTGTGTATCTGTAGGAATAGGAATATCGGAATGTGTGTTTACAAGGTCACAGGTAGCATATACAAAAATGACGAGAGGTGCAGCCACTTAAAGCACGACCTTCCAGAAGGAAGAACTTCTTGTTTAACTTTCCTTAACTTGAACAAGAAGTTCTGTAGAACTTCTGGAAGGACATGCTTTAAGTGTGGCTGCACCTTCTGTAGCACTTCCGTACAGAATTCCTGTAGAGGGTATATGTGCAGCCCAGGAGAAGTTGTGGTGCTCCTGGTTTTCCAGGGAAAACTCATGCTTTACTCCATTGTGAAAGAAATCTCATTTCATGTATAAGCAGTGTTGGGATGGAGGGAAAATGTAGATCATACTTGTAATAAACATTCAGTTCCTCTAGTGTGGGTTGGAAATTTCACTTTGGTATTCACCTTAAAAAGCAGTTATCTGTGGTGAGTTAATTTTAGTTCATGCTAATATAAAGCAGGAAGTTGTGACACGTCCAGTAAGTGGCAGTAGCAGCAGGTGCCAACTCGAGTTCTCCTTCTCTCCAAACTGCAGGAATTCATCATGTTGTGCTTCCCAGTGTGTGAGGCTGTGATATGGTAGACAGGGTAAAGAAGTGATTCATTCAGATAGTTCATAGTAACCTTCCAATTGTTTTTATTCGTTGTGTCACCCGATAAGGATAACTGCAGTGGAAATGCTCCATTCTGTTACTCACTGTGGCCAATACCTTTGGGCGACAACCATCGGCGGAAATGCTGCTTTCTCCGTGCATCCTCCCCCTAACCTTGGCTCAAGATGAAGTTTAACGGAGTATATTTTTCCATGCATAAACCAGGGTACTGATAATCCGTCAATACTCAGGCAAAATAGTCTTGCATGTTTATAACAGTACAGCTCTTCTTATTGTTTAACTCAGGCAAATCTCATGCTAATTTTAATCTTTGCTGAATATAGAACATCATAGCCCCATATGTCTCCAAGAGGAGTAGCAGAAGTAAAAATATGAACTCTGTAGGACAAGTTTATTAAAAATATTCTGCATGAAAATGCATAGTATTCTTATCAGACTCTGTAGCTAGAATGAAATTGGCTGGTTTACCACTGTTGTGGTCTGAGGAGAACATACTGGTACAGATTTGCCGCAGTTTTGCTTTCCTCAAGCCGATTACATTGTATTTTGCTTTCTATTGAGAAATTTCTTCACCAGATTGGGTTATTATTAGCATACTTTATCTTGCTGGCTGTGATCCGATGCTTTTGTTTTGAGGGGAGTTAAATTTAGAGAAATTCAGGAAGCATTTCTTTACTGAGAGGGTGGTCAAACACTGAAACAGGCTTCCTAGAGATGGTCAGTGGCCCGAGCCTGTCTGTGTTAAAGAGGCATTTGGAAAATGCCCTTAACATGCTTTAAATTTTGGTCAGGCAGTTGGACTAGATGATCATTGTAAGCCCCTTCCAACAGAAATAGTTTATTATATTCTATCTTAAATAAGTTTTGGATTAATTTGTTGTACAACCGAGGGAAGTGTGAGTAGAGAAAATAAGTGTGGATAGCAATAGCTGCTGTGTTGGCTGAAATGGATGTTATCTTAGCTGAATGTTATGTTACAATGTGCTATAGTTGATTTATAGATAGCTTTCAGTTTTAATAATTCAGTATTTACTATTTACTAAGACACAGTGAACTTTACCTGTGACCCTGGTTACCATGAAATGCATCATCATACCAATGCACATTTTGAAGTTTCACTGTGGTGCATTTCACCTTCCTTCAGATCTTTTTTGAAAACAAGCTAGTGCCTAGACAGCCTTCAGCCATGGCAGTATGCTTGTGTTTTCTTTGTGTACCCAAAAAACTTCACAACAATGAGAGATGTATCCCTTTTACTCAGAATTGCCACATGCTCTAAGGAGACAAAAGGCTTCAGTTAAAGGTGCTTTGTGGAGGATGTTAAAGAGAAGGAAGAGTCTCTGACTCTTTAGACAGAAGAGGAAGAGCTTTGAATGATGTGTTTCTTGAAATACATCTTCTTCAAAGAGCTTCAAATGATATATTCAAATTGACGTATTACACCCTTCCATCACAGGTCGAGAAGAGACAAAGAAAGCTGGAAGGGGAGCCACTGGTTTGGGCAGATTCTATCTGGGGAAGCTGTGCAAGTATTTTAAGCTGTGTTCAACTGTTCTTCTTCCAACAGACTTTGGGAACTATCACTGCAGTGCCCATTAAGGTTCCTCAGGTCAGCTCCTTGCAGAGATTGGCAGGACAAGGACCAGCAGTGCTACCTCAGGTACAAAATACAGTTCCAAAGGGGACTTTGTGTTATTTTATATGTATCCTGCTCTGTTCCTGTCTGATGCCCAGGCCTGGGTAAGCCAGCGCACTCATTTTGCTGAATAAAGACTCACCTTCAGTGAGTTGAATTGCAGAGTTGTGATTTTCTCTAATTCATAAAAAAAAAAATAAAAATATATAAATCAGTTTTCTTCTGGGAGCATACTGTTAGCACAATGAAAAGCTATAAAAATCTTGTAGGTTCATTGTGGAAGAACAAAGTACATAAGGTGAAATGCAAGTATATGCTTTATAAGATGAATCACAAATCACAGAAGTGAAAATATGCAATTCTTTAATTAAAAAAGGGGTGGAAGTATTAACCTTTCTATTCGAGATTTAGGCTCACACGTTCTTTTACTAACTTACTGGCCTTATTCCTGTCTACCCCAGTATAAAGTTTTGGTACAATGAACTCAGGTGCGAGACTGAGGCAAGGTTGTCTGGATAGGAGTGAAAGGAGAGTTACACTGACAGATTTTAAAAATCTTCTCAAGCTGTGTTTTCTTTTCTGAATCTCTCTCACTGTTTCCCTAACCACACAATTTGTTCTCCATTTCAACCCTCTTTCTCAACATTTTTGGGTGTAACTCGCAACAAGGGTTTTGCTGCAGTTCTCTGATTTGCTTTTTGAATTCATGATTATGAAGTATAAATGTATTTCTCCCTGTGTGGCCCTTAGAGGTCTTTTTCTCATATATGAACACTTCTCAAGCACTGAAGTCAATGTTGGGTCTTCCTGTTACTCCTTTATTTTTTTTCCTGACATCTTTGTGGTGGCAGAATCTGGTAGAAGAATCATGAGCTAAATCTGCCTGGAGGATGGAGTATTTCTAAGATAAAGTTCTTAAATTCTCTCTTTAAATTACGTTTTGTGGAAGGCAAAATTGTGAACATAAAGGAAGGTTATAGTTTTCTTATCAAGTTCAAGACTGCATTTCAGTTGTTCGTACAGCATAATAACACATTGATTTCTGCCATTTTGGGGTGTTAAAGATGAGCAGATTGCTCCTGAAAATAGATGAGGTTCAAGAGCAACTGAAAGACCTGTATCAGGGGCTTAAATTATCATTAAGGTTATGTTTCAGCAATGATGATGTCGTTGCAAATGCTGCCCTTAGAGAAGCATCAGTGTTCTATACTTTTCTAAGTAGAAGAATTTTCATTCATTGTTAGATTCAATTTTGAAGAATTTGAAGAAGTGGAGGAAGCTGATTTTCTCAACTTTTTCAAAAGAGCACATATCCTTTCTGTCTTGCTGTTTAGCTCATGGCAGTGTGTTTGTTTGTATTTCACTTTGTGAAAATACAGCCTTCAGTTTCAGACTAGTTTATGCAATCATACTTAATACTAATGAAACACCAACCCTTCCTCATCACCACTAAGCCATAGTTTACTAAATTTTCTATTTCATATAGATAGCATGGGAAATAACCACATAGAAATCTCATTTCTGTCAAAACTAAAAATTAAGTAAGCAGCTGTATGTAAGACCATGTTATCAGAGATACATCTTATGTTCTGAGTTATTTCTGGCTCTTTCACAGGCCAGTACTTCCTTCCTCAGCAACAGACTGCCCCATTTACAGGTTGTGTCCTCCTTTGCAGTTCACCATGGTCTGTATGTTCCTCTCCCACTCACAGCTTAGGGAGAAGTTTAAAATTTCCATATTATTTCTTAATGGGGAACTCCCTCCACCCATCAAAGCTTCGTGACAGATGCCTCAAGAGAGATCAAGTTTTCATCTACAAGTGGAAAGTTTGGCTTCTAACTAACTAGTCACATGCCTTAAAAAATATACTTAATATAGCCATAAATCAGAGTAATGTAAAGCTGTGCTGTCACAGCGCATGTCCTCACAGCTATTATGCATCAGACCTGGTTACAGAGCAGGCTGGCTACTACTGCTGGCTACTACTACTGTCACCCACTGGTACCTTACTCTGAGCTCAGTTCTTGACTGACAGCTGCTGCTTCTCTTCATGTGTGTACCAAAACCAACCACTGCTCCGGGCTTCCCTGGTGGTAGGACGTCTTTAAGATTTCTTGAAAGCAAAATTACTCCTGTAGACAGAACTCAAGTTGTGTGATGCCACTGTATACTGTAGAAGAAATATGTTAACAGATTGGTCTGTGGCAAAGCCTCTCTCTGCATTGTAAATATATATATATATATATATAAAGTGTAATGTGTTAAGACTGAGCATAGCCATTAGAAAGTGGAAAAATACTGCTAAATGCAAGTCGGCCTTTTGTAAAACCAGAAAAGAAGCTAGCAGATATACCTGTTTGTATAAAATGTTACACAGAATTCTGCAGTGGAGAGACAAGAGATCTTTATTGTTTGGGTAAGGAATAATTGAATTGGGTGAAGTCATTTTTACAATATCAGAAAAGGACTGTAATTCCCTAAGGGATGTTGTGCACCTCTCTGGTATATAACCCTCAGTGCTTCCATGGGGATGTGGTGGAATGCTAGTGAAGGAGAAGAGAGATAATCTAATTCAAGGTAACTTAATCAGCGTGGTATATAACCAAGCTAAGGGGTTTGCAAATGTATTTAATATTCATTGACTGTATGCGTGCAGAAAACAGAAACAAAATTGCTTTTTCAAAAAAAAGGTTTGCAGAAGCCTAGCTGAAAATGTAGCCCTTGATAGATATAGTTGTTAATCTGTTTTATTCTATATGAGCTTTTATACTGTGCTTGTCACTGTGTTTGAAGCACCTTCCCATAATGCGCAAAACGCAAAGATTAACATCTGTTGTAAGCTATTTCTCCTCTCGTTCTTTCCTTCTGGGAAGTGTGTGCAGCTGAGAATTTTAGTTAGAGTTCCTTTTTACCAGTTTGCTTATTTTTAATAGGCATTATTAATTGCATGCCTCTATATATTTCTGTAAGAGGACTATAACATGGAAAATGTTTGCTGTAGAAAGTGATGAGGTTTGTGTCTTTAATTCATAGAAAATAAGGTTGAGATGCCTGCCTGTATGAGGATCAGCCTTGCTGTAGAGAATCCCTGCACCTTTGCCTTTCATACTAAGTCTTTACAGAGGGAGCTTTTAAGATTGGGATGAAAACATGGTACTGTATTGAAAAGTTTATGGGAATCTCAGTTGCGCACTAGTGGATAGGTTTGATAAGTAGCTGAGAGAGGCATGGACTTGTTGGAGCATGTGGAGTGTTCCACAATATGTATTTTACACTGCTGTAGTGCAGCCAAGACAGATGAAGGTATGAATAAGGTGGTGCAGTAAGAACTGTTCCTTGTGGACAGTGGTATACTAGAGGTTGGCAGTGACAAGATATCTGGTCTTCTGCAGAAAGGTAAATGCATATGGTGGGCAAAGATAAATGTGCATGGTGTATCCAGGGAGGCTACATCCAAATGCGACTTTTCCGAAGTACCTCTCTCTGTTACCTCTTCTTCATGAGAGAACTGATCAAGAGTGGTGGGGAAGAAGAAGCGGAATTGGCTGTTATTGATGCTTAATACCTTCAGATCCAGTCAGTGTCATGAACATTTTGAAAAGGACTTCCATGGAAGTCAGATCTCCATGACAGTCTGCACGTAGAAGCCTAAAGTACCCATACAACCCCCTGGGAAATATTCAAGCCATTTTAACATCTGACATGGTACATTTTTGTTAAGTGAAAATACTCAGGTTTCTCCATGTCAAATGCTGCTTTGCAGATTATCAGGAAGATGAGAAGTGTCATTTCTATCCATTGACACCATTTGCATTCATACGAATGAATGAAGTGTGGCTTCAGATCCATGCCTGGCTTGGGTCTGGACTGCTCTGTCTCTTTGAGCCTCTGTGCTATTTGTACAAGCTTGCAGTATGCCTCTAGACAAACGACAGGCAGGTAGGAAGGTTTTCTCTGTCTTCAATACCTTAGCATAGGCTGGGAGGAATTTGCTGTGCTGCTTCCTGTCCCTAAAACCTTCATCTCCTGATATCTGAGCTTTTTTGTGTGCTTCCATCTTTGTCAGGCTGTCAGCAGACAGAAATTATTTTTGTCATTATTTTCAATGTTATTTTATCTTTCTCAAGTTTTTTTGTTTTGGCTAGTAGATGAGTCAGATCATTATAATGTGCCATTATTGTTGTCTAGAAGCAGGAAAAGCTTTTAAAGTGATGGATGGTACAAAGCAGTGGCATCCATGGTCTTTGAAGTGATGCCAGAGTTTGAGTCCAGTGAATGCTGCATGGATTAGTCCAGAGCTTGCCTATGAAAGTATGCGGACAGGAGGAAAACCAACAGATGTTCACTCATTTGTGCCTAAAGGCTTCATGGACACTTTATATTTAAATTGAAGTAACTTAATCATTGATGAGTATCTATGAGAGAAGCAAGCTGACTTGTAATGCTAAAAGAGCAGAAATGGAAGTAAGTTATTGACTGGTGCATATAATCACAGTCTTGCTTTTATATTTGTATTGTAATCCTGAACAATAAGGATTAAATTCTTTCTTCAGAGGCACATAGATAACTGCGTATTCAAGGACAGAATCACTGTGCAGAAAGAAAAATAAAAAAAGCAAAAATCCTTGTCTACTTCTGTCTACTTGCCTACTAGTTATTTTTTGGAATAATATTGATTTTAATTTGCTGTTTTAATGGTAGTTTTCCCCTTTGCAAATGGAAAAGAGCCACTTAATGAATCATCAACTAAATAGCAACAATGCCAAACTAGAAAATAAAGGCAGTATAGAGGAGGAGAAAATGTACATTTTGTTAGCAAAAGTCATTCAAGTTCCTGTGAAAATACAGTTTTATGTTCAAAACACTGGTAACATTTTTAATAAAGAACTCCCACCTGACTGCCTTATGCCAACAAACATAAAAAGCAGAGCTGGCAGATTCCCACACAAACATCCCTCTCAGCAAAACTTCCATTTCTGTAGAGTCAAGCAAAGCTGAAGGAGAATGAAAACTAAATGAAATAGCTTTGTCTTCTTAAAAAGTGCAGAGGATTTATATTACCTGTTTGTTACCTTTACCTTAAAGTTGGCTCCTCATGACTAACAAATTAAAATACCAAAGCACTGTAGGTAGAGTCCAGTGGAAAATGTCTGATGTAGTGCACATAATCTGAGTATGTTCTGGCCTTACTGAAGTCTATTCAGATTTGCTGTTGGTTTAAGTCAGGTTAAGATTTTGTCCTCGGTCTTCATGGTCTGGAGCAGCAGGATTAGAAACATGGGCTGGAGAAGCTGCTGCATTTTGTATCATTTTTCTGTGGCTTCCCAGGCTAATATTGCATGTAGATGCTGAGGAGAGTCTTACACTGTAAGTCAACATAGGATACACTGAACTGGGTCATCTTGCCTGGTGTTTCCTCATGATGCACACTGAAGCACACCTTTATTTTTGTGTAACCCCATCAAGGGTAAGGAAGAAAAGTTTATGTGGATCTATAGTCACATGTGGTTTTGAATCTCCCTACGGCAAGAAAATAAACTGTGTTTAATTTGACTGTGGTCTTAGACCAGGCTGAAGGTAATAGGAGCTTATCAGGAAAGGAACCAGAAATCAACCAAAGCTCAGTTGGGCAATCTGAGTTTTAGGGTGTGTCATTGGTCACAGAACCTTTTCTTTTGCATAATTTTCATTGAATACAAAAAGAAGGGGAGAGAGTTGGTCCTCAGCTGGCATAAATAGACACAGCTTTACTGAAGTCAGTGTGCATCTGTTCATTCTGGTGAAGGATATAATTACCCCATATTGCACTCATTTTATCAGCCATTGCTAATGTTTTCTGTGTTATCCTCTAAAGCTTTTCAAGAATGAAAGCTCTGTCTGCTGCTCCCAGCACTTTGCCTCTGTGACATATGAATTGTGCCAAATCCATTTTGAGTTTTTGTTTTTAAGCTCCGAGTACAAGGGTGAAGTGAAAATAAAGTGTGAATAATGGCCTTTCTCTCAAAGGCAATGTGATATTGCGTTGAGCTGAAAAATTTGCTCTCGTACAGATCGGCCCTGCCAGTATGAAGGGCTGATTGATGCTGAGCACAATCCAGCTGATAGCTGATATAGGGAAGGGGGAGGGCTCTTCAGTGTTGCTGACAAAGCTGTAACAAGATCCAGGGACTGGAAGCTGTAGTTAGGCAAATTCAACCTTGCAATGAAATGCCAGTCATGGGCATAATAAAGTATTATAACAGTTTATTGGGGCTCGTGATGAATTCATCATTAAGAAGTCATTAGTATTTTCTTTCAAAATCTGTCTTCAGTTTCTGGGAGAAATTCTATGGCCAGTCTGTGAGCTGGAGGATCATGGTGATCCCTTCTGGTTTTGTGATTGAAGTGCACTTGTTAACTTCCCTTCTTTGCTAGGCTGTAAGGAGAGCACATTTACCAGAATTGCCCTTAATAATTCTCATAGCACCAGCAGATCTGCACAGAGATAACTGTTCTAATTAAATCCTGTCCTTTAGGACTAAGTAATATTACCCACAGAGATGGGAGGAATTGTGTACTTTGCTTTCCTTGTCTTCCTTTCCCCCCATACTTGTTTGAGTTGGATCTTGAGGGCTTATTTTGTACGAGGTTTTCTTTTTTACCTTCTTTTACTTTCCTACAGCATGGGAGCTGCACATAACATACATCTGATGGGGTGTAGCTCAGGAAATAGATTGACCATGATCACAGTTGCCTTTGTCAGTGGGGGCACACATCAGGCTCTCCCACTTCAGCCACTCAGCAGTTTGTTCACCACTGCAATATTCAACAATTTGTGCTTTTGAGAGCTGGAATGATGTTTTAATGTAATGAAAGCATTTGGGCATCATATAGGGACATCTGGATGGAGCTTATTGGTATGGGATATACAAGAAGTTGTATTAGTCACAGGAGCTGATTCCCTCCTGTTATGAAACTCTTTGAAATACACATCAGATGTTGCTGAACAAAAGAGCACTCTATACATCTCACAGGATTGGGCTCCCTGTTATTTCCCTGTCTGAAAAGCAGACACCCCCCACCTAGTGAATTCTCAGGTTCAGGAATATCTTCTTGAGCAGTGTGCTCACCTGCAGCACACTATTTGGGAAGTACTAGGGGTGTTTGAATATTGCCACCAAAAATCAAATGTTTGTTATTGTGGGTATTGAGGAAACCCAAGAACAACATGGGCTTGTGAAATCATTACATTCAAGAAGAAGCTCTCTCTTCTCCTGCATTTAGAGCCCTGGTAGTATCACATTCTGTTTTGACAGCTGTCAGAAGTTAAATGAAAGATATGTGGGGAGAGGAGGGCTGAGCTACAGGAGAATTGTTATTTGTAGCACTCGCCAGCAGTTGCAGTTTTCACTTGGTAACATACATGCTGTTATTCTTTCTCTTTTCTTCTCTTTTACTAAACTTTTGCACCTTTTATTTCTGTGTCTCTTGTAATGGGGACTGGTGTCATCCCACCTGTGCTGCTTTTAGTAGAAAATGTCTTTTTGATACCTTGCATGTGGAATGCAGTCTGTGCCCTGGGCTATTTTTTCCCCAGTTCTTCTTTGGTGACTCTCTATTTCCAAACTTCTGTTAGTGCCACTGTCCTCCCTTCATCTCCCAGAGCTAAGCCACAGTTTTGCTGTGAGGAAAAGGAATTTGAGCTAGCTCTTTCCTTCATTTATTTTTTTCTTCCTAGCTGACACCATTTATTCTCACAGATTAGCAATTTGGTCTTTAATGTGAAAGTCTGCTAAAGGTCTTTCACTTGGCTGGTTATTAAGTGCTTACACTTAGTGTCTATATTCAAAGGGAGAAGGTTCATAGCTGTTAGAGCACAAGGAGCTTCTATGCTTGCTTTCCGTTTTGGATTCATGCCTGTGGACTCTGGAATTAAACATAAATTTAATTGTAATTTATTTTAGCTTTAACTCAAGAGCATCTGAAAGTTCTTGTGTAGTCAATCCCTTTCATTATTTCATAATCGCAAATAAATACTCTCTCACAATGTTAGCTGAATTTGCCAGGGAATTTGCAGAGGCTTTAGACTGTGAAGGCCGCTATACCTCCTTTGTATCACACGGTGGCAGAAAACGCCCGGCATATGTTCTTGTGCTGTACCGGAATGGTAAATCGTGTCAGCTATTTCAGTATGCAGCACTTTTTATAGAGTGTGTTACTTTGGAAAATTAAGTCTGTTTAATTGCCTGTGCAGGAAGAGCTGATTTTATAGCAAAGTAATATGCATTCATCCACAACTTGCAGAATGTGTATTAAGGATGTGTATAGGATTCACTGAGGTATTACAACTGTCAATATATGTATTATACATATATATATGTAATAGTGTAGAAAAGATAATTATACAGCTGGAATATGCATATAGGCGTTTAGTTTTAATTAGGCTTTTGATTAAATATAAAAGCACAATTAAGAGTGACAGATACAGTAGATCCTGGTAGACTACATTGACAGTTTTTGACTGGAAAAACTCCTGAGCTGATTTTTTTGTCAGACATGATTCTTTCTAAAGATCTCAGGGACTGTTCTATTGAATCTTTGATCTGAACAATTTCTTATTCTCTCTGTCCCTCCTCCCCTGAATATATGTGCCTATCTGTGTGTTTACAGTCTTTCTGTTGGTAACATATTATGTTAATTTACAAGAAAATTTGTTTTAAGGAAAGGAGATGAAAGGTAGATGTTAGCAAAACAGCTAAAAACTAAATTTGGATTTTTTTTAACCATGGTAATACATTTTAAATGTATTTTGCCAACCTTCTCAAGACTTTTTTTTCTGAATAATGATACTATTTCTGTGAACGTGTCTCTGAGCACATGAGCATGAGCAATTTGTTAAAGGCTTACATATAAGAGACTTATATAAGATATAGTAGAGAAAGGATATTTTATGAAAATATAAAAGTAGATAGTACAAGATCTACTTGTATAACTGACTCTGATATAGACATGAACGAGGTGCTTTAAATATCACGTCTCCTATTGCACTGAACTGTTGTGTGTGTTAGAAGCCTTAGTTTTGCAGAATGCCTGGGCCAAGATGGGTTTAAAGCAATCCTCTGTGCACTACTTTAGAAAATAAGACCATTAACTAATTACAGATACGAAGCTAATTATAGATTCCTCTTAAACAACTCTACCAGGGTGTTTGTCTGGTATCTCAACTAAATAAATGAAAAAATCATTACATAAAGTGATTGGATAGAGGGAAAAGAGAAAAGAAAACACCCTCAATTACTGTCACTGTATCTTGAATATGGTTACACCTAGTTTAGCATAGTTTAGCATCATTTCACAGTGGGTCTTTGAGGCCTCCCAGTGTTACCCCAAAGTTGCGAGCTGAACACAGCAGCTTTCTGGCTTTATCATGATTCTGCTGCAGGACTTTGGGCAAATCCTTCTCTTTTCTTCATCTCTGTTTCCTCTTTCACTTTCCATCTACGTTGGCTACTGACAATTTAGACACTCCCGAGCAGGCCTGTGGCTCCAATTTGCACATTTGCTCTGCTTGTAGGTTTTAGGATTCTATTGGCAGTTGCAGACTGAGTTATGAAAACACAAAGAGCTTGCAATATGTGTGTTGCTGCCCTTAATATTTGCTGCGGGGACAAACAGGTACGTATCTCCTTGACATGATAGAGGATGACGGCCAGCCTTGAAAAATGATTTTCTGCACCCTAGTAAATCCCTATGTTGTCATTAAATCGCTTACTTAGGCTGCAGATTGAAGTCGGCATCATTGGAAGGGCTCCTGTAGACTACAGTGCAGTGACACAGGCAGCTGTTTCCCATGTCTGTCTGTTACAACTTGTCATTTTGTTTCACAGTATGGAAGGTGCGAGAAGTGACAGGACTAAATAAGCACAGAGGGAACCTACTGTTTTATCCGGCCGTGGTAACGAACAAGCTGGGAGTGAAGTTAACTTCATGCGAAGCAGTTTAAATTATTTATTTTCAGAACTAGAACTGTACTTAACATGTTGTTAAGGCAGAGCCATGTCACCAGGGTGACGTTAATTACCCCACTGGAAACACATCACGTTAGCTGGAGACAGTTGTTCGCAGCTATCGGTCATCGCTCTGGGTAAAGCCGCAGCCTTCACAAATCTTGCTAACAGTTTCCCCCTCCATGCATGGAAGTTCCTTCTTCATCCACCCACAGCTGCAAATGAGATCCTTACTTGCAGCAACAAAATATAAAGTTTGATGGTTGTGGGTTTCTTTTGGTGAGATGAGTGGTTGCGTGATTGATGTCTTCTCCGTTAGACATGGTACATCTTAAAAATGTGAGGATCTTCATTCATTAATACACCAGTATAAGTGCATATGCTTACTGTTCCTGTAAGTGCTTTCCCACAACTCCCTTAATGACTCAGTTCCCACTCCTTAATTCATAGCAAGAGTGTTGTGCCCTTCAGAACAGGAAATTATTGTGTCTGGGGTTTCCATTCTTTGCAAAGGTTTCGGCTTAAACATCTCTACTGAGAACTGGATGTGACTTGAGTAGCATTTGTATGGATGTGTGCTAATAAAAGTGAGGAATTGCCTTTTTCCTCCGTTCTTGTTCAGCATTGCAATGAGTTAAGGACTCCGAAATGATCCAGCTGAGGAGTACTGGGAATATATCTACAAGTAAATAAGTGGCTGGCTACGTCAAGCTGCTACGTTATGTTTTTCTAGATGCTTCTCTTCCATGGTTAATGCAACTAGGGGTTCTACTGGGAGAGTGCATGTGTGCAGTGTTTGTTCATTATGGTGTGAGGCTGTGCTTGATAACTTCTAGCTCTCTGTTTGTAGGTTAGGCCAAAGACCCTGATTCCAGACAGCCTCCCTATCTCCCCGTGCAGAGACCAACCTTCCAAGCAGCCTCCTACCTTCCAGAAGGCAACTGTAGTCAGCATCAAAAACCCCAGCCCTGCCCTCCCTACTGCCAATAACACTGTCAGCCATGTACAGACGCCTAACAGCCAGTCACAAAGTATCACCGAGCCTACAGCTATTTCATCACCTCTGAGCAGTGCAGGTGTGGCGTACGCCATCATTTCCACCTCCCCCAACAATGCAACTCCTATCAGCACCAGCGCGACTGTCTCTGTGGTCAACGATAGCATTAAAGTGCAACCACTCCTCATTAGTGCCGACAGCAAGGTAGGTTCTGCTTTTCATGGCATTTTTGGTTATCAGGCACAGCAATTACATTGCAGATGTAAGAATAATATTCCTTTGGGAGTGCACAGCCCTGTGCAGGGTGGTTTCAGTGTTTTTTTTTTTAAGAAAATAATAAGAAATCAATGGGAAAATTCTTAGGGGGACACATGAATGCTGGTAGACCTCAGTCTGTATACATACAAGCATATTATTTAGTGGGAACAAAATGCATCATTATGTAGCCTGTCATTAATGGGACCATATGATCTTCCATTTCCTTAAACCAATCCTCACTAATAATATCCGTGAATTCTGTGCAGGCTCAAATTTCTTATGGACTCCCTCTTCAATTATACAGTGATACTAGTTACATTGACTGACCCCAGGGGAGTATATCAGCAATCAGGCATTCCCTTCTACACTTCCAGGGGAAGACTAAATTAAATGAGAACTCAGGATTTCAAAACTGATCAGCAGATAAATCAGTAAGAAAAAAAACCAAGTTCCGAATTACTTGTTTCTTCTTTGTACTGCTTTTCAGCTTTGAAATACAAGAACTTCACAACTATTATACGAGAAACAGATTCAATACAAGCTAACAACATACCCAGTAGACACTCATTATAATTTGCTGCTAGATTCCTACTACTTTGGGTCTTGTTGGCAGCACAGGTTCTCATACAGTACTAAAAAAGAATATATGATGGCTTTTGAGGTAAATAAAAGCAGGCATCTCTTCTCCACTTCTCTAATATAATTTATTTTTCCCTTACTTAAACTGGATGCTGCTTAAGAAAACCATCCCTTTTTATGCTCTTGCATCTTCTAGAGTGACTGAATTGAGATAAAGTATCTAGCAATTAAATACATCATTTGAAAGCTAACAGTGAAATGGATGGAAAAGGCCCAGTGTTCAAATACAGTAACCTTCATCAGGAAGGTGAGCTTGGGAAGATCTTCTATAGTCCTTCATGAAGCTTTTATTATGCGTATAAAGTCACATGTGTAGTGCTGTGGCCAGAAATTGTCCTTCATTCCTTTCAGCTTAATAGTTTCTGAGTTATATGCATCATGTAAATCTTCATGTGGTAGTTCAGGTATGAGCAACTGGATATACTAACATACATGCATGTATAAGAGATCTGTGTGGTATTTCCAATAGCTTCTGAACCAGAATTTTTTTTTCTTTAACCACGTATAGTTTTGTTTATGCAAAACTGAACATCCACTGCTCATAACACATAAATGCTGAAGACTGCGCTCTGTTCTCAGTTACGTGAGTAGTACTGAGGGGTATCTTCTTTCCCATCCACACGTGTTTATTATGAAAAACACTGGTATGACTGAAATCAGACTGTGGTTTTGAATGTGTAATAATCCCATCTCTTCTACCCATATGCAAAATAAAATCAAAGGAAAGACCTTAAAATCACTGACAACACATATGCTAAAACTAGGCTGAGTCAGCTTCAGAAGTCCTCTAAATAGAAAGTGTCCTAATTTTCAGAGGCACTGATCAAGTGGTTCCCTTAGGCTGCAGTAGGTTTATAATGCATTAATAAAAATTAATTTTTAAAAACTTAGGTATGGTTTTAGAAGCATAACCTAGGAATCCGGGTTTTTATATGTATTTTTGGCTTGTGACGTGCATTTGTTGTCTGCAGGGATATCAAGTAGCCTTCAAAGAAGAATCAATATTGCCAGGCAGAAAAATCCAGATTCATATAACAAATTCTCTTATTTCTACATTGTCTTTTAGGTTATCATTATTCAGCCTCAAGTCCAAACTCAGACAGAAAGTAAAGTGGAGACAAAGAAACCTGAAGAGTCAGCTCAGGGACCCTCTGCTGCCAAAAAGAAAAAGGAGGAAAATCCAGAGGTGAATTATTTATTTTTAAATAAGTGAGCCACAGTACAGTTAAAGTTGTGGCAGCCAAGTCTGAACATTTTTCTGTGTGCATGTTACATTGCTGCTTTTGTGCTCGTGGTTCTGCCAGCCATTCATCTCTCTACCCAATCACTGCAGTCGAGGTGATTTTCCTTCCAGTGACGTGCTCTGACAAATTTGGTTTGCATCAAAACTTCCAGTGTCACAAAATGTAGGATTTGTAGGTCTCGTAGTAATCTAGTAGCTTTGTGTGGGTATTGCTGAGTTTCTTTTGAAAGGTGTATACAAACTTCAGGTACTTTATGTTATCAAATATATATCATTGGGTTTATGGGTTGTGTATGAGGTTGACTTAAAAATTCATTCGTAAGCTGAGCTTTTACATCTTCTTTGTAATGAACACTGCAATTTTGATATTGCATTTAGCAATACAGTTTCTTGCATTTACTGTTTATGACTTCCTGCATGTACAGGGCTTCTTTCTAGCCTGAAATACATTAAAGACCTTCAAACTGAGTTAGAGAGCAGAAAGCAGTTATAAGATTGAATCTCTTTCATGAATTGTATTTGTGATGTAAGCTAAAAATATAAATCAGAAGTCCTTGTAGAAACAGGGTCTCTCTTTAACAGGCATTTTCTTTTTTTTACTAGATGTATTCCCATTAGATTGTATGTACTTTTGCAGCAATTTGAGAAGTTGTACAAACTGAATCTATTTCTGTTGTGGGAATGTTCAGCTATGTGAAATCTTAACCTTGCTAGTCTAATAAATGTACAGCACAAAAGCATCCTTGGAGCCGTAGTTTTAAGAGGATTATTACAATATAAATTTATAATGTTACTTGAGGCATGTGGGTGGTCATTTGTTTTACCATTTTAAGAGGTTGCTATAGTTAAAACTGTGTAAGGATAATAGTGGCTTTTAGCCTAGAATATCACAACCTGATGAAGAAGCTCTGCAGAACTGCACATAGGAAATCCCCCAGGTTTAAAATCTGACCCTCATATGAATCTCTATTGTCACCAAATGATGGGATTGTAGAGTCCTGTTTTGTTTATGGAGGTATTTCTAAAAGATTATTTATTGTGTAGCACCTTATAGGCAGAAGGGGCTAGTAGATCCCACTTAAAAGCAGAATGCTAGAAAAAACATAATTTTTTCTTTGCCTGTAACTGATTACCATAAAGAATATTGGACGAATATTGAGCAAAAGTCTTAAGTCTTCCTTGGAGGTGCAGGAAGAAGCCCTGGGACTGGGCACACTTTTTGGTGTAGCATTCATAAAGTTAATGAGCTTTTCATGACATTGCTGACTAGAATATCCTGACTACGTTTTTGGTAACCAAGAATATTGTTCCTACCGTGTATACTGGAGGTCTGGGCAAGCACAGTTTTCTGGGTAGAATTCTGAATGCTATGTCCTTAAGTATGGTGGCTCTTTTTTTTTTTCCTAGATTTGTTTCACAGCCTTAAATAGGTGTAGAGTTAATTTCTTTTGTTCTTTGAAAGTAAACTTCAGTTGATTATCATGTATTTATGCAGTTAGTGTAATTAGAACTAACAGCATAATTAGTGTAAACACATGTAATGACATAAATAGAACATGTAATTACAAAATGAAATGGTTTTATAAAAATCTTTGTTTTGCTTTGTGAAAAGACATACTGTGCATTTCTAAAAGCACTCATGGCTTTTAAACAGGTTATTAAATTTAAGGCGAAGAGTAACAAAGATACCATGGTATTTTTTTAAAGAAAATAAGCACTCTAGGCACTTCTCTCCACATTTTTATTTATCTTCAAAGCACAAAACTGAGGCAGGAACTCCAGTATGGCTCTACATAAATGTTAGTCATGGCAGACTGGGATTTAACAGTTTAAATTGAAAACTTAAGACAAATAAACCAGAAATAACCAGACTTACCAGTAGCCAGGAATACCATATGTAGTTACTGAGTGTACCTAAATGAACAAAAAAGACTGAGGAGAATTACTGTGGTTTTGTTCCTGGTTGTTGTGGTTTAAACACAGTCAACCACACAGTTTCTACTCCCCTCCCAACCTCTTTCTTCCCTTCCCCCCCACCCCCGACCCCCCTCCCAGAGGGATGGGGCGGAGAATGGAAAGAATGTAACTCCCATGGGTTGAGATAAGAGCAGTCCAGTAACTAAGGTATAACACAAATCACTGCTGCTACCACCAATGATAACAATGATAAGGGAAACAACAAGGGAAGAGAACACGATACCACCCACCAAAACGAGGGGGACCCAGAAGAGAGTGCCCTTCTGGATCCCTCACAGAGTTACATTCTTTTCTCCCCATCCCTCTGGGAGCAGGGTAGGGGGGTGGGGTGGGGAAGGGAAGGGAAGAAAGTTGGGGGGGGGGGGAGAGGGGGCAGGAGTAGAAACTGTGTGGCTGACTGTCTTTAAACCACGACACTGGTTTGGTCATTCTGTTGGGAAGACATGAAGCTGATCCCAGACACAGCTCCTGCAATAGGTATGCCTTTTGCACAAGACAGAGATATCTGCTTTCCCAAGTACGTCATCATTAGACTAAACCAAACCTCCTCATGTCTGCTGTCTTACAGCCAGGATACCTGGACGTGTGGCTGTGCAGTGGCTTTCCCGGAAGCAGGATAGAGTGTCTCTGCCGCCCAGGGTATCCCAGGTCCACTGGTCAGAGTCCTGTCCTGGGATATGAGCTGGGAGAGTTCAGTTCCCCCAGGGCTGAGGAGGGTCTGGAGGAGTGGGTCACCCACTTCCTGCCATCAGTAGGGCTCTGCTGGGGATAGGGGTCAACTACTGCCTACTTAGTGATGGGTCTTGTCCCACCAGAGTGACTTCTGCAAAGGAATGAAGGAATTAACTCAGGGGAGCTAATCCTCTGGGGAGCAAGTGCCTGGGGGTTTGGATTTTTTTAATGGGTTTGGTTTTTTTTTCTTAAAAGAACCTGAGTACAGCACAGAAACAAACAGAAATTTTTCCCAAGTGTTTTACTTTCAAGAATTTTTATATTAGTAAATTTTTATATTTCTGACAACATTTTCCAGGACATTCTAGCAGGTGTTATTTAAAAGAAAAAACGTTGCTATAAAAGCTGGTTATTTAGTTGACAGTGTTTTCAATCCCATGTAAGAAAGACAAGAGAGACACATTGCAATTATGAACTAAATACTAGTGTTTGGCCTGGACTGAAACTCTGGAGAAATTGAAGCCTCCATTTTGTAGATTCTTGTGCAAAGGAGAAATACAAACAATACCAACTCTGCAATATTTGAAAGAAAATCATTGCAGTGGGAGTAGTACTTTGAGTTGAATGTAGCAAGCTACGTGAGTGTGAAATAGCAAAGCCCATAAAAACAAATATGCTGTTAATATAATAAGCTTGTTAAAAAGAATACAGCTTCTACTGGGATTTTTTTAAAAGGAACCATCTTTCAAATATCTATAAAAGCTAACCCTTCCTGTGCTTAATAGTGAGATAATTATCGCGTCCATTTTATGAAGGCTCTTCGTACGTTAAACAAGTATGCTGTCATTATGTTTAATTAGATATGTATTCAAATGATTTTATCATGAAGAGAGGAAATTGTTTAGCAAATATTCCAGTACTCAAATAATTTTAGTTTAGATGTCAGAAAATGTATGTTCCCCCTACAGTTTAATCTTCGGGTAATACAGGCGTTCTGCGCTCCAGTGGGAAAATACAATTGCACATTAACCGTTCCAACTTTCTGATTCTATACCTAAATGTTATTACTTTTCCTCAGAGTGCTGAGATGCATCCTGCCACAAACTTACTTTTTGGTGGGAGTGAGGTGAAGCTTGTAATTCTACTCAGTTGGCTAATTTTCTTCTCAGAACTGCACAGTGGATATCGGATCAAATATTCATCTTTCCCTTCAGGTGTGGAGCCCCCACTGTGTCTATCTGGTGGTTTAGACATGTAAGGAGTGAACATTATTGAAATCAAGGTCTGACATGCAAATGAACACATGTGCTTGCATTACCACTGCTACAGAAGGAAGAAATATAACATGAATATAGCTAAATTGCCAGTGATGAGATTTTGCATCACCATTTTTTTTTAATCTACAGGGAGAGTTACATGCCAGAAAATTGTGGAAAGAGATTTTTCCTTTCTTACGAGGTTGTTAGTTCACCTGTTTGACAAAGATATTTTCACAGGTACAAGAGGGGTGTAAATGACCAGTCCTGACCCTCAGACTTTGAAGAAACCACCCCATAGCTTGATCTTTCAGTCTGCTAAATGGGGATGTGCTTGCTTTCACAATTCCACTGCGTGAAAATCAGGACTGCAAAGGAAATGATAGTTCTAGTGACTTACTAGTTCATTTAATCCTGAAAGGAAATGAAAAGTTGAATCATTAGGCTTTTCACAAAACAAGAAGCTTCAAACTAATTTTGACTTGGAAGTGTTGAAACATCTTTTCCTGACACTTCTTTGGATGAAACAGAATGTTTTGACCTTCTGCTGCTTAAGCACTGTATTTTAGTTTGACCTAATTCTACAGATTGTATTTGTGATGAGTACGATAATTGCATCTTTTTTAATTGCTTTGTCAGAGTTGGATTGTGGGCTTTGCTTGCTTGGATTTTCTAATAGCTTGGGGTTTATAGTCAAATTGTCTCTCGTGTGAAATTGCACCTCATGAAAATGCCACTTGGGTAACATGATCCAGCACATTGTTCAGTGCAGTGGAAGAAGAAGAGATCCCCAAGGCCCCAGAGTACCACAGGTGCAACTCAGAACTGAGCTCAGTTCAGTTTGTGCTTGAAACAACACAGCAGAGTTTCAATTTTCCATCAAAAAGATGGAATAAAAGCTTCAGCAAAACTTTATCTGAAAAGAAAAATTTCCCCATGAAAAATCACTGACAGAAAATTTAAGATCTGCTCTAGTACTTCTCCTATTACTGCATTGGTATGTTCTGAAGATTTGTTAGTTTGAAGATGTGTTTTGCATATATATAGTGTACAAGAGTTCTGGGTAATATTTTAGATCGGATTCCTCACTGCAGAATGAGTTCACCAGTGCAGCAGGAGATGTTTGTTCACTTCCCGTTGAGGGAAAATATTGGATCAGTGTACCAGTGTACTTCTTCATGATTCATGCACATGATATTCTTTCTGTAACTTGGGAGGAGAAATTTCTGAAAGGTTTTTTTGGAGGAAGGGACTTTCAGTACACTTCAGATGTTTTGTTCAGTGACGTAAAGTTCAGTGGAAGTGTATCATATCTTGTTTTACTTCGTGCACCTTGCTCACATCCAATAAAAGCAGTGCCATTTTCAGATAGTAATAATAATACACAATTACTTCTTTAAAGAGTGGAGTAACAAAGCAGGTAGCTGCATGAAATTGAATTGATTGAATTGACTGAATTTTGATCATGCGCTGTATAAAATCAGTGGTCATACAGCATTCGCTTCATAAGTGTCTGAACTGCTAAAGTTCATATAGCCATACAAGTAGGCTGTAACTGGCCAGGCATATTTGAAGCCAATCTTCAATTAAAGTTCTTCATATTACAATGCATATAAATAAGATACATTTCTAAAAGGCCTTTACTGGGTTTATCCTATCAATGCTAGATTTATTTATTTACTTACTTCTTCCATGATTGTTGTAGTAGAAAATCTAACCCCTATTTATTTTTTCTTTAGAAAATTGCCTTCATGGTAGCATTAGGACTGGTTACAACAGAACATCTGGAAGGTAAGGTGGCTTATGTTGTTTTACAGTTCCATTTTTGAATGAAATCTTTTCTGTTGGCTGTTCTGCAGCCAAGAGGAACTGGTGATTCTGTCCTCTGAAGGGCAGTGAAAGATCAGGTGAAATGTTATCTATGCACAATTGTGCTTCTCAGCCTCAAAATAATGAGTGATCTTACTGGCTCTGCCCCCCATGCCATTGCACAGCTCAAGTGGCATGAGAACTGGTTCTGCAGCCAGCACCACAGCTTTGGCGTAAGGAGGCATTTGGGCTTACTCAGTCATCATGGTCCTTTAAAGGATGTTAACAACTGGAGGATGATAGCGAAGCAAAAAGTCTGCAAAGGCTCTGACCAGCACTGATCTGGTTGAAGAATCGGTGAGGTTCAAAGATGTTTATCCTTATCTTCTGTAGTAAGCATGTTCTCTCCTCTTTTCCCATGTGGGATGGCCTTTCATTTTTTAAGTAAGTTAATCACCTATCATCTCTAGAGTTCCACAGAATAATGTGTAAAATAGTGAAAATCTGGCATTTGTATTATAAGATTTTGAGCAAATTAGAAAACTGCCTCTCACAAAGGTTTTCTTCCCTCCATTTGCCCCAATTTAGCCAAAAAATAAACAAACTTCTAGTCTCATCCTGCTTTTGTGTGAGTTGCTAAGCATGCCTTCCTAAGCTTCTGAATATGAGATCAAACAAGTACTGCACATAAACTAAATGCAGTATTGAATAGGATTCAGTTTACTTTTCCAGCCTTCCAAAAATACCTTGCAAGAATTAGCAGATCTGTACCTTTCTTTGTCTTTCTGAAAGCATAGATGAGAAGGATAAAAAGAGTTTGTTCAGCAAATTTGGCATGTAGTGTGAGTTGAGTTGGGGTTTCTTGGCAGAATGGGTCAGTTCTCATAGTTAGCTTCTTTTTGCGAAAAAGTCTGCAGCCTGATGTATATGTCATATGCTCAGCTAATGCAAGTTCATCAACTGGTATATGGAGAAAAAGCTTATATATGTGTCAGCTGACAATGATTCTTGATCACATAAAATTGTAATTGTCATTTACCATCCATGCCATGGACAGGAAAATCATAGAATCATAGGGTCAACTTGGTTGGAAAAGAGCTTTAAGATCATTGAGTCCAACCATTACCCCAGCACTGACAAGTCCACCACTAAACCATGTCACTAAAGGCCTCATCTACGTGTATTTTGAACACTTCCAGGAACAGTGATTCCAACACTGCCCTGAGCAGCCTGTTCCAATGCCTGAGCACCCTCTTGGTGAAGAAATTTTTCCTAATATCCAGTCTAAGTACTGAGGAATTTCCAGTGCACTAAATTTCAGTTTTATTTGCTTTAGAGTTAAGCATGTGCTTAGATACCTTGCTGACTAAGGGGGTATCTACCATTTTGCAGCTTGATTTCTTTTTAATGAGATTCCCTGTGCTTCTGCTCCTTGGTTTTAAGAGAGGTTGTAAATTAGGCAGAAAATAGTATCTTAATTGTAAGGTCTTTTCAACATATGCAGCAAGTTTTCTGTGGGACTTGTTGCCCTTTTTCAGTTTCTTTTAACTCTGCATTTTGGAAAATCATGTAGTGTTCCAGTGGCTGAGAATTTGAAAGCGGTTTAGAGAAATTTTAAGCCATCCGCCTTTTTAATCCCTTAATGGTAATGGATTGAAATGGAAATTAAAAAATTACAGCAATTTTGCAGAAAGATTTTTAATGCAAAAAGTGCAAATGATGACTTGTTCTTGTTTTCTTTGTCTAAGGAAAATAGGACAACATTTGAAACTATGCTGAAGAGCAAGTTATGCTTACAACAGAGAGGACTTAATTTTGAATAGTTCTTTATCCTTTGATTTTATTACAACTAATATATTGTTTGTGTGGATTTAACACTTATGTTCAGAACACCCAGACCCGCTCTGCTCTGTTTGTTCTACAGTAAGTGCATAGACACACATTTTGAACCTAACTGCTAACAATACTAATCCTGCAGAATCAATTCTTTCAGGCAAATTCACTTTTTATATTGCTACTAGCATTAAATAAATGGCTCTCACCAAGAGCTATTTACTATGGAAAGGGTATTTCTTCATGAGTATTGGTGATTACAACTGTCAAAAATGCCCTTATAGCTTTCACATGCTAGGGGTTATTATTTTAGTGCTATGTCATATTTACAGTTATCAGCCATTGCTATTTATCAGAAAGCAGTGGTCATTACACAGTTCGGTTTATTTTAGTATTTCTAATGTATTTCTCATTTTTGGAATTAAACTGTATCGAGATTGGGTCATTAAAAGCTTATTCACTTAGTATCATTAATTCACAGTGTTACTGCTTTTTCTCATTTTATTCATTAGTTTTGTGGTAAAGGGCTATGATCCACTTCTAGATGGATTTCTCTGTCAGCCTAGCAGCCTTTCCACCTAACGTCCAGAGGTTTCCCTTGCTGGCAAAAGAGCTGTGTTCTGCAGAGCCTGAGTGTGAGGCATGTTTTGAGGCCTTTGCCAGTAAATGAATGCAGCTGCTTCCACTGACTGACATTCTGCAAGGTACAGCTTTCCCTGAAGATAAATCATCATTACGGGCCTCATAGAATGACCATACAGAATATTTACTGATGAAGGCAGCAGCTCATTGAAGCTTTATGGCCAACAGAAAGCTGTTTCGGATTTATTCATCTCTGTCAAATGTATTACAGTTTAGAGGCTTTGAGTTTTCTTTCTGGGTTGCGTTTTTTAAATTAATAAACTAAGGAATAAGATAACCCAATCTTGTGGTGCAGTGCGTGGTTGTAATGTATTAAATAACTTTCCATAGGCTATTGGAAAACCTTTTAGCATTACCATTGTGTAAAAAAAAAAAAAAACCAAAAAGCAAACAAACAACAACAACAACAAAACCCAAGTAGATAGAAAGCAAAACTTTAGTTCAGGTCATTCTAACAATGCACATCTTGATTTGCCATAGCAAAATAAAACCCCAGAAATATTTCCATTTATGTTACTGGAATGTTTTAAATGGTTTCAAAACCTATTTTACTTTATTAAACCATGTTTTGAAATGAATACTATATAGCAAAAGTAACACCTAACAAAAGATTGTATGCCATGTATGCTTTTGTTCTATCTTGGTACGATTATCAACAGATACACTCTTAAATGTACATCTTATATCGCAGGCATGGATATTTTTTGTTCACGGTTTCCATAAATAAAGTGCTGACATTGTGCTCACCCTCCCTGATGGCTGCATAGGGTGGAGCACATCTAGAGCTGTTTCAGTTCATTACTCTCGCTCTCTCTTTATTTCCATCTATTCCCACTGCTATTACTTCCCTCCCCAGCCAGCTTTTATCTCTGTATGCTAGCGATGCCTCTTCCAAAGCTGCGTCCCAGGCATCTACCACATATGTGATTCAGATTCCATCAAATATTTCTGTTGCCTTGGTGAGCACATGTACCAAAGAAATTTTCTCTTAAACCTGGGACACAAAAGGGCAGAGAGCTACAGATCCATCACAGTTCTCATGTGAAGCCATTCGGCCCAGTTATGGGCACAGAAAGCTCTGCTGTGTTGAATTCTTTGTTTCTTTTTCTGTGCTAGTGACAAGTCATGATCTTGTATCCCTGTGACCACTTCTGAAAGACTAACCCTGGGCTTTTAGCCTAAGTTTTTCCCTCCACTACACCGAGGGTGCTGAGATGCTGCAAGCTCTGGATTCACTGACCACATAGCATGGGTTAGCTCACACTATTGAGACAAAAGTAAAGAATCAGCAGAGGGCCACTTCCTCTATTTCTTTACCAGCATCAAGGCACATGGTTCCTCTGTTGTGACATCTCTGTCACCTTTTGGCCTTGAGAGCATTCTGCATTCTTGTAAAGAACTGACACTGACAGAAAGAACAGCCATCTGTTTTCTGGTGGCTCTGTGGCAGGCTACTGGATCCATGTCTAGCACTTACGCTGCTGCTGAGGCCCAATTCCTGATGCCTAAGGGTCTGGAAGCTTCAGAATGGAGATTTCAGCATAGCCAGATGAACATTTCATAGGGAATACTTTCACAGGGGAACAGAACTGTTACCTACACAAGACCCTCCGGTTTGGAGCCTGTTCAGCGCTGAGGATGTTAACAAGATGCTGGCAGTAGTTGCAGCCATGGCGTTTATCGCACATCTTGGAGCAGCCTTGGATCACGCATTTCTTGGTAGTGAGATTCTGTATAGCTTCCTGAGTCGCATGGCAGCATATGTCTAGCTCATGTCAGACTGTGAATACAGACCTGCCTGAACCCTTTCAGTTGCCCCAGGAGAAGATACCTGCTGAGCATGTGAGGTAACATGTTTCTGTGCCAGTGGGAAAACTTAGCCAGAATGTGCACTCTTCTTTTTTTCTTGTCTGTCGAGTTTCCTTCTGATACATCCATCACTCCAAGAGTGGCAGCTTAGCCAACAGTCTTTTGTGAATGAAAAGTTTCAAATCAATATCTTGGATCTCAGGCCAGTTCAAAATCCATGCAAAGTGTTGGCCTTGTCTCTAGAGACATTGGGACACTATGTCCAAGACATGACTGACAATACTAGTACCACTTAGTATAAGGAAAGTTTGAAGTGGTTTGTGTCTCTTGCTCTGTGGAGAGGTGATCAACATTTGGAAGGGGTACCTGGAAGCCAGAACTATGTGTTGGGAATCCAATTCCCATGTATCTTAAGCATCGTAAAAGCTGGACTGCATCTTATCATTGGATTTCAAGTGGGAGGTAGTGCTCAATATCCTGAACATCATTTTCAGGCACTGAGGGTGTTCTGAAATAGACCTCTAGCTCAGACATTGACAAAAAGATACCAAAACTTTTCAAAACCCTATGGTGTCTTGAGTTTCTGTTGGGTGTTCTCCTGGTCCTCTGGGCTGAAACACTAGTGCTCCTGCCAGTTCCTCTTGTTCTGAGAAATTTGCTTAGAGCCAGACAGAGGGGAGGTGCCACCATCATGGGGACCCTCTAACACCCCACAGCAGAGCCTAAGCTTGGCCTTATAATACTCACGTAGGAAACATTTTGGAATAGAGCATCAGCCCAGCTGTGCACACTTCATGTCATGGGATGGACTGTGGGTGTCTCTCCTTCCTAAAGTATGCCTGCTCTTACCTTATTATCAAAATAAAAAGTAGGCTCTAAAATATATGGTTGTAATAATCTCACCATTCTGAGCTGATGCCAAGAGCTGGAAAAGAAATTCTGTATGATGAAAACAAAACCCTAGTTCAGATAAAAGTAGTATTAAAAATACAGATTTCAGTGTGTTTACAGAAGTATGCACATGGCTAATTGTGGCTGAATGCAGTCCTCAGCAAGTACCCTCTTGAATAGGTGTTATCACTTAGTGGGAGGGATTTGTCTTGTGTTTCACTCTTTTCTGAACAGGACTGCAATTTGATGAGCCTATTTCTGTGCTGCTGTTTCCAGTGGCACGAATATGTGTACAGCTCCTAACAACATTTTGCATGCTCGGGATCATGATGTTGTATATTTTTGGATGGATAAATCATCGTGCCCTAGTTAGAGCTCAATCTGACCATACCATTCTGACTGTGCATTTTCTAACCTTCACAGAACAAAAGTAATGTAAATGAAATTTAAAAGGATCTTTATGCTTTCTTCTGATATGAATTACAAGGCTTAACTGATTTAAATGCTTCATTTTTGTTAATAGTTAACAGTTAACAGTTTTGTTAATACATTGATAGTATTTTGAAAGCTCTCTGTCGATGCTTGCTGAATATGTCTGAAGGGATCATAATAAAAATCTTGTAGGGCAGGAGAAGTCCATCTTGGAGGAAGGGAAAAAAAAAAGCCTGTATTCTGAATCTTACAAGGAAAAGCTTATTAATGTCAAACCTTGAACTGCAGCAAATATCAATGCTGATGCAACCCAATTATATTTTAGAAACTGAAACTGAACACAAAGCCCAAGGGGTTGAGGGTAAGAGCATCTTGCTTAACAAGTTAGATCTACATTTTTTCCCTGATGAGTGAGAAACACACAATTCTCATTTCTTTCCATGGTTACAGAAATCCAGAGCAAGCGTCAGGAAAGAAAGAGAAGAAGCACAGCAAATCCAGCCTACAGTGGACTCTTGGAAACAGAGGTACTTTATCATTCACTTTCTTATCAGAGTTCTGTTTCATGTCAATAAAAGGTTTAAGTGCTTCTTATGACAAGTATATATGAATGTAGAACCACACATTTACTTGCAAATAGATACTGATGCAGAAAAAAAAGATCTCCTCTCAGTAGCTAAGCAACAGGTTTTCACTCCACAAAATCACTTGCTTCAAACTCAAATTTGTCTTAGTTTTAATAAAGGCCAAAAGGACTAAATTAATGCAGGACCTAGTTACTCTTTCACCCACACAGACAGTCCCTTTAGGTCAGAATTGAAGAACAGAAGCACTGCATTATGTCCAAACTTACATTGCTATTTCTCTTTTCCATTTTGTCAAGTAATAAATGGAGAACTTTGCTTTTTTTATTAGTGGTGTTCATAAAAGGGATGCGTTGGTTTAAGAATCAGTGTGCTCTGCAGGGGGTATGGAAGCCTGCATAATAAATACAATAATGCATAATTAAAAATAAAACGCTCTGGATAACGTTTGTTGTCTGTTACAGTTATGCTGTTACATTTTTAGTAGTAGCAAAATGTGGTCCTACATAATATTGAATTGCAAACCTGGTGTAAAGGCAGCATATAAATAGACCAAATATTTTCTGGAATTGTTTTTTTCTTTCTTTCTGAACTGACATATATGCATTTATTCAGCTTATTAAAATTCCACCTTTAAAATTTCACCACAGTTTGGGGTTACAATTTGAACTTCCTACAGGAATGAAACCGATTTTCAGACAGCTCTCCATTTAAGCAAGTTATCTCTGTGTTTGAGTTGTTTAAACCTAAAGAAAGTGATTTTTCTTTTTGTCTTCTTTTTTTTTTATTTTATTTTTTTTTTTTTTATTCCTGTAATTCATTTAGGCTTTTATTTGGGTACAAGTGATGCAGAATTTTCAGTATGCCAGCATTTCAGATTTCTGTGTTTGTTGGCGGACAGCAGACAGATGAAGCTAAGAAGAAACCCACTACTGTAGTCAAGCTGCTTAGTGCTTGATTGTTCTTTTTATGAAAGTATTGGAGATTTTTATACTCCAGAACAGCCCTGGGCATTTGAATTCTTCAGAACTCATCAACTTTTTTCTAATGACCTTTTCAGAGCAAATACTGATGTCCGTATATCCAGTACTTAACAAATTAGGAACCTTAGCCCTGCTAGGATCAAATTTGTAGTGTCTTCTCTTAGACCTTTTTGTCCCAATGAGTTTATTAAAATACTTGCAGTAGAGTTTTGTGGCTCTAGTCTGATCAGTGTGAGAAATTTAATTATCTTGGAGCAGGGATAGAAGAGGTGATGGAGGAGGTTCATCCTTCTCATTATATCTATTCTCAAAAGCATATCCTGAAGTGAAAGATGGCATGGAGAAAGCAATGTCTCTGAAAGAGTCCTGTGGCTGATCAGCTGTGTCCTCATTAGGAGTTGTCATTAAGTACTGACCATGGGGAATGCCGTTCAAGTAAAATGGAGGCAGATGGTTTTTCTCTGATCAATTAGCTGCTCAGATTGATTTGCTAATCAGTGAGTTGAGGTATTTTGTGGCTTTTCAGGCATTTTGGTGCAGTTTAATTTACGGTTAGTCTACTGAATGATCTTTAATTCATGATTGTTTAAATTGAAGTTGCATATAAATTAGACTTTTTATTTGCCAATGCCCCTCAAAACGGCAGGAGCTCAGCATCTGTAGTGGTGATGCTAACTTCCTTGATTACAAAAATGTGATCACAGTCTTACGTCTTTCCTTGAATGTTGTGCTTTTTGCTTTCGAAGCTTTTTTCCCGACCTCAGCTGCTTTTTTCCTTTCTTTTTTTTTTTTTTTTTTTTTTTTCATAGGAAAGGGTTAGATTTCAGGCTGGGTATTTTTTGAAGGAAGAGACATCTACTCAAAATTCATTAACAGACTGGCAGGCACCCGTGTATGGGAGAACAGTTTACTCACCACAGAATAAATCATTTATTAGCAAAACCCCTCTAATTTTCTTCCAAGCAGAGTCTAACAACATCTAATGGAGGAAAACAGTACTGTTTCCATTCCTGCTGTACAAGTATTGGATGGCTCAGAGAACCAATTAGGGGTTATACAGACTGTTAATGAAGCCTGGCTTGCTATTGACCAACAGCTTTTACCATCTGACAAGTTGGCAATGGGCTGCATTAAATGAGTTAAAACATCTCAAGTCAGGTTTCCAGTGGTCTGCATTTATAAGTTTGGAAATTTTTGGTGGCCTTAGCAGATTGAAACCACTGTCAGCTCCTAGAGGTCGTACACATTAGCCTCTGAAAAGAGAAATATTTTGCTTAGGCCCTAATACCTTGCTTGCAAACTAAGTATGTTCCTACAAACTGTAGGCAAGTCACAGAACTGGCTTCTGAATAGCTGGTTATGTATGAGGGAAGCTCATGGGGTTGTTAGTATGAAATTGTCAAAGGCAACCAGAGTACTTTTCAATGACACTGTGGTTTGTTTCTTTTCCTTTGTAGCGGAAACGCCTTGCATCAAATTATTTGAATAACCCCTTGTTTCTTTCAACAAGAGGTAAGCATATTTTAAAACAAATATACTACTATTCTAATGACATGTTAAATATTTATCAGTAGGATTTCATATGAATTACTGTTAGGCCACCATAGGGCATTACTTTGTGTAAGGTCCCTGCGCTTTTTAGTGTGCAGTGAAAATAGATGGTTGACAAACACAATTGAAGGATAAAGCTAAAGGTCAAAACTATGTAGAAATGGATCCAAAGTCTCTGCAAGCAGTGGAAAATCTGATCTCTCGTATTGTAAGCACCATGCAGTGAGAGTACTGATTGGAGAAGGCAGTGTTGACCAACCGCAAGTGCTTAAAATATTTATGTTGAAAAACTGGGATTTAAAACGTAATAACTATTCTGGGCTTTTCATTCGCCTCTTTTCATCAGCTTTAAGAAACTGCTGTCCATCCTTAACGGCTAAGGTTTTAAAAACAATGGCTGAAACCCATGCTATTTTCCTGACTCCAAGAACTGGAATCATAAATCTAAATTTGATGGCCTTGAAGATGCCTTCCAATCTGGTGTTTATAAGAACTTCAGATGCTGAAAATTTGAGGGTAAAAGCCCGGAGAATGAGCAACTCAGATGGGCCTTTTGGGGATGATGATGAACATGGGAAGAATCCCATTCCAGGAAAAATGTGCAACATATAGAGAAGGCAAAGAGCTGGGAGGTGGAGATGAAACATGGAGAACATTAAATACAGTGTAATTCTTCAGATGTGGCCCATTTAGGATTTTAAGAGAGAAAGCAAGAAGCCTGAGTTGCATTTCAGAAGAGAGAACACCAGTAAAGAAATGTGATTATCCTTACCCTTGTGTTACCTTTATAACTTAGGTATATTATAGGCAAGGGAAGGTAGGCATTTTTCGAAGCGAAATATTGTCTCAGTGTTAGGAGCATTTACAGGGGTAATTCCAATTAAGACATGAAGTTTTGACAGTGTTTCAGTGGTAGCTTGATATACCTGTCAAATGTCGTGTTTAGGGCTTGAGATTCATCTTTTTGGCCCTGCCTTGAATTCCTGCACCACAGGATAACCGACTGAAACTCAGCAGCGCTTCTCTCTACCTTCAAAACTTCATGTGCTAGATGCAGACAATTAGCCTACTTACCATATGTCTCTAATGCATCGGGTCTCAGAGGACAAGAGAGGTTATTACACAGTAAACAGCTGTGACGACATGCCTCTTAGCAGGAACCCATGCTTGTGTGAGCCCCAGTGGAAAGAACATTATTCCAGGCTTAGTTTTATCTTCAAAATTAAAATTATATTTTATTATTTGTCTTATCATAGCACTTGTTTTTCCCATGTAAACACATGGGAAAAAACACAAAAGAATGGCAGTGTTAGCAAGCTGGGTCGTTAGCCCCTCAGTGGATTTCACTTAAGTTAGAGCTTGGTATCTCTGACCTTCTTTCCGCCACATTTCCCATTTTCTTTGCAAGGAAGTAGGCAAGTGACGGAGCTCCAGTGCAGCGGCTGTCTCAGAGCCACTTGGAAATCAGCACTCTCTCTCTTAAATGGTTAATTCCTCTTCAAGTCGTATATCTTTGGGTTTTTTTCCCGGCATCCTGTATCTGTATTGGGTTTCTGCATGTTCTGACAGTTTTAAGCTGGACTTCTTTACAGTAGAGCTCCCCACCTCTGTAGGGGTTTGTTAACTACGTGCACCAGGCATCACTGTGGTAGATGCTGTGCAAGCTCTGAACTGAAGACAGATGCTGTCCAGACAGCTTGGCACTGCAGTGATATAGTTGCCCCCCTTTATTGCTGAACCGGTTTCCACTTCTCTTTTAAAACGCTCCTTTAAAATAACCGTCTTTGGTTTATTTTTTCAACAACTAGAAAGCAGAAGTGGACATATTTTAAAATCTTTAAACTGTTTTTTCTTTGTTGTTTTTTTTTTTGTTGTTTTTTTTTTTGTTTTAAAGTGAGATGAAAAGAGATTTAAGCAAACTAAAAAACTCCTGTGAAGTGCAGGAAACAACTGTAATTTCCAGAAGTGCAGAAAAGAACGATTCTTGTGAATTTTGAGCAAAATGTCAATTAATCAGGATTCATTTATCTACAAATGTCTTACCTGAAATGAGGTCATGTGCTCTGACATGTATCATTTGTAGAAAAGACTCTTCAATTATCAAGCCTTAGTGTATCTGAATAACATTTATATCCCCTGAATAATCATGGTGTCATATCACAGTGGATCTCTGTGTGTGTATTTGTGTATGTGAAGTGACATCTTCAAGTCTGTGATTATTTATGGAATTCATTGCCAAAGGATGCTACAATTATTGTGAAAATAGGCAAATTTATGGAAGAAAAAAATGCCAGCTATCTAAGGCTGTTAAACGTAAGACTAAAGATACAGACTCCAGGTCAGGGAAGCGCATAAACTGCTAGCATCTGGAAGGATACTTCTGGAGTAGAAATATTTACTCTGTGCTTGCCCTGTTCTTGCTCTCTGTGTGTGAGTGGCAGCACTGGGTGCTGCATCTTCATGTGTATGCATACATCAGTGTACAAAATGAATATATAACAGCAGGAAACAACTCACAAGTTGGTCCGTATATGAGGGATCATACTGGGACATTGTAATCAGAGGGAGCTGAAGGACAGAAATATCAGTTTGGTTGTTTCTACTTTAATCCAAAGAAAAAGGCCTCTCCGTCAGCTGTTTGGCACTGGGACAGCGTGCACCAGACTCTTACAAATCAGCAGCAAAAATTACAACCCACTCTGCAGTTTTTATAAAACTGTTAACATTTCCAGGCTTTTTATTTTTGGACCAAAGTGTGATGAATTTCACAAATATTTTTATGAAAGGCTTGGTCTGCTTTCCAGTAAGCTCCAATGATGCTTGTTCTTATCAGGCTGTGAATGCAATCACTGCAGGCTCAGTTCATCAAAAGGTCAGGAAATCTTGGCATTTTGGGTGGGAGGAGTTTGGTGATAAAGAGCTGTTGATAACACAAAGCTGACTCCCACAGATAGCTGACTATTTTGGCCATGAATCAGCCGAGCATTTAAACATGTGGTTAACGGTAAGTCAGCGGCACCAATTTCATACTCCAAGTTAAGCATCCACTTAAGGGCCTTGCTGGTTCAGGGCCAGACTGTTCATCACCCAGCAGGCAGGCTGAAGTCCTTAAGAAAGACTTTTTGACTACTGGCAGGTGGAGGGGAGCTCGGTATGTACATTTCTAAAAATTTGAAACAGAATGTCCTTCTCATACTATGGCATTTTAGCATCGTGGGATGCCTGCAATGTACATTTTAAAATCTCAGATGCTAATTCCACCACTTGCTGTTGCATTCTAGCCTGCCCACATTAATCTTGGCAATGTCCTGATCTCTTGTGTCACCACTTTAATGAAATTACTCCCATAGCTGAGAACTAGCATTCGCTGCAGTGACGTATTTCCCACTAATCTGTTATTTGCCCTTCTTTCACATGCTAGCAAATGAGGATGCGTTCTGGAAGGTATGTGTAGAAAAATTCGTGTACTACCAGTGTCTTTATTATCACTGTGTAATTCAGTGCTTGCTTCTGATTATTTTAGTCTCTATCAAAGTACAAAACTGCAGTATTCTCTTTGCCTTTCATACTGCTTGTGTGAAACATTTCCCATGTGACTAAATCCTTGAGCCCCTAAGTTAGAATTTCAAAGAGATGAACTCTTGGGCTTTCATATGCAAGAAATGGCTTGAGTTTAATCTCTTTGTTGAATCCACTGATTGAGAAATTGCTAGTCCAGATTTGTGGCTTTAATGAAAATTTTGAGAAAATTTACTAACGGTTCTAATTTGTATAGATTAACTCTCGTTACACTGAGGTTAAAATTAAGACTTTTGGAGCAGGGAATTTCTAAAGAGTGATTTTTTGATGGGACTTGAGTTAGAATTCAAGATATAAGCCTGCCTAAAACTATCATGACACATTATAATTAATATCCCTAAAAATGAAATTATGCTTTTGGAATTAACAAAGATACAAAATTATTATTCTCTTTCCTGGAAAAGCACTAGGAAAATTTAGGAGATTTTATGATTCACAAGCCATGAGAGTTTCAAAATCAGTATCTCCTGTATTAAAATGCACTTAATTATACAAAGAGTAATTAATGTTGCCACCAGATTAGCATAACAATTTACCATATGACATTGTAACTTTGTTGATGAGTCTTTGTTCATTTTATATATCTCTTCAGACAAAGCAGTAATCAAGTCTTGTTGGAGAAAGAGTGTCAGAGGAAGTTTGCACAGAGAACAGTTAGTGCCAGCGGGAATAGAGGGACAGAGGAGCCCTCTAGAGGGGTTTGTAAAAGAGGGTACATAGCAAAAGGCTGAGCATACCATCTTCCTAGCTGCTCTTTGAGCAATGGGCTTAAAACATGGAGCTGTGCTTTTTCCCCAGAAACTTCCTGCTTGTTTCTTTCTGGTTTGGACTTGAAGGACAAGTGATCCACGTACTGACTTTGACCTACACTTCAGAATAGAGCTGGGCATGACGATACCTGTGTTGGAGTGACACATTATCACAAATAAATGAAATAATTCCTGTGTCACAAAGTGGCTATATTAGTCAACTCCCTCCTGTGTTTGCTTGATTACTTGGGTTTTATTTCACTGTTTAAATTTATGCAGCTTGCTTCTGGCTCTTTTGTTTGTTTGTATCTGTTCCTATCATACACCATTATTTCTGTCTTCTACAGAGGCCAGACAATTAGATTTTGTGTTTGAATGAGCCTGTCTGTTGCAACAGAGGCTTTGAATACTCCATAAAGAGGAGTTGCCAATGCACTGACTTTACCAAAGCCATCCATTTTCTTCTCTTGCAGAATGAAATCCACCATGATGAACACTGCACTGCTTGCAAGCGTGGTGTTAACTTGCAGCCCTGTGGCACATGTCCCAGAGCATATCACCTCAACTGCTTGGACCCACCCCTCAAAACTGCCCCCAAGGGGGTTTGGGTCTGTCCAAAGTGCCAACAGAAGGTAAGTTACATGGAACATAGAACCCAGAGAAAAGAAAAGGGAAGAAACCTTGAATCTGTGTACCACTAAACTAATCTAACCTGTAGTCACAGCTTAGGGGACTGCCTTAGCTAAAGTAATACCAAGAGGCTTTTAGTACAGTTTGCAGCATTTGTTTCTGGTATTTTCATTGTCCTGGAGTTAAAACATACACTGAGTGCCTTAGCCTCCCTGTAATCACATCTTCTGAGGTTTGTCCTCTTAAAATGCCTCTTCATTTCCTTTTTCCCCCTTCACAATAAAACCAACAGCATGTAGGGTTGCCAGACAAGTAATGAAAATCTTATAGATGAGGGAGAAAGTGTCAGAAGGGTACGTTGGTCACCAGTGAATCTGAAAGCTGTGGTTTTTACACACAACTGTTGATCAGCATGTCAGAAATACTAACTTATCTATTTGCTATGAATGATGTTGACTGCATGGACAGGACAATGATTACTAAAATAGTGTCACTAAATTGTAGGGTGGAGGCTTAGATTTTGTGCCTTAGAGTTTAGCATTGAGATAATGTACCTTTGAAAATGTCAGGGGGACGTTCTTGTATACAGTTGTAGAGATCAGAGCAGCCCAGGATTAGATCCGTACAGTCATGTTTTCACATGGACCATGCTGAGCAGACAACATTCCTGACAGTGTAGATACCTGTATGTCAGGGGCTAAAGAATGTCTTCTGGCCATGGCAAGAAGAAACAGAGGGTTTGTGACTGCCTTTTACAGCTGTTAGGTAGTGCTGTTTATAGTGATGTGTAAAGGAGTAAGCCCCAATGGAGACGGCTACTCAAAGTATTCTCTCTACTTTTCAGCTTGCAAATTCTGAGACAAGGACCCTAGATCTGGTCCTGCAGAGCTGTGACGGTGGAGGAAGAAAAACATTAATGTGTGTCTTTGTGAAGTCCTAACTTTTTATTGTTTCCTGGGTTTATAGGTGTTAAAGAAGGATGACAATGTGCCATGGACTGGAACTCTGGCTATCGTTCACTCTTATGTTACTCATAAAACAGGTAGGGATTAACGTAGCTATTGACAAGGGGTTCCCTACTTGTGACATGTGATGCCTTTTGGGTCCTTCATAGCACTAATATTAAAGTAGTGTTGTAATACTACCAGGTGGATGGCATTAGTGAGCCTGGGAAGAGAAGGTCACTTTCTCTCCCCTTCCCCTCATGGTGGCCTAACTTCTCTCTTTAAGGAAGCTGAGATTGATCCCTCAGGACCTTCACTGTATGGAGGAGCCTATTACCAAAGTGGTGCCTTCCTAAGCACAGGCTTAGAAATGGGATTTTGAGGCAGAATTATTTCAGGCTGCAAGGTAGAGAGACACAGTCAGGCTAAGCAGAGCCATGTAATTGGGTATATAGTACAATGCTAGACTAATGTCTCTGAGACCACAGCAATATTAGTTCTTAATTGTTTCAGTATTATTTGGAATCACAATCATTAGTGTCAGATGTTGTATGATATCTGTGCATTGACCATTACTCTTTTTTAGTTCCCTGTTGCACTCCTATAATGGGCTGTTCGGGGCATTAGATCGTATTCGTAAGGAACTTTGCAGAGGTCTGGTACTGTTATGATTGTGCTTTTCAGCCAGGGTCACTAACTGTTGCCATCCCAGGTGATTGACCTGTTCTTAAATACCATTCACCTTTTTCTTGGAGACCTCTGCAACACATGTGATCCAAGGATTAATTTTAATTCATCTCAAAGGTGCACTATAGCTTTTGGGTTGTCCTGTGTGCAAGCAGAAACTCCAGATTTATTTGGCTGTGTCTGCTGACAAAAGGCCAATGAGACCTGAAACTCGCTATTCAAAATTCATCCTTCTGTTTTCTTCTGTCAAGCACACAATTTTGCCATGTGTCCTTTTCTTGACTTCTGCATCCTTAATCTTACTGTTCCACAGTCAAAGAAGAAGAGAAACGAAAGTTATTAAAGAGAAGCAGTGAGCTGAAGAATGAGCATAGACAGTTAGAAGAAAAAGATCGACTTCTCAACAATGCAGTGAAGGTAGGACACCTGACTGGGGACACAGAGTCTCCTGCAGAGATGTTTATAAAGCATTTATGCCTGAAAAACTGGTATTTTGTGGATAGAAAATGATTTATGCTCCCAAGCTATAGATGTTCAAGTATGAATGTGTTTCTCTCTGAGGAAAATCATGGAGATTTCCTTTACGCACAAAAGCAAGCTGCTTTGGCAGGCGGAGGAGGAGAAATTTCCTGAATTCCTGTTGCACACAACCCCTCCTCCTTCTCCCCCTCCCAAAATAGCCATGGATGCCCTCTTTGTAGTGCCATACACAGCCCTTATCTACCCATTGACTTTAAGGCACTTCCATTCTTCAGGTGAAAAGTTTAGTCAGAACTGTGTCCTCCAGTGGTGCCTGCATATCTATTAGCTCAAAACTCTTGAGATTAGGTAGAAATAACCATCTTTATTTGACTCAGGGGCTGAATGTTGTAACAGCCACTCCATGACTGGAAATGGATTCACAATAATTTTCTCCATGAGCTCCTTTCAAAGCTAAATGTTGGCTGGAGATGTCTCCCACGCTATACCATGCTATGAGGACCAGTCTCTGGCAGTAATGAACAAAAAGCCGTAATTCCTATCCTCCATGGCTGAAGGAACTTATTTGGGGCAACCTCACCTCAGGCCCACTCATAAGGGGAAGCTTAATAAATTATTTGAACCTTTCTTACCCTGGAAAAATCAAAGTGGCAGGTGCAGCAGTAACTGGTCACTACTTGTTTTACCATTGCAGTTATCCAGAGGAGGCATGTTAAAATATTTATCACATTTAAAACAGAATGGAAGGAAAAGCAATGACTTATTAAAAGACATCACAGTGGGGAAGTGGGTATAGCCACCATCAGCACTAATGGAAACACACATATGTATGAAGAAGTAACTCTGAGGTACAGAATAGTATGTAGGAGAGTGCAGTGGGATGAGGTGTTTGGAAAAAGAAAAGCATTCAAGGATGCAGTCAGTTATCAGGTGTATCTCAAGGCTGTCAAAACCAGGAAGTTTCTACCTAAGCAGAATCAGGTTCTTTCAGTGGGCAGCACTGTCTTATTTGAATTGTAATATCAGCCAATGATTGTATTTATTGGAGATGCATCCACTTGAAAGGAGAAAACCAATTATAGTTGTTCTGGCACAGAGCAATTTTATTTCTGATATTTACCTTAACAGAGATTTACATTACAGAGAACACTCCCATATACACCACAGGTGGAATGGTGTTATTTGGTAAAAGCAGAACATGATTTATCTTTCACCTGAGATTTCATCTTTCTAAACCAACCTCTGAGCAGCTCCACATGGTTGCCTTTTCAAACAGTTTGACTTTCAGGTCAGCATTTCCTGTTTCCCCAGGACTAGAGAATCCCTCCTGCCCCCAGCAGTCTAGACCACAGCCAGAGACGAGCAAGTAACAGGTTTTGCAAGACCCCTGAGCAATCTGAGAGAAAGAAGACAGGAGGTTTCAGATACTAGAGGCCACCATCCTCTTCCATCTGGCTGACTGGCTCAGGGTTTTGTGCTCTCATATAGTCCCTCACAGGCCAGTTGACAGTGTAGAGAATGGGATGTTAGCTGTAGCAGTATGTGGTTGGGGAGGGAAAGGAGAATTGCTGATTCTTTCTTATGCCTTCATGGAGAAGAGGGAGATTTGGGAATCCTTTGGCTCTTGGTCTCATGCTCATTTCCATGTAGGTTTGTATGAAATGTTTTCAGTGACTGTGGGGTGCAGTTTGGCCACCCCATAGGAAAAGCCTTGTGACTGCAGTGGTATAACAGTAGTTGTCTTAGATAAAATTTTCTGCCAGAAAGATATTGACATTATCTTCAGAGAGATCAACTTAGCTTCACAGTACTGACTCCCTAAAATGTGTGGCCCATATGAAATGCATCATGGTGAGGTTTATCCCTCAAGCGCTTATCAATGCCTTTTGGTAAGATTTAGAGAACTCACTGTTGCTTTTGGTACTTCTCAGTAATACAGCTATTACAATCCCATGCCAGTAATCAATTAGGAATGCAGAAGGCATTTCTGCCAGGCTGTCTGCAGGTTGAGATCAGAAACATCCTCTGAATGCACTTGTACTGGGACGAATATCGTTACCTTAGACAGTTTCTGCAGTGTATGCAAGCACTTGTTATTACTCCATTCGTTAAGCTGTGGTTTTGCTATCCCCAAAGGAGAATATGCTTCATTTGCGTAGGACGTGCACTCAAGACAAAAAAGGATGTTTGGAGAGATGTTTGACACCAATTTGAATGTATTCTCAGTCTTTCCTTCTCTCTCCCCTTCTCTTTATTTGACAGAAATGCTTAGAGCTAAAAACCAGCCTGTTGGCCCAGCAGAAAGGGACTCAGTCATCACTGGAACGTCTCAAAACCCTCATTAGACTGATACAAAACGAGCAGATGATTCAGGTTACCATGACGACCACCACCACCTCCTCCCTGCTAACTGTCCCCTGGATCAAACCCTCCCCTGCCTCCGCTGCCATGCACAAAGCCTTGCAGCAATCACAGGGTAACAACTGACAGAGCCGGCTGCCAGAGAGCAAAAGAAGGGGGGAGAAAAAACTTTATACACATGCGTGGAGGAGAGATTAAACTGAAACAAAGGAGAGAGAAGGAACAGTCTCAGTTTTGATACGCAAAGTAGAAACTTCCAAACCAATCAGCCCAGTTTGTAGGTCGCTGTGGCAGCAGGTTCCCGCGGAGTGGGTTGTGCTGCGGTTTTGTATTTGCCGAGACCTTCAGTGCTTATGAGATTTTTGTTGTTATGTTGGCCTTAATGTATTTATGACTGAGGATGAACAGGAAAAGAATGGCCGATGGGAAACGGGATATCCTTTTGTGGGGGGCAGACAGGATTCCAGTTCTGCTTTAAGGGGGAAATTTTCAATGCAAAGAGTTAGTGAGCTAGTAGAGAAGTAGTTGGGCTGAGAGCTATGTGTGGGAGGGAAATTGGTGAGATAACCAGAAACTGAACTACTTAGGACTCGAGATGGATTCTTATCAGAGGAACAAAGGTGGCCCCGTTGATTCAGATGACCTGGAGATGGGGCTGTGTTGATGAGAACAGCGTCACAGACGCTCACAGAGCCTTCAAAACAAAAGATCCTTTTTTTTTCAGTATTATTAGAGTTGAGAATTGCAGATATTTAAATAAAGAAACTGTATGAAGTTAGCGTTTCTAGTAAAATATTGAAGTATTTTCATGCTGATGCTTCTGTATATGCGTTCCGAAGTATTTAAAAAAGTATGACTGTAAAACTCCTTACTTTTTTGCAGGTCCTTTTTACTTATTTTGCTATCGGTGTATTTTTCTCATGGAGTTTTTGTGCAAGATTTAGCATAAACCATAATAGTGGATATCTTTGGCAGGTTGGGTTTTGTTTTTTTAAAGAGATTATTTGGGGGGTTTTCTTTTTTGTTAATTTGGGAATTTTTTTTTTAAGGAAAAAAGCAAATAAATAGTCTGTTTTTTTTTTTTTGTTTCTTGCAAGTACAGATAATATGCCAAAAAGATAACTTTACATTTTTGTACTGCATTTTTCTTGTTAAAAATATGTAACATGATTTTTTTTTTTATTATTCTTAGAATTTTTCTCTCTTTTTTTTTTTTTTTTCCTTAGAGAAATATCTGCTGAAGTGGTACAGGAAAAAAAAAAAGAGCCCTGTCTCAAGGCGTTGTTTCTTGTCCTGGATAATATCAAGAATTCTGGGGGAGGGACAGGACATGGAAAATTTAAAGGGTTTGTTGGGTTTTGTTTTTTTGGAAACTTGATTCCTTTTTATTATTTCGTTGGAGTTTAGCACATTTGGGAAGCATTTAGCATTAGGTGAGAAAACCCCAGTGCTCCTGTTTGTTTCACTAGCTAGTCTTCCTGATACTGCAAGGGTCCGCCTGGCCCCCCCCGTAGGCTCCAGGGACCCCATCACCCTGTGGCCTGCCTGGGAAGGTAGTGATGGGCACCCCGGTTTTTCTCAACGTCACACCACTCACCAGATGCCATCGTCTCTGTCGCTCATGAGTTCTCCATCAATTAGCACAACAGGTACTTAAGGGAAGCAAGAAGCCACCAGAGCACGACACAAGGCTAGTCTCTCACATCAGCATATCACATGGTGCCGAATATCTTTATTCTTTGTTTTAATAAAACACAAACCACACGAGGGACTGGCTTTTTCTGTCGCCCATCACTAGGCAGCACATGGTCCCTTCAACCATTTTCACAACTCCGGGAGAAACTGTGCAGTACTATACAAATCTATTTTAATACACAACACTCGGTTGAACAAGATTTTTATATTCTTTTATTGATGAACAAAGTGAACTAAGTAAAACACAATTGTTATACATTGGTTATTGTATGCCAATTATGCATTCTGACGTGGCTTGCAATGTAAATGTTTTCAGGTTTAATGATTTTTTTTCCTTCTCAGACAAATAAAGCAAGGAAAAGCGTGGAAGGTTGCATATGTGAAGAATTTCTGAAGAACTGTCTTGGACTGTTAAAAGTAGTTATTTTGGAAAGGGGACTGTCCAGTGGATAGTGTGCATAGAAAAAAAAGTGTTTGTCTTAAATATGCCAATGTAGTTTTACTTCTTTATGATGCATTAAACTCGATTGACAATTTAATGGCATTGTCGTCGTGGTGATATCCGCTGCTGAGGAGACACAGTGTGTCCTGCCCAGGGACAAATGCTGTGACCGCTTCCATGGCCAGACTCTGGCTGAGGGGGAAAAGTGACCAGTGCTGGTTTCTCCACTGCCGTTTTCAATTTTCAGATTTAAACAATGCCAGAATGACTACAGTACTTTCTGCTTTCCTTCTTCCGGGAAGATGGCACTTTGTCCACTCCCTTTCTTGGCCTGCAACCTGTTGGGAGTAATTTCCTGCCCCGTTCTTCTCTGGATCTGTATGCAGAGATGGTCGTGGTACCTCAGATCTCTCCTTTTTCCTGTTGCATCTCTTGTGGGTTGCGTTGTTGAAGTTTTCACTAGTACTTAAACACTGCAGTGGGCCTGGCCCAAACTGAGATGGGCTGAGTCAGCTCGGGAGCAAGCCTGGGGCTCCAAGGCAGAAACAGATTATCACAGGGTGACATGGTGCTGTACGTCAGCCAAGCTGTCTACACGTGTCCCTTATGTTCTTTGTGCATGTTGTGGGCAGTGTGGTCTTTTCTTAGGGTGGGTTACTGGAGAGGGGCTTGCTGTGGACTGAGGACTAACAGTTGGCTGAAGCAGATCCACTGACAGACCCGTGGGCATTGGTTTCAGACTCTGAGGTGCTCCTCAAATGTGTGGTGGGTCCATTTTGTAAAGGTGTTTGCAAATGCAGTGAAGTCCCTCAAAGGAGTTGTCTGGTTTCTGGCCAGGGGAAGCGACAACTTCCTGATAGGATGAACCAAATAAAAGCAGTACAATGTTACAGCTGCATAAAAGATTCCACAGTGGCTAATGCTTAGACAGAGCAGAAACAGGGTTGGGTTTTTTTTCTAAGGGTAGGGGAAAGGGTATTATAAGTTTGGTTGTCCAAGGGGGCAGAAGTGTTGCCTCGTCTTCACTTCCTGGCAGCATCACCATTTCATTTTGGGCTGCAGTTAGCCGGAGGAGCTTCCTTGCTTTGCCTGCAGCTAGGCTGCTCCCTCCTCTCTCCTGGTATCTGCTATGGGAAGAGCATCCTGATTTTCTTCACATAGCTTCCAATCTTAGAAGAGACCTCTCTTCCAAACCAGCAAACCCAGAAATCGTATATAATCATCATCCTCCTCCTTCTGCCACCACCCTAACCTATAAACTCAGCACTGTTCCAACAGACAGGAGCCAATTACAGAGCTCTGCATGTTGCCTTAATAATTAATGTGGTTGCAAGGGAGTGTAGGCTTCTGCTAGCCTTTAATCTTCAACAGTAATTTAAATCAAGGTTTTGGTGGAGATTTGTAGGAGCCACGGCAGCCTCCGTGTTCCTTGCTGCGGTACCGGGCATTGTCTTTGAAAAGAATTGGGAGCTGCAGGGTTCCCAGCCTCCCCTCCCAAAGCAAAAGTTATTTTTACAGCTACGCCAGACTTCACAGCTTCAGAGCTCTTTATTTTAACATGTCAGACTGTTTTCTGTGCGTAGGACCTTTTCACATGCCATTAGCTATTGTGCAGAGGAGCTACTCTGCAAATAGCCATTTGAATGAAATGTGTTGTCTCCAAGACTGTCAGTTTTAGATTTGCACCTCTTCAAATGTAATTTCACCTACTCTTCCTTCTCTCATTGCCTCCCCTTCCTCAGAAATGAGAGGAAATGGAATTCTTCTCTCTGTTGGGAAGTAACATGGCGTGACATCAGCCCTTCCCAGCAAGCAGAATGAGGAACAGTGGCACGTCTTGTTTGTGTCGGGGTCCCAGATGCTCTCGGGCTTCATACTCTTAGAGGGAGAAACCACAATGGATCCACTCCTCCCTAAAAGCCCAGAAATCACTAAGCAAAGTCAAGATCCCTCCCTTATTTTTATATTTAGTTCATGATCTCTGACAGCAATTTTAGTTTAATGGTAGCGTCAGTCTAACTAGTGGCTTCTCTTGAGGCAGACCTCTATGTAAGGATGACAGCACAAACTCTACAACACCTATATGAGGAGTTTATGCTATGTGCCAACAAGGTACCCATGGCATGCTGGTTTCCTAGCAGTTTGATGGCCTATTAAGAACACTTAAACTTTTAGAAGTGTGTGTTATAATGTGGTGCATACTTTTTGTTCTGTGTTCTGCAGGTCCTCTGTAGTTGAAAAGAGAGACATTACACTGAAATGAGCGGCAACAGCTACATCAGATAAAACTCCACTCACTTTAATCAGGTTTTGCCAACTGCAGCTTATTTTGCTTGGAAAATGAAGCCTGGCTTCTGAGATCAATCACTAACAACTGACTGGTGCAAACAGAAAATGCCAGACTCTGCTTCTGTAAGCCACTTTTAAGTTCACCATGGCGAATATCATTAAAGCAAAAGGGCGGGTTGTTGGGTTTTTTTTCTCTCTTAAAAAAGCAAACAAAAAATTAAATTGTCATGATGATAGAAAAAAAAATACTACAAAGCGTACACAGGCATACAGAGATTCTAGCCAGGGAGAGGGAAAAGAGAAGAGATGCCATTGCTCTTTGAAGTTGTTGTTTGCATTTGTACTGGCGGCTTGCAGATGACTTCAGTGCTGTTTAAATACAGCTGAAATGCTGCACCTCAACCTTTGATTATCAGCCTCGCTCATTAAGCAGTTACCACAAAAATTACAATTCACTTTTGTGTTTCATCTTTGGGCTTGATATGCAGCAATAAATAGCCTTTCCTCTCAATATTCATGCTGGAAGCACAGCTGACCAGTAGGCCAGTTGCTGTTGACAAAGCCATCTTCCCACTGCCAAGATGCAAACTTCACCGTGAACGTCTCTGTGGCTGTGCTTTGTCCGTTCCGTGTGGGAACGGCGCTATTCCACTGATCATGTGTACTCCTGCCCCCCGCCACGGTTGTGGCTAGACTGCAGAGCAGAAGTGCTCCTGTGATTGCGGCTCTCCATTGCCCGCTGGGAAGGTGGGCTGGCCCAGAGAGCGGGTGGTCTGGCTCACTCATTGTACTCTTCAACCTCCCTCTCAGGGAGCCGAGGGAAATGTAAGGAGAGCCCAGGGTGCCGAGGAAGAGCCATGGCTAAAGCACTGCCCTGAAAATCAGGCTGATGCTGGGTTCATTATTTTCCATTTGAGGAGGCTTGAAACAATAATTTCAGGAGTGAGCCCAATATCTCTTTAAAAACGACATCTGCTCCTTGCTACATGCACTCCTCATTTTCCAAAGTGGGGATGTTTGCTGCAGCAGCACAAGGGAGAGTGAGAGACCCATGCAGCCCCTGGAAGGGAATTTTACATCCTTGCACACAGATGAGCAAAGCTCCAAACCTGTGAGCAACAGGCACTGGAGAGCCCTCCTTCCTTGGTGGCCAAGCACAGGCAGCCTCTAAAGTACCAGGGAGGTCAAGAGCTCTTCAATAAAACCCAGACCCCCTCTTTCCCTGTCATCCAGGGCATCTTTGTCCCTCTGCCAATGTGCTTGTTCTATGTTACTGAAACCCAGAGTTGTGGTTTAAGTTGTAGCTGCTGAAAAAGAAATGGTCATGCCATTACTGGACATGAACATGAGCATACTTCACACTGATGGGCTTCCGTGTCTCCCCACAGCAGCCTTTCCCAGTTGTCTTCTGATTTTGGGGCCACTTCTGCTTTGTTTGGCCATGGAAATATTGTTGCTTTGTCTCAGTTAGAAACCCAAGGAGAATTAAGAAGGGGTGGCATTAGAAATAAGTGCACAAAGCAGCACCTTGAGAAAAATGAAATCACACTATTGTTTAAAGTGAAATTACAGAAGTCAGAAATTTCCTGATGGTTTGATGTTACACCATAAAAGAAAAAAAGGTGCATTGAGCCACTGACCATGTGCTACATCCTTCAGTACTCCTTGGTTACTTCACAACTGCAAAAAGAAAGCCCACAGAGTTCACTTCATCTGGGAGTGCTACCTGGGTCATTGCAGCATTATTCCATTCTTCCAGCATGGTGGAGGTCGATGGTGCATCATTTCTAGCTGCAAACTTGCTGAGGGAAACTAAATACCTGGCTTCACTGTGGTTTGAGGGGTTCCTTGTCACAGGACCAAACACCTGATGGGCGACAACTGCTGCTGCACATCCCTGTTGCCCCCTGAAGACTCTATGTTTTGTGCTGGGTGGTAGCCGCAAAGGCAGAGCTTTGTTAGGGAACATCAGTATGAGTCTTACCAGCTGACACTGCTAAGCTCTTCCAAGCCACCCCAAAGATTTGCTTACACTGATATTTGTACTTTATCTGTGATGGCTTCTTGGTTTTAGCCAGCTTCCCTTAGCTCATGGCTAGACAAAAGACTGTTTAATGCTTCCTAACTGATGCTTTGAATACACTGCAGAAGAGCTCCCAACAAGTTTATGGGAGCACATGGCTTTGATTTCTACCTAAGACCTAAATGTAGTGCTGACCTTGGGAAGGTCCTGGTTCCCTGGTTTACTTACTCAGCCCATTCTTTTCCTACAAATTGACACTCCCATCATGCTTTGAAAGAATAAGCAGAAGTGCCAAGCTAGGAGGGGAAAGGAGGCCCTGACACAGCCCTTCTTCCTCATGGCCTTTGACAGATGTGGTGGTAGCTTCATCACCATCACTCATGGGAATGTTTTGCCCAGATATGGGTTTGACCAAGCCCTGTTACCGATATGCAGTGGCATGGCTCATTTGTCTGACCCTGCCCAGGTGTGGGAGATTCCAGCCTGATGGAAATGGCTGATTCCAAGGACTTTTCACATGGTATTTCTACAGGTTTCTTGGGTTGGTTTTTGTTTTGGTCTTTTTTGGGGGGGGGGCTCTCAGTGAAATTTCTCTCAGGGTCTCCAAGCAGCTTAGGGAGAGCTGAGACTGTGGTGGGATGGGAGTGCTCTGGAAACAAAGGTATAACAAGGAAACTGTCTGTTCAACACCTCTGGTGCAAGGCAAAGATGAATCTTGAACTCACCTTTACAAACCATCATCCATCAGATCCCTTAGTCTGTTTTACAGGCATTTATGGCTCTTGCTATAAGCCTTTGGAGAAGCCGTTACAAGGGACTGGAGGACAATGACAACCAGCCTGGCTACCCAAGCACAACAAAGGACTCTTCTGCCACAGCGCTGCCTTGCACATGGTTACCTAATGTGCTGGGGCCAGAGGGAGACTTGGGTTTGAGGCAGTGCTGCTCTGGATGTGTTTGTGACCTCTTTCATTTAACTGGGCTTAGATTGGAGCCATGAGGTGGGTCCCAGCATTGCACATCACCTGCTGGGTGGCCACCAGCTCTTGCTCTGCCCACATAGTGCTGGAGCAGTAACTAAACACTGCAGCCTAATAAAAATTGAAAGGCACATGTAAAGGCCTTAGACATGAAATAATAATGAAACAAAAAGATGGATCAAAGCTTTTAATTTCACTCTAAGTACTTTCACTCTCAGAAATTCTTATCAAAGACAGGCAGATGTCACTGCCTCCAGGGGTCTCAACTCCACGGTTCCCAATTTGCATTTGCTCCACAAATTTGCCTTCAAAACTGGAGACCTACAGTGTCAAAGCAGTAAAACCACACACTGAAATTGAAAAATACCGTGGAGCTGGGTAGGGCTTTCCAGGGCTGATTCAGTGCTGTACAATTGTAAATACAAATAAATCCCTGTACAAATGCCATCAAGCCTCTACGTACTGGTAAGATGAAGTATTATTAAGTAACACAAAAGTTTATGTCCACGGTAAAATGCCAGCACAAGCCTTCCTTTCTGGGCTGTATGTTAGGCAGGAGCTGATTTAAAAGGCTTGCAAACAAAATGTGCTTCCAACCCCACCATGCCATGGGCTGGGCAGCCACAGCCTGCATTAGTTCCTTTTTCTCAAGGTGAAGGTGGGGATTGCTGGACTTTCACATGAGGTGGTTTGCCTCGTTTTCTCTTTTACCCCTCTGGCCATCAAATTGTTTTTCTCAGTCAAAAGCTCACTTAAGTGTACAAAAGGAAATGGTTTACTGTAAATGGCATTGCATGGGCCAGCTGGGAGCAGGGCAGGGGCAGGTCACCTGGAGAGGGCACCCTGGATTTGGGACATTTCGCCATGGAATATGGACTCATGCTGGCCAGGCTGGCGGCCTCTGCGGAGGTGACAACGCAACTGCATCAATAGGGAGCACAAAACCAGCACATGCCTGGAGGAGGAGGGTCTCCTGGGAAAAGAAAGAGCTAAGGACAGATGGATGGACAGCCCCTCATGCTTCCCTGACCAGCAGGCAAAAGTGGGTCTTCCTCCATCCCTTAATGTAGCTGGGTCACCAGAGGAACCCCTGTCCTATGAGGAAAGGCTGAGAGAGTTGGGGTTGCTTAGCCTGGAGAAGACTCCGGGGAGATGTTATTGTGGCCTTTCAGTACTTAAAAGGGGCCTATAAGAAAGATGGGGAGAGGCCTTTAGTGGGGACTGTTGCAATAGGATGAGGGTTTTAAACTATAAGAGGGAAGATTCAGGCTGGATGTGAGGAAGAAATTCTTTGCAATGAGTGTGGTAAAACACTGGCACAGGTTACCCACAGAGTAGATGCGCTCTCTCTGGAGACACTGAAGGCCAGTCTGGATGTGGTTCTGGGCAACCTGATGTAGTTGAAGATGTCCCTGCTCATTGCAGGGGGATTGGACTAGATGATCTTTGAAGGTCCTTTCCAACCCAAACTATTCTATGATTCACCCACCCCCAGCTGCCCAGCCCCCAGGCAATGCCTGGAGGGTGGCGGGACTCTGCACGTTCACAACTGCAAGGAGCCAGGGATGCACCACAGGGCTTTGCCCTCCTGAATTTTGGAAGATGAGCAGGGCAATGCCAGGTCACTGGAATAACTCCTTGATTGCCAGCAGCAGTACAGCTGGGTTGTTTTCCTGGAGCGATGCTGTAAGAGGCCCGCAAGGCACAAACATAAAGGTTATCAGCCAGGGGAAGGTGGACAGACTTCGTTTTTGAGGTCACCTAACAGCCTAGAAAAATAAACTACACTCTAAATCTTCTTGGAGAGAAATCCACAATATCCCGTGTGTTATCAGGGCATAGTAACAATAATAGTGGTGCCACAGATGTGCATCTTCAAAGAAAATAGTGGAGAAAATAATTGAGTGCTAACCTAAAAGCCTGGGGTGCTGCTCCCCAACTTTAGAGGTGCTTCCCAGTGGTGGGGTCTCCCCAGAGCCCTACTACCTAAGCTCATATCAAGCTTTTGGATTGAGGCAAGTTTCAAAGCATCAAGATAAAGTTGAGTCTTCTTGAACTATCAGGACCTCTTCACCAGCTTATTAGCACAACAGCTGTGGTGCCAGGAGCTAGGGATGCCCAGCCATGCACTGGAAGAAGTCACAAGAGCTTTATCTCGGCAAACACTTGGACTTCTGGGGAAAGCTACAGAAAGGGCCTTGACTTGCTTTTCTCTGCCTACACAGAAAAAATCATTGCCCTCAAATCACCACAGTTACACCACAGCTAAAAATGGAGTGGTACGCTTACTTAAGTCCTGTTTTCCTTTGGTGTCTGCAGTGTGATGTGGTGAGCAGGAACCAGGGGTGCAAGAATTTGCCAGAGTTACCATGGGACTGGTGCTGGCAGAGACAGAATTGACCCCAAGGGACTGACTTTCTCGGTGTAGTACCAAAGCCACCCTCCGTTAACATCAGGCATTTCAGCCTGAGAAATGCCCATTCAAGCCTGGCCAGCTTGGCTAGGCACCATGGTCATGGTACACAGGAACTTGTGCCAGGCAGATGCTCAGTGTGTCTGTAAAGTTTTGCTCTGAAGTTTGTTCCCTGGCCCCTCCCAGGCGCAGGAGAAATTAAGCATTTAAGCAGTGCATGTGGGTGCACATCTTGTCTTGTAGATGCTGGCTTGAGCTGCCAGGCTCTTATCTCAGTTGTTCCTACATATAAATTCTGGGCACCAAGTTCAGATGCTCCCAGTTAGAGGTGAGATTTGACCCCCACTGTTCGGCTGCCTGCATCATCCTGTTGGGCTAGTAGATGGACCTTGTGCTGGGAGGGCTTCGGAGCTCCTGGTAAAGATGGATGTAGTGAGGACCCTCCTGTCACAGCCTCCCCCTCTCCTCTAACCAACCACGCAGAGGAAACATCTCAGCATTTTGCAGCAGTGCTTCCCCAAGCCCCGAGCACTGCTCCTAGCGCACCCTAGAGCCCCAGCCTCAGAGGCTGCAGGCAGGGGGGTACTTGTGGTGAGCAGGTGGTGCCATGGTCCTGGGTGCTGGTGGCTGGCACATCTCCAGGCTGAGCCGCCACTGCTGTGCCCGTCAGCAGCTGGTGGAGATGAGAAGGATGTCAGGCAGTCATCAGCCGCCGTGCCACAGCCGCTCTCTGAAGTAATCCTGAATTAAAAACTAATGATAGTTTTCTTTGATAGCTCGTTTTTGATAGTGCAGTCACAAAGGGAATTCAATTTATTTTAAATAATTAATTTGACTCTTTTCACTAGATGATTTCTGGGTATTTTCAGTCATCTTTTTAATTTCTGTCTGTACAACATGAAGGAGGAAGTCTTTGGCAAATAAAACGATTGTCAAAGTCATGGGCAAGGGAAAATGTGGGAATGAAAGATTTCCCAATGTGCTGATATTAGCTCATCAGCTCTCCTTGGACAAAGAATGGAGCAAACAGGATTAGGCCTGGTTTAAAGTGCTTGGTTTAAAGACCAAGGCTGGCTTGGTTGAAAGCTTGCGATGAAGGCAAGAAGCAGGATGCTCTAGGGTGCAGGGGACAAAATCTGGCACAGCACAGATAGAGACACCTAACCAGCTGTCATAAAATGGCTACGTTTCCCACTCTCACCATTTAGGGTGTATTCACCAGAAATGTGTCTGTCCAGTGTTCACCCTTTCCCACCTTACCTTCTCTTCTTCTATAGAAGGTGAAGCAGCTTGGGTCTATGAGCAGTAAGCACAGCCTGTGGCCACTTTTGGGGCTCGCACTGGCAAGAGGAAAAGAAAGGAAGAGAAAAGCACCACAAACCTCTTGCAGGTAGATGGAGAAGTTTGCTGACATGAAGGACAACCAGGAAGGCCTTTGAAATAACCCAGCGTGATTGCTCACGATAATCAAATGAATAGTTAATTTGCACTTGGTTAATTTGCACTATACTCACGTGCATAAAGCCAAAGGAATGCACCCAGGACAGAAGTTTTGGGTGTATAAAGGTATATGGTACCTCTTCTGATACAGATTGTTAGCTTCACAGTGTTTGTTCAACTTTGGGACCCCTAATGTAAAGACTAGAAGAGGTGTGATACAAGATACATGTATGAAAAGCTTGATATACCACATCTAAAGTCAATCCACTCATGCTTGACACATAGTCAGTTCTCAGATTTGGTGAGTCAGTTCTAGCAGAGCAGCTTTGGCTATCTGCTGTGGCAGACGGACCCTTGCACTGACCTGGATCCTCAGTCTAATGATAGGATTTAAACAAGAATGACTTAATGTATTACTGTTGAAATGCTTTCTGGATGGATCATGATTAGCCTAAAACCTCCCCAACCCAAGCCACTATGATCAGGGAGCATAAGCAGTGTGTGACAGGCATCACCGCCAGCTGATTTACCCATCTAACTACAAGCAAACACCCAGGGATCTCCACCAAACTAATCCACTCCCATGGTACCACATTTCATCAGTGTCAGTTCCTCTTCTGCCTCTGACTGCTATGATCACTTTTCAGATAGCATTTTTCTTGTACAGTTTTGTTGTGTTTTGTTAAATTTATTTGGACACACAAAGGTATTAAAAACAATTATGAGGCCAAAATGCACTTTTTCCAGCAGTTGTGATTAAACCTGAATTAAGGGATCATTAAGAGACCAGTATCTGGCCTGCTGTAGTCTGCCTTGGCTGGCATATACTGCTTTATTCTGCTTTCACTGTACCTATGGCCCAAAACATTGGTGGCTGAAGAACTAAAAAGGTGCAAGTGCCTGTGCTCCCTAGAAGGGCTAAGGAAGTGATCATTCCCCCCATACTCAGCACTGGTGAGGCTGCACCTCAAATACTGTGCTCAGTTCTGGGTCCCTCAAAACAAGACATTGAGGTGCTGGAGTGGGTCCAGAAAAGGGCGATGAAGCTGGTGAAGGGTCTGGAGAACAAGTCTTGTGAGGAGCAGCTGAGGTTGCTCAGCCTGGAGAAAAGGAGGCTCAGGGGAGACCTTATTGCTTTCTACAACTACCTGAGAGGAAGATGGAGCAAAGTGGTGGCTGATCTCTTCTCTCAAGGAACAGGACAAGAGGTAACTGTGTCAAGCTGTGCCAGGGGAGGCTTAGGTAGGATATTAGGAAACATTTCTTCACCAGAAAGGTGGTCAAGCACTGGAACAGGCTGCCCAGGGAAGTGGTTGAGCCCCCACCACTGGAGGTATTTAACAGATGTGTAGATCTGGTGCATAGAGACATGGTTCAGTGGTGGACTTGGCAGTGCTGGGTTAATGGTTGGGCTTGATGATCTTAAAGGTGCTTTCCAACCTAAATGATTCCCTGGTTCTATATATTTAGGCTGCTTTGGTTTACTTATCTGCTCCATCCTTTCCTGTTCTTCACCGGTGTTATCCATCACAACTCTTGAGAGAAGGAAGAACCACCTCTCCATCTCTGCACCATCCATCATCTTCAGGGCGTTGGTGAAATGGGGTTTCCTATAGGGAAATCACTTGATTTCTGAGGCAGCCTTCCACAGCTGGGTCCCCAGTGACGGCTGTGGATGCAGGACATGCAGCGACTATAGAAAATACAGCCATCACTTTGGGAGCGGAGTCCTATTAACTTTCAAGTGGTAATTATGCAGAGAAGTTGTGATACTGTGACATGCAAAGAATAGGGTGTTTATTGCCTTCCTGGCATGAGTGTGCCGGGTGTCAGGGCTCATGAGAGAGCTCTACAAAGCTTCTCATTATTTTCATCCTCTCATTTATATTATTTTGTAAGAGCTCTTTCGGTGTGGAGGACAGTGATACTATCTGACTGAATTGTAATGTTATTCTGTAATGGAATGAATTTGTTTTGGCCTTGTGCTGTGGCCACTTACCCATCAGGGCTGGCAGTGTGCACTCTGGACCCTGGAAGGCTTTTGCGCAGTATTGCCTGGGAGGTCAGCCACAAGCCAAAGATAAGCTAAAACAGATTTATTCAAGCTTCAGAATAGAATGCAAGTATAGGAATACAATGTAGGTCTGCTAATCCTTCTGCAAAGGTGGAAGTGGTTTGTTTGACAACTTGCTTGTGTAGTTGTTTGACAGTAGCATTAAATACTCCCTGAAGATGGGACTAACATGTAGGGGGTAGTGGCTGCTGCTGTTTGGTAGCCCAGTGAGTGTGAGGGAGCTCCTGTACTGAGCTGGAAAGTGAGGAGTGAAGCAAGTCCCCTCTACAACCCCTAACATGGAACAAGGCAGACACCAACACCAGCCTGTGCCTAGCTCAGCTCTGTGCACATGTTCAGAGTAGAGAGCTATGCGGCCTGATGAGATGCTGTTTCTATTCTGGGCATGGTGATTAAACGCAGTATCAGCTTTACTGGACATCGGCTGCGGTTGTATTTCATATATGCACCGGTGTAGTATGCTTTTCAAAAAATCGAGGTTGATAAGGACAGCTGGGAGTAGTGGGAAATACAGAAAGGGAAAGATCTTCCTAACTTCTTTTCCCCTTCATCACCAGTGTTCAGATATTAGATATAAAAGTTCAATCTGGTTATCGAAAGCATAACCCTCTTTCTGCTTCAGAGATGAGGGAAACATGATTTGGGCAATTTCACTCACTCAAACACTGCAGCGTGAAACTTCCCCACAGAACCAAACATCCTGCCAGTTCAGTTCAGTCTATCCAGCCACAGAATGGCCACAAGAGCCTCAGACAACTCCTGTCGCCATAAAAGCACAGTGGGAGAGTGCGTGCATGAGTGTGAGCACCATCCATTGACAGACTGCAAATGAAGAAGGATGTAAACAACAACAGCCAGAGGATGCAGCTTTGAAGGAGTGGAAAATACATAGGGGGAAAAAAACCCAACAAACTCAACACTGGCAGGTGAAGCAAGGGGAGAACACGTTTCTTTGGAAACTTATGAAGCAGAAAAGCTAAGTACATCACTACAGCCCTTACTATTTGCAGACCTTTGGGTCAAGAGATTCATGGGTGAAGTGTCAAAAATCCAACCATCCAAAGACTCTTCTATGTCTGCTGCAGAAATCCAGTTAAGACAGCAAAGATGATGCAGTTTGATGCATTTTACAGTTGCTTTTTATTGTCCCGTTAATTAAGGGGATAATTTTCATCACAGAAGATTAAGAGGCTGTAAACTGCTTTTGTGGGCAATTAAAGGTTGAAGTGCAAAAATACTTTGAGAGTACAATTCGGTATTGGGGAACACAATCCATGTAATAGAGAAAGAACTCAAAAAAGCACAGACATCCCGATTTCATGTAAGTAAGGCTTGAGGAAGACGAGCAGTAGCTTAACTGAGTAAGTTTCTGAGGATCAAAGCAAAAGAAAATAAAGCAGATAGTAGACCAAGCTGTGCTTTGGAGAAGAACAGGCAGCAGACCCCAGCTAGGAAGAAACAGGAGAACATGTGAACCATCATGTCTTTGTGTATCACCAGCAGAGAGGCAAACCAAGATTCTTCTCACTCAAGAGTGATAATGCTGGGTAATGGTTTTTAGGTGCTAACAGGCCCACTGTGGCAAAGAGGTTCTTTCCTGGTGGTGTTTGAAAGTTTCCTTCCTAGTGTCCAGTCCAGTTCACTATCCAAATCCCCAACATATCCCCAAAGAAATCCCATCAGTTAAGGCAAGCTTTCCAGTTTGCAAGAAAGAAGACAGCATTTGTAGTACCACATTACAATCTCCACCGCTCTCTGATGATGCTGGAGGACACTGGAATCCTTTACTACATCAGGTGCAATACACTGAAATAGCTTTCCAGCATATGCATGGATAAAGAGAAAAAGTGGTGAAAATGAGTATTACTCCACTTGGAAAGGCAGAACACCTTTCACACACCAACCACATATATCACATTTACATACTTTTCACAGCCATACCATTTTTTGGCTTCAGTGAGGATGTGCTTACTTAAATGCAGGGTATGTTTGCTTCTGACTTCTCTTTGTAGGTAAAAACACATTAGAAATTAATAAGAGTGTCAGCAAGAATGTGACTGGCCAGTAGAGCTTCAACTGAACATGAGATTCTCACCTCACAAATCACAGGTGCTTGCAGTAACTCCCTCTGACTTTCTTCCCCAACAACCCCATGGCTGCTGGAAAAGTGGGAATGTTTCCAAACCTGTCCAGGGTTGCGAAGACAAACTACGCAGGAAATGAAGGAGGGGGAGGAAGGGTGACTGTGTTATCAATCCCGTTAAAAGTTCAACTTGTAACCTAAATATACATTGAACATGTGAATAAACTCTCTAGGCCCTTTCTATTATTAGTCTCCTCACGAGCCGATGAATATATTAAAGTTGATAAGGCTCTGAGAGATTCTGGAAGGGGTGCTGCCTGAGGAGTGCAGCTCACACAGACAGATCATCTACACATATGTAAGTGATATTCATTGATGGAAGTTTTTTGTAAGAACTGTAAAGACCCCCCTCGGTTAATGACAGTTTTCAATCTTCTTACATTTCTTCATAGATTCAGGGTAGAAAAGTATTCCCTTCCCCCTTCAATGCTTGTTGCTGGAGGCATCCTGATAATCAGACTAATCTTGGGACCAATTTTCAGCTCCTAACAGCTCAGTAAACTAAAACGGTTAGGCAATTTATTCTCTGTATATTGTCAGCTAGGTAACACTTGATTTCTCATTCCATGACTGCATTTTATTGTTTTAAACTGAAATCCAGCATGTGTGTTTCCAACAGATTATCTCCATAATCACTTTCTTTTTGCTATGGAAATGATCTGAAAATTGTTCTTTGATAGGAGAACAGAGTTCACAAGGCCACACTGTACAAAAGCTGGAATTGTGCAATTATCATTTGTAAAGAGAAACTGTTATCAAAGTAACTGCAGGGGACACCTCCAGGACTCCTCTTAGAGTCAGGAAATTTGAAACATACATTTCTCTAACACGAATTTAACTCCAAACCCTTTTGAATAATTCATGAGAGCTGATTTAATGTCATAGTTAAATCTGGCACTCAGGACGGAGGTCCGGATTTCACCAGTTCCTTTGGGGTAGGGGAAACAGAGCTGAGGTTTCATCACAAGGAAGGTTTTGCTACCCAGGTGCCTTTGATTTGGAAAAGTCCCATCCCATGACAGGCAGGATTGAAAGGAAAAGAGGGAGTAGAAGCGAGTACCTTCCTTATTTCTGTCTCAGACTGCCTGCTGGGAAGGTGGGAAGGTAAAGGGGAGCAGGAGCTCCCAGTCCCTCTGCCTTGCTCTGCCCTCACCAGTGCTGATAGCGATCATAACCAGAGCTTCTAAGTTTCTTAAACAGCATCAGATCACCCACACTGATGGATAACAGATGTTATCTGTTCTCTAAAAGAAGAAAGTACCCTGAGATGAGAAAACGCCATTTTGTTCTTCATTCACTAAATGAAAGGAGCTATAAACTGCTGGAAAATGGTGGTTTACAAAGGACTAAAAGGAAGACTTGCAGTTTGGCATATGACCAATACTGAAAGAGTGAGTTTGGCTTTAACTATCATCTTGTGTGTCTACAGGCAGGCAAATTAGCTGAAGGGATGCTCACTGCTTGAACTTTTTACTTGTAAAAGTAAAGGGTTCAGAGGCAGCTGTGCCCCTAGGGCTTGCTTCACCAGCATGACTGCTGCTGTCAAATTCCCTCCCTCTCACAACCTAGGCTGAGTTGGAAAACTAAATCTACGAGGGTGACCTGTCTCGAGGCTCAGGGAACTTACTGAGCAAAGCTGACTTCCATGAACTCAGGATTTCACTCTACAGGACTCTGGTACGTTACTGAGCTAAAACTATCTAGGACTCACATTCCCGTTACGAGTGTAGCCTGAAGATTAAATGCCATTTGTTGTTGCTGGATTTTTGGAAAAAGACATAGGTGAGATGGAAAACAACCATTTTATAGGATTTACCAATCCCAAAGCACTTTTCTAATGCCAGGTGTTCTTTCTTTTTACAGACAGCAAAACCTTGGTATTTTTACCAAGGTCAGAGAGTGGCAAAATAGTCAGGTTTTGTTAATTCCCAGAGGTCAAATTCCTCCCCTATAAGTACAGAGTGCTGATGCACAGAACCATGCTGCTAACTCACTAAGCAGTGCTAAGAGAATTGTTTGTTTTTCCTAATACAAGGCTAGAATGCTATCACTGATGATAGTTCAGATGTAAAACTGATAAGCTGCAGTAGAAAGCTATGACAGTTTTAGTCTTGGGAATCTCATTTTGCTGAAAAGCAACAATTATGAATACTTGCTAATTATTCTGCTTGTATTACACAAGATTGTATGTTTAAATGGGAGTTATAGGTCGTTATTACTTACAGATGTTCAAAGGCCAAAAAGTTGTTTTTAAGACACATGAGGAGCTAGGGAAAAAAAACACAACTGTGACATGAGAAGTTGGTCTTGTACATCTTGTGCTAAAGCCTCTATTTTTTAAATGCTAATCATTGCCTAATGCTATAGATGACACCTACTGGGCAAATGAAGGCCTGGCACATCCAGCCTTCTGAATACTTGGTTATTTCCTGAAATTGCTGATGAGAACAAATCCTCTTTACCCTCTGCAATAAGGTTTTGTTGCACCTTTTACACAGGCAGGCAATTCGTAACTGCTAAGAGGAAAGCCAGAAGTACACACCCTCAACTAGCTAGAACCTACAGGATAAAAAGCATCTCTGTGTTTGCAGAGGAGGGAATGCCTAAATTGATCTCCTGACACTATTACTTTTACTGAAGTCTAAATAGTCACTCTGTTTTGTTAGCATTGTACAGAGCATTAGGGAAAATACTATTTGCCTTTTTTACCACTGGTCAATTTTCTTTTTCTTTGCAGGCCACTATGATAACTTTGTTACACCACCCACCCCATTACCAATCAGTGTTAAAAATGACATAGCAGTGTGTTAGGATACATCAAATACAAGCAATACTAATAGAATAGCTAGAAAGAAAACACCAAACAGTTTCCTTTTACACTGGTTAATTATTCACATTGGGACTTATAACAGACTTTCAATGTATAAAAATGATATTAGGTACGCTATCCAGGTTGTTGCTCGTATTACTTTCTAAAGAAACTGATTTGAAGAGCAAATTTCTATCAACTCAAACTGCAAAAGCATGCAGCCCAAACACTAGGGGTACTCTTCTCAAAGTTAGTCTATATTCTGTATTATTCACTCACTGGTATAACTCCACTCAGGAAAATTCCAAGTATTTAGAGAAAAAAAACATAAGGTTATTGTTCCTCATTAGAATTTATAAGAAGAAAAAACACTTCCAGACACTTTGCATGTGCAGCTACAGTGATTAACTGCATATATTAGACATTTGCAAGCATAATTAGTTAGCTGTCTGCACAACTCAAATTACCCAGGAAACACTTTATTCTCCAAGCTAATTGCAACCTGATGTGCCACAACTGCCCACAACCTTTTCTGTAAAACAAGACACTGAAATAAATAAAAAAAATGGTTTAGAAATTTTAGTATCTTAAAAATTGATTCCATCTTTATTAATAGTAAAATTTCTAAGAAACTTGTATTCAAATGACAAAATTAAAATAAAAAAAAAAAAAAATTAAGAAAGCTGTACATTCAGGAGTGATCCAGAACTTAGCTCTGCCCATGCAGAAAATGATGCCACATAGTGAGGTCTCCAGACCCCCAAAGAAATGAAAGACTGGCACAGTGTCATGACTTTTTTTAATATACCAGTTTTCGTAAGCTGCTCAATTTTAATTTGACCTGTTGGGCTTTGAATGCTCACGTGCATATTCTCCCATATGTAATAAGAATATATGGGGCAGTGTGCTTCTCCCAATATCTTTGGTATTTGGAAAGTTATAGAAACTTTACTCTGTATACTTTACTCTGTAAAGTTTTCTTCACAGGCGAGAACCCTGAATATACAGTTCCCACCAGCTGAGGCATGGAGACCTTTCCTTCATGCAGTCACATCCTCCATTTTCATTTCTGGAACCATTAAGGTAACATCTCACCAGGCACTGTTCGGGAGTTGAATATGTTCATGTAGAAATCTATCAGTAGCTCAGTGAAGAGATTCAGAGGTACCAGAGCACTCAGAGAGGCTGTTCCTTTCGATGGCCAGATCAAATTCAAACCAAAGACACAGGCCAGGCTGGATGCTGTCATTCTGTTATATATGCTCTCCTGTGAAACCTGGGAAAATATAAACATGAACAGGTGTATGCAGACACGTGCCCCAGAGAGTGAGAGACAAGACACCATCCTGAACTGATAATGAACCAATGATGGGAGTAGACCCTGGTCACAATATATCGCTGGCTTCTTAACAGCCTCAGGACTATGTAGCTTTGAGCTATGGGGCTACTGGAGTCTGTGTTCCTCAAGTACAACATAAAGTGTCAATAAGCCAAGCAAAAAGGCTGAACTGTTTCCTTATGCTAGGAAAATTGCTTCCAATCCTTCTATATGGAATCTATTGTTATCTGCTGAGGGGCAGGGAAGGACAGCATAAACAGCTACCCCATCTCCTTCAGTACTAAGTCCCCTACAGAATAAGCCTTGAGGAATTCTGGAGCTGTTTGCAAGGGTTTAGAAGGTTGTTTTTTTTTTCTCCTATGGATGCATGACTTCACTTCCAAGCACCTCAACATCCACCCAATTCCTCTGAAGCAATGGAGGTGATAATGAGCTATAGGTAAAATACACAGCACTTAAACCTGTTCTGTGCCTGGATGATGTTTTCTACTTCTATCTGTGAATGTGAGCTCAGAATTGGGTAGCAGTAGATATGATTTTTTTCTCTGTGTGAGCTTGGCAGGGAATCTGCATGTGTTTTGCTCTCCTGCACTGCATGACTGGTATCCTAAACCACATATGGCCTGGGTGTCCTGTCTGACAAGTTCTCTGCTATTGTAAGGAGCCAGCAAACCAGAGGTGCACTTGATTCTTCCTGACCGAGGTAATTCAGTTCTTCTCAGGCTGATGCCTGCAGTTGTTGATTAGTAATCTTTCACGGAAGACCATGCAGTCACAAACTGTTACTCTGAAGCTGTCATCTTAGAACAGGGAATTATTGAGCAAAATCTCTCATGTATTCTTTCAGCTGCAATGTCAAGTGGAATAGGAAAGCAAAAATTCTTCTGAGTGCCTCCTGAAAAAGCAGTTCTGTAGTACTATGAAAAGCCTGAGGACACTAGAGGAAAATCTCTAAAAACTTTATGATCATATGAACACTTCTTAGCATATGCATAAACTCCAGCTGCCCTCTGCTTGGTAACACAGGTTTCATTCCCCAGCATCTGAGGCAGAGCTACACTAAACCTTATCTGTGAGTCATGAATGAGGTTGACACTTAGGAATTCAAGAGAGACACAGGCACCTTGCTTCACTCCAAAATGCACAGCAATGCCTTCCTCAGCAGATGCAAGAAAAAGTGCGTAACTGGTTCCAACTCTCTCCACAATAATCTTTGCTGGCTTGCCAAGAGCTGCAAGCAGGAAAGCCTTGTCACAACAGTGGTAATGGCTTTATCCCTCCCTGAGGGGATTGAGCTACACATCATCTCACCCCCCTCACTACTCCAACATCAGATTTCTTTCTTGAATGACACGAACACATCTACTTCATCTACAACACCATGACGAGCAGCTGATTTTTTCTTCCAAAACTAGACCATGTAAAGGCAGCATGCAGTCAGCCAACCTCTTTATGGGCTAGCCCTCTAAATATCTGCATCCCAAAGCTACATTCTACCCAAGAGATACAAATGGCATTTAGCATTTGGACTAATCCCCTTGACTCCTTTGATTCACTCACAAAGTTAGTAACTGTTCTCTCAGTTTCAGTTGAAAATATACTTGATCTGTCAATTTGACAAGCTAATAAAAGAAAATTCTCGATGGACCTAGATCATATCTTTAAAGGGATCATCTGAACATGACCAAAAAATATTACAACACAGAACTACACAGCTCCACTTTGTTGGCTTTCCCCCTTCATTGGAACATGTATAGAAAAAAACGTAACTAATGACAGCCTATATTGAAAGACAGTCCTCTAGAAAAATAATACTTGTACATTGTAAAACTCATCACTGGGAATAAACACGTGTTGCCACATCAACAAATGCAAAATATACATCTTCACTATCCCAAAATAAATACCAAGTTCATCCTAGAAAAATTGCAATGATTTTGGATTCCACGAATTTGCATCCCTGCACTCTCATGGATACCGCAGGAGACAGCCACTATACTATCAGACAGCCACTATACTACCTAACGAACTTAAACAGTGAAATGCAGAGGGTAGGAACAGCCGACTACTATCACACTTTAAAAATGGTAAGGACATCACCATCTCTTTGTCTCTCAGTCTCAATGCAGAAAGGAACTCCACAAAACATTTTCAAGAGAAAATTACGAGATATTAAAACACCCCCACAAACTGACCGGAAATATAAGTTTCTATCCCTCACTCTCAGCTACCTTGCAGATGTGCAAACTGCTTGTGTCTGCTCCATGACGCTTAGTCACCTAACCCTTCCCAACATGCCCTGTCATCTCCAGTCACCCCCAAGCTTTGCTGGTGCTTGATTATACTTTTCAATTGGACAAGCAATCGAGACAAAACAGTAATTCAGAGATTTTTTTTTTTTCCCAGTGTGCATTTGGCTTTAACTTTGCTGCTTCAGTTACAGATCTGAAGCACAGCTCGTGAGTCCCCAAACCCCGTCTATTTCTTCTAGTTGGTCCAAGTCTGACATTTTGAATTTGGCACGGTTTTGCAGTGGTTCTTTCAGCCAACTCAGCCTCCCTTCCCCTACATCAGGCATGACTGCAGGGACAGAAATAAGCAGCAGGGAGGGAAAGTGTGTAATTGCAGAGAGGGGGCTGTATCAGCTGGTACCAAAACCAAAGACACGGCTATAAAACCACAATCTAAATTATATTATTGTCTCTACAAACATTCCTGATTATTTAGCCTTGGAGTGTTGTGGAAAGTACAATTCCAGTTTTCTACTAAATGGTTTCAGAACTGGATAACTGTAGCTCTCTGACTGCTTTGCCAAATCATTTGCAAGAAGGCTTCTTTGAGCCCTTAAAGTTTGCATGTGCATTCATAAATCCACTTCACTTCATGTGAACACAGGGCTTGTGGAACCCAAACACTTGTTTACACACCCATCTTTTGAGAAATTGGCTTAGCAAGCACTGACTTTTTTGTACAGATATAATTCAGGGACTGATCTGTGAAAATGGCGTTTTTTTTCCCTCTTGCTACTGGTTGCCCAATTCTGCCTAAGGACCCCAGTCCACTGCAGGTCCGAAAGTCCACTGCAAATCCCTCTCTAGCGATCAGATACGCTGCAAGGTGGAGATGGGCAGCTTACACCTTTCACAGTGCTCTGGGCTAACAGCTGGCAAAATCACTGCTAATCTAAGGTTGAAGGATTTCGACCTATTTCTGAAATTCAAGCCTGTTACTTCTGTATCAGTAGCACTGTCTCTAGCACTACTCCAGCTCCAAGTTCCTTGGACTAAAAGGAGCTGTTTCATTAAGTAAGGGGGTTGAGACTCCAGACAAAATAGGGATTTTTTTCCCCCTGTCTCCCAAAAGCCTGTATCAAACTTGGAGTGTTCAAAACCTGCGTCTAGTGATTACAATTCATCCCACTTCATGAAATTACCACAAGTACCTCTTGCACTACTCAAGGCTGAGCTCATGGAAGAATTAAATTGCCTCTTATACGTAAGAAGGTTGAAGCTTGCAGGTAAAAACTAGGATTATTGGTAGAGTGGTCTGTTAACGTTTGAATTGTGGCAGCTTGTGCAGCACAGCAATCTGCAATGAATAGAAGTCTCTAGCTCCTAGATTGTTTCACGTTCCCTTGACCTTTCCAAATGCAAATATTCCCTGAGATGTTAAGGATGAAAAGCCATGGATCAGCAAAAATTGCAGATCTGAGCACTAGTATCAACTTGATGCTGTGCTTTACCTAACAAGGCATACTCAAAAATAATGCTATGTTCTGTCGCCCAATGACAGAAAACACTATGTAGTGCTTTTGCACACCTCATTAACACCTCAAGTGCTCAGCTCTTAAGAAGTGCATTGAGATGGTGCATCTATTATTGGAATAAAGTCACTTACACAATTCATAACACTGAGGACAGATACAGTTGCTAAAATAATAGCAAATGACATGAGTGTTTCCTTAATAGCATTAGAGTTCTGCTAAGCAACAGTAAATGAACATGTGGGTACTACTGGAACCTTGCAAGTGCTGTCTGAGTTAGGGTGTATCAATGTGTTTCCTTTAATCTTGCTATTCTCTAGTATTTTGCTAGAAAAAGGGATTAAATGTATTTGCTTCTGAAATATGCTATTGACTAGAATATGGAAAACATGATTGTAGCCCAAGAACAGTTACTGAGGGCTAATTTCTTCACTGGTGAAAATCAGCGTCATTCCGCATACATTGCTTTGGTGGGTGATTAGGACTTCTGAAGGCTAGATCACTTTATTTAGGTGTCAGCTACACCATGTTCCTCAATTTTAGGCATCTGAATTTGGAAAATGCAATCTAGAGGAGGCAATGCATTGGATAAGGCAGAAGGAAGGGAAATTACTATCTTTTCCTGCACATAAACTGGCAACAAAAGGATGTCACTAAGCTAATTGTAGAACTGTTTGTAATGAGTTTTCCCCAAACCCTTACACTTGCAGGGATTCCAGAAACTGGGATAAAAATTAACAAATCAAAATGTAGGACAGAAGATATATAATTTTATTAACCTGAATCATACCAAAAATCCTTGCAAAATGGCATGTTTGAAGTTTTTCATTTAACATTGTATTAAATTACAGAATGAAAGGATAGGTTAGATAGCAAAATGTTATTTTTAAGGTTTAATATAAAATATTTTGCTGACTGTTGCTCTAAAGCTCATGAATATTTTTGTCATTTTCTAAAATGACACTAATTTATTTGTTGTTTTAATTGCCCAAGATTTGTACTTTGGAGAAAAAGGTGATTTCAGCAATTTTTTTTCTCTGGCATCAAAAATTACACAACCATTTTTTCAGACTTTTTTTTTCCTCCAAAATAAGGAAAAAACCCAAACCTAAATCAAAAAAACATACGTTTGTGGAGTGGAGAGGACAGAACTTTAAATATTTCAGTGCAGGCAGAGTTCTACTAAAATTTACCCAGTAGTTTTCATTACATGCAAAGAATTTCATGGGGAAGGGATGGCCAGATCATTGTTTAGCACTAACTTTTACTAGAACTGGAGGGCTCTGCATCTGGAGTTCATTCCATTGGCAAGTATGGCACAACGACCTCACCATCCTTTCTGCACTACTCAGTTTTATTTCCTGTGGAGATGTCACATGTTGCATTAACAAGAACAGATTTGGAAATGAAAGACCAGTGCTATTTTGGAAATGTTGCTTACACTCACCAGATGAAGGAAGCATATCAGATACTTCAGAACAATGTAATTGTGCTCAGGAAGTCCTTGAATGATTTGTTTACATCTGGTGACTCGTAAACTGCTCTCCACACCTGCAACGTCAAAGTCAGTTCAGGCTTAACTCCAAAACATCAAAATATTACCAGAAATAATACCTTGTGTGTATCTGTTGGAATTACTTTAGATAGCTGTCTGTAAAATTTACCACAAAATTCAGCTCTACTGACATCCACAACCACAGTAGCAGTTAGAGTTATCCCTTTGAATATCCCTATCTTATTTTGTATTATCATATATCTGGCTAAGACTAACTTCCAGAGTACTGATTCAGTGAAACAGCCAAAATAATTTATTTGCTACAGAGGACTTTCAAAGGTCTTGATTTGAATCCTATTATCTCTCTACACACTGAATCCAGACATCTGCTTTTTATGCTTTGATTTTATTCTTGCTGAGACATAGTAAAGTGCCAGAAGAGTGTTTTGGGCAGGACTAACTTTAAAAACATTTTTATGATTCTGAAGGAAACTTTTCTGTCTTGGCAAACATTTATTAGAAAGTCACTTGAGTGGGTAAGAATTTTCTAGAGATGAACCTAAACACTTTCATTAACCCATTTCTACAGGAGGGCAAAACCAGAACTGAACCCCAAACTCTTTGCACCATGTAGACAGTCTGGGCGAGCATTATACTAACTCTTGACTATATTTCAAATGCTGTACCAAATGTATTTTTTCTTTTTCTTTTTTTTTTTTTTTCTGAACAATATTGTAATTATTTTAGTACTGAAAGTTTAACACAGATTTGGAAAAAGGTCTGATCATCCCTGACCTAACCAGCCCATCTGTTCTGATGGTTTTTCTATATTTGTTGCATTTCTTTCTCCCTGACACAGCTAGAGGCATGCATAAGAATGTGTGCATTCACAAACTTCCAGCATGTTAAACGTTCCCTTATGCTCTGAGTTAAATACATGAAGCTATACTATGGTGAGCCGTGTTGACATTTTTCCTACTGCAAAGCTACTAGTTCCCATAAACCACAATAATCTGAGCCAAATATTATTTTTTTCAGCCTTCTGCAGAGTAAATAACACAGGAAGTTTAGCATACTGGCTAAAGGAACTCTTGTTAGCAGCTTTCATGACCAAAGAAGTTATTTCACAATTAGAAGCTTCAGGATTTTATTAATTTTTCAATCACTCAGCTAATTTATTTCACAGGTCCCATCAATAACTCTTTAAAAAACATGTTTCATAGAAGACACTAAAGAAAAAGGTTTCACCATGATTTCAAAGTACTGGAAAGCAGAGATACTCTGTTCCTGCATTTGCAGGTTAAGAGTTGTAATAGATGCAGCACAACACTGCTCTCATGTCTTCCGGAAGACAGAATGAGAATTTTCAAATCATCACATGACAGCTGTCTGCAATCACACATCTTCAAAGCTCCCTTCTGCACTGTATTAAAGCTTAAGATCTTTTACAGGATATCACTACAGCATCAAGAAAAGATAGCGGACATCACACTTCATAGTAAGAAAGCCCAATCATAGAACAGTTCCGGTTGGAAGGGACCTTAAAAATCATTTAGTTTGAACCCCCTGCCATGGGCAGGGACACCTTCCACTAGACCAGGTTGCTCAAAGCCCTGTCCAACCTGACCTTGAACACTTCTAGGGATGGGGCAGCCACAGCTACTCTGGGCAATCTGTGCCAGTGTCTCACCACCCTTATAGTGAAGAATTTCTTCCATCTTTTTATTTTTTCGGCACAGTATAAGAAATTTTCCTAGAATACAGTATACCTAGCTACAGCATACTTGCTGTATTTCCACACTTTACAAACATGTAGCAATTGAGATTTATCCCCAGTCTGAATTATTTTAGTGCCCTGTCCCAACAACAACAGTCATTACAAGTGATAATTACATACACTTTGAACAGCACCAGTCTGTGGTTAGCAGAGGTACCCTAACAGACCCTTTTGGAAGCCATGCTCCCTTTAGACACAATTTCCTCAAAAAGCAGGTTTGGGGAAAATGCATGCTTGTGAGTTGTGACTGGGAGCCCTATGAGTTTCTTACTAGCTTGTCTATTGCCTGGATGGCAAAATACCAGTGTCTGCAAGTACTAGTACTAACTCCCAGATACTCTGGGATCTCAGATATTCAAGCCCCATGTGTTAGGGGGTTACCCTGCCAGCATTATAAACTCTAGTCCCTAACAAAGGCCACATAATTGAAGCTTTATAAACAGGGGAAGTTTAGACTGGATATAAGGAGGAAATTCTTTCCTGTTACGGTGGTGAGGCACTGGAATGGGTTGCCCAGGGAGGTTGTGAGTGCTCCATCCCTGGCAGTGTTCAAGGCCAGGTTGGATGAAGCCTTGGGTGGGATGGTTTAGTGTGAGCTGTCCCTGCTCATGGCAGGGGGGTTGGAACTAGGTGATCTTGAGGTCCTTTCCAACCCTAACTATTCTATGATTCTATGATTCTATGTGGTGCCAGATATTTAGGTAATCAATGTCTTCTCCTGGCTTTAGATTCTTTCTTCTCCAATATGTTATCCCATGGGAATAGTTGCAAATAAAAACAATCTCCTCCAAAAAATTTTGTTTCCACAATTCTGCCAATCCTGCTACTAAAACTAAAGCTGCTTTGACATAATCTGCATAACTGAGACTGACTCAGTGCTGTGCCATGACATAAAAATGGAGCCCTCACAGTGAGAAGTCTGATCTGATTCTTAGTAATACAGCATGATATACAGATAAACTACTAAACCTTGTAAAAGGCAGAAAGGGTCTTTGTAAGCCTGACCACTTTGCTCTGGCACAGATTATGAGGTTGTCCATCCATGGCAGCAGTGAAGCACTGATAATATTATATACCCACAATTGTGTCATGGTTACCAAACAGCTGTGATTATGTGTTAGCCTGGTCCACTTCAACTTGCTATATAAATTTTTCTAAAACTTATTTATACTTACTTGTTATTCCAATGATATGATCATAACACTCAAATGTTAGCAATGGCTGAGGAAGTTCCCTAAGGAAAGTCTTTAGGATAACAGCAGGAATATGGATATCTTGATAATCATCGAAATTCACAGACTTGCCTTAAAGGAGAAAAGAAGAAAAAATGGTGTTTAATCCTATGTTCTAATTTTCCTTTAAACTACTGTGTAAAAACTGTTTCACTGTTAAAAACTGTGCATTTTGAACAGAAAAACTCTTGGCTGTCTGCTGCTAAACTCCTGAGGTTTTATTTTGTATTTTTCATAGAGTTTTATTAATCTTTTTGTAAGAGATTTTCCTCATAAAGGCATTTCATAAAATGACTTCATAGGGAAGTCAGTGACTTTCAAAATTACTTCACTGTATTTCATGAGTTAGGTAAAATTATATTTCCTTGCTAGAGATATTGTACTTTGTAACTACAGTATAGTGAAAAGAGGCAATATTAATGTTCTGAGGAAAAAAAAGACCATTTTTGACTTTTACCTTATCATTCATTAGCTGCTACAAATATTGTAAGCTCTGGCCTGACATCAACTGATGACTTGCTATTCAGTAAGCATTAGGTGCCTGTTGCTGTCTTTCAGGTTCCTGTACTAGTGCTTTTATTATTCTATGTTACAAAGGTTTTTGTGATTAATTATAAGAAAGGTAGCATTCCTGCTTCACCAACAAAACTAAGATCAACAAAGCCCTCGTGCTATTACTAGTGATGGTACGATGATAGCTTACCCTGATTGTAGAGTTTCTGAACATCTTTGATAGTCTGGACGCTGGCTGACCTTCTGAAGAGGCCCTCTACTTGTAGTCCTGAAAAACAATTAATGCAGGTCTCATCTGTAGAAGCTGTCACTCTCTTGTTTTTCTCTATAGGCTCATTTGAAAGCAGAACAGAGCGATACACTCATTTTTTGGAAATAAAGTCCCTGAGAATAGAAAGTTGGGTAAAATCATGTTTCAGCACTGCCTACAGCACTTTCTTTAACGTGTCACATAGAAATAATACCAACTTTCCTTAAATGTTTTAGAGTGTCTTGCCAACTATAATTTTTCATCAAAAGTAGCTTTCAATTGCACCTAATGACATAGAAGCAAGATATTAAGATTTATACATTTTTTTTTATACACCCACTCCAACTCAGTGTATCTGAAAAACTGAGCACCAAACCACACCTGTAAATCTGCTATTCTTCTTGCTTTAAACCTTTAGCAAGCTAAAAAGGGAATTTGCAAAGATTCTCTAGGTTCCCTATTCTGCCAGTGGGCAAGACAAGATCCTTTAGGCTAGGGAATATTTCATAGGACCTTTGGATGAGAGATCATGCTTCTTACCATGGGAGGTGTACTGGCCTCCCCACTGTAGTTTGGGGCAGACCATTGCTCCTTCCACCTCTCTCTGGAAGCCAGTGGGAGTTAACACTCTGCCTGTCCATGGCATTTTGAAATACCTGATTCTAGTCTTGAAGCACTTATGAAATATTTATCATACATCTCCTGTTCTGGACTAACTGAAATCTGACTTCAGCTACAGAGGAAAAATGTTAATAAACTGCACCCAATCAAGGATCTAATTTGGACAACAACTTTCAAGGTAAATTATTTATCTGAATGATTATGCAGAAAAGGACTGGGACAAGAAGTGTTACTTTTCTTGAGACCTGGGGTACACTTCTTGCCTTTTAGTTTGGTAAAATCCCCATTTCCCTCTCTCTCTCCTTCTCACCAGTTTGTGCTGTTCCTGCCACCCAGCAGCTAATGCAGTTTGGCTCACATGTAAGCTGAATTGGAGATTCTTACTGGAAGCAGAGTAATGTAAAATACTAGCCTACGCTGGTCTGACAAAACATAAAATTGTTGATATTTTAAGAAACGTGGCAGACAACCCACTGACATAGAGGGACTGGTATATCTTTGTTTATATGAGTGTAGAAGATCAGATTGTCTTTTTCAGTTTTTCATGCTTATCTTTCAGCAGGTAAGTAGTCAGACTGAAATCAGCATTTATGCATTTCGACTAAAGTACACATACATCTATTTGCATGATGAAGAACATTTATGGTGCTCTAGAAAAATTTTGGGTCATACATTAATGAAAGATACTCAGTCATTCTTGTAAATTCAACCAAGTTGCATTTGTATTTTATATATGAAAAAAGTAAATAAATGCAAAATTCCTTAATGAAACCATTCCTTACAGAATAGCACTTAGTACTGTTGATATGAATTTAGATCAATATACTAAAAGAATTGATAATGTACTACTGATGTAAATTTTCATAGACTTCTTTGAAAGACTTTTGCAAAGAACCCCAAGCTCTACTTGAAAGTGCTCTGCTGACCAGATTTAGAGGCTTAGCTGGAGTTTTGCTGAAAACAGCTCCTAGCTACTTTCTAAGCATTCATGCCCTTGACTGTTACATTCCAGGTTGAATACTGAAACTTCAGCCCATGCATTCAGTACTAGAAGGAGTACGACTTCTCAAACTGCAACATCTAAGAAGGACTTGTGTGGTGACTAAAGGAACCAAATGGACAATAATTTTGATCTATTTGAGCACTTGCTTTATTCCAGATCAGATCATGTTTCAGGTGAATAAAGTTATGGCAAAACAACATCACCATAGTAAAATTGTTCCATTAGATTTATAGTGCCACCTGTCTAAAGACATGGCTTTGGAAGAGGCAGTGTGAACAGCTAGCTCATCAAGGCATTGCCCTCAGCAAACAAGAACAACAATAATTTCCTGAGAATTTGTAGAATTTTATGCTGGCTTGTCAATGGACTAGGACTAAAGGTTTCTGTAGAAACAAGTTTTTCAAAGGACATCATAAATGCTTGCAATTTGGTTTGAGGAATTAGGTTAATAGCTAATGTTGTAATCTGATGTGAATCTCATTGTATAAACTACAATGTAATAAATATCAATTTTTAACATGTTTATGCCTTTATTGGCTAAGCTTTCAAGAGTCTAATTAAATACATTAATCTGTAGCACAGACAGCAGCTGTACTTGTCTGGCCCTGCATCCCATCAATGTTACTGTAATGGCACATAACACTAAGCTCTTCCTGAGTATGTTTTTGAGAGAAGGGAACAGCAACTTTTACCCTCATCTGCAGAAATCTGGGATACAAGCAATATCTGTGCTTCTTCCAGAATTCATTTACCATGCCAGCTGAAATGAATCAATATAGAGCAATTTGTTTGATCACAGGTGGCAATAAGCCAACTACCAAAGCGGGTATCTCCAATCCTTCTTAGATTTGTGGGCAACTTACCCAAATGACATGACACTAATTAAATAAAAGTTACTGCAATTCTTCAGGAAAAAGAAAAAGCTGTATTCTTCTTCTAAAGTAAAAGAATCATAACAGCAAAAGAGTCACCTCTTTTCTTGCATAAAAGATACTCAGACCAGAAAATAGTATAGCAATTTTTAAATAACATATGGGTCATAACTTCAGCCTACTCGTAAAGAAAAATATGAGTCAACAGCAGTTATGCTATTGAAGGGAGAAAACGATAAGCCTGGGTCCAGAGACGGTCCTTTTGCAATATATTTTCCTGGATTTTGTGATGTGCATGAACTGAGAAGGATACTTTTTTTTGGAAGTCTGTAAGTGTATTAACTGCTTTCAGTGTTTTCTGTGTTTTTATGTAGGGCAGCGAAAAGCTGCCTGAAAACATGATGGCATTTCCCATGTCACATAACCTGAACAGCATTAGCATATTCCCCCAACTGTGATATCATAATAAGGGATGGGAGGGAGGAAAGCAACCTGAAGCCTCTCATAGGTTATTCCACTGTGATGCATAAATACACAGCCTTATATGCAGTCAGGAAATATATTCTTCAATCTTGTCTCTTCTTTTTCAGGCACAAGAGGAAAAAAAGCTACTTCTTAGAACTACCATAATTAAGCTAACACAAGGTGCCCACACCAAAACAAAATGAATCTGTCTTTTTTTAGGCAAAATTCATGCTAGAACTACCAGAGTTATGGGATGAGGAAACAAAAAAGGCTAAGGATAATCCTGGTCATTACAGCTCAAAGCATTCAGTTTTGTCCTCCTAAAAACATAATTTTGAAGTAGCCTATTTAATTTTTGTTAGTAGTGTTTTTTCAATCAAATCCCATTTACAGCATGACTCATGTCAGCTGTCTCTTTAAAGTGAATTTGTGTGTGTGTGTATGAGTTGAACTATTTTGCCATTTATAGCATGAGTAACACTGTCCATACAGAATACCAAGCCTGGAGCAGCAGTGCTTGCCAGAACACTGCTAGAGGATGACTGACATGGGCTTTCCAATTCTGATAAACATGCAGCTGTGTGTCACTCACATACTCTACCAATGCTGCAGAGCCTCATACAAATCAGCACAAACTGCTTTCTGCCCTCACCAAAAAAAGATAGATAGATAGATAGATAGATAGATAGATAGATAGATAGATAGATAGATAGATAGCATGGACTTCTGCTACCCTTCACTAAACTCACCAGACCAAAAAGAGCAAAATTTTATTTTAAATATTAAGGGTGGGGAAAACACAGTGTGTGACTAGTGAAGGAACCATCTGTATTCAATGAAAACTGATTCTGCGATTGAGAACTTAACTGAGTAATTATTTCAATGTCAATAATCATAAATGAAAACAGGCAGGCACTTCATTCCACATTGAAATAAGATGGTTTTTACCACAGTAGACAAAATTTCACAGTACAATGACACAACTTTGTCACATTCTGAGTTAATAAACTGTTGCTAAAAATACTTAAACCCCCTTATGCCCCCCCAATCAGTTGTCCCAAAGGAAAGACACAGAAAATCAAAACTGATAAAGATAAATTAAAGCAACACATGCTGTCACACTGCTGCAAACTTGTCAGAGAAAAGGAGATGAGAAAATTACATTCTTTTTCTTTCAATCATCCCTGATTTGAGGGTTGCTGGCACCAAAAACCTTTGATAATTTGTCTGCTTTCAGAAGAGAAAAAGCAGAGCGAGCATCTAAATTCCTTCTGTCCCAAACTGAGTTTGGAAATGTTTCTTTTCACTAGGGTCCTGCCAAGTCTCAGGAAACGTCCATGCTGATTTGAAAGAGATTATCATTCTCATTAATACAACTGATTTAGACATCTTCTTGCAGAGTAGCTAATTCTAGTAAGATTCCTTTTTAAGATTTAGAAATAATTTATTTCTGATATGAGGGCTCATGAGTTTATAGCATATTTTAATTGTGAGTTTTTATGTTTAGGTCAAATTTGAGTTTTGTTGTGGGTTTATTTTTTTTTTTTAGGGGGGGTGTGGTTGGTTTTGGGTTTTTTTTTTTGTTTTTTTTTAAGCTAGAATACAGTACAGGTTTGAGATGGCATAGCCTTTCTTTCCCTTTGTGCAATGAATACAGAACAAGAGAGCGCGATGTCTGTACTCTGTAAAGACAGTTTGCAGTGCAAGAAGGAACATGGAAGATCAAGGGCAAAGAGGAAGAGAAGGGACAGTTCCAGCTCTACTGAAAAGTGGAGCGGCAGCAAGAATGTAGAACTGCACATCCTCCAAAGAATCCAAAATGTATTTGTGCCCCTGCAGTTTTGAATGGCATAGTTTCTAGCCTTTGGATTTATGAATGAATATTCCCAGTTTACACTTGCCACCTCTGAACATAATTTATTTACAATGCCTGAGCACCAAAAATACAAACTGTGCTTATTACAAGGTTCACTTTTATTTGATGGCACACAAACCAGTCATGGGATTTATCTCATCTCCATGAACCCTAGGTAAAAACCTTCATATGAAAACAAAAGAGCCAAGAACTCAGAGTTGTTTATATGGCCCATGTCAGGCTTTCCCAGTGTTGCATTTTTAAAAGGTGCTTGATTGATCACAAGATGTGGAGGCCAGGAGGAAAACTCACTAAGCTGCAGCAATCCAAATCTATTCAGAATGCATAACCATCCATCTCTACCTGTTCTGACTATCACCACCAGAATGTATTCATTCACATTAAAAAATGGAACCAAAACTTTCTCCATCAGCAAGATTTGTTGTGCTTCGTGGAGGGGATGAGGAGGAAAGATTAATCATGTTTATTACTGCTTCTGCTATTGAACAGATAAAGGACAGCTTTAGTTGTCACTATAATCATACCATAGGATATTTTTTACTTTATCATTAAACTTCTATAGCATGGTTATTACCATTCCATTTTGAAGTCTTAGCCATTGCAGAGGATTTTCCTATAGTACCACAAGACAATGTTGAACAAAAATTGTGCTGCAAAGCATTCCCAGTCAACAAAAGAGATGAGGTAAGAGAGAAAGACTTGGCAATGGGGGCTACTGCAAGATAATTTCCCTATAGGGGACAGTTATCTTTCCTGTTTTATAATTCTGTAGTGTGATTCCTTCACCATGAGTTTATTGTTCCAGCAGCTCTGAGCTGCTGCTGTCTCACACAGTCTCTTTAGTAATCAGTTCTCTATGCGATTTTTTGTAGCTGTTTCCTTATACAGCCATTCCATAGAATGCAAATGTTATCAAATTTTGGAAATTTTAGTAATAATTGTATCAATTTAGGTTTGTTTTAAATTGTTTAAACCACAGACAAGTATTTCATTTATACCTTTGGCCATACTCTCGAAAACATAGAATGTATTAACAATAATAACCCTACTTCTATATTTCAAATTGGCATTTTGCATGACCAATACAAATTACAGTGTATTACTATGTAAGATAGACTTGAGCAACATTCCTGCTGCTTGTAACCTGACATTTTTATGCAGGTCTAAATAGTGCAGTTTATACCCACCATAATGAATCAAATAATTCCCTTAAAAGCTGCCACCTAACCTCAGGATGTTTGGGGGTTTGCTAACAAAGTATGGATATTGCCAGGCAGTTTTACTTTTAGTGTGCATCAGTTAGTACACCCAAATTGCACGTCAGAGTTTAAAAACTAAGAGAGCGTGGTGAATTGTACTAACTAAACTAATTACGGACTAAACTAATTACGGACTAAACAAATTACAGACTAAACAAATTACGGACTAAACAAACACCAAAACCACCAGCCATACACTACCTAGCTTTTAATTTATCACAGTACTTCATATCCAATCTGTAATACGCTTTTCTAGGAAGAGACACATGTAAGTAAAAGGCACAAATGGGAATTTCTGCTCTGACATCTTACTTGAGTTTAAAAGTAGAAGCGCATTTCTGAATCCTAAATGCTGACAGATACAACTGCCTCAGAGGCTGGGCATTCTGAAGACAGCAAGCCCTTCTCTGCCCTGATGGGTTGGTGTAGGCAGCACCAGCAGCTTCAGCTACTCACACAAACCTGTCCCCTAAGCATTACGGAAGCCATACAAAGAAAGATACATCCTCCATAGCATGGCCTTATAGAAAAGTTAGTTTGAAGCGACAGCCCACATTTACAGTCTCACTTCCACACAAAGGAGGGACTGAGGACATGTGAGAACATATTAACCAGAGAAAGAAAATGACTACCCTGTGGCATAAGTTTGGCCTCTTGGAGAAAAGGGCCTGTAAGCAAAGCATCAAGATCAGTACTGCCAAAGGAATGACACCAGATTAGAAACACTTATGAATTGTTCTGACAAGAAAGTGAATATTTAATTAAGCAAGGTAATTTCTCGTGGCATGGTAGACATAAGGTAGTACATAAAAAATACCTTATTTAGCGCAAGTCAAGCCTAGCATTTATAAACTAGACAGAGGAACTGGTTGTGTTTTTGAGGCTCAGTGTAGAAAAAAATGTCCTCTGGTTTGCCCGTTACTGTGATGAACTAGCCACAGATATGCTATATTAAATCTGTCCTTCCTCTTTGAACTGACTAAATAATCAATTGGGTTCAGGATGATACCAACACCTTACTTCTGAATTAAGGTGACTTCTCTGGTTTGGTCCAGAAGATAGGCTCTCGTTTAGTCCTAACGAGCTGATGATTTTCTCAGATACTCAGAATCCAATTTAGGAAACTAATTCCTCCCTGTGAAGGTAAGCATGAACTGAAATTAAGCATTTTTAAAATTTTGTATTAAAAACTTTAAAAATATTTTTTCACTCTAAAATGGGGCTAGAGTGACAGTGGTGAAATGGCTACTTTCTCTTCCTTTCTTGAAAAAATAACCTGAAAGTTATTATAGAAATTAAGAAACTTAATTTGTTGTGTTTATTGTAAAGTGTCTGAAGCATCAGCCATAACAGAGCTCATTTACATAACACAAACAGATGTAATATCTGCTTACAGTGGATTCTTTAGTCTCTGTTAAGGTACCGAGTGACTTACTGGATCCACTGAGAGTTACCTTGCTCAGACAAATATATGAGGAAGAAACCCACACTTACCGTCATAAGGTTGATTTGGCTGTTGGGAATGAGGACATGCTTGCCACTGTCAGAACCCACTCAATAACTCAGTACAAAAAGGGGAGTTTTGGCTCATTTGTACAGATAAGGATGCCTCCACACAGGGAAGAACACTTCTGTAAACAGTGTTGTCTGAAACTGAGGCAGAAAATTTAAACCTCAAGAAGGAAAATTATGATATGAAGCAATCTGTCAAAGGGATTGGAATCATTAAGATGGAGACAGCTGGGTGAACTTTAGAGACTGAAAGTTTCCTTAGCCTGATAGCATACTTACTGCAGGCTGGTGCCTAGTTTGAATGTCACCACAGCTCTTTCATCAGATCTATTCACGAAATAAGAGCTTGAGCCGTAGAGAATGGACTTAACAGATGTCAGAGGGTCTCTGATGTTTCAAGGAATATTAACCCTGTTGATGAAGCATGATTTTGCAGAAGCTTTTGTGATCCAAGTCAGTTTCAGAAACTGATTTCAGGTACAGAGATGTGAAAATGCAGCAATGGGAAGAAGTGGAAATACTGCACCTAGGGTGAAAAAAAAACCCCACTCCCTTCTAATTCTGTGAGGCTGCAAACTATGCCAAAATCAAATGGAATAGGGTAATGACAGTGAATTTTTGTCACTTCCGGAAGATGATCTGAAGCCTTCACTGTGCTCATGGCTGCGTCTGGAGTGCAAAGAATGCTGCCAGTCAGCCTCCCGGGGCTGTCAGCACGGGAACCGACACTCGCTGCGGCTGATGGCAGAATTGAGATATTCCAGATTTAGAGAAAGAGTTAAAATCATAGCAGACAGCAGGTACAACAGATACCTGCACACTTATAATCAAGTGCAAAAAAATGCATGTCTATCACCTACTGCTTAACAGCCTTGGCATGGCAGGTACTTGGCTTTCAAGCATCAGCTGGCTGAGAATGTCAGAAAACACTCTACCTGACAAGCCATCTCCTTAGAAATCTGGTTTGTGAAGATCTCTTTATGATAGGGAATATGACAGCTCTGAGCAAACCTGGGCTTGGCTGGAAAATGCCCTTACTTCCCGGGAACACAGGACAGACAACTAGGGGAAAAAAAAAGATACAGTCCAGCTAGCAAGTGCATGGGCATGAATAGGTATCAGTGGCAATGCCAACTGAATTGCATAGACACATAAAGTAGGACAAGGGCTTTGTTCAGTAGTATTATCAGGTTTCCTCAGAGACTACCCTTTACAAAATGTGCTGACACTGCACTGAACAGATGAAATTTTAGCCAAAAAAAAAAAAGAGATGAAGTTTGGAGAAAACCCAAGTATGATTACTGCTTTCAGAATAACAAACATTTCATCTAGAAGAAATTTTGCAATGACAAAGTCAAGCCAACCCTTTTTTATCACAACCGTGAGAGCTAAAACTTGCTATTTCCCCCCTGTACTGTGCAACTGGTGTTGCTGCTTCAGAAAACTGTGGGTACCTGAGCTGGACTCAGCAATTGTTGCCAGAGAAAAGTATGGGATTGGTTCAATACTGATGAAACAAAACACCGAGAAAAGAACAAGGCAAGACATGGAGGTTTTGTGTCAGATCAGTGCAAGAACTACAAGTTACTGGTCACTAACACAGTATAATGATAGCCATAAACCTCCTATTTCCTTAAAATCTTTAAATAGGTCCAAGAAAGTGCTAGATATGCATAGCCCTCCTCCCAAGTACAGCCAAAAATTTAAATAAATTAACATTTTAGTGACTATATTTTTGTTCAATTTCTAAACAATAACAGCTGTGACAAATAATGATGTTAGTACAGATTCATCCTCATTTTAGCTCTCTTGACTCCTGTGATTAGTGAGGAAGAGGTATTTACCTATTAAGGTAAGTTAAATATACGTAAGGATGATTGTTACATAACAATTTAAAACACAAAAAAATCTGGCTTTCATCTGCAGATGGGGCCTGCACTGATACACTACACAAGCTCTAATTATCCACTTACAATTATTACAAGGATTGTCTCAAGCTGCTTGTCACTTGCTTTCAACATTCTTAGTAGTGAACTATTTACATTCCCTGTATCCAACCATAGTATTTGCACAAATTACACCTGCAAAGTTTTCATCATTAGCAACAGTCTGGAAATAGCACATCTAACAGCTTTATGGGCTTGAGTGGAAATCATGTATTTGGACCAAAAGGCCTTCAAAAAGTCTATTAAAAAACTCCTCATCTACTGCAGATCAGTATATACCTTTAACAGCAGGACTAGCCCCACTGCAGTACTTGGTCTTGGCTGCTGCACGTATTTTGAAGATAAATCAGCAGTTCCAAGAGGTGAGGAGCTAGCTGTTCTGTATACAAGTATCCCTATAGCTGCTATGCTCCACTGCCTGCAAGCTGTAAGCAGGTGTTCACTGCAGTGGATGTCTCTCTCATTCTGCTATCCATGTAATTAATGAGCTTCACTCAGTGTATGAAATCAAACAAAAATAAAAAGGGCAGTTATTTAATTTCCTTATTTACCACGGGTTAAAGCTAAAATACAAAGGAGCATAGCCCAGTGATGATGGCAAGACACCATCTAGTCAGTCCTCATTTAAATCAGCATGATCTTGCACTAAATGAAGCCAAGATATCCCTTGAAAATCAGCAATAAAGCTGAGAAGCAGCGTTTTGCTTGCCCTCCCCTTTGTGTTCACAAATGTCAAGCATATTCAATGCATGCTTTTAAAAAGTTTGAAATTTCTCACTTTGGGTTCAAATAAACTCAAACCCAGACCAAACACTAGTGGCAATAGCTAAAATGAATAGAGGTCAATGATGCATACTATTTGAATACTGAAAGCAAAATTTACCCTGTCGAGAATGACAGATGAGGGATGCAAATTAAGAATTGGAAATGTTGTGGGATAAAGATTTTGACTGAGCCTGTCTATAGGAGAATATAATTTACTCAAAAATTACTTTAAAATAGCTCTCTAAATGAGGAAAATCTCAGATGAAACTCATTTAACAGACATACAAAGATCTGCATCTGGATTTTGTCTTCACAAAAATCATGCTGATCCTCAAAATTTGTTCAAATATTAACCAAACTTAATGGCATATTAAATGCCAGTGAAGTTTCTTTCTCTATTTTTTTCCCTTCAAATGACAGAACCAAACACATTTTGATTTTCTTCACTTGACATACCTATTAAAAATTCACACCCTTCTTTCAGAGATCTTACGAATCATTCCCAGTTCTACCACTGTATAATGTTGTGCCAGACACATAACAGACACATGCTCTGTTTCTGTTCTATCACATGTAAGATAAATGTACCTAGGCTAGAGGTATATATACTGTAAGATATAGCAGCAAATTGTGAAACTCTGGGGTCTTGGAGCACAAAGGACTATGGAAATGTTGCTGTGACTGCCTTAAAAATCAGGAATCAAAACGTACAATCACATTACCCTGGGAAAAGCAATTTCAAGACTGTAACCTTACCTCTGAGTTTCTCCCTGCATGTGCCTTTGCCCCTATTTAGGGAACACAGTGCACTTACCCTACAGATAGCACCTGATATTTGGTCCTTTTAGGTTTTTCTGGTATGCACTTGGGAGCTCGGTGGTATAGCCAGTGGCTGAGTCTACTCTCTCTTTGACCTGTGCACAAAGGTGGGAAAGGGAACTGAGATTTGGATGCTCCCATTTTAAATATGGGTCTTTGTAATCTGCATTTTTATACTATAGTTATGAACTGCAGACAAAGGGTCTGTAAATGCCAGTAAAAATATTTTGGGAAGGGAGGACTTTGGGCTTATTCCTGCAAAATATGTTTTTTCCAGTGAATTTTTATGTCGTATAAAAACCAGAAACTTCTCATTGATTTTTACTAGGTGTTCTACTTACAACTACCAATATGATCTGGGTTGCTGATGTGTATTCAAGATATCTCTCATTTTCTATTCCCTAATTAATCCAAAGGTCAAGAAGTTTTTGGCTTTTTTTTCATAATGGGACAATAATTGGATGATAAGTATTCCCTACCCATGAATGCTCTCAAGGCAGTGCCCAATTGCCACTTAAGTCTTCAAGATATAAACATACCCTGCGTAGATGTAAACTTTCTGAATCAGGCACTGTTATATAGTTTCATACTATTGTCCTTGTTCCAAAAGACACATCCTCTTTTGACACAAAACTCACCTTTTCTTTTTAGGTAGGATACAGTTTCCTTCATTACTGGGGGGATTAGTTCACCTTCATTTTTGTCCTTGATACTGTTAGGGGAAAAAAAAAAAAGGTAACACCCTTTAAATAGCATTTATAGATAAAGAGTCAGACCAAGACAGCGCAGTCTCAACAAAAACCTGAGAGACACTTGAGAGCACACATGGCAGAGGGATTGGACTAGACGACCTCCAGAAGTCCCTTCCAACCATAACGATTCTGTGATTAAATTTCACAAATTAAGGAGACTGAACCAAACATGAGTCCTCCACAACTCTAACAGGCCCTGAACAAGCCATTGAAACAAGAGGCTTGGACTTCTATTCACAGAGCTGTTCCTAAACGTTTTGTTCTTGCTATAAAAGCTGTGTAACTGTAATACCACTGAGTAATAATCATAGAATCATAGAATGGTTTGGGTTGGAAAGGACCTTAAGATCATCTAGTTCCAACCCCCCTGCCATGGCCAGGGACACTTCATATTAGACCAGGTTGCTCAAGGTCCTGTCCAGCCTGGCCTTGAACGGTGCCAGTGACGGAACATTCATAATTTCCTTGGGCAACCAGTTCCAGTGCCTCACCACCCTCACAGTAAAAAACTTTTTCCTTATATCTAGCCTAAATCTCCCCTGTTTAAGTTTGAAGCCATTACCCCTTCTATCACTGCAGTCTCTGATGAAGAGCTCCTCTCCGGCATCCTTGTAAGCCCCCTTCAGATACTGGGGGCATACAATATCTATTTATCTGTAAAATAAACAAGTGCTGTTTACTGTCCTGAAGGGGAAACAAGGAAAGAGAAGAATGATGTTGCAGGCTAACTTTGCATCTACTTGAGATTGGTTTTGCTCTAGAGTTCTGTTCCCCTCACTCAGCATGCCCCAGCAGGGCTGTTTTTAACCATGATGCAGTGACAGAAGTGGTGGTGGCTCTGATTGGATTTAGTTGGACACTGTTGGTGGAACAGGGTTTCAAGACAGCTTAGAGGCAAGCAAGGAAGGAGTGTGCAGTAAATGCTTCATAATAAGTCTTGATCAAGGGATGCTGCAAATTTAGGGACCTTTTATCATGCAGATTTTTCTTTGTCACTTGTCTCTTTTTAAGCCACAGTGTATGTATAATTAAAAGGATATCGTGCTATTTATTTTGAAGGCAAAGTGATGCAGCAAGATTACTAATGCTTTGAATGATTTCCATGAAATGGGATTTCTTTCTCCTATGAGTGAACAGTTGAGGCAAAAAATTGAACATAGAATATTCTTGATCTAGACAGTGTAAAAAAAATCTGCAATCATATTTCTTATTTAAAAAAGAAAAAAGTCTTTGACAGCTTAAGTATAACAAACGAGATGGTCAGATTTGCTGAGTATTCTGCTACATTTTAAGAGTAATCAACAACAAAATAAAGGACCAATCTCAGATTTTAAAACAGACTCAATATGTATTTATGTGTACAATTTCATATTTGATATTTAAAAGGTGACCAGCTTTACAAAGAAACTCTAAAGCAACAGCATAGAGATCTGTGACTGTATTATGAGAGGCTGCAAATGCTGCAGCTCATCCACAGAACATGTAGGATGTTTATACAACATGTAAACATAGCCTTAAACTAGTCCTACTAGTTAAGGTTGCACCTCCAGCGGTCTTCGGGTCTTTTTCTTTTCCATGTATTGTGATTTCCACTATTTCTGCCTAGGCTTGCTTATTGCTTTATTAACATAAACCAACTAATAATAACTGGAGTATATTTAATAAAATTCTGTAACATTGTTGCATGGAAGTAGCAATCCACTATTATATTTTGTTGACACTACACATAAAACCTACTCTTAAGATAAATGTTACAGCAATATAAGTCAGCATGGATGGGTAGGGAAACTGTCAAATCGCCCCACCTCCTCCTATTTGGTTTTCCTATGCCTATGAAGGGAGTTATGAGAAGATACGTGGACTGCTTAATTTTGGATCTCCAAGCTTTGGAGGTTGGTCACCCCCAGCTTCACATATGGGGCTGGTGGGGGTATTTCTCCAACAGAAAGACCCAGAGCAGGATCATGACTTAGGTACTGAATCACTTTGTGGTTTTGCCTCTCTTACTCACAAACTGACAGGAAAATACGCTTCATGCTATTCAGTTATTCAGCCATCAATTGTTTTGATCTCAGTCATCACTCCAGGGACACAATGCTGAGCCACCAGTGACGTTTCTTCCACTTGCAGTTTCATTGACTGCCCAGTCTTACTCCTCCTCTTCCCTATTTTCACCATCCAATTTCATCCCAAGCACTAATATCTGTGTGTCTGTATGTTACCCAGATTCTCCTAGACCATATTTTTTCCCCTCTACTGTGTGTCACTTCCCCTAGTGCTACATAAAACAATGCAACTTGTTACGTCATTATAATCAACTTGTTAATCCGGCTCCCAGAGCTTGTTCTATTATTTCAAATACTTAGACCAACCTGCCGTTTGAAAGGAAATATATTGTTCCCTCAGCTATAGAACTAATGAAGTTGATCTGCTATGGATTTCTATCCTATGTTCTACCTCTTTCCTCATCATAGTAATCTGAGTGAATTTCTTTATGTCTCTATAACTTCACTTCCCTTACAGAGTATTTTAATTTCCTACCCTCACCTCTCCATCTCATATTTCCTCATAAGGTAAGGAGTAGCTCGTAAATAATGACCATCTAAGCACTAACTAATGCACCAGCACACCGAAGACAACTGAAACTGGAGTTCCTGCTATAGCTTCTCTCCTTCCAGCCAATGATTTTTAAGAGCTTGTAGTATTTGTGAAAGCTTCACTCCTCTGTCAAATTTAGTTGATGTAAGCCCGTAGCTCTCCTGTGAGCCTTACTAAAAATCAATTAATTTAACAATTTTTTCCTGTTCTTTTTCAACAAAGTATCCATACCAGAATCCAAAGTGTATAAAATTCAATACTGATCTATATGTGGGCTAATACTACTTTGTGGACACTGCTGTATCTACATCTAACAGGAACTGTTCGGGAAAGGGGAATTTTCCTTGATATGAACAGACACAGAAATTTTGATGAAAAAATTTAGCCAAGTTTCACAAAACTATGTTCATAGCATGATAATTTTAGACATTTGACCACATAAGTTCTACAATGTATGCAAAGCACTTGCAGGAAGAAACAGATTAACAGCAAGGAATGTGTTTAATTCAGCTAATCCTAAAGTATGATCTTTTAAACATTAGTAATTCTCATTATTTGCTGCTGCTTGCATGAAATGATCTTTATATGAAGTTACACAATTTCTTGTCCTTACACATTGGCGAGGAACTATTAATTTCAGCATGAAACAGTACTGGACTTGCTGGAGTAATCATTCTCTCTAGTATCGTAACAAAATGATAATGGCCAGAAGAAAGATTTGTAACCTGACTTGTAAGACCAAGTCCAACCTCAATCTTCCCCATTATCACAGACATCTTATGAGAGCTAAACCAGAGCCCATAAGTGCTTCATAAGAAAAAAATCACTCATTAGGAAAGGCCATGGATTGAAATGCTACCAGGACCAAGTTTATGACCCAGTCCTCAGAGCAGCATCCTCTTCTTGTCCACAGTGACAATCAGGTACCTATGTAAAATATCTCTCCTAGCAGCAAAATCCTCTCAGCCCCTTTCAGGATATGTACCCCATCACTGCTAGTCTCTCCTGCTCCTTCCAGCTTCAATCTTACAGCATTTTCATGCATGCTGGTGACACTGTAGAGTAGAAGGTCAGTGTTAGTGTTACAGCCAAGCAGGAACTGAGGAGTGCTCTCAGACCCAGGCTGTTCTCCCATCCCCCCTGCCTTCCACCTAGACCTTGGAGAGTTAAAATTAACAAGTAACTTTGCTTCAGTACCATAAGTTCTCTTACCATCCCCTGTAGAAGTTGGCCACAGCAAAAGAGACAGAGCCATGCAAATGCAGAACAAATGAACACCCTACCCTACTCTGAAAGACAGTGCATGTGAATTGCTTTCTCACACAGCAGATCAGTTGCATAACAACCCTGCCGCAACAACATAGAACAAAATGGGCAGTGACTGTGCAGCCCCATTAATAAATTAGCCTTGCTAATAAACCACACGAGAAAGGAAGTTTTAGTGCTTGTTTGCACATCCAGCGAAGTTGAAATCCCCAATGAAATTATAACCCTGGGTGCGGGACTAAACAAGAAAAGGAGCTGGGAGATGAGGTCAGTACCAAGGTCAATTTTTAGGATACCAGCAAGAAAAAGCCTGCAGCAAATCAGGTTAAGGGAAAAACAAAAAAAAAACCCACCACATTTATTTTAGCTTTTCTAACGGGAGTTTTAACACACTCTTTATGTGTCAAATAATTTTGTTCCATGTATTCAAATCAGTACTCTAAACATTTAGGGCAACTTTTATTAAAATTAGTCGAAAGCCTAATTCATTTAAATGGGAACATCATCAAGACTTTAATTTGCTTGGAAGCTGTTACATCTTTATTATTGACAATTTAAGCTCATGGAACCCATTCTCAGCCTCTCTGAAGTTGCTCTGATTGTTTTTGCTTTCTTACAGCTGCTCACTCCAGAGGCACCAAATAACAACCCAGCAGCTTTTTATAAATGTTTTCTAATTATTATTGTTAGCCATAAAAGTGTTTCCCATTTCAGTGTATAAATAGCAAACTGATTATTTACAGCACTCGCTCCTGCTGAGCACTAGTTTATCTGTCAGAGAGGCGAGACAAATAACTGGGCTGTAATTTGTAATAATAAAACCTACACATCATTTTTCTTTTTTTCTAGGAAAAAAAGATACCGTTTCTTTATTTCTACCATTCTCTATAGGATTCCTGCTTCCTTTGAAGGAAAGGTTCCATTCCCAGTACAATGAAAGGGGTCCTCAGGATAAATGGCATTTTAAAATAGAGTAGGATATTCACTGAAAGTCACATGCAAAGGATTGTTCTGCTTTTGCAACACTGGGAAAAGCTGGGATGTGTGTTTTCATAGCATTTGACAATGTGGGACACAGCATTTGGTTTACTGGACCTAAGGTGACAGAAAATAATAAGGACATTACTTCAGCTCATGTAAATCAGACCAGCTCAGAGGTCAATGAAATTACACCTTCATCCTCTCTTTGTGGATCCTGTCAAGTAATCTGCATTTTTCTTACCTTGTTCAGGATGGTGTGATGAGCAGCTGTGCTTTATTATGGACAATGCGAACTGACATTGGAGATCAGGCACCACTATGGGAAATTTGAAATAAGAGATCTCTTTCTGCTTATGAGACAAGCATAACAGAGCATTTCAGTGCACAGTATAGTTTTCTGTAACTGATTCACAGATCTGAATTGTATTGCAGCAACATGTCAGATTCAAGAAGGATCTATTCTGGTAAACACAGTAGCCAGAGAAAATGAGTACTTCTCACTAAAGGATATATGATTAGTTACTGCAACATGTTATATATCCAATGACTCATTTCTAGACAGTGGACAGTTATCATGAAAGGCCTTTATATGTTGTTCTGAAGTGTCATTAAGTATTCTTGGCTGATAATCTTTGTCTCTCTTTGCTTTTCCTCTCCTTTTCATTTTTTTCCCTGCTGAGACATGCTGAGATTAGGTTTAGAATGCATTCTTCCTTGCTGGTCACACATGTACAGCATGCACAAGCGGAAAGATTATGACCAAAAGGAAAGCGCCCTGAAATGTTTATGATAACAATTCAACAAACAAAAGCTGTATAGTTGTGGCAATTCTGTGCATTTTCTCTGCCTCCCTCTCCCCATCCATGTCAATAGATAGAAAACCAAAACATTTCCTGTCTTCCCACAAAAGATATTTAATTTTAGATTTCAAAACCAATTGGAGAAAACAGAACAATGTCAATAGCTGGTGAAGGTCAACTCCGTGTTCTGTGGTAGAGCTCAGCTGTAACCTTCCTTGATTACAGAGGCAACCGGGTGCAACAACAGGGGTTTATAGGAGCATGCTGAACATACTGCAGAGGACAATGATGCTGCTTAGCCTATACAGTCAATTATTAATTCCTTTAAAGTGCTGCAAATTTAGGAAGCTTCATTCATGAATTTTAACTGCGTTTATCTATCAATATAGGCGGATGGTTCTCCATTATTTTCCTTGTCTTTTTAAACATAAAATCTTTGTTAATTTACTTTTAGAATCAAAATCCTGTTTTCACCCTGACATGCAGTGCAAACTAGTGAGGATATATTCTGAATAGCTAACTCCTGATATTCTACATTTTGTGTGTGACAGTAGTACTGCTGAAAGAACAGAAAAATAATCTTGCTATATCAACACAATACATGAATATCCTTTGAAATGTCTGAATTTATAAAAGTAATAGCTACTGGTGAGTAACAGAAAGTAATTTCCATAGTACTGTTGTACTCTCCTCTGTAAGTCTCTGACAGCTACAGGCTGGAACATTATGTCTGAGGAAGTATCACTATACACTTGCCCTGTTCCAGCACTGTTCCCTGCTGCCATCTGCTACTGCCCCTTATTAGAGACATGACGAGGCCTGATAAACCTTTCAACTAGCTGTCGTGGTTAAAATCCTGTCAGCAAGTCAGCCACGCAGTCCACTCCCTCACTCCCCCCGCCTCTGCTCCCGGAGGGGCGGGGAGGATAATCAAAAGAATGTAACTCCCATGGGTTGAGATAAGAGCAGTCCAGTAACTAAGGTATAACACAAATCACTGCTGCTACCATCAATAATGATAATGATAAGGGAAATAACAAGGGAAGAGAATATAATACCACCCATCGATACCAAGCCTGACAGAGCAGTGAGCCAGCCCTTCTGGGTAACTCTCAGTTACATCCTGGGCATGACATTCTGTGGTATGGAATATCTATTTGGCTATTTCGGGTCAGGTGTCCCGGATCTGCTTCCTCCTGGCTTCCTCTCCTCCCTGACAGATCATGAGACTCAGAAAGTCCTTGGTCAGACTAAACATTTGAGCAGCAACCAAAAACATCGGTGTTATCAGCACTGTTCCCAGGCCGAAAGTCAAAAACACAGCACTGCACCAGCTGCTAAGGAGAAAAAATGACTGCTACTGCTGAACCCAGGACACTAGCTCATTATGGTTGTTATTCTCCTCACTCTATCTGCATGTAAGAAGCTCAAATTAGCAAATTAGAGACGGACATCATAAACCCTAAACATGCAAACTGTCCCACCCAATCTGTACTACACGTTCTTAAGTACCTGTCAAATCTGAATATGGATTCCCGTTACACTAAAAAAGGAAAAAATAGTCACTCTGCTTTTTTAGTTTTTAATTATATCTCTGAAAAGCAAATGTATTAATCCATATAAACTGAGAAAAGGGTTACATGAGGACATGTTACCAGAGAGAGCATTGCCTGCTGCTGTTATGGAGGCACGTTCAAAAGGCTGTAGCTTTACCACTTTCCACAGCCAGAAGACTCAGGTGCCATTACCAACCATCTTAGCAAACTTAGGCCACCTATGATGGCCTTAGATATATCTCATTCACCAGTCTTTTACTGACTGAATAGAAATCATTATCCCATAGGTACTGAATCTGGTGAAACATCAGGCCTATGGATCTTACCATTTCTTTTCTTAAACTGAAGAAAAAGACTCCAGAGAAACAGTTCTTTAACAACAGGAGCTTTATCTCAGCAGTACCTCTGACAGTACCACTTTTACTAACTGTAATGAAATATACAGTACACATATTCCCATAAGCTTATACAAAATAAAATCATTCTCCCTGTAGCTCTCTTCAGGAAAAGAAAGACCCTCACTCAGAAGACGATGTCAAGCCTGCCTCTTTGCTAGACAGGTGCGAGGTCACTGCCATTTTGTCATTATAGTCTATAGAGATTATAATGGGAAAGCGAATTAGAAAATGCAATTCATTTACCAGATGAAAGTTGGTCCGTTTTTTGTTCAGATTTTAGAAGCTCCCAACACATACCATTCCCTCTCCTGCACTAGCTTTACCTTTCTTTGCAAGCACAGTCAAAATTAACACCTTTAGTTCCCATTTACAAGTTCTAAGGGACTTCTTTATTTTTAATTTTTTACTGGTGATGCCTCACTCTCTCTTCTGCAAGAGGAAATTCAGACAAGAGTGGGCAAGCAGAAGGAACAAATATCCCTATGTACATCCACTTTGGACACATGAGTGCTGTGACCTGCACCCACACATGGAGGGCAGCTGTCTGTCAGTGCCTCCATCACTATCACTGGAACTGTCTGGGTCAAAAATGGCAGTAATACCTCTCTCAGTGTTCCTCCACCTGCAGATTTTCCACAGTAAAACTCTTTAGGAAATATCCACCTTTTTTATACTTAGGGAATGTTAAGGCATGCAACAAGGATGTGATTTGCTGATGGTAACTCACCTGGAAAGTGATAGAGCTAGGAAGGGTGGTCACCACAACCTCAACATGTGCAGCCCAATGAAAGACACTGTTCACTGTTCAAGCACAGTCAGAGAAGTAAAATATGGCTAGCCTAAGTAAGAGTGGCGTGTAACACACTGTCTGATTGCATAAGTCTGCGAGAAGTTTGACAGAGCTGCTTGACAGCCGGGCTAAGCTGGAGGCAAGTGAGTGTGCCCTGATGCTGGCAAACAGTCCTGGTTTTACTATTGCAGCAGCATCATAAAACATTGCCTGTCTTAATGACCCTGTGGAACCCACCTAAAACATATTCTCTGAATTAGGAAAGTGAGTTAGCCATGTTCCAAGTGTTAGGTTGAACTCTAAAGAGGTATCATAAAAGTTAATGTCATAGTAGCTCTTACACAATAGATATTGATTATACTAATTTCAGGCTTTCCAGAGAGGATTAATGCTTAACATTTAACCAGGGAAAAATTGTATTTTATATCTCATCTACAACTGAATCATTAGAACCAGAAAAGTAGATGGGGGGGTGGGAGGATATTCAACAAACGCCCAAGTGTCAGACAGACTAAACTGCCTTTGCTGAATATGAACAATATTCTTCAGCTGTTTTTGAGAAGGATGCAATAGAAAGAGGACAGAAATGACTGTGGGTAGGAAGCTAGAAGGTTTTGTGGGTTTTGTTGTCATTTTTTACCAAAATTGACACTTGCAAGTACTATTGTAATCCCATTCCTTGTGTAAAGTAAATAATTTTTTATACCACATACAGTGCTGTAATCTATGTAAACAGCTGTCAGGGCATTTATGGAAGAGAGTGATTTTATTCATTTAGTAAAATTCTGATCAGAACAATATGTGAGCAACAAAACAACAATATATAAAGGCTAAAGCATCCATTTTAGCTTTATGCAGCCATTTTGGAGCCTGAGAATTTGTTCTGGTTTTCCTAATCAAAAAGTATCTCCAAAACACTTTCATACTGCTAGCATCCAACAACAACAGATTAGCTCAGGACTCTGTCATATATGGGCAAGTTTCTGTTCACTGGGAGAAAAGTTGTGCAGTCATGTTAGCAGTAAATGCCACAAAGATATTGCAAACGTGAAGACCAGACAGGTCATCACTGGGACTATGAAACCTATCCTGAATGCATAAAACCTATTGTTTAGCAGCATAGTTTTGTGGCTTTCAAAGAGAATGAGAAACTAAGCATACAATAAACAGAATATTTGCAGGCATTCTGTCTGGTGAATCTGCGCATCACAGAAGGCTGAAAGGTATAAAAATATAATATTTTAGAAATCTCATGGCTTACTATTGCAAGCTGACTCCAAACTGCTGAGTAGGTAGAGGTGGCCGTGGTGGAGGCACCTTAACCACAGGTGGCAGTTTACCCTTCTGTTTCCTTCGAAGATTTTCATCGTGTCTGCAAAAATCAAGAAATCATTGATTTTCTGTGCACCACAGCTGACAGACTATATGTATGAACAACTACCAGTATTGTTCCTGATGTTGATCTACTGACAATAGTGTATATTAGTCTCATAAAACTTGCATTTAATTTAAGCATTAGGAACATTTTTAAGTAGGACTTGTGGTAAGATACTGAAATAAGACAGAGAAAAGCTCTTTTGCTTCAGCAAATGGAGCACAGTAATAAATGTGTCAAAAAAAATAGAATGTATTACAATTCAACAGCAAAGTCCAAACTTATCTGCTACTCAAAATACAACTCCCCTTTCTTTGGCAAGCATGCAATCCAATTTATAACCTTAGAGCTGTAACATATTTTCTGTTATTCCATATTTACACAAAAGGTGTGTAAAAACCCACCAGGCATCAATAGCAGTCATAATCAAAGCTTCCAGTTACTTTCATTCAGCAGTGACATAAAATCACTTCCTGTCAGTACATCAAAGCATTGCCATGTAAATCACTGTGTCGAAAAGACTGTTATTGATACTAATACTGGCACTTGACAATTCCAGCCCTATGCATTTTTCTTTCTCTCCTGCTCCGTATCTAATACTTCTCCGTAATGCACACACATGCACAGTATAAAAGTAATAGATCCACTGACAGTAGATGTATCCATATAGCTTAAAGTCAATCAACACTTTGCTGACTGGGAATGCTCTTAGCAAAAGGAAGTCACTTAATCTGTTACAATATGCAAGCAAAAGGGCCAGGATTACACTTTTGCCCATGAACATCACATGACACTCTTAAGCAGTACTGACACATGGATTGGTTTCACCAACACTCATACAGAAGCTGCAATTATACAAAGAAAATGTTTCACAGCTGAGATGGAGATATCCCAAATCTGTAGAAAACTATATAACATTTCTTCTCTAAACACCTGACACACATCAGCAGATCTCTGATGGCAATGCAGCTTTTAGAATTAAATCTAACCAAGCACAAACAGGTAAATTAGACTTTTAATCACTGAAGAACTAGGATTAGATTCTTGAAATACAGTGAACAAGATAAAACTCTACTTGAGAGAAGGTGAAACAACGTATTTTAAACTTATCACATACCGGATGACTTCTGGAGGGATATTTAACTGGTCATATTTGAGATGCTCCCTGAGGTCACTTAGATAGTTCAAGTAGGTGATTTTCTTCCCAAACTTATGGCTAAAAAAAACCCCAAAAATCACAAAGAAGTATACAAATCAGCATGGGAGGAACATTTATGAAGGGTTTAGTTTCTATTACAAAAATGTAAGTGCTGATGCAACTCAAAAATTAGACTGTAATTGAAGCAGCAGGAGATGCAAGATGTATTTCATTTCATATGATCAAACATATACAGTGCACGCCTGAGAGTCTGATTTGAAGAAAAATAACTGACTTCCATCTGAATGTTTTTTGATTTGCATAGATATGAAAAACAGTACTCTAAATGCCGCTGAAAACCAGGTTTCACACAGCATTAGAAAGCTCACTAAAAACCCATTGACTTTGGAGAAAATGTTACACGGCCAACAGAACAAAATGTGTTATTTAGGCATTCCTCCCACCAAAAGACAAAATAATTGGGCTGTAGACACAAACTATAAAGTAGCAAGTGACAGAAAAGATTTTCACAGCCTGGATAGTGTACATCCTTGAGCAGCTTTATCCATTTTGAGAAGGAATAGATAGCTTCTAGGAAACATCCTGAATAATGAGGTTTTTCTATGACTTGCTCAAAACAGACTTCCAAATTTGAAACACCAAATATCACTAGTTAGGTTTTGACTTTCGGACAGATTATACTACTTTACTGAATGAGGTGTTCAAACAAGTCTTAGTGACACATTTATACAGATGGCCTGAAATAATTTCGTATTTTTCCACAACACAAAACATCTGCTCTGTAATGAAGTGTCAAGCAAAATAACAGGTATTTATGATAAAAAGTATACTTTCCTCAACTTATTTTGACAGTAAAATTGGAACAAAATTCTCTCGCACTGATTTATCCCTGGATTGTCAAATACACATACACACACTCCCTCTAGTGGGAGATGGTACAAGTGTTAAGTCACTTTTAGCGCTTTAGGTTTTATTTGATATGAGCTAAATTTTGCTGCCAGGCAAGCGATTTTGGGACTGATGGGCATCAGGCTGCGGGTGTACAACTTCAGAGCTCTTCAGTATTTCTTTTATTCAAAAATAGCAGGCAATTTCAACATCCTACCTAATCCACAGGCTAACATTCTCAGCTAACTCTCAGCTAATCGCCTCTGGCAATACAGGGCATGCTACAGATACACATAATTTGTAACTAAATTGTGGGCATTTAGGAATTATTGCTGTGCCTTGAAAAGGCCACATCACCACCACATTGACCTAAATGTATATTATATTCCTTTTATAACAGGTGGGTGTCTTCTTTTAGCCCATACATAGAAATGTGCTCTTATAGGAAACACCCCCCCCCCCAACAAACAAACAAAAAAAATCCAAAAAAAAAACCAACAAAAAAAAAACCAACTTGGAAAAACAATGTCCAGTAGATTTTTTTTTTTTTTGAGAACTTTAATATTGACACTTAAATAAAAGCATGATCTGCTAGAATAAGATTATGTTAGGCTGGAAAGAAAAGGTACTGTGAACAAATTTTAAATTGAACCATCCTAGTAAATTAACACTGCTCATAAGTTTTAGTTTTCAATAAGTATAATTTAGGCAAATTGTACAAGGACAATTTCACACTTCAGTTTTAAAATTATATCCTCCCATTTTCCCTTATTTGACAAACCCACAGTTAAGGCAACCCAAAGCACCTCTTTACACGTGAGCATTTGACAATTAAACTATTTTAAGGAGTAAAGAGGTGTTTTTTTCTAGCTTCAGCTAATTCCTGCCTTCTGGCTTATGGACCTTTTCAGAATTTACTTACTTTCAATTATTTTGTCAGTTCCAGTGGTCACATATTTTAACAATAGTGTTACTAAATTAGACTCAGAGCAAGTGTCCAGGTACACACTGGTAAAACAGGAGCAGCCATCCTAATGAAAGTAGGGTGTTCAGAAGGTCAAGATGGCGCTGCCCTGTTTGAGGATGCCCTAAGATGATAAGCCTGGTCTGAATTTTCTATACTAGATATAAATGCTTAAGCTTATCACGTTCGTCCATTTTCACATTACATGTAAATAAGGATTTAATTGCCAGTGTATCGTGCTGTTCTGAGAAAAAAAAAGTATTCATCTTATTTACAGAGACATAGTAAGATCCAGGGAAAACAAGTATTTGGAACAGGAACCTGTAAACTTTTCTTTTGTAAGAGCTAGCAGCCAATTACTACTCCAAGTCAAACAGCACAGCTGTTGTCCAACTGTGACTCCACTGAGTGCAGTAATAGACTCAGATTGAAAACTGTTAAGTGTCCTAGAACTTCTTGCCTGGAGCAATACCTTAAGGAGCTCTCAGGTGCCTCTGAGAATAAGTTGGTTTCACCTGAGTGTTTTAAACTCTATCAAGAGATTTTCTGGTCTTTATTTTTTGTATTTTTTTTCCCCCCCTCTAGAAAGCTCTCCATACCCGTCACAAACCAGTAACAAAAAAAATATCTATCCCCATTCCTGAGGCACCATCACCTAGTGGACATACTGCTTCTGTCACACTTTCCTAACTGTTGTTTTATGTCCTGGATCTCTGGCATTTATTTTAGTGCCAGTTAAAATAAACATCTATCGTTAGTCTTCTCATTTCAAGAGCAGCATATTCTGCATGATTTTTAGCTGTAATTACTTTTTTCTTTTCACACGTTTTTTACATGCTCTGATCAGTCTAGAAATGAAACTTTCCCTTTCTAATTAACTAGTTTTCTACCAGTCAGAAACTGAATTATTTGCAAGCTACTGTATGGGCATTATTAGTTGGTTCATTATGGCTTCTCAGAAAATGCTGGTTTTGTCCTCCAGCCCTGAGAACATTCATCTGCAAAATAGAACTACTTTTGAAATTACAGAAGTTGAGGAGCAGAAACTAGGAAAGCCCAACCACCTTATCGCTTAGAAATATCTGCCCATTGTTGCCAGTTCCTTGTAGGTATTATCAACTTTTAGAATGCAAAGGAATAAATGCACCAGTAAAATACATTCACCTTCACTATTATACCTTTAGTCTCAAATCCCTGTAGGCACTTCAGGACTTATCCATTAACTTTGAACACACAAGCAGTATCATTCCTATTCATCTCAGCACTTGAGATCAGACTGAAAGTCTGATTTATTATCTGCTTTACCATACTACCTTGTAACCTGTCATGGACCCAGTTCTATTGTGCTAAGTGCTGTCAAACAGGACAAAAAAGTCATTCATGGTCCACAGAATAACTACGTTTTAAAGTATTATTTACTTTAACACACCAGTAATACTACTATGAATTGAGCCTCCCCTTTCTTAGAATTAAAGGAACTCTACCCTATTATTCACACCCAAGCTTAAGCTCACCTTACTCATTAATTTGAGACAGTTTAAATGGGTATTGTGCTGTTATGTGACATATTTTACTTCAAGGCTTTTTAAAAGCAACTTGGAGAACAAACCACCTTAAACTAAACTGGAAAATGTGTTGAATAAACTGCCAAGTACCTTATAAGAGGTTTAAAGATATTCCACAGAATTTTTATGAAGTTGGTTGGATGTACAACATAGAGTGCTTTAAGGTTTTTCTTATACCTAGGAAAAGAAAATGAAACTGTTAGAAGACTGTTGAGTATCATAGATGGCAGAAATTAATAGCTACAACTGAATGGGAGGTATTATTACAAGAACATTATACAGCATTCTTTGCAAATACATTAAAAAGACCTAATTCAGAAGAAATTGAACGTAAAATGAAGCCCCCCTCCCCGAGTTTAAAAAAATGGTCAGTATTGGTGATACAATAGTAGGCCAAGGTAACACTACTACATTCCTAAACAATGTCTGCTGTCTCATAGATTTAATACCAAGGGTGCAGAAGTGGGGAAAAAGAAAATATTAAGAAGAGAATGAAGAATCTACAATTACTTCATCTCCTTTTATCTCCTACTTACAGGAGTTTCAGGTTGGAGAAGATTTCTAAACTTTCAGATGTAAAATTTACACCTAACCTTCTATTTTTACCACTACCTTTGTCTTGGTTTTGTTTATAATTACTAGAGGTGAAGCCAACTCCATGCTGTACTGTGCTGAATGGTCCCCTTTGTATGAAACAAAACCCTTTCTTCACTGTATCTTTGCTTGATTCTACACTGTCATATACACATAAACCATAGATTCTGTAAGTCTGGAACTAAAATGGAAACCAGGCTGCACAAAATCACTTTGCTCTTATTCAATACTATTGCAAAATGAAATTAAGAAACACATAATGAAATATCCTGCTTTTATACATAAACTGTTGCTTACTTTGCTAAGTTTGCTCCCCGAAGTATTCACCACTTGCTGTTATGAAACAATGATTGTGAACTCCTAAGAAAAACCCTCTTTTAACAGGTTATGATGAAAGAGGGAAAAGGGACTAAGACATCAATTACAATGGTTCTTCGCTTTGGGTTTTAATTGGGCCCATGCATCTTTGAATGACAAAAGCAACTTTTTCACAAAGCTACTATCATACACAAGCGAATAATTACCCCTGTGCATTTGGCACCACTGTGAACAAGAACCCAGAATCAACAATAAAAACTAACAGGGAAAACTCCTGAATAGTTTTACTGACGTTTCTGTTTTAAGTTTGTTCTGTATATTGAAGCAATGGGCATAAGTCATTGCTATTTCCTAGATTACAACTGAATGTCCAAAAGACTTTACTAAGCCTCTCCTGTAAACCTTCAAAGCAAGATCTATTCTTTTGAAACTGTTCCCATTGAACATCTGCTTTCATGATGCTAACTAATCACTATCACCCTTGGTACTCTTCTCTGTCCTCTTTTTCCTTTGACTCCAAAACATACACAGGGAAGAAGTCTGAAAGGTGCTACTTTTGGGTTTGGTTTTTTTTCCTCTGGCTAGTATATTTAACACACATGCTGGGTTATGAATGTTGCTTTGAGCTTCTCAATGACAGTATGCTAAGGCGTTCCAAATGTGAACAAAATGATGGGTATATGGTTTTGCCTGGCTACCTGAGCTTCTCTGTTTCTCTTTGGTCCTGCTGCTACCTGGGCCATGGTGGGGGAATGAAGAGATGTCTGGCATAAATGACAGTCATACTGTCCACCTGTAGGCATTGCAAAAGGCAACAAAGAAGATACTGCCCTTGTACTACCTCTCCCCATACAGCAACTGTAAATTTGACCTGGGATTCCCTCAGAAGGCAAATGGTACAATGTTTTATTTTCAGAAATTGTCAATGCACAGTTAAAAAAACAGTATTGTAGTCCAAATCTCTTGTTAAAGACAAAATGTAAGAGAACTTTTGCCTTTCTTCTCCCTTACACAGTCCCAAAAAAACAAGATAGATGGTACTAACAATATTCAGAAACCTGCAAGCAAAAATAAGCTTTTTTTGGTCTGTTGCTGAGTGGAGAGCAGTATCTCTTGAAAGCAGTTTGAGGCTTCAGATGACAGCTTCCCACTGCTGCTCTGAGAGCTGCTAAGCACAACCTCATCTTCTTGCTTGCAGGGTTTTAGAGTATTAGGAGGTTATTGGGTGACATTCACGAAAGTCTGAGCTCTGTCACTAAACTAACCAGAGGTGTTGTTCTCATCTCAACTTCAATTTCCAAAGTAAGGTTTGGTATTTCACTGGCCCTATTCCCAGTCTAGTCTAGAAATACCCAATAATCTTTTTCAAAGTATCTTTTTTTGAGATCTGCTTCTTGTTTCAGCTCCCAAATTGGAAGAAACAGGCATTTATGATCCATCTCCCCCAACATACACATGCACACACACACACACACATACACTCTTACTAACAGGAAATAACTATATTTTTACTTTCAGTCATGTTGCCTTCTTGAGGCCAACTTGCAAACAAGTAACAACTTTCAAACACATAAAAGACTAACTAATCTCAATTGGAACTTTCTGCTTTGTTGGTAAGCGTGCGCTTTCAGAGAATAAGCATCAGAACTTTAGATTCTATCTACCTAGAAGCTTTGGCCTCAACTCACCCTAACCAACTAACCCATGAAGTTATGAGCCATAGTCATTGCTGTTCCAAAGGTCAGGCATATACAAGCACAGCTGTCCCTCTGGGGCTTTACAGGTAACAACCAACAAATGCTGCAAGGACTGTGAGAGATGGACTGTTAGAAACTTATCTTTCCTGGTTTTGTACACACGTAGCCTTGGGATGATCAAAGGTTCAGACACAGCTGTGAGATAATCAAGAATGATGATCAACAAAGTGCCACAGGTATCTTGTTAAACAGTGCACTGAAAAGGCAACAGCTCTTGGTTTTGTTCCCAAAGCTTTTTATACTTTTGCGTAACCACCAAGGCACTCCGGCCATTCCTTAGTGCTGCACAGAAGACACAAGAGAACCAACTGCACATATATCATTGTAAGAATTTGCAATGGCAAAATGAACTCGGTTAGTTGTGGACGGATGAGGAAAGATCTGCGTCCTTCATGGAAGTTAGTTACAGACATTACACAACCCAAAGAGTAAGCCAAATATTTTGTGGACATACTTCCTGTCAAATTCTTTGTAGGCTGTTTGTAACCATTTCAGAGATGGCTTATTCACACTTTTCAGGCCATAGTGAAAGTAGACAACTGTATAATCATTTTCTACGTACTGGTCCAGAGTATACTTTAAGTACCTGAGGAGAAAGATAACATTTTAGTTTTAAGACAGTTTACTGGGTGAGATTTTTAAAGCAGTAACTGAGAAAGAAAATGTGCTATTTTTGCACAGAACACTAGTGACTGCAAATTTGTATATGTTTCAATGTATTTATCTGACAAGTTCCTCTTGCTCTAGTGGCAATGTTGCCAATAATTCTACATCACTGCAAAGCCTGAAACATGAAAGAATGTGTATAGTTACAAAAACTATGGTGCTCTTGAATCACTAGAAGATGAAGAAAATGTGGGACTGAATTTTAAAAGAAATTTTTAAAAATATGCATTTTAACTGTCAGCAACTTTATTTTGTTTTCTTCTTGTCTTTGTAAATTCCTTCCTTTTAGCCAAGCAAACAATGTAATTTTTGACTTTTTAAAACAATAAATAAAAAATAAATCTGTCTCCTGTGAAGACAGGTTAAGATCTTGAGTTGGGGTTGTTCAGCCTGAAGAACAGAAGGCTCTGGGGAGACCTTACAGCAGCCTGCCATGGCCTACAAAAAATCTGGAGAGGGACTTTTTATAAGGATATGTAGTGACAGGACAAAGGGGAATGGCTTTAAACTGACAGAGGGGAGATTTAGATTAGGAAGAAATTCTTTACTTTGAGGATGGTGAGATATTGGCACAGGTTGCCCAGAGGAGTTGTGTCTGCCCCATCCCTGGCACTGTTCTAGGCCAGGCCAAAAGGTGTCCCTGCCCATGGCAGGGAGATTGGAACCAAGTGATTTTTAAGGCCCCTTTCAACCAAAATGTTTCTATGATTCTATGAAATCTTGGGGTGTCCTTTCAATTTAAAACTCTCTAAATTCTTGAAAAATCCATTAGACCTAATTACTGATTGCAACTTGTTACTCTAAACTGTTTTATTGCACATATTTGCCTTTCTCTTGTTTGTGTGATGGAGACTGTGTTCATACATCATTTCCCTTAAAACTAATTTAAAGCACTACAATACTTATTTCCATCTTGAAATAATGCTGCATGCTTTATAAGCAGATTTCTGTGTGTTCATTCTTTTATGGTATAGTTTTAGATGCTTTTCTCTTCCCTTTCTCTTACAATTGAGAATATTGTATGGCCTATCACACAGCTCAATGATTCAAATAAAGCAATGATGGAGGAGTACAATCTGGCTTCACTTCTTGCTCTATTAGATTTCAACTTTCTCTAGCTTATTATTCTGTGGTCGAGCCCCAGCTATTGCTCTTAATTGTATGTAAGTGATTTTCATTCAATAAAATACTTAGTACCATGTGCCATTTATTAGGCTGCAGCTACCTGCAAGTATCAAGGCCGCTGTGGCTATCCAGCTTTGCACAGAAAAGATCGTAACTCCAGCTCTTACACTGCACTCCCACGGTCACATATATCTGCTTATTCACTCAGCATACTGTAAATCTTAGCCTGCAAATAGCCTGGGACAAAGACTGCCACTGCAATTAATATAATGCCGGTTTGATCCCCAACTTGAGTATTAATGGTATTTTAATAGAAGAAGTAGTAGTAACAGTCATTCAAGACTTTTTAAAGAAGAGTTTGAAATTAAAATGTATCTAAATATATATTCTTACATGTGAAGTGCCTGATGTTTTATTTTACAGCATGTAAATTCCTTGGCACATTGCATCCAGAAAGCCTGTACTTGTGAGAGTTCTGTGGGTATAAAATAACCAGTATTTTTGTACAATTACTTGTTCCAAGGCTGTAACAGAATTGCAGGGACATTACAAAAGCTTTACCAAATCAATTCTTTTAGTGATTTTATCACTAAATACCTACCAATCTGGGCCTACTCTGCAGCTTTTTTCTCAGAATTCAACATCTGGGTCTAACTACTTGAAAACAGGTAATTTGATAGTTGTATTGCTAGCTTCACATTCAGACACCTGCTTTTGGTTCTCTCTCAGCACAGACTTTCCAAGTCAATTTGATGTCAGCTCAGATATGGGAAAACATGTAAGTGTTTAAGTCCAGAAAATCATAAGAGCTGGAAACGCTAGTTTCATTGAGGTGTTTCCTCACAGAACTGAGGAACACTTGGTAGAAATGTGGTTTCTCACACTCATTTCTTCAGCATTTCCTATTAATCACTGCAGGTAGCTCCTCCAGGTGAGAAGCTGACTGGAACAGCTCTTCCTCCTAGGGGCTAACATTCCCTCTATGCTACACAGGAAACTTTGGCTTAACACTGTGGAAATACCCTAGCTGTGAAGAGCATAAAAGTGAAGAGCATGGTCTCAAACACATTTCTTGAGTAACCTGTTTTCTAATCCGTTTTTATTTCTGAAAATATAACAGTATTTCTGTCCTTTCCAATGATGGAGGGTACTGACAGCTGAAAGTTGCTCAAATATTTTGGCAATGGAGGCTGCACAAGATGTCCAAATAATTGTAAATGCTTAAAGAGGACAGGACTCTAATGGCAGAACAGATCTCCATGTAGTGACAAACTACAAGGCTAAAACATGTCCCGATACCTTGCTTCAGCAACTGCATAAGGGAGAATGTTGTAATTTTACATATTTACAACCTCTTCTAACACAAAAACCCCAAACATTACAAAGTGAGACACATATGAAACAGTTAAGCATAATAAACTGTACATAATGCAGATCTTTATAAAAAAGGAAAATGACTCAGATGTAAATAAGTAAACAACCCTCTTGCCGAGTGAGTTAGGACAGTAAGTATAACAAATTAAGGCAAACATTGCCATTCATGAGAATATATGTATGGAACACTAAAATACTAAAATTGCTTTTTCTTTGATTTTCATCATAAATTCAATTTTAAAAATATAATCAGAATTCATTTAAAAAAAATCAAGACTATGAGTTAATTTCAGTACACAGTGAATTGCTTCTGCTGGTCAAGATTCCACGTGAAGTAACTCTGGCAGTTTCATCTACATTTCATTCACTTAATATTAACACTAGTAGGTCTTACACCCTATTTTCATTTCACTCCTTGACTCCTGCTTCTCCTGCCTGAAACCTCATTCACCTGGAAACATGTTAACAGGAGTTCACATATAAAATGCAAAGTAGTCCACACAGGAGATTGAGAGAAACTTACTCCAGTAATCTAGTGTGATTGAGCTGATGGGAGGGGGGCATACGGCAGCAACTGAAGGTAATCACCTTCCTTCCGGAATTGTCATCACCTAGTGAACAAAGCAATTAGTAAAGACAACACTCATTTACTTATGCAGTACAACCTCACTGATCTGAAGAATGCCTTATATCTTCTGATACAAGCTACTTCTATCGCCTATCATTACTCAAAACATATGGCAAAACTTCACTGTCAAATCGCATTGCCTAGAGAAAGCAATTTGGCCACCACTGCAATGAAATGAAGTAGCTGCTGGGAAAATGATGAAGCTAAGCGGAGAAAGTCATGTTCAAAGGTGGTTGGTGGTGCTTAACTCCTGACAGGAGAAACTTAAACCTTCCTGCAGCATTCATTTGTGGAATATAACAGGTTTTCTTTCTCTAGCAGTCTTGTAAGTGACCGGTTTTCACTTTTATTTCTGAAATCCATCAGAAAACCACTCTGCCTACAAGCACTTGGGGCATCTGCTTTGTCACATTTCTGAGCTAGACTTTTTTTTTTTAAAATCCAACTCAAGCTTTCTTAGATACTGTCTTCCAGAAGCACTGCTACATTCAGACCACATTTAAAACACAAGCAAGGCATACAAGTATGCTTTTCCTAATCTGAATATCCTTAACTGACCTTAAGTGACCTATAGCTCCTCTGACAAAGCATATATTGCTGCACTTCAGTTCATTTACTTTTTGACTCCTGACAGCTTCACCCACATTGCCTGTATAGAAAAGGCTGGTGTTTGTACCATGCCCACCCCACACCCAAGTTTGACTCTCTGGAAAGCCAAGTGCTCATACTGAAAGTAAATTGGCATTGAAGACTGGGAGGTTAAGATTTTAACATATGTCTATATGAAAGATATCATTGCCTTAAAAGCAATAAACACCCCAGAAAGTGTTTACTCTGAGTTAATATTTGACATTCTTGGTATAATTTCATTCTGCGTTATTAATTCCAAGCATGTGTTATCACCAGGAACTGCACCACATAACTCTTCCATTGATTTGTTGAGCTCTATCTAAAAAATTAGTTGGTTCTTTCTGCTCCTGTCTCATTTTGCTCACTGCTTTTACCACTAGCAACCTGGTTTCACAATTCCAGTCTAAAAGTTACTGCAAAATTGTACAAATTTGTTCATGTGACAATGACATCACTCAGCTGAAGTAGCACTTCTCTTTCAGCACTATTTACCATCCCAAAGGGGACTCTGGACAATAATCATATCCCCTCCCAGCCTTAATTTTACTGCTCAGAAACAAGTTAGACCATCTACCTCTTCCCTGACATTGTTATTCTCTACCCTGCTCCAATGTAAATGCATCTTTCCTAAACACAGGTGGCAAGAGTTCAATAACAAATTGCAGATGAGCATCACATACAGGACTTAAAAAGATTTCCTAATAATACCAAAATCGTTGTCTTTACTGAAAACCAAGATGAAGTATTAATTTAGTTTGCCAGATATAGCTGGTTTATGTCTGATAGCCATCCCACTCTTATTTCACAGAAAATCACTTCTTTTTTTTATTTATACGACCAAAGAACCTTTTGATATTTGCTTTAACATCCTTTAAAGATTTAACTCAGGTTAAATTTTTATAATTATCACAATAGTCCTATATTTTGGACTTCCAAAACATAGCTTTCTCTGCTGGCTGTTTTTTTCTTCCTATTCTTTTTTTTTCAACTGACTGCTTATTTTTATTCTCTCAAAGGTGGTTTTTCATCCCACAAGGCCTGTTTCGCATAAAAAATAAATTCTGGCTCCAGGGTTAAGTAAGATGCTTGAGCACCACTAAAGGAAGAATATGCACAACATTACAATTGTATGTACTCAGGTATGTCTATGTATTGTTCTTAAACAGACCATAATTTATTTCCTGAAGTTACTTTAAAGTGTCTCATTTGATATTCTCAGAATAGTTATAAAGGCATTATACTGTGAAATGCATTAATACGAATGATGTACTAAAATTAAATTAAAACACTAATAAAAGTTTGTTCTCTAAATCATGTCTTATGTGTGAAAAAATTGCTGTTACAATGCACTGTAGAATATTGTCAGAGACAATAATTTTTATCAGCAAAATAAATCTAAGAAAGATCTCCAGTTAGAGTACTAAATGAGCCATTAACTGCTACTGGTGGTCAAATTTGACTGCTTGAATCAAAAGTCAGAAAAAGATAACCACCTTTATAAAAGACTGCAGATACACACTTAGAACATAAATAAACATAATTGCATAGTTTCAAAAAATGGGAAAAATGAGAGGCAAAGAAACTTTCTCAAATTACAAGCAGAACAGAGCACCTTGTTCTCCCACCACCAAGTGCTGCACAAGCAATAAGAGCAAACCAGAAAAGGTGACCACGAACTTCAATTTCATTAAAAACTATATAACACAGCACCAGCTTCCAATTAGTGATGGCAGCTAACAAAAGCAAAGAGGCTGTTCTTTCTTCACAGGTATCAATAACATTTTAAAAAACATGAAATTTTAACATGACATGTGAAGTGCTCATCAAAAAAGAAGGAGGCTTCCCGTGCCCTCCATTAGAAGGGTGGTGGATGAGCACTCTGGGAAATGCCCATTGCATTTGACGGAGCATTTGCTTCCCAGTCTGACATAGTTTGAAACCCATGACTTTGAGAATAGATTTTTTTACCCAAATACGTGGAAGTGCAGTTTGAAGGGTAAAGAGGAGATTGGCAGTTATTCGCACATTCAAAGGAGAGTGTAACTGGAAGCATGACAATTTTAAATCAACACAGATTTGTGTTTTTATCCCACAAAAACCTCATTTTCCTACTACTTAGACTTACTCACAAGTTAAAGATGCCTCACATCTACAGGGGACCAAGCAAAGAAAGAAGTGCAATTTCAGCTTTGCTCCTTGATGTTTTCCTTTCAGTTCAAAAATGTAGTTTTTTATTAACTTATTTTATTCCATAGTCTAAAGTCACCAAACATTTTTAGATGGAAGCAGATAACATCCAGCCTCTCTGGAAAATGTACTTTTTCCATTATTTCTGCACTGGTTTTTAGCTCCAAACATTCAGAAGAAAGCAAGCAACAGAAAATAAGGAAACATGATGCACCACATATACTTCTATGTCCCATCCTTTTTGCCACAAAAAAAACCCAATCTTAAGTTTCTTTTAAAGTAACAGATTGAAATTCCTCCTTCAAAATAGAAATATAAAGAACCAGCACTGTAGCACTGTTCCATTTACATATGCTTCGCCAGTTGCACATTGGTATTTGTGACATAAATCAGTCTGTAATTAATAAACAGTTATTAAAGCTTACATCTTTTAAAAATGTCCTCTATTCTTATTTAATTGTATTTTCACACTGGTTGAATAGAACTTAAAAAATCTCCTTTGCATACAGTCAAAACTATTGTTATGAAAAGCAGCTATAAATCACTCTAATTTGTGAGAAGCGAGGATAAATTTTAGATTTTTTTGTAACTCAACAGTGGAAAACAGATAACTGTAAGAGGTGGATAAATTACTGCAAATATTTTCACCTAAATTCATTCTTTTTCTTCAATTGATTAAAAAAAAAAAATCTCATTGTCTTTCAATCACAGCATTAAAAGTAAAGGAACAGCTTTCAGAATTGCTTAAAAATAGCCATTATTATACTGAAATTATACTTTGTCTTATTCAAAGAGATTAAAACCATTATAAAGTAGGTACAAATAATTTAAAATTATCTGTTTCAAATGAGACTGGTTTCTTCCAAGGTGTAAAGGAGATCTGAAGAGTTCATCCTTCCCTCACTTGAATCTAAATCCAGACAACATTCAAACTTGACTCCATGCCAGTTCACACTGGGGATAGGGAGGCCTCATTTTGTGGAGGTGAAGCATATTCAGATCATATTTCACCTTCCCCATGATCTGCATTCTTATGCACACCTCTGTGCTCTCCTTTTACATCCCATCATCAGAGCTGCTTTAGAGAGTGCAGACTGCTGTCTGGAGCATGCTTCTGGTCTATGGCATTTAAGCTGTCCAGTAGATTTGCAAAACCTCATCATATATTTCTGAGTGAAATGGCAGCAAAAGTCACTCTTTTTTGAGAAAAAACAGTGGCTAGGGGACTTACTTCCCTGCAAGAGAATGCAGTATTGAGGACAAAATCATCAGAGATAATCCAACATTTCAGCCTCTTGGTATTCATCTTGTGAATACCCCCATTTGTTCTGGCAAATTTAAGCCAGGAGCATAGCTTATATTTGGACTTTATTTCAAGCAAACACTGATACAGAGCAAGTTCCAAGATGAAACTACTGAAGGTACAGGTAGTTCTCTTAAAAAAACACTGTGGCTTTCACTCCACCATACTGAAGCACATTCCTAACACAGGCATAAGGTGTATACAGGAGATGAAGCCAGGTGGGACTACTCAGGAAAGGGCAGGCTGGTTATAATTCTCTCTACCTCATGTTCTCTGTTTTACCAGCAGTAAAAGCATGAATATTTAAGGACTGCTCCAGTGTATTTCATTCTTCTCATTCCAAAATATCCCCCACAATTTTAACTCTTCCAAGTCAAATGATGGGGTCCTGAGGATACAAAACTTACATGTTTTGTCTGACCTGGTAATAGATAAACTTTCACTCATTTATTTTTAAATAAAGGGAATATCTTATAAATCAGTCAAGGAGAACTTACTAAGATTGCCAACTTGTCCCCTTTTTCCTCAGTCTAAGGGATGGAGAAGAGGAGCTTTGTCTAAGCACAGACTCTGGGGTTTCAGCTCGTTACCTGCTAGTTCTGCCCATAGCAGCACAAATCATGATGGCTCCTCCAATGAAAATAAACATTAAACGACCCTTTAGGATTAACACCACCAAATAACAAATGCTTATGACTTCCACAGCAGCTTTAAGTGAGTGAAGAATGAGGAGCAACAACAAACATTTAGAAAATAGTTGTGCATGGCTAAAACTGAAGCAGTAAATACATGGCGCATCACAATTTGATACTGAACATACTAGCAAGAGAAAAAAAAAAAGGCTTGAATCTCTTTTAAAGATTATGTTGCACTGTGCAATACAGCAGATGGAAGAGATTCTTACGTGGACAGTTAGAGAGACTTTGGTGTATCCAGTGTGGCAGTTAACACATGTATTTCACACTTTGTCAGTGTGATTTCAAGGGTTTCAGTATAACTTCTATATCTTGGTATTTCCCCCATCCCAAAACTGATGCTTGAGTGAGAAACATCATAGTGAGTTAGCAGGTAGTAGCTTTTGTACCACAAGACCGTGAATCTGTTACTCCCTTGTTTATGAATTTGAGTCTTAGGTGGGACGGTTAGTTTTGAAGAAGGGAAAGGTAATTATCATCTGTGTATAACAAGCTTCCAAAACAGAAGTTACTATGGGTAAAATTCTCTTCCCACTGTAAGTCAGAAGCCAAATTGCCAGAGGTTTCGCTCCCCTAGTCACCCATACCTCACTAGAGGTTTTGCTAAAGTTGATATTCACCTGGGTAACATCCTGTTTACAGCTTGAATTCAAGAAGGTACCTATGTATAACCTGAGCTCATAATTTTCACGAAAAATCATAACCTAGGCTCACTGAAGTATGAGGTGCAAACAGCAAGCACAGCACAATCCTAGACTTCATTAGGATGAATTGCGTTAAATACTGCTATTTGTTTCCCAATTGTATCGATTTCTTTCGTTCAGGATTGTGATTATTAATGCTACTAATTTAACAAGTACATTGGTGCCAAAAATAAGCCCAAAGGAAAAAAATAGGCTATGCATACTGTAAAGAAGTGCTTTTATATCATAAACATGTCTTATATACTGCCAAACTGTTTTAAAACTAAATAACTGTAAACATTGAATGATCCAATAGTCAAACATGCTATGTACCCATAGCTTCTCTCCATGTCACAACAGAAAGTCAGATGATGAATGCAGTGAACACTTATGTCAACAGTTTTCTTTCTGCCTTTTGTTAGTTTTTATACAGTAACCTGTATCTCTTTGGTTGCACACCCTTTTCAGGGCAGACTAGAAAATGATTAAATGTGACTATACAACATTTTAAGTTATTCAGAAAATAAAACAGCTTATCACAAATAAAGTACAGATCTGTTACAGCCACAGCTAGGCCTTAGAATATATTGCTATAGTTATATTTTAAAGCAAGATCAAGCCCAAATATTTAGCTCATAATTCATCCATAGAAAAGCACTGAGTTCATACATTATTTTTCAGCTGCTTTTCAGGATGAAGGCTGAAGGCAATATGATTCCTATGCATCACCTTGAGGAATACAGTAAGAAAAATGTGATAAGGGATGTAGTAAGGTAAAGTCACAGTATTTTCCAAACATACCTGCTAACTGGATGATGCCATGTCTTGCAACATCATAGTAGGGGTGATTGATATTTAGCTCAGGATCCTCAAGTGCTGGAGGCATAAATGTTTCTTCCTGTTCTGACTGTGTATCTTCCGCTTCATCTTTTTGCAGTTCTGAAGGAGCAAGCAAGACTGTTCAAGTGCTAATGAACACAGAAAAACTTTTGCCTCCGATACATTATTTAAGGGTTGAACTGTAGCTCAGTCTGTCAAAACCACTGTCATTTATCACTCTTTGTTGCAGCTTGAAATCAGTTTCTTGTCCTTTACCCTTTCTCATGTGTGGGAGACGCAACCCTTCAATACTTCAAAGCTATCTTCATGTCCTCCTTAAGTTTAGTATCTACTGTTTTGCTCACAAAAATCTCAACAATGACTGGACAGCTGGCATACTTTGACCTTGATATTCATAACTAGTGGAGTTTTCTCATCATTTTCTACACTCCCACAATCTGCTTTTGTATCCATCTACAGCTTCTTGACTTTTATTTCAAGGTTGCCCAAGTGGAGAAGTCAAAGCTTCAGTATGCTACCACGTGCTTTGACAGCTACTCCACATTAACACCCTGTGTGAACGCTCTCAGAGAGCAGACTCACTACTTTGCGTAAAGGTAGCAAATTGCAAACAAATCTCCATCTCACCTCCCCCACAAATCCACAGTTCCCTTGAAATCCTTTAACTTTCTGAACTTGCAATAGGGCAAATGCAGCCAAATGTCCATCAAGCACATACTCCAGCCAGAGGCCAAGCAAAGGTGTAAAAGCCTGCTCAAAAGCACAGTAAAAATGAATGACCATCCTTCCCCCAACTTCAGTAGATTCTGGATTATATCCTAGAATTAAAATCTACTCTGTACTGAAATATGCAACACAAGGTTAACTGATCTTGTTCCAGGTTTTTTTGGTTACATTTTATTTTTTTCCCCTAGTTTTTTCCAAATTGTTATAACATTCAAACAGAACTGGTCCTAAGTATGTATCCAAATAAACACAGATTTTGGGATAATTACTGTCAATAATGCTCTGCACTATTCATGTGAATGTTTTCTAGAACCTGCAGGAATAACATTAAATTGACACACTAAAGGACAAGCATCATGGTGGCTTAAAAGAAGAAAAGGCACATGTAAAAAGAAAATTCTGATAAGGTGCATCATTCCCTGCACATCATCCAACTCTTTTTATCATGCAAATTTTAATAAGGCAGAATTAATGGTTTTATCTACAACATTATTAGTGACCCTTTAAAAAATGCTTTAAGAATATTGTGCCTTCTGATCATCTGCGTATTTCATATGCCTTGACCACCACGCAAGACACTAGGGCAGAAAGAACATATTAAGTATTGATTTCAGCCAGATTTATGTGCCAGTACCTAATAAGTGTTAGAGGAAAAACTCTTAGTAAATATTTCAGAATGCTTTCCACTCACAGTTTCTCAGTATCTTTCTAGCCTATAAACAGCCACATGAAAGCTTTATTGTGTCATTTTTATTTTTAACATTATTTGTACTAAAAATGCATTTCACAAGGATGAAAAATGCCACTAGTGGCTGGGATTCTCAAAGATAAATAGGAGTCAGGAACACGTGCTACTTTGACTTTTTTTATGTCTGAATTCATGCTACAGCCTCAGAAAATAAATCAGCAGTCTTACAGGAAAACAAATCTGCATTTAGAAATACACAATTAGAGTCCTCCTTATACATACAAAAAAGTTTACATTTTTATTATTATCTCCAGAATGTGTATTTTTCTACCCTTTAAAAGTGTATCATATGTAGAAAGCCAGACTAACCTTAATTGGAAAAGTATTCTTTTACTCTAAAGAATGTTTCTGACCCAAGAGCTGGGAAAAAGAATACAAATATAATGTAGTATATGAATGTCATGATTTTTTCCTTTTTAAAATATTTAAGTCCTGTTAAAACTCAGAACAAGGAAAATATTGTTTTGTGTATTTGATTTTTGTTTTGGGGGTGGTTTTGTTTTTTTTCATGTCTGAGCACTGTAACCACCTAAAGCAACAAAAACTTGCAAAAGGGAGAGAGGAAAAGAAATAGAAAGTGGTAGTCTTGTGGAGACACAAAGCAGCAGCAGTGAACCAATTACCTGCCATAATTCACTGAAACTTAACATGCTTTACTAAAAGCAAAATGTATATTCCAGATAAATACAACAGAAAAAAACAATATGTCAGCTACAGCCTTTGATACAGAGAGGCAGAGGTAAATCCTTCTGTTAAAAATTATTTTGTACTAAGCATAAAAAAGACATGTTTCCAAAGAGCAGGCGTAAGGATTTGTAACAAAGGATAGATATCAAGCTTTTTCAGACGTGTCGTAGAACTACAGAAGCAAAGTAAATATGCATGCCCATTTGTACTGCGCTTACTCACAGAGGCTAAGGCTCAACAGCTATCATAGCTACCGAAAAGCTAGTTAACTAATTCAGTAAGATAATTCTTTGTACATTCTTTTTCTCATACCTCCTTCCTCCACCCCCCAGCCCTTCTTTTTTCTTAATGTGTGTACAGGAGGTCTGGACCTCAAGAGATGTTTTGTAATAAACACAAATAAAAAAAGAAGATTCGTTGTTCCAAACTGATGGAGACCTCCCCTCTATTTTAATCCTGCACATGATAGAGCAGTTTATTGCCCTGCTCCATGAGCTGTAGCAGAGTATCATCGTTACTACATACACTGTTATTGCTGCTGAACCCAGGCTGGGAGACAACATGAGGGGCCTGATCCAGAGCTTGCAGAGGCCGAGGGGAAAATTGCTTTCAATGGATTTTGAATCAGGCCCTAGCAGCTAAAAGACCAGCCAGCTGCTCCTGAAAGTCATGACGTGGAGAAATCAGAGCTAAGGCAAGGAAAGGAAGGCAAGGGGGGAGTAAGAAGAGGGAGGTAAGATCTGGAACATTCTTGCTCTGGAGTTCAGCCTGGCATCCTCAAAAATTCACAGAAAAAAAAAGGGTATGCTGATCTTTCAAAATTACGAAGCTGCTAATGCCATAGTCATATTGCTCAGCTCAACTAACATCTTTGAAATAACATGCAATACAGCAATCTCTATGCTCATTCAACACTTGTCTGTTTGGAGTAATGACTCCCATTTGTGCCACAATATGTGATGATGGTGATATTCCAATAGCCTAGAATTGCAGTAGGAACATCTACCAATAATTCATAAAAGCTGAATGTATTAAACTAACCTTCAACCCTAATGACTTTAGTAGGATACACATCAGTACAGTGGCTGTAACTCATTTTGGATTGCTCCAAGAAGTATTACAAAATATAGATGAAGCCTCTCACTTACTGAATATCCTCTATTAAATCACCTGCAACTCTACACAGATGCCATTTGAAGTATAATAAAAAAATATTTACCTATTTCAGCTAACTTCTCATAGTCAATCTCAGACATGTTTCCCCTTAGGAACAAGACTATGCAGATCTTGCTAACTGATTCTTGCAGGATGAAATGGTCCTTGGGTCAACCCTACAAAAATAAACAAAAGCAGTTGTCATCACAACGTCACATATTTTACCCACTTTACAGATATAAAAAGAAAACAAAAAAACACCCCAGAAATCTTACTGTCCAATTATTGTCAAGGAACCATCATCAGCATCTGGCCACCATTTTCTTACAACATAGAATATTATAGAAGTATTTTAAAACAGTGGTCCGAAGAAAAAAAAGCTATGCATGACAGCGACTCAAAAAATTGACCTATTTTTGTCTTAGACTTGCATATTAGACATTTTTAATCATAAACATCAAAATTGCAGATTAATTCCAGAAACTAAATACTATTATTTCTTAGTTTTATTTCTCTGATCAAGAAGATGCATATACTCCATACCTTCACACCAAAGTCACTTATTCTGCAGCAGTTGTAAATTTTATTACAGGAAATATTCCATACCCCACATCTCACATGAAAGCGCTTCATGAAAATTGCAAGTGAGCATTAACACACAAAAAATCTTGAAAAAAAACCCCAGCAGTTCCTGTGCGTAATCACTGCTTTTTGTCAAACACTCTGTGGAGTGCTTTGTAAACAGAATACTAAGTAACACACTCAAAGTGAGCATCAGAAGTGAAGAATACAATTCAGGAGATCTGTTTCCCCAAGCAGCTGCTCCAAAAAGCAAAATGAGTGCTTTCCTTAAATTAAAACCCCAGACTCAGATGTGGAGGTAAGAAAGAAATAGAGCTTTTATAACTTTCCTGTTAATTTAATACCCCTGCCTTATACCAGTTTGTTTTCATCTAAATACATTAAATAAAAAGAAAACAGCAAATTCATGGCTTGGTTGTCAAAAAGGCATAGACAAGCATGTTCTTCACTTCTGCCAAGAGGTCCAGTTTTTTCATTTCTCCTTCAAACCCCTGAAACTGGGAAATTATTTTGGATCAAAAAAAGACCAGACAGTTTGCCTGCTTGCTGATGCCCATGCTGCACATCCCAAAGTTTAACTAGGCTTATTCTAGACCCACAAGCCTGAAAGTTAGACACCATCTTCTTTTTAGCCAGAAAAAGGATCTATAAGTAGTTTTTTAGAAATAAAATGTACATTGACAAAGCAAGTAAATATCTGTCTAATTATAAGCACATGTTTACCTATTTTCATGAGGAGGAATTAGTCATTAGAGCAATCACAGGTACTGTGTGTGTGAAGTAGAGTCAGGCTCTAACAAGCTAATGCAGTCTATCGCTTGGGTATCTGTTTACATAGGCAAAAAAAATTTGCATCCTAGTATATGACTACAACACCCAAGTACTACAGTAAAATAAGCACCCACTACCCATTATAATATTTAAAAGAGCTTGTGATGGCTAATGAAAGTTTTCCACAAATTTGCACAGATCTGATACTCATAGTAATTATCACCAAAGGCAACCATGTATTTCCATAACTTGCTGTATTGCAGATAAAATATGAACATGGCTCTACCACTTCGAAAATCTTTAAAAACCTACTGTTTTATAACAATCTTACTTGTTTCCTGTTGAAAATATTATATCCTTTTACAGGAAACTCTCAAGTTAAAAGCACACACAGAAGGAAAAGTCCTGTTAAGTTCAAAAGAGAAAATTATGCAATTTCTCACTAAGCAACAATTTGCTTAAAAACGTGAAAGCAGTGCAGGGCCAGATAGCGAACTAAGAATTAACTAGATTGGAAAAGACTCTTACAATCATCAAGTCCAACTGTTAAAAAATATTACTATATATTAAATATGAGTTTCAGTTCATATTAATTTTACCACAAGGTATTCAAACGGAGAATTCCATTGTTGTTTTTAAATTATGATGCAAAAAGCTCCAATTTAGCGATTGTTATTCCATAATTATTATTATGAGTGGCATTTAGACATTTCCAAAATTAACAATTGGCAACTAACATGATAGTGCATGGGGTTTTTTTACCACTAAGTTGTGACAAGTATTGTAGATGAATTAGTAATTGCCAGATTGACACTTCTGCAAATAAATAAAAGTATCTACTTCAAATGAATAAAAGTTTAAAATGTTTTTGAAGCAAGGTGCAGTTGCAAAAAAAAAAAAAAACAAAAACCCAAAAAACACTATTTCTATCTTATCTGAACAATTTCCTCCTGCTTTTTCCAAAACAAAATATTTATATTCTGTAGAAATCGAAGAATGGTTCTAGGTTGGAAGGGACCTTAAAGATCACCCAGTTCCAATCCCCCTGCCATGGGGAACGTAGGTAAATTCAACCTACATCTCCCACTTGAATTCATACCACTTAGCCTCCAACCCCACTGAGTATTTCAAGCTGTTCTATGCTCAAGCTGGAACTTGACCACAATAAACTTTGTGCCTTACTTTTCTGTTACATTTTCCAGTTTATTTTTCATAGGCTACTACCTGCATTCAGCCAAACAGAACAAAGAAAGCCAATGTTCAATATACCTGATCTCCACAGTCTTCACCCCAACCAAATATTTCCCAAAGCTCTTATAAGGAAATGGGGCTCTACCTTCCTTCTAAAGTATGTATTTACACAGGGACTTTCCATGCCACTGAATTTTAACCATAAGTCATAAATAAAATCAGAAGTCATAAAAATTAGGCTATATCTTTGACACTGGAATGCTTTTCAGATTATGCAAATAGTGAAAATCTCAATGAATTGATGGAACAAGGAAAAAAGCCATCTCCTTGAGTCCCCAGCTAAAGAAAAATAAAAAGGAAAAAAGATAGAGTCCTGCTGCATAGCATGGAATGAAAACCAATTTCTCCTTCACACTAATTGCTACCACTACAGTTAGAAGTAGTGGCTCAAACTAAAGAGGACAGATTTAAATCTCTCTGAAAATCTGCTGAAAAACATTTGGCTTCTCTACAGCAAAGCTACCATGCAAGTGAGAGCAACTATGCTAGCATTAAAACATTTGCAAACATTTAACACACAAAGTTATTAGGAAGATAGAAATAATTTAGGTGGAATCAAAGAATAAGGGAAACGGGGAAGAAACCATCTGCCTGGTTTTCAGCTTACTGTTCCCTTGGGGCTGCAATTAGAAAGTTTCCAGTTACAAGACAAATTTATTGTAGCACCCTCGGAAATTGATTTCCCGTTGACCTCAGCATTCTCTGTTCCTAGGAGATAACATAATCTCCTTAATAGTGTTCCATGCCACGTATCACTGTTTCTAGTAAACTGTCAGATTTACTACCTTCCCCCACCTTACATGACCAAAAAGGCAGTAAAAAAAGAAAAAAAAAAAAAACCAAAAGAGCTGAACTACAAGCATTTTATTAATAATAGAAATTTGGAAGTATTTTACAGAATACCATAATCTATATCCCTCCACAGGCAAGGTTATTATTTATTGAATGCTAAAAGAGCATTACTTTATTGAAAATGAGGGCAGTCACGCACACAGAACTGGTTGATAATGAACTCGCATCTATGGATAGTCCAAACAAAGGCGAGGGATTCCTTCCAACATTTGTCAAGGCACAGAGATCTTTGATGTCTGTTCTTTTTGTTCACTCAGCTGTCAGATACGTTCTTCAAATTTAAATGGTGTGGCTTCTCTTCCCCTCCATCCCCCTCAGTGTTCTTGCTTTCCACTGATATTCTTTGTTACTTTTAAAATATGTGACACAGCTTACCATGTAACATCAGTCTGCAATTTACATTTTGATAGCATGAGAATTCTGTGTAAACCCAGTATTTGCTAAGGGGTAATGTCTACAAAACCAGGTAAAGTGGTTTCAGAAGATTATTTTATTATTTATAATACTGCAGAAACTTTGCTATGGCATCTATAAACACAGCAACACATGAGCTGAGTGCTTAATGTACTCATGAAAAGTACACTCAAAACATCCTCCTTTTCTTCCCGTAGGTTGTCTGCACTAAATAGTATTTTTCCTCAGTGTATTTCCTACACAACGTCTACCCAAATCCAAAGTCCATCATTAGCAACTGCTGTCAGGTATTTCACACATTTCATTTTTTTTAGTCTTTCTTGACCTACCATTCCTTGTTGGCAATATGTTGGTGAAAATCAGCTGGACCATGAATAGTAAGTAGACACCAAGACTGCCAGAACTGAAATACCCTTTTCAAAATAAAGTACTATGAAGCCTGGAAAAGCAAATATTCTAGTGTTACCTCCACACATCAATATAGATAAGTGTTATTGAACAATGAAATTCAGGAAAATTTAAACAGCTTTGATTTTATTAATTTTTCCATTTGGACTCTAATCCCAAATTGATTTTACTACTGTAATACAGTCCATTGATTTTGGTGCAGTAGAGATAAATGTACACAAATTCCTAGAGCTGGCCACTTTTCTCTGCAATGTCAAAACATTTTTAATCAAACTTTCCATAAAAAATTCATTTGCAAATGGAAAAATTATTCAACAATTTATTATTTTTAAAAAGGAAGGATTATGACAGACATACTGATAAATTTGCAATTCGAAAACTACTATTTTGAAAAGTTCAATACAAGCTTACAAAAGGTTATCCAACTATGTAAGGATATTTCAATCACTTTAAAAGCATAATTATTACTCTTAACTGCATCTGCACAAATTTATTTCCAGATCACTTAATACACAAAAAGTTATGGTAGAATTTAAAGCAAAATATGAGAAATACTCCTACAACTGTTCAACATTTACCTGATTTTAACATGGTTTGGGTTCTTAAATGTGAAGCTGACAACACTGTTCTTTCACACATGATTAACACACATCTCCATACAAAACAACCCTGCGCTGTAGCACTACTACTCTGTCCCAAAAATAACATGTGAACCTCTGCAGTTTGAAGCCTACAATGAAAAATATTATGTTAAAACTGAAAAGAAAAAATAACAATTAAATGTATATGGCCTTAGAAAGAATCCAAACAAAAACTTTATTCTTTCTGTACCACATTAGCTTGGGGAATTTTGAGCTTCTTTTCCTATAATGATCGGAGAAGCAGCATATATAAAGGTTAATTCCTGCAATGGATTGAGACACAGCTTTGAATATTAGAAAGAAAGGAAGACACTTTCCCCGTCGCGAGTCTCTGTGCAATATAATGCCCATTTACACACTGATCAAACAGCACTGATTTCTCTGAAAGCAATTTTCTACTACTCATCCAATTGGTGCTTGGAAAATAGGCAACAGCATTTACTTGGTGATGGCATGTATACACCTAACTTGGAAAGAAGTCTGGTTGGTTGGTTTGTTTGGTTTGTTTGTTTGTTTGTTCCCTCCCCCAGTATTTACCTTTGAACGAATACTAAAGCATTACTCTTTAATTACACAAACACACCCCCTAATATTATTTTCCTGTCTACCTCTCTACCAAGTTCTTTTTTTCTCCTTTTTTCTGTTGTCTTGTTGCTAATGAAACATGACTGAACGAGTAAATGCATGTGTTTGTATTCCCTCAGTATTTAAAATTATACTGGCAACTAGAACTGTGATTTTCTAAACAACAGTTTTCATTTGTCATAATGTTTGGTGAAGCTTGATGGCTCAACAACCTCAATAAACAAATTTCATCACTGAGTTACCAGTGTGAATGCAGTGTGAATACAAAGCAAACTGTTCACCATGTGGATGTATAGCAGCAAAGATAGGAGAGACCAGTAACTTAACACAAAGAGTAAGTGCTGTTATCAAAGATGATAAACGTCACTTTGAAGCATTTTCTTAAGCCCTTGTTCAGAACAAAAAAATTATTAATGTTGAAGGGAAGGGAGGAAGTGCTTACATGCTATGTTGTATTTGTTCTGATAATAAATAAGACTTCAGTTTCTGATGCCATAAACTGAGTAACGTTTAACCAGCACTGCATTCATTTAAGGCCAACCTTCATTGTATATAAAATAAAACCATGTTTGGTACAGTGTGCAGGAAAGTGAATTCTCAGCAGGGAGGATGGTAAACACTGTGTAGCACACTTCTGAAATGAGAGATTTGTTGCTGGACAGTTATTTTTCCCCTCAGAGGGAGCCTGGGGAGAAAACAATATTCATTTTGGTTGGTTTTACACATTTGTGTATAACAAAATTTAGAACATAATTATTTTAAATAGTATGGATGCTGGAGTGATAAAAAGATACAAAAGTACAGTGTTACTGCCTAGTACAGTGCAATGACACCCTTCCTGTGGCAGAGCCTGTGTTGTGGTCTAGGATGTCATTTACAGGCTGTCCCGGGCCATGAACAACCACTGTGGGAGGTATAAATCCAACTCCACCCATTCCTGTCTTTCTTCTGAGTGCTATCTCTTGACTGCAGGCTGCCTAATAAAACATCTTCCCACAGTTATATACTATGCTCAATCTCAAGGTCTACTGCAATGTGCCTGCCTCTATAGTGCTTGTGATCAACTCTGTTGCAGGACAGGAGCAAGTAGGTAAACAGAACAGGTTATACTTTGAACCTACAAGTTCTACCAGACTGCCAGTCTCTAGTTTTCCTCCTCTGCTGGGAAACTGGTGACACTATCATTTCATTAACCATGAAATATGTAAGCACAGTCTCTTCCCTGCACCCTGCCATACTTTCTCTGCTGGAAGGAGTCAAAAAATCTATTTATGGTAAGAATTAAGCATGTCAGAGTAAAATAAAGATTGTTTTCCTACTGCATATAAATATCTCCATGTAGCAGCCATTTACAATTGTGAAAGCACTAAAGTAAAGGGATTATTTCTACCCATTCTAGCAGAAAGGTTTTGGAATACTCTTGTTGTCTGAAACAGTGGAGTTATTTTCTTATCACATCCACTAGTTCATCTGGCACAGTGAAAGCACGTGGAAAAATAAAGTGTCTAATGTATAACCAATTAACAGAAAGCCATGTATGCTTGCTGTATCATTAGGACAAAATTATCCAAACATGGATAAGTGGCTGCAATATGACACGCTACACCATTTTTTGGTTCAGTGTAAATGTTTATTGACTAAGCAAAGATTGCTATAATGTAATCATAATAAACATTAATGATCAGTCATGTATGGAACTTGCTCTCTAAATTAATATACTGTAATACATACTAACGTGGCAGAATTATGTTGTGCTGAACTCATCTTTAACTAGCACTTCCATCCCAAGGGATTACACACTTTCAATTGCAGACAAGTATATTTTTAAGACTGTGGTTTTTAATTAAATTAATCTGACAAGTTACTGGACAAAGGGTTGGTGTATTATGATAAAAAGAGGGGGTTTTAATTGCATAATTATTCACTGGGGATTCCTCAGGCTGGAATAAATTAGGGCTTTTAAAACAAATTAATATTCTTCTTACATTTATGCAACACAGGACAATGTTTTCGGTTCTTGTCAAGATGTAGCAATACTGAGGCATAAAATCACCTCTCCCACCTCTGAACTGCACCAAAATGAAGTAGTACTGTAAAGCACAGGAGGCAAATTCCAAAAGCTGTTTTATATGGTGAACATACAGACCATGTTAATGTAAATCTCAATTCAAAATCAAGGTAAATGACGATAACGGTACCTATTGTTCCACTATTTCTCCATTTGCACCGGATTATTTCTTAACCAGTGCACTGAAGACCCAGTTAGGTTTTGGGTTGCCCAAAACAATTATTTTTCTATTAATTCACCAGTATTAGGATTAAATATTTTCTACCTGGCTATTTTGCAAGTTACCATAACTTACCATGCAAGGCAGGAAATTTAGTACTATAAAGCCTGGTAGTGTTTTACTACAAGCAGACTAGTAAGTGTTTCAGATGAGAACCTGGTCACTGATCTGCTTGTGCCAAAAGGCTTAGGAGGGCCCAGAACAGTTCATATGTTTGGTACCAGCAAAACAATCAAGCACCAACTATAACTGCTTCAAATTTAATCTTAAAACCAAATTCCTTCCATATTCAGTCCACCTCAAATTTCTCCTCTATTCACATCCGCACATCCCATCCTCAGAACCTTAATTTTTAAAATCATGCCCCCCGCTAGATTTCTATAGATGCTTTGGAATTACAACTGAAGAAAAATTGCAAAACAATTTTACATTTCAAAAGCTTCAGCTGTTTTCTTGCTGTTAGAATTGCAAAGAAAATGTTCAAATGTTTCTTGCTCATCTTGCCACCAAAACTAAAACTCACTAGTAACTCATACACACTTTATTTTGCTGGTTTTGTGGGCAAAATTTAGTGATAGGTGATGTTTGTGGAAGAAGACAAAGAATTCTTGTATGTACAAAACTACAGAATAAAAAAATAAATTTGTCAGCCAAGACTATGGAGCGATGGGAACTAGAGGAAACAACAGAAAAGGAAAAGGAAGGAAGAGGCAGATCTTTCCATACTAACTTGTAAAGGTTGGGGGTAAAGAAAAAAAAAATTACCTAAGCTTTATGGTAAACTTAAAAGCCTGAAACATGGCTAAAAGTTTTCCTGTCCTGTGTTCGCTATGCACATGTCTTTTAGAGGTGCAATTCTCTTACCTGGTAAGTTAAGATACAGAAGATTAGCTCCAAAACAACTAGCTAAAATCTGTATGATGGTTCAATGACATATTAAGAGTGACTTTCAAGTCCCCTGAACTGGATCAGAAAAAATGAGGTCACATGAAAAAGAAACGACACAGCATAAACAAACTCTCTGAATTCAAATTTGTTCAAACAATTTTGGCAGGTTAACTTTCTTGTCAGAAAGATTTATGTGGCATCAAGTATCTCCTGTCCTCCAGAAGCTGACATAAACAAGGATTTATGCTTTTTTGCTGCTTCGAGATACTTTGACTAAATTGACAGATATGGGATTGTGCATTACTGTGTGATCTGGATCAAACTTTTGCCGATGGCTGACCTGCTTGTATGTATGCTTAGTACTAACGAACATGGAACCATTGTCCCAGCATAAAAACTTACCCTGAAGACTTCATCACCTTATTCAAAGGTATTTGTATATATTCATGCACATTACAGAGTAGTTCTCAGGTAAAACATTGTAAAAAAAGAAATGAAGCAACAGAAGTAGCATGGTAGCTGAAATAATAACTTATCATTAACTGGATTCTGCTATCAGACCTTTTCCATAGTTTAACAAAAGTCAGCTTCAAAAGAAATCTTGCCAATTCCTTACTGTCGTGTAAAATTACTTCCTGTCATTTCACCTGATTTATTACCTTTCTCTCTTTAACTGCACCTCCAAACAGGCTCAAATTATCTTAGGAAAGAATCAAAGTTTCTAACATCTGGAAAACAATAAATCCTATTTCCCTTGTAAGAAGTCTAACACTGGTAACATATTGCAGGAGTGACACATATTAGCCCATTAATCTCCATGAAACACGACAAGAAGGCTCTACAGAGGTACAACACTGGTATGCAGATCTTTTTGAACTTTCAAACATACCTATGCTAATCGCTACACAAATCTGAAGATATGAGTGGATCAGTTGCATATACACTTACTTAAACCTATGCTAACATCTGACAAGCCCACACTGTTTATTCATTATTCTTCTCTGTCAGCACATCACAAAAATGGAAAACATACAGAAATTTTATATTATTTACATGTTGAAGGTGTCTTTGTGTTGTTACAGTCTACAGTGTTGTTACAGGTTAAAGTATTACCACAATGAAGGTCTGAATTCAAGCAAGGCATTGAGAGAAAGAACATTTTTTATTAAATCAAAGAATGCAGCAGGGTTAAAAAAAACCCACAACTAGTAGGTTTTCCAGCACTCAAGCCCTTTAGGAAGACTGAAAGAGAAGCCTGTCCACCTAGCAACTTATCATTATGCATCTTCCAAAAACATTCCCTTTGATATGTTTAATAAATACTTAATAAGTAGTATATAAACATGAGAAAGTAGAGTTAGAGAAACACGCAAGAGGATAAAGATACCGTAAGTTGACTGTGGAAAACTGCAAAGCCATATAACAGAGAAGAACATACAAATTATTCATTAATGCAATGATCAGAAGTAAAAAAGATTGTCAGGTAAAGCCTCTTCTAACTGCCACAATCTGAAATCTAGCATTTTAAGTAAATGCCCATTTTTATTTGAACATTTATACCCTTTCCAAGGATGTGGACCCAGCTTACCACAGCAAAAAAGCTAGTAAAACTTTCTTTACCCACACGGTTGGCAAGAAAAACATTGTTTCTTTAGGCTGATTAATATATGTGCTGTCTTTGTCTTAGCTGTTTGCCATAATCAATAAATGCCACATGAAATAGTCGGAATGAGTATTACTAAGCTAGAAGCAGCTTCAATGCTTCTAAGGGAGTGGGAGGAAGTGAGCGAGTGGCTGTGTGGGTCTCAGTTACCAGCTGGGCTTAAATCACAACACTCTGGAAAGAATCCAAAGCCAGGCTGAAGAAACCTTCCACTCTTCCAGAGAGTCAATTAAGACTATATAGCACACATACACAAAACCCCAAACAACAAAACTGAAAACAAACCAAGAAAATCCAACCTTGCACACTTTGAGAATCCCATCAATGCAACAAAGCACTTAACAGCATATTCTGCCTCCTTACAAACACATTTTTTCAATCCTTTTCTTCACATTTATTTGTATATTAAGAAAACACCCCTTTAAGTCACTCGCCGTGCCTCAACATAAAATGGATATACAGCTCTATTAGGCCTAGACTGAGGAAAGCATCTGGGACTGCCTATAATTAATTGTTTAAGGTTTTTATTAATCAATGTCTCAAAAAAACGTTATCTGCTTGATTAATCAGGAAGCAGCTCTGCCACTCTTCACCTAATCAGATCTTGCCACTCTTACCTCACATTGAGATACATTTTGCTTCACAGTACCTTCATGGGTACCAAGATTACAATGAAATCTGGTTTCACTTCCCCCCACTACAGCTGCTGGAACTCAAACCTTCAACTTGTAACCCATCCTGCACCCACCTGGTAGATACCTGGAGAAAATAAGCAGGACTCCTCAAGGAGGAGTGTACTATTCAGCATCAGTCATGGTATCATAGCAGAGCTCTTTATGAGCTTCAGTTGAAAAGTGCCATTCAGGAGTATAGCACTATTGCTTTTGTGTCCAGTCTTTGGTATATGACTTCTAATTATCCCCCTCTTTCCTTTTTCATAGATATAGTCAGGCTTCTGTAGGCTTTCATGAGGTTTCTTCAACATTAGTGTAAATTTTTCTCACCAGCTGACTTTAAAATCCTCAGTAAGCTATCTCAAGGGCAAATAAAGATCATTTGGCTCTAGAGCCAATTCATTGACACTTCCTGTCTGCTGGGAAAGAAAGAAGAGAGAAGGAATAAAAAGAAACTGAAAGGTGAATTTATATTAATCTGATTTCTAATAATTGGGCCCTAGTAGGCTCATGGCTGGAAAAGTAAGCTCTTTTAAACATTCAAAGACATCTTATAATTAAAATGAAGTTTCTATGTCATTTTAAAACAAAACAAAAAGTTGAATCTACTGTTTGTACAATTAAGAGCAGAAATAACTATAACAGATTAAGGATAAGATTTCTTTTTCCCCAGCTTACAATTTCTTTCTCTTAGTAGGTACTGTTAATGGATCCTAGTTGGTACCACTCTATATTTTGATATCTCCATAGACTTTTCAGTAAATAACCAGTTTCTTTGCTTGGATCTTTTCAGAAGAGAGAAAAGCCTTTTTTAAGCAGTAAAAACACCAAGGGATGAGAAAAGAAAATAAGAAATAAGAAATGCAGTATGTGAAGCTAATTACAACTAATTATTTAAAAATTAGTAGTTTTCAGGTTCAGAACAGTGCCATCCTTCCTTCTATTTTAACTGCAGCAAATCATTATATATCTATTCATGGGCTGTCACCAGGTTAGAGTAAACAATGAGGCCACCATACCCAGAACTAAACTGAAGATTTATAAGAGAGCACTATAATATCACTTGCTTTTGTATAACACTGGTCTACAGTACTACAAGCTCTATTTGTAAAGACAACAGATGAATCAAGCACAAAAAATGTCTTTTTTTTCCTCTTCATTTTTCCTGCAGTATTTTCCTTTGCAAGTCTTAATAACATATCTTTTATCCTGACTTGTAGGCTTCTGACTGCACAGATAAGGTTACAACTGTGAGTTTGCCAAGTCTGCTTAATGTTTCTGTCAAGCAAAACAGTATGGATAAGTCCAGATGCAGAGACAAAGCTGCCAACATCACCACAACTTATTCTGTTGCCTGAACACTATCTCAGAAGAATTTTCCTACCATTAGGCAAGATCAGAAAACCATTGCCAAATAAACAAGACCCGGTAGAAGCAGTGAAGATGATACTACACCTTCAGGAACTGGTTATTTCTGGCTTCAGAGTTTCACACAAACGCTTTTAATGTCATTCACGCACAAACAAAGTGAGATTCTGCGTCCAAGGAAATCACCACCATAATTCATATTTAACTTGTAATGCACACTGACCTTCACTGAGTTGGAATAGGATCTCACTCCTACGTTTTTAGGTATTTTCCACCCAAGAATAGAATAACTGCTTCTACTAAAAACTCCCTTCTGAGGAATTCAAGAATTATCCATTATCTGTGGCAAGTCTCCCCCACAGCACCCAGCTTCAGCAGGAAACCACGGTTTCCATGTACCACATGCTGGAGCTAGATATAAATGTGCTTCTAGGAGCATCAGTATTTTCTGTAGCTGCAGAGATCAGCCCTTAGTTGCCTAGGGCTTGTTCAAAGCCAGCTTCATAGAGAACATACCGAACTTCTGAATTTCAGACTCAAGCTTCAAGCAAGGGGCTTCTCAAGCTTAGAACAGCTTCCAAAAGTGGAAATTCCCATGATACTACAGACTTTCATTAGTAATATCAATCAGAAGAGAAAGGAAAGCGAGATTTAGAGAAAGTACATAACACTATTGACTTTTTTCATTGTTTGAATTCATTTATATATTTAGTATGTGTAAACACATGAAAGATTATGTATATACCGAGCAAATTAATTTGTGTGCTTTTTTCTGCCTCACATGCTAGATTAAAATACTGAATTATAACAGTAAAGATGGATGTGGAAATTCTGTGAATAGAAACACCTTAGTTTTCCAGTTTCTTGTTTGTAGGTTATGCAGGCTCCTGTAATAATTCAATGCATTCTTCAAAATAAGAATGAATTCACTAGCTTTAGATTCACAATCTTCTCTAGCTCTTAGATATGTGATAAAAGATACTATGAAGCATTTCAGGATGTAGCATCCAATACACTGGTTTTTGACAGTGCACATTATAGACCTGATTTTAAGTAGTCTAACAAATTACACAGAATAGGTTTTCTTTAATGTTCACACTGAGGTAGTTCTACAGCCTTTTTGCTGGTAGGCATTCTCTGTGGAAAATTTTTAGAAGACGTGCATGTGTGCATAATGCAACAGAGGTTTGAGAGAGCAACATCAGACAAAACAGGAATAGAGTTGGTTATATGATATTAGGAAAATGTTACCATAGAATCATAGAATAGTTAGGGTTGGAAAGGACCTTAAGATCATCTAGTTCCAACCCCCTGCTATGGGCAGGGACACCTCACAGTAGATACTTCATTGGAGACTAGGTAAAAAAAAAAAAACACCAAAAACAAAACAACAAAACAAACAAAACAACAAAACAAACAAAACACAAAGCTATTTCCCTGCAAACAACCTTGCAACTTTTCCCTGGGCATGCCTTTTTGCACCTAGCCCAAGTTCCCTGTGCTCATTGGTGCAAGCCTGGGATGGCCAGCAAAATCTCCACTGAGGGCTACCATGAGGGCACACAATCACGTGCACTCTGCAGGGAGTTTAAGGTTTAGTTTATATTGTTTTAGATTGCTCTGAAGTGTCTATCTACAGAAACTTGGTATATGTTATAGCTTGTTACAAGTTATCTTCATTGTGCTATGCTGTTGCCGTATGTTACCGAACGCCTAAGGCCTGGTGAATCTTTTGAAGCTCTTGTGTTCAGCTTTATCACCACAATCCTGCAGCATCATGGCAGTGTATTCCTTGATGGTTTTGTAAACCACATAGAAGAGGAATCCCAAAGTCTTCAAAAGGCTTAATTTCAAAGTTAGAAAAACCTAGCGCACTGCACAGCACCCAGTGTCGGCTGGAGTGTTTGCTAAGAATTTACAGTCACGATACATTCCCAGAATATATTAATGTAAAAAAGTATAAAAGATACTTTCAGAATGAACAAATCAAAGAAAAAGCCCTGAAGGCAGATATTGCTGAAGGGCAATTAAGTTACACTGCTGGGGATCTTCTTTACTCTGGGCAGGATTTTTATCATAGCCTAGTTGGTATTACCTGAAACTTCCAAGTCTGAGACCCTATTCTCAGTTCTTCACAACTTCATTTGTGGGCTGGACACTTTCCAACCTCAAAAGCAGCATGTAATTAAGATTCAGTGTGAATCTCGTGCGTAAGTTCAGGAAGGGTTACTGAGAAGGCTGAGTGAAAGAAATGGGATTTGAACAAGATAAGAGAGAAAAGATGAGATAAAAAGAAGTTGAATGAGTCCCAACTGAGGATAATAAGCAGAAAATCTGTGCCAACTAATGCAGCTTGAAATGAAACCCAAGATTGTTCTGCCTCAACATTTACTTTATTTTTTTTCCTATTAGCACGTCAGCTGTTACATCCTCTTACATTGCTTGCCCTCAGAAATAGCAACCTACAAATGCTATCAGTTATCACATTGTTGTGGTTTAAACCCAACCACAAAGCTCGTTCACTCACTCCCCCCCCTTCTTGCCCTCCTCCTGCTCCTGGATGGACGGAGGGGAGAATCGAAAAGAATGCAACTCCCACGGGTTGAGATAAGAACAGTTTAGTAACTAAGGTATAACACAAATCACTGCTGCTACCATCAATGATAATAAAGGAAATAACAAGAGGAAAGAATACAACACCTCAACACCAGCTGACCAATAACTCGCTTCACTTCCCCCAGCCAAGCACCGACCAATACCTCGTCCAACCCTGCAGTCTCTAGCTCTTCCGGGTAACTCTCTGTTACATCCTGGGCATGATGTGCTGTGGTATGGAATACCTCTTTGGTCAGTTTGGGTCAGGTGTCCTGTTCTCTGCTTCCTCCCAGCTTTCCCTCCTCCCTGGCAGAGCATGAGGCTCAAAAAGTCCTTGGCCAGACCAAACATTTGAGCAGCAACTAAAAACATCAGCGTTATCAGCACTGTTCCCAGGCCAAAAAATCAAAACATAGCACTGCACTAGCTACTAAGAAGGAGAAAAATGACTGCTACTGCTGAACCCAGGACACACATCAAGGCATAGAAGTCAGTATGGCTAATTTTGAGATTCAGCCTTGATGATGACTGGTGCCAATATGATATCCTACAATAGGACTACCATGTCAGGTTTGTGGGTTTTTTTAATTAAAAGTTTATTGATGGATCTGAACCCACAGAGTTTGTTACAAGCATATCAATGTGCTTCCTAATCCTAGCACACAAACCTTTAGGAATGCCAGAGATGAGTTTGCACACATATAACGTGACCTGAATTGAGGGTTGAGGCAAAAAATACATTTTTATTTACAGGCTTAAACAGTATTTTTATTTCTATGTAATTCCTACTGCAGCTTCTGCACAGGACAGCATGATCTGAAGAACCACCATTCATCTATACCATGATGATTGTCTTTCCCTCTTGTTAAGTAACATAGTAGATGTAGTCACAGCAGCAAGGCTGCATTGCAAGAGGAGAAGGGATGGTCCTGGAGCTAACATGGATGGTCTTAAAAACATTTTTATTTCTGCCAACAATTTCCAAAAAGATACTTCGTAAGTCATTAAACAAAACTTTTCTCTTGGGTGATTTGAAAGCTACCTATGAGTTTGCCAAGAGACAACATATAATACGAACAGAGCAATACTCCCAAGGAGAAGCTTGCTCCCCTGGACTGACAGACCTGCCATATTCCTTGAATGGTGAAAACAGAAATATAACACTTACTTTTGGAACAGTTTTTTCAAGCTTTTAGCTTTAAAAAAAAATAGCTTAAAGGAGTACATATATATATTTGGTATTGCCCAAAACCAGATACAGAGGGAGAGGGAGATGTTTTGCGCTTAAAAGAAATAAGAATATGGAGTCTAGCTTGACATAAAGAATGGGCTAGAGAACAGAATAAAACTAAATGTAGTCATCAGTCTACAGAGAAACACGAATAACACCAGGAATTCAGTGCTGAGTACCTGGCATTGGACACTGAGTCCTTGGTTCTCAGCAGCACCTGCAGCCCCAGGTGTAGCTAATGGCAGCACTCACAGGATTCAAAATTTCTTACAAATGCATGATTTGATCAATCGCACCCAGTACTTGCATGGTTAGAGGATTGTTATTTCTTCATGTTCATCAGCTCATGCTACTTATTCCCCATGTGCAGTCACTGTCTGTACATGCCGTGAAAATTATTGTCATCATAGATCAAAGATTATGCTTCCAAAAGACAAAGTGAGCAGGAAGAGTTAAAAAGCTCTCAAAGAATATGGATTGCATCACTATCATATAAAGTGAACTGCATAATAAAGATTGAAAGATTCAGTAAGTATGAACAAAGACTTTCAGTACAAGCAAGGAAGAAATACTTATTTCTTCTGTATTTTTTTCCTCCCTCAAATGTTCTTGTTTCTTACACCAGATATTATAAATAAATCATATTTAGTTCTCTTTTAAAAATACGTTATATTTTATAATAATAGGGCTTCTTTTAGTTAAGGTCAGGGAAAATTTGATGGTTCAGCCAAGACACTCTTTAATATACTGGTAATAGTAACTGCTAGTCTCTAATTTGATACAAAGAAAGCTTTTTTTGATAGTTATTTCCTTGAAAAGGCACCAAGTTGTCAGTTTTTTAAGCTGACAACTATTTAAGTCAGGCTTAAACAGTGTATGCATACAACAGAATTTGTGCCTTATTATAGTAATATCCATCAGTGTTGCTAAAATAAAGGTCTTTTGGCAATACTTTTATAATTACTCTGTGTTTTTATTCCTTTTCAATCTTAAGCATCACTGGTTTTGATACTGTTCACATAGCTCATTTTTTCATGAACAACTATGTGTGGGTTGTTTTGTTGGTGGTTTTGTTTGGGGGCTGTTGATTTTGATTTTGATTTGTTTTGGGCTTTTTTCTTTCTGTAATATCAATCCTAACCAGACCTCTTCATTCCTGGATATGAAATAGCTGTTTCTTTTCCACAGCTCAGCTGAGTTGAAGTGGTGGATGTTTAGGAAAGCTGCCAGATACAAATATAACTTCTGTTTTCTTCAAATGCAGAGGGGGTCCACATGTGTGTCTCCAGCCTCTGTAACTGAAAAGCAGGTCTAACACGGCTCCCACAGTCAGTTGCCTGGCAGTGGGTTGTGTTGGTGCGGAGGCTGGCAAGAAATCTGAAAACCCAGCTGTGGATGTGGTGAGAAGCAAGAGCTACTCAAACTCTCTTCGGGAGTCATGTCGAGGTGGCTTTGGCTGTTCAACTCATTCCTGAGCAGCATCCTGCCTGGATTCCCTAATTTCCACCTCTCAGAGCTGCATCCTATATCCCTAGGCACAGCAAGATCCAGGACTGTGTTTTTTATCATCTGCAATACTTACCCTAGTGTCATAATGTTCTGCTAAGTCCCATTAAAAAAATAAATAGAAATTTTTAATTTTAATTTTAAACGATCAATTTTAAATAAAATGGGAGTTATTGTTTCAATAACAAAATGCCGATTAAACAATAACTGTTCCATTGTATCTGAATTCCAAAAATTAAACCAATCCAGTCAGCACAGAATAAACACTGCTATATTATGCACAAACCCTTCACATCAAGGACTGTTTTGACTCTGAACAATTAATCTGAAAAATATTTGTTAAATTTAAAACCGATAAAAAACAATACCCACATATGCATGTAGAACACTTGCTCAGCTCAGTCACACAGTGACTTTATGGCTCTATATTCTTGAAAAAGAAAAGGAATAAAAGCTTAAGAGTTCATAGGGGGTTACAAAAAAATACTATTTACACATTTCCCCAGAAGTACTATCATTAAACATTTATTCAACCCAAAAGAATTTAAAAAATAAAGCTTACATCTCCCTATGTTTATTTACTTTTTAAATTCCTGCTCTAACAATGAAGAAAACAGCACAGAAAGTTCAGTTTCACTTCTTAAAGTTGGCTCCACCTAGAATACTGCCTTTTTTCCTGAAGGCACCAGAATAAGCAACTTGTATAAAAGCAACTTTAAAACCTAATTTCAGAAACATCACTGACTTCTATCTATTGAGAGACCTCTCGGCAAACTGCTAGATTTCGGGCTAAAATGGCATGCTCTTTTTAGGCAGCATACTAAAGGCCTATAACACATCAATGGCAAAAGTCACACTGAGGTGCCAGAACACCTCACCAAAGCATGTGGCACTCCTCCTCGGAAGAGGCTTTGGTGACAGAAGCAAGACTCCTGCCTTCAGTGGCCCCGAGTACTGCTCCATGAGGAGCAGTACTCCTCCATCCAGGAACCTAGGCTGGACTTGCAGAAGTAAAAGACTAGATGAAAAGAAGCTGAGTGATTAGCTCAAAGACTAAATAACAGGCTGACAGCTTATCTGTACTAAAAAGTAAAAAAAAAAAAAGCCAAAATCCCAGCAAAGGTCATCAGTACAACATACAGCGTCAAGACAGGAAAGTCCTGGCTGTGTACTCAGTGACCTTCGTGGGACAGGAAAAGGCATCTAACTGGGAATGGGCCATTCCCTTAGATTTTAGGTGAGCTGCTTACCTGCCCTGCAAGTGTAGGAAGAGAGGCTTAGCTAATATGTCTGCCCTGAAGCGTTTCAGCCTTTTGGTGGTCTTGGAAGGGGGGCTGGATGGAAGGAATTGCAGGAATGCTAATGGAAGCAGACCAGAGGAACCGGTTCCAGTTTAAACTCCCAGCCTACCACAGCCTCCCCAGGAGTTAAGTCAGCCTTAACTAAACTTTCTGCCACCTTCTGCCTGGAAAACTACAGAATAGTAAGGTCATCACTCAGACATCTGAAAAGGTCAGAACAGAAGTTTCATATACAACATAAATCCAGCCACTTCTGCACATGAATCCTGATACAGATTTTAACTATATGCCAAATATATAACTGAACACACACAGAAAGGATGCTGAAAAATGAACTACATCCACCTATTACAACGTGTGTGTGTGTGGGGGGGGGAATGGAGGGGGGAGGAATTCATTTCAGGTAAGAAAGCGGAGAAAAGAAAACCCTAAGAGCATACCAATATATAGATAGAGATATTCTTCAAGAGATATGGGTTATAATTATAGTGTTGAATCTCATCATGCACAACTTGTATCAGACCCAGACAACATATTGCTTATTGTAATCTCCACCCCATTTTCTCTCTTTCTTGTGAGGTTTCGCATTCATGCAAGCTCCAATTCTTCAGTAGGATTCATATGCAGAAACTTCTTGTAATATGAAGTTCTTCCATTAATTCCATAGGAATGGCCACAAGAGTGCACATTCACCTACTATCAGACGCATCAAACTATTTCACATGTTCTTAATACACAGAACCTATTCAGATGAGTCATATCCTTGTGCAAACAGCCACAAAACTCGGTTCTCAGACTGAGGTGTAAGCACCAGTGTGAAATAGCAGCCTCATATAATACCTGCTACAGTATAAACCTGTCTCTTGTTAAGGCCTCTGAGTCATGTTATTGTGGGAAACAGTAAAAATACCGGTGTCCAGCAGAAAGGATTCACTAAAAGCCTGCAGGCACCCTCTGTGGGTTGAGCTTGGTACAGCCACTACCAGATGGAGCAAAATTTGAGGGAGGCAGGCATAATTCCAGACCACCCAATTGGTTGCTTTGCCTTTCATCCAAAGGGCAGCACAACAGGTTGCTATAACGGGAAGCACAAAGGCAGCTTGGTTTGTCACACACCTATGTATTTCTATACACAGCTCCGAAGCGCTCCCTGCAAGACCACCGGGCTCCTTCCCGCAGGCAGCCCGAGCCCAGGCCTGAACCGCGCTGCCCGCCGCCCTCAGGCTCTTTCCCGGCAGCAAGTTGCTCACCCACCCCTCCCCCGGGACGCCCAGCCTCACCTAGAGGAGACCGGGGCGGAACGGGACCCCAGGGAACGGAAGAGCCTGCCCTGGGCGGGCAGCCGGGCCGGACCAGCCTCACTTACCTTGCGCTGGAGGGTACTCGCGGGCACCACAGGTGCTTCTCCAGGCCGAGGCGAGGCGGACGGGCAGCGGCAGCACCGCCCCTGGGCAGGCCTCACCTGCGGGCGGGCGGCCGGAGGAGGGGCGAGGCAGCGGGCCGGGGCGCCCCAGCCGCCGGGAGGCAACGGGGTTAGCTGCTGAGCAGGGCTGTACCAGACCGCGCTGTTCCCAGCCCTGCTGACCGAGTGGAGGTGGCGTGGGGACCTGGAGGGCTCTCTTCACCCGGCCCGGGCGCAGCTCTGGGAGCAAATGCCGCCGGCCCCGGGAGACGGAGCACGGCCCCGACCTTTCGGTTTCGTTTCCCGCGGGTCGTTTGCGGCAGGAGGAGGCGAGAGCCGGCCGGGGGTGTGGGGCTGGGGCGGCGGGGTCAGCCCCAGGGCCCCCTGACCGCCCCGCAGGTGTGCGGGGTGACTGAAGTGGGGAAACAAAATCGATGCGAAAGCAAAATGTGGAGGTTAATTCCTTTTTACTGCCCTTCCGTTGTTTAGGGGGGAAGCGAATCAGTTATCAGGTTTTCTAGCGCTGCCGTCTGACTACAGCGGGGAGGAATGAACATGTTGACAAAGAGCTCTGGAGGGGGACCCCAGCCTTTGTAATTCGTTTAAGTGACGTAGAGAAGAGGCACACGCGTGCTGGTGGGCTCCTGTCTGCAAGTATTTGGTGGTATTGCTCCATTTTCCCAGTGTAATTTTCCAGTCTGTGTAAAAAGGACTGATATTTACCCTTTTCATGTACCTTTTTTACATGTGTGTGACATCAGTAGATCTTCTAGGTCTACCCATGTCCCCATGCGGTTAGGAGAGATCTGAAGTACATCATCATCGCAGCAAAAGTCTCCAGGCTGATCTTTTGTCCCACAGTTTCACTGGGGTCGTGCCATTTTCTTTATACTCCCTTGAACTCTCACTACAAAATTGTCATTGCCAGTAAAAGAGTGGGAAACAAGTGAAGATAAATCACTGGTAGGGGAAAAAATAACAATTAGAGGCACAAGGACACTGCTTCACTGAGTCACAAATTGCCGGATGCTTCCACTGCTCTGGGAAAATCCTGCCAGACTCACCTTTGCTAGCTTTGGCTGGTGACCACTGTCAGAAAGGGGAGCTATAGAATGTGGGGTCTGACCCGGTATGACCATGCTTTGGCTGCATGGAGTGCGCCTGGTACTCCTTTGCCAAACAGAAAATGGCTTACCGTGGACACACTCCTGCTCCTGAGGGATTAGTTCATGCAATATGTTTTCATTTTTCTGTCCACCTGGAGAAGCCTCCTCCTCACCCCACTATATTAAAATTAATAGGAATTTCTGCTAAGTGCATAACTTCGTTTTTCTGCTATTAAATTGCATGTCATTTCTCTTTCTGCTGTCTGCAGATTCATCCAGTTCTTTCCACAGGGTATTCCAATCTTTTTCTGTTGTAACAGCAGGTCTTAGGTTTATGTCATCAGCAAATTTCATTAGCACACTCATGGTTTTTGTGCCAAGGTCACTAATAAAATTTTAACTAAGATTAGTTCTGAGATCAGTCCCTGTGAAATTGCATTAGTAACCTCCTTCCATCCAGAATTTCCCTTTCAGCTCACACTATTCTCCTTAGTTTTCATTTCTTACATTCATCCGCATCTCTCCATCTTAATTAATATTTTCTCGCATGGCATCCTCTCAAATGTTTTATTGAAGTCCAGATAGATTTGGTCTGCTGTATGTTCCTTGTTTGAGAAAATGGTTTATCAGACAAAGATACTGGCTTAGTTTGGTATGTTCTGTCTTTGGTGAAGTCCTTCTTCGTTTCAACTAGTTTCACACACCTCCTCATCTTTAATTAGTTTTTCCTTCAGCATTTGTTCTAAAGCTTTGTGTACTGATGAGGTCAGATGAAAGAACCTGTAACTGCTTGGATCGGCCCGTTTTCTCACCAAGTACAAGTCCCAGATGAAAGTCTCCAGACTTTCCAGTGTCTTTCTTGGGCTGCTGTGGCCACTAGGTCTGACCTGAAATTAAGGCACAGAATGCCTGTGATTGATTTTAGACTAACCCCTGAGGCCATAAAAGCCAAATGTTGTATCTTTTTTTTACCTCAAAGCCTGTCTCACAGGTTTCTTCTGCAAAACTGCATGTTCAGACTGCCTAGTTCCCAGATTTACTTACAATCATGCCTTTGAGATTTTATGTAAGCAAACTGAATGCCCTGGCATTGCTTTGGATATAAATTTTGTCTGTTTCAAATGCGTTTATTTATATTTTTAGTGTATTAACATTTTGCCTGCAACCCAAAAATAACACTGCTTCTACTTTCCTCTTTTATCAACATGTGCAGTCAATGGATTTAGAATAAATCTTACTATTTTAAAGCATAATAATTTTGTTCATCTCCAACTGCAGCCAACAGCCACTCCAAAATTAGATTTTGTAGAAGTGAAGCTCATGGGTGAATAAAGTGTTAAGTTTATCTTACAGAACCCATTGTAGTGGTTTAACCCCAGCTGACGAATAAGCACTGAACAGCTGCTTGCTGACTCACCCCTGTGGGACTGAGTAGAGAATCAGAAAGGTTAAGAGTGAGAAAACTCATGGTTTGAGATAAATACAGTTTAACAGGTAAAGCAAAAGCCAAAGGCACAAGAAAAGCAAAACAAGGAATTCATTCATCCCATCCCATAGACAGGCAGCCATGTCCAGGAAGGCAGAGTTCCATCACACATGTAAGGGTTACTAGGAAAGACAAACACCATCACCACAAATGCCCCTTACTTCTTTCTTCTTTACCCTAGTTTGTACACTGGGCATGATGTGCTGTGATATGGAATACCCTTTGGCTGGCTTGGGTCAGGTGTCTGTCCTGTCTCTGCTTCCTCCCAGCTTCTTGTGACCCTCCTCACTGGCAGAGCATGAGACTGAAAAAGTCCTTTATCAGGGTAAGTGCTACTGAGCAACAACTAAAACATCGGTGTGTTATCAACACTATTCTCAAACTAAAGCCAAAACACAGCACTGCACCAGCTACTGGGAAGTAAATCAACTATCCCAGCTGAAACCAGGATGCTCAGAGACCTTTTTCTCTATCATTACTTTGGTCTTAGAAAAGATCTCTTTCCATTGGCTTTCCTACTTCCTTAATTAGCTCCCCATTGATACAGGACTTCAGGCTGCTTTTTTCCAGATTGAGGCAACCATGATGATGTCCTTGCTGAGAGTGACATTTAATTCCTTAGATCAGTATACAAATGGGAGGGGAGGGAAGCAAGTCCAGGTTTTAGGCTGGACCACCATACTTCTGTATCTTTCAGATAGCATGAAACTCTCCCCTATTGTATCTTAGCTTCTCTGTGTCCCTTTACCTGTCTGAAAAAACGGATTGTTTAGAGATGGCTTTACATGGACCCTGGCCTGTGACACTAAGCTTGGTTTGTAAAAAGAGATTGGACAATTGGAAGAAGGGAGCTTCCAGTCACTGAGGTCTTACGAGCAGCAAAATTCAGCAGAGCAATGATGACTGTAAGAACTGAAGGATAATCGCTAGAAGACTTTGGTTCTAACTCAAATGATCATCTCCTGCCAGTAGAATGCCTGTGCATAGCATACACTGCTTGTTTTATTTTAACTGCTCTGGTAGATGGTCAGTATTTTGTAGGTAGGATGTAAAGCTAAGTATATACTAGACTTTGGTCACAGAAAGCAAATTTTACCAATCAAATAGTGAAACAACATCAGGCTGCAGCTTTTTGTTTGGTAAAAGATCACTTCTGTTTTCTCTCAAGGTGCAGTAGGTTTGCATGGTGGGTCTCCAAGATAAGACTCGGCACTGAGGCCAACTGACCTTTTGCAAACTGGAGGAATGATCAACAGAGACAGCAAGGTTATGGTTTTGAGTATGGCTGTGACATCTCACCCTGCTAAGCTTAATAAGTCATGCAACCATTTTGTTGTTATTGTTCAAAATAAGAGAGTACTATATAGGAGAGTGTACCCCTTTTGATTCTGCCATGTGTATATATTCCAGTCTTTCATTTCATATGAACCAGAACCCAGTGTATGCTATTTGTCATCTCTAAATCTGTAATTTATATACAGGTACACTTAAGGAACATAACTCACTATTGTTACAATTTGCTTTAGAGAAAGTTGCAAATGAGAGCCCTCTTTTGCAAAATGACTTAATATGGGGCATTGTGTCTATTTATGATGCATGCAACATATTCATTATAATGAATGCAACATTAATACATCAATTTAGTGGAACTTAAAGTATTCTTTCAATGCATCTCTGATTTCTAAAGTGTCAGTGCGGTGTTACTATGTGGAAAATAAAGCAAAAACATTAATTTAAAAGGCGAGGAAAATCCCTGTTACACCACTGAGAGTAAGAAAATCATATACATCAATACAAGAGAACTGCTTGTTTCTGGTTTAGTTTCTATAGTACTTTCTCCATTCAGGCAATGTGTCAGAGTCTTTCATTGCTACAAAATAGAATTGAACACTGAAGAAAAGCTGCAAATTGAAAGAAAGATTTCAGAGACTGAAGAGTTGGTCAGATTTTGTTTTTCCTCTCCATTGCTTTCACACATGTTTATGGACTCACAGTTGGATTTCCTCAAACAGGAAATTCCACAGTAATTATCATTAGTGAGCTATAGTAACAACAGTCCCGTAAATCCACAGGCTCTTTTCAAAGTCCTTCCCTTTTGAAGAAAATAAAAGCTAATATGGGCCAAATTCTCATTTGCTGGGTTAGTGTCACTGAATTTAGCAGCAAACTGATTTACTCTGGCAAACCGTCCATACTCTTGTTTCAAACAAGCTTATTATGAGGCACAGAATAACAGCATGAGTAGTGTGGTATGACCCAACAAGTACCGCTGAAGTACTAGTGCTGTACAAATACATCTGTTGCTTTAGTAGATTATGTAAACAAAAAGCAAAGTCAGCCTGGCTGGTAATTCTTGGAGGACAGAGATAAGTAAGGATCAATGGAGAAAGGTTACAGACATGGGTTTTTCTGAGAAATACCTTCTGCAACCACAGGATTCAGAAACAAGCACATTGCCCAGCAGTGATCTACCCAGCCAAGACGTGGTCTCTCAATGCGTACCAGATCTTTCTAGAAAATGTATGACTTTTTTGACACAAGATATGAGAAACCCTGTCCCTCATGAAGATTTTAACAAAATACATAAAAAGATCTGGTTTTCAACCAAAGCGTGCAGTTTATACCTCTATCTAAATTCTGTAACCACTGCTGAAATATTTCAAAATCAAAGTTTTTTCATCATTTTCATCAGCCCTTGTCCAGAAACCTGTCCATGAGTTTCTTTCTACCACATCTTTGGCACCTATCTGAATTACATGTAAGGTGATGGTTTAAACTTTGCTTTCTGATATGAGTTCATTAACCAAAATTTGTTCCCAAGTTATGGACCAAGAAGATTGCTTAAGGTGATGAACTGCTTTGATGTGAACTGCTAACAAAGTTTTGCATCAGTTCACATCAAGAGCTCCTCTCAATAAGCACAACTTACAACTGTGAGTGCAGTTTCTGTATAATAGGACTTTATTATCAGTAGAACAGAACTGAAAACAGAGATCTTCCCAAATCAGTTTCCAATGCAAATAAAATGGCAAACTGTAGAATCAGCACATATGGCAGTAGATTTTTATTAATTGGTTAACAGCTCCAATAACATAGATGCCTACACATCAAAGTCATATAAACAGGGCTCAATCACCATATGGAACTAGACCAAGATGGTAATGGGCAACAAAGCAAGACAATCCTATTCGTGTTCCATATGGCTTCTGTTGACTTCTATCTATTATGCTGAAACTTCACTGTATGCTATCATGGAGTGTAGTGTTTTGCTTTTCAAAATGGATGTATAAAATTAGAAATAGCCAAAAATTACAGGGAATATATAAAGAGAACTTAAACTGTATTTTTTAATATTATTTCTTTTATGTATCAGTGTCATGCTTGCTTTAACCCTATTTACTTTTTCCTGTTTGATGAAGATGGTTCAGCTAAGTCTTACTCCACTACCAGGAAAGCCCCTTCTACACTAATGAAACTGGTCCTTCCGTTATAGCACAACTATTGCAATATTGAACCTTGGGAGAGAAACACAAAGTCTGCTGGCAGCAAATACCAGCTAAGGTATCTACATACCTTTCTTTATACACATTCCTTTATCTGCAGCATTCCAAGCATATAGCACAATGTAGATCATTTCCCTTTCTAGCAAGACAAATGGACTTAGATTTTTATTCCAATGAAAGGGCTAGAAACACATAGATACTCTGAGGAATTGATTTGGGAGAAACAAATCATTATTGTGAAAAGCCTCATGCTTTTCCTGCTTTCAGCTTGAATGGAAATATCATTTGGAGCTAATAATTAACAGTTTGGATTTTTCAGACAGATGTGCTAGGTACACATTTTGAAAATCAGACATAGAAGATGGCCCTTGCAGAGTGAATTGCCATTGAAATATAAGTTATTTTCCAAGTGACATGGAAAAGTTCAATCAAAGCACCGTAGCCTTCAGCTCCAAGACTCAGTGAGCAAGGGGAAGAGATGAGGAGAAAGCAGAAAGAATAGCCTTCCATCTAGTGGAAGCTTTGTTTTTTACTAGCTAATTCAGAAATGTTTGCAATTCCAACAGCAACACAGTCTAGTAACCGCCACTTGCAGAGCCCTTTGCTTCCATGTATTGTAGCATATAACTACAGATTGGGATGCTCCAGTGATACACAGTCCAGCCTCAAACCACTGCCTGGCCTTTCCTCACACACTCAAAACTCCTACTAAAGAGTCAGTGTTCAGGTCTAAATTATTTCAGAAGTGAGATGTGGGAAGAAAGTTATTGCCTTTATATTTTTTCCTAAAATACAAAAGTGATTTGAACTGCAACAACTGTTTGAACTTGGAACTTCCCTTCAGAAACTGAGAAGGGCCTAGATGCTGTCTGTTGAATCACATCTTTATACACTACCAGACATACGTCTCATGATGAGTGCTCCATCCCTGGCAGTGTTCAAGGCCAGGCTGGATGAAGCCTTGGGTGGGATGGTTTAGTGTGAGGTGTCCCTGCCCATGGCAGGGGGTTGGAACTAGATGATCTTGAGGTCCTTTCCAACCCAAACTAATCTATGATTCTATGATAGTTTAAGTGCTATTAACCACAGTTTCTGTTGTTGTGACTGAAGCGTTAGTGATTTGTTTAGCTGGACTAAAGCCAGTTTGATGTCTGGTGTCCAGCATGTGAGAAAAAGCAAATGAAAATGGGGCAGCTGCTGTTTGGGAATCCACTATCTTGCAAAATAAAGTGAGATGACAAAACTGGCAGCATCAGGAATGGCTGGTGGTGCAGAGTGGAGGAGGCACTATAGCAGCTAGTCCTGTTTCTCCATAAATAACTGCCTGCTTGAACAATCAACATTAGTGCCCTGCATGTAATTAATTTTGACTCAGATCTGATGCCACCTCTATGCTCAAGTCAGAAGAAGGTAGTGCTGCTTGTTTCCTCAGCGATCTTGTAAACCTGACGCGTCTGCCTGAAAAGGATGACCTCCGTCTGGCAAAGCACAAAAAAGAAACATGGTCTGCACCATAAAACACACACCAGTGGGATTTTAACTCTCTTCCATCAATGCCAGTCTTAGGAATAAAAGGCAGCTGAGAACTCGCATGCTTCATTTTCCTAAGCAGATTTATAAACCACAGCAGCACCCTAGCAGGTGCTGAGGTTTGAAGTCTCCCATTTGCTTTTTTTTTCCTCTGAGCAAAGGCAGCTGGTGAACTATAGGGAAATTACAAACTTTCTTTAAAAGGGCTTAATCCACCATCTGAAATTCATAGAAGCATTAAGTCATTATTCAAATGAAAAGCTGCTTTTAGCCATTAACATATTTTCGTCAATAACAAAAAAAGGAAGATGCTGATATGAGAGGAGATATGCGCATTCTTATTTATATGGTAATTGAACGGTCAGGGAGTTTGCCTGTTATTTTCCTAAGACATGGTATGCATCAATTAGAACTATGTTGCACTACACTTCTAATAGAACCTGGCACCATTAAGAAATCTTTTCTTCTTCCTGAGATGTGATGGGGAAAGAGGCATTGAAAATCAACCAATTTATGCAACCTACTTTGTAACATGATTGCTGGCTTTTGCCTTTCTACAGACAAAGCAAAATTAATAATTCTTGTCTGTAACAAGTGACAAGAGAATTATTTCTATCAAACCCATCCTAAATAGGAGTAAGAATATTGCTTCTCCTCCCATAAATTTGCATATTTAGAGTGTTCTTAGTAAAATCTGGCGAGTTGTAATTCAATGGCTCATATTCTTCATCAATCAGGCTTCTTTCAAGAGTGAAAATATTTTTAAAAGCCAGTGTACAACCGCAATTCTCTTCAGTCCAAGCAGCACATGTTGCAAATGACGGTGCAAAAAACTCTGGCTTCATTTAGATGGGTGGAGTTCCACTGATGCTGGTAGTGCTGCAGTTTGCCTGAGCTAGGTCCAAGAAGTTCAGCAAGCTCCTCTGCAAATGCATCATTAAGAAATAATTGTCAGTGCTGAAGAAACACCATGAAAAGACAACTCTTAGTGTTGTACATGTATATATAAATATAATATATATATTTACTGCCCTTGTTTCATTACTTGAGCCGACTTAAACACCAAGCAGCAGCTCCAGAGGAGCCATTCTTTACGTTGTACACTACCCTGTCCCTCAGTGTATGCAAATTTCTCAGGGCCTCACCAAAAAGACAAAGACAAGTTACTGTCCAGTGGTGTGGAATTATTAGTGTGTTTTGCTGAACATGGTTACACACGTCCCATTAGATTTCCTACCTATGAAGCCTCAGCCTCAAAAGGGACAAGTTAAGGTAAATACTTTAGTGCTATCAGGAACTACAGGGATCAAACCCATCATTTAGAAAAGGGTTTGAAAGGGTTGCTGTTGAGAAAATACGAACTGCTCACTAGAAATATCTAAAAGGTGAATTGCCTAAAATCTCAAAGTAGCATGTCTAGATAATAAAGATAACACAAAAGGACAAAGCTCAGATGTGCAGGCTGTCCAGCTCCCCTCTGCTCTGAATGAGTTTCTGGTGTCCCATGTGGAGGATACATCAAAGCATGAGCATGGAAGACAAATTGCATAAACACTATGCATGCTAAGCACAAGACTGGTCCCTAAACACAGACTGTAATTTTGCAGGGAAGAATAAAGTATCTTCCCAAAAATATTTGTGCTAAATCTGTATGATGCCTTTATCCTATCATACATTTTGGCCATGGATTATCTTTCTGCATGTGTAATTTGGAGAAAGTTTTAGATTAAGGAATAATTGGGGTAGGGTGGCAGTTCTGGTTTTCTAGTACATATGACAAATAATGCAGTATATACAAATCCCAGTGATGCTGTCATACAAGTTCTCAGATTTGGATCCCAATTGTAGAGCCCTAAAGTATATTCATTTTTCATTAAAAAAGGGGCAGGGGAGAATTTAGAAGACAAGAAGCATTAATAAACCAATGAAATATATGTACTTAAAGGTAAATAATATGAGTTGCCAAAGCAATGCTAGACAGTCTAATGATCTTGGAATGGCAGCTGAGAAAATGGGGAACGTGAGTGTGCAGTAAGCAGTTAGACTAGCATGGACAGTAACTATAATTTGTAAGAGAAATAAAAAAGCTAAGAATAAAAACCCAAGAAAAAGCTATACTGGACGCTGTGGTTTTGTAGGACAAGGTGCAGCAGAGGAAGTCGAGATATTTGCAGGTTGATTTAGAATGTCCAGAGTGGTTAAAGAACTCTGGTCTTAGCTGAACATGTGACAAATGGAGTTAGGACTTCCCATATGGATGAGGTAACCAGCCCATTAACAAGTGCCTATAGAAGATGGTGGTTCTACTAGGGCTCTTTGCCTTAAGAATAGGAAGTACAGAGTACATGCCCCAGCTTCAAAGGCTTATGGTATTTAACCTTTTTACATACCTGACTGGCAGAAATGCATCCTAAGAAAATGACATGTAATGACTTGCTGACACCAAAAAAACTTGTACTGCTTTAGCTGTATTGATAGACTTATTGCAGAACAACTGCCTATAGAAATTGAGTGCTGATCCAAATAGGAATAATGTATTCTGCCATTTTCACCAAGAATCAGGATTTCCACAAAAGTATTTAGGGTTATCAGGAAAATAGAAAACACTAGCTGCTATTCTGCCTCCCCTTCATTTTCTGAGGGAAATATGTTTGTTATATACACCCTCAAAAGATAGGGGCTATATGCAAAGACAGCGTTGGAGCTTAGAACAGAGCTGGATGTTAGAGCTGGATGTTAGAGCTGATGTACTGGAAATAAGCCTGCTGACAGCTAGTGCTCATCATGTTTGCAGGGGGAGGTGAGGAAGTGGCAGGAATATAAGAGCAGAGATTGTGGGCATCCACTGAAGCTTTGCATGGCTGAAAATTGTTCTTTATAACCAAAGAGCTTATGAGGAAGAAGCAGTTTCTGGACTAGAAAAATTATAGCAGTTACAGAGCCTGGCAGAGCAGTGCAGGGGCTACACTTTATTCCTAGGAAGACTTGAGAAATCAGTGGAAAATAACAGGGAGTCAGAGAAGACAAAATAATGCTATAGAAGACCTGAGTTCTGGAAACAAGGAATTTGTGCTTTTTCATGGAGTTTTCCATTTGTCATGCATACTTTCACTCTGAGCCCTTTCATGTACTCCTAGAAATCTGCCGAGACACAAGAAAATGGAACAGACCCTATTTTCCCACTTCACCCTTCTGCAAGAGATTTTTTCTGTCCCTTCTATTTTAACCCCAGGCTTTCCTAATGATTTATTTTTCTCATTCATCATGTATGCCGTTCTGCCTGCCTCTGGTACATTTATACATCTCATTGTGCTGCACACCTTACAGAATACAGAGGTTGCCAGAGTGACGATGCATATTTCAAGGAGGACAATAGAAGTCATTCATTTAAATAACACACCAAAACTTGTGCTGAATATTCCCAAACACATCAGTATTTGGCAGGTAATCATTCTCCTTGACAGCCTCTTCCTAAAGATGTACCAAGTAAAAACTATTCAGAATAGGCTGTAAATGCAAAACCGAGCTGTGTTTGAAAACCACCAAAGTTGAGGCAGCTTGATAACGTATAGTTTGGAGCTCCTGTAGTTATAAAACCCCATTGATCAATTTTTTGAATCCCTGGTCCCATTATAAATTCCACAAACAATATTCTTCTCCTGGATGTTAACATGCTGAGTGTAGCAAGGAATCAGTTTACAGAAGTCCCTATAGAGAGGGCAATGATATTACACACATCTGTTGTATTTTCAGAAGCATTATGCTGCCTTTTCTCTTCGGGGTTATTACTATGAACAACCACTGCACATGAAAAAGCCAAAAGCTGTTGTAAATAAAGCAGGAAAAAATTCAAGAAACATGTATAGAGCTTAGAAATTCCTTGAAAATCTCTGTACACAGAAACTTTCTCCAGAAAGTCCCAAAATTACAAGGAAAATTCTACATATTCTATAGATGGTATTACTCAGCCTCTGGGCTATAACCTTTTATTTCTTTATATGTATTGAAGAAACTCAAGCCTAGGGCTTCTCTGTGCTAGGATCTTCACAAGTGTAAAACAGAAGGGAACCAGGCTCCCATGAATTTACAATCTAAGTAACACACAGGAATCAAGCAGAAAAGCAGGAACAGCAGTGATACAGGCTATCTTAATAGAAGGTGTTCCAGAGAGTGCAGGCCAAGTACTATCTTCTAGCTTATCCCATCAAAAATCTCAAAACCAATAAAATTATGAGGGAGTAACTTAAAATATTTTTTTTGGCGCTTAAAGCAAGATTAATCTGTGTGTCATATTAATATTCCGTATCCTATATGCATGCCTGCATTTTAGTGTATGATAGCAGTTTATTTTTTTATTAAGGGTGATTCTAGCAATAAAGATAGCTGGAGTTTCCAGTGATAGCAGACAACAACAAATAGCTTTCCCAGTAGTTGAATAGTATGTCTGATGAAGATCTTTGCATCAGAAGAGACAGGATTTTGCAAATCCGCTTACTGCCATTAGAGGTAGTTTTAGAACCCCTTATACAGTGTCTTTAGAAGCTGTAAGCTAAATAAATTCCTTGGCACCTAGGGAAAAAGGCCAAACAAAAAGCAAGACTCCAAACTTGAGCAAATAAGCCTTTCACTTTGCACTAAAATCTCTAAGACTATGCAGATAATCAAGAATTGTATAGCAAACTTCAATTAGATTTTAATTCAAGATTTGCCTGGTAGGCTGTGATATTTTTCCTCATGTAACTTTACATTTGATCCATCCTTGCCAAAAAGAGAGGGAAATTTTGGGGCACAGTATATACTTCATACATTTCTGTTACATCTGTGTAAACCCACTGACCAATTAGGTGTTGCTGCTAAACAATATATGCACATTAAGTCCTCCACTTGGGATGATCAAAAGTCTCCAGATCCAGAAGCAGTGCTACAGCAGCTACTGCACAGGAACTCTATCAATAGAAGAGAATTGATACTTCAGAGTTGGTATTTTGCCATCTCAAACAGCCAAAGAGCCAGTGCCATGTGTGCTTCCACAGAGAGCAGCTGAAATCTAAATGGAAGTAACAAGCAGCTCACCAGTTGAAAGCTTAGGTCAAAACCAATGGCACTACCTGCTGGCTTTCTACGAATTGCTGCTATCCATTGCTGTAACCTGTTATCGGTCACCTTGAGAAAAGCACTGGAAGTTAAGAACAGACCAAAAGCCTACTTCAGTAATTAATCATCAGTTATATTTAGACAAAACCTCCTGTACTGAGTTCACCCATCTTTCAAGTAATTTAAGTAACTATGAACAGAAAGGGGTCTGTAATTATTTAAATCTGAAGTGCATCCATCCTTCATATGTTACATAGATTCTAGTGAAATATTTGGCTTGTTCTGTACATTTATGTTAATGCTTTGTCTCTCATTAAGGTGAAGATCCCCAAGTCTCTGAATCTTTTTCCATGCTTAAGACGAAATGTGATTTGCTGAGCACTCCGTAGTTTGTAGGAGAGGGCACACAGGGCTCGAAATGAGCATTTGGCAAGAGAAGAATGTGCTATCTTTTCCATACTATCAATTTCATTTAGCTTTGTTATTTTTTGGCAAGACACAGGCATAGTTGAAGTGACTTGTCCCAGTATGTAAAACATTAATCTCTGTTCATATATTGATGTTCTAAGGATATTTGTTGTGCAAAGTAATATTTAAAAATAGAGAATTGAGTACAATGAAAGCCAACATTATTCTGAAACCTATTTAAGAACAGCAAATTTCTTTGCTGGAACTCATAATGCATTATTACTGCGATCAAAAGTTAAAGGAGGTTTTCTGATGACTTTGCAAATGCCTCTGGCAGATGTGAGAGGTTGTACAAAGATGTTGCATGAAGTGTCATTACAAATAGAGTGATTCTTAAACACTGGAGACTGTCAATTGCCCTCACGTAAAGTGAACGAAGCCAAGTTACGCCAATTAGTGCTACTAGTAACATCCTCAGCTGGCTTAAAGTTTTTAAATGAACATTAGGATAGCGGTACCTAACAAGCAGTCTGGGAAAGATCCTTACCTTGCAAAGTACTCGGCAGGGCACATTTATAACCCACTTGGCTAAACAGACAAGGTGATGGCAAGTATCAGCTCTGTGATCGTTACTTTTTCCTCTTGTGGGTTTACTCTGGAGGTGAAGTGGTATATGGAAATCAAAGCAACAAAGAAAGGGAACTCTGGAGAAATAAGTATTAGGAGAATAGGAGATAGGGTTTGAGCAACAGCCAGGTAGCATGAGATGAGAGAAACTTGAGCAAGAGCTGTTAGGTGTTTGTGGGCTCCTGCTTTCCCTATTTCTGTTCATTGAAAGTGCTGCCTGGCTCTCGCCTCTACTGTTTCAACACCACCACCACATGGTTGAAGGGGGGGACTGTTGATTCAAATTACTGCCAAGTGCTCCGATGGTAGCTGGATGGAATTCTGCTCGATGGAGAGAGGTGGCACCGCTCATGCTGTGCTTACCCCACACCTTTCAGAGCAGTTGCAGAAGACAGTAATAGAGGGATTGCTGTAATGCTGCTAAAGTCTCACTCTAACATTGGAGTAACAACCTCCAATGTAAAGACTACTCTTGTGCCATCCAGACTGTCTGCATTTTACTCTATCATAGAATTATAGAATGGTTTGGGTTGGAAAGGACCTTAAGATCATCTAGTTCCAACCCCCCTGCCATGGGCAGGGACACCTCACACTAAACCATCCCACCCAAGGCTTCATCCAACCTGGCCTTGAACACTGCCAGGGATGGAGCACTCACAACCTCCCTGGGCAACCGATTCCAGTGCCTCACCACCCTAACAGGAAAGAATTTCCTCCTTATATCCAGTCTAAACTTCCCCTGCTTAAGTTTTAACCCATTACCCCTTGTCCTGTCACTACAGTCCTTGATGAAGAGTCCCTCCCCAGCATCTCTATAGGCATGTGGCAGGTGGCCTCAGTACTGCAAGGTAGAAACCATCGCTCAAAATTAAATAGCCTTCACTGGCATCTCGCTGGACTGAGCTCAATTTTGCTTTATAGGAAACAAAGCCAGATGAAATTAGAAGTCAAGCAGATCTTGGCCTCCAGCATAATCAAATAAAATAGACTACATGTAGCCCATCCTACAGTGGGGCCAGTAAAAACAAAAGTGTCAATCAGATGTTAAAGTAATACATGAAGAAGCAATCTCCAAAACTGAATTAAGAAGTTAACGCATGTGTTTCCAGGCGTGGGAGTAACAGGTTTCACTAAGTAGTCCTGAATTTCCAGGGAAGCCCTGGAATTCAACCAGATCTCAATTTTCTAACCACATTCCCCATAAAACCACACAGCATTAATAAAAAAGTGAAGTAATAACAACATTTGTACTGCACCTTACATCTCAAGATCTAAAATCCACCATCTAAAATTCTAACATGTTAATAGCTTTTTTATGCCTTAAAAATGTAGTTTGTTTTGTGTCACTATTATCTATTTCAGAACACTCGAACATTAATTGAAGATTCTTTCTGTTAATTCATATGACATTATCAAATTATGCCTGGTCTGAGGTTATTTCAATACACGAAATTCTGCTTTAGCTTTTTGAGTAAATCTGCCTCTGTGCAAGATCCACTAGGTGAATGTAGAGTTAATATATTGAGCTGCTACCAACCAACAGCATGCAGAGAACATCACTGTGGCAGTGAGTATTGCTTAAAGCCCAACATATGAATTTTAAACCACCACACAATTCTGTCCATGTCAGGTGTCAAAGCAACAAACTGGAAATCCAAAGTCTGACATGCATTAACAGCCTGTACTCTTTCTTTTGGGGTGTGTGGATGAACTGCAATCACTGCTATTTGCTTGGAGAAGAGGAAAAATAATCTGCTGCTCCCAGCACTGCAGCTCATTGAATTTCCTCTCACACGCATGCATTCACATACCCCAACCTGACAAAGGAGAGTTAACACTCTATTTATTAAACAAAAAGATAAGGACAATTGAACTGATCTCAGTGTTTAAATACACCATAATGTTTCCATGTCTATAAATCTTGTAAAACAAAGCTGAAAAAAATTAACAGCGCTGAATTCAGCTGTTTACACTGAGGCTAAAAACCCCTCAGCTGGTATTTCCTGAATGCAAGGTCAAAAGCTCTGTGGCTTTGGAGGAGGAAAAAACTTGCAGGAGTGGGAAGGAAGCATCATTTAGTTGCAAGACAAGAATATATAGAAAACATTTTTCTAGTAGGGAAAAGAAAACCCAAAACTATTTATAACAACCTGTGTTATAAATATATAAACTGGATCCTTCTGTTCTAATTTTCTTCTCAGCTTTTTGCTGCTGTGCTTTTAGCTTTCCTGTCTGTAGCCAGGCCTCAATACTGCAGTGAAATCCAGACTCCAGCTTAGCCTCAGGCTTTTCACTCTTCCGTGTCTCAGTTAAATTACCATCGACCAAGATGTATGATTTAAAAAAGATTCAGTCAAACCTGTGCAAAAGGCTGCCTGTGTGCTTATTTTGTCTTATTTTAGTTCAACTGATATAACAACAGTTTTGCTCAATTTGTCCTGGTCTGGCATAAACTAGACTAATAAAGTACAGCCAAAATCAGAATTCTAAGTGTTAGGAAAAATTACACACTTTGAACAGTAAAATTTTCCTTCTGGTCTACAAGGCTTTGATTAAAAGATACTAACGGAAGAGTTGGGTCTGTGTTATAAACAACAGCAAACAGCAAAAAAGTCTATAGAAAAGCTGGTTAGAGGTAGAAAACAGTCTCAAATACAGTGCCTCTTGAAGGTGAAGAAATCTGCATGAGTAACAACAGGCTATTCCTTTTGCTATTCTTTTCAGTGCTGTAGCATCTTTGAGATTTCCTTAATGCTCTGTAGTGATTAGGGAAACATGCCCTCCCATCACCTACCACCAGCCAAGTGTTATGTATCCTGGAGGACAAGCTCCACAGTAATGCAAATACAAAGAGCATTCATGGCCTCACTGAAATACATCATTTAGGCCAAAGAAGTTGAACATCTGCACATGCCTTGACATTTTAAAAAATATTCTTTCAATGTGGAAAAATGAAATTGGTGCCATCCCCTTTGTTACAGCAGTAATTCCACAGCAGTATTGTGTGGTTGGTCTCCTTCTTTCTTTCTTTCTCTCCTGGGGGTAAAACAAAACAATTATCAAAGTTAGGAGAATTTCTGTTAATTTCCTCTCTGGAGAGATTCCCTGATTTGCCGTTTACATTCTTTTTTTCTGCAGGTAATACATGGTGAAGGCCAGTACTGAAGAATACATACACGCCTTTGTGCTTCCCGCAAGATGAACACAGATACCACATCCATTTCAAATCAGAGGATTTATCTATTTCCTTTCAGGAGACAGAGAGATACCAAAGGCAAAGAATTACCTAACAAAGTTCTGAACGCAGTTGGACTCAATGATCTTAAAGGTCTTTTCCAACCTAAATGGTTCTATGACTCTAAAATAGAAAACTTTTTCTGCTTCTTAAAGGTGAAGTGAGAGAAGTATAACTAGAGATAGAAGGTGATTGCATCTTTCCTGCTTTGGTGATGAAAGAAAGGTACAGCTTAAGAAGTTTTCTGGAGACGGAGAAGCATATTAAGAGAGAGAAATATTTCTTTACAAAAAGCCACAACACAAAGATCAAAAACAGGCCTGCCACTTAGAAAACAATAAGAATGATTCCATAGAGGCAGGCAGCACTGGAGCATTGTCCTTTGAATAGACTATTGGATGCTTATGTTAGTGCTGGCATGTTACTAGTGCTACTTAGGTGAAATGAATTAATGGAGTAAAGGACAAAGTTTCCTAAGTTTCACCTCTGGTCTGAGCTTCTTGCACAGTTCTTTGCACAAACATCACAGAACGGGATTTTCTTCCTCTGCACAGTGGCCATTTAAATCCTGCTGGTTTCAAGAGAACCAGCACAGGATGAAGCCCAAATCTTTTTGAAACTTCCATCATTATATGCTCTGGTTCATGACTGAAGAAAAGCATAAAATGTATTTTTTTTTTTTTTCTTCTAGATGTTGTACTGTCCATTCAGACTCAAGGCAGGGGTTTCATTTGGTAGTTTTTTGTGAAAATACCTCCCACCCTAACATGTCGATTTACTTTCTACTCTTAACAGAGCAGCATAACCCAACACTATGTGAAAATTTGGTTTGAACCCATTTCTGTTTCTGCTTGTGCTTTCTCAAAGGATAACTTCAGCCCACAACTGCCACGTTTTCTGTACTTCTGATGATTCATCTGACCATTTGGAGAAGCCTAACAGCTCTGAATAGAAGGTAAACGGCTGGTAAGTCAATTTATTGTTTCCATGCACAGTAAATAGTCACTTGCCTCACCTACAAAAGTCAAGTTGGCTATAGCATCTGAAAGCTTTGGCTCAGGGACTAAGTAATCAGTATGATAGCAACTGGATAATTAAAACATATTGAATATAATCTCTTTTGGCATCAATCCAGATATAGAAGGAAACAGTCTATATCAGGAGAGCCACGACCAACAGTTACTGAAACCACCTCAGCAGGGAGGTCAAAGGGAAAAAAAGGTCTCTCGCACTATGTTAGACTGATAGAATTCGGGCAGTGGAAGTGAGCTTGCCACTATGCTTGTCCTCCTTGGATAGAAACTTAAGTTTGCTTCTTCCTCCCAAAGGGCAGAATTCACACCATGGGAAAAAAAAAACCCAAGCCAAAAAACACGACAAAACCCCCCATATCCTTGAAATGATTGTCAGCAAGTTCTCTGTGATTGGTTGTTTGGCATTTAATATAATGCTGATGGAAAATAATTTCCCCTTCCCAGTCACTGTCAAAAGTCACTAAGCCTTTTTTACAGTGTTTTCTACTGCTACAAAAAAGTCTGTGCGCAAGAGACGTCCTTACACAAGGATAATCTCAACACATGGTACTTTGCTGCCAAATATTTAGAGCAATGGAGAAAGGGCTGCGTAGCACATAGCAAGAGACAATCCAAAAGGGAATCAGAATTTGATATTCTCTCTCCCTCCCTGCAGTCTGTCTCCCACATTGTCACTTCTTGACAGTGTTATTTATCTTTATAGAGAGCTTTTCATTTTGTGCAGACGAATGCCCAGAGACAAGCACCAGTGATCTCAGGGCAAAAGGCACCAGGCATCATCATTTAACAGCTAGAAATACCATGACATTGTTCTGTAGCTGGAAGTAAATGAGTCAGCACGTGACAGTGTGCATCTCAAAGCCACACCTGTGCAGCTGAAGCCTGAGAAATAGGGGAAGGTCTCTAGAGAGCATGGCATGTGTGGGTGCTTGATAATACTCACCAAAGTATAGTATGAGACAGAACACGCAAAAGGGTAATGCTTTTTTTCTTAACATGGTAGCTATTGAATGCCATATCCTCTCCGTTCTGAAGCACCTTGGCTTCTGGTGAAACCTTAACAATTTCAGTATTAAGTCAAAATAAACCCCACAAAATCAACCAACCAAAAAGAACCCCCCAAAAACTGCCACCAAATACAACACCCTCCCCTCCACCGCCAAAAAAAGGGGGGTGGGGGGTGGGAAAGGAGTGAAGGGCAATTCCAACTTGTTAGAAAGCTTGGAAAAGGGGAAAAGAGTCCTTGCAAGAGAATGGAAGAAGAAAATGGTATGGGAGAGGCTCTAAGGCTCCAAACAGAAATGAGCTCCATGCATCAGCCCTCATACATGGGCATACTGCACCCTAAAACTTCTCAGATTGTGAGCAAAAGGCTAAAGAAAGAAATGATGGAGAAGAACAACAGAAGGAAATAATATCAAATGGTTTTGGAGGTTAGCTGCTGTGTAACTCCCTTGTCCAAAGGTGATTTTGGTTTTAGTCTTCACATGGCTTTTTAGGAAACATTTGCTCTCAGTAATTATGGCTTATTTTAGCATGCTGATTTTTTAGAGATATTTTTGCAGTAAAGTGGGTTATGTAGAAAGATCTGGAGGAGAGATGTGTGGCTTTATAGATCCTCCATCTCATTTTGGTTTGCACTGCGATCCCACAGAGCCCACCACAATCTCATAGGGTGTCTCTTGTCCTCCTTCCCCTTCTTGCTTCACTGCAGAAAGCTTATCCTTCAAGAATGACCTAGAAAGACCTTTGACTGTTTCTGGTGACACCCCTGTCTTGTGAAAGTACAGCTATTAGCAGAGTAGGATGCTGACTGAGAGGAAGGGATGCTTTGGAGAAATGTGGTTGGAGAAACTCCTCCCAGAATCCACACCTGTCTGCAGCTGGTGTTCCTGACTCAAACAAAATGCGGACAGACATACATATTTCTCCTAATTAACAGCCAGTTTGCTTTTACAAAGCCTTTCATGGTACTACCCGGCCCCCGCCAGATATGATAAACGCTGAGCGTATGATAAAAAAAAGTGTTTTCTTTTCTGATTTAAGAACCAGATTATGAGATTGAAGAGCTTTGAGCCAGTACTGCTGAGGAACACAAATGATTTGTTAGTCAGATTCTTAGAGGGGGAAAACACAGCCAAGCCCTTCATTGAGCACATGACATTTTAGAAGGCTCTGAAGACCAAAGAGATGAGAAATCAAGTTACACATCTTGTTCCTCCCCCATATTCAGCCATCAGACACTGACCAGCTCCTGCTTCAAAACAGCCTTCACATCTGTAAAGAGAAAATAAAGCATTCTGCTGGCTTTACCCACACGTCTCCTCTCTATTAATGCTCAGTTGAAGTGGAGAAATGAGATCAAACCCCTGCAGATCAGAAACCCTAGAAAAATCCAACCTGAGAGTTATGTGCTCCACTCCAGATGAAAAATAAGCAATAATGCCACTCTGCTCCCTCTTGGTGTCTGAAAATCTCAACATAAAGTCTGATCTTCTGTGCATAGCTTTAGGTTCACAGCATGCTCCTGCTCCAACGCTTTTGGAGTGCCTTACTTCCACTTGATATTCTATCCCTGTTTGCATTTCTGGTATCTGGCTGCACAAAGTCCATCGAAGGGAGTTTAATTTGATGTTCCTGCTATGCTTTCCTTGTAAGGTCATGGATTAAATACCACTATCCTTGTCCATTACAAGCCCTTTACTTCCAGTTCACAAGGTTAAGGAAATTACAGGCTGTTATTTAGTCCAGTGTACAGCAAGCGCTTGTAGTTATTTGTACTTTTTCAAGTGCTTTCCAGAAAAATCCTGTTGCAAATTCCCTTGGAGGTACAAAGCAAGATGGCTTTCATGGCACCACACAATTCCATGCATCCTAATAACTGACCTTTATGACCAGGTCACTTAACCACAGTGCCTGTGTCAAGCATTCATCACATTTCTACAAGTTCTATTTCACACGTTACTCCGAACTTATGCTGGCTGTAAAAAGGAAGGCCTTCATGGGAAAGTATGATGTCACCTCCTGAACTGAAACTGTTAAAAACTGCCACTCCAGCCTGCTGAAAGCCATTTGTGAAAGGCTTCATCCTGTACTCTTCCTAGTTGTCCTCGTGTGCCACAGGGCAGAAAAGAGCCTGAAAAGGCTACCTGCAAAGTGAAGGGGCCACTTCAGGTTTGGACCATTTTGCTTGACCCTGAGTGCAGAAATAGTGCGGGCAATAGCCAAGGTGCCCAGACACTGCAAACATGTGGAGCTGGGAGAAGTATATGGCACCACCTGATGCGGCTATTATCTTGACGTGAGCCTTCAGCACAGGTGGAAAAAATAAGGACTTGCAAAAGGGTAGAGGGCTAAGATCTGGTTTTCTAAGAATGAGGCTCTCTCCACTGAGGGGAGCTCTGTGCAGTTCCCTTACAAGTGTCCTCAGGCTTTAACTTCTTGGTCTCATTTGTGTTTCCCAGCTCTCTGCTTCATACCTGCGCCAGAAGGACTGTGTGCTCGCTGGACTATGAAATGATCTGCTCAATCATTAATTTAGATAAGTTCTTTTTATGGCCTCAGACAAGCCCTTGAGCTTCTGGATCATTTGTGCTGGTTACCTAAGAAGAATAATAGATACTCCCAAAGGACATGAGTAATAACACAGTCTGCCTAGGCCACAAGAATGCTGTCCCAGGTTACCTGTAAATACTGTAAAATGACAGAAGAGATCTACACCTACGCTTGCCTTCACCTATACTTTCTTTCCCCTCATGCCTAAAGATTTAAAAACCCTGAGCACAATATTCACCTTCACAGTATATAAATGTGTTGATCCAACAATGTCAGCAAGTTAAATGTAGCTTTGTCTTTTAAACTAGGTGTGCAAACCAAAACAGCTACTATGCATTTTAATATATTACCACACTAATGGCATATAAATAAAAGCACAAAACCTATTATCTCAAGCTCTTAATATATATATCAAATTCAGGCTTTTGAATTTAATATGTATATATAAATATACATATTAAATTCAAGCTTTTGTCGGACAAATATCATAGACCTTTCTTTGTAATGCAGGCGGAATAACAGCATAGAGCTTTTATCAACAATAAACTGTTAAACCTGCTTGCAAGCACAACTGAATCATCCTAAGCATCCATGAAAATGACTGAAAAGTTACATCAAAGAATTTCAAACAATCACAGCCATTTGTCAACTTATAAAACTGGGTTACTTCCTACCTATATTGAGGATATATTTTTAAGATACAGATTCTTTCTGAACCCAGCATTTCCTTAGGGCATCTTAAATTACAGCTCAACAATGACTACAAAGCTTAACTTCCATGTTCCCACAATATATCTGGTTTTCAGTGAAATAAATACATACTCTGCCTTATTTCTTAAAATAACGGTGCTGGACTGTATTGTACAGGTAATCATTCCTGCATTCTCTATACATACAAGTATTCCACTGACTTTTATTGAAGTTCTTTTTTAATTTAGTCAGGGTCTTGGGGCACAGTGATAAAGCAATGAATATGTCTTACTAGACATGAGTTAAGCGCCTCAGTCTGAACTTGTTTTAAAGTCTGCCTTGCCTTAAGACCAGCTACAAGTGAGCTAAACAACTAGATGCAATTCCTCCTTTTGAATGCTCTGTGAATGGGTGTCCCTTAGCTGTGTTGGCCCACTGCACCACCTGAAGCAAACCAAAGGTATTCTCATGATTTCAGTGCCGCCTCTTCTCCCATGCCCACAGCTGTACTAATTCTGTGCAAGTAGCCTTACATCTTCCTCATATCTCAGAAAAGCCACCAAGGTGGCTCATCAATCATAGACTTGTTTAGGTTGGAAAAGACCTTTCAGGTCATCGAGTCCAACTGTTACCCCAGCACTGCCAAATCCACCATTAAACCATGTCCCTAAGTGCCACATCTGCAGATCTTTTACAGACCTCCAGGGATGGGGACTCAACCACTTCCCTGGGCAGCCTGTTCCAGTGCTTGATAACCCTTCCAGTAAAGACATTTTTCCTACAATGCTGAGGTTTTCGTCATCATTAAGGTTTTGCTCAGCATTTCAGGGTCTTTGATGGTGACCGCATTCTCTGAAAGGTTCTGAGTTAATATCACAGATTTCAGACACAAGCAATCAAGTTAATACTCATGAGAGGAGCAGTGTCACCAGAGGAAAATGGGTCGTATTTCGTGCTGAGCTGTGCAGTATGAGCAGGGTGCAGATGAGATGGGAAGATACGGAAAGCCCAGCCTAGATGCCCAGAAGCAGAGAACACAGCTCTGGCACAGGCACACCGAAAGAAAGAAGACTGAGCACTTGGCTGAAATGCTGTGCCAGGCAGAAAGCTCCATACAGACCACTGAGCCTCACATACACCATTAGTAGGTACAGAACAATGCGTTTCAAGTAAAGATATTGTGAAATGGAGAAGTCAGCTGCCTCATGGCTACATTTTACCTCCACTGCTTACAGGAAATACATGCCATTTGAACCCAGGGAAAGCAGGGGAGGCTGCCTCTCAGAGGCAAGGTGCTCCCGAGCTTATTGACAGTATTGTGCACCCTGAAAACCTCACACACAGAAAGGAACAAGAGACTGCCTTGCTCAGGATACCCTGGCCCTCAGCTCTTGACTCCATGCCAGCCTCTGTGTACCCTGCCCATTTACTCTGCTTGGGACCTGTGGAGGAGGCTGGAGGGCCTTCCCTAGACACCTTGATGTGCCAGAGAAATGCCTAAACTGTGGCTTTCAGGTGAACAGTAGGATACAAACTGTACTAGGCAAGAAAAAGTATATTGAAGGATGTTGGCGGAAGTTAGAATGGGGCCATATCCTCTGTTGGATTATGATAGATTTGAGCAAGGCAGCCGATTGAAAGTCACCACAGAGAGTCATGGTCTACAGGAAGCTTGCAACAACTGAATAGCACCAAAGCAAGACAAAGAAGGATCTAACTGACTGGATGACCAGAGATCTCCAGTATAAGCACAAGCTGTGGCAGGTCAGGTTTGGGGAAGCTCCCACCAAGACCTCAGAGGAAACCTACTGGTGGACCTGGACACTGATGGTAGAGGTCCCTGCCTTGCAGAGTACCTGAGGCAGAGTTGCTGTGTGGGAACCCAGGTCCAAATCTGCAGGAGGTTCATCTGATCTCTCTGCAGAGCTGGATCTTGTAGTTATTGAGCTTCGGCAGCCCTATGGGAGTGCCCCATTTCAGGCTGCTGGCTCCTGAGCTGGGGTATTGTGAAGACATCAGCAACTCCAGGCATGCCTAGGGTTAGAAAGCTGATGTGTGTTATGAAAGCAAGACAGATATTGCAAGAGCTATTTGGTCCAGCTCATTAAAAAGCCTTCTACATCCCAGCTCTCCACATCTCAGGAGATGGCCCTGCTGTGCTGGCTGTGTTGGGCAGCCTGAACTCTGCCTTTCTGCTGCTATCCTGCTATCCTTCTTCTCACCAATGTCTTTCAAAAGAGCAATTAGTTCTCCAAGCTGCTCAAGCTTCTCACCTTCACTGTGAGATGAGAGACCATGGAAGGGGTGTTCTGAAATGCCACACAGCACCTTTTGCCCAACTCATCTCCATACTGTGCATGGCTGAGTATGCCACAGGAACCAGGTCCTGGGGAAATAAAAGGGTGCTATGGTTGTCAGGTTTCTCAGTTCCCATCAGCCCTCAAATCATAGAATCATAAAATGGTTTAGGTTGGAAGGGACCTTAAAGCTCATCTTGTTCCAGCCTCCCGGACATGGGCAGGGACACCTTCCACTCAACCAGGATGCCCAAAGCCCTGTCCAACCTGTGGATGGGGCAGACACAGCCTCTCTGGCCAACCTGTTCCAGTGCCTCACCACCCTCAAAATGAAGACATGAGTTTGATCAAAGACTGATTACCTTGTAGCAAGCTCAGCATATTGCTGCTATTCTCTCAGAGGGACTTTGGAAAGTGAGAACACAAGGCATTTATATAAAGAGCTGTCTCTGCTCTCAGATGCTGCATTGCTTCCAGATGCATTTATTTGGAGCAATGGTGCAATCCAGTGGCCAGTTGGGATAGTAGCACAATAATATTGTAAAAGCTCTTCTCCACTGCAAAACCGGGAAGCACCTAAAGGGAGCTGTGATGCCACTAAGACCGCAGGGAAGCAGTGATGCATGTCGATCAGCAATCTTAAGATGTACAGGAGATCCATGTTTCTTGGTAAGGCTCAGGAACAAGCTGTTGGAATCAATAAATGGAGCTGTTTTTCTTTAGGGGCAGTAAGGCCCACCCTCAGAAAACTGTACAACCCTCCCTAACACTTTTTCCTGAATATCATTTCCCTGTGGTGCCAAACACAGGTGCTGTGCATGCTGACACCAGGACATAGAAATCCTGCAGGAACAGGCTATAGAAAACCTTAGTCTGTAGGCTGACTGCTACCCAGCCAGTTGTGAGGAAGGATCTCCCCTCTGAGAGTTGCCTTTAGACTCCTGACCTGGGAAACATCGGCTTGTGGCAGTGATCTGAACAAACCTTGCACTGTGCATCCCTCCTGAAAACCTCCGCTGGAAGGGGGAGCGTTTATGCTGAGTAGACTCCTTATTCTGTGTAGTTTTTACACATGCTTTGGCCTGGAGAAGAGAGGGGAGGAGGTGTTGCTGGGGGAAGCAGTTCACCACTTCTGACCATGTAAGGGAGAAATCGTCTTCTGCAAGCCAGGCTACAACACAAGTACCTCCAAGGAGCTGCTCAGCTCTGGTGCATCTCCTTGCCAGCTTCACCTCCCTCATCAACAGGCTTCTTGGTCATACCAAAAGGAGCCTAAGAATTAGATCTCGAAGCCCAGGAAGAGTGTTCTGGTGTTTTCCTTTGTAGCTTGTAGAGTCAACAAGATTGGTCTGAGAGGCAACAGCAATCAGATTAACTAGGGGAAAGTGAAATTCCAATGTAAAGAGTAAACAGCATCACCACTGTAAGTCAGTGCTGTTTACAGTTACGTTTCCCTTCTTGAACACACAGCCTGGCCACTGGCACGCTGCCGAGGGATCATCTCCTTACATGAACACAGTGGTCAGCTTTTGTCAGAGTATCACAATTGAGCAGGCTGGCAGGGCTTCTGCACAAAAGAAGAAATAAAACAGTATAGCCATCTGTATTGGAAAAGACAGAGGGATAATCCTGGCATGTGCAAAGAGCAGAAAAGCAGGAATTCGTGTTTGATTTAAAACACCCTCTGCGAAAAACAAACAAGTAAAGAACCCACCCACCACACACATAAATTGCTAAGATCTACTTAACCAGTAAGAGGAAAAAAATATGACAGTTTCAAAAGTAAGGGGGGGAAAAAACCAAACCTGTATCTTTGTATGTATAAGACTGTTTAGCAGTGACTAGGTGCTATATTTGAATACTCCTACAACCTGACCCAAGACTGACACTTTCGCTGCAAGTGTTTAAAATGAAGCATTTGAACTGCAGCATTATCAGCCAAGAACCCCCCATACAGGGCATTTAAGGAAAAACTCTTGGAAGATGCAAAAGGCAGGGCATCAGACTAGTTCTTCAGGATGAGCAAATCAAGTGAGTCTTGCTGACAGAAAGTTGGATTCACTTGGCTCTGCACAGTAACCATGTGCTTGGTCCTTTGGGACTGCACATGCAAACATGATGTGCAGTTTCTTTCCCTGCTAAGCATGGTGTCAGTTTTTCTGCTTCTTCATCATTTGCCAGCTCTAGACTGACAGAGCAAGCTCCTCAGCTGCTCTGAATGCTTGCAGTCTCTGGTTGCAGAAAGATCTGTGGTGCTCCATGGATGAGCTTAGTTAAAGTATCTGGATGGATCTGTACAGTATGGATGCATCTATAGTATCTTTCAGAGCTTGACACATGCAAAACCAGTTCCAAAATCTTGGAGCAGTTTGTAAATAACCAATAATTACTTGCTTTTAGAAGCCAAAGGAAAAGAGGAGGCAGGGGGACTAGCGCTGCCACAGATACGTTTATCTGTGTCTAGACCTGACAGTGCAAAACTCCAAATGCCACCTTGGGTCTTGGCAACCAAATGCCATTTTCTGTATAAATAGAGTCCTTGGTGTTTGACCCAAGGAGGGGAGAAGTCGATCTGGAAAAGCACTAACGTCCCAAGCTTGTTTTTCCTTGGCTATGTTCGTCATATCCCAGGGAGTGCAGCTGATTGCCTTCCCCCTCGCTGCGCACAGCAGCACCTGGAGAGTTGCAGGAAGGTTTGTGCAACAAAGCCTTTTCTTCCTCCTCTCAGTCAACCTGCCCTGGTTATCTGGACCTCTCCTCAGAAAGCTTTTATCCACTTGAGTACTGCCCGGCTTGCCAGCAGTACAATGTACTCGACTGCCACCACTCCTCACTCCGGGAGCGGGTGACACAAAAGGCAGTTAAAAATAATTTTAAAAGCAGTTTTACCAAAGGCTGGGAACATTCGTGTGGCAAATCAGAACTGAAACTGAACCAGTGGAACTGAACAGGTTTTCCACTCTTACCCTGACAAACGCCTCCCCTCACAAGCCTTACAAAAGTCTCTGCTCAGAGCTGTGCACAGCCTTTTCCTTCAGAATAATTTCTGTTCACTCTCTTCCCCCAGGGAGGCTTGAACAAGGCTTAAGAATAGGGAAATCACAAAGCTGCTGGCACAGAGGTGGGGCGAGACCTTTGCTGCGTTGGAAGTTGGTTCAGTTTTGCCTTTAAATAGGTTACATCTTTCACCTGCACTCACATGCCATTCTGCTCCCAACTTTTAGGTATAGCATTTCCATTTCTACTATTACTACTCTATCTTACTGTGCAAAGAGGTTGCCTGTGGATACCCCAAGAGGTTACCAAGTTCTCCAGCCTTCTGCAGTGTGGTACCATCCAAGACAACTGTTTAAGAAGGAAGTAGCTTAATAATTCACAGTAAATAATAAGAGTATTTATGAGAGAGAGACATTGTCGCAGAGAACTAGGGAATGCAAGTACCATATCTGTATTTTAACATAACCCTGAGGGTATTATCCAAACACTTACAAACTAGCAACCTTTACATCTGTATCTGGGGAAAAAAACAGTTTAAGCGATCATGAAGAACAGAGCATTACGATCCCAATTTTCCACAAAACTATCTCAAGTGGAAAGATAAATTTTCCTCTTTGGAAATCAAGCCTAATACCTTCCAGTTTTTTGATTGAAAGAGATGGATGAAGTATGAAGGAGAGATATTTGCTCCTGGGGATTACTAAGTATATTCAGGACAGAACATGAAGCATTTCAGAGGGATCTAAAATATTTAGACTAATGGGCAGTAAGAAGCTTGATGCTGATAAGAACCAAGTAACAAAGGCTGAGGGGAAAAACCCCACAAGGTGCTCAGAGCTCACAGAGTATTAGAGGTAACATCAGCTAAAGAAACAGCCCAGTGTCACTGTAAACATGTGAGCAAAGATTGCTGCTGAGGAGAAAAGCCAAACAAGGCATGTAGGCAGATAGGGAATGGATCGTAAATAAGAATTAATTATCATGTATAGACCTAAATGAGTGATGCAGCTAAATTAAAAGAATATGATTGCAACAAAGTTAAATACACAGGAATTAGGGTTGTGTTGCCAATATTTGTTCAGTCATTCTGTAATACACTGCCTCCTCTCCTCTTGTCATGCATGCTTTATCACAAAACCTTCAAGCAACAGACAATCCACTCGGCAATTTAAAACGTAGGAAAGACAGATAAGAACATTATCCCCATGTTCTGAAGAGGTATAGAGCTATTAAGTGACTTAAATCTATGCAAAAAGCCTGTGGAGGACATGGAATTAAGCCATCTCAGTTTCTGAGTTACAGCGCACCAACCTGCTCCTAAGACTGATCTTCACTGTGAAGACAACAGTACCCTAAGAACTCCCTTCAAATCCTGATTTCCAAACCCAGAGTTCAGAGGGCTAGGACTTACTTTATAAGTCACGGAATAATTAGGAACTAAATATATTCTGAAACAGTTAGCAACCTGAAGGTGAAAATGCTGACACAAACCCTCAGTAACAGAAATGCAACTTTAGCCTCCAATACCTAATTATACAAAGGTAACTAGCAAAAACCTCTGGCAGGTTATTACCCCAGCAGTCCCATGGCTGTTCACACACCCAGTTTTCCCTTCCCTCTCTCCTCTGGCTTTGGCAGGGCATCCTGGCAGTTCCCCTCTCCGGTAGGCAATGCTGCTAGAAGCAGGCGAGCAGCCAACTTGCTAATCCAGTCATGCAACAGAAGACCTGAGGGGTGCACCCTTTGTGAAAGAATGAGCTATTTTCATTATTTAATTACCAGTCAAGTTACTTGCCTGAAGAATATTAAAATGCCAGTGTAATTATGACATTAAGATACTCAGTCAAAGCAAGCTCATTTCTGCTGACCACCCCAAAAAGTGGCTTCTGAGGGTGATGCACAGGAGAAAGCAGCAGCTTTAAACCAGATATATGATTCAGGGAGATGATGCATTAGCTTGACTCTGATGAAACCAGTGAGTTTAAACATCAGTTTTGATGGAGCGACTAGGCCAACATACAGCGTCTGGGAGAGTTCATGTCCACTTGTTTGCGGTATCCTGGGACCATAAAAAACATCTGAACCACTGTCTGGGCCTCCTCTCAGTAGCTTGAGGAGTTCAATCAGTTGGTATAATCTCCATCCCTCAGAGATAACTATTCTGTCTGATTTTGCCAGAAAACAAACAAGAGCCTAAGGTCCTTCAGGCCATACATAGGGACGAGGAGCCCCATTGGATGACTACAGCAGCTGTTCCCTGGCAGCTCTTCTCCTCATCACCCTCCTGGGAAGGGTAGGCTGGCAAGTGAGCCACAGCAGCCCAAAAAACCCAGGTGGTCTGTGGTTTCCTGAAGCCTGCTGCCAGTTAAGGTAAAGTGTCTTAGAATCATAGAATAGTTAGGGTTGGAAAGGACCTCAAGATCATCTAGTTCCAGCCCCCCTGCCATGGGCAGGGACACCTCACACTAAAGCAGCTCTAATCCGAGTTGGATTTTAGGGGACACAATGGCACTGCTGCTTTCTTGGCACTTTCCACCCTGTGCCCGGCTCAAGATGCTGGTCTGCTCTTCCAGCCCCAAGCACCATCTCTTCCCTTTGTACAGGAAGAGTAGTCTAGGAATTTCCAAACCACTCAGCAAAGCAATGTGCTGCTGTTGATACCACAGCATGTGAAGAGAAAGGGATGTTAGAAAGCTCTTCGAGACAAAATACATTTATTCCCCTTTTAGAAGCAGATTTTCCTTTGTGCAAAAAAGACTCCAATTGTAAACCTTGCATTTTATTCTCCTGGAGAGCATGTTAGCAAGGATTTCTGTATCATTAAGATAGCTGCATATGTTATTTGCAGCAGTGCCAGCTCAACTGATAACTGGGTTTTCGCTCCCAAATTTTGGTACTTTGAGAAAAGTTCTGGAATGACAGTCACACCTCTGCAGACCAGAGCTCAAAAAAACCACTAAGAGCTTTCTGACATCTTTATTTCCAAGGTGTTCTCACAGCATATTTTCCTAATAAAGAGGTAATCCATGCATCTCTAACCAGAACTTGAGAGGTATCCAATATTTTCGTATTGTCACATGTCAATATGGTGGCCCTAGGAGAACACAGCCCACAGTCTCTGTCACCACAGCTTAGTGCTTCAGATGGTATGGGCTTGTGCATTTGTTTTAGTCAAAAGCACTACCAAAACCAGCCTGCCAGGAGCTAATTGAATAATGTAAAGTCATTTTCCCCATTTCTTAGGAAAAAAAAGCCCTGTATTTGGGCAGCACTATTTGCAGCCAATTATTCCGTTATCTCCAGTTGTGCTCCAGGGAGCTGCATTACACAGAGCTCAGCAGCTGTTCATTAGGTTAGTCTCCCAGTTCCTTTTGCTTGCATAATGCTCACCCTGCAGTGCCATATGACAGGAGCTTTCAGTGCTATCTGTTGCTCTGTATTATCTCTCGTAGGATTTTGGAAGCCATCCCAACCAGGAAAATTGCAGAGAGCTTTTGATTTTTTTTTTTTTTTGGATTAGAATACAAAATGCCACAGTTTATCATAACAAAGAAAGGGTGGAGAGGAACAACTGGCATAAAGAGAATTCCCCTTAGGGACAAAGCTTGAGTACCACTGGTGCATTGGGACACTTCATGTAGCAGCATTTGAAAGCTGAAAGCCATCACTTCATAAATATATTTTGGCAAGAACCTGGACTCTTCTTTGATCCACATATTTAATTTGCAATGGCCTCATGATTTGCCTCTTAGACCACCACATCTGTGACCTATCTGCATTGGGATTACTAGTAGAAGAATCACAAATCAGGGTAGTCTCACATCTGTGCAGCATTTAAAGTCACTGAACACTGGGCTTTGGTTGCCTGCACACTCCTGGCTCAGCATCACTCGCATGATTGGTCCTCCCAGGGCCAGGTCGGATTACACCACTCCACACCTTGCACATTCACACACATGAGCTCTTGCAGCTACAAACCAGACATACCTCAAAGCCCAGAGGTAAAGCACAGCTATACTTGCATCTGCCTAGAAAGAACACATTGCCCCAAGTCATGCTACTTCTTGGGGAAGAAGCTGATGAGAAGCATCATCTCTGAGGACAATGGAGATGGTGGCTTTCACAGGGATGAGCTAGACCGTCACACCCAGTTTTTCAATTTACGGTTGTATCTGCCTACATATTTTAATATAAACTTGAAGGAGAGACAAAATATCACCCTATCACCATTGTAGTAAGGAACTTGACTCTTCACTTCAGAATTTTAGGCTCTTCATAAGCAACCCCACCAAGATAATAATGTTTTCTTTAATGAAAAAAGACCCCTGAAACTGCAGCTGCAACCCCTAAGCTGGAATGCATTTGCTCCTTCCTTAGCATTACCCCAGTATGGGAACTTTAGCATAGCAGACAAAACACTTGTGATACCACATTTGCCAGCAAAGACAAGATTAGTTCAGCAAGCTGTAAACCACAGCAAGGGCAGATCTCAGCCTGCTCCATTACACCATTATCAGGTTTACTTACTTTAAGCCAATTTAAAGCCTCTTTATCCCCGAAAATACAAGCCTTTTACTTCAGCTCAGCAGCCCTCACAGAACATCTCAACATCATGTAATGAATCCTAACAGGTCTGAACCCAACTTCCTTAAATACTCATTCAAGCCTATCATAGCTGGTAGTCACAGTTCTGTGGGCGGGGTGAGGCAGAGCTAGGTTTGATTTGGTTTTCTGCCCCTCTCCAATGTAGTCCTGGACCTTGGTTGGTATCTTTTGAACGGTTCATATGCTGCTGTTGCTGCTGTTGCTCCTGAATGATTACAGAAGATTTTTCTGCTCCTTGAGCTTTGACCCTAAAGAGCCCACTTAAGGGATGCCATGCAGGCATTCAAAGCTGCTCTTCCTGAGGGCATGTTCTGCTGCACCTGTGTTTTTGCCAGTTGCTGTTAAGTCCCTCCACACTGACTTTGCCCCATATCCAATGGTCTCATACAAGAGTGTTTCCTGAGTGTTAGGTTTGAGACTGTTGGAACATAGAAGCAATTATCTCTGTCTGAAGGAAACTATGAAATATGACCTAACTTATGCGCCTACCTGTAGGGGAGGCTGCCCAGCTGAACATGCCAAACACAAAGAAACGAAGCAGACACTAAACCCCTGCCTCATTTATGGGGCTCCTTCCTCAGCTGGCTTCTGTGGTTCTCAAATCTCTGTGTTATGGGGAGCCTGCACATCTCTATGGAAGCTGAAATCTGCAGCAGTGAAGTAGGGTGGTTGCAAAAGATTGAGCTAACACTTTCCGAAAGATCAGGTAGCGAGGCCAAAGGAAATCAAGTATCAGAAGTGGGGCCCTGAGCCTAGAAATGTAATCAAAGCCTGGGGAAGAGTTTAGCAAATGCCGGGGTCAGCAGTGCAAGTGTGGAGCAAAGCTGGAGAGTCCTTGAGCATATGAACTAAGCGCCAGCTGCGGCCAGACTGAACTGATGATGAGTCTCTGCTGAGCAGCTCAGGAGTTACCACCAGACTCTTTCCTCCACAGGAGATGCCTGGGATGGAGTGATCTGAAGGAGCTCTTTATTCACTGGAAAACCATCCGATCAAAAATCTATAATGCATCAGGATTTCTACTTTACCCAGGTAAAAACCATTGACACAGCTCTTACAACAGCATATTACTGTGGGGGAGAATAAAAGAGCTGAGAGCGCTCAGTAAGAGAAGAGCTCCAAGGTTCACAATCCCCAAATATTAATACATAATTGAAAACATATGCATTATTGTATTTCTTTAAGAATATAAATATATAATGAGAATTTACACCAAGAGGCCACATTTTTATTTATTTAGGAAACAAGTTGAATTCTGCTGGAATTGCTCCATACAATGGACGTTCCAGGAGTTAACAGTGCACAGATTTCTTTGAAGTGCCACATTCAGAGCAAATTAACATGGTCTTAAAAGCCAGTTTCAAGACAACTCTCCCACAGACAGAAGGTATTGGCTGTGAAACAGAACATGAGACATGAGGCATCGCGTGACATCAGGTAGCACATTCCTGTTTATTTGCCTTTCTTCAAGAAATCTTAACTCACCATTGGGCAAAGGAGTGCATACAAGATGTACCAGATTAAAATAGGCTTCTTTATCACCAGATTCTGTGGCACGAAGGCCCACAGACTCTGGGCTTTTTTTGTTTTTTTTAAAAGGATATGTTTTTACTTTGGCTGAGGTGTTACAGTTCAGAGAACAACCTGCCGTCTACAGGAAATCTCTTGAGAAAATTAAAAGTGAACACAGCTATTTGCTAGGCTGTTTTACTGAACAAACACTGCCAGCTGTACTAATAGCATTTCACCAGACACTTGTCAGCTTCTGAACCCCTACGTTTATAAAGACAACAGGAAATCCAACTGCAAAGTGATGGAGACAGGGAGAAATGGCACTGGAGTTTCTTCCCCCTTGCAGCAAATTCCTGCCTGCTGTAAGCTTGTGTCTGTGTACTTCAGTACAGATGTGATGACCTACAACAGAGGTTCTGCCCTAGACATACATAGCTTGCCCATAGTCCGACTCAATGTGCTAGTAACTTTCATGTATTATATTAAACTCCAAGGTTTGTCTCCTAATGTCCTTCACATGATGCTCTGTCTGCTCACATCCACATTGTACGCTGATGAATTGGAGCAGCCTCGGCCAAAATCAATAAAAATGCCTTCAGAATCAGAGTCAATTGACTCCAAAATCTGATCCACTATGTTCTCAGGGCTGGAAGAGGGAACTGGAATCAAGGAAGGGTCCCTGTCCAGCTCAAAAGACCTATGTGGGTCATCCATTGAGTGGAAGAGTCCTTTCTGTTGCTCAGCTGTGCTGAGTTTGCTAGAGCATTGCACTGACCCGGTGCTGGGCCTCTCCTGGTCTCCTGACAGCGAGCTTTTCGTGGCTGTCATGGAGCTCTTGGAACCGTTGTCCATGATGGTGGTGAGGTTGGAGTACCCCTGGAGCTCTAGGCAGGAGGTCATTTCCGAAACAGAGTGCCTTCGGATACCTGTTCCATTGGCAGCCATGCCCTCAGTTTCATACTCAGCCACTGGTGTCAGCAGTGGATTGTTGTAGCTTTTCGATCGCACCACAGGGTTCTTGGCAAGGATGTCACCCGATTTTGAACGCCTGAAGAACCGCTTTTCTGTGAACAGAGGAAGATCCAGAGTAAGATCTTCGAAGTCACCTGTTATCATGGTACTAATAATTACAAGTGTTAAAAAGTCATACCCCTGATCTTTTCCTGTATGACAGACCCCTTTATAAGGGAATACATTTTGTTAGCTTAGTAGATCAATGGGCTTCAGATTTCCTAGATTTCTTTAGCATATTGAAGACCCCAAACCTGTCTTTACAAATAATAGCTGAGATTTCCTTATATTCATACAACTTCAGCAGCTGGAGTAAACCAGTAAATATTGCGGGAGACCTGATATAAAATTGCAAATACTTTCTTGAGGCAAGAACAGAAAGTGCAGTTCTGTTCTTGTTCAGGCTGTGAAGGTCATCACTAATTTCTAATACCTGAAATTTTAACTTTTCTACCTCCGCAGGAAAATCAGGTGTCTTCAAATCTAGGGCACAAGGATTAATACAGGCATTTTTACTAAAGAACTTAGATTCAAAGCATCATTCAGAGACCACAGAAGGAGAGAGCACCAAGAGTGTTCGGAAACATTAACTGGAAGGCAGTGCCCATAGAAACGTTTTTTGGGGAGCAAACCTGCACTTAATGCGGCAGTGACTGTACGACTACTGCTGTTAACCAAGTGGGCTCTTTCCAAAGAATGAGCAGCAGGTGGCAGCAAGTCAGCACGGAGATCCTCCACCGGTGGTTCAGGGCTGGAGTGCTCTCCAGCAGCTACATCAAAATGACCATCATGCAAACTCACTGCCGACCTCAGTGCTCAGACTCACTTGTACTACAGAAAAAAGCGGTGTGAATAATAGGTCTCACTTTTGAAGCTTTCTTCCTGCTATTCACACTTTGCCATCCCCATGAAAGGGGCATGGCTAGAGAAAAGAACCTAATTACACTCTGAAAGTCAACCACTGCCACTACATATAAATTGCCTGCTTTAAGTCAGGCTGAAAACCACACTATTTCCTTTACAAATGACAGACTCCTCTAAAATTATGTATAAATTTGACACAAATTCCAATTATATGCTGTACTACTAAACCCACCAGTTTCTGAATTTAAGATTGTATTTTGCAGTCGTGTCTGCCAAAGTAGTGAAATCAACTGAGCCAAGTTCACTTTTTGGACTTTTTCTTTGTTAGGAGTTTGACCTGGCAAACAGAAAAGGTTCCCTGGGGCTGCCCTGCCACAGGAACACTGGCTTTTTTGCTCACACCAAGGCCTGAGTGGACAGAAAGGCTGGGTGTGCTGGCCAGGCAGGGAAGAAAAGAGGTCAGTGACCTCACCAGTCCCAAGGATGGTATGTCACGGCTTTAAATCATTCTACCAAAATAGTGGGACAGAACAAGGTGCGCTAGTTTAAATGCAGCAGACTTAGGCACTACACAGTCATGTAATATTACACATATTTTCTAACAATAAATTTCACTGGGGTTTTATGCTTTTTTTGAGTGTATTTTTTCTGCCCTAACTTACAAAAGCTTGTATTCTGAAAACATCAATTTAGGGTTCCTTTTAAATGCATGGGGCCTTTTAATGGCCAGCAATGAATACAAAGTAGTAATCCTGAGCCATTTTCCATGAATAATTGGCTTCTATTTACTCATGTAAAACTGATTTGTTTCTTTAACACCTAATGCAATACAACCATTTTTCCACTCAGTTTCAAGGGAAAATCATCTACCTTATTGACCATTTCTGACAAGCAAACAGATTAAATTGACTGCGCAGGAAACACACAATTGAACTTATTTTCCCCTCTGTTTTCTCTATTCAAGCAGGACATCTCAGTATTTATACTGAATTACTCAGGGACTACCGTATTTCCTTTTTGATTTATGCTGGTAGTATCCCCTTGCATTTTCAACAGATTGAATTACTACATGGGATATTCAAAAAACCTTCATCTTCATCAAATCTTGCCTTCGCTGAATGCTTCAGAGCTCAAAGAATCACAGAAAATAAGCCGGAAGGGACTCAAGAGGGTCCATCACTCAGCTTCTGCCACCAGGCAGGACCATGTTTCCCCACCTTGCTCCTTACAGATGCCTATGTACGTGATATCTATACAGAGCAGTGAAGATTTAACAGCCTCCAGAGGTGGTTTATGTGGCATTAGAGATTTTTCCTTCCATGTAATCTGAATTTCCCCTGCTATGTGTGGTCCACTTTGTTGTTTTTATCTTCAGTGGGTTGAAGAACGGTTTATTACCTTCTGCTCTGGAGAAAGCTTTTACATGTTTGAAGCCTTATCTGTTAGTCTTCTCTAAGACAAATTCCTACTCTATTTCCTGTTTTAAACAGTCTTGCATGATTTTTGAGCACTAATGAACAAGTACTACTCAGCACTCTATAGAAATGGCTTCTTGCTTCTTCCTCTCACTGTTCATAAAGCATCCTGTGTTAAAGCTCTCTCGCTAAAAGGAAATGCTAAACACACTCCAGAATCAGATTCATTTATGAGCACTGTTATGATGATCCGTTTTCATTTTCTGCCTCTGTAAAGTTCCACTGTGGCTTTGTACATTGCATAGAGCATGACCTTAGATAAGGAGCCTGACCATACTGAGTTATTACTGGCAGTCTCCACTTGTGTGGGCCCTGGCTTTGTGTGGACCAGTGTTTTGGTGAAGCCCCCTGTGCTGTGTCAAATCAAACCTCTGTTATTCTTACCCAAAATACAGGAAGAGTGTGTGAAGGGTCCATCACTGGAATACAGACCGTATGTGCCCAAGTAAGGAGAAACGACTTTCTGGATTAGGGATTCCAGTTTCAAATAATCTTCAGTCACACCTTTTGACTCGTGAACCCCCTGGAAGAGAGAAAATACCCAGATGAGCACCGTCCACTCCAACCATCAGCATTCATTGCTCAGCAGGGCAAATGGAATGGCAGCAAACATTTTCACTGAATTGTATAGCAAAGGTGAACTGTGATGTGATAATGGTTTGTTACTACAGCTGATTCCTCCTACTGTAAAGGCAAGAGATGAGTCAAAACAGAGAGACTCACCATGCAGGCACTACACAAATGCTCAGAAAGAGGCAGTAGCTACTTCCAGGGCATTTAAATGCAGAAAGGTACATCCTGCTTAGTGCAAAGGCACTCAGGGGGGAAGGAGCATGGGGTCTGTGAAGATGAATTGAAAACATCCCCGGTGCTTTTTTTGTTCAGGACGACTTCTTGAAGAAACCACCGCCGAGGGCTGCACTAGCGGCTGGTACCACAGGGTGTCACTGCCATCTAAGCAACACCAACACTGTTGCTCTGAGACACCCGGAAATGTTTCTTCCACGATATTTTCAGCAAGAAATATTTATAGTGAAGAGGTTTGTCTCTCTTTCCTCACCTCCTCCCTGGCACTTGCCATTATCGAGGCAAAAATCACATTATAATTATCATGGTAAGATTCACCCACAGGCAACATCTTTTGTCCTTAGCTGTTAACTCCGCACTTCCACACACAAATGGGCTTACAAGGCTGCAGAGGTGACAGGAAAACCCTGTGGAGCTGTAGTCCCCCTTCCACATTTACAGCTGCAGTGTGCATGCTTCTGCATTGTCTCAGGACAGCCCTGTATTACTCATGTGTAGGATTCTTCTTGCAATCCCATGTAAATTCACATTTTAGAGTGTTGCTATGTAGGCATATATTTGACATATCTTCTTTCAGAATTAAGATCCTAAATGTCATACTCAGCAAGAAGTTTGCTTGAATTTAGCAGAATTCCAGATTTCATAATACATCCCTGAATTATTGTAAAAAGAAGCAAGCTGGGATGAAAGCCTCCACAGAGCAATGTGCATATCAGATGAGTAAAATTGCAACAGTTCCTTCAGCATGTGAAAGGATCCTGATGTTCAGGGTGTATTCACTGCTCAGTATGATTCACCAGCCACTGTCTGCGGGCGACTATCAGCCTGCAACATGTTTGTGAATGGCTTACTTCACCTCCTGGCTGCTGCGATGCCTGAATGCTGCCTGGTGCTACTTGATGTAAGTTTATGAATGGAAAATAAATAATGGCCAGCAGTGAATGGATGAAATTTGGATTTCAGTTCAGTGGGTTTTAAATAATGAATAACAATCCTTGGAGATGTGCTATGTCCCACAAAACTTTGGGAGAATCACAAATATAAATACAAACACAAGGGCATATGCAGTGAATCTGAAAGCTTGCAAACACCAAAGTAACAGCAAAATGATCCCATAGCTATTCAACCAATTTATATCAGACAGAAATAACACAGGAATAATTCAGAACCCTTAGTAAAGATGCATATATTATTTCCAAGTCATTGTTGTCCTATATCAGAGAAAATGTTTTAAGTAACAGAAGGAAGGGTCTCAATTTTTATCATGTTGAAATCTGCTCCTGGGGTTTCCCTCATGTCTTGCTGGGATTTAGCCAAGATCTTTTCGGCCCTCAGAAGGGTGACATGCCTGCTACCTTACTACATATTCATGATTGCATCAAGCTCATAACCCACTGGCAAAGGCCAGTGTGTTAGGCCATCTGCTCCAGGCTCCCATACCAATTACATCTGGAATTAGTCTCCTAAATGTGATACATAATAGTAGTGGCAAAAGCCAGTGATATTTAGCATTGTTCATGCTTACACTTCTTGGTAAGGTTTTATTTACTTTTCTGACATTAAAGTATTTTTGATGTGAAATAGGATAACTAAATATCAGCTGTGGAGAATGAAACCCTGTAAGTCACCAGTACCACGCTGCCCATAAAATGACTTTTACCACTAGCAGAACTACGACAGTGTATGAGTGATAAATGTGTCCTTGCCCAGTCGTAAGGCTGATTTCCTATCAGCCTTACATGCCTGAAAAGTTCTTTTGGTTTCCCTCTTGCCTGTGACTTATCTGTTCTGGTACACAATCTTGCTTCTCTGATGAAATGCTTCAAAAGCCCAAGCTGTTTTCTGCATTGACTGATGCTCTAGCAGGAATACATGGAGGCTTTCAGCAGCTCTGTTGGGTTGGGGAAGGCTCCTGGGGTGAGCTTACAGGTTGAAAACTTGACCCCAAGGTTCAGGTGCTGCAACACTCCCATCACAGGGCATAGATTTGCCTTGTCCCCACCACTGTTGACCTGCAGTTGCTGTGCCTGGAGAGCCTATTGGCTCAGTGCTCCTGAGGAACATCTTATTCTCTCAAAATCCCAACTCCCTAACCACTTGCATCAGCTTTTTCTTCAGCCTTGCCCTAAACCTTCAATCCTGGTCTCCCAAGAGTAGAGCTAATCTCCACCCCACTTTTCACTTCAGCCTCTTTCAGTTCCCACCTTCAAAGTGAAGAGGCTACAAAACACCACCTTTACTACATAAAGCTCCAAGTATTAACACAGTCTGCCATTAGTCTTATTCCTCAGCTCTGCGATCATCCATGGAATGCTTTTCAAAACATACTGAAAAGTCATAAAACATCTGGTGTTCGCTGGAGCCATGGTGACTTCTCTTCAGCCATTGCACCTTGGCACAGATGTGCTGTATCCACCTGTGATATCCTTCCTGTGTTGGCCATTGTTCCAGGCCTTCCTGCAGGAGCCCAATGGGACAGCTCCCTTAAACCATTTTCTCAGTGTGGAGCTCCTGTGAGAGCAGGACTGTAACAAGCTGCAGACCATGTCCTGAACTTGTAAGTGTTTTTCCTGCATTCCTTTCTGCTGTGTTATTCAATGACAAACATCCTCCAGGCCTCTATTTAACCAAATAGAAGTACATCCCGATAGTCAGCAAGGACTTTCTCAGCTTTCCAGACCTAAACCATTCCACACAACGACACCATCACTTATTTATTAATTACTCCAGTGGAAGTGGCCCAGAGGAGTGTCTCAGAGCAAGGTCAGAAGTAAGCTGGGGCCACCTCTGCCTGGCTGCAGCCCCTGCTCAGGGCCAGAGTAGCACCATCACTGCATGCCACTCACAAAGCCAAATGTCCCCTGACCTAGAGCGAGCTGGTCCTTGCTGCAGCTGTGTTAACATGACATGTCTGGGAAATGTCCTGACCCAGGTGTCTGGGCTGTAGGCTGTCAAAGGTTGGGTCATAGGGTGTAAGGCAGCCCCTGCTCCTCTTCATGAGCTCTTAAGATCATGGACCAGGAAGAAGGTAGCTGCAGGTTCACACATCAGCTCACAACAGGTTAGCTGAGATATACCAAAGGTAGTAACAAGGTCAGGGGTGCCTCACAACCCTATTGAGAATGAGGGGCTTTACAATTCAGCAATTCTTCCAATTTCACTTCTTTAGTGAAACCCAGGCATGGCTGGGCTGCCCTTGGTGCAGCTGAAGGGTGGCCAGAGCAGGGGCTTGCTGTGGCACTGGCACCTCTGAACCAACTAGTAGTGGGGCATGAGGAACAGCAAGTGTCTGAAATGGTGACTGACCTGCCAATTCTTGTTACCAGAGCAGCATGCAAACCTCACTTCAGAGGGTACTGTAATTTAGCACCATATAGGGCTGAAGCAGGCAAGGAGCTTCAAGGGCAAGGATGAACACCTTCTTAAAGCAGACCAGTTGTAAGAGGGTGGGGGAAGCTTTTTGTTTGCTTTAGCTGTCAGCTCCAAGGGTGCATTTAAACTTTTCTCTCCACCAGAGGTTTCCACCCCATGCATTGTGCCGTATGTAAAATCACTTGTTCATGTGACACCACATTCAGTGGAAGGCACTTCTGGTGGAAGTTTAGTATGAAGCAAAGTATGGTTATAAATGCTTCATATATCTATGTGTAAATATGTATAGATATACATGTATAGATATCTGTGCATCTGTCTACATGGTTATCTATATATATTTAAAGATATATGGAGTCCTTTTTAGACCCTTTCTCAAATTTGTGATTGTGCTTATATAGGCAAATTAGCTTCATTGTATAGCCAACTTGTGATTGTTATCCATGTCATACAATAGTTTCTGAAAAACTGATGGCAGGACTTAAAAGCCACCAATAAAATAATAAAAAGTATTTTCTTGTTATTGTGGCAGCTCATGGTTCTTCACATACTTACTACTTGATGCCTGACTAGTTTGGCATGTCACTATACAGCAATAAAGCAAAAGTCATACCTAGCAGGCTGGCTGCTTAGCTTGCACGAAGCTATATCATAATCTGGAGGAAAGAAGAAAACTTGTAATATTATCAGTAAAACAGACTCTAACCTTACCTTTAATTCAATATTTACTCTTCAGACATGCAAAAATCTTACTTTAAAAGATAACTGTGACCTTTCATGAACCCAATTGCATTTTAGCAGTAGAGTTTCATGCTTCTCTGCAAGTATGAGATGTATCTATTAAATTCCTTTCAAAGGCCTTGCCTGACCTATTTATTTCTCAATTGAGGGACAAAATAGCTCAATATCAAATAGCTGCAAGTACCTTAGTACTTCTGGAGGAATGTAGCTGCTGGATCAAATGCTCATCTTGGTCATACTGTTTTGAAATGCAACAACAGTCACCTCATTATCTTTGGAAGGATTATAATGTAACATTATGACAAGAGTCCGCCCTACTCTCAGGGCATGGATAACGGTGATTTCAGTCCTGAATATGTGAATACCATTGCAAATGGAAAAGGTCTATGCTCAGCATCAAGAGCAGAGAAAGGTTATTTCTGCATGTAACGTTATCCAAGTCCTTTACTTCATTAACCTGTAATTAAATCATATAGAAACAGAATTGTATGTAGTAGTCTCAGAGCATTAAAAGGACCCTATACACTACTATTTTTGATACACAAATCTGTACACACTCTCAGAAGGGCCTTATACCCTAAAGAGTACAGGTTATTGAGGTAACTACTCTGTGAAGTTACTGTTCCGTCTGCTGCACTGTGGCACCAACCACATGCAAACCCCCTATTACTGCACTCAAGAATGTTGCTGGAACAAACATTCCTTGTGTTTGGGAACAAAACCCCATGAGTCAAAACTGTAAGTCATTCCAGCAAGAATGGACACACTGAACCACTCAGGTTTCCATCCCTGTTAATTAAGTCAGTTAACCACAACCTCCTTCCTACTGAGTTTTTAAAGGGCACAAGGCTTCTTGTAAAAGCACAGAGGAAAGAATACATTTGTCTTTTGGCACTGAAAATAAACAAATGTGTTCAGAAGAATAGCTGGGGTTTCTGTAACCCCACATAAGGCCACAGGCTCCTTTTTCAAGATATAGAACTTCTCTAAGCTTCAAAATGGTCCTAAAGCGAAGGCCACTCTAAACAGGCATTTAAGGACTTGAAGAGTCCTCCTTAAGCACAACATTAAACCTTCCCTGAGGCTAAGGGTAGTTATTTATCTCCCTAGCCTTTTGAATGCTGTACAACAAAGATGAATCGTTTTGACCATTTTTTAATGAACATATATTTTAACAAAAGATACTATTAAGCCATTATCAACATTGTATCTAAGCACAGGGTACATGACTTGCAAATCTGACAGAAACTGAAATTATTTTGGTAACATTTGCCACAACTTTTCTTAAGAAAGAAATAAAAAAATGTTAAAAAAAAAGAAGTATCAAATGTCCTTCCTTTGTTTTACCATGGCAATGAAACAACCAAAGTCATAACCCTTGATTTCTATATCCTATTATATCATTTTTTAACACCCTCTTCTCTTTACAGAGAGTGAACAGTGACAGTGGCAGGTAGAACTGCCATCAATCCAACTCGGGGTAAGATGCAAGCCTGCCTGCTTGCCTCTGTCCCTCTGCAATGAGACTGGCATTGCTACATGGCCACCAAGGCTCCAGCTCTGTCTTTTTATTCATTACCATAACTAGAGTCCCTTAATTTGTGGTTAAAAAAAAAAAAAAAAGAAAAAAGAAGACACCTAGAATGTAACCGGATAGTATCAGCATTTCCAGACAAATGCTCTGAAATGACCACAAACTGGGCTGCACTGAGCCCAGCCCATCGGAAAGGAATTCAGACTGTGAGTTGCAAAGGAGTGCAGAAATTAATCATCTGCCTTCTACCACTTTTCACCTGGTGTTGGCTACTTCACTTCCTCAGGCTCTGGTAAAAAAACCCAGACATGAAGCAACCCCCAAAGACAGTCACACCACAGAAAACTGTTTAGACTGCTGCTGGTCTGGTATGTTATTAGGCAGTGCAGCTCAATTAGGACTCAGAGGCTTCCCATGCTCTTGTGAGCAGATGTAGGACATCTTATGGAAAACACCTGGCTCATGAAACTCTGGCATGTGGCAGAAAGGGAGCTTGTGTATCATTTGCTGCTTATGCCTCTTGCTTCTCACCCCAAAAACTGGATGCAAAGCTGAGCATCTCCTTTTCACCTGCACTAGGGAGCAAAGAGGTGGCAAACCCTTGCTGTTTCAGTGGCAAATCCCCGCTGTTAACAGCCTGCCCAGGGAGATCAATAACAAAATACAGCCCCAGAAACAGAGTCTGCTCTTGGGCCACTGAGCAGGTTGCTTCATTTTCTGTCCCACTGCTCTGCGAATTACAGCCTGCTCACGAGTGCTTCCTAGCACAGCACTAAGTAGAACAAAGATGAATTTTTCTTCCCAAGTGGGAAGAGTGGCCAGCATAACAATGGTACATTCACCACTGCACCCAACTGTCTTGAAATCTTGGGAACTGGTGGGTTACATTGACTTAAAAATTATTTACCAAAAAAAATCCTGAAATGCATCACCCTCTTGATGGCAGGCAAGGCACCAGACCAGAGAACTGAGCACATAAATCACAACAGTTGGATACAAAAGAGCTACAGCTAAAGCTGTCACGTCCTCTGGCTATCAGGCACACTTCAAGGGTGATGTCTCACACAGGCCAAAAGGCTAGAAATAAACATAGCTGCTGGCTGTTCTTTTTGCTACCTACCTGCTTTCTGTTGATGCTTGGCTCATGTTATTCTACTTTGGTTTCATAGCTGGATTTCCATATGGCCATCACTCTCTCATGCCTGACTCCTTTTGTTTCAACCTTCTGCTTTGTCCCTTTGACATCTGCTGTTTCATAATACCCCACATCCATCCCAATCTCCTCTTTCAGGCCTTGTGCAAGCTCTCCATCATATGCTGAGCTCCTCTGCTGTATAAGCCTCCCTGTATTCATCTTTACCACAGGCTGCTTTGATTCTGCTGAGACAACTGCAAGTTGCCCCAGATAACTCCCCAGTCATCCATCTGAAAATAATCATAAACTTCTATTAAACACCAAACTGCTTTTAACTGACCAGCAGTAACTTAGCATTTTGCTGAGTACTTAGAAAAGGTTGTAGGTCCTCTACAGTTTACAGTTATGACTAATGTCATTACTAGGTTACCACGAGTAACATCTAGAAATGGTGCTATCACACAGTCCACTTGCTTCTTTATCACAGAGTATTATAGGACCATTTACCTAATAAATTACACATCAAAAGATATCTCCCATTTTTAAGTGTACCTAACAACTGGATGTAACTGTGGGAACTACTAAATGCCCACCTGCAAATGTAGGTGTGCTGAAGTATACACTGGTCATTGATCAAATGACATAGCACTCAACTTTAGCATTGATGCTTCAGCTGATCAGCATGTTTACATGAGTGAGTATTGGTACACAAGACTGCCTTCTATTTCAACTGACAAACTGCTGGATGGCTTTTAAATGAAAAATAAAATATAATAGAATGTGAATAAGATAAAACATAAACAAAATCTCTCTTCTCTGAGGTCAGGGTGGGCAAAGGAAGCAGGACCCAAGCCCAGCACCCTGCCAGGAGTGGACATGGCACTGAGGGAGGTACAGCATGTCTTGGTGCTTTACATGGGAGTAGCTCTATCACAGGGGACACCAAGCAGGAACAGCCATGAGCTAGATCCTGTGTTACCAACCTCTAGACTCAGGGAGGAAAGGAGTAAAATCCAGACTTCTGGATTATTTAGTTGAGTCATTTCAGCAATGACTACACTTGGTGACCTGATGGCCAAGAAGAGCGAAGTTCTCTGCCCATGGGACAGAAAGCGGCTGTATACAACTCATGGCCAAATAACACTCCCTGGACCTCAGTCTGCTGGGGCATCCCCTCATGGCTGGCCTCCACCCTAGTCTACCATCAAAAAGGTGTGACCTACCACCTGTTGAAGCAGTCCTGACCTAGTGCTATGTGAAAGGAAACACGCTGCCAGAAGAGTTTACAGGGTCAGACCCAAATGTAAATGAGGTCCTGGCCTCATGTACTGCCCTGTCTTAGCCACAGAGGAAAACAGCTAAGAAATATAACTACTTTCTGCTTAAAAGCAGCAGATTCCTTGGAGGAAAGGAAAATGCATTAAGAACCACATTTCTTTCTTTAACTGACAATAGGTCAAATCAATACATCTGAAAGAAACACACATGCAGTGGTGTTAAACTAACAAACACTAGATAATAACAGCTGCCCAGCTACTCCCAGGGAAAACTGAAATTAAAAGTCACAAGACATACCACAAGGCAGACACAGAATAATATCTATAGTGAAAACACACATAATTCAGCCAACACTGCTGGTGGAGAATTGGCAAGTGCACACCCTGGTGACCACATAAACAGCAAGATCTACTTCTTATTTTAGTCAAAGAGATAGCAGCAGCCTTGCCTGTAAAAGATTTGGAAGACAGTGTCCTTACAGGCCATCACTATCCCATTTTGATGCATGTAACACCTTTCACTGCATCACATCTAGCCTTCCAAAACCTGAGCGACACAGAGCAACCTGGTCACAGGGCAGGCAGATCACTGTGGGGTGGAATTGAAGACAAATGGGCTACCAGTCCTTGCCATGTGCACCACTAGTAGCACAGCATGTGCTCCTGGTTTTGATACATGTGCATATTCTGGACTGAGGTCTGCATGCCTTCATCGTGCTTTGCACACACTTAATATCTAATAGCTAACCATCTAATCTTTACTGATATTGCAATGCTCAAACACAAACCTAAGGCAGTGAAGTTATGTTACCGTTTGCTTGGTTGAGGAAAGGTTTCAGGGGTGGTCCTCAGGTGTGTAAAAGTTTTGTTTTCTCTACACCACTGTGGCACTTTCATTGACCAAATCCACACAGCCTCATGCTTTGGAAGAGACCACAGTGCTGTTTAGAGCTGCTGCTCTTACTGCACCATGGAGCAACATTGTGGGAGTCTCCCACTCGCATTTACTCCAGCTGACATGCACAACACTCTATTGAAGAACTCAAAGATCTTGCTTTCATAACCCCTGCAGGAATCCCCTGAGCTCCAAGACAAAATCAGGAAGCCCAAATAGGTAGAGATATTGGGCCCTCTCACCCCTAACTGCCCAACTGTTTCCTGGGAGTTAGCCCTGCAAAGCAAATCCCCAGTATTATACAAATGATTACACTTGTAGGGCAGCAGAGTAAACTTGTGGAGGTATCAGATGTGATAACAGATTCTTCTCAGCCTTTGCAATCTTGACACCAATGGTAACCCACTGCACAGAATCATCTGTGCAGTGTCAGACCAAACGTTAACTAAATTCAACATTTTCTTGCTAACAGTGATAGCAGGAGAAGTGCACAGACAAAAAGAAGAAATAAGGCACGCTCAGCGTGGGCTTTCCTGTAGAATACATTTGTGCTTCTGGCAAAGAATGATGTAAAAACTTTGTGCATGGGACTTTGCAGTAGCCCTTAAGCATAAACAATATGTGCTAGAAATTATTCAACCAACAAGATGAAGATGGTCAATAATTGATAGCATAACTAGCTTCCAGAAATAAAGAACCAAAATAACTACTGAGCTCTCTGAACAGGGGAGGAGATAGATTTCTTTGGTACTTTTACTAACTGCTTTTCTTACGTAGTTGCAGCCTTCCAGGTGAGTGCAATGCTGAACCTTTCTGCTGTCTGACAGAGAAGGACCAAACTGTTAGCAACAATTATTCAGCTTAACTCTGAATGCTAATTGCAGTTTACTATGTTGACTGGCATCAGCTGGCAGTCCAGCCCAAACCAGCAAGGGTGGAAACGGTGTGAAAACAGGTCCATGGAGAGAGTGAAGAATTTTTCCATGTATATTGATGAAATCCTGATGTTCACAGTATGACAGAATGGCTGAGGTTGGAAGGGACCTCTGGAGTCACCTGGTCCAACCCTGCTGCTCAAGCAGAGCCACCCAGAGCAGTTGCCCAGAACCATGTCCAGGTGGTTTCTGAATGTCAACAAGCATGGAGATGCCTCCACCTCTCTGGGCAACTTGTGCCAGTGCTCAGTCACCCTCACAGTAAGACTGTGTTGCCTTATGTTCAGACACATCCTCCTGTATTTATTTTGTACCAATTGCTTCTGGTCCTGTTGCTGAGCACCACTGAGAAGAGCTTAGCTTCATCTTTATATTCCTGTTTCAGGCATTTGTTGGATTGATAAGATCCCCCTGAGCCTTCTCCAGGCTGAACAGTCCCAGCTCTCTCATAAGAGATACTCCTGTCCCTTTATCATCTTCATGCTCCTTTGTTGGTCTCTCTCTGGCGTATCCATGTCTTGTACTGAGGAGCTCAGAACTGGACGCACATGTGACCTCAAGAGTACTGAGGGGAAAGATCACCTCTCTTGTTTAACGCAGACCAGGGTATCATTAGCCTTTTTTACAACAAGAGCACACAAAGAGTTGTGATCAATGGCTCAATGTCTGGCTGGAGACCAGTAACGAGTGGTGTCCCTCAGGGATCAGTGTTGAGACCGGTCTTGTTCAACATCTTTGTCGCTGACATAGACAGTGGGATTGAGTGCGCCCTCAGCAAGTTTGCTGATGACACCAAGCTGTGTGGTCCGGTTGATATGCTGGAGGGAAGGGATGCCATCCAGAGGGACCTTGACACGCTTGTGAGGTGGGCTGATGCCAGCCTTATGAAGTTCAACCATGACAAGTGCAAGGTCCTACACCTGGGTCGGAGCAATCCCAGGCATGGCTACAGATTGGGCAGAGAAGAGATTCAGAGCGGCCCTGCAGAGAAGGACTTGGGGGTGCTGGTCAATGAGAAAATGAACATGAGCCGGCTTCAGTGTGCGCTCATAGCCCAGAAAGCCAACCGCATCCTGGGCTGCATCAAAAGGAGTGCAATCAGCAGCTCGAAGGAGGTAATCCTGCCCCTCTCCTCTGCTCTCATGAGACCTCACTTGGAATATTGTGTGCAGTTCTGGTGTCCTCAACATAAAAAGGACATGGAACTGCTGGAACAAGTCCAGAGGAGGGCCACAAGGAGGATCAGGGGACTGGAGCACTTCCTGTATGAAGATAGGCTGAGAAAGTTGGGGCTGTTCAGCCTGGAGAAGAGAAGGCTGCGTGGAGACCTCATAGCAGCCTTCCAGTATCTGAAGGGGGCCTATAGGGATGCTGGGGAGGGACTCTTCGTCAGGGACTGTAGTGACAGGACAAGGGGTAACGGGTTAAAACTTAAACAGGGGAAGTTTAGATTGGATATAAGGAGGAAATTCTTTACTGTTAGGGTGGTGAGACACTGGAATGGGTTGGCCAGGGAAGTCGTGAATGCTCCATCCCTGGCGGTGTTCAAGGCTGGGTTGGACGAAGCCTTGTGTGGGATGGTTTAGTGTGAGGTGTCCCTGCCCATGGCAGGGGGTTGGAACTAGATGATCTTGAGGTCCTTTCCAACCCTAACTATTCTACGATTCTATGATTGTTAGCCCACACTCTTCTACTAGCTTCAATGAGGCTCAGCATTTCTGGAGGGCTCTCCAACTGAGAGCTTAAAGTCCCATAAAAATGAGTAAACTCTGGCAGCTCACTAAGAGAGACTACAAGATCAGTCAGTCCATTTTGAAGAGACATCTGGGTCAAAAGAAACACCCTCCAACAAAGTAACTGGGAGCAGAAAGGGGTCAAGGACTGAAAGTTTATTCTTCCTGCTCCTGCTTCTAGCCCACTTGTCTGTGTTTGCCAGGACAGACTATTTCAGGTACTTCCTCCTGGGTTTCCCTGGTGATTCAGACCACTTTCATTCCAAGCAGACAACTTGGGTCATTTTTTTAACCTTTAGGAAACAGAATCAAAACAGAATCAAGCCTGCTTCAAGCAGGGATGAGATTTTGTTTTGTTCAGGCAAGTGTTGACTAAGCTGAACCTGATCTGCTTAAACTACTTGTGCCCTCTTTCCTGTGGAGGGTTTCTCTGCAGCAGTCCAAAGCAGAATGAGAAAATGTGCCTGAGTTGGGGGGAAATAGAGGACACATCTTTGCAGACTGGAACAAGCTGGAAGAAAGCAGTTTCCCCTATCAGAGGGCAGTCTCAGTCCAATGGAGGAGGCTAAGAATTCGTAATGGACTCATTTTCAGTAAACCTCTAAGACTGCATTATGTGTGTCCACAAACAGGTATATCTCACAGTGGGAGGAAATGTGAGAAGTGGGACTTGTACGTCAAATTCTCAATTGCTTTTAGGCAGAATAATCCCTGTTATGTTAACAGTTTTATACTGGTTTAGAACCACAGGAAGCTGTGCCCTATACATTACATGTCCACTCCTAGGCACCGGTATCCTTTTTGCATAGTAAGGACAGATGTAGCTGCACAGTTCATGGCTGTATTGTTATGAGCCCTCGGTAGTGTTGCCTCACAATATATTTTCCTCTCTTTATTTTATCCTAAGCTGCTGGCGCACTGGTAAAGCCTAGAATATCTGAAGGGTTAAATCATGTCTTGTCTCATCTCTGCTTCTTGTTTTTCTCATAGCAACAACGTTCACCGGAGGGAGAGGCAGAGAAGCTTGCCATTGCCATATTGACAGAAGTCAGCACTTCAGATCCTTGTGACTGCCTCAGAAATAAAGATCTTGTCATATTCACTTTAATCTCGTGCAAGTGCCAAGTTATGTCAATGTCAGCGTGAGAAGCTGCAATGTCTCTCTCTTCCTTTCACTGGTGGCACTGAGACACAGACAAAAGATAAGAAAGACAAAACACCCAGACACAGTTTGTGTTCAGCTGGTGAGAGAGTTTTTCAAATGGCTTGGCTGCAGAAAGATAGCAATAGGATTTTTCTTTCCAGAAAGGATCAAAGACTACGAACAGGCTAGTCTTCCCGTGACCCACAGAAATCCAGTATATTATATCCCTTTAAACTGTTACTAGACATTTTAAATGCAAAAGACAAAGCAGAAGATGAAGACCGAAGATAAGTAAGATATGAAATGATTAAAAGTAAGGAAGTCCCTTTGAGGACTTAAGTACTGTGCTTAGGATCCTGCAGAAGCTGAACAGCCAGTTTGCTAATAAAGATCCTACAAAATAATGGCATGCACTTTTGTCTTTCATAGTTTTAGGGCTAGAGGTTGTCTGCTTCCCAGCTAAGTGACTCCCCTGGGGAGTCTCATCTCACAGATGAGAGCTGCAATCATCTCAGTCAAATAAGGTAAAATGACTTTGAAACAACCCACCAAATGAATCTATGCAGAGGTAAGTGTCTCTGAAGAGCAGTTTATGGAATAAATTTGACCTGGAGTTAGTTTATCTGCATTTACAAATGCTTTACCACTGCCACATTGCACTCACAGGCAAGCACACACGTGCACAAAAGTGCTTGTGCAGCCCCATGCAGAGATCACCCTGTGAGTTACCAAATAATTAGATGTGATGTTTAATGTCCAAGAGAATAAAGCTTCTCATTTCCTTTTAGGCTCCCTCCTGAAGTTCTTGCTGATCTATACACATTAAGCTCATCTAACCTTGCTGGGGAATTGATGACTTTTAACTCTGAGCATTTGAATGCCTTTGACCTACTCTTGGCTCTGAGTGTTTTCTCATTTAACATTTATTAACATTTATTACAAGAAAATCCTTCTTGCATCTGTTTTCAGGTGGGTACTCATACAGAAAAAGGGATGGCAGAGCCCTCCCTCAGTGCATCCAGGCTCTTTGGAGGAGACATTCAAGAAAGGCTCTTGAAGAGCTGCAGACGTTAACTTTACTGTTGTTGCCTAATTGTGAGGATTTCTGATACTGCCTTTCACAGCCACACTCCCCTTTTAAATCAGTAATAAAAATTCATCCCTCAGCATCCTCCTTGCTGCCTCATCCTTTACAGGTGACTGAATCTACTCCATGAGTTTTCTTCTTTTCTGAAACACCCTTGAATAGACTGAGCAGATGTGTCAACTCTGCCTTCTGGATTTTTAAAGTATTTGCTATTTCTGGCAGCAACACCATTTTCATCACCAACAACTCATCCCCCTGAGCCAGAAAGCAGCAGATACCTCCAGATCACCTATTTCTCCCGGCTTAAGAAGGTGCATGGCTCAGACACCAAACAATGGCTCAGGCAACCAAACTCTCAGCACAGCTGCTTGCCCTCAGCCTGCTGCTTGTGTAGGCACAAGTAACCCACCAGGGTAACTGGAAAATGAGCAGTGCTTCATAGTAATTCTCTTGCACAAGGAGGTAGAGCGTCCATCAATCCCACATCACCTAAGTTTTGGAGACCAGGTGCCTGAGTGAGCCCTCCTGGCTTGCAGCAAAAGCTTTGCTGAAAGCAACACATTTCTACAGAATGATTTCAATAAAAATGTCTTTGCCAATTTAGAATACTTGGAAAGTGACTGGATCTAGAGCAGAAACCCTCTCTCAGCAAACCAGTGTGTAGTGGATAAAAAGAAACAAAGAAATACAAGCATACAAAATTTGAGTTTGCAGGCAGAGAGCACTGAGCAGAGTACTCCCCAGTTGCAAACAGCACACAGATTAGGGATATGATCGCAGGAGTGGCTCTGAAGGACAGCCCTTCCCTCCTTCGTCCCTACCACCCACTAGGGACATGCACTCTGGCAACTCCATGCTCTGGCAAAATTCAGCAGCATTCAGCAAGTCGTGGAACAACTGTGGTAGGTCTTTACGTAATGGAAACCTGTGTGGTTGAAACCAGCAGATGCCCTGACCTACCTCTTGTTGATATGACTCTAATGCTGCAATGAAAGTCCCTTTTTTTTCTCCTCAGTGCTGCTGGTGCTTTAATCTAATTCACAGAATATTACACAGCCAGCTCCTCAGAGCAAGCCTTCTCCTTGGTTCTGTTTTAAATGTTAACAACACAGCCACATATGTAACCATGTTCTAGAGCTTTCCAGGCAAAACTACTATGCAATTCCTCCTCTACTATACACAGGCTTTACTACACCTACATTAGCTTCATACTGCCTAAACATCTGTCCTCATGCCATTCAGACATTTTGAGAAACAGTGGAAATACCCCAATGCTTCTTCCAAGGTTTTATTCTCTTCATTTAAACAAGGAAACCACAAGAAAGGCTCATGAATGATACAGGAGGAATAAAGGATTTATTTTTTTTTTTTCTTGAAGCCCAACAGGCAACCTACAAGAGGGCAAGAAGGAACACACTGTCTCTAGAGGACACCAAGACCACTAAGGCAAACAACATATTATATGTCATAAAAGCACTTTTAGCATGTTTGTCCTGTTTCCTCCTGCTCCTTATTTGTCTGTCCAGATACATCTACCACCTCTGGCATCAAGCTACATGAACTATAAACAGAGACTATATTTTCATTGTGTTTATACAGTGCACAGTGCATGAAGGCTCTTGTCTACCCACACTAGAAAGAAGGGAGGCTAGGAGATACACGGTGGCCAGCAACAGAAGCAGCTGACAGCTCTCAGCTCCTCAAGGAGAAGAAATGTAATTGGTTTTACATGAGAGCCACTCCAGCAGCTGTATTTTGCAAAATACCTTTCTGACAGGTTCCAGCCAGGCTAAACAACGGCTTTTCCTCTTGCCAGCAGCATCTGCTTGATTACAGCATGCTTGCTTTTTGCTTTGCATTTGAATCAAGAGCACAGCAATCCCCTGCCTAATGACTTAAAACCAGAGGCCTTTGGATCCATTGTGAAGAGCACATGAGCAGTGGTCCCCTCCCCTCGCTGCACCCACGGCTTGCCCACCACAGCTCTCACCCTCCTGATGGATGGTTGTTTCTCAACAAAACCACACCACCATGGCCAGCTGGTTCTCTCACAGCAAAACCATGATGTTCTGGGGATGCTCGGCATGACTACCCACACAGCTGACTTGCAGTCATGACCTGTCACATCGCTGTCACCTTGCGCTGCAGAAGTTTTGCTGCAACCACCCGGTAGCTCACCAGAAACAGAAGGCTGCCAACAGATAACAGTTTAAATCAAATAAAGTAATCTGAATCCTGCTCTGTCACATGATTAACTGTTTACCTTTTAATTGCTTGTAATAATTGGGTAGTGACAAGCTAATGAATTTCACAGTATGTGTCATATATCACTGTGCCACATGGTTGTTTCTTCTGCAGCTGCAGCAGAGCTAAGGCTAAGTCTGTGAATTTACTGATAGAAGACAGTTAACCCTGTCCACTCACCACGGGAGAAAGGATGCCTCCGAGAGACTCATTCAATCACCCCCCTGTCTTTTCCAGACTGAAACACACAGCCTTTTTATTTTTGGAAGAAATAAACCACAAAGTCCCTTGCACAAGTCCCCATGCCATGAGCATGGTACATGCTGTCCCTGTGGGCTCCTGGTTCTGCCACTAGCAACCACAGACCAGGAGAGGAATGGCTTGGGGTGGGCTTGGGTGGCACTACAGAGCAGAAGGTGCTGTACTTTTCACAATTCTTTCCCTTCTCAGTGCACCTTCTGGGGAGAAGGCAGAGGCTAGGGCATTTTATGTAACTTGTTTTAATTGCCCTGTCAGCTTAAATAGGAACACATCTTTCCATAATAATAAAATTCTGTAGTATAGACAGAGAAACAGGCAAGCACCAAACCCCAGGAGAAATCATTCCTGACTGAAAGCAAACAGCTGCCAGAGCTGCTTACAAACAGTTTATACAGGAAATAATTCGTTTCGCTCCTCTCTAATTACAGGGGACTCTTCCACGAAGTTGCCATTCACACCAATGTGGGCACACCACTCAGTGCCTGCTGCTGGGGGACACCTCCTTTCTAGGGAAAGCACCTCTGGCTGTGCCCTCGTCTGTCCCCAAACCAGATGGGCAGCTGGCTGCCTGCCAGAGAATGCAACCAGTTCCAGCTCCCACTGCCCGGATGGCAAACGGAGCTTCACAGCATTTGCATTTCCAACAGCTGCTGCCCACATCTCCGTAACTAGCTCAGGTCATCACTGCTTCCAGGAGGACTCTGCAGTTGGGACATCACTGAGCAATACTTGTCAGCTGAGACTAAGAGGCCAGTGGCACAGTTAGTCCTCCATGTGACTAACATGCTGCTGCCAGTTACTAGCTTCTCTGCCTTCTTCCCTTTTGTCCCATGAGAAGATGATGCTGGGAGGGGAAAAGAATCAGAAGGTAATGTATGGGAAGGTAAAAGGTGACACAGCAGCCTGCAAGATGATGGAAGAAGCTGTGCTACCAGCAAGCACTGGTGTTTAAAATGCAGTGAGCACTTTGGAGCCCTGTGTCTGCTACAAGGGCTCAAGGAGCAGAACAAGCACATGGGCTGCCTCTGAAATCTCCTAGTGGGAAGTTTCTCTGCTAGCTGTGTGCTCAGCCAAAAAGCTCTAGGCAGTAAGAAGACGCAGGCAGGGTGGTACCTGCACAGGGGACTACCGAAACCACTCCATTCCCAGCTGCAGCTCAGTACAGATCCGACTGGAAAGTGATGTTGACTTGTCTCCGAAAAACCACTGGGAAGCCCATGTATGCAACACTATAAAGAACCCTGCAGTCTTTCTGTTGGACATTATTTGTGTTTTTCTTCTTGTGAGCAGGGACAGGTGAAACCCAGCAGGAAGAACAGGAGGTGCTGCACCAGTGACCCCAACCACAGAATCGGCTCACCTGGCTACCTGCATGGACACAACTCATTCACAAAGAGCAAAAGGTCCTCCCCTTTTGTGCTGGGTACCATCACTGCCATAGCTCATAGATACCACCCAGGGTGCTGGTGGCACCTGGGATGGCTCCCAGGTCTGTGCTCGGATATGACAGCCAAGAAGTGACTGCCCCCTCTTGGGATCCCATCCTGTAAAGCCCTGGGCAACTAAACAGCCACAATTCCCCTGTGGCTTTGTCTACCTGGGGACACTCAGGAAAATGAAATTATATTCACTAAATTAAGAAGAGAAAGCTGTTTAGATAAATTGTACTTAGGCCTCTGATGTAGAACTGAAGTGTCATTAATTTGTCTCCCTTCCTACCCCTTTAATTCTCAGAATGAGTGTCCATACAGAGTTTTAATGAGGTTTAATTAATCTTCTTTAAAAGGTAGCTTAGATTAACTTTCTTATGTTCCCCCTGTAGACAACCCATGAATTACAGTATTAAAGCACCATGCCTCAAAGGATTCTTGCACCGTGGGAACCTTTCCTGCTCAGAGTTTTTCAATAGTCAAAATTTCTAAGCTATCTTTTATGCCAGTTTTAGTCTACTGGCTCCAATGGGTCCACAAAAGACATTTGTACAAATTAATGCAATTAAGTTAAAACCTTCCCCTCTTACTTGATAAAATCACAAGTTCTGCAGGGACATTCTAATTCAAGTTAAGAACTATTTTACTGATTTAACTCTGTTTTTTTAAGGATTTGCCTACCAATGAACTTATAGTGGTTTTAATAGGCCAATTCCAGGAGACAGACATATATTTTAGTATAGATAACCTGGTTTAGCTGAGGTTCAACATGCATCTAACTGACTTGAGCTGAAACAACTTACACTTAGGTTGCACAAGTAAATTATTATGGGCTAAGGTAATCTCAGGTGCCACAGGCAGCAGCTACACCAGAACTCCATGCATGCCCACTCTAGCCCCAAGGTAAGTAATTTGAAGGAGGACAAGTAAGCACTTCTCACCTACCAAAGTGCAAAACAGCAAACTGGCAGTAACTGCGGGGGACGTGATGGATCATAAGTCAGGGCAGACTAGACAACTGCTGCAGTGTTTGACCAACTCCATCTGAAGCCATACCTTTGGTATCCTTCATACTTAAAGTGAGGTACTCATAAAATGCAGTATTAATGTATGCCCAAAAGGAGTTTGCACAATGCAAACTGCCTTCTAAAATTATTGTGTTTGACATGGACAAAATTATGATCATGTTCCACTGAACACTGTCTTTCTGTTAAAAAGGAGGGATAAGGCACACGTTTGAATTACTACACCACAGTGTTCATGAGACTGGTTCATATGTAACAAAGCAAAACAACCACAGCATTTTTATATTGCTTTCTTGTTTTCCCACTGCTTAAGATTACAGAAATGGCAACACACAGTGTTGGCAAATATGATGAGAGCTAGTTTTGGAGAATACCTGATTTCAAAATGAAATCTGTTTTCACATGACAATGGACTTCAATGGCCCTAGTTACAAACAGGATCCACATGAGTGCAGATCTTTCAACCTCTGTGGTGCAGAAATGTTGGAACTAATACTAATAAAGCCCCTGTCAATCAGGCTTACAAAATGGTTAAGAGCAAGCACACTTCCCCCCCCATCACTGCCCCTAGAGAAAACACACTTCTGGTGAGCCATAAAATAAGTGCCAAGTGGAAGCAAAGCTAAAAGCATTACAGAGGGAAAATAACTCTGATGTGGTTTCCCTCCTTAACTATAAGCCTACAGCGTGTAAATGGAAAACGGATAGCCACCAACTGTCACTGACTCACATTCTTACCACTTACATCAGGGTCCCCAGCTATGGCAGGGGTATTACTCTTGACTGACAATCAAGCAAGTCAGTTACTACTTCGGTTAGTACAAATAGTGTATTTAGCACTCCTGCCTGGCACCACTGGCCAACCAAAGTGCCAGCCGACGGTTGGTACTTGCTCCCCTGCATTGCATTCTGACTAACGCTGCTGTCACTGTTTTGAACATTCTGGTCAGTTCCCAGCTTCTTGTCTCATACTCATTAACACAGCACATCCTAACCTGCTCGAGGCAATACCCCACAATGTACATGAAATAGTTCTAGGATTTTTGCTGCCTCCATGCAGAAATGATTCCCAGCACCAGAAAACTAGCACAACAATGAAAACCATATGAAGAAATTAAAAATCAAATATGATGAGTACTCAGAAGCAAAAAGGTCAAGATTGTCTTTCAAAAAATTCTTTTTTCTTACAACAAATGAGTGTTATGCCTTATTAAAAATTGTGGCAATACAAATTCATTCCAGGATAACAAACCTGTGTCAATTTAATTATTGCAAACTCCACTTGCTGGTAGAGACTGATACTTGATGGTACTAAGGCAGATGAAGAGAGAGGATATTGCTTAGAAGCGAGTGTTGTTTCTACAAAATACTCTTAAGGCGTAAATCTTGAGGACCAGATTCTCAGTTTTATGTATGTCAACACAAAGCAATGAAAGACTCTTCTTTTTGTGTCAGCCAGTGTCCCAGCTTTAAGATTTCCTATCTGACTCCTTATGTGCTTTTGGGGCTGATGCAAATGACACAGACAAGCCACCCTCTCACCAGGAAGGAAGAAAACACATTCATGCACAACCCAAGGGAAGTGCATGTGGTTTATGGGGATTTATTTTTTTTTTTTTTTAATTTTTAAATGTATTTTGAAATACATTTATTGGTTTCTACTTTGTCTTATAAACCAGGAATTCAGAAAAAGGTAAAGAGAAATTAAAAGCATGTTAAAACATCAGGCCCACACTGCTTTGTTCAACCTGCGCTTCAGACTTAAGAAGACAACCTCTCAAAAGCAACCACCAAATTCAAAAGCCTATGGCTATAAAAATTTGACCCCAGCTGACACATATTGTAGTGTTATGGCAAATCTGTTTTCCACAGGCAGGACCCTGCAGTTTTCTCATAGCAAAGGGTGTTTTGTTTTTAACCACTACACTGTCTTCAGTTTGCTATGTGGCTGCTGAGAGGAAAACTAGAAGTCTGGATTTTGCTTTCAGCTCTTGTGATGTGTTTTTCCAGCCCTTTAAAGTGCAAGGAGCTGAACTTATATTTAGGAATTTTTCAGAGATTACAAATCGGTCCCACTGTGCAGTTTTATGTATTTATTTTGTCTTCTTTTACAGAGAAAAACAACAGACAAGGGATTTCAAACGAAGCTCAGAGAAGCCAAAAAGGAAACCACAGGTTTTATTTTTCTCTTCAGAGCTTATGTTTAGTGAGGCCTCATCCCTCAGCACGAAAGATACTATGCTGTGCTCTTCTAGGGTTTTTAAATACCACGGGTTACCCAGAGAGATTCTGTGAATGCAAATAAACCTGATGGTAACTGAAAGATACAGATAAACACTCTCCAATGCTTCTCCTCCAGTATTCTCAGACCTCAGGAGAGATACCTGGAGAAAAGATGTTCCAGTTTCAGTGGCAAGGGTCATCTTTGACAACACCCTTTGGGAAGTAAGTCCGATTGTTTACCCTCTAGTGGTAGTTTTGCTCTCTTTGGTTCGCAAAAGCACAAAGGAGAAAATTCTTTTGCAGTCTCTACTTCCGTTTATCCTTCTCCCTCAACTTCTTAATTTCACCCAAAGAGAAAGGTCATCAAAGCAAGACCAACTACTTGGCGTAGTTATGTGAGCTCTAGCTAGAGCCTTGGGCAACGTGGTGTAGGGTGAGGAGTCCTTGCCCACGGCAAGGGAGTTGGAACTAGATGATCTTAAGGTACTTTCCAAACCAGACCATTCTATGATTCTATAATTCTTTTACTTTACTCAGCCATGACTCTGCTCTTGAAGACCCTGCAACTTAAAACAGGAATATCCTGAAGGCACTTCAGCTTATGTTGCCTATAAAGCTGCCACAAAAGATTAACATTTCAGTTTGTGCATTGTAATCGGGTCAGGCTATGCTGGCCCGTTTACTATGGACAACAAAAAACGATACAAAGAAGGAAAAAAAATCACCCAAACAACGAAGTTCAGGCCCTTCTATTCAGGTCGTCTTCGGCACGGACTGTTTTATTCTCCTTCACAGTGTGCAGCCTGCTGAGCAAGCAAGGAATGTGTGCAGCTTGCAATAGGTCAGTAACTTCACAGGAGTCAATGAAACTGCTCACGTGCTGAAGCCAGTGAAGCTAACACAAGCTCAGGTAAAATGTGTGCTTTCCGAGCTTTGCCAAATCAGCAACTACCCCCTGAATTTAAAGTCCAAGGATTGCTGCAGCTTCCATTTCCTCTTAAAAAAAGCTTCCTTTCCACTCCATAAGGAAATTGTCTTTACCTGACAAACTGACAGATCTTTTCCTGTACACTACAACAAGCTAAAACATAAGCAATACCAGATGCACCCTGCATTAGTTACCAAATCTCTGCCACTTTAATTCAGTCTAACAGGACAGACTGGTGCATGTCAGAATGGGCCTTTGTCAACCTGTGACCTTCAGCTGACATTACAGCTGCTGTCTTGAAGAACATGGCCTACTCCCTAATTAGGTAACACAGATGCACGAGGCTGTTCAGGACAAAAATAGTTCAAGTTAGCACCAAGTTCAATACTTGGTCCAGGGTCAGCATCACAAGACTCATCTTCTAGCCACAGGAGTCCAATCCAGTGTCAGTGAGATTCTAACGGAAGAGATACACAGGGTAGACAGAAACAGGGATCAGACAATGCCCATGCTGAGACACCATCTCCCAGTCTGGAAAGTCCCCACATATAATTCCACCATACGCTCTTGGACAGCTGAATTGTCATCTCTTTTCCAGCCCTATTCACATGTTCAGTTAAACTAAGACAAGAAAATTCCATTATTACGCCATAAATCTATAAAACTTGCTTTTGTTTAATGTGACATTTGAGCCTGGGAAAAAGCCTTTGCTCTGAAATCCAATTATTGACTAACACTGCTCAGCGTGTAAACAGCTAATTCTCAGATCTTCTTTTGACCTTTTCTTGTAATTTCCATTAGATTTTAAACCACAAGTTTGGCAGAGTTATTGCCAAGAAAAGGCTTTCACCACCCCCACCACATGTAGGTAACGTATGCAGAAATAAACATCCAGGGGCAAACTCCCTTTCACTTCATTATTGATTTCCATCAGCATATTTGCAATGAGAATGGATTTGGTCTTTTACCCTAAACAGGCATCCATCTTGTTAACACTTCTGGTTGTTGAAGAAAGCAGATTTGCAAAGCAACAGTTTCTTGTAGCACTGATCCTGGCAAATGACTCCATATCACCTCCTATGAACTTTCTAAATCAGGATGTTATTCAGTTCCCAGCTCACCACTGAATTCATTTGAAGCCGGATCCTGCCCATAGCCAACAGACTCTCTAATGAAGAAACCACAAAAAAAGCCTGCAGATCTGTTAGTAATGACCCTGCTGAAGCCTGGTTTAGAATGCATCTAAGAAGGGATGAGGCCTGATAGACAACCCTCCTGTGATTAAGTTTTTCGTGATGGTGCTCTCTCATGTGGAGTCTCTGGTGTCTATTAACACAGCTGGGTTCACAGTTCAATTATGTGAATTCTTTGATGTCTCATTATGCAGTTAAAACCATACTTCAGTTTTACCCTGAGGCTCCTCTCCTCTCTCCAGATACTAATTTCCATGAAGCTCCTAGGAATCTTAATATCTCTGATACTACTGTCATTGTGCCACAGCTGGCCAGCAGTTTCAAGAAGCATTTGGCAAGACGGAGGCTAGGGAGAAGTGAGACATGGGGCAAGATGGCAGACCTATCATATAATCTTTTTCTGAGAAAACTAGGTTCAACACAGCATTATACACTCTCCAAAAAGTACACTGTGATAGCAGGGGTGAAATACCATTTCTTCACCCAGAAAAGAGAATCTTACTCCTTGCTCTATTTACATCATTGACCTTCAGATTATCCTGTTATTTAAAACAATTTCAAACACAGAACTAATTCATATGGAAATGTAGAGCAAAGAAACATTTTAAATGTGAGAAACTATATCCTTTTTTTTGCTGTAAATCAAATTGTTTATTAAAAAAATCACCAGCCAAGAAAATCTCAACTTCCTCACCCCCAAAGAATCTGCTTCTGACTTTCTCCCTTCTTTCCACCTCAGCCTTTCTTCTCCTCAACACAAACTCATGCTTTTCTTTAATTAAGCAAAAAAATCTTAAACTTGCTTTTTGTCTGGAATTCCAGTCTTTGACCCTGCACGTGCTCTTTCACACCCAGTACACACATTAACTTATCAGTCATTTTATCTTCCCGTTTCCATCCCTCAGGCTCCTCAGATTGTTCTGCACTGTCAAATCTGTCTGCAGAGGGACAGTTCATTGCCAGTAACTGCAGACACCCAAGTTCTATACATAGAGTATATCATAATCATAGAATATATCAAGTTGGAAGGGACCCATATGGATCATCAAGTCGTAACTCCCTGCCTCTCTCAGGACAACCTAAACCATACAACCAAGACCATCGCCATGACGCTCCTTGAATATCGGTTCTGCTCTCTGCACCCTACCAGTGTTGTGCTGTCAACTTCAGTGGCCCTTACTGTTGTTTGAACTATGGCTGAATATTTTTTCCTAATTTTGGTTCCATTCAAGTATCAAAGCCCAGAAATTCAGCTCAAATGTCAGTGCTAACAGGCTTGCACCTCCCCATTTTGTTTCTCCTCACTACTACTACTGAAAAAAACCCAAATAATCTAATACTGAAGACAAATAACAGTATCTGGTCTCAATGGTTTTGTATCAACAGTTTTGACAGAATTTGGTTCTAGTGACCAAATATGACCATGATTCAACCATAAACTGCCTACTCCAGATGTGAAAGTTCAGATCCAGAACTGCTAATGCAATAACACACAACATTTAATGTAAGTCACATTATTACCACATACACTGATCTGCTTGCAAAACTTTGTATTTCAAGGCCCAAGTTTCAAAACAAGTCTTTACTCTCAGGCCCTCTGGATCTTAAGGCGTGAGATCTGAACCTCTGCTGTCTCTACTTTTGGGAATCAGGACCACAGTTAATTGCACAAAAGCTCTGTAATTCTGTGTAAGAAGTGTTCAATGAATGAGCAAAATCAGAGACTGCTTCAGCAATATGGTACAAAAAGACAAAGAAAACAGACTGAGAAAAGTAGCCAATTTACCTGGAGTATTAACAGCATCTGAATAATAGAAGGTGGAACTCTGGCCCGAGAACGTGATAATGCATCTTCCAACTTAATGTTGAGGGTAATTATATTCCTAAAGTGCAGAAGAGCCAGCTGCCGAACCGAGGGCTCCTTCCCCTTAGAAACAGAAACAAAGCAAGACAGATTATGAGCAGCGTGAAAATGAGTTTCAATATCCACTGTCAAAACTCCTTCCTCCACTTCCGAGGAATTACAAGAATGGTAAACCTAAAGGAAAAACAAAGGAAACATACAAAGGACACAGAGCAGCCCACAAGTCTGAACAGTGAATTTGATTTGGCAGTAATGAAAGTTGCACACAATGACTGAGCCTGACTGTGTGTGAAAATGGCAGGGTGCAGTGTGGGGGATCATATCTGAGCACAGGATAGATATGAATATTTTTACTTTAACAATAATGAAAAGTATCATATATGCTTGGTTTGGGGGTTGGTTTTTTTGCTTGGTTGTTTTATTTAAAGCAGGGTTGAAAAAGAGAATTTCTATTGCTTCTCAAGATTTTTAGTACTGTCCAGTTACTGTCTTCAAATTACAATGGGAATCCCAACTCAGCCCACCTATGGATCCCCCTTTTCTCTACAGTCTGGAACACTTCACTATAAGGCACGCGCAGAGCTAAAGTTTCGTGATGCATTTTCAAAGACATCTTTTTGCAGGAATACATTCTCATTGAAGAAAATCTCACCTGAAGAATACAATGCTAGGTCTGCCTGCAGAGATTAACATTGCATGCCTTATGAAGGGCTGTAAAACTGTTCCTGTGTCTTGCATCAAGGTTTTTTACTTGGGTATATATGGCTGTACTTTATTGGTACATTCTTGGTATATACATGGTATATTCATGGAATATACATGGTTTATTCTTGCCTGCAGTTATGAGTGCTGCCAGCCAAATATTAGCACTTCCGGAAGGTCTGGTACGCAGCTAGTATTGACTTATCTTAGTTTGGAATACAGAAGCCTGACCCAATTCCACTCTACCTCACCCATTCCTTTTCACTTTGTTAGCAATTTATACTGAAGGCCACAAATTTGCTTCAATTTCTAATGAACTAAATTCACAAGAGCACCAGCTGGGCTCTTGGAATTAACCTCAGAACATCAGGCACCCAGATCTATTTAAATTGCATGGGATTTAAGGTTCTTACACTCTCTAGGCTCCTTTGAAAATTCTAGCAATTCTTTCCATCTCAAAGGTGAGGAGACTTGTGTTGCTAAATTATTTTCAAAGGCTTCAGGAACACAACAGTGAAAAGGAGTATTTGATACATTTTTCAGAAACATCTGAGTTCTAATTTAGTCAAGTGCTTTGGAAAACCAGGCTGAGAGCCTACCTATATCTCTAGGTGTTCAAACGCCTTACATTTGAATTATGTGGAACACAAAATCTCCCATTGTGTTCTAATGCTATCTTATTTCTATCATTTTTAAAGTTTCTGTTAGTAAGACACGAATCAATGGGTGAAGTAGTCCTGCCTGTTTTTAGAGTTCTTACCTTTCAGAATCAAATTCTGTGTAAAGCTGAAGCTTTTCCACTGAATTTATCCCTGTATTATCTGCAAATGGCAATACCATTAACATTGGCACAATCATTTTAGGCATAAAGTCCACTCAGAAAAATGCGAGAAGGTTTCTGAAGTTTCCTCAAATATGTTTAGGCATCAAGCTCCTACTAAAATCCTTAGGCATATAGGAGCAACTCCAGAAGGTCACTTGCACTTGTCTGGTACAAGGATTTCCTTGGGATTTAAGTAACAAACAACACTCTATGGCCATCACTAAATTAAAGGATTGATCCTTCATCCGAATCACATCAAGTACCTATTGTGGATCTAAAATTACCAGGGTCAAATTCTGTGCTCATGTAAATTGGTCTTACTCCACTGACTATTGCTGTGCAGTTACAAAGGAAATACAATTCCTTTTCAAAAATGGAGATTCTTCCAGTACAAATTCATATGCAGATATTTAAGTCAACACAGCTCCACTTACTTCACAGTGTGCATATTAGACCTTATCATTCATAACCTTTTTCGACCTTTAGTGTCAGTTGGCAGAAGGAATCACCATCCTCTCTGCAGTCCACTTTGGTTTTCAAATTTCCCCTTCATCTTTTTCACACAAGCACTTCAAACCTGTTTGCATAAGTAACTTATTTGCATGACATGACTATACAGAACAGCTGCACTGGGAGGCTGGCCCAAGGAGAGAAAGTTAAGGATTGCATCAATCTGTTGATGAACCAGTAAGGTTGCTTTTTCCAGTTTTTCAAGATTCTATAGTAACAGAATGATTTTTCACCTGCACAGGATAGAAAATAGCCTGAAGCATGGGCAGGACATCACTGAAGAAAAAGTCCCAGGTTTCAGCTAAGGTATCCAGTAGTTTCTGCCCTGCAAAAACACAAAACAAAACAGTGAACTATTTATGTTGCAATAAGTAACTGCAACGATTAAGACATGTAGGAAACAATGTGAATATGCTACTATACACAAAGATGAATCATGTAACAGCTACTATTAGCAGTATGGAAATAGTATTCCTTTTGTGTATCAGATCATTCAGTATTTGTGTCTTTTCAGGTGACACATCTGATGTTCTCAGTAAACTCAAAGACTTTCAGGTTAGTGCTTACTCAAATTTTCTGAGTATGAAGAACAAACGGTAATAGCCCAGGTTGCCTCCTCCTCCTCTTCTTGCAGTTGTGGACAAGGAGAGCAGTAGGAGGAGGACACAGCAGGTTAAACATGGAAGCATTCCTGCAGAAAAATCCCTACCTCACCACTCTCCCCTCTGTCCTCCAAGTGGCAAGGCAGCAGAGCAAACCACTCTGTGGAGATGCTCCACAAAGCAACCCCTCAAATCAACCCCTTAACTTCCCTGTATCTCTGGTTACACAGAAAATCTCACCCAAGATCGATGGGAAAAAATGGTGTATTGCGGCTCTATTTTTTACTGTAACTTTCAAAGAATGCCGTCAAAATCTGGATGCTGGCTTCAAATCTCTGTTCCCCAGAATAGCCTGTGTGACCTTGGGCAAGCTCTTTAGCATCACTGTGTCCCCAATCCAACTGTGAATGGAGAGCAATGCCACTGCACCTCCACCAGCAAGTATTATGGAGATATATGCATCAATGATTATGAGGCATTCATAGAAGACAATATGGCTTATCAGGAAGCAAATTCAATAGCAAGCAATCAATATTACTATTGGTGTCAGAATCAGATACTATTCTTAATTTCTGTATTACAGCATTACTTGGGGACTCAGCCAAGGAACATTTTGCCCAGAATTACACACATATCACAAAGAAACTATGCATGAAAGCATCTCCTACTCAAAGTTAGCCAAGTGCCAATCTTTATTATGGGATACTTGATCTCCCTGCATTTTTAAGTACATGACAAATAGCACCAGCTCTGGCCCATCTGCAACTCCTGAATTATTCCTGGGTTAATGACTTTAAGTGCTTTCAGTGACAAATGTGGATCACCATGCTATACTGCAGCTGCCGGTATGTGAACCACGCCAAGGTCTTTGTTTCTGTACCACCAGGCAGGAGTTCTCTCTGTCTTACACACTTGTGCACAAGATTGAAAAGGGTGTTCTTGGTTTCAATTCTTTCCTAAATTTGTCTTGCATTAATTCCAGTGAAACACAGAAAGGAATCTGGTCCAAAATTTCCTAGCAGCTGTAGCAGTAATAAATAACAATAACAATAACAACAACAACAACAATAATAATAATAATGATCAACAACAACAACAACCTGTACCAGTTTTGGCTGGGATAGAGTTAATTTTCTTCGTAGTTGCTTGTATGGGGCTGTGTTTTGTGTTTGTGCTGGAAACAGCGTTGATAACACAAGGATGTTTCAGTTATAGCCCAGCAGTGTTTGCAGAGAGCCAAGGCTTTTTTTCTGCTTCTCACCCCATCAGCAAGCAGGCTGGGGGTGCACAAGAAGCTGTGAGGGGACAAAGCCAGGACAGCTGACCCCAGCTGACCCAAGGGATATCCCAGACCATATCACATCATGCTCAGCATACAAACCTCGGGAAAGAGGGAGAAAGGGCGGGGGGGGGGACATTCAGAGTGATGGCATTTGCCTTCCCAAGTAACTGTTACGCATGATGGAGCCTTGCTGTCCTGGGGATGGCTGAACACCTGCCTGTGATACGAAGTGATGAATGAATTTCTTGGTTTGCTTTGCTTGCATGCACAGCTTTTGCTTTACCTAATAAACTGTCTTTTCTCACTTTTACCTTTCCAAGTCTTTCCCCCAGACCACCAGGAGAGAGTGAGTGAGTGGCTGTGATGTGCTTAGTTGCCAGCTGGGGTTAAACCATGACAATGCTGTTGCATTATAACCTCCATATACAGGTGCCTGAAATATGAAGGTGTTCCAAAGAGGTAAATCTGATCATGAATGAGAAGCCAAATCCCTCTATGCCTTGAGGGCAGAGTTTTAAAAAGAGTTAAATATGCTAGTTACCCACAAGCTAAGGTTAAGTGGAAGCTAAGCCCTTACAAATCTGGCTCTAGATGTGGGTGCTGAACATCAGTCATTTTCAAATCTTGCTGCTAGAATTGCATGAAATCAAATTACCCTGTTGAGACAAACATGCATTTACTATCGTACATTCCTTTTATCTTGTGGCCAGCTTGCTTTGTGAAGTGATGGATTTCTGTACAGTGGCTCAGAAAGGCTGCAGGGTGAACTGCCTTTGCCAGGCAGGCCTTTTACAGGGGGCTCTGGAAGAATTCCTGTGGTTTGTTGATGATGAACATCTTTCACACGGAGGAATGTGACTTTCACTTCCATTCAAGGATATGTTTGGTTTCCCATCAGGCAAAGATCCCTACATTTACCAGAAGCATTTGCCAGATTTTAGGAAGCTGAGTTACTTTAAATGCTCATTTCAATGATGCATGATATAGTCAATTTTGTATGACATAAAATAAATGCAGTACTTTTCACAGTGCTTCTAAAAGCTAACTGAGACTCCTGTAAGAAATATAAGAATAAAAAAAATCATTGTTTCGAAACCCACTACAGGACAAAACCCCTCTAAAGAGTGCTCTGAAGTGATCACTTTTCACTTTTGAAAACTACAACACCAACCGGCTAGGGAAACTCAAACCCTGGGGTGTGGGACAACCTGAGATTTGAGTGCAGGACTGCTGCTGCGGCTGACCCAGAAAGGGAGCCCTGCTCAGGATGGAAGCTCCCCAAATTTCTGTGCTCCCAACTTTGTCTTGGGTGTTTTGGGAGCCATGGAGTCACTGACTACAGGATGGACTCTGCAGTGCTGCTGCCTCTTCTGCAAAGAACCCCAAATTCAGCCCTGGAAACTCACATCCATCCACAGCTCCCCAGGCAAGTTACCAAACAGCTGTCTGTCAGAAAGACCTCTGCCTCTGAATGAGATTCCTACATTACAGCTACCCTCCTGAAACTTGCCAGTTTTAGTGAGCTCACATTTCTGAGGGTGGACATGGAAAAAACATGACTGGTTTAATTGTCACCTTACCAGGATTTCTGACCATATTTTAAGGGGCAACCACAAAATGTTATAATAAATTAAAACCCAAAATGAACATAACAGCTTGCTGAATCTTTTTTATTTGCTGAGCATGCTCCTACATTTGAAAGCTATTTAGTGGTCTCATATTTCAGTTTTTCATCTCAGCTTTGATCTCAAACCTTAGAGATAGTACATTTTTGATTTTCAAACTAGTAAAACCAAAAGAAAAATGGGTTGGACTTTGGTAGGTCTCCACATCTAATTTGCTGATTTGATACTTTAAACCCAACTTCCTTTGTGATTTATACAGAGCAGCTATGAAGACTTTGACATCCTTATAGCTCCCCATATGCTCTCCAAGCTGGTATTTTATATAATGGAAGAATTCTGTGTTCAGCTAAAGTATGTGTACCCTTTGGGGGTATTCTTTTAATGTGAAACTTGTTGTCTTTTTGGGGTGTTTAGGGCTACTGTCTTCTAACCAGAAAACCTGTGCCCCATAGCACCATCTTAATCTGACCAACTGTACTGTCAGTGATGAAAGGTCACATCTAGAATTTATAGAGAGCTGAAACTAATGGAAATAGTTGTCTCCAGGATAAACATACTGCTTAAACAGCACATTTAGACTAAGTGGTATTATGACTGCAGCTTTGGAAAAGAAAAGATGCACTTCTTTAAAACCGCCTCAAGACTCCCCAGAGATATTCAGGCTGTTTACATAGCAACAATTCTTCAAGATATTCCAAAACCATTTCCTCCTTTGATGATGTATAGAATCAAAAAATCATTTAGGGTGGAAAAGACCTTTAAGATCAATGAATCCAATTGTTAATCCAGCACTGTCAAGTCCACTATTAAACCAGGTCCCTAAGTGCCACATCTACACATCTTTTACATACCTCCAGGGATGGTGACTCAACCACTTCCCTAGGCAGCTTGTTCCAGTGCTTGACAACCTTTCTGGTGAAGAAATTTTTCCTAATATCCAATCTAAACCCCCCTTGGTGCAACTTGTATGCCTACATCTAGGACAAAAGAGCATATTTAAGAGCACATCTAAATGCCACACAATAGCATAAGACATGAAATGAGGGTGACTGTAAAATGACACTTTGGGTGGAGGTTATCATAGAATGGTTTTGGTTGGAAGGGACCTTCAAGATCATTCAGTTCCAATCCCCCTGCCATGGGCAGGGACAACTTCGACTAGGCCAGGTTGCTCAAAGCCCCATCCAGCCTGGCCTTAGATGCTTCCAGGAAGGGGGCAGCCACAGCTTCTCTGGGCAACCTGTGCCAGGGCCTCACCACCCTCACAGTAAAGAATTTTTTCCTAATATCTAACCTAAATCTCCCCTCTGCCAGTTTAAAGCAATTCTGCCTTGTCCTATCCCTACATGTCCTTGTAAAAAGTCCCTCTCCTGATTTCTTGTAGGCCCCCTTTAGGTATTGGAAGACCTTATATTGTCATAAGGTCTCCCAGGAGCCTTCTCTTTTTCAGGCTGAACAAGACCAACTCTCTCAGCCTGCCTTCGTAAGAGAGGTGCTTCAGCCCTCTCCTTGATGTTTACTTCCATAAGGTGACACTTACAGAAGGTGCAGACAGACAAATGGCTCCTTGACCTGTCTGACCCCATTATGTACACGTGAAACCAGAGTAACTCTTAAAACAACCTACAACATTATTTTGGACATAGCCGGGCACTTCAACTAACTGGGATCTTAGTGCGTAGGTTTTTGTTTATTAAGAAATCTCGGTCTATTTTTCCACTTTTCCTTAATATTGAGGAGGCTATAACTGAAGGAGAAGGAAGTGTCCATGCTGCAGTTAATCTTTCCTTCACTTTCTTTCTGCTCCTCTAGGCAGTCACCAATCCTTGATGAAAATCAATGGGAACACCAAGGCAGGACACAAAAAACTGCAGGAACAAAATGATACAAACTAATCCATAGTCCCAGGAAGATAGTGGAACGCATCACACTACCTCCAAAATGCATTTGCTGAAACTCCTGTAACAGATATAGGTAGCCATGCCAAAAAACAAGTTACCTTCATAAAACCGGATCTTGTCCCTTAGGATCACCATGCCTTTTGTGAGCAGCTGATTCTGTAAAATAAAATACAGACTACCTTTACTCAATTCTGTACTTCCCTACAGCCATCACATTACACATTTTGTTCTTTCTTAACTTTTGACAGTGAAGGGGGTCTTTTGTTTTAATGATCACTCATCAAAGGACTCCTCTTGTGTCCATCTTGCTTAAATCACTTGGGACACTTGTCAAACACTGATACAATCACCTACTGATTTCAGGATACAGTACGCATTCTGTGCAGTACAAAGTGCTTCTCAGACTTCAAGTGGCTTACCTACAAAGCATGCGCTGTCTTAGAGAAGCAGAAAAATACTGCTTCAACAGATGGCATGTACTTACTGCTAAATGTCTTTCCTATTAACTATACTACAAGGAACTTCACTGATTTACTCAAGAACTTACAATTTTAAGCTAAAAGAAAATGTCTGAAAGTCTACTGAAAGACAGCAATGTCATACAGCAATACAATGACTGCACAAATCTATTCCATGGTTTGGGCTTCCACTATCTAACTAGATACACATATATATATATAAAATTCAAATCTCATTAGTCCATAAATAACACAACACAGAGAAGTTGGTGGACATCTCTGAATGATTTCAAGGATCTCCAGATCAGCATTTAGAGTGGGTGAAATGATTTTTCTTAGTAGCGTAATAGGAAATCTGATTTAAATTAAAGAAGACACATGTCTACCTGTAGATATTCAGTGAAGAAGGATCCCAGTTCTGTTTTCAATAATTGCCTGTATTAAAAGAATAAGAAAAGGTTCTGCGTAATTGGCAAATTGTATTAGCTATGCACTGCATGGAAAAGGTGAGGTCACTAATATCAAAATATTTTCATATGAACACAGAGCCTGTCAACAATGCCTAACTACAAATAGAGCAAACAGGTTCAACAATACCAAGACTCGCAACCAGCATTCTGTGTGTTCAAAAACATCTGCTGTGCTTTTAGATGGCTCAGTTCCACAAATACATATGAAAGAAATTAAGATTTGACGAAAAGTAGATGCTTTCCCTCCTACATCTAATCCTTTTACAAATGCTGGAATTGTTTTCCTGCTGTTCTAGGGTTTCAGTGGTGCCTGGCATTGCAGACGTGGGAGAACTCCTGGTGCTTTCTGCCCATCTGTGGGTCTAGGCCAAAAACTGAGCACGTGACTTGGCTGGCATGTTCAAAGCCAAAACATCCCTGGCCTGCTTGAGGCTGAAAAAAAGAACTGTGTCAAAATATTTAGAGAGAAACCCAAAGTAGGATGACAATTCTGTGGGTTTTGTTGCGGGTGTGGAACTTGGCCAGTTTCCATTGAAAGGGTCATGATTTTCCGTTCAGGAGACTCAGAACAGCTTAAGTTTCATTCACTTTCAGTCAAAAAGCAGGTAGGAATTTAACAGATTAGTTCTGCCTTTTATGACTCCTTTACACTAAAACCTACAAAGCAAACTCAGTGAGCAAACCAAACTCACAAGCAAAAAAATTCCCACGAACAACCCTCAAATTTGAAAAAGAATTCAATCTGATTCTCAAGCCCAGTGTTTGTATCCAGGTAAAATTCACTACACATTGCTAAAAAGCTGTATGTATGTCTCAGACATTGGATCCTAGATATACTTCTCTGCACTCAGGTTGCTATATAGATGCATAAATGAGAGCTTGGACCTTATAGAAGTGTAGTCCCAGCTGGGTTTTCTAAACACATGAAAATCTGGCCTGGAGCTCCTTTGAAAACCTGACTCTGTGATCACCTCAGGTCTCATGAAGAGTGATATCAAATTCAACTTAAAAATCCAAATACCTACTTCACTTAGGGTAGTTATGTAAGTTATAGTTTCAGTAGCATGTTATCATCTATCTCTTTGGGTTATGTCTTTAACAAATAACTAATCAAGTTTTTTAAGTAGTAAATAAATACATGTGGTTTAGTTAGTCCAGCATATCCATACGCTTCATGAAAAAGTCTGCAGGAGCTGGATCTGATGTTTTTAGCACCACATGCTAGCACAGCCTCTTGAGATCTTCTGAAAGTTCAGGGAAAAGAGAAGAAGGTCAATCTTTAGGAGGCTGAAATACAGTATCTTATTTATTTATCTATACTGACCTCATAGCACCCTATGTAAACACTCCAGGCATAAATGAAATAGAAAATAAACAAAAGGAAGGAGTTTTTCAGATGTTCCTAAGCATCAAAATTCTTTTTAGCTAGAGACAAACTATATACGGAGCAAAATTTTCAAAGCCAGCTCAGGCTTTAGCCATAGATCTCTCCACGAATGGGCATTGCATGGCTAGGCGCCTTGGCCTGCTCTTGCAACATATGGGAGAGGACAACCCCTGCAGTGCCCAGAGACTCCATCTTCAGTGTTACTCACTGACAAACCCTTGACAGGGGTTAAAACTCACTTCCCCCAAACACTGTTACAGTCTTAAAGCCTTAAGAGTACATCAACGTGTACAAGAATGCTGCAGACAAATTGTGGAACACTCACTCGAAGTAAAAATTTACTGTCCAAGTGGTGTGATTTTTTTTCTGGATCACAAGCAATGGCGATGAAGGTTTTTCTCACTTTGAACATGAATAATAACTATTTTTAGGGTTAAAATCACAAGAAAGGTTTTTTTGCAGTTTTGAATTTTCCTATGATAAAGACAATTTATTCCTGTATATCTATCTCTTTGTGCCACTGATTCAAAAAAATCCTGATACTTTATGCTGACAGGTTTTGCTTAATCTTCTACCCTCTCCTCAAGCTAGCAACTCATTGAAGTCTAGTCCCAGATTCCTCATTCTCTTGAACAGGCAATTTGCAAATACCTTCTCTTTTCATATTTTAGGTTTTACTGATAATTTCTGGTACTTATGGCAGGAAATACAAAATTATGTTCTACTTGCCCAATAACTAGTCCTCTGATAAAATCCCACCACATTTACATTTTTTCAACTGTGAGTGAACTAAACAACCCCCTTGTAGCTAATTATATGCACTGGACTGCATCACACCAACCAGTACTCAACTACATTAGCATCTCTATTTACAGGGTAGAGGAAGAACTGACAGCACAATTAATGTGTCCTGCTTTGTGAATCCCTAGTAACACAGATACTTCATGCTACTTAATTAATTTCTAGTGAAATAGTGAGGCCCTCAGGCCACATCAGAGCACTGGTGTTTAATGTTCTCTGCACCCAGATTCATTTCAGATTCATTTAAAAAAGAGATCCACAACAAAACAGGATCCAAGACACTGCTTGTAATTTTGTTTTTTTCAACCTTGCAAAATTTCTCTCAACAAAAATCAGCTAGGTTGTCACCTGTCAGATCGCGGATCATTCAGATTACTGAATAACCATAGATACATTGGCATCATGATAAAATCCAGGTAAAAATCTGATTAAACCTAAATGAGATCCCTGATCAGATAGAAGACTTCACTTCAAGCACATCTGGTTTTGAAGCCAGTCAAGGGCTCTTATGAAGCTTTCCTGTCATTGGTATCAGGTCTTTGCCTGAAGTTTAATAACTACATAAATTAAGATGATAATATAAATTCACATAAAATATGATAAAATAGCTCCTGAGCTTTCTGTAACCTCCTGCTGCTGCTTCTTTGGTTCATTTTGAAATTAACTCTTGCAACATTACTCAGAATAGAAAGTCTAACACTGTATAATATCTGTTAAAAAAAGTTAAATGAAGCAAATGCAAACAAGCGATTTTACTAGATTTGAACTCTTGCTGCGAGAGAGGAAATGCCACAAAAATGTGTTTTGTTTGCATCAAATCAGTATCCTGAAACTCAAAAGAGGCAGCTATAAATATGTATTAGCTTTAATACAGGACATCCGGCTTCCACTGTGTTTCCCTATCCTTCTTTTTCTTCCTTGATTTACAAGTGGTGTAAATAAACACTTTGAAATGACATAAGGTACATGAAATGAAAAAGGAAAAAACATTATACAATTCCTATACAATTACAATCACATGCACCAAGAGAAACACTGAACAGTAAGTATATGCATATAGATTTTTATTACATGACTTTTGAATCAATCCCCTATTAAATCACCTAGTAAGGGCTCATAAGAAGAAAGGTACAGGCCATACACTGGTGATACTCCCAGTTACTGGAGTATCTCCTCATCACTTCGCTATACTTCATTAGCTTTAGCAGTTATTCAGGAGCTACAGTAATATGAGAGAGACACAAATCACACACTGTTTTTTTGGTAATAAGGCTTCTGAGAGCTAAGAAACTCCATATTTAAGGCCACTTTCTAATGCCAGAAGAGTGCAAATGGTATCAAAAGGCGTTGGTGTACATGAGTGGCAGCTTTTGAGAGTCAAACCTAGAAAAGTAAATGGTATTGTACAGATTTGTACCCACTGATGTTTTCTTAAATAATTAGTGCATACACAACCAGGGTCCAAAGCCTCGAGATGTGCGTTCAGAAAAGGAAGTTATACATATTTGTTTGCACATATGTGACATGCAATAGTTGAATATACGTGACATTCCTGAGTCAAAATGATGATGTGCAAATATTGCAGGTTTAAGCTGTTTAAATATTTACACTTGGTCTGTGAGTGAACTTGGATATTCATGGTTTAATTATGAAAGTATCCAAGAATATGCTGTAATTAAAGAGGTAAAATAAAATAACTTCTTTTAGTCCTGTAACTGTTGGAAAAGTTACTAACTGCTTACCTGAATGCTTCTGCACTCAAATTCTGCCTAGCGGAAATAATGGCTATTTGTTTCTTTGCATTTATGTACTTGTGGGGAAAATGCATCTAAGGCAATCATAAGGCAAAATACACTTGTTCCAATTCTGAGGTCATGTTTATGAATCAGGTATTTTTGTATTCAATAATAACACTAACCCAAAGAAAGTTATTTTGAATTAAATAACAATACCAGTAAGCCAGATATTTTTGGCTTGTGTCAAATCAGTATTTCTTAGTTCTGTTTTGAGCTGAATTTAAGTGAGGCAAAAGGGCTTTGTATGCAAATAGTCAGGAGGCCCTAAAATGTTATTGACTGTGATTGGCAATAAAATGAAGCAAACACCAGGGTGAGTAGCTTGAGAGAGGACGCCTGCAACACCGGAGCGGAGAGGGGAGAGATCAGCGTCCAGGAGCCTCACCTCAGAGCGACAAGAGCCACTGAGGAGGGAGCCTCAAGTCCTCAACAGGACTTGCCCAGGGCTCGGAAGCTCAGCTCCCGCGAGGGGCTGACTCACAGGGGGCGGAGCCAGGAGGAGTGGCACCAGCTGGGAGTGGCTAAAAAACCTTCCCAGGGAGCGCGGCGACCAGGAGCGCGGCGAACAGAGCCGGCAAACAGAGAGCGTCGAGGCAGAGAGTCGAGGCAGTTTGCGCGGCTGTTCGCGCGGGCAGGCGAGTGGGCAGGGGAGCGTTCCAACCGCCTCATCGAGAGGACTCGCCTGGAGTACAGGAGGGGGAAGGAGTGCTGAGGGACGTAGACGGATTGATTGACCAGATAGATCATGGTTACAACACGATCGAAAGCTGTAGTGAGTACTAATGTGGGTATCCAGACTGAGCCTTCCTGCAGACATGCAGCTGTGCAGGTCTCTGGCTGCAGCGAATGCCTGAGCCTGGCACTTGTATTGGAGGGAGCCAGTGACACTGCTTGTGTTCGCTGTGAGCAAATAAATGACCTGCTCAGGCAGGTGGCTGAACTGAGGGAGGAGGTAGAAAGGTTGAGAGCCATTAGAGAGTGTGAAAGTGAAATAGATTGGTGGAACCACACCCTAAGGCAAGGGCAGAGGGAAGTGGTTCAACAAGCTATGGATCCCCTTCCCTCCTACCATCAGACAGAAGGAGAGAGCTTAATGGACAAGGATGGATGGAGGGAGGTTCCTCCTCGGAGAGGTAAGCGAAAACCCTCACAATCCCTTCCTCCCTCCCAGTTGCCCTTGAATAACAGGTACGAGGTCTTGGAAATTCAGGGCCAGGTGAATGGAGATGGTGAGGCAAATCTATCTAGTGAGTCACCCAGGGCTAGTCACTCACCCACATACCTCAGAACTTCCCCAACCAAGAAGAAAAGAAGAGTAATTGTGGTGGGTGACTCCCTTCTGAGGGGAACAGAAGGGCCCATTTGTCGACCGGATCCACCCCACAGGGAGGTCTGCTGCCTGCCTGGGGCTCGGATTAGAGATGTTAAAAAGAAACTCTCTGAACTGGTGCAGCTGTCTGACTACTACCCACTGCTGGTTTTTCAGGTTGGCAGTGACGAAATTATTACGAGGAACGTAAGGGCAATGAAGAGAGACTACAGGGCCCTGGGACGGCTGGTTAAAGGGTCTGGAGCGCAAGTGGTGTTTGCCTCCATACCTGTTGCAAGCGAGGGTGAAGGGATATATAAGAAGACTCTGCAGGTTAATGTATGGCTACGTGACTGGTGCCAAAGGCAGGGGTTTGGGTTTTTCAGTCACGGGCTGCTGTATGGGACACCTGGTTTGCTGGTGACAGGCGGGATACACCAGTCCCAGAGAAGAAAAAGGGTTTTGGGGCAGGAGTTAGCAGGGCTTATTGACAGGGCTTTAAACTAGTTAGGAAGGGGGGAGGGGATTTAACTGGGCCTGTTGGGGACAAGCCCAAGAGGAACATGCTAGGGATTGACGGATGGCGGGCTAAGGAGGACTATCAATCTCTTGTTTCACTTGTGGGAAAGGATAGCTCTTTAGACCCTGTCCCGCAGGGGAAAAAGCGTACTAGGACTGGCTCCCTGAAATGCCTGTACACCAATGCACGCAGCATGGGGAATAAACAGGAGGAGTTAGAAGTCTGTGTGCGGGCTAAAGGTTATGATCTAGTGGCGATTACAGAGACATGGTGGGACAGTTCACATGACTGGAATGTGGTCATGGATGGCTATGTCCTTTTTAGGAAAGATAGGTCAGCGAAGCGAGGTGGTGGAGTTGCTCTTTACGTGAGAGAGCAACTAGAATGTATTGAGTTCTGTCCGGGGTCAGATGAGGAGCAAGTGGAATGTCTGTGGGTACGAATCAAGGGGCTGACTGGCACGGGTGATACAGTTGTGGGGGTCTATTACAGACCTCCAGATCAGGACGAAGGAGTTGATGAGGCTTTCTACAGGCAACTGGAAGTAGCCTCGCGACTACATGCCTTAGTCGTCGTGGGGGACTTTAATTACCCCGATATTTGCTGGAAGACTCACACAGCCAGTCATTCACAGTCTAGGAGGTTCCTCGAGTGCATTGATGATAATTTCTTAATGCAAATGGTGGACGTACCAACTAGGGGAGCAGCGCTGCTAGATTTAGTGCTCGCCAACAAGGAGGGTTTGGTCGAAGTGGTGACGGTCAATGGCAGCCTTGGCTGCAGTGACCATGAGATGGTGGAGTTTAGGATCCTGTGTGGGAGGAATAGAATACCTAGCAAAGCCACAGTTCTGGATTTCCGAAGGGCCAACTTTGGCCTCTTCAGTCAACTGCTAAGGGAAGTCTCATGGGAAAGTGTACTAGGCGGTAAAGGGGCTCAAGATAGTTGGTTAGCATTCAAGGACCGCTTCTTCCAAGCTCAGGATCGGAGCGTCCCAATGAGTAGGAAGTCAAGTAAGGGATCTAGGAGACCGGCGTGGTTAAACAAGGAGCTGCTGGGCAAACTCAAGTGGAAAAGGAGAATCTATGGATTATGGAAGGAGGGGCTGGCCGCTTGGGAGGAATATAGGACAGTTGTTAGAGGATGTAGGGAGGCAATTAGGACAGCTAAGGCCTCCTTGGAACTCAATCTTGCTAGTCGGGTTAAAGACAATAGAAAGGGCTTCTTCAAATACATAGCAAATAAAACTAAAACAAGAGGCAATATAGGCCCACTGCTGAACGAAGTGGGTACCCTGGAGACAGAGGATATAAAGAAGGCAGAGGTGCTGAATGCCTTCTTTGCCTCTGTCTTTACTCCTGCAGACTCTCCCCGAGGGCCCCGGATTTCTGTAGCCCCAGGAGTCAGGACAAAGGAGGAGTTTGCTTTGGTAGATGAGGATTGGGTTAGGGATCAGCTATGCAAACTGGACATCTGTAAATCGATGGGTCCGGATGGAATGCACCCACGGGTGCTGAGGGAGCTGGCGGAGGTCATTGCTAGGCCACTTTCCATCATCTTTGGTAAGTCGTGGGAAACGGGCGAGGTGCCTGAGGATTGGCGGATGGCAAAGGTCACACCAATCTATAAGAAGGGCAAGAAGGAGGACCCGGGTAATTATAGACCGGTCAGCCTTACCTCCATCCCTGGAAAGATGATGGAACAACTTATTCTTGACTCCATCACTAGGCATATCAAGGATGAGGGGGTCATTAAGAACAGCCAACATGGTTTTATGAGGGGGAAGTCATGTATGACCAACCTTATAGCCTTCTATGAGGAAGTGACTAGGTGGAGGGATGATGGTAGAGCGGTAGATGTAGTTTTTCTTGATTTCAGTAAGGCATTTGATACTGTCTCCCACAGCATCCTCATAGATAAGCTAAGGAAGTGTGGGCTTGACGGTCAAGTAGTGAGGTGGATCGAGAACTGGTTGAAAGGAAGAAGGCAGAGAGTTGTGGTCAATGGCGCAGAATCTAGCTGGAGGTCTGTGACTAGTGGAGTTCCCCAGGGGTCGGTGCTGGGACCGGTGCTGTTTAATATTTTCATCAATGACCTGGATGAGGGAACTGAGTGCACCCTCAGCAAGTTTGCTGATGACACAAAACTGGGAGGAGTGGCTGACACACCAGAGGACTGTGCTGCCATTCAGCGAGACCTGGACAGGCTGGAGAGTTGGGCGGGGAGAAACTTGATGAAATTTAACAAGGGCAAGTGTAGAGTCTTGCATCTGGGGAAGAACAACCCCATGTACCAGTACAGGTTGGGGGTTGACCTGCTGGAAAGTAGTGAAGGGGAAAGGGACCTGGGGGTCCTGGTGGATAGGAGGATGACCATGAGCCAGCAATGTGCTCTTGTGGCCAAGAAGGCAAATGGCATCTTAGGATGCATTAGAAAGGGAGTGGTTAGTAGGTCAAGAGAGGTTCTCCTCCCCCTCTACTCAGCCTTGGTGAGGCCGCATCTGGAATATTGCGTCCAGTTCTGGGCCCCTCTGTTCAAGAAGGACAGGGAATTGCTTGAAGGAGTCCAGCGCAGAGCCACAAAGATGATTAAGGGAGTGGAACATCTCCCTTATGAGGAGAGGCTGAGGGAGCTGGGTCTCTTTAGCTTGGAGAAGAGGAGACTGAGGGGTGACCTCATCAATGTTTACAAATATGTGAAGGGTAGGTGTCAGGATGATGGAGCTAGGCTTTTTTCAGTGATATCCAGTGATAGGACAAGGGGCAATGGGTGTAAACTGGAACATAGGAAGTTCCACGTTAACATCAGGAAGAACTTCTTTACTGTAAGAGTGACAGAGCACTGGAACAGGTTGCCCAGGGGGGTTGTGGAGTCTCCTACACTGGAGATATTCAAGGCCCGCCTGGACAAGTTCCTGTGTGATGTACTGTAGGTTACCCTGCTCTTGCGGGGGGGTTGGACTAGATGATCTTTTTAGGTCCCTTCCAACCCTTGGGATTCTGTGATTCTGTGATTCTGTGAATGCAGTAGCTTCTGGCAAGAGGCCATGGCTGGGCATGTGAACAGGCATGCTTAAAAAATGCCACTACCATGCTCTCATTCGCAGACAGATCTTTTGGCTGTTGCATCCTGTTTGCTCACTCGCAGTTTTCTCAGCTTAACTTTTCTATGAATGAAGCAAGCAGGACACACACGAGAACACAAAAACAAACTCAGAATTGTCTCTGAGAGGGTAGACAGCTTTTGACAATAAATTAGAAGGCTGTTCAGGCCAAGTTGGACACAAGAGGGAACAACCTCAAAGCATCAGTAGAAAAGAACCAGTCCTGAAAGCCATGCTGCATCTCTCCAAACACTCATCCCAGGACAGTTATGCTGCTGGTGCCTCATTTATGACAGCAGCTTGCTAGCTCAGTCTAGATTTCACAGCATTTTGTCCATCAGCTCAGGTAAAAGTCACCAGATATTCCCCCCAAAGTGAGTGATCAGCTGAGGTAACAACAAAGCAGTGTTATCCTTACCCTACCAAAAAGAAACAGGTCTATTATGTGGAAGCAAAGCCCATCATAAAATGGAAAAAAAATAAGTCTATTTGTAATGTCTGTCTTCTGTTTGTTGGTTCATACAAGACTATTTGTCTCTGTCACATCAGCAGATAATTTTTCCTCTTCTGTCCCTCACCAGCAGATGAGCATCCTGAGGCAAATGCATTGGGCCAGGAAATTTCAGCCCAGAACCATCTTTTTTTGTCATTCAGATTAAAGCTAAAGAATCCTAACTGCACTTCCAGTAACAATGATTAACTATTATTCCAATAACTAACTTGAAATGATTGATGGATCATGCTAACTGACAGCCATCCTAGGAAAGCTATTCTTTATATGTCACTTTCTCCCCAGAGAAGCAAGAAATAGCTGGAGAATAAGTTTCTTTTAATTTCAAAAAGACAGAGCAGGAAAAAGAGAAATCACAGACTAAATGTCATTCGCCTGGATATTTCCACAAACAAAGGAACCAGACTGGGCCAGCTATTCCAGACTGAGAACCAAACAGGAAGAGATAATCCCAGAATAACTGGATATTCTGTGGATATTTTCAGACTCTGGAAGATGGATTGAGTGGGAATAAGCAGTAAGGGAAAGGGAATCACTGAGGCTCTTATCTGAAGACAGCTAGGAAGGTAACAAGCTGTCTGTCTTTTGGAAGTGCATCTTCTTTCCTACCTTTATTCTACGGTGTTGGGCGTTGGGCCAAATTTGTAAAACGAAATCTGCTACACGTTGCCCTTGTCAAGGAGAGAGGGTTTAGTAAGCAACAGCAAGTGCTAGAAAACGTAGTAAAAAGTGAAGTGCTGTAAATCCAGATATCAGTTTATCTCTTGGTAAGCTTATCTTTACAATTATAATGTAAATAATTGGAATGGTAGGATTTCCAGCTTCTCTCTTGGGGTTTTTTTGGGGGGTGGGTGGTTTTTTTTTTTTTGTTGGTTGGTTGGATGGTTTGGTTTTGGGTTTTTTTCAGTTTACTTTTTCAGGACGAGGAGTTCCCATTATGCATCTCACTCCTATTTAGTCTGTTGCAAATGGTATCATCACAGTATGAGAAAGAAGTAGGAATCTGTGTTACTAAGGTCACTGTGTTGAGAAGACGGCTTTATAACATTTACAGCATATTCAGCTTGTGCAGAAGAAGCAGCTAGATGTTAGGTACCACCAGGATTTACATCCTTTGTACATGAAAGGGAAGGACTTCAGAGCTAGACCTGACACCTATGGAAAGGGCAACGCTGTTGTCACAGAATAGGTCTGCATTACTAAAGGGGTCCCCATTTTCATTTCCTTAATTTCAATCTGGTATGTCAAGACTGACTGAAACAATCCATCCTCCTCACATCTGAGTATCTCTCTTGAAGAAGGAGGACCTCTGCTCCCACTATGCAAGGAGGTGTTGACATACACATCAGCAACAATTATGCACTGAGGCCAGATTGACAATACTGCTCGAAACTACCACTGGGAAAAAAAACGCTGTAATACTGCTGTAGGAGCTTTCTAGTGCAAGTGCCAGCAGACAGTTTTGTGCACAATGGCTAAAGACACCTTGTGTAAAGGCAAGTCTCTTACCTGACTCCTTCATTGAGGTTGTAAAGTTCATGGTCTGGGAGACCCTTACGCTGGAACACCGATATTACTCCATTGTGGATACTGAAAGAGGACATGGGGAATCATTAGCACTCGATCACATTTTAGAAGGGTATTACTTCCACAATACGTCTAACGTCTCTGCCTAGGCACTTCAAGACCTTTTAAAAGTCATAGATGACTGCTGGTACCCCATCTCAGATGCCTTAAAGGGAATTACTGCCTAGAAAATAGATGGCATCTCTGAAAATCAGTTCTTTTTGATTTGTTCCAACTTCAATAGCTGCACATCTGAAAACAGCTAATTCAAAAAACTTAAGCTTATTTATTTATTTTAGGTACTTTAAGCATATTAAGTAAACTTCTTATACATATTTTATGTTGAGTATATGTGAAGTATTCTAAAATTTATTTTTGTCCCTGTGGCTCACTACAGATAAAAGTAACATCTTCACTATGAGATCGGTGATGATATTCCTGCAGTTGTTGGCATATATTTGTCTGAGCTATGGTTACGTGATTTCTTTATCAACAAAGCAGCATTTATCCAGGCTAGACACTATACCTGAAGTTTAACCCACAATACAGAATCAATTTTACCAGAACGCAATCTCAAGAATGGTTAGTTCTTAAAAAAAGAATAATACAAGAAACACTGGACAATTATGAATTTTAAGTCAATTTAACCAATCTCTCATTTACTTTCAAAAATGAAACAAAAGAGAATGAATAATTGGTTACAAAGACTGATTCCTATCACCACGAACTCGTTTTTCAAAGATGCACACTTTTACTTCAGCTAAAGGAAAGGAAAACCAAGGCTGTGCTAAAAGAACAAGTCTAGAGTTTCTAACTCAAACAGCAAGAGAGGCAGCGATATGCTCAGCATAGACCAACCATCTGTCCTACAAAAATGTTCCCTTTTCATTTTCAATGCCATTTTTAACTGTTCTGCAAGCAGAAGTTGCTTAGAGGTGATGACTTTCTTCTGCAATCAGATGCAACCAAAGACAGAACTGAAACCACAAAATTATCTAGCTCAACAGAAAGTCACATACCCAACACTGCCTGTTTCTGGGGCACATGGTCACCAGCCCTGTAAATTCAAGGATGCTCAATGGCAAAAGTCTTCAAGGTATTCTAGGTATCTGGCAATCCACATGCTTAACAGGGATGCTTACCAGTCCTGTGAACTAAACAAGGCTGCACCTCAAAGTGCACGTGCTCCTCCAAGTGAGCATGTGCTTCAAGATGAAGCTCTGAAATGCTCCTGAAATACACCTGACACAATTAATGTGATGACACACCAGCCTAAATCACTAAGCTTAGGTCTGAGGACAGTGGTAAAATTCCAGTGAAAGGTGAGACCAAACCTGTTTCCAGCATTAGTAGAAGGGAGCAGAAGTCTTACTGCCCTTCCCCAACACAGTGCCACCTTTCATAGCCTCACAGCTTTGACTCCAAAACAAAAGAAGATTCATGTGGCCCCTCCATCTGTCAGCCCATCGCCATTCCTTCACTCTTGGAACTGCCTGGGAACTTCTACCACATTTAACTATGGAATGGAAGTTCCAAAACCATTAAGGTCTTTAAGGTTTCAGCTGGCATAAAGGAGCATCTTTCAGTGACCAAGAACATACTGCAGGATAAGCTCAGCCTTTATTCAACATGCATACAGATGCTTTAGCTTCCCAATGATAATACACAGCCTTCATCCACTCTACTGTTCATACTACTGCTACTCAATTTCCAATATGACAGCCTTTACTAAATTAACCATTCCCACTGCTGGCAGTGACAGCAAGTTATTTCATTTCTGTCTGACTCAGTTACCCCATGTATAAAATAAAGATGATGGCACTGATCACTAAAGGGTATTTTAAGATGTATTCATGAAAATCATAACAGTGAGTGTGATTACCAATAGCAGTATTACATGCTATCATTGTCGCTGTTTTTCCTTCTTCCTTCACAATCCTATCTGCAAAGGGAAAATACACATTTTTGGCATGTGGCTCTCCCCGTTCAAGGTTGCAGCTGAGAAGAGGAGATGACATCTTAAGGCATATTACAAAAACACAGGGAAGAAGTCTTCCTGCTCTGTGCCATTTCTCATTCTGCGTGTCTCTTATTCTTCATGCCTCCTCCCAGCCTGTACTCCACAGTAGCAAGGAACAGCAACAACAAGCCTCAGGGACACTTGGGGAGATGTATTTAGGAGCCACTGAATTAAATGCCACCCCTAGAACATCTACTGAAAAGATCTTCCAAGAATGAGAAGCTACAGCATGCATATCCCTCCTGGGGATGTGGTTTTACCAGTGACTCCACAGTGTCTTTTTTCTGAGCTTTGCATCTGACCTCCCTCTGCTCACACTGCACTGGAGTATAGTGCAATGAAGCAGCAACCAACTTTGGAGCAATGGAAAGAAAAACAGGGACCAGATTTGCCCATCCTGGAGATACCAGGATTTGGGGTTGCCCAGTCTTGTGAAGAAGAGCTAAAGGTGGCATCTGTTTATAAGGTCTCCAGAGGGAGGAAGCCTGATCCAGCCACAAGCAGCTGCTCCCACTGCAAGGCGATGTCACTGCAGGCACTATGCCAGGCAGCAGTGGAGTGTGCCTGGGAACCTCAGGTGCCCACATTAAACCTTCCCAGGTCCACAGTAAGACAGCTCCTTTCAATGCTTGCTGGGAGCAGAAGACTGGGCTGGAAGGTAAACCTGAGGCTATGCACTGAGAGATGTGAAATGCAGGCACACAACAATGCTGAAGAGCAAAGAGATGCACTGTTAGACAAGCTCAGTCACATTCATCTGTGGAAAAAGGAAATTAAAAGTGGCAGGTGAAGGATATGACCTGCTGAGGAGAAATACACAAGCAGATAAAAATAGGAACCATTATCTTCTTTTTTGCTCCCTTGACAACATTTCCAAGGTGTTAAGCATTCCTTCTGCCATGGCGGTCCCTATTTCCCCCCACACCCCCATACTCAGGCATACATACATTCGTGATCTAACCCAGCTTATTTTGGCTGGTTCAAACAGACACACTCAATTTACGATTATTTGAAAATTGGCAGCTAAATGTCTCTGGTATATGGTGAAGTGATTTTGGTATTTTAGTATTATGAGTAATATGTGAAGTACGATTAATGTAGTGAATAAAACAAGCAGTCTTTACACGCTCTTCTGGTTCGGAAATGAACTTTGCAATGTTCCCTGCCAGCCTTCCACAGAAAAGAATGACTAAATATCTCTCCTAAAAGCCAGTGTGCTATCTCTCCTTCTCTGTGGCACTCCTTTCTAAACAAGGGGGAGGTTTTCTCTTTCCAACTTAACAGGACCATTATTATTCCTCGAAGAAGTAAGAGAGCAAGCTTTTTTAACAAGAATGAAGGGGACAGGTTGTGAGCATTTAAGTTATTGAGTGTGCAGTAGAACTGCACCTACATAAAACATCCAAATGGTGATCTTTTAATCTGCCTGGGATCTCCCTTGTAGTGAGGGACAACTTCCTCGTCTGGAAAACAAGTCTTGGCTCCACTATATTGACCGCCTGTCTTTCCTTCCCATTGCAGACAGCAGCGCTTGCATGCAGGGTGCAGGCATGCAGTCCCAGGCTGCAGGTGATATGCGAATGCCACTGTAATCTGGCCCTCCACACCTGCTGAAGAGGCAACAAAGAGGAATTGGAATAACCGGAATGCATCAGTGGCATAAGCTGGTGTCAGGGTAATAAAAAACTAGATTAAATCTTCCTAGTTACCTTAAGCTAATGAAAAAAAACAAACCCAACCCTTACTTAAGTCAAAGTAATGCTATGGTTACTATAATGAGCGATTGTTTAAAAGGGTTTAGTCAGAAAGGTAAAACCTTTTGGTGTAAAGAAAATCTGAGCTGCTGCTTGCACACAGAAGTCCTGCAAGATGCTTGAGGTGGGTGGATTGGCTTTATTTGTGCCTGTGACCAGCCTTCACTGAGGCTTAAGTCAATAATGTGTGTAATTAAACTTTTATTTTAATAGTTAACCTGAACTAAAAATGCCTTGTAAACTCCCCTCTGTAACTCTTTTACAACATGAAAGTTAATAATGGGTGCACTCATGCACTGATACTATGCTGAACAACTTCCCTGTAACTGCTGTGTGTAAATGTTTGTACGTGAACACAGCATTTCAGAGGAGACAAAAAAAAAAAAAAAAAAAGCCCAAAAGAAACACTCCTCCCAAATCAGTTCCTGAATTGCCCATGCTTAGTACTGAACAAGGTTCCAGTCTCCACTCAAGACCAGACCTTACACTGTATGGCCAGGGTTTGCTGTATTGTACCAACAGACATGTCTTCCACAGAAGCGCAGATGTAACCTCCTACTCCTGCAGTACTGCACTTTCTCCTGCTTAAGAAAATGAGCAGTTTCTATTGTTTCTCCCCCCAGTATCTTATGCTGGAACATGGCGCACTGGGAAGAAATGAGCACCTGAGCAGTGCACCTTTGAAACAAGACACAGCCCCCTTCACACTGCAAGAAAATGCAAACTTCCCAGTTGCAGGATTATGGTATCTCTTGAAAGCACAGAACCAGTTCATTAGCCAGCTCCTCAACTGGTATGAATAAGGTAAGCTGCTATGGAGGTATTATTTAACCTGAGTTCAAGCAAAAGATATATTGTGCAGGCAGCTTTCCATAAAAAACTATGCCACAAGTCACTCTTGGTCTGTAGACTGTAGCTGGAAGAAGATACTTTGATAGACCAGCAGCAGGGCAGAAGGAAGCCTTTGAGGAAGCTTCCACAGGTCACTGGGTAGGCAGGGAAGAGACAGCATGACTAAAGCAGGCTGGCTGTAGGAAGGGAAATCAGGATTGGAAAACTGCAGACACTAGGGTTTTTTTGGGGGGCGGTTGCCTTTAGAATTAAGACAAAATGTCAGGCAGCTCCAGCAATGTGTTGAATTTATCCATCCCACAGTGTCCACAGATTGACAGAAGAAAACTACCTACAACCAAGAAGGCACTCAGAGCAACAAAAATCAATCTAGCAGCCTAAGAAACTTCACCTCTTTGGCCATTCATTATAGATTTGCCCGATACTCCAAAGGAGGTGGTTGCTCCAGGATTTACTATTCAGCTACCTGAAACATGGGGGATGGAACTCCAGCATACCCAGTGCAGACCTTCCACACTCTTTGCTTCAGCATTAAGGGATCTGGGAGATGTAAATTCCCTGAGCACAAAGTTGGATGCTCACTGACGGCACTCCCAACCAACCTAACAGCATGAACACCAAGACAAGGAAGGTGAGAGTTATTATTCTGATTTTTGCATAATAGAAAACCACTGCCGATTTAGCTCAATACCACCAAAACACACATTCCTCTTGAGTGTCTAATTGTACATCTGGACACCACTGCCTTCCGTGGGTGGGAAGCTGGCTCCCTCTAGCACTAAAGTACCACCCATCCCAGTTCTTCACTGACTTTTTTAAGAAGCCAAGAAGGAAAAACTGTTGTGAATAAAACAGCGTTTTCTGCCAGGTCAGAATCAGTTTGTTCACAGAGCTGAGGAACAACTAAAAAGTTGAGCTCACAAGTCTCTGTCTGAATCCTGACCTTCTGGTTTGCTTTGACCATGGCTATGGTCCTCCCAGCTCAGCATTTCCTGGCAAAGCAGGAGGAGCAGCCCACATTTCCATTTGTGCACAACACACAGGTAATGTAGGTTCTCTAAAACATGTACTACATTTGTATGCAAACAACATGGGCAAAAATATCATGGTGGTTTTTATTTACTGTTTGTAAATTCTCCCCTTTCCAGAACTCCAGGTGAAGTCCATGAGCAAAAACAATGTTGTGTGAATAGTCACACCCTGCAAGTACCGGGTAGTTAAAGGCAACATTCTCATTTTCAAAAGGGACTAAGTGACTTAGGCCTCATTTCCACTGAACAGTTACGGGAATAGCTAATTAACAATAATTAACCTGATATACTTGCACGAAAACATCCTTGAAGGCACTCTTGTTCCAGAATAAAGTCTCATTTTTCTAAATTAGCTTAATACAATAGGGAAGAGACCATTTCCAGCACAGCTTTGGTCCAGCTGCAACTCCACAGGCTTTCCATGAGGCCCTGACCCTTTCAAAATCAGCTTGCAGCTGCTAGATCACTATGTTTCTGAAGTTTCTACCCAAGGTAAAGCAATCTACAATGAGGGATAAACTGTAATTATGCACTGGATCATACAAGTGAAAATAAGCTGGTCTGCAAAACTCCCATCTTCAAAGAGTTTGAGAGGAATTAGTTCACTAACTTCACCAACTATAAACACTACTCTTGCATATGAAGAAGTTGAGAAAGACAGGTAAAGGGACTTCCCTGAGGTGTTACTCAGAGTTAGTGTATCTACAGAGCGTAAGACTAAGGAGATTTTGGCTTTCAATTATACCTGCATTCAAGCAAGTACGAATATGTCTGGAGGGCTATGGGGAGCAGTAATTCTCCAACACCACCACCACTTCCTATTACTGCAGTCGAGGCTGACATGTTCCATGGTGCCGTGGTGGCTTGACTGGCTGGTAAATCTCCTTCACCCTCCAACAGCTCAGCTCTGTCTGCTCCCCATGCACACATACAGCCAAATTTTCTGAAAAGACAGCCAAATTAAGGGTTAGGAAAAAGAATGTGATCCTGACACAGGCAGAAGTACTTCAAAATATTTAGAATCATAGAATCAACTAGGTTGGAAGACCTTTAAGATCATCTAAATAAACACTAAATATTGGAAGAAAGAAAATTTCCAAGTAGAAATCACTGACAAATATTCTGGTCTGGAATGTTTTTTCCACTAGAAAACCCTCCCTGTGATCTAAAGAAACATTCATTTTTAATTAGAAGATGAAATGTGGCTCCCACGACTGTAAAACTTACTTTACAGAAAGTTGTTGTGCTTATTACAACATTGTAAAAATTAGCCCAAACCATAAATCCATATGCCTCCTTGGATTTCCTGCTGATCTCACTAATGTCACAGGCATCTCATCTGTGTTTTCTTCACCTTTTCTTTGCTATTTCCTACTCCATGTTTCTGTGAATTTTCCCCACTTTCTTACAGCAAAGAGGATGCAAGTGCCTTTGACTAGAGGCTTTGCACAGCACAACTCAGACAGTATCAGCTCCTGATTAGGCATTCTGTGCTAGTTCAGTCAGAATGAAAACCTTATGATGGATTTTATTTGCCCTGAGAAGGGCCCCCCTGGCTTACAAGCTCAAGATTAAAAGCCCTGGGTTTCTCAGTCCAATTGGTTTAGTCAGCATTCAGCCCTCATTTTTTGCCTGAAGCAGAAAAGGCGGGGGGGGGGGGGGGGGGGGGAGAGAGAGAGAAAAGGAATTGAAGACAATACTAGTGAAAAAATCTAAGCTATTTTAATCCAATGCAAATTCTGTGAGCTGTAACGAAACTGTATTGTTCCACTATGTTGCTGTTGGTTGCTAGTTAATGCGCTCTGCTGGTGTGTTGCTGTACAGATCTTTCGGGGTTCATGGGAAAGCAACCTCAGAAAAAGCTGTGATATAAACTCTAATTTGCATAGTAGCAGACAGCAGCTCAGCACTGATTTCCTTTTGATCTAACAGTGTCAAGAAGTTTCACAGCAATTTAGTTTGGAGGTGAAGTAAAGGAATCAGGAAGAAAGAGACCTTCCTTGCTAGTACTGAGTGCTACATGCCTCTTTCACACTGATCCCTGCGATTAAGCCCCTGCAGTCTGTGCTCCCCTGCTATCAGAAAGCAGCAGGCATCCTCTGCTATAAACAGTCTGAGGGTTGAGAGTGGTCTGAGCAGAGCAGAGGTGATGGAGAGGACACTGCTTGGCAGTCAGACTGCAGCCACACACAAACCAACTGCAGAAGGGGAGCTGCACATCCCATCCTCCTCAGACAAAGCCCACAGTGGCAGAGCTGCTATCTTAGAGAAGACCCCACCAGAGCAAAACTCTGTCTCTGCAGTGTTCCAGCACAGTCTCCATCAGGGCAGAGGCAGCATCCTTGCTCATCCTCACTCAACCTCACATTTGAGCATGGGATCAGCAGTCTTATGTGGGGCAGGGCCTGCCAAGTGGTTGTGCTTTAACTCTCCCCACATCAGTTTTGGTGAATTTGGTTCAAAGCCTCTTTCAAAAGCAGATACACACACGCCACACCCAGGCACAGCTGCTAACATTAGGCAAGAAATCAGCAGACATTCAAATATAGAACAGCTAGGCTTGGTGAGAGGGAAAAGCTCTGCTGATGCATCTCGACTTCCTTGATCAGAAAGCTCTTGCGCTTGATATTGCACAGAATGAAACAGCACAGGCAATCCTTTAATTTGGAAGAACAAATGTTCCCATTAACCAAAGCACAGTACGCTAGTCCTCTCTTGGGAAGCTTTAATTTTGCAGGGTGAAAATAAAAAACCTTCCACAGCCCAAGATTTCCAAAACACACCAGAGATTTCTGGTGAATCAAAGTTTAGACGCTCAGTTTCCAACACTGACACTGTGGTCTCACCAGGAGAGCTGAATACTGACTCCCCTCAAGATCAGACCCTGTTACACATGTCAAGATAGGCATGCTCTGGTGATAGGCAGGAGCTACAGTGGATAACTTCTTAATACAACTAATCCAACATCACTTAAGCCCCGGCTTTCCCAAAGATAAGCTCCAGTTTTACAGACTGTAGAATATCTGAGTTTCTTAAAACCAGTAGAGGATACAGGCCTTTTTGTGCCTGAAAAAATTACCCTTACTCTCTCTTCCACTCAGGACAAAGCTTGCACTCTCAAATAAGTAATAAAAGGCCTTCGCCCATGCAGTGCATGTTGCTTGTAATCTGCTATCCTCGCCATAGCTTTAAGCAACAGTTAGTGCCAAAGTACACAATGTCCACTTGACTTGCCACTGCAGGGAGCACCAGCCTGCCCTGCCAGCACTCCCAAGATATCTTGAAGGCCCATGCCACCAAACAGCAGGGATGGCCCGGCGATCCCTGCACAGGCAAAAGGCAACCCGTGGCAGGAAAGCACAGTTAGGCCTGAGTTCATACAGAGCAGTGACAGGATGACTTGCAGACACCTATACCAGAAACAGGCAACAGGAGAGTTGTCTAATCATTTGGATGAAACTTGCAGATGTCTATCTCAGTAACAGTCAACTGTGTCTAGCCAGAGCTATACCTGACCTGTCCAAGTAAAAAGTAAAACCCTTACTCCAGCTCACTTAGGAAAACCCTCTGGTTTGACTGCCTGTATTTCTCCCCTCTCCCATCAGGCCTGGTAAGTGACCGGCTCTCCATTCACATCTGTCTCCACAGCTCCCTCCCCACAAGCAAGACCTGGAAATGCTAATCCATGCAAATAAAACCTGTCAGCACACCATCACAAAAAGGCTTTGGGAACTGTATTTTGTCACCTTGGTTCACACTGTGGAATATCTTACTCTCTGTTGCTTTCCATAGGACTACTGACCAAGTGAAGTAACAACTGGCAAGAGCCAAGGTGGCCCAGTCTAGCCTTTAATTAGCACCACCATCCAGATCTCAGGTGCAACTCCAGGTCATACAAACTGCATGATATTTGAGCAGAAACCAAGTCTCTTTTGTGACCAGTACACAGTTCCAGTGCTTGGTGTGCTGCCCGCATTCAACAACTAATTCATAATGAAAACATAAAACCACAAATTGAGTGGTGAGAGGGACAGACAGGTGATTATTTTATAATTCTATATTTTCCCCTCAAAACTGAAATATCTGTAACAAATGTGTCTATAGGTCACTGGTGGTTTTCTTCCTACTACTCTACAACCATACAACTATAAAACATTGCAAATGGCACTTTCCGAGCTATGATCAAGGGGAGATGACATTTGATTTTCAAAAAGGACATAAGAATATAATACCTAACGACTCAGACTCATCTTTAAGAGTGTCACCAAACGGTCATTAAGATGCTTTCTGAGTATCTGTGCTAAGTGACAAAACAAGAAAATGTTTGCATGTTGGTTTTTTTTTGTCAAACAGTAATAAAATTCAAATGTATAAACACAATAAAGGAAACAATCAGGGCTTATTTCTCTCTGTCCAAAGTGTGTGTGCTTACGTGCGCACATACATACACACATATATTTGTATTAACGTGAGAAGATTGAATAGACTTTGTCATATCTGTATCAACAACAAGCAATATATATAGTTATGCAGATAATGTAATTTAATAGTTGTGTATATTTAAACCTTTAATAACTAAAATAAACCAAATCAACCTCGAATGAGAGTATTTAGATAGACACAAAAACTATTTGTAGCAGGGCCCTTTGAAATAAGTCCTTCTCCATCACAAGGAGGAGCAGGCTGAGCCATCTGCAGGAAGGGCTCTCTGATATCAGCCTTGAAGAGGAAGGTTAACAGAAATGGGGAGAAAAGCCGCTCCCGTCTTTTACTTGAACGCAAACTCTGATACGTGGAACATGCAAATGCAAAGCCCGACATACTGTAACCTTGCCGAGCTGGGGGCAAGGCAGCCTAAATAATCACGGAGAGGCTTCAGGGGAGTTGGCACATCGTGTGAGACCTTACCTGTTCCAGGTAGCGTTGGAGCAGGCCCGTCGCTGCTGAGTCCCCCGCTCATCCAAGGCTGCCTGCTCTCTCTTGCCCAGATCACTGAGGCTGGGCGAACTCATGAACTTCAACCTGCGAAGAGTCCTCATGGTCAAATGTGTGTTTGCGCGTGGCAGCTACAGATACACCATCCTGTTTACACACACACACACGCAGCTGGAGCAGCAGCAGTGGCAGCAGTGCGAGCAGTTCCCTCCGTTTGCTGTTCAAAAAAGAAACTTAAAAAAAAAAGAAGAGAGAACCAGTCTCTACGGAGCACACCTCTGCCAGCAAGAAAACAAACCTTTAATCAGATCAACTCTGACGTCATCAACTGTGGTTAATAATTTCTCCAGTCCTTTCAAAAAATAAAAGTCAAACTTCTGGCTGCTGCTGCAGCACTTGGAAGGGGCCCCTTGCAACTGCAGCTGCCCCAAGTGCAAGGGCTTGCCCTCCCCCTGTCCCCGGGCAACATGACCTGGGAATCTTGCTCAGAGCCGCGGCAGCGTGCTCCACCTGTCGTGGGAACTGCTCGGTTCCTCCAGCAGCGTGAGGGGCTCTGCGAGCATTTTTTGCCCTTTCCCTCCCTCTCTCTACACTCAGAAATGAAACTGGAGGGCAACGGACAGGAAAAAAAAAAACAACCCAACACCCAAGCAACCAATACTGACGCACTGAGACTATTGGAAAGTTTCATAACTGCTTGTGCCCTGCCACGTTACGACACTGCACACACGCGCTCTCGCTCCCTCACTCATACATATACATAGGCACACTCCCGCACTCCCGATCTCCTGTACGCACTCAGCACAGCCTCACGGCTCGCCTGAGAGCCTGCTTCCGCTGGAAGTGTCACATAAGCCACGAGGTGGGAAGTATTCGCAAGTGACACAAATGCAGAATGAAAAGCGCTGGTTTGGGTTTCGGCATTTTGAGGAATTTTTGGTGATGCACAGAAGAGCCAGACACTTTGTCTTTCTCTGCCTTTTTATTTTTAAATCAAGATAACAGCTGCACAACTCTGGGCATACTTGGTTTCTACAAAAGCCCCAGGTGTCTTATCATCAAAGGAAAAATCTCTCTCTCTCTGACTGCAGCACTGGAGCTGAAGGATATGCTGCTACAAGACTCTAGCCCATGCTTAGCTCACTGTCACTCACTTGTGGTTCTGTTTTAAATTCAGGATTGTCTGGCTCATCTGCTGGGATGTAATGCAACAAAACAGCGATTAGCTTTCTCAGAAACAATTGTTTGCAATAGACTGAGCCAGAGCATGAGAACTGCTCTTCTGTTGCTACTTCATTGGTCTGGAAATTAAAAGCTACAAGGGCTCCCTGCAGAGTAACCTTGCACTCACTGGAAAGGGGGCTGCAATACAGAAGAACTTACACCTTCTTTTTTTCCCCCACTTTCTACTTATTGTTTTCATCTCTGATCACCTATTATCTAGACTCAGGCTATAATTGCATTTGTTTGTGTCTAAATAATATGGCAAAGCTTACATCACAGGAGAACCGAATTTCTCACAGCAAGATCTGCCCTATGTGCCCTATGTGCATCATTTACTGACACATCTTAGCGAAAACTGATTCCTCTCACTACTCACCCAAATCCACCTAAATTTACTGCATATAAATATTTACTTCCAAAATTTATAATTGGTATTACCTCCACTAGAACCAGCTGCAGAACTACGTAGGAACTGGATGCATTTTAACCTTCAGCAGTAGTAGTTTTACCCAGCCCCTTGGATTAGCATTATATTGATAGTCCTTCCCACATCAAAACTCTCAAATACACAAATAAGCATCACAGTAGATAACACATAGATACTACTTCACTTTGGAAGGGACCTGCAGCTCCACATCTAACCTATGCACAAAGACATCGCTATCCCCAGTCTCTTCCAGATGTTTAAATCCCTCAAACAAATGAACAACAATCCACTATGTACACAGCAGCAAAAGGAAAACAAACACAACAATATATGGCTGTATTCTAAGGAATGAGACAGCTTCTACAGCATACAAATCAGTACCCAAAAATAGATACAGCAGAACACTGCTTTGTTCAAATCGGATGAAGGGCACTCCATTTCTGAGGATAATACAGCCAAGGAGAGCAAGGGAGCACAACTGGGTCTGAGCTTCTGCTGAGCGCTCAGATAAACGTGTGTCTAGCCTGTTAAGTGAAACAACTAGCTAGATAAACCTGTGGCAATATAATTCCATCTAGCTTCATTTTCCAGCTAGCTCAGTTGCTTCTCTGCTTCTTAGTTACTGCGAACTCACAAAATATTATTGAGATCTCACAAAATATTATTATACTGGATTAAAACCTTGGAATTTTTAACTCCTTGATCTCTCAGCAGCACCAGAGATGGTACAAACCATACCCTTATGATATCAGTATGTCAGCAGCTATGTAATAATATTTTATCCACTTTTTTTTCCTAAAATCCTCCACTAGCTACTTGACTGAACCCAATGAGCTGCTGTATCAACCTTGGCTATGCCAGACAACAGCTGCAAAAAGCAGTACTTCACTTCCTCATACAATGCCAAATCCCTAAAGATGAAAGAAAAAAAAAAAAAAAGACCTCTTTCCATCTGTACGTTGAAATATTACACCTTTAGAAATCAGACTATTTTTATGCCACTCCATCAATCTAGCAACCAGTACTAGATTCAGAGTCGACACATGAACGAAACACGTGGGAGAGGCAGCATTCCAGCTTCCTGAAAAATTTTAGATTGAGGTAAGAAAGAACAGGCTTTCTCTACATTTCTTCTTTCTTCCTATGATTCCACCTAATCAAATGTTGATTTATGATAAAATAATTTTCAACAAGGTTTACCTCTATCCATAATTACAGAGTGATACTTCACATTTACATTGTGCTGTGCATCCATGGGCATCCCTGACTTCACAGCATTCATTAATTCAGTTTGAGCAGCTCTTGGGTATGAAGGTAAAAGATACGATCCACACTTCAGCGGTAACAGTGAAGAAGAGAAAGGCAATGTGACTTGCTCAGGCCACCCCATGAGCAGACAGCAGAGATGTCAAGAGATTCCAGGACCTCTGCCTCCTTTTCCAGAACATTACTGAGGGGATGCGGCAGGGATTGGGTAGCCAGAAACACCTTGGGCCAGGACAGCTGCAGGGTGATGCAGAAGACAAAGCTCCTCACCAGGGCTTGCAGTGCAGCCACTCCTCAGCAGCCACTTGTGAAGAGAGTTGTCGCAATACAGCACTGCTTCAGGATCGAGAGGCTAAGCACAGAGATTGCTCACTATTGGTCATGGAGAGGGAATAAGAGCACTGACCGAACTAATTGGGAGGGAGGGGAGGACAGGGGATTGGTGGGGGCCCTCCTGTAGGCTCAATAATGAGCACTACAAGGTTCTTAAATAGAAAAGCTGCATTCAGCACGTTTACAGAGCTGAGACTGTAAAGTACTGTTACGTTAATTCATTTAATCCCAGCATGCCATACACGGTGCTAATACCACTGTTTCACTAACTCGAAACCTGCAGCTCAAAGGTTAAGTGATTTAATCAAAGCCACACAACCATCTCAGTGTGGAAGGCACATCCAGCCCTAGCTCCTGCTCCCTCCCTTTCCCTTCAACATCTTTCCTCATAAAAGCAGGCCTGTCTCTACTAGACACCATTCTTTCATCTGTGGGGCCCACATCCTGCGGGTGACTGCATGGTAAGTCCCGGAGCTGCCACGGTGCAGGAGACAGAGGGGAATTCTGTTCACCTAGACTTACTTGCTATCTTGAGGCCTAAACCAAAGTACAGGTACACGAATATAGGCTGACAGCCCAAGAGGATTTATGCTGTTATTACATGAAAACATAAGCACACAGGTCCAGGACCTCATAGCAAACACGGCTTTTAAAATAATCGCCATAGGTAATTCCATAGTTACCTCCTGGTATGCTGGTAATGCCTGCCACGTTCTCACTGGGAGTTGTGGTTTAAAAATCATGTTGCTGCTCCTAGCAAATCTCAGAAAAATCCAGGCAGACCTCCCCAAGCATATACTTGGTTTCAAAAGAATGAGATTTGCTAAAAAAAAAAACAAAAAAACAAACCACCACCCCAAAACAACCAAACCCAAAACAACAACAAACCAACACCCTGTATTTTATCTACATAATGCTATGTTAATTTTGACAGTACAATCATATTGTCTTCTTACAAGTTTCTTTCTGACTGTGATAAGTGGGGAAAGGGGGGAAATGGGGCAAAAGGAAGCAAAAAGTATTGTTCAAGAATGAGAACATTAAGAAATTCACAATATATAAAATTTGTAATAAAACTGCCATTGCTGTGACTGCTACAGGTCAATTTGTCTTTGGCTACATCGTGCTGCTACTGCAGTGACAGGTTAACACTGCAGCATTATTGGTGCCAGTGGGAGGGTATAATCAGCTAGAGAATTTGCCATCTCAGCTTCACTCACCAGAGTTTTGCTGTGTAAAAAAATAACTCAAGAAATATAAATTTTAATTAAAGGAATAATAAAAAAAGGCCCGCTACTTCACTTCATCTCCCCTCCCCTTTTGGAAAAGAGAGCAGAAGTCCCTGTGGAAATGCTGAATGGTGAGAGCTCTGCAAGCAAAGAAGTAAAGTGTAACTATGTCAGAAAGGAGTTAAAAACCTCCTTCGACAAATGCACTTCAGTTTTTCATAAACCACTCCACAAAACTTAGGGCATGCCTCGACACATGCCAAAGCTCAGGAATTAGTCTTCTGAAAAACTACACTTCTTAAAGGCACAGCACGTCCTGCTGCGCCAGCAGAGGAGGGGCAAGGCAAAAAGAAAGGAGATGCAACTATCAGGAAAAAAACAGAAAGAGCAGAGGGGGAACTGAAGTTGCAAACCTTATGACTCACCAATTCCTTTGCTACAATATCTACATAGAGCTCCTTTATCATCAGAAAACAAAGAATAAAGAGAATAAAGAAAGCATGAAACAGGCACTATTTGCACCCTTCCCCCTCCATCCCACTGACTGTCTGCAACCTCTGGAGATAAAGCCACTCTCAATGACAGTTTCTGGCTGTTGTTTATCGAGGCTGGTCACACGACAACCTTGGTTTTGCTAGTCCTTTGCTTTATTTCTGCCCTCACTGTGGCCAAGCACCGATTTACAGGAAGGGACCTGGGCTTACTAGGCCATCTCCCCAACCTCTGAAACAACTCCTGTGTACTTCCTGTACCTCTGCACCCTGTGTCTGCATGACCATGGTGCCTCCCTTTAGACAGAGCTGGGCTTTCTTCTCCTTCAACTGCATGTATGACTCTCCACATGAGGTTTTTCTTTTATATTGTCAAAAAGAAGAAATGCTCAAGATAGTATCTCCTTCCCAAGCAAGCAGCAGGTTACACCTAAGAAGAGTCCTTTGACTACCACTAGAAAGGAATGCTCTGTCCCCCTCACCATTCCTGTAGTACCACCGGCAAGTGCAGCCCATTCTACAAAGTTTCAGACCTGATCCGCAGGCAGCCATGGCTGCTGCAATTCCACTGCCTGCCTTGGAGATAATGCTTTCTTGCACCAAACATGGACACCCATAATCACTGCAAGCTGTAGAGGATCAGGCCAATTTCCTGGACCTTCCCTTCCCAGTGCTGTTTGGTGAGAGGCAGAGCAGCATGAATATGCCTAGGAGCCTTTCTCAGCAGAAACAGAAGCGAGTATCTGACCAAAAGGACCATGCAGTCTGCAGCAACCATCTGTGTCTAGTTTCTTTTTACAGTTTTTTGATGGATGACACTTCTTATCTATTCACTGGCTGCTTGAGCTTCCCAGTCTCCCCACCTTGCTCCCTTCCTGCTCCTCCATTGCCCTTTGCTCTTCTGCTCCCTTTTCCTTTTTTGTTTTTCTTGGGCAGCGAATTCTTCCTCAGGCAAAGTTTTTAAATATAAAGGAAAGGGAAAGGAAAAAGAAAAAGGAGATCAAAATGCTGGTGCTAGCAGTGTTTGCAAACCACTCTTCGGCTGTCTATAAGGGAATCAAGTCTTTGTCTTGCTGTTTGGACTGTGAGCTCTTCTTTACCCTTTCTACTTGGTGTTTGTATTCCAACTAGCAAAACAGGTCCCCAAGCTCAGAATAACTCCCCAGGCACCAGCCTAATCTAATACAGGTCATAAATCTAGCAATACTTGTAAGGAAACCTTAGCTCAAAGCATACATGAAATACTGTCCCCTTTGCGAGCAGCAGGTTTTGGTCTATAGATCATAACGATATAAGCAGTTCTTAAAATACAGTATACAGGTAAAAGAGTCCTTGAAATTAGGAGAGAATTAGGATGGGAATAGGCTGGTTACACCCCCATCTGAAACATCAAGCTTTCCATCAACTGGCATTTCCCCTAGCTTGCAGTATCATTCCTCATTATCTCTTTACAGGTTCTGGGAATTAAAGATAGTGCAGTAATCTGAATAAGCATGATGGTTATGTTGGAGTAGGAGATGATCAGTGCTCTGTATTATAGGACCTGCAGCATTACCACCTTCCATTCACATTACTTCCAGGGAAGGAGGTGCGTTTCTGAGCACCAGACATGCCTGTTGCAGGTTTCACTGTTGGCTACTCACCGAATTCACAACGCACTGCAACCAGCGTATACTCCAAGACCACACCTTTGCTGTTAAATGGAAGTCAAACCTATAACTGTGATTTAGAAAGTAAGGTCTCAAGAGTTCTGATCAATAAGCAAATCAAGCATTTAAAATGCTTTGTGCTCTTATTGCAAGATCATGAGATAGTGGAAAATTAATCTTACAAAGTAACTGAGCTCATAACACATACAATTTTTTTCCTTCCTGAGCAATATGTGAATTCTTTCCTAAATTGCCTATCTTGCATAATTTTAATTGGATCCTAGTACACCATGACCTTGATACAGCATCTACAGTATCTCAGTGCTGTCTTCTACAGTTATATATGGTACAGTGCCTTCCAACTCTGTGAACCCTGGGAGATCAGAATTGTGTTCTGCACAATGCTATTTTTCTTACATCCAAACATTTCTGATTCAAGGTCTTCCAAGAAGGCTTTGATTGCCTTGGAAGGTCACCAAGATAAAGAATCCACTTTGGTAACTACCTTGAGTTTCTAATAAACTGCACTGGTGGCCAGCTGTTAGTTACGAGTGATATCCTGACTTCACTCTCAAACCCAGCATATTACTTGTGTGATGTTCTCTCTAAGAATGTAAGCATGGCTGGAAACATGAACGATGGCTTGAGATTGCTGCCACCTCCTCTGTATAAGTCAGGGAGGTCACTTCAGTACTGAAAAATGCAATGCAAGGGACAGCTCTGCAAATCTGGGGGATCCTTCACTCTGGTGGTACTATGCTGCTGTTACTTCAAATGGTGCTAGAGTTCTCTGGCACAAATCTTATAGTATTGTAAAAGCCACAAAAGCCTGGCCTTCACTACAAATGGATTTTTTCAGAAAATTTATCATTCTCCCTTTGTATCAGAAGGGTAATTTTCTGAATGGAAAAGCTGCCAGAGAGATTTTAAAGATAATACAAAATTGCAACATCTAATGGCGTAGTTGGACTCTGTAGCGTTCAGCATGGTGGAACTTTCGTTAGGAATGTAAAAGTGGGGACCTTTTGCCATCTTTTCATACACACATGCTGAGACACTCCCTGCAGAGTGAGATACCAGGAAATGGAAACAGCAAGGATAAAAAAAGACTTCATCACACAAATTATTTTACACTTGTACCTTTCGATCTTCACCAGGTCAGCAGGTCTGGTGTTATGACTTCACAGTACGTATCGTGCCAATATTTTCTCAAGATGCTCTGGGAAATAACTTATCTAGAAGGGCAGAGTGCTGGAATTATTTAGACTCCACAGCAAGGTTTGAAAAACCTTCGTTCTCACTCCAGCTCATTAGCCAGTCTCAATCTTCAATAAGACATCAACATGACATCACCACTGGAGTTATCACCTGGAAGGAATGCCTCGTTATCAAGGAGGTCAGGCAAATTCCATTACATTTCCTTCCAGAAAACATTTTCTTTCCACCACAAGGTAGCAACAACGACGTAACTAGTGGAGGTACTCCTCCCTCTCCAAGTCAGCATAAACAACAGCCTCCTCAAGCTACTGAGAGATGTGGTGGAAGAACAGATATCATTCAGCAGGTTTGTGCATCTTCAGTGGCTTTGTGGTATCTTTACTGTTTTCCTTTCCTGATGAGTCCTGCTGCTCCAGCTTTCTTGCTCACCAGGCTTTCCTTTAGTCATTTCAAATGATCTGTTCTCCAAACTCAGGCTGTATTGCAGAATACTTCAAATTCTCTACATGTAAGGAAAACTAAAATTCTTCCACGCCCATCCTCAGAAAACTGCTGGGACAATAAAGGTTTCAGTTTTAGGCTTCATGGCATCGAACACCATGAGCCATCCATGGTCTTGCAGGTTTGCTGCTCTCGGGCCAGCAGTTTGAAAGCCCATGCAGACTGAGCTCTCCCACTCCAAAGCCGAATGGTTGAAGGAATCATCTCGAGCAACACTCCCAGATGCTCTGCTGGACCACTGGGATCTCAGTACCAAAAGTCATGGACCCTGTTTCTAGGATGCACGGCTCCTTCATAGAGAAAGCTGTAGGCCAGCTAGACCCAGGCTTGCAGCCAGCACTTGCTTGAATCACTCACTGCAGAGAATACTCCATTCGGGAAACACCACTGGGAAAAAAATTTATGTCAAACCTCTTGTGAGCAGGGAAGCTTGAACTGTTCTGAGCTCCCTGCTCAAATCTGTCCCAAGTCCTTTTAAGATTCTTTAGTCTGTATGAATAGGTTGGCACCAAACTTCACCAGCTGGATGTTTTCACAGTGAGGCAGGGTGACCGCTGAGGGGAGAATCACAGGAGGATGCACAAAGCTCAGCCTCACAGAGAACCTGCAGCCTTTGCTCAGCCTGACCCTTAGAATCTGACAAACTTATTTGTGTCAGCCAGCTAGTTTTCATAGAATCATAGAATAGTTAGGGTTGGAAAGGACCTCAAGATCATCTAGTTCCAACCCCCCTGCCATGGGCAGGGACACCTCACACTAAACCATCCCACACAAGGCTTCGTCAAACCTGGCCCTTGAACAACTCCAGGGATGGAGCACTCAACCTTCCTGGGCAACCGATTCCAGTGTTTCACCACCCTAACAGGAAAGAATTTCTTCCTTATATCCAATCTAAACTTCCCCTGTTTAAGTTTTAACCCATTACCCCTTGTCCTGTCACTACAGTCCCTGACGAAGTGTCCCTCCCCAGCATCCCTATAGGCCCCCTTCAGGTACTGGAAGGCTGCTATTAGGTCTCCACGCAGCCTTCTCTTCTCCAGGCTGAACAGCTCCAACTTCCTCAGCCTGTCTTCATACGGGAGGTGCTCCAGTCCCCCGATCATCCTCATGGCCCTCCTCTGGACTTGTTCCAGCAGTTCCATGTCCTTTTTATGTTGAGGACACCAGAACTGCACACAATACTCCAGGTGAGGTCTCACAAGAGCAGAGTAGAGGGGCAGGATCACCTCCTTCGACCTGCTGGTCACGCTCCTTTTGATGCAGCCCAGGATACAGTTGGCTTTCTGGGCTGCGAGCGCACACTGCCGGCTCATGTTCATTTTCTCATCGACCAGCACCCCCAAGTCCTTCTCTGCAGGGCTCCTCTGAATCTCTTCTTTGCCCAACCTGTAGCTGTGCCTGGGATTGCTCCGACCCACGTGTAGGACCTTGCACTTGGCATAGTTAAACTTCATAAGGTTGGCATCAGCCCACCTTACAAGCGTGTCAAGGTCCCTCTGGATGGCATCCCTTCCCTCCAGCATATCAACCGGACCACACAGCTTGGTGTCATCGGCAATCTTGCTGAGGGTGCACTAAATCCCACTGTCCATGTCAGCGTTGAAGATGTTAAACAAGACCGATCCCAACACCGATCCCTGAGGGACACCACTCGTTACCGGTCTCCAGCCGGACTTAGAGCCATTGACCACAACTCTTTGTGTGCGGCCATCCAGCCAGTTCTTTATCCACTGAGTGGTCCATCCATCAAATTGATATCTCTCCAATTTAGAGACAAGGATGTCGTGTGGAACAGTGTCAAACGCTTTGCACAAGTCCAGGTAGATGACATCAACTGCTTTACCCTTGTCCATCAATTTTGTAGCCCCATCATAGAAGGCCACCAGATAGGCCCACTAAGGGTCAGATTCACCCTTAGTGAAGCCATGCTGGCTGTCACCAAGCACCTTGTTGTTCTTCATGTGCCTTAGCATGTTGTCCAGGAGAATGTGCTCCAAGGTTTTGCCAGGCACAGAGGTGAGACTGACTGGTCTGTAATTCCCCGGGTCTTCTATTTTCCCCTTTTTGAAAATGGGGGTTATATTTCCCTTTTTCCAGTCGTCAGGAACTTCACCTGACTGCCATGATTTTTCAAATATGATGGCCAGTGGCTTAGCAACTTCATTCGCCAGCTCCTTCAGGACCCGCAGATGGATTCCATCAGGTCCCACAGACTTGTGTGCGTTCAGATTTTTAAGATGGTCTTGAACCAGATGCTCTCCTACAGTGGGCCCAAGGTCTTCATTCTCACAGTCCCTGCATCTACCTTCTAAGAACTGGGTGGTGCAGTCAGAGCCTTTGCCAGTGAAGACGGAGGCAAAGAAGTCATTCAGAACCTCAGCCTTCTCCAAATCCTATGTAGCCAGTTCTCCCGAAAGCTTCCTCAGGGGGCCTATTTCATCCCTAGTCTGTTTTTTGTTTGCTACGTACCTGTAGAATCCCTTCCTGTTATCCTTAACATCCCTGGCTAGGTTTAATTCTAACGGGGCCTTAGCCTTCCTAACCTGGTCCCTAGCTTCCCAGACAACATCCCTCTACTCTACCCAGGCCGCCTGTCCTTGTTTCCATTTTTTATAAGCCTCTTTCTTCCTTTGAATTTTCCTCAGCAGCTCCTTATCCATCCAAGGAGGTCTCCTGGACCTCCTGCTGCACTTCCTTCTAGTTGGGATGCAGCACTCCTGAGCTTGTAGCAGGTGATCCTTGAATACCAACCAACAATCTTGGGCCCCCCTGCCCTCCAGGGCTGTATCCCATGGAACCTTACTAAGCAGGCTCCTGAAGAGGCCAAAGTCTGCTCTCTTGAAGTCCAGGGCAGTGAGCTTGCTGCACGCTCTTCTCACTGTCCTGGGGATCTCAAATTCGACCATCTCGTGATCGCTGCATCCAAGGCTGCCCTGGAGCACCACATTCTCAACAAGCCCTTCCCTGTTGGTGAGCACAAGGTCAAGCATGGCACCTCTCCTTGTCGGCTCCTCCATTACTTGCAGAAGGAAGTTGTCTTCCACACAATCGAGGAACCTCCTGGATTGCTTGTGCCGTGCAGTGCCATCGTTCCAACAGATGTCAGGGTGGTTGAAATCCCCCATGAGAACAAGGGCCTGCGAGCGTGAGGCTTTTCCTATCTGTCTGTAGAGTGCTTCATCCACAGGTTCCTCTTGATCAGGCGGCCTGTAACAGATCCCCACAGTAATGTCTCCCACGGCTGTTTTCCCTTTAACCCTGACCCACAAACTCTCTGTAAACTGCTCACCTGCCCCCAGACAGAGTTCCATACTCTCCAGCCTATCCCTAACATAAAGGGCAACTCCCCCTCCCCGCCTGCCAGGCCTGTCCTTTCTAAAGAGCCTGTAACTTTCCATTCCAACACTCCAGTCATAGGAGCCATCCCACCATGTTTCTGTGATGCCTATTATATCATACCCCCGTAGACGTGCACACATCTCTAATTCCTCTTGTTTGTTCCCCATGCTACGGGCGTTTGTATACAGGCATCTGAGATGACCTCCAATTGAAGCCGGTTCGTTGGCTGGAGCAGCCAGAATATATGTACATTGTTCCGAGCATTTATTATAGGTTCTGGCATTTATTTCATGCCCATCTGAGCCACATGCCAGGTTTCACCCTGATGATACCTGAGGGTCTGAAGACGTGAGGTAATGAGGATACCTAGGAGGCCAGCCAGGCTGGGTTGGGCTTGGGTGTCCCCCCTCAGGGTGTGTGGGGCGGAAGCCTTGAAAACAGCCATGTAAAACACACACAAATGCACCATAGTGAAGGCATGCTCCCAGGCACGTTGGTTTCAGCCAGATTTTAACTTGCTGACAGAGCCCCTCACGACTTGTTACGCCTCCTTCGGGCGGGATGCAAGTTACCGCGGCCGACCTGAGCAGACGCTGCCAAGGAAGCGGTGTCGCCAGAGGAACAGGGAACCGACACCGCGCAGTGCCGGCCGCTGCTGCGCCCCCTGCCGGCCGCGGCGGTCTCAGGGAAGGACGCACAAAATGGCAGCCGAGGTGTCAGCTGAGACCCGGCCGCCCCTGACTGAAACAACTCCTGCAAACAGCAGTCACTGGGTGGTTTGGGTTGGAAGGGACCTTAAAGATCATTCAGTTCCAACCCCCTGCCATGGGCAGGGACACCTTCCGCTAGACCAGATTTCTCAAAGCCCCATCCAACCTGGCCTTGAACAGTGCCAGCAATGGGGCAGCCACAGCTTCTCTGGGCAACCTGGGCCAGTGTCTCACCGTGCTCACAGAAAAGAGTATTTTCCTAATATCTTATCTAAATCTCCCCTCTGTCAGTTTAAAGCTATTCCCCCTTGTCCTGTCACTACATCTCCTTGTAAAAAGTCCCTCTCCACATTTCTTGTTGTCACCCTTTAGGTACTGGAAGGCTGTTACAAGGTCTCGCCAGAGCCTTCTCTTCTCCAGTCTGAACAAGCCCAGCTCTCTCAGCCTGTTTCTGTGAGAGGTGCTCCACCCCTCTGATCATCTTCATGGCCTCCTCTGGACTCACTCCAGTAGGGCCTGTCCTTCTTGTGTTGGGGGCCCTAGAACTGAAGGTGCGGTCCATCATGTGTGGGATTTTTATAAAAGATAAGATATAAAGATAAGATATAAAAAAAGATAAGATATAAAAGATAAGATGTAAAACTTTCGGTTTTCCAGATGGCATGAAAGAGGCCACAGCAGCAGGGCAATGAAGCAGGCAGGGTCCATCCCTGGTCCCCTGGTCCCTCAGGCAGCTTGCAGGAGCAGTGGTTTGTCACCCGTTTAAAGGGGGACAAAAGCCTTAGGCCACTACCCTTCCCTGGCAGGAGATGCTTGCAGCAGGACACACTCGTGTCAGGCAAATGGAACTTCCTTGCCTTACACTTTTGCTCAGTTCTCCACAGCCCAGCATGAAATGGGGGGCAAAACAGCATGATATTTCTAAGTGCTGTTTCTAATGTTTCCTGCTCTTTTGAGTCCCAGCCACCACAAGCTGTGGTGATGAGGTGGGTTGGAGCATCACAGCATCCCAACAGCTTCAAACCATCCAGGGTACCTGCTCATTCCCAGGCAGATGCAGGAGCTCCCCCACCACAGTGGACCCACAGTCTTGGGGTGTTCCTGAGAAGTGGGCATAGCCCTGGGAGTCTTCCAGTTTTGCCACTGTTCTGCTTTTTATCAGGCCACACATCCATAAAGCCTGTGCCCCTGCTGAGACATTTTGGTGCTTGCAAATTGTAGGCACCAGTGAAAAGATGAGAGACACACAACCTTTTTTCTTTTCTTCCTCCCTCCAAGCCTCTCAAAGGTCAGATTTAGAATTAACTTCATCCTGTGTAATGTTTTGGCTTGGTTTGTATTTATTCCAAATGAGTTCACCCATTTCTACTACAGAAATAAAAGGTCATGAAACCAGTGAATTCTCTTCCTCCTAAAAGGGGTGAATCCCTTCTAGGTTGTGAATCACCAGTGAAGTGTAGCAAAAGAAAAGAAACCACAAAAATATATTCTGTGGGACTGTGATCACAGCTGGGTACAATTAAAAAATGCACAAGAGCACGCTGGATGCCATTTGTTTGCATCAAGGTGGGGGAGGGAAATAAACTAGAACTTTTACCTTTCTGCTAAGGAAAAAAACCCCAAACCCACGAAAGAAAACCAAATAATTTTCTTTTCTGCAGTTTTTGGCTATGCAACAGTAGGAGCCAGCACAAACATTTGGCCAGACTGGGAGAAAGGAGGAGGACGGAGGACAGGGAAGAGAGAGTTGAATCACTTTATACATAAAATAGATCTAAACCAATCTTGCCCTCCAGCTGATTCTCCGCATGTTAAAAAGGAGAGATGCGTGTATATATATGTGTGTGTCATTATGTTAGTTTTATTAGCCATCTGTTTTAGAGATTGGGCTTTAACAGAAAGTTCTGGATCCAGATTTGAACACTTTGAGGAAGGAGTGTATCCAGAACTGAACTTTTGACTCAGACTGGCATAAAGATAAATGGCCTTTTGAATCCAGGTTTTTGGTTCATTAACTCCATTTGAGTTTCCTTGCTTTGTTTAGTACAAGAATTTAGTGTCTCATATAAAAAAACACATCTAAACTTATTCTGCTGGAATAAAAAGGAAAGTTTCAGCGTTTGTTTACTGTAGTATATTGCTTCCTTCCTAATGCTTTCAACAGAAAATCTTCTTGGTTCAAATGTTTTGAAGTAATTTTTTTAAAGGCAAAAGGCTTTCCAACTCTATTTCTGGTACCCAGTAGTGCTTAAAAAACCCCAAAACTATAGTAGCAGCACAGTGACCTGGGAGGTCCAAACTGGAAGCTGCAATTAAGACACTCTTGTGCTAAAGTTCAGTTTAGCTTGGCCTTCCATTTTTAAGCTCATGCAGCACTACCTACTAGGTACCTAGATACAAGGTATCTTAGAAAATCTTAGAAACATATCTTAGAATTAAGATAGTGGACATCAGGAGCAGGATATATACATCTCACAAGCAGAGATGTACAGGAAAATCTGGACCTTATTCTGCAGTTGCTGGAGAAACCTGGGCACATTCAGGGTGCACTTCATCACATCCTGTAAGAGATATTTAAACCTGATCACGAAAGTCATGCTGGGAATGTGCCTGTTCTCTCTACTGACTATAAAGAGAACATAATGTAAGTAGTTCAGATATGGATATGGTATTCCAAGCTGCAAATATCTAAAATTAGATGAGATGAATGTCATCCCCAGTCTCTGATTGCCTTATTGATCATGATACAAATGTAAATAATCTGGCATCCAACTAATGAATGTTTCATTTCCTCAAGTACATGCTCTGACCCTAGATGAAGAGACCTCTGGGAGCTATCTTTGGTTTACAAGCTCAGTTGATATTTCAAGTAGGGAGATATTAAATAAGGAGTATTTCTAGGAGAGTCTGCTGATGACCAAAGGCATTGTCGGAAAAGGAAAGAGAAATGGACAAAGTTCACAGCATTCATGGGACAGCCTCAACAGAAAGGCAAATCAGATTTGCTGGCTAAGAGCATCTTCTGGCAAGGGAATCAGCTGAAGTTTTAGGGAAGAGATGAGCTGACAGTAACACCCACTGCAACAGTGGACAAGGAGAATTAAACAATAAATAAAAATAATCTGTATTGGAGGACTAAAAAGGGAGCAAAGAGTTACATCTTTGCCAGGAACTTCTGTAATGCTAATTAGGAAAAGACTGAGTGCTTACCAGCTGTGACACAGTAAACATCGCTAACCTCCTTTATTATCTCAACACTCTCCTACTGACTTCTGTCTCCCTGTAAGTGTAGCAAATATATTATTTTGCTGATTCTGATTAGGCCCCTGCCATGCCAAGGTTTCTGTATGTGCTGGATTTGAAACCTGTGACATTTCCATGGACTAACAGGGGATACCTCCAGGAAGTAAAACCTGTGTCCAATCATTTACAAAGGCTGTGGCCTGCAGATGTAAACTAATGGGGAGCTGAAACCTTCAAGATGTGTTTTCTATGGTCCCTGCGAGAGTAGGACTAAACTCCTAAGACCTTTAAACTATATAATACCACAGTGAAGAGCAAATAATAAATGTAACTGTGAAAATATGCACATCATTGGAATATAAAATTTGAATACAATAAAACCGTAAACATAACTTAAAGTCTATTATATTACCAGCAAGTTATGGCTTTTGCAATGAAAAAACCCAAGCGGCTATAAAATGCTGGGTTAGGAGCAACCAGGCAGCATTCTTTCATTTCATTCATTAGTATTTTCAGTCAGCAAACACACAGTCAGTGTGGTGGCAAGTTCCTCAAGGCCTACTGTTTAGCCTCCTTGTGCGGTGGGAAATCTGATCTGACTATCCATCATAGTAAGGTTACAGATTACATAGTAATCTACAACTAGTTTACAGTGGGATAGTTTTTAAGTGCTTTGCTAGAAACAGAAGGCGTTCACATGTGTCTCTGTTTACTCTGAGGGGCAATTATTTAGAATACCAAGAATAAAAAGTTTAAGAGAGTGTTCACAGTGAATTTTTAAAGTATTCCAGTGGAGCATTAGAGCAGCTTTTAGTTCTACAGGCAATGGCTGAATCCTCCTAGCAGCTGTATTTGGAGCTGCTGCTGACAGAACTCATGTTTGGTAACAGATTAGTTGGTAGACTAACTTAGTTAACAGCAGGTGTGAGTATTTGTTTTAGGGAAGGTTCTGAAGCTGAAATTTTCTGTGCATGCTTGAAATAACATGGGCAGAGGTAGTAGGGATTTCCTAAATTATATGCAGATTCTCCCCTCAACTTTTTCAGAGGAATTGCTTATACAGAGAAAAGCGATGCCCGTACCCGTACTCTCTTCATGACTTGGAATTATCAAGTTCCCATTTTACAATGCTCCCTTCTCTGCTACTGATACCACTAACTCACTTCTCAGGGAATCCAGAGAAGCAGTAGCTAACAACACTCTAGAAATCATCGAAAGACTGCAGTGCAAGTGAAAATGATTTATCTCACTTTCAAACATCTGTGCCCAGTTTACAAAACAAGCTAAATTCTGCTGGAGGTCCCAGCCTTGCATCGGGTTATGGTGTGAGGCCCCAGTGGGAGCTGTAGATTATAAGGAACCATTTCCCCCTGCAGCCTGAGATGAAACTAAGTAACCACTGTAAGCAAAATCCAGCTACCACTGCAATGAAGCAGCATGGCCTAAGTATCGCCATCATTTACCATTTACTACAAATTGGGAACAAAGCATGTGTTACTGCCACATAAATCAAAACAGAAGTTTTCAACAGCAAACCCTTTAGAAAAATGTACTTGCTTAAAAAACACAGGAAAAAATAAAATGAAGCCATAGCAGAGGTTAAATTCTGCAGCTTACTGATAAAGTACATAAATTTTAAGAGAAAATCTGAACATATCTTAGTATGTTCAGAAAGAAAACTCTTTTAGAAGAGGAAATTGGCAATTGTCTTCTGAGAAAATTTCTAAGTTGCTTTGAAAAAGAGCTACTACATGCCACGATGTTAAAAGGAAAACCAAACAACATCAAAGACAGATTAAGCACATTTACTTTCCTTTCACATAAATGCACACACACAACCCCATACACACTCTCCTTTAATGACTAGCATTTACTGAAAGTGATTTCAAGGAATCTGTATAAATCTCCTCCTTCCTAAAATCCCTGAATCTCAAATGTGGATCCAGCTCTAGCAATGAATATTGAGGAGGAACTCTAGAAGGTTGGGCCAAGCACCTCAGCAGAAATAGCTGCAGCCGTGTAAGATACTACTACCACTCAGCTGTCCAGTGCCACTTCTTGCCACACCCACATACACATCAATCATATGTAGGTCATTTGAGAATTCCTCATATGCTTCAATACACTGTCAGCCAGGGTAGATTAATCTGTTTCTGCAGTGGTTGCCCGCCTAAGATCTTGGTGAACACTATCTGAATCCTCTCATTCACCTTAAGGTTGCCATGATAGGTAACACCCATCACCCATTCTGGCTCCCTGCTTCAGGGCTTTTTTTTTTTTTTTTTATCCCCAAGGACATAAAGTTATTTAGAGACTCCTCTCAGAGAGCAGAAATTCAAGCAATTTTCTACATTGCATGCGTACAACCCTGATTCAGCTGTAAATAGATTCACAGCTGAAAGTTCCCGCATACCATTTTTTAAGCTGCACTAAAGCTAGAGGACGTAGACTGACATGAGCTGATGTTAAAATTCCCAAAATACTGCATTGTTACTCAGATATTTTTCTATGGCAGAAAATACAGTAGGTTCTGCGGAAAATTTTGGAAGAGTGATGTTAATCCTACTGAGTCCAACAGAATGAACTCACGAGGTATTTGAAATTGGACACATTTTCCACTTGCAAATAGCATTGCAGAAACATGTGCTTACCTGCTACAGGGAGAAGAAAACAAGGCTGAATAGCAAATAGGGAAGATTTTGCACCAGGTTTCCAAGAGTCACGTGAACATTCTTGACAGGCGATACAATTTGGTTGAAAAAAGCCAGCCCTTGCAAATAAAGCACCTCTGTAACAGAAGATGAACAAAAAGTAGTATTGCAAATATTGCTATTCTAGCAATTGTTTCTTAAGAGTGAACTAATAAGCCCGTACATGACACACACAGAAGTAAAATAAGCACAATAATAAATGCTGCTCTATCTCATCACTGACAGAATTAAATATTTCTTCTTGAACTTTTCCCTTTTCTGTTTTATTTTCTTTGGGGGGAAGCAACACCAACACCAAGAGCTACACTTACCACTAAAGAGTCTAAGAGAGTTTCCATGAGCAGACACAGTGAAGGCAATTCTGTGTTCAGCACTAAAGAGGTGACAGAAAAAGGTTTTAAATATGCTGCATGATTTGCAGTGATGACCTTTGGAGAGCAGCTGTCCTCTAAGGCTCAGAAAATTCTGAAATGCATAATTTACAAATACTGGAAATTTTTTCTTCATCTTCAAATGATGGTCATAATATCATTGTCTGATCAGCTCTTGAAGTGCCTCTATGAGGTGGCTATTAACACAATAAACAACCCCAGAGTGGATATCTTGGTGCAGCACAGAACTTATGTGACTTCGAACCCCAATATAAATGTCTTCATAATTTGAAGATTTTAATTTTTTTTAATCACTTGTCAATAAATATAAAACAGTATTAGGAAAACACATACATACACACATACAGACAGACACACAGTGGTATTCACACACATTTGCATCCGCATTCTAAGAACGGTTCTTCATGCCTTGCACTTTGCAGAGTCATTAGTACTAGCTCTAACACACTGCTAAATTTAAGTAGGAATATATAGATGTCCTTTTGGGCTCAGTTTATCCTGGGTACGAACTGCTCTTGCTTTTGTTTTGTGGCATTTCATACCCACTTTGCGAGGATGTAAATAACTACATGTGTTTAAAAATACACATTTCAAGGTTAATCTTTCCTGTGTTTGACAGAACTAAATAATCCCCTTTTACTCCCACCTTTTGTCTGCTCTACGGGTGTTAGCTTCATTCTGTTACCACTTATTTTAGTCAAAGTCAGAGGTGTTAGTTTAAATAACAGTGTGGTGCGAAGTCAGTGCATTTTGACTGCAATGCGTTAAGAAGTGCACACATAAGCAGCTCAGCAGGCAGCCTGCAGAATGGGAGAAATTACCTGCAGCTTGTAGGCTACACAGCCACGAACTGGTATTTTGAGCACAAGGCAGGGAAAGCAACCTTTTCAGTGACACGTGCATCTTGCAGATGACACATGACGAAATGTGAAGTGAGGGATGTATAGCAAAACCACAGGATATGAGCACAGGACACTGGATATACCAAGAAAAACTCCTGTGGACACAGCTAGATGTTGTACTCCTATGTGAAAAACTGCTCTAAGCAAAGCAAGCAGTATCAGAATACAGCTTTCCTGATACAGCTGGGTTTATATTAAAAGTGTCTGCCAAAACTGCCTGAGTGGCCAGCACACTGAGGTCTTCTAAAAGCTCAGCTAGATGTGGATACTATTAGAGTACGTATCTAAAATAATAGGACTTGTAATGAATTCTGGCCTTTTCCCCCTCCCTGTTTAAAAGGCACACTGAAGAAGATTCTTAATCTTCTAATGTAAAGTATATGAGAAGTCCCACTGATTTTAGACAGATATTATGAGCAGAAAATGTAATAATAGCTATTTGGTTCTCAAAAGATTATGGGTATGAAAACAGTGTTTTGCTTAGAGATCAAGCTTTGACATTTCTATGCTAGCAGATGAAAAATAAAAACAACCTCCATTTTGCCTATAACTTGTGATAATTTGATTAGCTGGAACAATAAACCAACATAGAATCATAGAATAGTTAGGGTTGGAAAGGACCTCAAGATCATCTAGTTCCAACCCCCCTGCCATGGGCAGGGACACCTCTCACTAAACCATCCCACACAAGGCTTCATCCAACCTGGCCCTGAACACTGCCAGGGATGGAGCACTCACAGCCTCCCTGGGCAACTGATTCCAGCGTCTCACCACCCTCACAGGAAAGGATTTCCTCCTTACATCCAGTCTAAACTTCCCCTGTTTAACATCACAGTGCTATTCTTCAGGATTTAAGTGGGTTACTTCATAATAAATCTCCACTGTCTTTTTTACTTAAATTGACATAACTCTGATGATCAAAGCTCAGTTATTTCAACAATGCACGAATGAATTATAAATTATTTTTTAAAAAACTTCTGAATGACATTTACCTTGCTTTCATCTAATATCCTGTGTATCTTAAACTATTCATAGGGGAAAGGAAAAAAAGAGAATGCCTGAAAATAAAAAAAAACAACCCAACCCATGATGCTGTTGTCCAGAAGTTCCAGGAGACTGTACTTAAGCATTTACCTCATACCAGCTGAGCAATCAGTATGTTATTTCAGCAGGTAAAGCGAATCAAGAAGTCATATAGCCTTTTGTTATACAATATTGATACCATACTTTAAATCAGGCATTTCCCAGAGACAGAATTTCAGAACTGCTTTACCATTTTCTCAGGCACATACTACTTACCCATCCCTCCACCTCATCAATAGGGAAAGCAGCAATACAAGTCTATGAGGAGAATCACTGTGAACAACCCAAAATACTTCTGCAGACATAACAGTCATGTTGCAGCTTTAGAGACCTCCTCACCATCATAGAAAGAAACATGACTCCACAAGTTTTTGGACTCCAAAGCTGCCAGAAATTCAGATTCAGCTCAAACTGCTCTGAGCTGCAGGGCAATGTGCCTTCCAAATTCTGCATGTGAGGCAGAGGAGGGAAAGGTGTAGCATGGCTGGTGATGCTGCTTTTAAAAACAGGTATTTTGGAATTTGTTCAAAACCAAAATGTCACTTCTGGCAGAAAGGCCAGTTGTCCAAATGCAAGAGCCTACTCAGAAATCTAGGGTAAATTGCAGGATCATGCATTGCAAGTGTGTTATAAATAATACATTAATGCAACTGCCCTCTTTTTCTAAGTGGCTGTACTTTAAAAATATTTGTGAGTGTGGATGAAATTCATTTCTCATGCAGCATGAGCTTGCTCAGGGAAGAGAATGACAGTTATTCCTCAGGACTGACAATGAAAGCTGTTGTAAATCAGTATTTCACTGGAACTGACACAGTTGCTCCACTTAAACCTACAGCTCAGACAGCTATGGCCAGAGAAATCAGTCACAGGACTCTAATTTTGGGTATTACTGCAGGTCTTTCAATTCAGCTGTGAGTGGCCAGCAAATAAACTGTATCATTTCAGTGACTGCAGTCTACTGAGGTACAAGCCAAGAATCAACACAGTGGCTGGAAATGGTGATTGCAATTAAACTGCTATCAGCCCGTCAGGCTGACGGGATCAAGATCTGCCGCGTAAAAACCCACAGCAGCACCATTATGGACCTTTTTCTACCGGAAGGTTTTAATTTGGGACTGCTATGACTGAGAAGCACGCTGATGGCTGGAAATTGCAAAGGCTTCATCACTACTTTCTGAGTTTTGCTAGCTCAGCTCAATCAACCAGAAGTGTGGAAAAAAGTGCATGGGAAGAATGACGTGAGAAGACATCAATGAAAAATGCACCATCTGTATTCTTAGCTTTATTCCTTGAGTTACATATGTGTAGATTTTCCTTTGGGCAGGCTAGCCTTATTTCAGCCTATGAAGTAAATGGCCTTTTGAACTTTTGGCCTTCCCTTCCCCAGCCATTTAAAAAGCCATTCTACAACTCGTCCCAACAAGCAAAACCATGGGCTTAAGCCTATATTACACCTGGCTTCCCAAGCACCTTGGTTCACTCTTCTTTCAGACCTGTGAAAGATTTGCAGATTTAAAACATTTTTTTCTTCTTTTTGTTTTGCCCGAGATAAAAAGATGGCAGTATGTCTTCTGGGTTGTACGACCCTGATCTTCCTCATTTAAAAAGATATTTCACTTTAATCAAATTAAAGCTCATACTTTAAATGAAATTATAACCAAAGGATGAATCCTGATAAATTCTGTCTACAGAAACGGATAGGAAAACCCCTGTTAACTTTGCTTGGGGTAACATTGTACCTCAGACAAATAAGAAGATTGTTTTTAATGCTGACTTCTCATAGCTGATTTTTTTCCTGACAGTCTGTTTCTGTTTCATGTATTGCTGTTTCTTTTCTGCTGCAATAGTGACATTTAATCTGCTTTTATATCTCTGGGGACATAAACTTACAAAGATAGAAACCTAAAGGCGGTAATTTCTCCTGAAAATCCTTGGTGTTACTCTTAAAAGAAGTTGGATGCAAAACTTACAGAAAGCTCTGCATTAAAAGGTGTCAAATTTAACTCCATGGAGACAGGGAAAAAGCTAGAACCTTCCAAAACCAAACATGTAACTTTAAGAGGCTAATTACAAGTTTAACATAGTCTAAAAGCACCAAAAGATCTCCCCTCTTATCTCAGATCATGACTTTCTCCACAACCTAAACTCCAATTATTCGTATTTTAAACTTCTCCCATTCTTTATTTCCCACAGACCAAATCCTATATGTAAGGATCAGTAGACCAAATGGCACACAGATTATTTCAGCAGGCAAAGACTGGAAAATCCTATTCATAACTTGCATCATCTCCAGCTAAATTCATATTTGATATATTAGTGCCTTGGTTTTACAGGTTGCTCATTTACAGGCCTCACATAAAAGTCAACATCCTACAGTGATTTCAATTAAAAAAATGAAGCTTCAGGTAACTCAGGGAGAAAAGTTCTTGGGTAGGCAAACGCAGCATAACTAAATACTTAAAGTTCTCTTTGAACTTGCTACAGGCTCTTTCAGGACAAAACAGAAAAGTCTTTCCTTTGCTTCCATTAAAGCACTCAAACTTACGAATTTTTGAAGCAGCATTTGAAGGCTTTTACTGGGAAAGGATGCAGTGAGTGTAAATGAGGGCATTTCGGAAGAATTTCACTTCAGCACCTGCTGGGTCTCCTTTGCTGGCTTAGTCACTTCTGGCAATCTCATGGACAGGGACTGTCAACAGCTTTACTTCTGTATTTGAAAACAGAGCAAACCCAGACAGGATCTTTTGTACAGCAGCCTGGCACTATATCTGCAGCAGCATTTCCCAAAAATATAATAATAACAAAATAAGAGGCCTTTCCCTTCAGCTGCCTTTGCTTCTCACTAAAATGCCAACATTTCTCACTGGCCTCCTTCCTCATCCCCAAGAACTGTGGGAGGTGGAAAAACAAATAGGGAACATTTCAATTTGTTCTCCTATTTATAAGTAAGTCCTACATTGCAGGGAGGTCCTACCCACAGCCATCCTCACCCCGGCCCCTCTCCAAGACCAGTGCTCAGCCTCTGTCTGCAGAAGTGCCTGACCACATTTAAGGCAGCTTCTGAAGCCTATGTGAAAAACATCTGCTGTGAACCTTAGCTTCCTATTAAGAACAGCAGCAACCCTCTATGGAAAGATTAACAGACTGATGGATCCTGGGCAACTGAGACTCATAGCCATCTTAGAGAAACAAATCACACCCTTCTCATCTGATCCATCGCTCCTGGCACAGACAGCAATAAGCAAGCTCTGGAAGAAGCAACAGAAGAAGGGGAGAGAGGCATCTGACAGCAGAGCCGAGCCAAAAGTTATTCTAGTGCAGCAAGAATTTAAAGTCTGCATGGCAAAAAGGAATGACAAGGTCACAACCCGCAAGCCCCCCTGGCAACTTCATCTGTCTCCTTTCACAAATCTGTAGAGTTTGAACATGCTCCAAGGCCCGCCAACATTAAGGTGGACATCTCCACTCAAACCACCGTGCTTTTTGGGGTCAGCACCTTCCAGAATACACCAGAGCAAAAAACCCACTCAGAATTCTGTATTTTTAGAGCAGAGCTGGGGTTACTCATGGCCGCAGCAAGGACAACTAAGCGTAACAATGCCAGCATTGGCACCAGATCAGAGACATATGCAAAGACCTGTAGTGGAGCTTTGGAAGAGATGCTCACAAGGCTCTGGCTGCAGAAGAAACTTTTGGTTGGGTGGCGTCAGTCGGGCAAAAAGAATGTGAAACAATTCTCCATTTACAGAATCACTGTGACTGCAGGGAGTTAAAAAAAGGGAAAAAATGAAGAGAGTCCAGTCCTTACATGGGTAGCACTCTGCAGTCATGCATCCTGAAAACAAAAGTAATTGCCACTTGCATTTCATAACATGAGGGAAAAGGGGAAAAAATTAAACAGTAAGAACAGTAAGTGGGCAGCTCATCCTAAGCTCATTACAGACGGTTTCCAAATCTGCAGAGAGAAATGAAAGAAATTATAACTATACTACCCCTTTTGCCCCTTCTCCTGCTCTACCAAAGGGAAGCTGGCAGAGGGGAGAAGTTATGCTCTCTTTCTGTGCAAAATCCGGTGGTGTCAGCTCTGCTGCCAAGGAGGGTGACGTTCCGGTCAAGCTGCCAGATGCAATACAGAGATACTTTCTGCTCTACCAGCCTTGCAGATTTTGAAGAAAGGTAGCAAATAGCTGGAGGCAGTGACTTCTCATATTTCCTTTGACGTTTCTACTACACTCAGACTCAGCTTCTCACTACGCATGAGACAGCAGCTGCTTAGTCAAAAGCTTCCTGAGGAAACTCTGTAACACGAGAATACGGCTCCACTGCCTAACATCTGCTGCCATTCTTAAAGCAGGTACTACTGCCTGAACCCTCTGAGAATAAAAGGGGAAAAGATATAAAAGTTTTTGACTCCTCTCTAGTGAGGACGATATGCCTGGATAACAGAGGATAAAGTACTGTTCAGAGAAGACAGACCAGGTCTCTGATCTCTCAGCTGCCAAAGTTCAGGGAGATGTAAATGTCTGGCTTAAACAGATGTTGGCATGTTCATGGCTCCATCAATCCTCCATCACTGAAACCAGCCAGAGGCTAGGTTGACTGTGCAGCAATGTCAGGACTTGGTGTGCTGGAGGCAGTAAGTAAGGAATGGTTTTGTGGAAAATAAACTAACTTCAAAAAAGAAGAGGTAAATAGAAGTAGCCGCAATTACAGGACCATCACAAAAGAGCACTTTGATTCAACTCAGCTGTCTTTTTGGCACTCCTGCCATAAATAAAGTCCTACAGTGCAAAAACTAGGCATGTAAAAACTGACATCCCATCATCAACTCTCTGAATAGTTGTGAGATACACCTTGAGCCTCTGAACAATATCCAATTTTTCAGGAATGCCTCAAGTGCAGACTTATACTTAGGGATTAACAACTGCCTGAATGGTCCTTCAGGCTCAGGAAGGGACGCTTGCCAGTGTCTATCTCTGGAAAATCTCTAGGATCATTAGTAATGAGGACAGAAAAACAAAAACCAGTGTTGTGCTGGATTTTATTATATTGGATACACAAGGTAGTTTTCTATTGATCTCAACAGCCACTGATCAGAACCCAGGTTGTTACGAGACCATGCGAAGAGCCTGTGGCTCCTGAAGTGGTGGACTCTATGAACCTTGCCCTGAGGGAACAACTCAGTTGGGTGCTCAAGAGAGGTCTGAGATGCCAAGAAAGATACCTAAAGCCATTCAGAAAAGCACACTACACCCTTGATACTGCTGTTTAGTTTTGAGATTGTTCTACCCCTAAGTTCATGTTTGTCTGTTTTCCACATCCAAAGCTATTGATGCAAAAATATATTCTTCACAAATAAAAGCAGAGCATCTTCCACATGCCCCTGGAGATGGGACTGTCAGAAACTGTGCAGCCTCAGGTAGCAGATGGAAGCCCTAAGCTAATGAAGCATTTAAGCACATCCTTAACTAATTATAAGCACAGAAGTACTCCTGCTATAGCTCCAACTGGTCATTACCCTTTGCTTCTACACAACCTTTTAATGTTCCAAAACTAATGGTGCTGCATTCAGAGGCATGGGATTGAACCAGAAAAGGCATGTGTACTGAAATTATGTTTGGCTTCCAAATTCTGGGAAAATCTTCTGTGGAGAGAAAGGAGAAATGAGGAGACAGAGAGGACAGCTAAGGTTTTTGAGCAGCTAGGTGCTCTGCCTCATGGTACAGTTTATTTTGACCAGGCTATATACTAGCATTAACCTTCAGTGATTTGTGTTCACGATGCAAGTCATTTGGCTGTCTGCGCTGGGTGAAAAGACAGCAACCTGTCAGTGGCAGAGCAGCTGCACAAGTCCAAGTGGACAGATGGTGAGAATGCAGCTCAATTCTTTCCTCCCTGTATTTCCCTCCTATCATTTTTCCTTCCTTCCCTGCCTCCAAAGCCCCGGATTCTTTCAGCAGGGGAAGGGAGAGCTACTTGGACCTCCACGTGCTCTAACAGCAAATTAAATTTGCCTTCTAATTACTTCCTGAGTCTCTGTACTAGCAATCTGTCCTCACTCCTGACAGATGGCAACTGCTGCTGCGCAGCTGGTCTGGCACCGGCAAAGCCGGCGGATGCACCCACACGGCAGGTGTGATGCTGGTTTGGCTCACAAGATGCAAAGAAATCATGGAAGAAAACCCTGCCTATCAGCTGAGGAGAAAATTGTTTGGAAGCTGTTCCTGCAGGATGGCTGGTAGCTAATCAGAGAAAAATCCAGCCTGAGCCAGCCTGAAGGATACTACAGCCTCCTTCAATTTTGCTGAAGGAGGCTGTAGCATTCTCACTGGAGCTGGCTCTAGCTGTCTTCTCATTCCAAGGAGTTCTTCGCAGACCTCTTATTTGTTATTAACTTAGAACATGTATAAATATATATGCATTTTAAGTGTACTTATTCAAAGTCTAATATAGTGGTTCTGCTAATAAGGTGCTTAAGTTGCTGAAGTACAATCATGATTAAATAACTGCAACAGCATTGGTATCACTAAAAGTCTAGCGTTACTCATTCTACAGCCAGAATACAATGTCACTCCATCAAACATCATGGCACTGCTTTGTCCCAACTTGCCACTATTGTGAGCATACAAACATGAAAGCCTCAGTACCATCCTGAGGGCTAAACTGGTATCAGCTGAACCTGAAAGAAACATCCATATTACAAAAAAGGAGGAGGAGGAGGGGGAAAAGGAAAAGAACCCTGATGCATCAATACAAAAGGAAAACCTAAAAGCTCCCCTCCATTCTCCTCTGTTTGTTAAAAGCAATGAGTTTTCCTGAACTACCCAACTAGTCCCCAGCTGGGTTCAATTTCTACAGAACTTTAAACTTTTTAAAATATGACCCTTTTCAGCCTAGGTGGTGGTGTTTTCTCCATTTTAATTTGCCACCTCATCCTGAGGGACTTTCACTGTCATGTCTTCACTCCTCCCGAAATTTCCATGACTGTTGAGGATTTTGCAAATGAATGGATGGATGAGTTTGTATCCAGCAAAGGAAGAGTTACCACCTGCTGAGAGACCAAAGGCAGCCTGCTACCTGCACTGCTCTCCCTGAGCTTTGGGAGCATGTACCAAGACAGGTGAACAAAAAACCCACTCAAATGAAAACGCTAAGTGTTAGCCTCTCACCAGGCAGAGCAGAGGAAAAGAGCTGCTAGAAAAAACAATACTGGGCAATTTAAAGTCAAAACTAACATGTTATCCAGGCTCACAGGAACACTCTGGTTCTGCCAAAACATGGTTGCTGCACTGGTGTTAAATGGATTTATTTAAACTAGTCTAAGCTTCTTCTTAGATACTGTCACACTGTGCAAACAGATCCCTTTGTGGATGCAAGTGAGAGTGTTAAAGCAGTTGCCAGCTCAGGGATCCCTCCTGCCTGCGACAGAGGAGGAGCAGCCACCAGCACTAAGACAGCCATCCTGATTTAAGCATCCCCTATTCCCAGTTTAACCTGAGGTCTCTGCCTGGAGAGCTCCCATGGTCTGTTCTGTTAAGCAGACACAAGCACAACTAACTGCTGGCAGAGTGGCACAAGCTGTATCAAACAGCTGGGACAAAGGGTGCCTCTCCATATTTCAACTGGAAACAGCTGTTTGCAAAGTGGATGGCAATGCAGCATTTTTGCTGGGCTTTATCACAGTCATTCAGCAAAAGCCCCAATGCAATTTCCTTCTGGTGCAAGGAGAACACAAGCCTACGAACTTTTCAAACACTATTTCCACCTTTTTGTTAGCAGGTAACAACCCTATGCAAGCAGGAGTCATTTAAACCTGAACAAAACCGCTTCCTCAACAAAAGATGATACACTTGGAGAATTTTGAAGCTTCCATGAAAGCAGAGAAAGCACTGGAGATCCAGTATCACAAGCAGTTGAAGGGCAAGATTATTTAGATTTCAGATCCAGCAGCACAACCCAACCAGATCTTGCTACACATGAAACCAAACTTTGAGAAATCTTATGACATTACAATAGCTAAAGTTAGGCAATAACTGGGTATCAGGGCATACTGTGGAGCTTGTTCAGTCTGTGCTGGGGGGCAGTACTGGCTGGTAAGTGTGTTGATGAGAAATTTCCCTGGAGTCTTGTTTGTCACTGTTCTGCATTATACAGAGACACAACCAGCTATATAGCTTTTATAACAAAGGGAGAGAGAGAGACTTTTGCCAGGGCCACAGTATTTACACTGGAGCATCACTTATTCCACTTATGCAACCAAAAAAAAAAAAAAAAAGAAAAATATAAAGAAGAAGAAAAAGTTGATTCAGAAGAAACATCCTGAAGAGCAATGGCTAGTTTTGGTAGAAAAGAAGAGAGTAAGAAACAGGCACATACAATAGGAAGAAACCACAAGCTGAGGCACGTGAGCGGGTGGGTGACTTGGAACCTACCTTCAGCTGGCTTCTCTAACCTTTACCAAATGCTATCACTCAATCTCTGCTGAATTAGCGGCAGGAGAGCACTGCTCTGACACTCCTTCACAGCAGGTTGGAGAACAATACTGGAAAGTTGCCAGGAGTTCAGACACAAAGTGAATAAAGAGACGGAAACCCCCAAGAACCAAACCCCAAAGCTGAGAGCTGCTTGAGACTGCACAAGCCTAAGCATCGTTTCTCAGACATTTTATTCAGGGGAAAGTCTCCCTGAGCTTCAAGGGCAATTGCACCTTAATGAAAATTAACTATAGTAGGACAATTTTTCCTCCAAGCGTTATCAAGCAGGCTCCTAGGCCTCTACAAAGTAGCGTAAAAGTAGCTGTATTTAAAGATTTTTAATTTGTATTTGTTGGGGTTTTTTTGCATTGTTCCCAAACTCTGGAGCCTCTGACTGAGGTAGGTGCTGTGGGAAGGCAGCACAGAAAAGGATAATTAAACAGAAGCAAGAGCAGAAGCATATGTTCTCTTGGGACATGTTCTAGGCACAATCATTCATGGGTAACTAAAGAGCAGTGAAAGCGTTTCCACATAATCTCACAGCAGCATGCCAGACAAAAACAAACCCCAAGATTCCTCCTCATTTCTCTTCATTTTCAAATGCTGAGGGAGTAAAAAGCTTTACAAGACACCACAAAAGGCTGTTGGACTCCATTTCTTTCACATCAAGTCTGTATGCATCTGAATACTGAAGACCTCACTGACAAGAACAGTCCCCAGGGAAAGACGGTCTGGGTTGTTGGTGCTCCCTTCCCTATGCAGAATCAACACAGATTTTTTCACTCCTCAGCGCTCTATTTAAAGGTAATTAAAAAATTACTTCCCTGTCTCCAAATTAATTCGGAAGCCTCGGAAAAGGTTGAAAGCCTACTATTAATATATATGGCTGCTGTAAAATCCTGGGGCTTTTTCCTTCAATTTGCCTTATATGTACACCAGGAATGTCTTGGTTTTGTCACAATGTTCTTCAGATGACGTTTGGTAGCTCTCATCCACTAATTAAAGGCCAGGTTAGCTTCTAGTAAGTTAGTTTCCAACATGACAGTGATGCTCAAAAAAAGACAAAAAGAAAAAAAACCCAACCAAAAAACACACACAAATAGCTCTCAAAAGTGAAAAACAAAAATCAGAGACAAGAGAAAGCTCCCCTCTCCTCAAACCCCTCCATGCTTATTTTCTTCAGTGATGGAGCAGTCTGCAGGCAGACTTTCAACAGCTGATATAATTTGCTGCCTTTCTAATTAGTGGGAATTGACCAGAAGTCTACAGGTTCTGCTGGGCCGGATCTGACTTTCTATTAAAAAAATAAACAGAAATTAAGAAGGGCTAAGGCCCACTTGGGTTTCCTTCCACAGTAATTTTCAAGACTTGAAAACCTGGGTCTATCCCCCTTATACAGATTTGTTCCTCGTTTCTACCAAATTTAACTGCCACCTTGGGAAAGAGGCTGAGGAGGAGGCCAGCGGCTCAAGAGAACACTGAATCGCCTGGAAAATGAGAGATTAACACAGATGCCTTTGTGCTCACCGAAAACATACAATGAAATGCGACAGTGGAGAGCACTGCCAGGGAGCCACGAGAGCACAGCAAATAAGATGTTGCAGCAGTCAGCCTTCAAACACACTGGAAACAGGGATTTTGGATTATATAAAGGCTCTGCTTGTTTTTATTGGAATATCAATGTCCTCTATGGAGCCAGAGGGCTCTCCAGGCTTGGTACCCCCTGTAAAAGGAAGGCTTTTCCCCCCCAGGAAGGCATTAACCAGACCAGCTTTTTAAAATAAACAGCTGGAATATCATCCTAAGGGCCAAATACAAAGGGCCTGGACAAGATTTAACTGAAATGAAGACCACATTTCTGCTCTCCAGCAGGGGAGGTGGGTTGATGTGGTGAGCTTTTTAACTGCTTTGGCTTCAGGGTGACTTCATGAGGCTCAGATTTTCCTGGGAAGATCAGGAGAAAACTGGAAGCTTGTTTCTCTCCTGTCCTCATTCCCTGCTGCCACTGTCCCCTGTTGCACAGACTTGCAGCTTGGGACAAGGCACGAGGTCACAGCTCCATGAAGCTGTGCTCTGCCAAATGTCCATCTTCCACTTAGGTACCAGCATCCTCCCCTGAAGTTATTCCATGCATAGAGGCTACAGTAGGTATTTCCGCTGTATATTTTCAAGCCTGCAGTACCTGCTCTTCTACTTAGTAGAAACTAGGAGACCCCAACATGACTGAGTATCCTGATTCACAAGGTCTTATCTTTAAGGCTGTTGCACAGTTCCAGTAAGTAAAATCAGCAACAGAAACATAACCACAGAGAGTAATAGATTTAGTGCAGCAATTTACAGTTCTTAAATAGAAGAAACCAAGAAGTAATTGGTGGAGGTGGGGAAGAGGGAAAGATGGGAAATAGGACAGCACCAGGACTTGGCTGTCAGTGCTGCAGGCATCAGCTACAGCACAGGAAAAGCACTGCTTGCATGGAAAAGCGCCAAGGAAGAGGGCACACGGTGCTGCTTATAGACAGGATTCATAACTAAAAACTGAACGCAAAATTAATTGCATTTAGCTGCTCTAAATGCATGGGCATTACTCGACTTTTCTGCACTTGTTCACTTAAATGCTGCGCTTGGATTTGTTACCCGAACGCTCTCCCAGAATTCACCTAACTCTCTTACAAAACAGTGTAAGCCCCGCTCATCAGCTACAAAGCAAGCTGTGAGCACTCATATTTGTTTGCAACAGCACTGGACTCACCATTCCCAGACACCTTCTCCCACCACCCAAAGTGCCACAATCCATTCGACTTCCTCTTGGTAAACAAAAAACCATGATAAACTGAAAACTTAACCGAGTGTTGGTCTATGGGGGACCTGCATCACTAGCATGCTAAAGGTTTTGTTCTTTGTTTCCAAAGTAGGAAGATAGGGGCTTTGCTGTAAAGTCAGCAAAAAGTGTTTTCAACAACAAAGTGTTTTTAAAAAGTAAGCAAAGTGAATGGCTCTTAAATGACTTTGGACGCACTGACCAAGGACACCATCCTTCAGTTTTATTCCAGCACACCATGCTGTGCTCCTCAGAGGTCAGCACTGTCTTCAAATGCCATTAAATCCACTGTTATTTCCTGTTCTCTAATCTGTCAGTTTAATAAATGTGCTCCACCAGTGCATCATTTGTAGAGGCAGGCAGAAGACTGCTCAACACAGCAGACGCAGGAGTTAAAAAAAGAAAAAAAGCAGGGGGGAATTTAAGCTTTTATTTCCTTATACCTGTGATCTCTCAATGCATGCATGGAGCTGCGGGGGCTAGCCAAAGCAGTACCAGTAGTTGCCTAAGCTCCCCATACACTTCCAGGAAGAGTTGTCCTAATCATACCATCTCGAACACACCTCTAGACTTCACATGAGATCATACAGTGATAGAGCATTGGGTCATACCCAAAGACTAAATGACAGGGGATCCTGCCCCAAGTTATGTAAATATTGCTCAGTAGGACTCGTGGATAAAAAGCTATTCTGAGCTCTTCAGCACCAGACATTGGAAAGCTCAGGTTGAAAGAGCAGGAATCCAAATAGATGTGTCAGCTGTTTTACTGGTCTTCATGACTATGTAGTATTCCCCTGTAAAAGCATGAAACAAGGAGTATTCAAGGGTATGTCCTAGCAGCGTAAAGCCACAACCATCCTTCAGAGTACCTTCTGGTGACATTATCACCCCACAGAAGCTGACCAGGGCCTGTCTCGATATGCTTTCTCCTGGCTCAAAAGGATGGCAAGCCCCAGACACTTTTTTGACCAGGTGCGTCAGTACCAGAAAGGCTTAATCTAGATATACAGTATCTTTGTAGGAGTCCTACTCCATTTAATTCCCCAAATAAGGTTACACAGGGCACTAGGGAGGACACACTTTGACACCTTCATAGTGGTGCTTGCTGTTTTAAGAGTAGGTCAGCCTTCATGCTTGGTCTGTTAAACATGGTGTGTCTGCAGCTGTATCTATATATGTATCTGTACGTATACGTACCTGTATGGAAAACCAAAAGAAAGCCAAGCAATACTTAGAAAAGAACCTAGCTCAGTTAACATCCCTGACATCTCTGCCTTTGAACCGCTGCTGCCTAGAGGATCACACTCCAGGCTGTAGTCTTCCCAGGGTACAGAGTGCTCCACATACAATGAACAGTTTGCACTCAGCAGTGCAATGATTTGTCATTTTCAGTGCGCTTTTACCATTCTTATTGCCATCACAGATTTAAGGGTGAGCAAGGAACCTTTCTAGTTTAACCACTTCTGAAAGAAGCAGAACATCCCTCTTCACAGGATTACACAGTAATAGAGTATCTTAATTTTTAGTAGCGTTTTTCTTCTCCTGTTATTTAAAACTGAATAGAGAAGCTGTTGAAAGGTGGCAAGCAACAAGACAGACAATAGGAGGGGCACATTAAGCCTAACCATTAATCAGCCCATTTGCTTGAATGAAAGGAAAAAGCAAGGCAAAGAAGAAAGAGTAACACATTTTTGCCTCAGCACACAGATGATAAGGACGCTTTACAAACTCATATTTTTACAGCTTCCAACAAGCAGGAGGCTTGTTTTTGCAACAGTGGTGCTCAGTTTTAAAATGTTTTCCATAAGCTGGAGATTTACTTTCTAGGATATCTAAATGCTGCTAAAGTGGCAACTGACAGTCCGGAGATGTCCAAGTACAGACCAGTTAGGAGGAATCTCCCTCATTTAGTCATAAAAAGAAAAAGTTACTGTGCAGGCCAAGGACTTAGGTTTGCGTTTGTCCTCAAACCGAGGGTTTAAAGGCAAAAAAATTAATAAAATGACCAATAAACAAACAATACTAAGGCAGTTAAACGAGGGAACTATTTGTTAAGCAAGAATGACAAAAGCTTCCAGAATTAGCACCTACAGGACTTTCCATACACTACAGAATAATTTGAGGGCCAGGATTAAAATGTGAATGATCAAAAAAACCTTCATGGGAATTCCAGGCCTCAGTGTATTCAGGGGGAAAGAACAGCTCTGCAATCCAGTTGCGTCTCTCACTGAACATTGTTAAGAACTCCATGAAAGGGAAATGAAGTTAATTGAATTTAAATCGGCTAATAAATATTCTTTTGGATGCTTTTTCCCAGCAAAAGAGTAAAAAGGGATGATGCCAGTAGTTTATAGCCAATGTTTAAAACTCGGCCCTAAAAACAGAAAAAGAAAGAGGAATTTACTATACATGAGTATGCCAAATATAAACCTTGTGTCTTGTTCCTGGCAGGGACCATGCTTCAAATTAAATCTGGTAAATTTTGAGAAATCCATGATGGCTGTAACAAGGTCTACACAGTGCTGTATATGGCAAAAAATTATTCCCCAACCTGCATTAATATCTTCTGTCCTGTCCGTATAACCACAGACAATTCTGGTAGTCATACAAACACATACTTAAGCCTGAGTATCTCCAGGAAATTGTTTAATAATGATAAATGCACAAAAGTCATGCAGAATAAAATGGAGAATCGACTCATGCTGGAATTACACATTGCAGAATTAATCCGGGAAGCATGCTGCAATGCCAAATTTGATCCATGCAAGCAAATCTCCCAAGTCTGGGCCAACATCTGACTTATCTGAACTTTCCAAGCTGCTTCTGGTTTGGATATTTTATGGAGAACAAGATCTTTCTCAAATTTTCCAATACTTTCTATCTTCAGGGATGCCAGAATTACCACAAGAATGTGTTTTTCCTGGCACTTTGAAATGGGCTGATTCAGACCTCACTGATAGGATACAGTACAGGATAATTTATACTAGGAACAACACTTTATTTAGGAGTAGAGGTTTTGTTATGCCAAGCCAACCAAATCATCTGTTAAATCCAATAACGTGCTGACAGAGGCCTTTGCCTCACCCTCCAGAGCAAAAGTGGAAATAAATTTAAACAAAACAAAACAAATAAGCCACAAAACCCCACCGCAAGAACAGCAAGACAAACAAGCGAAACCATGACCACAAAGTCACGGTAACCACCAGTGGAGCAGTCAGGAGCGAATCAAGACTCTCTTTATGTAATCCATAGTGCCTGCACTTTAAAAAGTAATTGATATTACAAACCATACCTATGAATCAGTGCAGATAACAGTGTGTGTTCCTTTTACAGGGACGGTTGGTTGTGAAGTTTACTCACTCGTTAGAATAAATGAACATTACCAAATTTAACCAGTTTGCTCGTTGAATTTCTCTGGATCAGGATATAAGTGTTTAATCAGAGCAAAAGAAGTAGCCTCCATTCTTCTGGAGAGAACTTTAACAGAATATTTTACAGAAAGAAAAATTAATACAGTGGTGAAAAGAAAACCAGCAGTACTGGCTTACAGAGGGGCTGGATGAGCACATTCAAGCTGGAAGAACGCTTTACTTCTCTCAGCTTTCTGATTTCCTTTGCAACCAAGACAACAAAATTTCATAGTTTCTTTTCTTCCGACTTTCCACTTCAAATGGACAATGCAGGAAGTAAAAAACTGGTACCAAGTCACCAGATGAGGCAATTTTGGACTCGGTACACTTAATTAAAGGAGAGTCATCCTTAAGCCAGTGTTACAAACATTTGACAATGTTTTCTCTGCCTGCCTTCCAATAAACCATTCCTGCTGAAGACAGTCAAACCATCTCCAATTTTTAAAGCAGCCACTATGAATCAGAATAAAAATATTCCTCCTTATCCAGCAACAACATACCACCATGTTGGAGCACTTATAACTCCACCTGTTCTGCAGTAAAAGTACATCTAATTTATATAAACTCTGGCTTATTCTGGGAAACAACAAGAAATCCAGTACAGGAAAAATTATATACTAAACCATCCAACCACCCGGGAGAGGTACGTTATTGTACTATTATACATCATACTATTCAGTGGTCTCTTTAATCAGACGCCTCATAAACTGACCCACCTTATATCTGAAGAGAGGAACACAGTATCATGAGTAGACAGTAACACCATAAAACTAATTAAGTTCAAAATTGCAACCTCTTCGTATTCTTGGAACCACATTCTAAAAAAATACCTTAATCCCAAAGAAATTGATTAAATCTAAACATAAGCAAACACGAGCTCTTGGACTGAGGAACTGTTGGAGCTGATCCAAAGCAGCAGGTTCCGACTGTGGTGCATTCTGAATCACGGCCCTCGGCCCTTCTAATCTCTTTGTCCATCACCTACCACTTCAGCAGAGCTGCACACACTTTTGAAGTTGCTCTTCACATCTTGGCAAGTATGCAATGTTGTGTCTACTACAGGAGTCAGCAAAGGAAAAGGTAACTACTGTCAAAGAACATTAATTTTTGCCAATAATGGCTGGAACTTAAAGCAGGAAAACACTCCAAGCCTGCTGCTTTCTAGCTTTTCCTGAAGAGGAGGATTCAACATGAGTCCAAAGACTCAAATGAACAGAATCAACGTAAACTGAGCAGTATTTGTAGCCCGACCTGCTGTGTTCACCACAGGAAAGCATCTTCCATCACTTCCCTCATCCCATCCTCCCTCGCTGCATGATCAGAAAGGCATACAAGATCCTACAGCATTTGTTTTACAGCATAACTGCATGCATGACAGTCGCCAGCAAGACAAGTATACATGTATTTCCTGGATCACATGCTAAAAATGGAATAAGATCTACAAATTCAACCAGTCCATCACCCTCCCTACAGGCATCTTATCCAAGCTAGTAAAGGATGACTCTGTCCCTTCTGGCAGACCACACAGGGTTGTTGAGAAGTTGATTACCAGCAGAAGAGCTGGCCTGCTAGCTAAAGAGCCTTGTCTCCAAAACCTCCACCCTAATCACCAGGCACTGTTCAGCCAGAGGAGATGTGACCCTGAGCTGCCAGCCTTACCGAACATTGTCCGGAGCTCTCTATGAGCTGTACAACCCCCCAACCAGCAATGCTACCAACATTTTTCCGTGGAAGATTCTTTAGCTTCATTACATCAGGAAGCTTTTTTTGATGTTCAAGTTACCTTCTCTTTTGCAGCCCACTAAGTTTATAGTTGCATGCTCTTGCAAATGCTAAGTGATTATCTCTCGAGTATCTCCCACCTGAAATTGTTGGTATCTTTGCTTCTTGGATATCTATACTAAGCATTTTTAATCACTCCTCAGAAATCACCCCCTTTGCTCTCTTAAATGGCTCTCCCTTCCTTCTCAAACTTTCAAAGGCAAAGCCAGGGAATCAGACGCATCCATGCTGCACATGCAAAGCCTGTTATTCTTGCATGCATAACCAGGCTATCACAGATAACTGAGCTGCCTTGTTTCACTGCTTCACTGCAGCAGCAATACCTGAACACAGGCCCTTGATTTGTTCCAGTCTTTGATCCTGCACATGCTCTTTCACACCCAGTGCACACATTAACTTATCATTCATTTTATTCTCCCGTTTCCATCCCTCAGGCTCCTCAGACTGTTCTGCACTGTCAAGTCTGTCTGCAGAGGGACAGTTCATTGCCAGTAACTGCAGACAGCCAAGTTCTATACATCGAATATATCATAATCATAGAATATATCAAGTTGGAAGGGACCCATATAGATCATCAAGTCCAGCTTCCTGCCTCTCTCAGGACAACCTAAACCATACAACCAAGACCATCGTCCAGACGCTCCTTGAATATTGGTTCTGCTCTCTGCACCCTACCAGTGTTGTGCTGTCAACTTCAGTGGCCCTTACTGTTGTTTGAACTATGGCTGAATATTTTTTCCTAATTTTGGTTCCATTCAAGTATCAAAGCCCAGAAATTCAGCTCAAATGTCAGTGCTAACAGGCTTGCACCTCACTTAATGCTGTGAATTATGAGGTTTAAAGATGGCAGCGAGAACTAAACCTAAACCAGACCCAAGTGTAGGTATCATTAAGCAGATGGAAAGGTAAAACCCACTGAGCTCTTCTGATGCCTTTCACGTTCCTTCCTCGGTTGTGATCATCCTGGCTTCTACATCACACCATCACTGAGCATATATACATTTTATTCTTGGAAAGGACATGCATCACCAAGTTCCCCAAAGGAGCTGCTGCTTTGTCTGCTTGAAAAAGCAGCATAAAGGGTACGCTGTGGTGATACCCAATATCTTTCAGACCACAACTGCACCCCGAAGGACTCATCAGCCTCCTGAGCAGATTGAATTTCAGCCTAAGTGACACAAAGGAGTATATTGTGGCTAGCTGATGGGCAGGAAGGATTTGGGGTTTACAGTTCCTGCGTGTCTTCCAGCAGTCACCGAGTAATGCGACAAAAAGTAAACAACTTTCAAGTGAAAACAGCTTGGAATGAAACCAATGTTTCTTTTCTTTGCTGCACCTGTCTTTGTTTCAGATCCATAATCATTACAAGAAATAATCTTCAAGGCAGTTGTCCAAGCAAGGGAATGCCCGGCATCATTATGTGGAGTTTCCTGAGCTAGCTGTCAGGTTTTGTTTAGCATTCTGCACTGGTCCTACAGTTTGGCTCGCCTGGAAATTTTAAATGCAAATGTATTTGCAGGGTGGCACAAGAGAACAGTATCAGAATTTTACCTCACACCACAGCTTCTTGCTCGGCTCCATTCGACTCCTTTTTCCTCCCTCTCATATACACAGATTTTTCAACCACCAAAAAAACACCCAACCCTAAAAGACTTAAACAAGAAAATCTTTACTTCTTATTTCTTCCTAAGACTTTCCCTAGCCCTTCTGCTTAAACAGACCTAAGCTATAGTTTAAATAATGCTTTAAAATTGCCTACGACTCCAACTTGAGTAGAGCAGGCAAGTAATTTCTTTAATAGCAGGGAGTAACAGCACTTAATTCAAATGATCCCCATACAATATTTTCCACCTTCTAAGGGCTAGATGTGCACTAGTTAATTAACCACTGTCTTCTCCACACCCCAGACTTGCCAGTCTTGCCTTAATAAACCAGGGGGAAAGCAACTGCCACCAAGAGGATGTGCTTCTGGACAAGCATTTGTCATTTTCTTCTCTCCTTTGTGCTCAGTGTCAATGAGTCCAGAGCCACAGATGTAGGCAGACAAATAATTACCAGCTCTTATAATTCAACAGCTCCTTAAGAGGCCACGATCAGGGCTTTCAGAGAGGCAAAATCTTCGTTGACCTTAATATGAAAGCATTTATCTAGCAGTGATGTTGAAACACTTCAAACACTGTTAAAGGATCAGAACCAGACCTAATTCTTTTCTTTCTAGTGCACAGATGCTCTTGCCCACATGCGAGACCAACCCCTTGTGTAAATCTAGGCACAACCTGAACACAGCTCAGCAGCTTGCACCAAGCTACGGAAGATCAGGATACATTCAAGGAATTACAGTGCAACTGTGCTCTAATTTTCCCTTTAAAGAATAGCTTTTTGGTTTGCATTTGTGGTTTACTGTCAAAAACACATGCACGAGTGATACCCTAAAGGAAAATAAAGAAATAGGCCAGGAGTTCAGCAGGTATAAATGGTCAAAGGCTCTAGCTCTAGACCAATCTACCTTGTTGCAGTTAATATCCATTACAATATTTAACTCTATTGTTGAAAGAGGAAATACTATTTTTAGCCATTACCTATTATGTTTGTCTAAAGATTAAGCGCCCCTTACAGTTCTATCACCAATCTTGCATTTTATCATACGTATTTATGGAGCTGTTCATTAACCCCACTGGATCCTACATTGAAAAAAATACCTAATGAAAGTAATTTTACTGGCTTGCTTTATTGTGGCTACATTTTACAGCTATAATTCTATCTGCTGTAAAAATTAAAAGAGCCTCTATAATGGAAATAGGGAGAGGGATGACTGTAACCCAAGGATCAGGTTTTCTGAAGTGCTCAGGGCTTGATTTTCTTAAGCGTTGAAGGCTCAGAACCTGGCTTTCACAGACACATTTCCCTCAAGGTCCCCCAAAGAGCTGTGGTTATAAAAGTCTGAGAACTGAAAAGAAAGACCTGAAAATCGAGCAATTTACTCTGGAGCCTAAACACAAGCTAAGAGTGTCCAAAATGTGGCTCTGCCTTGGGTGATGAGCACTTCTGGATATTCCTCTTACACTGCCTACTTTGCAGTGCCTTTTTCACTGCAAGTCCACTGGGAATGTGTCTCAATTCCATATTCCTTCCAGAGTCTTCCCCTAATTAGGTTATTAATGAGAAAAAGAAAGATGAAGCATTAAGTCATTTGGTCAATGGTGAGCATCATAAATATGAAATCCTTGTCAATACATGTTTTGCAGCAAGTCATAAATGAATAGTCTACCATAGACTAACTATAGTTATATGCAGTATTCATGTGACTCCCAGAACTAAGTTTTAGAGACGCCATGATTTGGCTATGAGAGAAGTTATGAACAAAGAACAGTTTTGCTAGGCAGTACTACAGCTCCACATCCAGCTATGCCCTCCATGCCAAGCATGTCCATTTTTCTATAGCTGGCTTATATTGAACTTTTTATTCAAATTGTAAGAAAGCTGCCTAATCATCACCTAACAGTCACCTTTTTCCTAAAAGCTAATAGATATGGAAGACAGAAGGAAAAGTGGTTATTTTACATGAAGCATCAAAATTTGGTGTCAGACCTATCTTTGCATCATTAATCAACATCCTGGTAAAGACAAAACCTGTCTGTTTCCTGTAATTTAAAGTTAAATGCTTAAAAGTATGCTGGCTAGAAATGACGACCATCGCAAAAGCTAAATCATTTCCTCGATCTTTTCTCTAAGAGAGACTCTTGCTGCTTCTACAGTATTAAAACACTGGCACACATCCCACTTCATGTATTCTTGAAGAAAGGGAAGACACCGGACCTTTACCAATGATCACTTACGAGCTGCCAAAATTCACAGCGACTGCACACACGCACATTGATACGGACAAGCCCATCTTCTGCCAAAGCCACGAGAGATTATGCACTTCAGGGTGGAAACATGCAAAATCATTCTGCAAAAAAAATTATCTTACTCATGCACATAGATCTTACTTGCGTGAATAAGGCTTAGAGCAGTCAACCCACAGGAATCACATTTAGAGTCAACTCCAGTTACCTGAGATAGCTATTTCAGACTGTAAAAAAAGGAGATGAGTGTCTGCACGAACGCTGATTTCACATTCCCCCAGGGTGCAGAAACTGCTACCCCGAGGTTTAGAATTAACAGAGAACCCCTAAACAGCTACGAAAGCTGCTATTTCATCGCACTTCGCAGGAAAAGACAAAGCCGGAGCCCCCTCGGACCGTGTCCCTGCGGACTCGCCCCTCTCACTAACCCCCTCCGCCGCCCAGCCCTCGGGGGACAAAAGGAGTCCCTGGAGCCGCCCCCCAGCCTCTGCCACAGCACCCCCCTGCAGCCGCGGGGGACGGGGACACAGGGGCAGACCTGCCTTCCCTTCCCCCAGCTTTAGGGGCGAGCCCCGGGCTGAGGCGCCCGGTCCCCGCCGCCCCCCACTCACCGTTTGCAGCCCCGGCCGGCGCAGCAGGGCCGGGGGGAGCCAGAGGCTGGGGAGGGTGGTGGGATGGGGCGCCCGGCTGCTCCGCGGCGGACAGCAGCCGATGCCGGCACTGCCGCCCGGGGCAGCGGCGCGGTGCACAATGCGCGGCCGCGGGAGCCGCTCCGGCGGGGCGGGACCGGGCGGGGCGAGCGGGGCTGGGGCGGGGGGTGCCGCCCGCCTCGCTGCCGGGAGGGAGGGAGCCATGGGGAGAGCAGGACCTCAGACACCCCGAACGCGCCCAGTCACACGCCGGTGTGCTGATGGGCAGCCCCTTCCCGCTGCGGCTCTGTGGGCAGGGGCCCCCCCGGCAGGGAGCGGGTCTTGGCCAGCGGTGGCTGGTACGGGAGCAGCGGGCGGTGCGTGGTAGCTCCAAACCGAGGTTAGTCGTTCAGCCCCCGGGGCGCTCAGCGCGGCTGCAGCCCGGCTGGCGAGCCCCCTCCCTGCACCAGCGAGGTGCTGGGGTGCGGCTGAGGGAGGGGAAGGAATCGGGGAGCAGAGTGCGGGCAGAGAAGGGAAAGGTGCAGGTGGAGGCAGGAGTGCAGGTGAGCCCTTCCACCTGTGTCAAGCGGAGGTGTCATTTCTCGAGGAGAGCCGGTGCTGCTCCAGGCGCTCCGGTGCGGGAGGAGCTGGAAGCACAAGGGGACGCACCAGGCCTTGTGCCATAAGCACTCGCACGTAACGAGGTCCCAGGCCAGGGTGGTGTGAAGCGTGTAGTCCCTGGCAGGGACAGCAGCACAACGCTGGCAGGTTTATGTTTGCTTTGTGGCTACGTATCCGTCAAAACTTGTGGTTTTGCCTGGTCTGTAGCTAGTAGTTGTGATCTGAGTTATGGGATTTAAAGAGCACCCTGCAGGGATCTAAACCAAAGGAAGTTTTATACAAAGCAGTTTCACCACGACTTTCAGCCACATCAAATTGCAGCTCATCTGGGGTATCTGGCAGGCACACTGCTTTGGATTTCTATCTGCAGGAACGATGGTGCCAAGAAGCAGACTCGAATGATGGCTGTGTTGGGGTGCTAATGCCACAACATCACGTCACAGCACCCTAGGCTTCAAAGTACATGGTCTTCTGATCTCAGAAGGGGTTCACACTTCATTTCTTCCCATTTCAGAGGAAGTTGGACATCAGTGACTTTGTAGATTGACTTGATCCGGTTTGTGTTCAGACTATAATGACTTTGAATGGTATCACTAGGTGGAGGAATATAATAGAGGAAAAGTAAGGATCATGCAAACAAGTCCTTTGCACTGTTCAGGGCAAATGGTTACACTTTAAAGCTGTTAATAAAGTATACCATTTTCCAGTATACCAGCCTGTTTTCTGACTGCAAAGACAACAGTGCATGAGTTGTCATTGGGCATTTATAGCCAGTGACGGAATTCAATGGTGAGTTTTGCAATTAAATGGTGAAACAGCCAAGTTCATGACAAATAGTCCCAGAGTCATGTAATCTATACAACTATACTCCTGCACAGAAGCAAACCATGATTTCTTATCACCTTAACTAACCCAGAAATCTGCGGAAGACACCTTTGCCTTTCTAAACTTGCAGTGAGAGAATGAAAAGAATGTCCCCGCTTGTCCCTGAATGCAAATAAGAGTTAATCTGAGGACTGGGAAGCAGATTCTTCTCCATTACTGGCATTTTTTTCAAACAACAGGTCTCTAGGACAAACTGAAGCCCGTGGAAGAGACATTTTCATCTCTGTTTTCTTCCAAGTTACCTCCATTTTAGAAAATCTGAACCACATGATTAAAACACAGTTAATTAACACGCAAAGGAACCTGAGTTGGGTCTTTGATCCAGAAGTGTTACAGAATCATTATTAAGTGATGCTTTTTTAGTAGGAACTCTATTTGAAGCTGTCATCAGAAACAATGTATCAAAAATCCCACATGGACAGTGGGACTGAGTGTGCCCTCAGCAAGTTTGCTGATGACACCAAGCTGTGTGGTCCGGTTGATATGCTGGAGGGAAGGGATGCCATCCAGAGGGACCTTGACACGCTTGTGAGGTGGGCTGATGCCAGCCTTATGAAGTTCAACCATGCCAAGTGCAAGGTCCTACACCTGGGTCGGAGCAATCCCAGGCACAGCTACAGCTTGGGCAGAGAAGAGATTCAGAGCGGCCCTGCAGAGAAGGACTTGGGGGTGCTGGTCAATGAGAAAATGAACATGAGCCGGCTTCAGTGTGCGCTCGGAGCCCAGAAAGCCAACCGTATCCTGGGCTGCATCAAAAGGAGCGTGACCAACAGGTCGAAGGAGGTGATCCTGCCCCTCTACTCTGCTCTCATGAGACCTCACCTGGAGTATTGTGTGCAGTTCTGGTGTCCTCAGCATAAAAAGGACATGGAACTGCTGGAACAAGTCCAGAGGAGGGCCACGAGGATGATCAGGGGACTGGAGCATCTCCTGTATGAAGATAGGCTGAGGAAGTTGGGGCTGTTCAGGTGGAGAAGAGAAGGCTGCGTGGAGACCTCATAGCAGCCTTCCAGTATCTGAAGGGGGCCTATAGGGATGCTGGGGAGGGACTCTTCGTCAGGAACTGTAGTGACAGGACAAGGGGTAATGGGTTAAAACTTAAACAGGGGAAGTTTAGATTGGATATAAGGAGGAAATTCTTTCCTGTTAGGGTGGTGAGACGCTGGAATGGGTTGCCCAGGGATGTTGTGAGTGGCAGTGTTCAAGGCCAGGTTGGATGAAGCCTTGTGTGGGATGGTTTAGTGTGAGGTGTCCCTGCCCATGGCAGGGGGGTTGGAACTAGATGATCTTGAGGTCCTTTCCAACCCTAACTATTCTATGATTCTATGATTAAATATGTTCGTTTGTTTATTTAACAAAGCAAAACCACACAGGTTGCTCTCCCTCTGGAAGTTTTCTGAAGCTTTGCTTTAAAAAACTCATTCTCCCTAGCAAGTAAAAATGAGAGAATTGATATTTACAATGATTTTAACAATTACTGCCAGGTTTAAGCCTCATCCAACGAGCAACCTCTCTGCATCCTGCCAGGGGCCACCTGACTTCTGTCAAAACTAGCACGTCTTAAGGGATCAGAGACTTGTTTTGCACTGTTGATTTGGGAGTACTCTGGGTAGGTGAAATACTACCCCAATATGGCATCTTGGTGTGAGAAATATTTATTTCACAAAAGTCAAAAATTACCGAAGGATTCAAATCACTCTCAGTGCCAGACGGAGTAACGTCAGTCAGAATATGCTCAGATCCTTTGCTAGCAGCCAACAGCATCCAGTTGTTTCAGAAAAAGAACCACGTCACTAACAGCATCTTCCTACTAAGGTCTAATCTGCCTAAGTACAAGTTTTACTAGTGTGAGTACAGATGATGGGCAGAGTTTAGGACAGCATAGCTACCCTGGTCACAGTTCTAACATGAAGACAGCAAAGGTTCGGAAAAAGCATAATTTTATTGCTCCCCATCAGTTCAATACCAATATAAGTACCTCAAGAAGCAGACTAGAAGTGTTAGAACTAGTCAGCCCAGGTGCAGTTATATACAGTATATATAGGCAGCATAACTGTATCAGTACATAGGAACCAATTCTTAATTTTTTCCCCTTTCTTAAAGGACACAACCAGAGAGAAAGCAAGCCCTCTTCAGCACCTGGATAAAACTAGAAACGATCAACCAATGCATGCTCAGGAAAGCAGCAAAACCAAATCAAAAGGCAGCTCAGCCCTATTCTCTATATTTCAGTTCCTCCCTTCTCAGAGTCACTTTTGTATCGCTGTCCAAAATTGCGCTTCCAGCAAAGCAGGAAGTGCGTGGAGCCAGCCGGCTGGGTGGTAATGCAGGAGGATCCCCTCGCTGCTCTTCACCTCCTTATAGAGACAGCGTTGCTAGCAGGCTGCACACAAGAGCAGGCAGGACACGCTCACACTGCCGAAGCCCAAACTGCTGCCTTGCATGTGCAGATGCGCTCTTGATGGGCTGTCAAGGGGGGCAGGAGTTTGTACAGCCACAGTAGGAGGTTTCTCTGCCTGAGGGGACCTGCGCAATAGCAGCAAGGTAATTAAACCTCACAGGAGGGGCCAGGTCCTTGGGGCTGTCCTACTGACAAGACTGTATCTAACTTCCATCTCACCTTGTTTTCCTGTACTAGATGACTAAAAGAGCAGCAGCAGCACACACAAGTAGCCTAAGATGTGGAGAGAGACAGCAGCAGCTTTCAAGTTAGACCACCAGGTTCATGAGTTCCTTATTCCTCCCCTGGTGATGTCACCAAGAAGACTTAATTGGATAGTAAAAGTCAACTGGAATATCTGCCAGGAGCATGGCCACTGCTGCCATTCATGTTAATCACTGGAGCAGCCTGAGTGGCAGCAGTAAAGGCTGAGGCAATGGCAAGAGCATCTATAAAAGCCGCACTGAGCTGGACTGCCAAGCTCTGAGACAGGTCTGCTAGCGACATGGTCACCCATGTGTTGTTGGAGACTCTGGTGCTCATATCCTCAGGCTGCCAAAAGAGACAGGAGATTGGTAAAGTGAATTTTAAGCAGACATTTCCTAGTGCCTAGTATGCCGAGGTGGCACGTTTTTTAGAAGTCTCAGCTCTGGTAGCAGAAAGAATATGTAGGCCTTTGCGAAATGTAGGGTGTTTGCTGTTAGCATTTTTTTTTTTGTGCCCTCAGCAATTCACAGTTGTCAAAACAAGGGCAAACCTCTTGCCTCATGAAGTAAAAGCTGTACAGCAGACTTGTGGATGGAAGGAAATTCGCACTAGAACAAGCACAGGAAACCACAGAGCTGCAGAAAGGATGAGTTAATGGAAAAAAGGTTGGTGTCCTGATACTGTGTAAAGGCTGTGGAAAACTACCAGCTCACACTGTCGATGTGTAGGACTGCCAGAGAGTGTCCTCAGTTAAGCCGTAGCATGCCCACTCCAGGCAACTTCATTCCACAGATATTACTGAAGGCAGACATTCCCCTCCATCTGCAAGAACAGTGCCTCGCCAACCATTTTTCTAAACAATGAAGTAAGAGCATGAACAAAGCTCAGTTTTCACCAGCTGGTTAAAATTAATACGAGGCCGGATTTACTTTATTGCTCACAGTTACGGGCTTTGTGTGCACACTTGTTTTACATGTCCCTGCTGTTGTATCTCCTCAAATTACACAAGGGTTTGTTGTCAGAGAAGCTGAGGATGGGAAGGTCAGGGGAAGTGAAAATGAACCATAATCACATCATTTCAGATAAGGCTCGTAGCACAACAATACAGTTGCAAAGAGTGGAAAAGGAAACCTACCTAAGCAACCAAGGCACAAGGAGGTGATTAAATAACTGTCTCAGCTATGGGACAGCAAGGGATAAAGACCTCTTAACTTCTGATTTTTAATGGAGCCATATGAGTTTGACCTCCTTCCTAGCCTAAGCAGCGCAGAAGTGGGATGCTTGTCTTGGCCTTCTTCTCACACCCCTTCTCTAGCTCCAGAGTAATTATTACCTATTTAACTTAGCAGGTAGCCTTTTCTTTATTGTTGCTTTGGCTAGTGAAATTGTTCAGTGTAGATGTCTTTTTCATCTGAAAAGGAAAGATCTTCTCTGGTTAAGGCTACCCTCAGGCAACTCCATCTTCCCTTTTTTTTTATGAGCTTGTTAGTTTTTGCTATCAGCCTTAGATAAAGCAAGTATTTAGGAATGGAGTGAAATCTGATTTACAGCATAAGGGATAATAATTCGGGTTTTTGCAGTGTCTTTTATGCAAGAATACCAAATGCTTCACTAACATTAATTAGCTCTCTCAAGCATTCTGTTGAGGCACTGATAGCTATTTGGCAAAATTGCTGCAATAGGTAAAACACTAAAATACATTTAAGCGTGCTTACACCAAAACAGATGTAAAACCGGGTGTGAGTTGCTGAAGGGCATGTAGCAAATCAGCAATGCATCACTGATATGTATCTTAGACATCCTACATCCCATCTCATAGTGCTTCTCAGTGGTTCAAGAACTTTCTGATCTCAAGATATTTCGAAGTGTTCTGCTAAGTTAAATGTAAGGACACGGGCAGATGGCTGCCACCAAGGACTCCGCATAAACAAATGGGTTTGAACATTAGAACCATATTTTGGTTTGGAGTTGTTTGGGCCAACATCGGAGCATATATGAAATAAACCAGAAGTTTCACCTTGAGAGTCAGCAGAGAAAGAAAATTAACCACAGTTCAGCTAACACTTCGAAAAAGAGCATCTTTGATGAAGCAGTTCAGTGCAATGTCAGCCCTGAGCACAATTACTGGTAGTGGTACTCCAGTGCTCTGCAGAGCTACTGGCTGGGATCTCTGCTTTTGTACACTTAGCATTGCTTAAACACACACTTGGGTGAAGTCTGGCAGGAGCTGGCAGTCCCAAATCCCCCATCCCAGATAGGAGATGGCTATGAACCACAGAGGGAAAAGAGAGACACTACCTTGCTCCTTTTTTTATCTTATCTTGCTAACAAGGATTGGGTAATTTATGAATAAAGCTTTTGTTGGGAAAGAATCTCAAATCCAGACTGAAACTTCTGATCAAAATTAGTGAGGCTACCCTGAGAATACATGATACACTGAAAACACTTGTCCAGGATGTCAGGGACCCAGGTTCCTGCTTTGCTTCAACTGTTGAATTTGCAAATGGGTCTTCCACAGCTTCTGTAGGAGTAAGACTACAATTGTGACTTTGGATGCTTGAGGGAGGACCTGTCTCTGTCTTTTCTTTGGAATTATTCTGTTCAGTGTGAATCATTTGCTATGAAGTGGGCAAAGAAACAGGCTTTTGCCCAGTGAACTTCCTGTTGGACATCAGGGAACTGCACAGTGATGACTTCCATCCCTAGCATATGATATCTGCCAGCAAAGGGAATCTGTCCAAGAAGCTATTGAACTGTCTGCACATTTTTGCTGCAGGTACTGCAGGTAATGCTGCAGGTGGTTTGCTGCTGTCATGCTTCTGAATCAGTAACTCGCTCTGGTCCAGAAGGGAACGAGGTTACAGGATATCTCTGGACATCCTTTCTAGGATTTTAGGTGATCAGTAAGTTGGGACCACTGTTTATTTCATCACTGGATCAAATTCAGCTACTCCTTCCATTACCATGATGCCATGTATCACACTTACCTTGCTACTGAGCGATTACCACACACCATGCCAGTGCTGGCTGTGTTTCCCTGACTGCACAAGTGATTCTTACACCTCATATCATTAAAAGTTTGTTAAGTGCTAATGGTCTTTGTCAAAGAAGAGATGGTACGTAATTACCACAAATTTCCCAGGACAACGAGACACTCAGAAGCAAGTATGAAATGATACAGAGACTTCAAGAAAAACTATTTGGCTAAAGAGCATGTACGTATCATTTACAGTGATTTGGGGGTTTTACAAAAATATTTTCATTTTAATGTTTTTCACTTCGTGTTTTCGGGTGTGTTTAAACAATTTGTTTATTGCACTTCTGAGGTTCTTCCTTAAGAGGGTCTGTTTTCTTTTTTAAGTAGTGTTTTTGATACCGTGAAGATCAAACTCACAGTAGTCCTATGTAACAGATTTTAAATATTAATAGCAGCATACTAGTAATGCCGTAGGGAATAATAATATCTTCTTTAAAATATATATACCAAAATGACTTTAATAAATGACATGACAAATCTGATGCTAGATTAAAAGTAATAAAATTCTAATTCATACGTATTTGCTCCCTGATGCCCACTGTTCTAGCAGCTCTTTCAGAAACATTACCATAAAAAGATCTGAAATTTCAGTAAGCCTCCAACAGCATTATCATATTTGTCTTTGCACAGCCTCTGCTGTTTCCAAATAAAGAAGTGTTTGATCTCTTTTAATGTATCCAGATACATTGCACAATGACTGTCTGCCCAGGACTGTTTAGATCCGCTCCTTCTCTTTATACTTCGGCTAATGCTTGCAGCAGCAACTGTAGCTTACCTTATCTATTTGTGGGTTAGGAGTTTGGGTTTAAGCTGCTGGCCTCTACTGGCTGAATAAGGCAGTGAGGTGTCATTACAGGTGCCTTTATATGACTCACCTTGGGTGGAAGAGCAATAGAGGCAGACTGAGAAAAATCCAGCCATTCATGAGCATTATCTCTTTTGTGGAATGGCTGAAGACTTTTGGAATTATATAGAACAATGTCAGAAGGTAGTTTGCTACTCAGTCAAGATCCAAAGTCTGATGACCTTTATATTTTCAAAGGTCAAGTGGCATATCTACGTAGATAGGTACAGACGTAGGTATGTAGTGTTCCTGCATTTAAAGAAGAGCTTTTTTATCACAAGCAACTCAGCTCACTTGTCAAAACATCACATTTCCAAAGAACAGCTCTGCAGAAAGAGAAATATCCTTGATCATGGAGCAGTGTGCAGTCACCAAGGAGTTTTTATTGTTGAAACCTTGAAGAGAGACAGTTCCAGTTCAAGAGAAAACCACTTATCAATACACAAAGATGAACAACCTATGCAAGTAACTGGAAAAGGCTTGTATGCCACCAGAATGATTAACACTCCCTGTGTAATTCAGTTCATTTGGAGAAGGACTTTGCTCCAATTCAGCCCTTAGCAGGCAGTCAAAACACACATGGGTGCAAGTATAATAATCCTTTCTGCTTTCATCTAAACTGGGATTTTCAGTCTTCTTTTAGCTGCGCAACTGTAAAGCCTTCCAAGCGACTCTACAGCCTCCCACGTGCCAAATGTAAGCCCACTTGCCAGCAGGATGGCTTTTTTTGCTTGTACCTTTGGGTGGACCCCTTAAGATTGGAGACTCTCATAAGCACACACAGACAAAAAAGAGCAAAAGGCACCAATTCAGAAGGCTGCCCCTTAGGAGCAGCTGGAATCTCACTGCATGGAACACAGGAAAACAAGGTAGAAAAGCATACTAAAAGCAAGAGTCATAGATGAATGAGGTGGGAGGAAGCAGTAGTAGGGTAGTAGGGCATTTGCTGGCTCCCAACTGCTCTGACAGTGTAAATCCTCCACGTGCTGCTCAGGAATACGTTGTCCCTGCCACTGAAGGAGCATTACCAGCCATTCACACAAAAGCAAGGTGTGTTCTAGAGAATGATTAGATCTTTTTTCCCCTTGCACTAGAGATGTTATCTATGCCATGTGCTGCAGTTTCTGCTCTAATAAATACCTTTGTTTAATGAATAATACGTAGGGGAAGATTCCATGATGTAAAAGACTAGTTAGACCAGCTACAAACCTACTCAAGAGTTTCAGAGTGATATCGTGTAACAATTTTTCAAGTTCAGCTGCACACTGATGATGTTTCTTTTTCCTGTGGGAGGTACCTATTTTCTTTTTAATGTGCTTCTTTCTCACATGGACAGTGTGGACTTAATATACACCTGCATGTTTGTGAATTTTGGGCAGAAAAGAACTTGCTCCTCCCCAGGAAATTTTCCACTGCCTTTGCCAAAGCTTAAGCCTAAACCCAGATTAGGCATTTTCAGTCCATAGGGAGCTGTGGAGAACGGGAGAACAGCACTGCTGAACCAGCTTTTGGAGAGGTTTAACATTCAATTCTGCTGTGCAGGGTTGATGTGCTGGTGGGTATCTGAAAGAGACAGTATGGCTAATGCATACACCTGGCCCACCTTGGGCAGCACAACAGCAGTACACCTGATCTAACAAAGTCAGAGGAAAGAATTGCTCCTTTTTCCTCTTCAGGGCATCTTCCAGCAGCCTCAGTGCAGAGCAAAACCATCAAGGTGCATCTTACAATTACGCAGGGTCAGACAGCTCCTGCCCCAAGGTGTGCCAGCTGAACAGAGGTGGGCAGAAAAAAAGCCACACAAGGCAGTGTTATTTTTCCATTACACACTTCATCTGACCACTAGTCCAGGCCCCTGCCAGTGCCCTCTACCCCCAGGACAAAGGAAAGCATAACCTACTGCAAAGCATTACAAAACTTGAAGATACATATTTGGAAGTCAGTTTCTCAGTGGTAGAGATGTGCAGCAGGTAATTGAAACATCCACTATTCTGCAAAGGTGAAGTCCCTGCAGCCAGGCAGAGGCAGCCTAATCGTGCACTTCAGAGCAGATCTGCAGAGACCAGTCACAGTGAATGGAAAAGCACCTTATCTTCAGGGTGATCTGATGATTCAGTCTCAGGATTTTCTGTCAAGTCTGGTAACATGAGAACAAAGTGTCATTTACTACTATGTGATTCAACTGAAATCAGGCCAGATCACTAACTCATCCCATGAAAACCACCATATTGAGTGATAGAATCTCAGAGTAGTCCAAGGATTGATACGAATCTCAAGATCTTTTCTTTCACAGGAAGCTCAGCAACAACCTAGAAGGCATTAAGGTTTAGAAAAAGACAGTCTTTATTAGACCAAAAACCTGTTAGATCAGAAAATGCCAAGTGACTAGGTAAGAAAGTAAGACAGAGAAGTAGTTTGAAACAAATAAATATAAGTATAAACAAATATATATATTTGTTTAAATAAGTATAAATAAATATAAATAAATCTCTCGCTGCCCATTGTACCCTAGAAAGTCAGTCCTTTGCTCTCAAGATACCATTTGGAGTTTATTGGTGGGTTGCAACTATCTGCTGAGTCTCCTCAGATCTCTAAGGAGTTTTCTCTACATAGACATGGAGCTCAAAGTGTGCTTGCTGCATCTCTCAGTGCTCTCTCGCTTCCTTGCTGTGCTGCAAATTGCTGCCTTGCTAAAGCCTTGCTGCTGCTCCCTCTGATCCACCTCATAATCCAGATGTCTCCTTCCCTTGGGCAGATTAAATTGCTGCCTAAGGGAAAGAGCATCCCTTCTCCTTCCAGAGGTCTCTTCTTACAGGGAGATAATCTATGAAGCAAGAGCAAGAAAAACAGATACTGTTCATAATGAATAGCTGTCACTGTTAGTCAGCAGATGGTAATCAATATTTGTTACTCTTTGAACTGTGCTAGGTGATCTGGTGACACGACTTGCCTTTCTGGCCTTTGCTTGTGGTAGCACCACAGGTGCTTCAGCTCAAGGGACCTGCTCTAAGGACCAGCACTGAGAAACTTGCTTTCCAGCCTCTTTAGTACACACAGGCAGGCTAGAGGGGCACATGCAGTGAGGAATCAGTCCTCAAGTCTGTGGGGCAACGGATATGAGGCAGATGAAGATAAAAAGTGAAGACGTCATCAGATCCTCCCACAAGCTAGACTTCGTAAATCTGAAGAGGAACATTCAGCAAGCAAAACTTGGAAAGAGGACATTTCTAAAGAAAACCACTTGCTTTGACAGTACTTTGGGGGTGGTGGGTGTGAGATTCACAGTGTTGAGACACTGAATTTGTCAAAAGATTGGGAAGATTCTTTAGCCAAGAAGCCCCAACAAATATCTGTTGGGAACAGACTCCTTGTCAGATCTGATTGAAGCTATCAGGGGAGACAACTTTGAAATGGTATCACCATATCTGTTGCCAGTAAGCGTTCTCAGAGGGTGATATAAAACTAAAATACGTGTATATAAATGTAAAGAAATACAAGACTTATTCTATTAAATGTTATTTTCTGTCACGTTGGACACTAAGAGAAGGCTGCAGAAGCAAACACCAGCACATTCTTCTGTTTTTTTTTCAGGAGGTTGCATAAATATATGGTCCAATGTTGTGTGTGTGTGTGTGTGTCTGTGTGTGTGTATTATACATGCCAAAGTAGTTGTCAACAAAAGCCTGATGACTGAAGGAGTAAAGAACAGGCTCTTCCTTGTTCTGCCAACAGTTCAAGATTTTAGTACTTCTGAGCCCATGTTTTCCAAAAAGCACTTTTTTCTTTTTCTTTTACCCTTTTTTTTTTTTTTTTTTACTATACTTCTCTTGTGCATGAGGAAATAATTCCCACCCAGGCATCCACCTCTTTGTCAACTCTTAACTATGCTATGAAAATCTCTGGAGCACCGCCATGATAAATGCAAAGCATATAGAAGCAGTTCCACATACACACGCTAGAATGTTATTAATGCAGGCAATAAACTCCCAGTCCTGACTAAGTGCTGTGACCTTCCTCCTGCCACTGTGCCCATTTCATCCATTTTGCCTTCTGTGGGTGTGCAGTTTTCCAATGGGAGGACCTGTGGTGGTACTTTTAAGGAGGCATTCAATTGTCTGCAGGCCCGGAGCTAAAACCTCCATAACTAAATGAAAATCAGCCATGATGGAAACTGGGCATACCCAAAAGTCAGGGAAGCTGAGACCAGAGGCTTCTTTGAGTTCCACCAGTCTTGTTCCTCAGCATTTTCACCCGACAACACTAAATGAGTTGAAAAAGCTTTGGGAAAAACCTCAGCAGCACGCAACCTCACTGCAGAAAAATATTCCTTGCTCAGCAAAAAAAGAAAAGGAAAGTGAGTAAAACAATGTGAACGATTTATATCATTCCACTTAAACAGCTTTTCAAAGGGCGGTGTGTGGGCATGCCACAATTATTCATTTTTAAGCTGTATTTATCTCACTACTGTTACGAAGTGGATTCTGTGAACTGGCTGGCTGAGGCACCGAGAGGCTGAACCCGCTGGCTCCCAACATCCTCCCCAGCCCTGCTTTGCTGAAAGTCTCTGAGGTTAAGCTCAGAACAGCTCATTATATCGTGTGTGCCCTTTTCACAACAAAAGCAACCGCTATCCTAACAATGGCATTACAGCTGAAACAATGACCTGTGGGTGCTCTGTGTGCAGAAGTGCCAGCCTCAGCTCTCACAGCATCCAAATTCAGCTTTTTATATCAGGAGGTCATAAGATATGAGGATATAAGGTAAAGCTTTACTCTCAGAACTTTCTCAGCATACGGTGTAACTACAATGGGGACAACACTGTGGAAGAACAAAGGACCATGGCCTTGCTAAGATGTTTTTCTAAATCTTGCCGTATATTTGCTAAATCACACAGGTACAATTAAGCACACACGTGTGCAAGCGCCTGGACCCAGAGGGCTCAGTTCTCAGTGAAACCAACAGTGGAGAATATACACACCCTTCTGAGCCCCTTTTCACTTTTGGAACAGTGTTTTATAGCCCCAGTGTAAACAGGAGGTTTCTCTTTTCCTGAGTTGCTTGGGCCGTAGGTCACAATGTGTTATGTGAAGGGTGGTGAATATTTAATTTTGCTACACACAGTCTTGGACACTCATGGGTCTCTCTGCTTGATCATCTGGACTTTCTGGAAGCACCCTCTAATGAGCCCCTCTGCTAACCAGTGAAGTTTAAGCATACATGAAAGGACTTATCAGAATCTTAAATTTTTGCTTGAGCTTTAGCTGATGTTTTGCCTAATTAGAGCATTCTTTCATTTTTGATTCTTTTTTTTTTCTAAATGTCAAAGCTGGTTGCTTCAAAGGATCATTTCAATCACCCCTGCAGGAAGAGAGAAAATTGCTCAGAAAGATAAAAGAGAGCACAAGAGAGGGAGGTGCAGACAGATAGACAGAGTGCAGAACAAAATATCTAACGAAAGCCTGATCCTACTCCCACTACAGTGAATCTGCAGAGAAAGTAGAGAGATCAAATATAATTTTTGCATCTAAGACACATCTATGACAATATACCAGAATAGTAAATGTGACTTTTGTGACATTCATGAGAGATATTTTGGATGAAGCTCCTCTCCTTCAACAAGGCAGATCACAGAAATTCTATGCTCCAGGTATCATATTGCTGATACACATTCCAGCTCGAAAGAGCTCCACAACAGCTAATTTTAATTCTGCATTCTCAATTCCTTTCTTCTTTCCCCCAGCAATTTAACTTCAATGGGATAGGCCTTATATCACAATACCACAGTGCGTTCTTCCCCTAAATACACACCAGGTAATGTATTAAATCTTTGCGATAGAAATGTGTTATTTGACATATATCTGTAATATTTTCGTGCTCTGCAGTCACTTCAGTGTGTTTCTGTTCTAGGTCATACTGACAGAAATGTGTAAATGTAGAAGAATTCAGAAGAGTGAACTGTAGCTGCATCATTATGCTCATATCAAAAATATCAATCTTGCTTCAGCCTAGGCTGAAGTGTCTTATCTATGAATTTGTCTATACAGTGCCTTATGCATACATTTTAACAAACAAAACTGAGGACCTGATGCTGCAAACAGTCTGTAAATACAGAACCACTGACTTCAATGGGACTCTGCATGGAAATAAGAATATCTATGCAGCACTGCACCATGCCATGCAGATATAGCCAAAGGGAAAATTCTCACCAGCTTCTTCAAGCGTTTAGCTTAAGTTCCTCATTTTCAGAATAATGCTTATGCTGCCTGTGTAGCTAGTGAATAACAGAAGCTAGATTTACTGGTGGGGGAAAAGGATGATTCAAAGCATTGAGGTTTAATACCAAAAGCAGGTGATTTGGTTAGCCTTTCCCAAAACCATCTAACTAAAGTTCTGTGAAGGACCAGGATCTTTCACGACACTGAATAGATACAGATAGGTCCTAGCATTTGGAGGAAGAACCTATCCACTATCAAAAATGTTCTTAGAAAAACGTATCTGCATTGTATCACACAGAGACACAAATAAATCTAAGAACCATGGATATTTCTAGCCTAAATCTGGTATTATCCAATTACCCAGATTCCCATGTGAAAGAAAAAGACAAATTCAATGGCAAAAAATGAAAAGGCTCAAAGATGATAATTTCTTAATGCAAATGGTGGACGTACCAACTAGGGGAGCAGCGCTGCTAGATTTAGTACTCGCCAACAAGGAAGGTTTGGTCGAAGTGGTGACGGTCAATGGCAGCCTTGGCTGCAGTGACCATGAGATGGTGGAGTTTAGGATCCTGTGTGGGAGGAATAGAATACCTAGCAAAGCCACAGTTCTGGATTTCCGAAGGGCCAACTTTGGCCTCTTCAGTCAACTGCTAAGGGAAGTCTCATGGGAAAGTGTACTAGGCGGTAAAGGGGCTCAAGATAGTTGGTTAGCATTCAAGGACCGCTTCTTCCAAGCTCAGGATCGGAGCGTCCCACTGAGTAGGAAATCAAGTAAGGGATCTAGGAGACCGGCGTGGTTAAACAAGGAGCTGCTGGGCAAACTCAAGTGGAAAAGGAGAATCTATGGACTATGTAAGGAGGGGCTGGCCTCTTGGGAGGAATATAGGACAGTTGTTAGAGGATGTAGGGAGGCAATTAGGACAGCTAAGGCCTCCTTGGAACTCAATCTTGCTAGTCGGGTTAAAGACAATAGAAAGGGCTTCTTCAAATACATAGCAAATAAAACAAACACAAGAGGCAATATAGGCCCACTGCTGAACGAAGTGGGTGCCCTGGAGACAGAGGATATAAAGAAGGCAGAGGTGCTGAATGCCTTCTTTGCCTCTGTCTTTACTCCTGCAGACTCTCGCCGAGGGCCCCGGATTTCTATAGCCCCAGAAGGAGTCAGGACAAAGGAGGAGTTTGCTTTGGTAGATGAGGATTGGGTTAGGGATCAGCTATGCAATCTGGACATCTGTAAATCGATGGGTCCAGATAGAATGCACCCACGGGTGCTGAGGGAGCTGGCGGAGGTCATTGCTAGGCCACTTTCCATCATCTTTGGTAAGTCGTGGGAAACGGGCGAGGTGCCTGAGGATTGGCGGATGGCAAAGGTCACACCAATCTATAAGAAGGGCAAGAAGGAGGACCCGGGTAATTATAGACCGGTCAGCCTTACCTCCATCCCTGGAAAGGTGATGGAACAACTTATTCTTGACTCCATCACTAGGCATATCAAGGACGAGGGGGTCATTAAGAACAGCCAACATGGTTTTATGAGGGGGAAGTCATGTATGACCAACCTTATAGCCTTCTATGAGGAAATGACTAGGTGGAGGGATGATGGTAGAGCGGTAGATGTAGTTTTTCTTGATTTCAGTAAGGCATTTGATACTGTCTCCCACAGCATCCTCATAGATAAGCTAAAGAAGTGTGGGCTTGACGATCAAGTAGTGAGGTGGATCGAGAACTGGTTGAAAGGAAGAAGGCAGAGAGTTGTGGTCAATGGCGCAGAATCTAGCTGGAGGTCTGTGACTAGTGGAGTCCCTCAGGGGTCGGTGCTGGGACCAGTGCTGTTTAATATTTTCATCAATGACCTGGATGAGGGAACTGAGTGCACCCTCAGCAAGTTTGCTGATGACACAAAACTGGGAGGAGTGGCTGACACACCAGAGGACTGTGCTGCCATTCAGCGAGACCTGGACAGGCTGGAGAGTTGGGCGGGGAGAAACTTGATGAAATTTAACAAGGGCAAGTGTAGAGTCTTGCATCTGGGGAAGAACAACCCCATGTACCAGTACAGGTTGGGGGTTGACCTGCTGGAAAGTAGTGAAGGGGAAAGGGACCTGGGGGTCCTGGTGGATAGGAGGATGACCATGAGCCAGCAATGTGCTCTTGCGGCCAAGAAGGCAAATGGCATCTTAGGGTGCATTAGAAAGGGAGTGGTTAGTAGGCCAAGAGAGGTTCTCCTCCCCCTCTACTCAGCCTTGGTGAGGCCGCATCTGGAATATTGCGTCCAGTTCTGGGCCCCTCTGTTCAAGAAGGACAGGGAATTGCTTGAAGGAGTCCAGCGCAGAGCCACAAAGATGATTAGGGGAGTGGAACATCTCCCTTATGAGGGGAGGCTGAGGGAGCTGGGTCTCTTTAGCTTGCAAAAGAGGAGACTGAGGGGTGACCTCATCAATGTTTACAAATATGTAAAGGGTAGGTGTCAGGATGATGGAGCTAGGCTTTTTTCAGTGATATCCAGTGATAGGACAAGGGGCAATGGGTGTAAACTGGAGCATAGGAAGTTCCACGTTAACATCAGGAAGAACTTCTTTACTGTAAGAGTGACAGAGCCCTGGAACAGGTTGCCCAGGGGGGTTGTGGAGTCTCCTACACTGGAGATATTCAAGGCCCGCCTGGACAAGTTCCTGTGTGATGTACTGTAGGTTACCCTGCTCTTGCAGGGGGGTTGGACTAGATGATCTTTTGAGGTCCCTTCCAACCCAAGGGATTCTGTGATTCTGTGATTCTGTGGTCAGTGTGTCTTGACTCTTCCCTTTCCAGATTACATGGCAGCAGATTATCTGCCAGTGTCCATATTTTAGAAATGTCAAAAAAAAAGGTGTAAGGATAAGATGGATGGCTTAAAGGCTGGAAAGCCTGCCTTCATTCCATCACACAAGATAAACGCTTGAGGAGACCTGATAGTGATCTCCTAACAAGCTCCATACAGAAAAGACTTGTGATACCAGAAGGATGGTTAAGCTAGTAGCAAATAGTACTGCAAGATGCATTGATTGGAAGCTAAAAGAGTTCAGAGCCAAACAAAAGACATTTGTCTTTTTTTAACATATCACACCAGTATGAATGGTGACCAATTAGGGAACTACTGCATTGACATCACCTCCCAGGTCCCCACTCTGCAGTGACCTAAGCACACTCCAACCCCAAACACATGACTGGGATGTGATTTGTTTGGCTTACAATTAACTTTCTGGATGTGTTATAGGTGTAAACATATGCATGCAGTCACATAGTCTCATACACAGAAATGTCATGTGAATCTCACAAGACTACTGCGTTTCTAGACTGTAGCCAAGGAATACAAGAAATGGTCTAAATAAAATAGTAAGTCCAGTAAACATCCTTGCCCCGACTTCTTTGCTCTCTTGTGTGTTCTTTAGTTTGGACCTAGGTCCCCTGGATAGCCAGGGTCTCCTACACAAAGCTTTTCTTGTGACCCTTTGACAGCTCATTTCACTTAAGTATACCTGGTCCTTCAAAGAAGTCACAGGCAAAAGTCTCAACTCAGGGAATTTTTATTTATTTCATTCAAACTATTGCCTACTAACAAAAATTTCAGATCATTAATTCATGTAATTCACTGAGGGGGAAAAAGGAGTGCCAACATTTAAGACCTTTTCTTCTTTCTAGGGGTGGGTGTGCACAATCTGAACATAAATCTATTTATTATATACTCCACCCCTTGCTCTGGTCAGCTAGATAATTTGGATTAACATTAACATCGTACCTACTGCATGCACCTTGTCGCTGTAAAACATACAAGCAAGAACATCAAACCAGTTTAAACTATTCATTGTACCTTAGCATAACAACCATTATCTTAGTTCAAAGATTAAGATTACTAATAGAGATACTAGTAAGTTCATAAATCCAGCAGGGCATTGTCCAGGCCCCAAATGGATGGTGAACACTCTGCATAAGCCTCTCCCCATAAGTAAAGCGATGCACTGAGGGTAGCAGCTCTCCTGGAGCTTGTTCCATGTCCTGTAGCATTAACTGAGCTCTCACCTTGCTCCAGCACTTGCAATCCCTTAACCTTCACCTTCTGAACAGTGAAGGGCTTTTTCTCTCACTTCATCATATCCCCCACCTCCCTTCAGGAGTATGTGAATCCTTACACAGTAAAAAACCCTGACAACCATACCAGAATTGCAGTGTTTACCTGCATTTACAATTTCTAGCTAAGGAGAGGTTGAAGACGGAGCAGCTATGGAGTTCCATTTTACTCCATGTTATCCACTATTAAGATGAACATGCTAGAACCACACTTGCTTTATATAGCTTAGACTCTGTTTCATTTGACATGCTTTAAGAAAGGCATGTGCACATTTAGTAAATATTTGAGCTAAACCAAATGGGATGTTGCAGAAAAAACTCTGTAGAAGGCTATCCAAGCAATGCAATTAGATTTAATTAGGCTTACAGCGGAAGAAAGCTGCATAGGCATCACACTAACACACATGCAAAAATAGAACAATAATGGGGAGTTCAGGGGGAAGAACACAGAAAGCATGTCAGAAAAATAAATGGGAAGAACTGTTAGGGAAGGGGATGACTGGGGCAGGCCTGGAGCCTTGCCTGAATGAACAGTACAGGGAGGGCCAGGCTCATTCAGAAATATTCCTAGGGCAAACATGAGCCTAACGTTACCAAGAAGCAATATCTTCAGCTCATCAGGGAATTCTGGGCGCAAGATGAAGACACATTCCTGGCTGGGATTCGTAACGTGTAATCTTTACATCTTCTTGGCTTCAGAAAGAATCACATTGCATGGACAGGACAGGTTTGCTAGGTTTTTATCTTCTGCTAGTCTGAGGGCAGCATGCTTTTCACAGACTGACAAAAAAATAAATAGGAGAAGCAGCTGTAGGTTATATAAGTACTAGCTGTGAACTTGAAAAATACTGAGGACTTTTGATCCATCCTCTTGTAAAAGAGTAGGCTATTCTGCTTGGCCACAAGACCTGAAAGCATCTGCAGCCAGAGTAGAAATTCTAACTATATTTCAGTGAAATAATTGTTGTTTGCTCCACAGTTACCTGCATTTGTTTCTGCTAGGGAAGAAGACAAGTAATCAGTGAGGGCAATGGGCTTAATGAATCGTTTTCTAAAGAAAAAAAATTGACATGGCTGAAAACACAAATGTACCAGAAGAGAAGACAGTAAAGGTATTTGTCCTAAAAAAACCCCATAGTTAACAAGGCTGAAGCACTTCACTGAGTTTCTTTACTTGGCAAGTACATATGGCAAGTGACATTCCTAAATCTTTGCTACACTTACTGGTCTTTTACATGTGCCAGCTTTTTGCTTTTTCCTGTATTCACAGGAATTCTCTCTGAGGCTGCCCCATTTCCAACTTGCCTCTTTTAGAAAGATTTGCAGATGAAACAAGCAAGATATATTTTTAGGAGACCTACATCACTTCATGCAGGGCTCCTCCAAACTCTGCTAAGTAAATGCATTCTTCACCTGAGCTGTTTGTCGTTAGAGTAGGCAAAAAACAAACTGAGAAAAGCAAAGAAGAAATGTGATTGTGAATGGGAGCGCTGACTTTGATTGGCTTGAAAGGTTGCATTGTTCATCCCTTTGGAATATTTAGATGACGTGAGGGTATGCCTACTTATCTGAAGAGAGGCAAGTATTTGAGATAAATGAAATCTAGGTATGATCTACATTATAACAGCAACAATAACACTTGCTGATACAAAGCTTTCAAGAATCACAAAAGAAAGGACTTTCTACAAAATGAAGAAAGTCTTCTGCTCCCTGCTTGGGATGAAATTCTATATGAAATCTGGATTTCATACAATGTGCTCTCCAAAAAGAAAGGAGGTATATTGTACACAAACTTGATTTGGCAGGGGTTACGGTGAATAGGGGTACCTGTATGCATATACTTGCTGATACACATATTCTGAAGGCTTTTTGTTATACTGCAGTCTGTGACCAAAACCAGCCTTCAGCAGGCTGATACTCTGAGCTATAGCACACCTAGCAAATACACCAATGAAGACCAATACCCTGCTTTGGGTTGCAGAAATAACGGTTGTAACAAATCTATATCATTGAGGTTTAATTTCTTCATCATTCATCTATAAAATGAAATGCAGAATTATGTGTTCAGTCCATTTTCAAGGATGTGAATTAAAAGTTAATTGCTACACCTGTTTTATGACTGACTTGCATGTAATATATGCAGATATTGTCTTTTATTTAAAGCCTTTCTAGAAATGTCTGTCTATTTTCAAACTGATTTTTCTAAGAGTTCATATCAGGACAGTCTCAAAATAAGCAGAGAAGCACCTAACAATGAACAACCATGTGTACCTGATAAATTCCGCATGATTAACTAAACTGTGACTTACACTACTTCACTTTGCACTGGTCATTGTTGATATGCTCTGGAAGATTTCTGGCTGCCCAAAATTAGAGCTCTGAAGAAGACAAAGAGACTTCATCCTCTTTTCTTCCAAAAGAAACCCAAACAACCAAAACCGAAAAAACCCACCTATGAGAAAAAAGCAACTCTGGTGACAAGTATCCATAAGAAATTCAATTTTACTGTCTTGGCTGAAATTCAGATGAATTTTGAATGAGTTGTCTGCCTGCATGCCACACAATGATGATACTGCATAATATGGACATAGTGAGGTATGAGTAGCATACAGTGTATGTCAGTGTAGCTGTGATCGCACCAAGTACATGAGATTATCACTGACACATCTTTCCTGTGTCTGCATCCATGAAAGGAAGTTGGCTGTGAATATCAGAACTTCTAGAACCACCATGGCAATATGAAAAGGCTGTAGAATATATACGAGATGCTCTGAGGCTAAACCTGATGCATTGCATTTTGACTAGTGATAGATAGCCAAGAGACCTCAAATCCTTATTTTTACCTTAAATGTTTTGCAGTTTCTGGATGCTTAGTGAAGACAATCAGGCTGTTGAAAGTGTTGAGAGTCAGCCGGTGGGATGTAGTGCCCTGGTGAAGTTGTGAATGTTACTTTGTATTGTGTAAAGGAAATGTCGGCTAAAAATAATTTACCCTACCTCTGTTTGGAAGCACAGAACAAAGATGCTAGAACTGAAAGTTTGGCCATAAGCTCAGTAAGCCTAAGACAAAAGCCAAAAGAAACACAACACTTGGATCATGAATGGAATGCAAGGGGTGAGCAAGATGCCTGACTCAACTTGGAGAAAATGAGGAATGGAGAATCAGTGAGGAATCAGTTATAGCCCTATTAAATGAAAATAGACTTCTGCCTAGAGGAAAGGAGAAGAAAATCTGGACTCTACTGGTGCCAAATTTAGAGTCCTGTAATGCAGCACAAGTGTGAAAGCTGTGGTTCTGCCTCATCCTTTTGTTCATTTCACTTACCTCCTTTAGCACTCCCTTTAGTTGCATATTTACAGCAAGTAATCAAACGTCCCCAGCATTTGGCTGGATGAAGCATTCTGCCTTTCCGAGGAGCTCTCTGGCAATCATTGGCACTTCCTTCCAAAAATGTTGGAACAAGTATTTGGCTAAACATCAAATTAGATGTCTGTCATCATTAAGACAGTGTGGTGGCTGATGTTTTTACTGCTTTTCTTGACTCCCATGGTCTCACATAATGCATACAGCTGACTTCTACCAGACACATGGTTGCAAACACAGATGGATTCACGTCATCTTCTAAAGTGTAAACAGTTATTTGGAAGGTAAAAATGAACAGCAGTAGCAGGAGAAAACAGCTACATTTGCATGAGTTGGTACGGAAATGTCACTTGAAGCAATAACATTTGTTCTGACAGAACATATGGAAAATGAAGATAGTATCTTTGCGTTGTACCAGCATTAATAACAACTCTGGTACCCTATAATTACACAGTGAAATATTGAACCAGAATGAGTTCTTCTGAATCACCCATATAAGAGTTAGTCAGCAGTACTCAGCAGAGCTGGCTGGAGCAGAAATAGATGTGGGAAGGGAGCAAGACGAAGCTATAACAGTGAAAACACCTGACAAATCCATCACTCTGCATAAACATCAGGAGTATCACATTGACTGATTCTCCAGAGCCTTTCCCTATACAAAGGTAGGAATCAGTTGCAGAAAGAGAACACAAGCTGGCTAGAACACAGTGCTATCAGCTGGAGAGTTTGTAGGAGATAAGTAGGGGTTATATACCCAATTTATATTTGCTTTATTGCCTCTGGGATGTCTGGCATCTAATCACCCTTAACACCTCTGGTCATTCTTTTCTGGATAAATTGTTTGAAAACTTGCAAAAGTCATTGTTTAAATACATCCCCTGAAGGAAAGTCAATTGCAGATTAAGTTTTTTGAGATGTTCTCTTAGTACACTTATACAGGCTTTTTGCCAGCACTTCATTAGAGGCAACAGCTGCAGATCAGGTTTTAAAGTATCCCTAATACAATACTGGCTCAAGTCTCATCCAGAGATCTGGGGAAGTTAAACTAAACATTCTAGTTCTGTTGATTTCATGTTTTATTCAGGAGCCAGTCCTATCCCTCATGCCCCCAGAGAGACCAAGCAGGCTGATGCACAACAGTTAATTTCTCAAGTACAGCTGTGTCCCAGAGCTCTTTTCTCTGGAGAGACAGCTGCTGTGATCAAGTTTTCTTTCCCAGCTCTACCTGTGGGAAATGCTCTACAGCCTGGGCTATCAAGCATCACTCGGTATTGAGACCTGATCCAAGGTCTGGTGGCGTGAGCTGTTTCTTCAGTGCTGCTCACTCCTATTTTGCTAGTCCATCTCTCCCAGGAATATCTCCAATGGCAGATCCACAGAGACAAGGCAGGACTAAGGTCAAGCCAGGAAGCCATTCTGTGGGTTGAGGTCCAGGTGAGTGGAAAGAGAAGCCTGAGACCTCTTATTATGGGATCTTGCCATACATATGGAATTGCATAAAAAGATTTGGATTGCAAGCTAATTGAAACTAAAGGGAGCAGCAGGGATAGTAAGCAAAAGTATTTGACTTCTTGTCAAAAGGGTTACCCATTTTTTTTTGCTCATTGAAATTCTAATTCAAAGTTTTGTTCAATTCCAGTTGTTATTTTTATACCAAAATTCAAACAACAATTTATCAGTCACTGAAATGTTGAGTGTTTTGTTTTTGTAAGCAAAAGCCATGAGAAGTACCAAATGAATTGATACTGATAATGCAAGTAACTCAGATGCAAAGCAGCCAAAGATACTTGGCTGTGACAAAAGCGGATGTGTATCATTAGATGACTCAGGATTAGATATATTTTTCCCATCTGAAGGTAGGCAGTCAAGGAGTCCCATTTCCTTTTTACCAGAGCAGCACAATACTGATTCAACAGATTTTATTTGTGTGGTGTGGCATTTGTCAAGTTTCCCAGCTAATGCCCTGGGTCCAAAGATTTTGAGGGAAGGTCTTTCATTCAAGACCTAGGTCTGTTTATCTTCAGCCATCAGGTGTGATTCTGGTGATTCAATCTGTATACTCAAGTCTGACCTCCCTGATTTTTTTTAGTGGTCCTGACTTTGTGATTCTGTCCTAGACACCACATTTTTCCTATCTAGTACCTTGAGGAGCTATGATCTCCTTTACCTCAGCTGCTGAGATCTAAGCTTCTCGGCTGGTTCTCATTCTGGGGACAGTTAGTGAAACAGTGGATGACAAAGCCTGTCGTTTCAGGAAAAGTCAAAGGATAACTGAAAGTAAAGGGAAGGAGGGTATATACCTGAAAAAAACATTGTTGTTCAATGGTGACGAATGCTGAGATTTTCCCCAAGATTTTTTACTGTCTATATTTGACCAAAATAGTTGCAGCCACCCTTAAATGTGAAAATAGAGCACTGAAGTAAGAAGATCAAATCTTTGGTGCAGACTGAAGTGTTTCAGCAAATTGGGAAAAAGCAAACGAATGAGAACGCCAGTGAAGAGGAATAATTTTACTCCTAGGAACATTAAACATACTTGAAAAAGGATGTCAGAAAGATCAGGTCACAGAGCTCAAACCATTTACAAAACAAACTCAGCAAACACATTGCTGAAGGTACCACTCCACTGAAATGCCTAATAGGATTGTAATGGGATTAAAAGTGTTTTCCAGGGAAAGATGAATAAACTGTTCATGGGTTAAGAACTGCTTTCTGTCTAGAAGTGGAAATATTACAACAAAGACTCGGGAAGTGACAGTCGTTGTAGACTGAAAGACCTACTGGAATGCTAAATTCTTTCTGGATTTTCTTTAAGTATAAAACAAGGATCTGGAACATGCGTATGCTTTTAAATGCTTATTGAGCTTGTCCTTGCTCAATACCAAACTGAAAGGAACAGAAGGTTGAGCATAAATATGTGGCATAGTTTGGCTCTTGCCATGGCTTCTTTTGTCACTTTGTGTGATGGTTTAGAGGGTTCAGGAGTAATGGAGATCACAGAGAATTATCAGGTGAGATTCTCCTTCCCATCTTGGCAAGACCATTGCCTCACTCTGATATAGGACAAGTCTTTGACATCAGTCTGTGCCTCTGCCTTGATTCTGCTTTTCTGGAAGCAGTATTGAATAAAACCAGGATTGTCTTAGCTGTATTTGCCTTGGGATAACTCACTTGCACAAGCTATTTCAATGTAAACATAAGAAAAACAAGTGCTAGTGCTCAAGACAGAAATATGGGCTATTGTCATTACAATTTTATGGAGGTACCTTCTGCAACAGCCTAAACCCATTTTTGATCTCATAGTGTGTAAAGTTCAAGCTCATGCCAGCCTGTCTCATTGTGAAAACCTTGCCTCTGGCAACTAAGGTATTATAGCTGTCTCTAGGATGTAACACCGAAACAATATAGCCAGTAGGGAAAACCCTACAGGTTTATGGCATGAGGTCTTGGACATTTTAAAAACCCTTCCAGTGTCAGAAAAAAACCCACAGCTGCTGAATGTGATAGCTAATGCTGCTGAACAAATATAAGGGACTGCAGAGTACCAGGGAGCTACAAGACTCTGCTTGCTGCAGAGGAAAAGAAATAGGCATGACAGTCACAGCCTGTCATAGTTAAGCAAATGAAAGACTAGCTGAGAGCAATCAAAAGGAACTGTTTGCTATCAAACATCAACAAAAAGAGCAAAAATAAAACAATCCCATAATATTTTCTCCAGGGATGGAGGTATAATCTGTCCCATTCTGTGCACTATCACCAGACTTCAAACCAAAATTAACTAAATTGATCAATTTTCTACAAAAATCTGGTGTCACTGAGATGAGTTTCTTCATCTGTGCCAAGTGCTTATGTTGTTCTCTTAAGGCCTTTTTGTTATCTCTGAAATATGCCAGTATCCTACCCAGCTTTGATTTTTCACCTTTAAGGGAATTCAGGGCACAATCTGCCATACTGTGAGGCAACTGCCATGCTATAGAGGAAACCAAGGCAGCATCTCAAATTGGTTGCTACCCCAGGCTGAATGCCATCATGGACAGACTGTGGTTCTCCAGACTCTTCTAAGGTCTTTTCTTCGTTATTACTGCCCTGCCAGTGTCAGACCTTGTCCTTGTCTGAGGATCATCTTCCCTTGGCCCAGCATGCACTGATGACACTGCCCTTGGGACCTAGAGTACTGCCAAGCTCTGGTGTTTGAAATACCTCCCAGCCATGGCCCCAGCAAACCTGGCTTCATGGCCATATCAAGCCTGAGACCTCAGCTTTGAGCTCTGATTGCTACACAGGGAGGTGAATACTCTTAGTACATGGCAAGAGCCCAACACATCAGCTGAGTTACTTTCAGGTTGCTCCTAAACCATGTCCACCCACAACTCAAACAGAGGACAGGCGACTTTGCCCTACAGCAGAGCCAGGGCAAGAGCACTGTGAATCAGTCAGGGTACAAACCTCAGCAGAGCTGCCTAGCTGCACAGAGAACCAGTGCAAATGTTTGGAGGAAGAGAAGAGGATGTGACAGCATTATAATAAAACCAGGGAAGGAAATGCTTTGAATGTCTCACCCCACACAACCAAATACATGACTGCTCGTCTCAAGATTAGGGTAGACTAAGTGCTAAGCATTGCACTCTTAGCCTGACGCAGGTATTGATGGCTTCCTTTAGTATGGTACAGCCCTTTGCTTTATATAGACTGGCCCACACAAAGTCCCAGGAGCTCCAGTCCCTCTTTCTCAGTCCCACTGAGGTGGTATGAGAAGGTCTTTAGGATGAGGCCTTGGACCATGTGGCTTGGTCATGAATAGTGGTGTATCCTAGCTCATGGACACCGAGGTACCTAATGATGAAGAGGAATGTTTCTTCACTCCCCTGATGCCCAGCTCCAGTGTGAAGTATCATATTACTCCAGGCCATTTCATTTTGTCATATATGCTTGTGCTTTTACATTTTCCGCCTTCCTCCTTTTCCCTCCTACTGCCCCAGTTTTACTTCTCAAGATGTGCAGAGCTGAAGGCAGTCTGACTTTTGAATTTGAGCTGCTTTTGGCAGTGACACAAACATACAGCTGTTTTCCTAATGGTCAGGAAGTGCTAAGGAGCTGTGCCCAAAGAAGTAGGCTAGCAGGACCCCACTCTTTCCAAGCCCATCTACTGCTAGAGTGAGAAGCAGGCACTGGAACAGCTTGGTGTTGGATGGCTGCCACTCTGGGTCACCATGCAAGGGCCATTCTCGCCAAGGTGTGGCTATCTTTTTTCAGCAAGGTAAAATAGGACTCACTGTTCAAGTCCTTTTCCAAATTTCCCTCATTCTGAAGTGATGCAATGAAGTGGCCTGGCATTACTGACTGTGGCTGGGGAAGCCCTTTCATTCCCATGAACATGGTGGTAGTTCAGACCAGGTGGCACATTATGAAAAAACTCAATCTCAATACAAATTCGCCCAGTGTCATTCATTTCAGGGTAGTTTTATTTACTGAATATCAGAAGTAAATGGATAGTTATGCTATTTAGACTGGAAATGTACTAAAAAGATGAGAAAATAATATCAGAGCTCTGATTAGAAAAGTTTGAGTCTCTATCTAGTGATATCTAGACTATCTAGTGATATATCTATCGCTAGATAGATATGTAGTGACTCTATTACTATAAAGACAAAATATTATTTTTGATGGTAAAGATCATCACTTTTAGTAACAGAGCAATCCACAATAAAAAACCTGTTCTTGTGTTTGCAAATTTCTGAACAACAGTTCTTAAAATGCAAAAAGTGCTTATAGTGCATGCAGTCCCATTCTTTTTCTATGCACTCCCACGTGTGTCTTATGATCTGGACAAACAATTCTACACCACTGTTCAGCTAACCTGATTTCAAAAAGAATCAAACAGTATTTGCAGACTTATTTGCTCCATAAATTGAAGTCCATTTTCCTTTCATTCTAACGCTGTTAACTCTTCCTCAGGGGAAGACCTGTCCTTGCATAGCATTGAAGTCAGATGCACGTTGTTCATAACAAATTCCAGGACAGTGTCTAGCTTGCAGGTACCCGAACAAGCATGCTGTCAGAATACAATGAGTAACTGCACACTAAGAATAATACAACTTACTATGCATGTGATACACATACAAAAATATGACCAGCTATAAACTGGCAATTACTGCATAATAATATATACAGTATATTATATATTGTTAAAATGGCCTTGAGGCAGCAATGGGTATTGAGAGCCATTCCTGGGCAATGTCTCTGTCCCCATCTGGAGCTGGAGGGGAGACATGGCAGGGACATGCCCGTATTCTGTCTCCCATGGGTAGGTGCCCAAAGAATTGGTGAATGCTCCATCCCTGGCAGTGTTCAAGGCCAGGGTGGCATGGTTTAGTGTGAGGTGTCCCCGCCCATGGCAGGGGGTTGGAACTAAATGATCTTAAGGTCCTTTCCAACCCCAATTTATCCTACGATTCTATGTTGCAGCCCAGCTGCAAGAAGTAGGCCAGGGAGTGATACAGGGTTGCCCTGGTGCCTTTGGCCTCATGCTCAGGGAGGTCCATGTGCATGTGTTGTGTGATAGCAGTGGTGGCCGCAAGGAGAGCGACACAGCTTTCCCAGACAGCTTTCCCATCTTCCCTCTTCCTCCGTCTTTCTCTGGCTCATAGTGTGAGCCTTCTCTCACCACATGTCCTGGTCACAACTCTGGGACAGCAGGTAGTGAAAACATAGTGAAGCCACTGGGGGTGTCGTACCTGGTGGGATCCCCCAACACTAGTGGGATCCTTCTGAACTCTGCCCCGTGACAGCATCTGCTGGCCTATGGGTGTCCTTTTGTGGTGGTGAGGGCTGATGGCTTCCCACCTGGGGAACCTTCTCCAAGGCTATGTCACTCCCAGAAAGGATGCTCCCACACCAGAAAAGTGCTCTTGGCCCCACTGTGGGGGTCATGGGCTCTTGCCTAGGGTGCACTCGCTCGCTACTATCTTAAAATGATGACCAAAGTCATTAATGGGTACAGGCCAGAGGACTGACCCTGAGGGGAGCCTGGTGTGGGGGGCTGAGTGCAGCATAGGCCATGCCACACCCTCACCACCTCTCAATGTGATTTTGGAAAGTCCAAAATACAAAATCAATTCTGTTTTCTTAGTATAAATCAGACACCTGAAGAAACCAGACTCTTGCAGTATATGCTTCTGCTTAATTTAAAAGTATTTACCTGGCTAATAAAAGTGACATTTATTTCATGCAAAATATTGGCTTCACTACTCCTGCTCCAATTCATGATAGCATCTTTTCAGAGTTTATCTAATCATAACTCTTTTAACTAAATCAACAATGCAGTTGGATAATTGCAGTGTAGCTGAGCTAGTTATATCAAAAACATCTAAAAACAGTACTGCTGAAATCAGAAAACTGAGATAGTTTCAAGATGATACCTCCTATTTAGCAGTCAAAAACCAAGTGAGAAAACCTCAGTTATTCTTGGCTCAGTAAACAGCCATCAAACACAGTCCTGAAGAAATGGTTGTTGACTCTACCAGGAAATGAATGGAAGAGGGACAAGATTCAGCAACTCAGAAGCATACGAACATTTACCATAGTCCTGAAACAAGAGCATGGGACTTTTTGTGGAGACATTATGTCTCTTTCTGTCACCAGTCTTGAGAGACTTGTGTGAAACCACTTCCCACCATGCAACTCATTCACCTCTCCTAAACAATCCAGCTTTTATAGTATTAGTTCTTTGAAATCACAGACTTTTTTATTGTGGATTTCCTTTCTCCCATCACTGGTGAGACTTCTGAGCACCAAAGCAAAGATAGAATGAAATGGAAAATACCTACCTGCTCATGCCCCTTGAGGCAGAAGAATCAACTTTTTGGTGTGTTTATGGAAACTTATTTCTGAAATGACACCAGCTAATGATTTTACTTGGTAAATGTGCTTATGCTTCTGAGTTTCTGATTGTTCAGGTTTCAAAAAATCCACTGTTCTAAGGCAAGCAAACTTTGATGCTTCAGTTCATTGGTCCCAACTCCAGCCAGCTGAAATGGCTATTGTTGTGTACAGACAAATGTTGCAGGCTACATATTGAGGATCTAGGGTTCAGATGGAAAAACTAGGGACAGATTAGTACTGCTGATATGTATCTATCTATCTATCTTTCACAACAGTTTTCTGGAGTAGTCAGGATGGCTGGGAAAAGCCTGAAAAGGGAGAAACTAGTTACCAGTATTTAGATGAAAACAATACAAATAAGAAAACAAAATGAATGAAGAAGAAAAAAATGGGAAGCTATTTGGACAGCACGTCTGTCCCCCTTCCACAGAGGATGATCTGTGAGCTGTCTCTATTGCCCGCCTGTGCATTACTCCTAGGCATACTTCTGCAGGTCCATGGCACAGGTCCTAGGGATGTTAGCCATATGAAGAGTTTTGACATGTGGCTTATAGGATGAAGAAGGCTGATTGTTCTATTGAACATACCACGTCTGTCCTTCCATCCTTCTTCCTACTTCCCCTCTCTACTAGACATATAAGGACATCCTCCAAAAAGCGAAGTACAATCTCACAAACAATCTGATTGCTCTTTGGGAAGTTATGTTTTCTCAAACTAGACAGATGGATCTCGTTACATACTGTCTTCCACGTTTCAAGTACTTGCAGCCAAAATTAATCAAATTAGGAGAAACAAAAATGCTGTCCCAAAAATGTTCATTATAGTTCTCAACCTCCTGATGTCTACAAAATCTCTCTTTTGCTGCATCTAACTAGTCTAGTGTTTTCTCGTGCTTTTTGCTTGATGTAGGACTGCATGCTGTAAAGGAAGGAATATATTTTTAAACTAAGAAGAAAACTTCCTGCTCAGAAAAGAGAGAAATTCCAAATCTTATCAAGGGGTGTTTTTACACTGACAGCACTGGGCATTTGAGCAGCTCTTCTCTTCCTCTGCTATGTTAATTTTGAAAGAATAGAGGTACAACTGCATTTCCCTACAGGCCTACTGTGGATTGATCCACTTCCGCTGCATGGATCCAGGATCACAGAATTAAGAGAAGGCACTGAAGCAATGTAAAAATTTCACACCTGTAAACCTGCAAATCTAGTTATGTCTGTTATTACAAATGAGCTGACATAACATTTTCTCCTTTTTACGTTATATATTCATAAACACGAGCTTGAAATGGCTCCTTTATAAAACCAGTAGCAAACTGATTACTAATGCTTTCTAAGTATTAAACAGACATAGAATGTCTTTGAATTTGCAGACTTTTACAAAGTCTTGAGTGTAGATCACACCCATGAAGCAGTTCCTCCAGCCCTGGGACTTACATGTACCGGAAAACCTGAAGTGCTTTAAAAAAAACCAACTTGTAAAGTGAAACAAGCAAAAACACTTGTTTAGCTGAAATTCAGAACTACTGAGGATTTAATGCTCAATTCACCTCAGCAAGCTCAGGATTCTCCACATCCAACCCTCCCTTTCCTTCCTATATTGCATGGAAAAACAAAATGCAAACTCATTTCCTGGGGATAACTGGGTTTGAACACGACAGGCTGGAAGGTTATGAGCAGTGTAACCCAGCAAATAGGAGCTTCCATGAGGAATTATTTTCTTGATGCCTCAGCATTTAAGTACAGCAGACTTTGCCTTCTGACAAATTTTCTTCCCACTACATGCTGAGAAGAAAGTCTTCTATTACTCTGCTTGCATAAAGGTATTCATTGTAGCAGAACTGAAAGTCAAATCTAAACTACTACAGTGAAAATTTAAGCAAATTACAGAGCCCCACAGCTCATGAGATCTGGAAAGCCACCAAGCTTTCGTAAACAAATACGATTTATTACTCTCGCTATTAACAAACAATGCATCATAGCTAATATTGCAAAATACTCAGTAATTCTAACTTCCTGTTTTGACTTCCCTAAAACAGTCTTCAAAGGCTCAATTTCACATAAAATGTTTCTGAAGTTTAACAAATGTTTTATCACTTATATTTGAACTAGTATTTCAGCAAATTATAACTTTAAACAATACTATTTTCCAAACTTTTTGTGCTTACCAAACCATGCTAAGATAGAAAGTGGCTGAGAGAATGAGCTCTTGGATATGTTAAATATTAGAAATAGATGGTTTCTGCAGTTGCTCTTAGCTGTAAAGCTTTGCAGTAAATTAGAAAAAGGCAGAACGACTTTCCCATCGCACACCCCTCAACCAAAGCACATCACTGATTACTGCTTCGCAAAAAAACCTTTAACTACATGAAGCATATCGAAGGAATTTTCCAAAAATAGTTAACAATGGCAGAGATGGTAAAACTGTTTGTTCCTTCAGCCCATTCTAATGATGCACAGATATCCTGGATTTAGCAGTAGCAGTCATTTTTTTCTCCTTCTTAGTAGCTGGTGCAGTGCTGTGGTTTTGACTTTTGGCCTGGGAACAGCGCTGATAACACCGATGTTTTTAGTTACTGCTCAAATGTTTAGACAGACCAAGGACTTTGTGAGTCTCATGCTCTGCCAGAGGAGGGGAAGCTGGGAGGGAGCAAAGACAGGACACCTGACCCAAGCTAGCCAAAGGGGTATTCCATACCACAGCACGTCATGCCCAGGATGTAACTGGGAGTTACCCGGAAGGGCACTCACTGCTCGATTGGGCTTGGTTGGCAGGTGGTATTGTATTCTCTTCCCTTGTTATCTCCCTTATCATTATTATTGTTGGTGGTAGCAGCAGTGATTTGTGTAATGCCTTAGTTACTGGACTGCTCTTATCTCAACCCGTGGGAGTTACATTCTTTTGATTCTCCTCCCCATCCCTCCAGAAGCGGGGGGAGGGAAGAAAGGAGGGGAGGGGGAGTAGACTGTGTGGCTGACTTGCCAACAGGGTTTAAACCACTACAACAGGAGATACACACCAGCTGAAATGACAAAGCAGCATGCAAACAAGCAGGATGCTGAAAATACAGGTGTAGTCACATCAAGCTGCAAACTTCCCAGCAAAATGCAAAAGAAGAAAACTAAATGTATCCCAGTCAAACCGAGCTAAAATAATGAGGCTGCGTGTTCACAGTATTCCTACAGCCTTTCAAATTGCAAGCAAGCTACCTGGAAAAGAGGCTGAGATTTCACTCGGTGCTTACAACACAGAAGTTAGCGATGACAGCTGAAGTAAGTGAACTCTTTAATTTGGTGGCACTGAAACTGGCACAAATGAGTCATAGAACGGATGCACAAGCAAAACCAAAACATGTGCCCTCAACAGACCATGCGTTGTCACATCCTTGCAAGAGTTGCTGAAAGATTATCAGGATGTTTTTGCATAAAGAAGATAGATTCCAAATACATTTCAGCTGGGATAAAATGATTCAGACGGTTAAACAGCTGCTGCTGAAAATAACAACTACATGCAAAGAAGTAAGTAATGGGAGTAATAAGGCCAGTGAAATAATTAGAAGTATTCCCAAAGTGCTATGGCCAACGTTAACAGCATATTAGATATTGAGGCATCAGAAAGCTTCACCTCTGCAAAGATCAATCAACTCTGAGTTACTCTTTCCTAAAAGTCAAAGGAGTATTGCATAACTCGCCTCAAACCAGAATATTGCCAAGAGTTCATGCCAAAAAGTGTTATATCATCAAATCTGGACTGCACTCGGTACATGCAGATGGTTGAAAGTGTTTTTAGAGATCAAATTGTCAGCAGAAGACTATCAAGAGTTGCCAGGAAGATCTGTTAATAGGTCTCACAGATATCAGCATCATGATTTATCACATTCTTGTCGAAAAACACAGGAAAAAGGAGCAGAAACTACAAAAGGTCATGATCATAGTACCACTTCTCCCACAGAAGAGCCAGGAGAGCTAACCAGAAACTGAAGCGGTAAAATTGCAACAAAATGTATAACAAAGCCACTCTGGCTCACTTTTACATGTTATGTTTTAGCCCCTCTTCCTCCCCCTCCAGCTTAAAAACTGCAGAACAGTTCTCAATACTTAATGATACTAAATCAGTTAGGGACCACTGGAGTTTGTGAATTATCTGACAACATCTCCAGAGTCTCTTAAATGTGTGTGATGACTGAAGCAACCCCTAGATGAAGGTTTTCTGATATAATTAGTTTAAATAAACACAACCCTTAGTAATAGCAATGAAGTAGTGGCAAGACCATTTCATCAGAAGCTAAAGAAGAAGACTTCAGTGAGAGGGGACATCTCTCACAGGGGAGAGCAGATTATACATGTAGATCACTGATGTCAAAAGAGCCAGTCAAAATAACAAAGGGGTATCTGTAAAAAAGTTGTACACCCAAAGTTTGACTAGTATGTCAAAGATGTGATTCGAGGAAAGGAGCGGCTATTGTAAATTAGCACAGGGATTTTATAAAAGCCATCTCCTACCGGGTGCCTTTGATGTATACTCTTGAGCTGTCAATGCACTGCTTAAGAGCATTTCCGCTTCCTTACTGTTAGCTACACGCAGCACAGAAATATCACAGTTGTACAGGTATAAGATAAGTTTTATCTGATGCCCTTAAATAAGCCAGTTATATGCCATTTTCATAGCAGGAGTCAGAATGAATCATTTATAATGCAGATTTTCAGAAGTTCATGCCCAGGATGTCATGCTAGTAGGTCAAAATGCCTATTTGTCTTTCAAGAATACTTGGACTCTTTGAAACAAATTGAACAAACAAGGCAAAAATCATATAAAGGAGCTGTGGAAGACAAAGCACTGATAACTCTTGACATCCTAGAGTGTTCCTAAAGTTGAAGAGTTTATCCTGAGAAGCAAATCATGATTCAAGATCCTGGAGAAAAAGACAAGTGGGGGAAATGCGGGCCAACTAAATAATGTCTCCAGCAGACCTCTGCACAAAGCAGAGATGTTCTTTTCCATTGAAAACTGACCAAGTGATTTCATTACTCTACTTTTTTTCTCAGATGTCTGGGAAACAGGAATTGGAGTGACCGTGACTACTACAGTGCTCCTTCATTGCGGACAAAGCAGCTACATAGCCTACATGATGTAATTGCCAATCAACAAAGTTTTTCAAGACAGAGAGATGGACAGCTTTCGGGTAGTATTTTCTAGGATGTTGGAAATAAGTCAAGTCCTCTCACCCCTAAGGCATTGTCAGTCACAAGGCTAGAACAAAACTAAACTAGTAGTTTTAATGACCTTATTTTAGAAAGCTTTAGACTGACCTCTTCTAGGAAGCTGACCAGTATTGCAGATTGTTTGATGAAAAGGAACAAATATACCTTGTTGCCTGTAAGAGCATTATGACTAAAGTGGCATTGGTGGCTTGCTTATCAGGGAAGAGTAGCAAAGAGGTCTGTGCTGGACACAGTATGCTAATGGATGAGCAAGTATCTCCAAAATCTTATTTTTCAGTTATGTATACAGGCAGAAATAAAAATATTATAATCCATGAAATATATATTCAGTTTAACCTTATTGCTTATTGCAATCCGTGAAATATACATTCAGCTCAATCTAACCATTAGAAAGCAATGAAGAGAAAAAGAAGAATGAAGGTACAAGGATCAGATACTGAAGAACTACAGAGCTGTGAATGCCTGCTGTGACTGGGGCATAAGCAACTGCCCATAAGTGTCACAGCTACCCACAACTGTCACTATAGATCAAACACATAGATGCAGTTCCTATTTCAGCCTTCCATCACACAAGGAACCAGTGCCCAGAGACAAAAACGGAGCAAAATTCTTTCTGACTTGTAACGCTGTGTAGAGCCCTGGGCCAGGGTGCTGGACATACCCATAATCTTCCCAGCTCGTTACTATTGTGTTGGAGCCTGGAGAGTTGCCTATTTCTAACCCAAGTAGTTACACTGGTTTCAAGCATAAAATGCTTTGTTATCCTCTGATGAAGAATCTGAGAGTAGCACGTTGTGATTCTTAGTTATGATGGTACAAAAAAACTTATTGTAAAATGCTCTGGTTTTGAATATCCACGAAAATGGAAGAAGATGTAAAGTCTATAAACTTTGAAGAAGTTTGTCATTCGTAAGTTTTGATTTTCTTGAAACAAAAATTATTCAGAAGTTTTTTTTCCCCAAAGCCCAATTAAGCCTTGCCTATACTGCAAGCTCTATGAATTTTGTTTGTCTCCCAGCTTGTGGCTGCAGCTGGAGTACTTTCCACAAGACAAAAGAGGAAGTCAGAAGCTGTAGTGCTTCATGTTTTAACAGTGACACTAGCATGCCTCCACTGCTCGTGAGAAAATCCATTATTTTTTCATCCTTCTCTGGTGTGGAAATACCTTTTCACCTTTGGTGAATGCTCATGTTTTTTTTTTTTTTGGTTTTTTTGTGGCTCAGAGGCTAGTTTTCTCTTTGAAATACCTGTCTCTGCTGTAGAGATGGGTACTTCTTGGTGAGGTGTTCCAAAAAGTGAACACGTCCATCTCTCTCAGGTGGGGTAGTAATGATTTGCAGCACAGCTTTTCTTTTGCAGAAACTTCAGCTGAATGTTTCCACTTTCTCCTTAGAGCTGCTGCCTCATGCCACTTCTCAGTCTTCATGGCTTCTCTCCAGTGTGAACACTTCTCTCTGCTCCAGTGTTGTGGACATGACGGTGCACTGTATGCAGTACCTTGTAGATAATGGAGACACCTTCATACTGACCAGCCTCTGGCTCTGGGAGAAGTCTGATCACAGCAATGCAGCATTCAGAAGAGGCCACCTCCTCAGCATCTCCCCAGGGTCTCCAGTAGCTTTTGCCACTCGAATCCATAACGATTTTACAGAGGGCAAGGAAAGAATAGGAAGAAGGGAATCCATGAACCCACCCTTTCTGCTAGAAATTTTTCCCAGTTTTAATAAATGCAAAGCCATTTGTTGCTTCAGGTATACCACTGTTTACAATTTAAATAATGTGCTTCATATGAACAAAATTATCTAGGAGTACAGATAAGAAGAAATTATACTAGAGGAACTGTATGTATGTTAGTGGTCAGAGATTTGTCAGAGCTGTACAAGTGATGTGACATAGCCAGCACAAACAGACTAGCCAAATGATTTGTTAATGTAGCTCTTCTTATAAGAGCTGCTAGAAAACAAACAAAAAATTAAAGCCAAAAAGATTCTGGATACTTTCTCCTGCTTTAAAAAAAAAAAAAAAAAAAAAAAAAAAAAAAGTCATTTCCAAAGAAAATATGAGTTTATAGGTAAAATTCAATCACAATACTCTTCTGAAATGTAGAAAGAATAAATACTAAACAGGCAAATGACAAAAAATAAAACAAAACTGACGCAGTTTTCTCTAAGTTTAGCAAAATCATTTCAAATGTGGCAAATTAACACTGCTCTGTATTGTCTTTCCTTACAGGATTTCAACAGGCTTTCACAAACAGTAACAATAAGATGCCTCAGCATCTTAATGAAGTTCATAAGGAACTGATAAAAATCTTTACACATTCAGCAGAGCTAAATACAGCCATGTCTTGGGTGGGGTATGGTATGCTTTCCTCACATCTAATGAAAAGGCAGAATACCATGTCCTATTGAAATTTAAAAGGGAAGACATATAGGAAGATTACATTCTTCCTTGCTATTATTATGTGTTTAGGTAGCTAATGTTAGCATTCTTGCTATTAATAATGACTACAAAATCTCAGTTCTAGTTTCACTCTGGAAGACTAAACCCTGGCACCAGAATGAATATGTCATTCAGGAGAGACTCTGGTGGAAGCTGAGTCACTGCAAATACATCCTGCAAGAACAGATACTGTCCCAGGACCTCACCTGTCCATTCTAACCTGCTTGTGCATATTCTAGACCATAGCTCAAGACATGAGATCACATATGCTTGCAGATCTTCCACCAGGAAACCCAGTCCTAATTGGTCTACCACATCCTTACTGCAACCCTCCTGTGATTGCTTTCATCACATGGCTTGACTTCTCCCCACTGCAAAAGTCAGGCTTACCTTCATTTGATCATTATTAATGGGTCAAAGAGGAGTAGATATGATCGACTAATCAGGCTGGGAAAACTCCGGGCCAGTTGTCCTAAGAGTCTTCAGCTAAACTTTCCAACTATGAGCACACAAAAGTGGAAGTTCCTTAGACAGATACAATCTATTGGTGTCCTTTTCATCTTCAGGAGAAAATTCGCAACTTAGACCTCTAAGCTTAGTGAAAATGACAACAAATAGCCATTCTTCATTTCTCACAGCATGGGGACATTCTTTCTTTAGTGGGACAAAAAGCAGGGAATGAGGCATGGTAATGCTTTGCTCCCATCATGTTTGAAGATAACGTATATGAGGGAAATACACATACATAAACACATGAACATTGCTAACCCTGGAAAAATAAAGTTTGGATCTGGAAAGCTTCCTGACTTCATGCAGAAGTATCACAAAAGCTTCATCTACCTACACTCTTCTGGAACACGTTTCATGTTATGATATATAGTGTGTATGACTAAGAGCACAGTGCAGAGGGGATGTAGATAAAACACTCATCTTATTGACTACTGTTGGGAACCTTGTAGCCCTGACAAAAATGTGAATGTATTTCTTGTCCTCTTTCTGATGCTACAATATACAAGATGGTGCCTGTTTACAGGTTAGAAGAAGCACAGCTCCAAGTAGATGGTGAAGCAGCCATGCTGTGAAGCCCAGATACATTTCACATGTTCACAATGTTTAGTCGCATGTTATTTTTATATCGAGTTAGAATGAAATCTGTCCTAAAAATCATTGATATGCAGTTGCCTTTGCAAATGTGGTAGTATGCTGACAGCAAGATTCAAAATATCCCTGAAAAGGAGCAGAATGTAGGAGGAAGGAGTAAGTTAGAAGGATACAAATGGCACAAGAAGGTGGCAGGCAGTCCAAGAAAGCACTGAGAGCCTTCGTATATGCTGCAGCATAATTTCTTTAATTGTAATGAAGAAGAAACTTGCAGCATGTGATCTGCTGTGTCCTGACATCTCAGGATGTCATTGTGGCCAACACAAAAACTTCCAATGACTTTAGCCAGATGAAGATTTTATCCCAAACCAATTTACAAGACAGATGAATTTTAAATTAAATGGAACTACGAACAACAGAAAATGGCATGTCTCTACCATTAAGCAGATAGAACGGATCTCCTGCCACCTCAGAAGAACCAAGGAATAACCATCTCCCTTTTACATCAATGCACATTACATGTGTCTTAATTTAAAATGAAGGCAAGAAGAAAACTCTCTGTAAAAAACAAATCCCACAGGGCAACAAGAGACATAAACAGAACTTCTCCAGTTAAGATCTCCTGAATATTTTCTTCTTTCTGATTTCATAACCTCATAAATATAGTCTGCCAAATACAGTCTTTGCGCTGATAAAAACTTAGTTTGCTTTTTTTCCTGCGTGTATGTTCCTATTTAATTTAGCTTGGCATAAACTTAGGATGAGAAGACACAAATTATTTTCAGTATTAATACCTAGAATATGGAAAGTAATCACAACAGCATTTCTGAGGAAAAAAAAAAAATCTGAAAAAGAAACACATGGGGAGAATAACATTGAATAGAATTGCTAAAAATGAAAACTGAGAAGGTATTTGCTTCCATAAAAATAGAAACTATTTTAATCAGGAAAAGGAAATATTCTCAGCTTTATTCTGGCCTTTGAACTTGTTTTAATATCAGGAATGAAATACTGCACACTCCAAATGGCACCCAAGCACTGCACTGCTTGTTATGTTTTCTCTATTTTCCTCACAGAAAACAACCCAGAAGCAACTGAGAAAACAGCATAAGACAATACAGGCAGAAGTACCATTTTGCTCAGTTGAAATATGAGCTATGAGAGAAAGAAAATTTGTATTTGCTAAGATCCAATAAAAATGGCACCTACTGTGAAATTATTTGAGCACCTACTAAAGTCTTCGTCTTTTTGTTGTTCCTTTTTTTTATACATTCCTTGATTGATTTGGGCTTTTGTGTCTCATGAGTTGATGCTTAATGAGAGACACACGATATTCCACATATGTAATGAAATGCATATTAGATTATTTGTATTATAATAAATAACGTTTAGAACAGTTCTTGGAAGAGATTTTTGAAGGCAACACTTCTGAAATCTGTGCAGCGTATAACTTGATCAGATCAAAATTACACACATATCTTCTCGCTGCTGTTAGATGGGACAAATTGGGAGATACTATCACATTAGAAAACAAAATGCTTACACTGGTCTTGTATCACTCATTTCCTTGCTAATAGGAGACATGGGCAACTGCTATGGGGCTTTCTGCTCCTCTACTGCTTGTTCCTGCATGACTGAAAGCCCTCACCCACAGCACACACTGGGAATCAAAAGCAGCCTAGATGCCTGCACAGTGAAGATGCAGTGAAGAGGAAGGCACTGGAAGTGTGTTACGTGCAAGAAGTTTATTCAGGCCATAAGAAAGCGTATCAGGATGCTAATAAGTTATTTAATGTGGATGCAAAGTGTAGCATGTAGCAGGTTTTGGGAAGTAGAAGCTAACCTGTATACCTAGATCTGGGGTGTTGCAAGATCAAAGAAATCTGGTTTTCAAGGCCCTATGAAGTATTTCTTCTTATGATTGATTAAAAAAAGGATATGTTTTCTGTGGAAGTCATAGTATAAACCAGCCTTTTCTCATTAAATAACCCTCTTGTGCTTTACTCTTGAAAAAAATGCATGAAGGTATTGCCACTGCTCTCTCATTGGTGATTACATTTTCCTACTGAAAAAAATCCAGTTCCTCCTTCTTACTTTTCCAGAGGTAAGCTGAGGTTTTTAATGCTAACATGAAACTTAGGGTAAACATTAAATATAAATGTCAGTAATGATCCACAGCAGTATAAAATAGGAGTCACAACCAATTTTATAGTGGACTTCTGCATTTCCTCTTATTCTTCATTTTTGCTCATATCTCAGATGCAGATCGGATAAATTTGCACCTCTCTTCAAGTCTTTTGCTTTGCTGTCTGTTAATGAAACATCACTGTCTACAATTTGTTAAACTCCTTTTGTTTAAAAAAAACCTGTGGAACGTGATAGAAGATTGTAAATTTATTTTTCATATTTTCTACCATAAAATATTCACATAAGTAAGACAAGATGTCTCATGAGACGTTTTATAGACACTGAGAGCTTAGCAGTTTTTATTTAAAGAAAATGATAAATTGTTTCACTATAAGCCATCATTCTTGTAATGATCTAGTTAACCATTTTTCTCCTTAACTACAGCAAGCTGTTTGCTTTATGATAGCCTTGGGAATATTTACTACTGCAAGTTTCCTATTCTTTTCATGTTTCTGAAAGGAACCTTATGAAGTCTGGTCCAAGGAGTCAACTGGTGAGTTCACTGATCCCACTTCTGCTTGTAGGTCAAATAAACATTGTCAAAGGTAAAAAAGACCGTTTTCACCAAGGTATTGTGAAGTTCGCATGTCATCCAGTCTGGGGACATTAAACAGCACTTGCAATCTATAATACTAAAAGATATTGGGAGGATTTAAAAATTGGGTGGCATGAAAATGGTGAGGAAGGATTTAATGGTTTATGGCATGTTTCATGGACATTTTGAAAGAGAAAGAAGGAATGATATGAAAACTTCAATCCATAAAGAATTCTTTTGCCAGAGAAAATACATTATGCTTTTTTTTTTTTTTTTCTTGAGGATTTCTTCCTTTTTTTCCTCTGTTATTCAACAATTCTGCTGTAAACAGAAAACAGACCTTTGGCGAAAAGGAATGGGATTGTGTGGGCTCTTTTAGTGAGGGGACAAATATACTAATATTCTGATAGAAGTGTTACTACTTATTCCAAATATAAATCCCTCTCTGGCATAAATCCATGAAAACAATATATCTTCCAAGCTATGAAGATACTCCCCAGCAAGAAGGTATCACTTCATAAATACAGACTGCAAAAACACCTCAAATTCAACTGTTCACACCCGGATAAGGAAGGAAAATAACTAGTAGGAATTACTACACATTGCCAAGTCAAACGATTGAAAGTGTAAAAGACCTCCTCATACATAGGATGGAGTAAAAAATGTTTCTATTTAAGGTCATAGTTCTGAGCTTTCCAAGATTCATATTAGCAAGTTCTCCTCTATAACTGTGGAAATAATTAGAAAATTTTGATTTTAAAGGAAAGTTTGTGTTGCTGTATTAACTGGAACACTAAAAAAATATCGTACTTGTAAGATGTGCTGTATTATCTAGGCAGGGATAAGCCTTGCTGTATATGTAGATTCTCTCACTAAAAACCTTGTGTATCACACATACCCTGCAAGAAACATCTCTTTTATGTCATTGGGAAGAATTGCTCCCAAATTCATTGCCATAAATGAAAAATACATGCTTTGATATTCATGACTCACAAGAATCCCTCCAACACTAGTATCTGAAAATGGGGAAGGAATCAAAAGTATCTGAGTCCTCTCAAAACCATGTTTATCTTGGCTGCTGTTTGAAGGTGTCAAGAGTCAGACATAGTCCACCACTGTGTAGGTAGTCCAGCTGTGGTGGTCAGACACAGTCCATCACTGGGAAGACCAAGGAGGAAGGAGATGAGCCATTTAAGACGTGATGAATGGACTTATTCAGACAGATACAACCAACACATATAACAGTTCAACATATGTATTTGGTCTGAGGTTCAGCTGGTCTACAGCTGTCATACTGCAGCTGAAGGCCCCTCAGAGTGATAGTAGCACCCTTCCCAGCCCTGTTCCTACTTCTGAACTCAGCCACCAAAAAGTATTGCTGGGGTGCTTTGAGTGCTTCTTCCAGATGTGAATTCTATAATTAATTCTTCCTGCCTACCCCCCTGAAACTAGGAATACCACTCACATAAGCAAATGAAACTGGTGCACCTGTGAGCAGTTGGTTATTTTGTACATGATGGTGCATGAGAAATTGCACTGGAAAATGAATCCTTTGCAAAAATTTTGTCTTCAAAATGGTTGTGAAGGCTGAACTAAAGGCTGGTGTTGAATTTTCATGTGTTTAAATTGGCCATGTTCTGGTTCACTGCAGAGATTGTCATGATGAGTTTGCTTTCTAAAACCCATTCCAGTTCTTGATCTTTATGCTTAGCAGGGAATTTGTAGTGATTGCGGAAACCTGAGAACCTCAATTAGGAACAGAAGAACACCTAACTAAGCATTTTCTCTTCTTCTTTGCATAGAAGCTGTGTATGTAATATGACTGAAATGAGGCAGCCACTACGGTATGCAAAATATTGCACAGGCATAATTCATATTTCATGAGATCCTTCACGTAGAATGTAATGGTTAAAGGGAAAAGTAAGTTATATTAAATATTTAAGAATCTGCCACATCCCATAAACGCATTAGCAATGCAGTAAGCAGCTAGTAGATGCTTATAGTTGGTTTTGGGCTCTTAAATTACTCTTTAACTGTTCAGATTAGTATAAAAATAATGCAGACAGCAGAAATCAATGGTAGAATCTAATGATGGAGAAGAATGAGGCCGTATCTTCTTGAGAAGGAAGTTTGGTTTTGAGCAAATAATTGCTGTTCCTACATAAAAAGTTAAACAAGTGTACTTTTTTACTTAAATAACAAGACCCTTGACTGAGAATCAAGTCAAAGGATCCCACAGAGATCAAATACTCTACTAAAAGTAATTGACACTTTCGCTTTTATTTCACTTGGGCTTTGTTCAGAACGGAGAAGTGACAAGTTCTATGGTGTTTTGAAAATATCCTTGTTTTAACTGGAATGCTTTCAGCATCAAAGACCAAAAAGAACAGTTCAGGTTTTAGTAATAATTTCATCATCTTTTCCTCTATTGATCAAACTTTGTACTGAATCATTTTTTTCAGATCATGTCCTTTTCTAACTCAGGATGTAATTTAACTTCTTCATTAAATACTTCTAGTATTACCCTGCAATGTTTTTTTTCCTTTAATAGTGTGTGTGTGTGTTATGAATATCACACATGTATGAGGAAAGGTATTGGCAACCTGAAAGTAAACATTTTTTAAATGAGCTAGGGATGGAGAAAAAACCCTCAAATCTAGGACTGGCGATTTTTCACATTTTCCTGTTACAAAGTAACTAACCTGGAGCTAAATAAAAACACTTTTGCCATTGCCACAGCTTGTACATATGAAACACAAGGAATGAAGTGGCTACAGCGTTTATATGAAACAAGTTTCAGGAATTGTACACGGCTCTTCCTAGCCACCTTGGCATAGTCACTCTGGCAGCTGTGCTCTTGTTTCCCTTATACTGTTTGTTTGAAACCAGAATTAACTGAAAGCTAGAGCAAATGTCTGAGAAAGCATTAAACAAATTTCACACTCTTGTGAACTGAAGAAGTGAATGCAGGATTTCCTAAATGCCAGCTTCCTTCAAAATCTGAGAACCTTTCTTATTTCCCCAAAGGGCTTGTTTAGGTTTTTGCATTCCCCAGTTGTCTCCTTTACTTCCTTCTCCCTTCCCTCTGTCCTTCCTTTTCTGCTTAGGTTACTACCGCTCATCCATCTATCCTCCACTCTTGTTTCTCCGAATGTCACCAACACTAAATCATATCATTTGTAATAGCCTTGGTTTAACTATATTTTGACTGCAGATAAAGCAATCCAGTATTGTGGGACCATAACTGAGGTGACTTTGAGAACACTTGTATACACATAGAATCGTATCATAGAATGGTTTGGGTTGGAAAGGACCTTAAGGTCATCTAGTTCCAACCTCCCTGCACATCACTTGGTTTGATTAACCCCAAATTCTAGATTCATATTTGTAGAAATAATACCTGCACCACGGTTATGTCAATATCATAGGGTTAGTGCCACTCTTATGGCAATATTGTAGTTGGATTTCTAGAGTCACATATCACAGATAATAATGATACAGAAAAAAAAATCATTAACTGCTTCAGTGCACAACCTGTCATTTCTGTTGGAGCTCTGGAACCTGAGAGTTAATGTAAAGAAGATTAGAAAAGATGAGAATGAGCTAATATGCATTTATTACTGAGATATTGTAAGGAACTGAAAATAAGGATTTTAATATATTTTTGTCCATATCAGAGATTTTACATTTTCTAAATAATTGAAATTGTATTAACATTTTAGAAACTGATAGATGTAGGAAAAAATATTCGGCTGTAGAAGTGTAATGTTGTATGATATCTAGGCAGGGGTGAAAAAAAATTTTCACCTACCCTTCCTATTCTGCACTGTAAATTGCCTGACAGACAATTGTGCAATCATTCACAGCATGAAAAAGTTAGTCTTTGTAGGCTGAGGCTCCTCTTGCCGACAGGCAGAGCTGCAAATGAAGGAGTTTTTGTCCAAATGCAAATGTGATTATATGCTCATTATTTCAATATTGCATGTGTGTTAAAGGTGGCAAATGCTTCTTGTGTTTTTCTCAACTCTCTGTAACAGGAAGATGAGATCTCCCAGGGAAAGAATTGGCATGTTTGTATAACTCCTTACAAATCCAGGGAATTTTTCTCCACAGAGATAACTTTTCTTTCTGATGTCAATAGACACGACCCTTCTGTTAACACCCCAGCAGACCTAACAGAATGAGGAAACACACAAGATAAATTACACAATCAAGGAACAATTAAACCTATCTGACATAGTTTATGTGGAAAATTGATTTTTTTTCCAGGTCTGCATCAGAAAGAAAGGTAGAATTTAAAAGATCTATCCTACGGTTGGAAAGGTGAAGCAAATGCATCAAATCATTAAGTTCTTGTAACAAAGGAGGTACTACTTATCAGTGAGAAGAAGACATCATCCTAAAAATGGTAGTAGATTTGACCGTTTTTCTCAGTAGTTCAAAGATGGAAATTATTGATCTCTGTTTTCATGCATGAAAGTAGGTTTGTTCAAGAATTTTGGAAAATACTTTTTAACTCTGCAAGCATAATATTAAGTGGCGGAGTCTCTGGGAAAATATACTCGAGTAGAAAATCCAGACAAGCCCTATTTAACCACCGTGCTACAGAAGGTGAGAACAGTATTCCCTTAGGATGGGTAACAATTTAGAAAAATCCAGGATTCAGGAGCAGTGCTCATCGCTAGATCAGAAACTCTTCAAAGGAGAAGAAAAAAATAGCTGGGAGAAAAAAAGCGAAAATTAAATGATCTTCATCTCTGCCAGCCTGCAATTCGTTTTGGCTGCTTGCTGGAGGAGAGCTTTACTTGCAGCGTCAGCTAGTGGCTATGGAAGAAACTGATTCAAGCTTGAGAAAGCAAGGTTTGTTTTTTCTGCAGCGAGTACTTGAATGCTGATACCGTGGACTTGCTTGGGCACATGCCTTTTCATAAACCCGATCCTCCTGACTGTAGCAAAATATCACAATCTTCCTTTGCTGTTTTTCACCCAACCCCTCACACATTTCTGTGTAAGGTTTGCTTTCCTGTCTTTTGACACTCACTTTCTGATCTTAGGTGAGTCATGCAATCTCTCTGAACAAGGTTCTTATTTTCATTCTCATCTTTTTAATTTCTTTTGTCCTGTGGCAGTTTTCATAGATTTGTTCAGATCTTCAACTAAGGGACCCAGTCCTTACCACAGCCAGCATTAAGTTTGTTGTCTGCATTTATGTCAGCTCTAAAGGAGACCAACTAAAGATGAAGACTCCTTTTTGTGAAAGATCTCCCCAGAGCCTTTTCTTCTCCAGGCTGAACAAGCCCAGCTCTTTCAGCTTTTCCTCACAGAAGAGGGGCCCCAGCCCGCTGAGTATTTCTGTGGCCCTTCTCTGAACCCTGTCCAACAGGTCTATGCCTTTCCTGTACTGAGGACTCCAGAGCTGGAAGCAGAGCAAGCAAAATATCAGAAAGTCCTCAGATAGTCCTTAAAAATGGAAATAATTTCCATACAAGTAATCTATGAAAACCACTCACTTTTTCATAAACTTTTCATTTGATTGAGAAGTGGGCTGAAGTTTCTGAGGCAATTTTCTACACTTCTGTGAGAAAACTTGTGAAATTTGGAGGTTGCTCTGTAAGTAATACTGAGGATGACTACTAACTCCTGTGCATTCCTGGCTTTGACTCCCAATCCATTATTTCTCTAGTGCCGACCTAAGCCCCCGGCTTTGATCATCACTGAGGTCACGGAGTGAGCTTTCCCTGTCCCTGTTACAGAGCCAGGCGCTGGCCTGACCGCAGTCACGCTCACGTATGTACATCTATTCTTAGGTCACACGGAGCACTGTTCTTTGATCCTTCTGGATTAGGTTCTGTTCCTTTCCATTTCACTCCCTCTTATTCCCAAAATAAGCGTGCCTGTGTGCGTGTGTGTGATGTGGCGCTGGGCCGGCAAGGCGGTGCCGCGGTAAGCCACCAGGGGGCAGCCGCAGACCTGGGAAGCGGGCCGGGGCGAGAGCCGGGGGGAACAATGTGTATGAGGTGTCTCGCCCCCGGGCTCCCGTACGGGCAAGGACGGCCGGAGCGGGATGGGTTTCACCCCGGGAGCTGACGCTGCCACCCGTGCTGTCCCCTGGCCTGCTGACGGCGCGGAAAGCAGAGCTCTGGCTCTTCGCTCTAAGGACGGTTTGGGCTGGCAGAGACCGGAAGGAGCATCTAGTTCTAATCTCCCTGTCACAGCCAGGGACGCCTTCCACTAGACCAGGTTGCTCCAAGCTCTGTCCAGCCTGGCTGGGGGATAAAGTGTTCAGTAATCACTGCCACCGAGAAACAAAATTATTAATTTTAGTTACTTTATCAGTAAGGTTTACAGAGAAGCCTCACTCAAGGTGGCCTGATCCACCGTAGACAGCCTTTGGGCAAGTAGCCTACACATCCAGTACTCTGTTTAGCTGCAGCAAGGGCTACGGATTTGTCTTTGGACACAAAATGCCTCTGGTTTTCAATTTTGGGCGTCAGTACTCATTTACTGACTCACATGTATACCACCATCCTGTCCCCCTCTCCTCCCTGCCCATAAACACTAGGATTAAATGAGGCATTTGGGAATAGGACCATAGCATTGGAATATATGATGGAGAACCAGGAGAGGTAAGTGCCCAGCCTTTTCTCTTCCCTGCTGCTATTTTCCCGCTACGTCTATTTCACATCCATCGTCATGAGATGAGGGCTAACCATGGGGCCATGCAGTAAATGCAGTCCCTGAAATGATCTGAGTAATTTTTTCAAACAAATTGATATGTTTTTCCATGCTAGGTCATTTCAGAAATGTGACTTACATTTAGAATTGGGTTTTCTTCCAGCTCTGGGGTTTTACTCATGTTATTAAAGAGTTGAAGTCATTTGGGGTGCTCACATCCAGAGCTTTGGGCCTATCATAAAGAATCTTAGCAGAACAACTGTACCATTTACTAGAACCTGTGCTCTGCTACATGGATGCTGGCAGCAGAGAGCACTGGAGTCCAGAGAGGAGGGTCTTGGGTGGGCACGCCTACTACACCGGCTTGGCAGAGGGTCATGGGAAAGCAAGGGGAGGCAAGACTGCAGTGCTCCTTGCCACTAGTGATGTGCTGTCACCAGCGGCCACTCAGTCTTGGAACAGACCCTTCTCTGACTTTTGCTTATGACATCCTGTCGTGGAAAAGAGCTTAAATATTCAATCATGATTTGCTTATTAAAACCCAACAAAATGTCCTGGTTGATTATATTTAAGGACCATACAGCCAGACCAGACAGAACTAAAATAAGTCCTCAAGACTTTCTACCGCCTGTAAATTCACAAGCATCATGTGCTGCATAACAAAGGCATGTGATTGTTTTTATCTGGCTCTGTCTGAACCTTGTTTCCTTTTCACCAGCCAATTGCAAAGAAATTTCACCGGGAAGAATAATGCTGATCTAGCTGCAAACCAGAGTACCTGCTGATAGTGCTGTGCATGCACACAGGCGAAGGCACATTCCAGCCTCTGCTCTTCTTCTCTTGCCTCTAGGGCTAACACAGTAAAGCAGACCTCAAAGTACAGAGGGAATTAGCTATGCAGATTTATTTGATTAACTGTGCCTAACACTGCATGCATAAGGATGTTCTGAAAGAGAGTAACATAATTATATGCAAACATATTGCTATTTGACATTTCCTTCCTCTGTGAGGAAATTGTCCCAACATCTTATTGTTAAGAATCTATTATTTAGCAGAACCTGCTTGCTGCCTGAAGCCCAAACAGAGCTTCATAACTTTAGGGGCTATGTTAATATTGACAACAGTGCAGCTTTTGCTATACAGAAAAAAGTCCTTCTCAGAAAGAACACTGAAGCTACAAAATCAAGTACTTCTTGTAAGAAATACTAGAATTAAGCTTTTCTAGGCAACCTTGACATGATGCTTTTGTTCACATGTGTCTAATACAGCTTTAGTTAAGTGATAATAAGGCATTTAACCTAATTTATCCTTAAATCCTAATTCCTAAATGGCTCAGAGTTGCCTCTTTTTCCTGTCTTTTCACTGCAGGAAATTGCAGGAAAAACTGTTTTGTTAAAGCAGTAAATTACATTGACTCATCTTAATGCCCAAGCCCCTGGAGACTGATGTGCTTTAAGTCACTCCAGTCTCACAATGAGTTAATTAAAGAAATTCATGAATTAAAATTATTCAACTTTTCCCTAAATGTCATGAAATGCAAGGAATGCAAAGCACCTGTAGGAGATGAGAACTTAAACCAATAATAGCTAGAACTTGAAAAACACTCTGGGAGCACCAGTGGTCTAATTTCAGACAAGATCACAAGAGAATTTTGTTCTAAAAATAGTAACTTTGCTATTCCAGCAAAAAAGTGCAAAGCTGTACTTTTAATTTTACAAAAAACATTTAACTTTAAAAGCTCAGTAAGGAATGCAGCTGAGAAACAAGGCAAGCAGAAGTATATCAGGAGAAAATCTGGAAGCTGACTTCAAGGTTATTGGTGCATAAGACATTAATAAGATAACATGAATAAGATATTTGACTTCACTAACTTTATTAAATGCAAGAGATAAGTATTCACATTGAATCAAGCTCTCTTATTTCTGATTCACAAAGGGTGTGCTGTGAGATACAGCAAGTTGTTTTTAATCTTCATTTCTTTAGTCCTGTTCTCAGACAGAGCTAGCTTTATGAAAGTTTAAATGAATGAGTGTACTGGGCCTGGCTGGGATGGGGCTAGTTTGCTTCGTAGCAGCCTGTAGGATGCTGTATTTTAGACTGGTGATGGAAACAGTGATGATAACACACCGGTATCTTAGCTGTTGATGAACAGTGCTCACACAGCATCAAGACCTTCTCTGTTTCTCACTCTGTTCCCCAAACTGAGGGGGCTGAGGGTGGGGAGGAGTCTGACAAGGGACACAGCTGGGGTAGCTGACCCAGACTGGCCAAAGTACTATTGCCTATTGTATAACTTGATGTTCAGCAGTAATACTTGGGTAGTCTTCCAAAGTAGCCATTGCTTGGAGACTTGATGGGCATCAGTTAATCGGCTTGCTGATGGGAGGTAGTGATTGCCTTTACTTTGCCACTGTGTAAATTTCTGCAGAATTAGTTGAAGACCTACACAATTTTATAATCCTATATAGCTTGGCCACTAGCAGGGGATGTAAGTCTAAAGCAACCTTGTTTCACTGAAGGTAAGGAAGAGCTTTAAAACATACATAAAGAACATCCTGTTTAATCCTTTCGGTTTCAGGCTCAAATGGAAGGCCTGCTATTTAAATGAATTATTTCTTGAAAATATTATAAAATGTTGGTAATTAAATTGACTACTTAGGCAAAATAACAATAACCCCTTGGATTACTTGACCAAATTATTGTTTTCCTCTAATAAAAATGTCTGGCTGTGACATTGTTCTTTTTCTTTATTTTTTTTTTTTGTGTGTGCCTTACATTTCTGCCCTTTCAATGATTGTTTTGCATTTCTGAAACAGTATCTCCAGGATTTAGTGATCAATTTAAGTTTGTTCAATGAAGTAAGAGCAGCCATGGCCAAGTGTCCTTAATAAGAAACTTAATAAACAAATAAATATATAAAATCTAACTTTCCTTAATCTTACACAAACAGATGCCTTCCAAATGCAAATTTCAGATAAATAGGTCACAATGTATTGCTACTGATACTTTCACTGGTATAGAACTACCTATTAAAGAAGGAAATAGTTATAACAGCAGAGATCTTTCATCAGCTAATATATGCCCAGCAGCAAAAGTGCAGACCATGGTGACAATGAGTCACACAGTGCCTGGGCTGTGCAGTAGAGTTTTAGCTATCTAGTAATTACTTCAATTGCTTTGACCTTATTCTCTTATCTATTAGAATTAATGTTCTACTTCTCAGAAAAGCAAAAATGGCAGCAAAGAAGGCATACTATAAAACTCATCCCAGCAGCATAAAGTTCACAGCATTAAGTCTGTGCAGTCTTCTTACTTTCAAACTCTCATGGCAATGTTGGAAAGACAGTAGTGAAGTGGAGGATTACTGAAGAACAGAAATCAGCACACTGTGGTTACATGTCAAAGAATTAGCTGTGTTATTTAGGCACTATTAGCAGTATTCTCCAATGAAAGGTGATCTTATGAGTCACATCAGATCATGAGATGGTCGAGTTTGAGATCTTCAGGACAGTGAGAAGAGCGTGCAGCAAGCTCACTGCCCTGGACTTCAAGAGAGCAGTCTTTGGCCTCTTCAGGAGCCTGCTTAGTAAGGTTCCATGGGATATAGCCCTGGAGGGCAGGGGGGGCAAAACTGTTGGTTGATATTCAAAGATCACCTTCTACAAGCTCAGAAGTGCTGCATCCCAACTAGAAGAAAGTGCAGCAGAAGGGCCAGGAGACCTCCTTGGATGGATAAGGAGCTGCTGAGAAAACTTTGAAGGAAAAAAAGAGGCTTATAAGAGGTGGAAGCAAAAACAAGCTGACTGGGAAGAGTAGGGGGATGTTGTCCGGGAAGCTAAGGACCAGGTTAGGAAAGATAAGGCCCAGCTAGAATGAAACTTGGCTAAGGATGTTAAGGATGACAGGAAAGGATTCTATAGGTACATAGCAAATAAAAGACAGACTAGGGAAAAAGTGGGCTTTCTCCGAAGCTCTTGGAAGAACTGGGTATCCTGCATTTGGAAGGCTGAGGTTCTTAATAACTTCTTTGCTTTAGTCTTCACTGGCAAAGGCTCTGACTGTACCACCCATCTTAGAAGGTAGGCGCAGGGACTGTGAGAATGAAGACCTTGGGCCCACTGTAGGAGAGGATCTGGTTCGAAACCATCTTAAGAACTTGAATGTGCACAAGTCCATGGGACCTGATGAAATCCATCCGCGGGTCCTGAAGGAGCTGGCGAATGAAGTTGCTAAGCCACTGGCCATCATATTTGAAAAGTCATGGCAGTCAGGTGAAGTTCACAACAACTGGAAAAAGGGAAATATAACCCCATTTTCAAGAAGGGGAAAATGGAAAACTGGGGAATTACAGACTAGTTAGTCTCACCTCTGTGCCTGGCAAAATCTTGGAGCACATTCTCCTGGAAAGCATGCTAAGGCACATGAAAAACAACAAGGTGCTTGGTGACAGCCAGCATGGCTTCACTAAGGGGAAATCCTGCCTGACCAATTTGGTGGTCTTCTATGATGGGGCTACAGAACTGATGGACAGAGGTAGAGCAGTTGATGTCATCTACCTGGACTTGTGCAAAGCGTTTGACACTGTTCCACACGACATCCTTGTCTCTAAATTGGAGAGACATCAGTTTGATAGGTGGACCACTCGGTGGATAAAGAACTGGCTGGATGGCCGCACGTAAAGAGTTGTGGTCAATGGCTCCATGTCCGGCTGAAGACCAGTAACGAGTGGTGTCCCTCAAGGATCGGTGTTGGGACCAGTCTTGTTCAACATCTTCTTCGCTGACATGGACAGTGGGATTGAGTGCACCCTCAGCAAGTTTGCTGATGACACCAAGCTGTGTGGTTCAGTTGATATGCTGGAGGGAAGGAATGCCATCCAGAGGGGCCTTGACACGCTTGTAAGGTGGGCTGATGCCAACCTTATGAAGTTCAACCATGACAAGTGCAAGGTCCTACACCTGGATCAGAGTAAACGCAGGCACAGCTACAGATTGGGCAGAGAAGAGATCCAGAGCAGCCCTGCGAAGGACATGAGGGTGCTGGTCGATGAGAAAATGAACATGAGGCAGCAGTGTGCGCTTGCAGCCCGCAAAGCCAACCGTACCCTGGGCTGCATCAAAAGCAGCGTGACCAGTAGGTCGAAGGAAGTGATCCTGCCCCTCTACTCTGCTCTTGTGAGGCCTAACCTGGAGTATTGTGTGCAGTGCTGGTGTCCTCAACATAAAAAGGACATGGAACTGCTGGAACAAGTCCAGAGGAAGGCCACGAGGATGATCGGGGGAGTGGAGCACCTCCCGTATGAAGACAGGCTGAGGAAGTTGGGGCTTTTCAGCCTGGAGAAGAGAAGGCTGCGTGGAGACCTCATAGCAGCCTTCCAGTACCTGAAGGGGGCCTATAGGGATGCTGGAGAGGGCCTATTCACTAGGGACTGTAGTGATAGGACAAGGGGTAACGGGTTAAAACATAAACAGGGGAAGTTTAGTTAGGATCTAAGGAAGAAGTTCTGTATTTTAAGGGTGGTGAAGCACTGGAATGGGTTGCCCAGGGAGGTTGTGAATGCTCCATCCATGGCAGTGTTCAAGGCCGGGTTGGACAGAGCCTTAGGTGGCATAGTTTAGTGTGAGGTGTCCCTGCCCATGGCAGGGGGGTTGGAACTAGGTGATCTTGAGGTCCTTTCCAACCCTAACTATTCTATGATTCTATGATTTCTTGAACTTTTGATATCTGATGAAATACTATGTATAAGTGGAAGTAACTTCACATTTTCCTTTGAGACCACAAAATAATATACTTTCTGCATTATGTATCTATACTTCATTTATTTACTGAAACATTTTTCAGAAGATAGATGCTTTTAAGCTTGGGATTAGGATCATTTGCATGAACAATTTGTTTAGAGGATATGAAATCTGGAGAGACTAACTCCAGTAATGCTTAAATTCTGAAATACCATTTTATGTTGAGTGTTTATCCTTGGGACTAGCTATAACTTCATAGAAACATAGAGTACTCCTCCCACTAGTGAATAAATTGAGTGACATTTCAAAGAAATACTGTAGAGCTGGTAACTAATGCTTAGTGCTATTCTGCTAATTAGCTTACAGCTTAGAGGGTAGAATTAAGCAATTAATTTTCTTCGCAGTTTGTGCTTCCAGTGGACAGTGATGTATTACACCATGTACTTATTTCAGGAAGGGATAAGATAACAACATTCCACCATCAAATATTTGTATTTTTATTGTAACTTAAGGCAGTTAATAAGATGGGAAGTTGGGTTTATATAACAACTGTTATTAAAAAGATAGTAAAAGCCCTCTCGCATTAACTTTCATCTGTGAATTTCCTGCCAATTAAAGCCTGATCCAGTAGAAGACACTGAAATCTTTGCTGCAGACTACAGTCTAGGAAGCCTTTGGGCTACAGAAACTTTTCCTCAGTTATACCTTGGAGAAAAATATCTATAACTATACCACAACCTTGAAAGCAATGAAGCATAGTAAAATCCAGTGCATTTCATGAAAGTGCTAAAAGCATTGCAAAATAATATTACCTGATGACCCAGAACATTCCAAGTTAAGTTGACAGTAATTCATGTTTGTGATAGCATTAAGAGGAAAGTATGGATTTTGTCATTTTAAAGGTTGACAGCAAAAGGCTTGATGGCTACAGCTGGGGGAGTTAAAATGGTGTGTTAGGAAAGCCAGCGAGCACATGACCCCTGGGCTGGGGAGGCTTACTGAAAGGTGGGAAAAGGTTTATTATCACCTCATAGGTTAAGTAACTGACAATATCACAAATTTTGAGGACAAGCATCAGTCACCAGAACAGGAGCAATAAACATTCTATGTGAGAACCCAAGAAGTGCTGAACCTTGTACCAGCAGGTTTATCTCATAACAGGCATAAGGAAACAATTGTTAGTGCTCAAGCACCTGAAATGGTAAGAGGAAAAGGCAGTGGGAAATAGTGTCTTCAGTCAGATTTTAATGGCATACTGGTGGGAGAGGCGATCACCTGGAAAGCCCAAAGAAGGAGGAAAAACACTCCTGTGAGTGGCAGAGCCAACAGAAGAGTACTGCCTCACAGGAGACTGAAAGAGTTTAGTATAACTTTACACTTGGTTTGCATTTAGGATGTTGTAGTTTTGTCAAAATCTTTCATTTCAATGTTTTCCCTCGTTATTAGAATTGCCAAAATCAAATAGCTGCCTGTTAAAGCTCCTTCATAAAACATTTGATTTACTTCTGCTAAATCCATTTAAAACAAATGAATTATACGTGCATTCATTATTTACTGTGACATCCACTAAAGCTAGATAAACTCTGAGAACATGAAGCATAACAGTTTTAATTTACTGTGCACAGGTAGTTTGATGGATAGGGAAAAAAATGCAAGAGGCTGTTTTGCTTTCAGCCTGATGAAGCTTAGTTAGAAACAATTAGTTTCATGATTTGGAATAAATGCATAAAGCCAGCAGCAAAACAACATTGATATAGTTCAGTTGCTGAATCTTTCAATTTATGGCAAACATAATTTAAAAGCCCATGACATTATTTATTGGTCCTGTTCAAAGACAAAACATTTATATTTGACTGTCTAGTGCATTTGCTGAGGTGACCCAAAGCCTTATGACACCAATATGGGTAGTTTTTTCTTCAATCTATCTATATAAATTATTTTATTGAAAGCTTAAATGCGGACTGAGAAGCTTTTAAATCAAATAATCATATAATAACACTATGCTTAATGATGTCATACACTGGCTGTCAATCTTATTCTGCAAATACTTTGCTCACAAAGCTGTTTTGTTTCTTTAAACATCCCCAGGGAAAAAGAAAGGGAAGAGGGCAGCTTTTGACAATCATATTGTAGCAGGTGATTGATAACTCAAGAATTCTATATCAAATAAGTGTGGAGTAAGACCACATGATTAGTGTTTACTTTCCTTGAAAATACAAAATGGAAGTGATTTTCTTATTATCGATGGAAAGGTTTACTAGAGAAAAAAAAATATGGTAGGAAATACTTGCCTCAAATGCAAAAATCCTTTATTGGACTGTTGTTTAGATGTTCCAGAATGCTTCATGGCAAGCTATTAAAACCCTTTCTCTTATGTGCCTTGGTGTTTTTGATTTGTCTCTGTATTTAAAGGGATGGTTTATAGTTGTATAGTTAAGCTGCAGGTGCGCTTTGCAGTTCAGGCAAGCGCTCAGTCTCTTTATCAAAGAGGAACAACACAATATATTCTCAAAATTACAGACTTTTCTCTGTCAGTAGAAAGTTAGCTTAATGAGACCTGGAAAGTCACCTCCAAAGTTATGGATGAATACTGAAATGTTTTTTCCATCAAAATAAAAAAATGTTTTCTAGACTTATCTTTCCATTAAATACCCAGAGTTTTTGCTCTGCTAAAACTCTGATGTCTTTGGTGGTGTGTGTGTTGAAAGACATTTAGGATTCTGAGTTACTTTTCTAATAGTCTTTTTAATTGAAAACTTTCCTTCAGCTGTACTTAGAAATAATGTATTATGTATTAAATACATCTCAAGAACTTCCTCTTAAAACTAAACAAAACCAGGCTGCATTTACATCTTGCTCAATCTAGTGCTGTGCGAAGACTTCAGTAAGCAGACTTCAGTTTAAATGGAATTTAACTTAGATTGAACTGAAGTAGATGCACCTTTTCAGTGAACTAATTCTTGCTCTGCTAAATTTGTCTGATTTAACTGCTGTGTGAATTGTTACACAGTGTTCAGATTTGTACTTAATGAACAGGAAAATCATAAAATTACTGTGATGGTGAATATCTCTTCTGAATCCAGCATTTCCTTACCTTTTAATTCATCTATCTGGTTTTTCAAAATTGTCCTCATAGCACTGTTTGTGTAGTAACCCAATTCTTATATCTGTAGAGGAATTGCAAAGTACACATACCAGCCCTTCAATTACATCCAGGGGAGGCTGTTAAATTTTAATAAGAGCATAGTTATAATTTTGATTTTCATGGAGTTTTACATTAGTACAACACTGAGCACTGTTGATGCAGTCATGCAACAAGCAGGTTATGAGGCTTTCAAGGTGTGCTAAATTATTTGGAAATAGTTGCCACATCTGTGAGATGAATTTGTGAGATAGCCTAATGCGTGAATACTTAAAATCATTTTCTAGTTCTCATTTTAAGATTTTACTGCATTGTACTACAAATCTCTTTACTCCTTGTCACTTAGACGGCTATTAAATTATTCATGTACCAAAAAAAAAAAAAGTATTCTGCAGGATGCTGTTTATTCTTTGTGCCAAGAACATTGTGTCACCTGGATATCATACCCTTTGGATAACAAATTCTGATATGCTGTCCATATAATAAAGGTAAACAGAAAACACAGTTACTAAAATAATGTTAAACCAGTAGCTTATAGCTAAGAATGCTCTATATTTAAAACTGGCTTAACTGTAATACTGCTACACTGTAGGTTACATGGGGAATTTTTCTGTCCTAAGCCAAAATTGTGCAAGAAATTCTATTACATTCCACCCTGCCTTAGAATAAAGTTCAACCATAAGACTTTAATCTCCTTGCTTCCTGCTCTGCTGTAGACTTTTCTGAAAATCTGACAGTCTTCTGACTTGCATTGTATTCCCAGAAAAGCTATTTCTGAGAGGCATGACCTATTGGAACAGTGCATACATCTGTTTGTAACATCTTCCTGTAGAACTACGCTTTACTTTTTTATTTTAATCTTGACTTACTTCTTCACCTTGACTTCACAAACTGTCATTTTCCTTTTTGAGAAAGCAGGTAGAAGATGTGTGTTATAGAACTGCAGCAGTGTGTCCCAAAGTAGCTATAAAACATGAATAGCTTTATTCCTGGAAACCATTTATATGTACATATATTTATACATGTCAGAACAGAAAAGTACACAGCTCCATTTATTTGTAGAGAGCCCACAGCAAAAGAAACAATGTCATTTGTTAATAAAAATATCCTTTATCTTCTTGTATGAGGTGAACATATTTTTTTGTTATGAGATGCATCATAGGCAAGATCTAAGCTGATTGGGGCTCCCACCAGTGCTGTGGTCTAAACACAGAGAAGCAGACAGGTATGCCTCAAGGGACTTAAAATGTAAATAAGAGGGATAGATGAAGGCAAATTAGAATAGATGAAGAAAAGAGACTTTAGAGGATGGCATAACCAACAAAGACTACTGCTTAACATCTTTCTGTAATATCTCATGTCTTCTCTGACGTCTAAAACATAATTGGGTGTTCTGTCAGAGGCAGCAGTAAAAGACTTCTCTTGAAACCACTACTGCCTTCATGAAACTTTAAGGAATGTAATATCTTTAGAGCCTACTCTCTCTCAGATGTGCTGGAAATTGGCCAAGGAAATTCCCAAGTTGTCAGACAAAGTGAATATAGCTGCATAAACATAATTTTCTTAAAAAAAAAAAACCCACTTGAAGAAAAGGCAAATGACTTACTTGATGTCTCCCAGCAAACAAACAAGAGCCCTAGGAGGTTTTGCCAGTGTCTTCTGTTGCCCAGCTTCATGTCCTTTCCTGAAGAGCCCTGTTGTACAAAGTCAAAGTCATAATCTGACTTTCCCTTCCAAGTACTACTGTCTCTTGCTTTCTTTAGATTACAACATGTAGTATTTAATTGTATTTTAAAAGACCTGGTAACCTCATTATTTCTTTCTGTCTGAATTTAATGTCACTTGCAATTTACTGAGAAACTTTTTTTTTCTCCTGTGTTTGCTGCCATTAATTAACTTAATTAATCCTGTCTTCTTTTTCTCTCACTTTCCATGTTTCATCCACTTGCATTCTCTTTCACCTCACTCTAATGTAACTTTGAAGGAATTAAGATGATACAACAGTATTGGTGTGAATGGTCAGAAGAACATGGGAAAAGGTCATCATATAAGCATCAGAATATGGAATATGTTGCATCTGTTAGTTGACCTGTCAGTGTACTGATCTGCTTGATTTGGTGAGATTTTGAGCACTCCCAAGTAACAGCTGCTGCCATGATTGCATGGAGCAGAACTGAACACAGAAGGTTACAAGTAATGTGAAATACAGAATCCCAAAATATGAAGTTTGCTTCTCCATGGCTATTTTTTATTGTAGATATTCATACCTGTGAAAGTTTTGTCAAACCAAAATCTTTCAAAGTATTTAATCATAGCAGTTTTCTATCTAGACCTGATTGAGATTCATAAGTGTCAGGTGTGAGACAATAGAAGATCACTGTAATAACCTTCATCAGTGGTTTCAGAAGGGTAGAATTTGAATGCAATTACAGAGCCAGTAATCAACCTGTCATAAACACAAGACTTTAATGCATACCCCTTGTTAGTATTTAATATCTGCAGCCTTTTTACAGAAAGCAGAAGGGGCTAAATCGATTATGTGAAAAGTGAACTCTTATAACAACAAATAAGAAGAAACATTAATCACTTGCAAGGAAGTAATTGTTATCAGCAGAGTGATTAGTATCACTAGAGAACTTGACCCTTCAAAGTACTTTCCAACTCTTTAGGGGTGTCCTTATACATAACAGACAAAAGGTAAAGCACTTCCTTCAGAGACCATGAGAACACTATATCCCCAGCTTGCAAACATTTGCAGCAGTGTTATTAATTCTGATTCTTTGTGACATGGAGACTAATTATATCTGACTATCTTCTCATAACAGAAGTTCCTGACACTGTGTAAAAACCACTAATCTGCTCTGATTACATCTGGATGTTATTTCAGGTTGTCCTGTTTTGGGGTTTTTTTCTCTTCTTTTGTATGACCCTTGCACAGCATACTTGACTATATTTTCTTTCATTTGCTCATGATAGTCTGCTCATCTGGGACCTGTGAAGTTATGTAAACAACAAAAGCAGAAAACCGTGCTCATGAGGACAATTTATCATCAACACTTATGACTTGTTTCAGACACAATCTTCTAGCTTGTTGCACTGTAAAAAGAAAGCTTGCCTTCATTAATATTTGTACACATTTTCAGGACAGAAAGGACCATAAAGTTTCTGTGTTTTAAGAGACCTGTGACCACTCAATAAATCTTGATTGCCTTTTCATCATACTGTGGCATTCTGGAGCTTACACTGTGATCAGAAACAAAACTGGGAAAGGCAAAGAAGTTGCAGCTGCCTCCGTGAAAGGAAAAGGCTTTAGAAATGTGGAGTCTATGGTAGGTCAGTAAGCACTAAGCTTTTCTCCTACTGACTTCTGTCAGCTTACTAGCAGCACCATGCCAGGAGTTCATGAGTCCTTTTTTGTTGGTATTCTGCTGCTAATCTTTACCAGCTGGGTATCACCACTGGGAGCTGTGTACTACTTCTAACGGAGGCAGCACCTCCCTAGGCTTCAGAGGCAGATATCATATTCCTCAAGTGGTGTAGTTATTTTAGTTTGGTGTTAGCGTTTAGAATAAAAGTCTTAAAGTCTGCAGCATTGGCTTCAGGATTTAGAAAAGCCAGTTTGCATTCCTTGTACTGCTTGTGTGACTCTTCTCGTCTGAACCTCCAGAGGGGCTGCAGCTTAGGGGTATTACAAGCACTTCTGCTTGTAAGAAGCATGGAATTCAGGTGCAGAATAGGTAATGGCAGATAAACTTCTGAAATATTTGTAGTTTCCAGTGAATCTTTAGTGCTACCCAGGCTTCCTCACTACAGATGTAGGTTCTGGTTTTGCTCCAACTTCTCTGTCATCTGTATAACACATCTTCTCCAAATATTTTCCTCCCAGATACTTGGAGGTGTGCCTTACTAAAAGGCAACCAAATCAGCTTGAGGCAGAAGCTGACCAGAGCAAAGAGGTAGTAAATGATCAATTTGGGGTTCAAAGTATAACAAACTTTGTCAGGACTAGGTTGAGCATACAAAGTAAATGGTTAGAAAGTCCATGTACCTCTGATGGGCAGCGTGGGTATGTAATCCCTGGCTCCTGCTTACAGATACAAGCCTTTTAGGTCTGAAAATTCCCTGCTTCATAAATATAGATGAAACAGGGAGGAAGTTCTTGTTTATGCTATTCTAATTATTCAGTTTGCTGCAGCAGTTCCTGGTTTGATGCATCGTAACAGCTCTCAGAGTCAATACGAGTAGTGGGAATGTTGCTGGAGAAAGAGCAAAACTGATGGTTGTATCTGAAGAAGATATTGCAGAGAGAATCCTCACTCTTCCAGGAATTAGCTTTCCAAGCCACATTTCAGACTACATCAACAGTAAGACCTCTTGAAAAACGGCTTACTATTTCTTTGCAAAACATCTACTGAAATGGAGCTTCGGACATTTTACCTGAAGTCTCTGTGTGTTCTTGCAATCAAGTCAGAGAGAAATATATCTTTGCATTATTCATTTGCTACTAGCTGAAAAAATAAATATTGTTTTCCTGTGCTCTGACATCTGGAATGCCCTTCTGTCCCCCATGTACTTTGGTCCACACACATCCTTACTGCACCCCCTCAATGCTATTCTACTGTCTGATCTTTTGAAAACAGCAAGCAGCTAGCGATTAAACTCAAAACCTGACATTGTGCTGAGTGAATCGATTAGCAGATAACACCAGCTGCCTTCAGTAACTGATGTACATGAAATTTGTCATTTGCTAACTCCAAAGGATCTGAGTGACAGTAATGAGTTATGTTGCTATACCCTCCCGAAGCCTGACAGTTGTTTTGCAAACACAGTAATTGGAGAGTTACATATTGAACACTAATGGGGGGGGGTGGGGGGGTGGAGGGGTACAGAAATTGTCAAGGTTCTTGTGGTTACTTATTTTTCTAAGAAACTGTGTTTTTCTTATCCCTGTCAGTTTGCCTCAGTGAAAGAAAAATCAAATCCCAGCTATGACTCAACAGTAGACTGAATAAATTAAAAATAAATGAATAAATGACATCCTTATCACTGAATTGCAGTGACTCTGAAGGGCTGCAGAAAAATGTTAGAAGTAGCACATAGCTCTCATATTATAGTGTTCTCTTTTTGGGTGATGTGGAAAGTAAAAGGATTTAAGGAAATAACGGCCTTTGTTTACAGTGATGTCAGGTTAACAGAGCTTTCAAGCGTATTAGCATACTATAAGCACTAATTAGGAGAGCAGTTTCCAAAGGCACACACATACATCTATAAATAAGTATAAATAAGTAAAAAATATATAAGTATAAAAAATACACTGTTAGTACTCAACAAAAAATCTTCTTTCTCTCTACCAAAAGAATTGTGGAAGGCTTGTACTGAAATATATCTTTAAGCAGACAAAAGGAAATACTTCCATTTCAGAGCATAAAGTGATTCTAGGAGAGATTGCCATGAGAACATATCTGAGACATATTGTGTGGTGGAGTTTTTCTTTAAACAAACAAAGAATAAACTAATTATAGGACAAAGGAGCTTTTGTAGACTATCAGAAATTACATTAGAGCAATAACTTTATACTGCTTCAGAGCTCTGATTAGTTTTCTTCATTACACAGCTAGATAGGTACTGCTGGTTTCTCATTTTTGTCAGAAGGATTTCAAAGTCAGTTTATCAAAGACAGAACTTTGACTAAAGTCTGATTATGAAATTAAAAACTGAGACAAACAGTCTCCAAGTGAAAGCAACTCATAATCACAGGCTTACCGTTTTTTCTTGATTTAACTGAACTGACATGAAGTGACAGAGTTAATGCTAAACACAATCTTCTTGGCCTTGTTCCCAGAGAACAAGAATAATCTCTGAAGAGCACAAGATGACACCTAAACATTTCCCAGGCAGTATTCCCTCAGAGTCAGCAGCTTCATGATTCCAGACTCCTTGTGATTGCTTTCCTGGGCAAAGCTGGACAAATTCTTAGTATCTGTGACTATACACTTTTTACTTCTCTCATCATTCAAGGGCTCCATCTCTTTCAGCCTCTATTCATCCCTCTAGAAGAACTAACTAGAAGTCTGGACAGCATCCCACATGAGGTTCTCCATGATGTGTGTACTGATGTTAAAGTTTCCCTCTCTTTACTGAAATTATGTCCCTAAACACACATTCAGAAAGCACGTTGGCCTTTGTATCACTATCACCTTGTTGTATCACGTTGCTGTCCGATGCTTTGTCTTCATGCACCTGTCCAGTGCTTTTTGAGAACTCCTGCACCTTCTCTAGGCAACTCCTTAAAGGGATTTGGCTTTATAATACTCTGTGAACTTATCCTGTCGTGTACCAGCTGTTGCAGGAGCTGCTTGCACCAGAGTAATAAAACAAGAGAAGGAAGAGAAGAGCTGTTGAACCAGTCTCAACCAAGCATGCAGCCTTGCAGGTCAGCAGATGTGCCTCCTTCGTTTGCCTTTTCTAGCAACATCCCCAGTCACTTGTTTGTATTAGCCCCATTCCCACAGTTTAATCCGTCCTTCCTTGTTTGCCAGGTCTGGCTCTTCGCACAGTGAACTGCAAACAGTAGGGTTTGTGCCCTCCAATGCTACCTGGCTGCTGGCACATGGCGACTGTCCCACTGGGGCGCAAGGCTTTTTTTTTTTTTGACTAGGAAGCCTACAGGAAGAGCAGCTTCAAACAACTCTGCAATTCGGCTGAAGCGAATGAAACAGGTAACAAGGATGAGAAGATACAGGCAGTTCTGCCAGGCACTGTTACACTTGAATTTAAGTGTGAACATATTAGCAACTAGAAGTTGCTATGGTGGGATTGTGCACTACCATGGAGTCAGCACTGGTGGCTACAGCAGTTGATGCTCTTAGCTGACAGCTTTTTCAAGAGGTAAGCTGGAAATTAAGTGGGCACCTTCTTTCTTCAACTTCCCTGCTTAAATTTGGAATCTTACACTTCTACATGATGATTCCCAGTCCTTGGCTTCTGTCTCTGACTGCACACTGTGTAATGCTGTGACGTAGGTGGTAGAGGGTTACTTTCAGACTGGGAAGGTGTCTTACCCTGCTGCTCAGCTGTTTCTTTTATTTTCACCCAATATTCCTTTCCTTTTTCTCTTTTTGGTTTTGGTTGGGGTTTTTTGTTTGTTTGTTTTGTTGGGGTTTTTTGGTGGGGTTTTGTGGGGGGGGGGGAGTGGGGGGTGGGTTTTTTGGGTTTTCTTTTGAGGGAAGGGCTGTATTCTGAGCAGCAACACAGTTTAGTTTCTTCAGTTCTAACAGAGGAAGGAAATTCCCCAAATACACTAAGATCTTCCGAGGATTTTAGAAACTAAATGTCCTGTTTAAAATGGGATAGCAGCTTTAAGGAAATGTTGGAATCTGAGGTATAGTGAAGTGACACAGCTATAAATGCAGTTTTTCTTATAGAGCTAGAAGACTTGCCAAGGTTTTCAGAAATATTTCAGTGCTCTGATTGAGATTCTTTGCAAAATTAATCTTGCATGGGTAGTTTTTGCAACATACAGATGCCCAACATACAGATGCCAGAAGTTCCAGTTATTCCCTTAGATCTTCACTGGAGACTCTTCCAAAATCTCACCTTCTTGACCCTTCTGCTCTAAGAAATGAAGAACCCACCAAACCTCTGGTGCAAGGAAGGAAGAATTAGACTTTGTGTTTCATGGTCAGGAGTAGCTGGCAGTGTGAGCTCTGCAAATGTCTGTAGAGTACAACTACAACTGCAAATGCTAGAGACAGACTTTTCTCCACAGAGATAGTTGACTGGCTGTAAGAAGAATCTTACATGCAAGAAGGATCTTACATGTCAGTGGATCTTACATGGCCTCAGATGGCAGCAACTGTAGCAGTTATTCCAAACTACTGGCTGCTTTTCTTTAGCCTTTGACAATAACGACTCTATTTACAAAGAGAAATAGACATTTTTAGAAATAAACATGATAGATGCCCCATGTAAAGTTTTTGGTAGCTCTCTGTACTCAGTTGTGCTCCTATCAGATGCAGAGCAGATACTCCAAGTCCAAGGTTCTGACTCCCGTGTGAGTGAAGAGCTGACCTTGATCTCTCATCAATAAACAAATACAAGAAAGGCTTTTTCAGTGGATGGGAGCAGTACTGTTTCCAGGTAACCACATCCTTTCCTCATTGATCACTATGGAAACCTGATTCCCTCCTTCTGTTTCCTCTAAATGAGAAAGCATGTTTCCCTTCTAGCAGAGAGGGGAACTCTTTGATTTCCTATTCCAGTCCTCGACTCCACAATAGCAGAGGGTCACTTTCAATTCTAATGCGAGGCACTTAAATCTTAGCAATGTTGAAACAAACAGAAACCCCAGGCAGTCTCGCAGCTGCTTCAAAATAACCTGTTCAAAATTCACTGAAAAGAAATGAAAGCCTTTTTTCTTAGAGAATTGTGCTATTATGCTCAAAGATGTGGAACACAATACAGCTCCACTAGCCCTTTCTGGTTAATCAGGCATTTCTGCCTACAGATTAATTACAATCTTCCTTAGCTGATGCAAAGGAGTTTTAGAAGACTTTAGTCATGAACTTGAAGGTCAGGATGAAACTTTGAGAACATGGTTCCCATCTTACAGAGTGCTTTGCAAACCACCTTCTGTCTGCTTTTTTTCAGGTCTTCTCCTTACCAGTTTGAAAGATTATAATAGCTGACATGGAGAAGTGGCATTACAAAAATGGAGACACACTTCATCTTTATTTTTGGTCAAAATGCCCACCAGAGACTACTGATTTCACTCATGCTTTCATCTCCACTTCACATGTAGAACAAAAAAGAAAGGTAGTAACAAGTCACAAACTCCCAGACATGATCAGGTGTTTAACTTCGAGATGTTTTTGACCACAAAAATCTGATTTTTTTCATTTTGTTTCCAAGGGTTTCAAAGATTCTGTTTCATGATGGTATTTAAGTCCCTCAGTATCGTGTGGCATTGGTAGCATAAAGATCTGTCATTTTCCTTCCTGGTAACCCCATCATGTGCATGAAGCTGTTAAAATATTTGGTGGTATGTCATATTGGTACTTCAGATAGGTATATCAGCATTTCCCCTACTTTCTGTCTTGTATACTGAGGTCTTAGCTTCCCACACATTTCAGCTTGTACCTTTAAATGTCCTTATACTGGTATCTTTGCAGGTCTGCAGCCATAAGTGACATTATCCATGCACCCTCAAATTTTCATTACTGCTTTAAATCTAAAGACCTCTGGAGTTTCAAACAACCAAGTAAAACAAAACACCCTTTTCTTGCTATTAGCTTCCATGACAAACTGAGAATTAGTTTCCAGTCTAATAGATTATTTCCAACAAAATAATATTGCTGTTTTAAATTGCTGCCATTAACATTGGGTTGGGGAGAAATATGGGCAGACAATATTTTTTCGCTTTGCCTCATACTGTTCTAATGTGAATTTTCATATTGAAATTCCTAATTTCAAGACAAGTCTCCAGTGAAAAATTTGCAATGAGGGTCAAGCTCTGGCTGCCATTTTGTTGGGTTTTCTTTTTAATTTTTTGAGTGATCTAAAAAAAACCCCAAACAATTATTTTACCTCATCTTCCTCTGGATGTTTTTAAGACTGCTTCTTATCTCACTCCAAGCATGCTACAGTTGAAATTGCAAAATGCCATTACATGCAGTATTGTGGTCCAATTCTTTAAAAGAAAACAACAAGAAGAAGCAAATGTGGCATAAGCAACAAGCCAGAGCTTTTCCTCAAAGTTTACTGTTGGAGGCTTTCTCTCTGCAAGAGAAGCCAATCTTGCAGATTCTTGTGAGAGCTAGCTGTGTGAGTTTTGTTATAGACTTCAAAGGGCCAGAATTTCACTCCAGATGAAAACCTTGGAAAAGAATCTCACTTTGGCCACTGCATTAAAGGACTGGAGTGATATACAATGAAAGCTAAAAGCCCCTTTTCTAGTCCAGAGGATGATTCCCTCCAGCAGGGACATGATGTAAACCAACACTCCAAATGCCTGTGCACTGCTTTCCTTTGATGAATGCCCATCCCAGTTTAAGAATAGCTCCAAGTTGTAGACAAAGCTACACTTTGAGTTTACTTCAGTAAAAGATGAGACTGCGTTTCTTGCCTCTGATGTATTGCTCCTTCTCAACACAAAGGTCCAGTCCCCAGAATGGTACAAGCTTGTGAACAGCACTACAGAAAATAATCATGCTTTCCCCTAGCATACAGGCACACAGAATGTAGAACAGGTCTAAGAAGATATTCTAGAATTACACTGTCAGATGCTGATTGTTTTGCATTAAGAAATTCTTCTGTGGTAGTCCAAATTGCTATTTCATATGTTATAATAGTGAACATGTGAAAAAAAAAACTGATCATATGCTTCCAGCTTCCAATAACTGCCCCTTTTGACAGGCAGCAAATTCCCCTTTGTGATAAAACTAACCACGAGCCAGCAGGAGAGATTAAAAAGGGCTTTCTGATTTTCTTATCAAGCCCACTTCAGCTTCACATCAGATTTGGTTATGGTTTTTGTTTTTACACTGCAGTAGCAAAACATGCAGGAGCAGCAGCTCGGAAGGGTTCTTCAGGTTGCTGTCATCTCATAAGGAAGAGCAGACTGCATAAACATGGGCCAGGGCTTCTGCAAACTGAATACAGCTGTAGGCTTGGAGAGTTCTTGTTCCAGATTCAGTGTCGGAGAAATCTCAGAAACCCTGCTAACTGCTACATTTTGTGTGTGGACATAGATGTACACATGTGTCGTGGTTTAAACCGTATGCACATATTTGTGTTCTGATATCTTGCAGGCACAATTTTGTGTAATATTAGAAACTATAACTGGATTCTTGAACCAGTTACCTAGGTCTTACAAAAAATGTCTGCAGGCAGTGTACTCATGCTGTGTGGATAAGCTCACTCTGCACTCTCCAGGTAAGCTCCAGGACCAGCACAACTGTGCCCTTGCAGAATTTCTATTATATATCCATTATGAAAAACACTGCATTACACAGCAGGAGTGCACGAGGAGTGCAAAGGTGCTCCCTTTCAGTGTTTTGAGCTCTGCAGGCACCACAGCACATTTACAGCAAGCTAGCCCCTCTGCCCAGTGCTGCATAAACAGGGCAATATTCCTTCTGCTTGTTCTCACAGCTGCAAAATAGGTTTCACAACACAACTGAGAATTTTGAAATGCTTTTGCTCATGGTTGCTTCCCCACATATCCTTTTAGACCCCAACGTTCTAGTTTTAATGTTCCACTGTTTTTGACAAAGGACAAGCTAGGGAGAGAAAGCACAAACTAGGCATAATATGGGCCCTCTCTGGTAGGAAATAGAATAATTGGTCACCCTTGATTTGGAGAAAGCTGAGGTTCCCAATGACTTCTTTGCCTCAGTCTTCACTGGTAAATGCTCTAGCCACGATGGTCAAGTCTTGGAAGACAAATGCACGGACTGTGGGAATGAAGACCTTAGGCACAGCGTAGGGAACGATCAGGTGAAGTTCCCAGTGACTGGAAAAAGGGAAATATAACCCCTATTTTCAAGAAGGGGAAAATGGAAGACCCGGGGAATTACAGACCAGTCAGTCTCACCTCTGTGCCTGTCAAAATCTTGGAGCACATTCTCCTGGATGGCATGCTGAGGCACATGAAAAACAACAAGGTGCTTGGTGACAGCCAGCATGGCTTCACCAAGGGCAAATCATACCTGACCAATTTGGTGGCCTTTTATGACGGGGCTATGGAACTGATGGATGGAGCAAAGCAGCTGACGTTGTCTACCTGGACTTGCACAAAGTGTTTGACACTGTACTGCACTACATCCTTGTCTCTAAACTGGAGAGACATAACTTTGGCAGATGGACCAATGGACCACCTGGTGGATAAGGAATTGGCAGGAGGACCAATGGACCACCTGGTGGATAAGGGGCCAGCAGGACAGCTGCAGGCAAAGAGATGTGGTCAATGGCTCAATGTCCAAGTGGAGACTGGTAACAAGTGCTGTCCTTCAATGGTCGGTGTTGGGACTGATCTTGATCAACATATCTGTTGGTGACATAGACAGTGGTATTGATGTACCCTCAGCAAGTCTGACAATGAGACCAAGCTATTTGGTGTGGTTAATACTCTGGAGGGAAGGAATGCCATGCAGACTGATGTTGACACAACTGATTGGTGGGCCTATGCCAACCTCATGAAGTTCAACAAAACGAAGTGCACCTGGGTCAGGGCAATCCCAGGCACAGCTATAGGTCAAGCAGAGAAGAGATTAGAGCAGCCCTGCGGAGAAGGCCTTAGGGATGTTGTTTAATGAGAAACTGAACGAGACATCTTCAGTGTGCACTCGCAGCCCAGAAAGGCAGCCTTATCCCGGGCTGCATCAAAAGGAGCGTGACCAGCAGGTTGAAGGTGGTGATCCTGCCCCTCTACTCTGCTCTCATGAGACCCCACATGAAGTACTGTGTGCAGTTCTGATGTCCTCAACATAAGAATGATATGGAGCTGTTGAAGCAAGTCCAGAGGAGGGCCAAAAGGATGATCAAGGGGCTGGAGCACCTCCCGTATGAAGACAGGCTGAAAAAGTTGGGCCTGTTCAGCCTGGAGAAGAGAGAGCTGCGTGGAGACCTCATAGTAGCGCTCCAATAACTGAAGTGGGCCTATAAGGATGGCAGAGAGGGACTCTTCATCAGGGACTGTAGCAACAGGACGAGGGGCAATGTGTTCAAACTTAGACAGAGGAAGATCAGGTTAGATATAAGGAAGAAGTTCTTTACTGTGAGGGTGGTGAGGCACTAGAACAGGCTGCCTGAAGAAGTGGTAGATGCTCCATCTCTGGTGGTGTTCAAAGCCAGGTTGGACAAAGCCTTGGGTGACATTGTCTAGAGCGAAACATCCCTGACCATGGCAGGGGGCTGGAATTTGATGATCTTAAGTTCCTTTCCAACCCAAATTATTCTGTAATTCTATGACAAAACAAAAATCTTAGGAAGAAGAGCAATAAATTAATTTCTTTTTCTTACAGAAAATGTAACCTGAAAAGCTTCTTAAAGATCTCCTGCACTCCAATAAACAGTGTTGATTGCAAATATGAAGATTTGAAATAGAAAATAAGTTTGCAGAGCCAAAATATATCATTAAGAAAGCCACACAAATGATTTGAGGATACTTTCAAAATGTATTTTTTCATCAATTCTTAGTGAAATAACTAACTGCTTTGGCCAGTTTTGCTATTGATTTGTGCAGCAGAAAGAAAATAACACAGATGATCACCTAGACAATGAGGTGAATCCCTAGATAACGAGCAGAACTGGGAATCTTAGATGGAAGAGCTATAAAAATAAAAAGAAGTCATAAATCCCACAGAAAACTTGTTCTGTAATAGGACTAAAATTTAACCTGACTGGTATGAAATATGAAGCTTTTCCAAAAACCAATATTCAGAATCAAAGCAAGTAAATAAAATATTTAAGAACTATCACAAAGCATTGTACTACATAAACCCCAAAAGGGTCACTTAGACTCTTGGCTATTGTTGCCTTCATAGAAACTTGGTGACATGATATGCAATGTTTAGAATTGCCTGACTCACTTGGATGCTCCCAAAAATTTTATCCATGAATTACTGTCCTTGGTCAGAGTAAACATTACTGAGCAGCAACTAAAAACATCGGTGTTATCAGCGCTGTTCCCAGGCTGAAAGTCAAAACCACAGCACTGCGCCAGCTACTAAGAAGGAGAAAAATGACTGCTGCTGCTAAACCCAGGACAGTATTTATAAATACTGTCATTTTTGCCATTTTTTATAAATTTACTGTTCATTAGAACATAAGCCAGTGACTAATCTCATCTGTAACAGCCACTATCAGAAACTTCAAAGGAGATTGATACTAGAGAAGGTCTTTAACCTTCCCGTGCCCCTCATTTCATTCCCTCTATAAAGACTGGTTTGTGCCCAACACTCCTATTCCAGCAGGGGTTGCAAGGAAAGGTTGCCTCTGAGGATCTCAAATTTTACCTCAAGTAACCCCAAAAACTTTGTGGAAATTTTGGCCATTGCAAACAAAAGCTAAATTGTGATTCCTGAAGGCAAACTCATAATACAAGAGAAAAAATTTAGCTGTTTAGGTGCATATGATATAGACCATTTCCTCATCCTTTTTTAGCCTCTTTGTGCAGTGTCATTTCCCTTTGTTCCAGCAGGTAGAGCTATGGCTTCAAACATTTTCCAGAAAAGCAGCTGGTTTTTTATTCAGGTTGAGCACTGTCTCCTTAATTGTAAGACTTTGTGTTTTAGATTACAGCTCTGAAAAAACAAATCCAAACCAAAGCACAAGCATTCTGCTTGCACTTCCATAATTGGTAGGAAGCTAAAACTGGGACCCCATCAGCAGGACAAGCCTTAATCTCACTGTGACAACAATAAGAGTGCCCACAAACAGTTACATGCACTGGAAAGCTACTCTGAAAATCTAGCTATCACAATGAAAAAGGTGCACTGTGATGCAATATGAGGTGATATGGTTTTCTCTCACAAAGAAAGAGATCATCCACTTGTTTGCACTTCTGAAGCAGCAGCAGCAAAACCAAAACCACTGATTTTTTTATTTTTTTTTTTTTTTGCCATGAAGGGACAGAAAGACATTTTTTCAAGAAGGATGGTAATCCTGTGGGTTAATGTATGTATGTATTTTTTAATTTATTTAGCTAAGACCCCAAACACAAAACAAAAGAGAATCTGGAAAACTTTCTGGTTTTTAAATCATGGTTTAAGTAGTATTTAATCTTCCCTCCCTCCCCACCTGCCTCCTCTAGTTTGTCCATAAATTTCCTAAATCAGTCAGAACTGGCTAGCTTAGATAAAGTCTCAGCACACTCATAGTACTGTGCCCATTTAGGGATTATTTTTGATACTTTATAAGCCCAAAATATTTACAGCTGCTTGGCTTAGCCTATTCTGAACCTGGATCAGGCTTGTAGTGACTGTTAACACAAATGTTTACTGGCTGGAGAAAATTAGATCTCTGATCTTATTTCAGTTTCTGATGAACAACAGTCTGTACCAGAAAGAGAAACATCCCAAGTACTCCTTCTTGAGCTCATGCTGAGCATGAAGATTGAATCACAAGACATTTTTTTTAGCCCAGCCCTGAGATGTGATATCAGACAAGCAAACAGGTGGATTCTGTGTACAGAAACCTCTGCACTCAAGTACACATTGTCTGAGCAACATATTTGGAGGCTGACTCAATAAAATATCTTGGGATAGTAAATTAACTCCTAAACACCAAGAGACAATTATTTGCATTTTGCTACCCTTTCTGGATTTAATTGATAGTCTTATGATAATTTGTTTTTAATACCTTTTGAAAAATACCAGTCCCACCCAAGGCATAATAATTCCATTGCAGAGCTATAATTATTGAGCTGTTATGAAACTGCTTACAAGGCACAGTTAGAGGTTATACAGGAAAATATGAATATTGGGTATTACAAAGAGAAAGCAAGACATTCAGAATGCCCCCAGTGCTGTGGTAAAGAGAAACCGAATTAGTATGTTCTGACATCAGTGAACAGTACTGTTTTCAATGCAGGCAATGTTAATTGTATTGTTTTTCATGGCATTAATATGGTAAATGCAATTTATTGGGGTTGAGTTCTCGATTGGTAGTTCCATTAAAATCAATGAATCTATCTTTGCAGAGGATCAGAGGAGTAGCATTTTGCTTTTTTTTCCCCTGAATCCTACTGATATTATGCCATTTTACTCTACTATCTTTTATTATCCACATCAGTTGATAACAGTTCTTTACATATTTGGGCCATTCCCCCATAGCAGAGCTGTATATGCTGGCTTAGGCCTCACCAGAGATGATATGTTAGCCTCAGTAGTATCTCTTCCTTAATCCAATATTGGAATTGCCATGGAAACCTCTTTGCAACATAGAAGATGAAAATGGAACAAGAAATGAAAGATGCAGTCAGCTCAAATGATAGTTCTAGGGGCAACAAACCCGAAACCACATGAACTTACTAGCCTTGGGAAAACTTAAGGAACAAAAGTAAACTGCATCTGAGAAGTTCATCTTTCAGATTCCCAGGTGAATTACATCCTCATATCTTTCACATTCTTCTGCTTATTGTGTTAGTAACCAAAATAGCCAAACTGTTGTAGTGCCTGCCCTGGACATTGCATTACAGATTGCACTGGTGTCCTCCAGTCCTTGAAGAGGCTTACATTTGCCTGCTGGGAAATGGCTGGAAACTCTGGTATTTTAAAAGTAGCTCAATGTTTGTCTGTGGCTGGCCATCCATTTTAGCATGATCTTTTAAGATGCATTGTGGTTCAGATACCCAGCCTATGTTTTAGTTTTAACAACAACCAGTTTTACTAGAAGCTCAGCTTCAGGTCTTGGGCTGTTTTTTGGTTTTCTTTTTTTTTTTTTTTAACTGTGGGAATTTCCTTCTCAGAGTTTATATTATCCTACAGAATACGTTGAACATTGAGCAATATACATGGGCTTACTCAGTCACTGGCAAATGGTTTTTCTGTGGTTTGACAGATTCTAACTGCATGGGCAATATTTAAAGGACAAAAATAAAGCTAGATAGCTAGACTGACATATATTGATGGTGTCTGGGGAAACGCATATAACACAGGTGCAGATAAACCTCACCTCTGCACTGTTGAGACATGAATCAGATCCATTCTGGAAAACATGGAGCCATGGAAACATCCATGATAGTACATAGGTTGGATACAGAATCACAGAATCAGCTAGGTTTGAAAAGACCTTTAAGGTCATCAAGTCCAATCATTACACCAGGACTGCAAGACCACCACTAAACATGTCACTGGGGGTCTCATCTATACTTTTTTTGAACACTTACTATATATATACTTTAGCATGTATTCATTTGACATATATACATTTACTGGAGCACAGCACTGAGACAACATGGGTATAACGGCATTTCGACCCAGCTCAGGACTTGTGTAAAGAAATTTGAATTTGTCCTTTTTGCAACTTGGGAGATGCCTTGAATTTCAGAGACCCAGTGTTTAGTGAATTATGACAATACAGCTTCTGATTTTAATCCTTACTGTTAAAAATACTTCCAACTCCATTCATCTGCATATACACACATCCATCTCATGCATTCCTACCTAGTCACCAAACGCAGTACCTGCAGTGCGGTTTCTCCTGTAAATCATAGAATGGTTTAGGTTGGAAAGGACCATAAGATCATCTAGTTCCACCACCCCCCTGCCAAGGGCAGGGACACCTCACACTACACCATGTCACCCAAGGCTCTGTCTAACCTGGCCTCAAATACCACCAGGGATGGAGCATTCACAGCTTCCCTGGGCAACACATTCCAGTGCCTCACCACCCTGACAGTACAGAACTTCTTTATATCTAACCTGAACTTGCACTGTTTAAGTTTGAAACCATTGCCCCTTGTCCTATTGCTGTAGTCCCTGATGAAGAGTCCCTCTCTTCCATCCTTATGGGCCCACTTCAGATATTGGAGGGCTACTATGAGGTCTCCATGCAGCCTTCTCTTCTCTAGGCTGAACAGCCCCAACTTTCTCAGCCTATCTTCAGATGGGAGGTGCTCCAGACCCCTTATCATCCTTGCGGCCCTCATCTGGACTTGCTCCAACAGCTCCATGTCCTTCTTATGTTGGGGACACCAAAACCACCCACAGTACTCCAAGTGAGGTCTGTTGAGAGCCAAGTAGACTAAAGGGGCAGGATCACCTCCTTCGACCAGCTGGTTATGCTTCTTTTGGTGCAGTCCAGGATACAGTTGGTTTCTGGGCTGCGAGGGCACACTGAAGCTGTCTCATGTTCAGTTTCTCATCAACCAACACTCCCAAGTCCTTCTCTGTGGTGCTGCTCTTCTCTGCCCAGCCTGTAGCTGTGCGTGGGACCCAGGTGCCCTAGCTACAGGTGCTAAATCCAGGTGTAGAACCTTGCACTTTGTTTTTTTGAACCTCATGAGGTTGGCATAGGCCCACCAATCAGTTGTGTCAAGGTCTGTTTGGGTGGCATACCTCCCCTCCAGTGTATCAATCAAACCACACAGCTTGGTGTCATTGTCAAACTTGCTGAAGGTGCATAAATCCTTCTGTCCACATCACTGACAACAGATCTGTGATAAGCTTGTGCAGGAGGCACAAAAAGTAGGCTATGTAAATGACTCATAAATTAGGATTTTTATAGATATGGCAGCTGACATCATCAGTCATTGTACAGATAGGTTCCACTCCCACTGGAATCCATAAGGGAGACTCATGCAGTGATTAGTGCTGCTTTCAGCAAGGCTAACTTCAACAGCTGCATAAATGCCTAAGACAAGCCAAACTATCGTTTATAGGTGTCTGATGCCACGTTGGAAATCACAGCAAAATACTGTCTTTACTGTAAACAAGGAAAATACATTTTATTTGTCTTTTATAGTAATAAAAACTTCTTTTGTTTTGCATTTCCAGGAGAGGTTAAATAAAACTATCTATCTCAGAGACTAAAAGCAGAAGGGCAAATGTCTCCAGAGATCAAACACAAACTACCCAACAATGTCAAATTAGGTTAGAAGATAGTACTGCACTATTAAGATATGAAATCAAGCATCCTACTAGATGGCCAAAACCTTCAAAAGCAACTGTGTGTTGTGTGAATATTGAAAAAGTATGCATTTCTTATTACCAACAGCCTTCTGATATTCTTTAGTTTTATCAATGGGCATTTATTAATTATTAAACATAAAAGCAAATTTGTGGAGGTCCGTTAAAATAATAAGGTCTGTGAAAACCGATAAAGGAACTTTTATTTAGTTATACTGTTCTTCTGACACTCAAATATTTACTGTTAGGTTAAACCTTTGGATATCTGAATAGAGTTATCAGAAAAACTGATGTCTATTTTCCACTCCTAACAGACAGACAGGTAAAAACTGTTGTCCTTCAAAGTCATTGCTAATTCTACTTTAATATATTTGCAAGTTATCAATTTTATCTCTTACATTCAGGCATAGTACCATTTTGCATTTTTCTAGGCATCTGAACTCCAATTCTGCTTTGAGACAGTTGCTAATCTTATTTTATAAAACATTGTTTCATATTTATTCATGGCATTCTGTAGAATTTCAATCATTAATAAATTACACCATTCTTCTACTTCTAACTCAGTTACAAGCACATCAAAAGGGGTTCCAGTTTTTGCAGGAGTGAAGGTCTGAAACACCCATCAGGGACTAACTTTAGGTGGGTAAAACTGATCACCTATGAATGAGAATATACAGTGTGGCTGCCTGTAGGAGCAGCAGGAGACTGGACATGATGACCCAGAAAATCACAATCAGTGTAATAGGCTCTGATTGCCTGACTCTCCAAATAAGGTGACAAGCATTTTACTTGTCTATCTAGAAAGCAGAAAGATAGTAAACTTCTAATATCTTATCCAAGCAAAGAAAGAAGCCAATCTATTTTGCGCTGATTTTTTTTTCTTGCTCTTGCATGACTTCATTCACAATGCAGTCTATATTTTTTAGTATGTGACTGCAGCTTATAATAAGGCTAATAAACAGACATTGGTTGCAGAAAGATTCTTAAAATGGAAAAATCCACATAGAGACTAAGCCATAATGAGATAGATAGATAGATAGATAGATAGATAGATAGATAGATAGATAGATAGTTTTTAAAGGGAAGCTAAATGGTAGTTGAGTTATTATCTTCTGAAACACTTTTAAAAGTTACATGGGAAAATAAACCCTCTAGAAATGTTGGTTTTGAAAAGCTATATTTGAACATTGTCTTGCTGTATTCACGCCTGTGGTGCTAAAATTAGACCAAATGAGATAGCAGCAGTTGGTTATATTGGCAATTAGGTGTTATACCTCTTCCATCTAATATGTAGACCATTTTCAACCTATTTCAATATACACATAAATAGAGAGCTTTAAATTTTCAGGAAACAAGCTCCCTAAATGCAAACATAAGTAAGTTTACAGGGTGAAAAATCTTACAGCTTGATGACAGTGTAACCTCATTAGTTTCTCTTCTCTTTATTTCACATACATATAAAAGAGCTGTTCCCATCAGTGCTGTTAAGCTCTTGATCAACCTGACCTTGTATACTACGTCGACAGGCTTTCTCCAAGGCACAGTGTAGATTTCCTACTAAATCCCAAGCAACCTTTCCAGCTGACGGTTCAATGCCTCATTGCATTGGGTTAGTTAATCACAGAGGGGTGGGAGGAGGGGAGAGGATGGAAGAGGATAGTCTGGAAACGGAAAATCTGTGGAAGGATAGGGCAGTTTAAAATGGTGAAATCTGACTATTTGTTTTGATTACATCTGGTCCTACCCCAAATGGGGAGAAGAAATTGTCTTAATTTAACTAAATACAGTGAATTAGCCTTAATTACTCATCAGAGATCATATGGGTGCTTTTTCTGACATTTTAACTTCCACAAAAAGCTAGATAAAAAGCTATCCATAAAATTATTTAAATGTGTAATTCAGATTGCAGTTCTGCATTTGTTAACTCGAGATAGTAAGTCAATACAAATCGACAATAATCGTGGCTGTGTATAGTAACAAGAAATTAGTATTGGACCAAGATGAGAGTTTGGTGTGCTTGTTTCAGTCTGGGAATGCCTTAGCTCCACAGATGTCACTGATGTTGCCATGCCTAGTGAAAGACACAAGTATGATCCTTTTCAAGGGAGAGGGACAGTACCTATTCTTTTTCAATTCATGCTCTTTGGAAAGAAAATAATAGCATTGCATGCATCTGTTTACACAATGTTTTAAGAGACGATGTATAGAAACAAGCACTTCAGGATGAAATATCAGAGTAGCAAATAAAAAACAGACTAGGGACAACATAGGCCCCCTGAGGAAGCTCTTGGGAAAACTGGCTACGCAGGATTTGGAGAAGGCTGAGGTTCTGAATGACTTCTTCGCCTCGGTCTTCACTGGCAAAGGCTCTGACCACACCACCCAAGTCATAGAAGGCAGATGCAGGGACTGTGGGAATGAAGACCTTGGGCCCACTGTAGGAGAGGATCTGCTTCGAAACTGTCTTAAAAATCTGAACGTGCACAAGTCCATGGGACCTGATGAAATCCATCCACGGGTCCTGAAGGAGCTGACGAATGAAGTTGCTAAGCCACTGGCCATCATATTTGAAAAATCATGGCAGTCAAGTGAAGTTCCCAACAACTGGAAAAAGGGAAATATAACCCCCATTTTCAAGAAGGGGAAAATGGAAGACCCGGGGAATTACAGACCAGTCAGTCTCACCTCTGTGCCTGGTAAAATCTTGGAGCACATTCTCCTGGAAAGCATGCTAAGGCACATGAAAAACAGCAAGGTGCTTGGTGACAGCCAGCATGGCTTCACTAAGGGGAAATCCTGCCTGACCAATTTGGTGGTCTTCTGTGATGGGGCTACAGAACTGATGGACAGGGGTAGAGCAGTTGATGCCATCTACCTGGGCCTGTGCAAAGCGTTCGACACTGTCCCACACAACATCCTTGTCTCTAAATTGGAGAGATACCAATTTGATGGATGGACCACTCAGTGGATAAAGAACTGGCTGGATGGCCGCACGCAAAGAGTTGTGATCAATGGCTCAATATCGGCTGGAGACCAGTAATGAGTGGTGTCCCTCAGGGGTCGGTGTTGGGACCGGTCTTGTTTAACATCTTCGTCGCTGACATGGACAGTGGGATTGAGTGCACCCTCAGCAAGTTTGCCAATGACCCCAAGCTGTGTGGTCCGGTTGATAAGCTGGAGGGAAGGGATGCCATTCAGAGGGACCTTGACAAGCTTGTGAGGTGGGCTGATGCCAACCTTATGGAGTTTAACCATGCCAAGTGCAAAGTCTTACACCTGGATCAGAGCAATTGCAGGCACAGCTACAGGTTGGGCAGAGAAGAGATCCAGAGCAGCCCTGCAGAGTAGGACTTGGGGGTGCTGGTCGATGAGAAAATGAACATGAGCCAGCAGTGTGTACTCGCAGCCCACAAAGCCAACCGTATCCTGGGCTGCATCAAAAGGAGTGTGACCAGCAGGTCGAAGGAGGTGATCCTGCCCCTCTACTCTGCTCCTGTGAGACCTCACCTGGAGTATTGTGTGCAGTTCTGGTGTCCTCAACATAAAAAGGACATGGAACTGTTGGAACAAGTCCAGAGGAGGGCCACAAGGATGATCAGGGGACTGGAGCATCTCCCGTATGAAGATAGACTGTGAAAGTTGGGGCTGTTCAGCCTGGAGAAGAGATGGCTGAGTGGAGACCTCATAGCAGCCTTACAGTATCTGAAGGGGGCCTATAAGGGTGCTGGGGAGGGACTCTTCATCAGGGACTGTAGTGACAGGACAAGGGGTAACGGGTTAACACTTAAACAGGGGAAGTTTAGATTGGATAGAAGGAGGAAGTTCTTCACTGTTAGAGTGATGAGGTACTGGAAGAGGTTGCCCAGGGAGGTTGTGAGTGCTCCATCCCTGGCAGTGTTCAAGGCCGGGTTGGACAAAGTCTTGGGTGAGATGGTTTAGTGTGAGGTGTCCCTGCCCACGGTAGGGGGGTTGGAACTAGATGAACTTGAGGTCTTTTCCAACCCTAACTATTCTACGATTCTATGATTCCGTGGCATAACAGTAGAAGGGAGTATTTCCTGCAGCCAAGTTTAGAACGCATTGTATGAGGATGTAGCAGAAAGCAGCCAAATGCCCAGAATCAGCCCAGCAGCTGGTCTCCAAAACTGACCACATTTCCTGAAAGTGGTAAATTGTGGGAAATCTGAATGCAGTGCCCCAGATGATCAATATGTAACCACAGAGTTGGAAGCAAATGCTGAAGTAATCCTAAATGTAGTTATATTCTCCTCTGTCTCTCTCTGCAATTAAATTTCATGAACGGGAAAGTATTTGAAGCACAGTTTACTTTGCATTGCTATTACTGACCAAAAATGAAGTAATTTCTAAGGAAATCACAGTGTAGCATGAGAATCTGTTAAAACAAAAGCAAAAGGAATAGAATTTGAAGCATCCAAAATACTACAGAATTTTATCGTCATGTTCCTCCATCTGACTGAAAAAACACTCCATAGAAATGGGTTCCTGATCCAAAAACCACAGCATTGTTTCTATTCTTTTACATTTTCTTTAATCTCTAACTGCTGAAAACACATGACTGCGATAAGAAAGAGGCTGTGGAGAATTGCTTCTCCACTGGTGGGACTCCATTGTGTTGAAAGTTCAGGGAAACAATAAAAGACAGGCAACCTGCAGGCTCAGATGCTTACTTGACAGAACGATTTGATCTGTGGCTGAATTCATACCAATTTACCACAGCAAACAGCAATTCTGGTCCCTGATGCTCCATTTGTAGGTGGAGAGCTTGGCACAAGTCTGATCTAGGATTTTAAGATGGTACCCCATCATGAATTCTATTTAAAAAGCAATGCAGTATAGCAGTCAACAAGGTGCCTCATTAGTTCTGCAGAGATGCTCAGCAGGGGATGCTCTTTTCTGCTCTAAAATAGCAGGAATTAGAGCATCGCAGAAGAAAAGTGGCTTTCTCTTTAAACAACATGCAAGCACTCCCTTTCTATCACTCACCCTTTGTTGTTTCATATCTCTTTGTTCCCCTTAGGGGCTCCTGTCTTTTCTTTTAAAGAAAGAAAATATTTTTCCTTATTCTTCTTAGTTATCTTTTGAAAATATCATAGAAAGAATGAATACTTTATTTAATCTTTAGCTTTAAAGTGACCAGATATCCCGAAAGAGCTAACACAGCCATGTGCTTATACCAAGCAAATTCAGCATTAAGTTCCTGGAGGAGCTTGACTGATACAGGATCACACCACACTCTTCTACAGTGTTTTGTTCATATGTCTGTATCTACAATGTGCTGATACATTCTAAGCAGAGTTATGTTACCTGGCATAGAAAAAGTTAAGAAAAAGAAACCCAAATAAATGTCTTGCTTTTATAACAAGTAAGAGGTGTTTTAATATTTATTAAATACATTGGGTGGTTGGGGTTTGGGTTGTTTTTTTTTTTTTTTTTTTTGTTTTCTTTTTTAGATTTATAGCAGATTCCATCTCTTAAATTTGTCTTAGTAAATCCATTAAGGGAGAGCCTGACTGACTGGTGATATCTTATACCAAGTCTTTTGTGCACCACTGCTATTTAAAGGGTACCACAAAAGGCCAGGAGAGCACATTCCCCTGCTGTGTTCAGCATTCCTCAAAAATACAAATTGAGACACCATCTGAAGGAGGAGGGTATGGGTGCTTAGCAATGTGCTTTATACGCACACTTACTCTGAGTCTGGAAAAGTTTTTAGATTTTGTACTTTTTGAAAAATATTTGCTCAAACCAGAAAGCAAAGAGTCTTTTTTTTTTTTTTTTTGTCTCTTAAAAAATTCTCATGAATTTTGAATACTCCCAGTAAAATAGAAGAAATGCATCATTGCCATCTACTAATCCTTTCCTTCAGTTTAATATTACAAATAATAATCTTCCATTAATTAATATTTAAATCATGCTGTGTACCTTTGTCTCCAATATAAGACAGTGTTTCTCCACAATGTATTTACTAAGTTATTGATATGCATGCTAGTGTCACTTGCTCACCTCTGGACTTCCTGCTTCTTATAAATATTCTGAAGGAGCTCCAAGAGTTTTTGGTTTTCAAGAACGCAAATGTCAAACAGGGACAGTAAGACTGCTGCTTACTATCAGCATCAGAATTAATATTTATGAATAAAAGAAAGTAATTGATGGTTTAAACCTCCCCCCTCCCCCCTCCTTCTCTCCCCCTGTCTCCAACACAGCATTTGCTGTTAAACTGCTTAACACAAATCTGGGAGGCTAACATTGAATGTCATAACAGAATACAACCAAAATCACTGAGGAAAATATTGTCAATTATCTGAAAAGACAGAGAATAGGATTGAGCAGGAAAGGGGAATCCACAGTAAAGCATAAGACTCCAGCCCATCTATTATCACATGGAGTGTGCCTCTTAATTGTGCAGCTTCACCATAACATGCAATCCTAGCTGTATTCTATCTAATACTTGTGGATTTTTTAGCTCCTAAAGAAAATAGATTTTGTATACATAAAAAACAGCAAAACATATGTACATATACCTGCTAAAATATATACTGATGTGTATTTCTAACTTTCTCCTGTAACTACTTCTCATGGCACACAATGTGCACAACCCTGTGCTACCCATCCAGGTAGTGAGAACTTTGTTTTTTAAATAACGGAAAATTGCCAAAATTGGTGAATTAGCCTATGCTGAGCTCCATTTTGCTGCAGCTGTCATGGTCTCTGTACCTGAACTATCTTATTTAAAGTTACCTCAGATATGTCTACACACTACTTGGAGAGATTGCTGGACTGATTCATATATCATATCATGTGAGTAATACCTTACATTTTGAGTCTAATTTAATCCCATATGACCTCCTGTAAATTGAATTGCCATTATTATGAAGAATAATACAGCCAGGTCAAATGTATACACTTACAACAGCAACAATTGTTGCAATTACAATAGCAACATAGAAAAAAAGAATGTTGGCAACTCTGTCCCTTCTACTCTTGTGAACATCAGAAAACATTTTGAGAAGGTAGCCTGCTAATCTGCTTGAATGCACATACACTTAGGAAACGGACATGACAAACCTCACCATGTATTTACTTTTTTTTGTGGAGCTGCTTTCCCAAGAAATACATTTCAGCACTTGGCTGAACTAAGTCTGAAAAAGGGTTTTTTATGCTAGTGTTTTATATTTTCAAGTGGACCAAAAAGCTTTTACTGATAACTGTGCCCAAACAAATTAACTTTGAAATCAAGGCTTCTAAATATGATTTTCAAAAAGGGCAATAAGGAAAATCTAGGCATCTTGCTAAAAATTATTTTTGCTGCTCTTCAGAGCAGCTTATACTTCACATAACGGGAGGTTAGTAGCAGGATGATTGCCTGTGTCTAGGGGTCTCTAGAAGACTCCTTGTGTAAGGTGGTTTGCATCTCTCCAAGCTCCATAATTAGTAAGACATGGTGGCTACTACATGAAGAGTAGTGCAGGTTGGCCTGCCACAAATCCAAATAAAATTTCTAAGAGGCTAGCCTGTAAAAAAGTGATAGGAGCATATGGGTGACTTAGCAGCTCCATAAATCCAAAGATGAACACTGTCTTTTCTAGTTTATGATTACCTGTTAAATGGATTTGAGTTTTATAAACCCTATTAAAGAAAACCAACCTTCAGGAAGATAAATGCAGTCTGGCAGTAACCAACCATTTTTGGAGCTGATCTCTATGGGGACCTGCCTAAGTGATCATGTTAGAGGGCATTTACAATTTCACATGCAGTTCAATTTCATAGCTATGAAGACCTTGATTCCCAGATCTATCTTTGCTGTTAAAACTTCAAATCAGCTATATCTACAAACAGCAGAAAATTGCGATTACTTGATACCTTCCAGTCCACATACAGAATTGGTATGTGAGGTAGGGGAGAGGCTGCTGAACTACGTAACATCCATCAGTTTCTCTTATTCTATCCTCTTTCTTGTACAAATTTTTGAAACTATGTTAAAGAGAAGTAGAAGGAAAGATAGGGATCCTGTCCTGTTCAAACTGAATTTATTTGTGTGCATTAAACAACCAACATGAATAAGAGCCTCATTTCTTTCTCATACTTAACTCATCGGGGTACTTCTGGGAATATTTTTGGTTCAGACTCACTGGCACAGAGACAAATATCACCAAAATTACTTTTTTCATCCTCCTGGTCCACATTTCTCTTACGGATACAGCTTGATTGCTTGCTCCTACCCTGTGCTGGCTCTAAAGTGACACCTGGGTTTCTCCCTTAAGAGTGGACTCATTAAGAAAATTAAAGGAAGCAAAGGAATTGAGTAAGTCCTAGACACAACGAGATACATGAATTTTAGAGGGTATTTAGTCTTTGGGAATCCCCTGATGTTATCAGAATCTATGTCATTTGAAATACAGCAGTGTGCACACACACATTTACAGAGCTAATGCATAAAAAAGTGAAATCCAGACGCCATCAGAGTCAAAGACAAACTCATTTTAATTGCGCTGGAGCCAAGATTTCAACCTCTGAAGCTTATAATTGGAAACTTTAGATGAATGAATTAAGGCTGAAAAGTTAATGCATTGATGAGATATTTGAAGATCCTTATTAGCTTCATTATTCTGCTGACCATTTATAATCCTATCTACCCTCTGTAACTGCAATAAAATAAGACTGAGATTTGAAAGGCAATTGGATCGCCCTTTGACAGTGTCCTGGGTTCAGCAGTAGCAGTCATTTTTTCTCCTTCTTAGTAGCTGGTGCAGTGCTGTGGTTTTGACTTTCACTTATGTTTTTAGTTGCTGCTCAGTAATTTTTACTCTGACCAAGGACTTTGTGAGTCTCATGCTCTGCCAGTGAGGAGGGGAAGCTGGGAGGAAGCAGAGACAGGTCACCTGACCCAAACTAGCCAAAGAGGTATTCCATACCACAGCACGTCATGCCCAGGATGTAAACTGGGGGCAGTTACCCAGAAGGGCCAGATCACTGCTCGGGTCGGGCTGGGTATTGGTCAGCAGGTGGTGAGTGGCTGTATTCCCTTCCCTTGTTATTTCACTTATCATTATTATTATTGGAGGTAGCAGCAGTGATTTGTGTTATACCTTAGTTACTGGACTGCTCTTATCTCAACCTGTGGGAGTTACATTCTTTTGATTCTCCCCATCTGTCTGGGAAAGGGGGGAGGAAGTGGAGGGAGTGAGAGAGCAGCTGCGTGGTTCTGATTTACAGCTGGGATTAAACCATGACAGCCAGTAACTCTTGTTGCCTTACCAGCAATACCTATGCAGCAATGCAAATTCTATTAACTAATAACTCCCATTATTTTCAATTAAGAGCTGTATACAGCCTTTCTATAATTTAATTAACAACTCTGCTGATTGACAAGATATAAAAGTGCATCTATAGATCTGCAAAGCAAAAAAAAGATCAAAAAAGCAGGAGAAACATAATGGCATGCTTGAGTTAAACAGTTATGCTTTGAACTGGATATGGGAAAGTCCAACTTTAAGAGAAAAATTTCCCTTATATGGAATTAAAGCAAGCCAGTGTTAGACTGATGCTTTGGGATCTAACTTGAGTGTATTTTGCAGACTTAAGTAATTTCCCTACCTCTGTGGAAGAAGTAAGATGCATTTGCCCACTCCCCACTACATGTTTATGTCTTCCTTTCTTTAACTACCCTGAAACAGCTTTCACAGCTGCTTCCAGGGCTTGTTCTAAAAGGAAACACTAGGCTGATGATCACAGACTTGCCTTCTTTGGACAGGGTTTAGGCAGGTGAGCATTTGGGCTTTCCTGATGACATTCTTTACCCTGGAGCAGGAATACAGCTTTTCAAAGATAATCTCAAAGGTGTTTCCATTTTTTCTGCTCCCTGTTAGAAAAAGCAGTTCTGAACTCAGGCAACACTGGAAAGACATATTTGCAGGGGAAAGTATCTACCTTCATATGTTCTGGCCAACACAATTTACAAATAAAAGGGGTTCTTCTTGACTGATTTTCACTTCCCACTTTCTGGCCATTCAACATATCAAAGACACATCAAACTGCTGCTTCATTGATGTTAAATTTCCACATTCAATTCAAAAAAGATTTTCTGTCACTTGCAGAAAGAAAAGTGGCATGAAAAACAATTATGAAGCCAAGAGAAACCAGGCACAGTTTGTGGCTCATGCAATTGTCCTTCAGTAGGGGCTGTTTATTATCATGTTTTACCTGTTTATATAAAGTCTTATGTATCCACTGTAGTCTGGGCTGAAAATACCAAAGAACAGAAGAATGTAAAGAACTGCTATAAAGAATGATTGTGTGCAACTACTGTTCTGAACTCCACTGAAAAGAACTCAAAGCAGGATTTCCTTACCCATGTTTCCAATCACTGAAAGCTGTACAAGTGTCTTATATAGCATCTCGATCTGCTGTTTCTCCTTTTGAGAATTATTGTGTAGGCAAGAATCGTTGCTGAACTGTTCCCACAGTTCTGTTCATGTTTTATCAAAACAGGAAGTAAGCAGGAAGCAGAGGATATTTTTTAATTAAGTGAATAGCACTGCAAACAATTAGGACTTCCCTTGAAGATGGGAAAGGTTTTATGCAACAAGAAGAGAAGGGAATCAAAGTCAAGAATATTTCCTAGTGAATAAGATTGATATGACCATCCTGAGGCAAACTGTCATTGGTTGAATCAGAAGCAGCAGCCGTCAGAGGATAGGAATAGTGTTATAGATTGTTTGACAGAACATGACAACTTGGTTCATAAATAGCTTCTTCTGTGAAAACAGATCCTACAGCAGAGACACAAAAACATATTGTAAAGGGAATCAACTTTTTGTTGTGCTAGCCTCATTCTAATTAACACATTAGTCCTCAGGCGAAAGAAGCCCTCTTCTACAGCCCACACTCCAGATTTCTGGTGTCTCATATCTTTTAAAACAAAAAAAGACAAGGTTCATCTTTCTGGAAGAAACTGATCTATTAAATCAGGACAGTCAAAACTACTTCACAAGGACACACAGACTCTGCCCTAGCAGCATCGACTAAGCAGGAACTTCCGTAGAGGCTATTTTTCACCTTCACTTACTGTTTTTTTAAAAGATTGTTATAGCATGCAAGGATATTTCTGAGAAGTGCAAGACACTGCTGGGAACTAGTTCTATAAAAAGGAAATGAAGTATGAATAAAAAATTGCAGTGTATTAGAATGAATATGCACATGCAACATGAATATATCAATTTTTAATGATACTTTTATAACTGTCACGGAAGTAAAATGTTATGGACTTCTAATTCTGAGAGACTGATAATAGAAAATGATGTCTTCTTTAAACAAGGTCACCCTTACAGAGTGGGCATCTGCCCCGGCCAGTTGGATATTGCTAGTCCAGTGTACACTGAACTGACAGTACAGGAAAATGCTGCATGTTCTTAAGAGCTATGCCCAGAAGGTCAGTAATTATCTAAGGAGAACTGATTAATTTTGTGCATACCATTTCACACATACAATTGTGCATACCATGCTCATAACTGAGGCATTGTACCTTCAGCTTTCAATAAAGCTGTGGCCTCTCAAATGGCACAGGTACTAGTCATGAACCTTTCCATTTAAACCTTTTTTTTTCTTGGTTTTATTGTAGGTTAAATGCAAGAAAATATTACTTAACACTTCTGCAGTGTTAAATAACAGACCCAAATGCTAACAGGGGTAAGAAAGAAAATAAAATATTTTGACATTTTATGCAACAGAGGTAACAGTCAAAAGAATTATTCCAGTACTTTGTTTCTTCAATAATTTCCAATACCTACGAATTTGTCCTTGATGATGACGAGTTTAGTGTTGAGTTTTAAGATTGCTGTGTATCTAATACTATAAAAGCCTACTCTGCTTTTTATTTGCCTTCTGAATTCATATGTACATCTTTACTCCTCTGTATTACAAACAAACCTAATTTAATACAGTTTAGATTGTTGCTCTTACCGAAATACAGTGAAGGCTACCTAGAGGACCCTCTCACCACTGGGCCCCAGACTTTCTACGGCAGCTCTGCTGTCAGCCCACATGGGTACGACGGAGAGGTGATGAGAGGTTAACCTTGTAGCTGCAGAAAGAGCCCCTGCGTGTGTGAGGAGCACAAGGAGAGGGCTGAGAGGTGGGGAAAGGGGAGCTGCTGACACCTCCTGGGCACTGTCTATCTGAGGAACAGGAAGGAGATTCATGGGGCAAAAGAGACTTCTGAGCTGCAGCTGTGTGATGTGGGAGCCGTTCCTAGGCTGTGGGATGTTGGTCCTTGCCCCAGTGAAGCTGTGGTGCTGCCTGTCTCCACCTCCCCACAGCCCTGCCCAGCCATGGGCCACCAACCTGGGCCCACCAGCAGGCCCGTGGCCAGGCCTGGCTTTGGCCTTGGCCTGTCCCCTCAGAGGCACCAGGTGCCCCAGACTGCCCCTGGCCTGCCCTGCTCTTGTCTGGGGCGGGGAGTGAAGAGACCAGGTACCTTCTGTCCCTCTTTGGGAAAACATGGTCCTGCTGCCCTCCAGCCCTGCAAGGAGCTCACCCTTCTCCTGAGAGGCTTCACTGCAGCTGTGGCTCCCCAGAGACATCGAGGAGAGGAGGCACCCTATGTGAGGAAATGATGGAAGCAGCCCAATGTAGGAAAGCCATGCCATTAGGTAAATGTATTTAACAATACTTTTGTTACTAACCATGAAAGTGACAGCACATTTTTTTGGGGGCAGCATGAAGAGGCTAGAGCTTGGTGGGTGTGGAGACGCATGTGAGTGTCCTACCCGGGTGGGCTCATCCACCATGCCAGTCAGCTACAGCCAATACAGGTCATGGTGTGGTGGGACATGTCGGGCCAGGACTCCCTCTCTCTGTTTCTTGGAGTAAGAAACAGCACTGTAGAAATGTGACAGCCAAGCTGACAGGACAAGTGCTCTGTAGAGCGAGGGAGAGGGCATGAAGGGGATAATTTAATTCGCCAATGCCACACTACAGTTTTTGTCTGCTGCCCCAGCAGGTCAGCAAAAGGGTGGCTCAGCAAGGCTGAAGCAGAGCAACATAAGCGAGGAGGCCAGTTAGCTGCTGAGCTGCCCCTGGGTTGCAGGCTCTCTCTGGCTACCCTACTGCTGGGAGCCCTAAAGCACTGTGAATGCATCTGCTCCCACCGATTTGCCCAGCAAACCTTCCTTTCAGCTGCAAACTGAACTACCTCACCCAAAGTGAAACCTTTAAGATTTGGAAATGTTTACTTAGTGGCTACAACAATAATATTTTACAGAAATATGTGTGTTCTAGTGCGGTGCACAAGCAAATATGTCAAAATATAGCTGTTCAAGTGCCATCTGTGGGCTTAGCTTTTTAATCAATATTTATACTGAAAATTAATCGACAAGCTTATGTGAAAAATAGCTAATTAATCTCTCTAATTTTACAGTCATTCAACAGTTTCAGTTTATGACCCCTCTTTCTTTATATTTTTTCTCTTTACGATTGCAAGCCCAGTGCTAGTAAACATGTCTGCTTTCACATAGCCTTTAAAGCTGTTGTGGTAAGTTTATTTTAAACAGAATCTATGGTAGTGTTGCTTGACATGGCAGAACTGTTTGAGTGCTCAGTGTGTTGCACATTAAAGGGTCTACTGCACACTCGGCTGCATAGTATAAGCACACTTTGAGAATTTTCTTTTAAACCAAGATCAGTTGGAATTTTGTGGGCAAGGACTGCACGACTGTTTCATGAGTCTAATTGCTTGTTTTCTCTATCACTTGGGTTTCTGCATGCAACCCACCTCACAGGAGAGCTATTAGGATAATTTCTGAGGCCTTTCAAAACAGTCTCATGAAAATAACCGAAAATTTGAACATTGTTATGAAATGCTTTCAGCCTACCATACAAAACCAAGATCAGAATACAGTGTTTCAGTTTCTGCTCCAGTCTTGAGATGATCATCTGTTTTTTATAGCAGGAGGAAGGGATGTCAGTAGTGGCTATCCTAGTTGGGGAAAGAAAGATTTTTGTTTGTTTAAAAGGTGTTGAATAAAAGAGCAACTTGCAGTGATTTCTGCAAGAGAAAATACTGATTTTCAATTTTAGTAATATTTGAATTAATTAAAAAGACTAATTAAAATCTGAATTTTGGTTTGTTTTTCTTTCTCGGAGAAAAACCTGGAAGCTTGGGACTAGCAATTATAAAGATGAATAACTGCATAATAAATACTAATCTGAGCCTGGGTAATTAGACCCATCAGCATTTTGATTTTTAAATGAGAATCTGGTTCTGAATGAGTACACAAGAAAGGCAAGAAATGTATAACAGATGTAAAGAAGTGGCTTACAGTCATCCTTGTACAAAACTAGTGCGTGTGTGGTGTGCCTCAGTACAGAACTTAAAATTTATTTTGCCATAGGGAACATGATAATATTTATTTGTACTCAGCTGCAATCTAAAAGCCCCTGTCATAACAGATAGGGCTTGGATGTGACAGTCTTGAAAGTAAGCTAATAATCAAGGTGCCTAGGACCTAGCCACAACAGCAAGTGGCTTAGAAATTGGGCCTAGTAAGTCTTGTCACTCAGATCATGCCGTATACTTCACAATAAAATGCAGGGGAACTAACTGTTCAAAGTGAAGCTAAATGTGTAGTCACTTGCTATTTCATACAGTCAATAATGTTATATTTGTACTACAAATTAAACCACATTCAGATGCAGACTAAGATTCTTGTCAGACCTTTGGGGTTTTTTTATGAAAACTTATACTCCTAGACTAGAAACTGGATCACACTGTAATACTAAAAGAACAGCATCCCCATCTGAATTTCTTAAATTCCTAATCCTAGAATTCCAGGAATAAGTATAGGAATTCATGTAAGTGTAAAATGATTACTCTCTATTATACTATTTGTAATATAGATATGTAAGGGAGTATTATTGGACAGATCTGTTGAAGAGTATTAGAAATAAACTTCCTTCAGCTGGTTGTTCACATAAGAGCACCTCAGTTGATTAAATGAACCTTGCAAATTACTGCCTGGAGGCTAAGAAAAATCCACAAACCTACGTTAAAATTATGCATGAGAGAGTTTATGCACAACATGGATAGCTCTATTTTCACATCCTTTATTGAAATGAATTACTTTCTCAAGAAAAAGAAAAGAAAATTTAATGAGGTATTTATTTTACTGATATGTGATATGCATTTAAGCAAAAATTTTGAAGACAGAAAAAATAATGAAACTCAATGCAAAAAAAAAAAAAAAAAAACAAAACCCAATGTAAACTATATTCTGTTCTGAAGCAACTTCAAGGAATATAGTAAATTCAGGGTTTTAAAACTGCATGAGACTACTTGATAATCCTATGATGTTTTCCCCTTGTTTAATGTAGTATTGTTTTGCAGCAATTATACAGCGGATTTAAGTATAATAGGACTAATTGTTTAGCTTAATTTTCAATCCAGTCTTTTGTCTTTCACCTTATTTTAGTCTTTTTCCAGTCAGAGTTAAGATCCCTCTTCTGTGAATATAAGCAGCCCCAAATTGTTCAGTATTCCCATCTTTCCTTGGGCCTTTCATCCCATTTGCAAGCAAACCAGGCATCACTGATAAATTGAGCATAGTGATTGCTGTAGTATTGATTCATTATTTTCATGTACTTTTGCCACTGTATCCATGTTCTGAGACTTGATTTAGGCTAGAATTATGTTTTGCAGGAGAGTTCTATGTGTTTGCATGTTCCCTTGAAGAGCAAAGGTCCTCTTTCCTACAAACTGCTGTAAAATAAATACCATTACACATGTTAAATCCTTGTCCATTTAAGTGGAAATATATAAATATGATTAAATTTCTGTCTTGGCTGAGAACTAACTTTTTACAATTCAAGACCACTGAGGTATTGCTCAACTTCTTCTCTAATAAGACCTTTGTGCAGACACCTCAGTATTGGACAGGCTTACATTGTGTGTGTTTGGCTTGCATTTTGCAAGCTTTGTTTTAGTAAAGGGCTTGTTGACTGATGGGAATCTTGAGTTCTTAGCCACTTAAATTACCTCCATTCATTGTTTCTAAACTCACAAAAAAATAGCTTATGTTATGTCATGTCCTATAAAAATTTACGATTAGTTTGAGTCGTCACCTGATTTTTATCACTCTTATTTCCATTCCTTATTTGGAAGGAGAACAATACACATTTTAGGTTCAATCAGGTTTTTCATCTTTTGTTATGTGCAGTAGGTAACAGATTCCAAAAAGAAAAGTTCCTCTGGTTTTGACCTCCTTTTACCATGTTTAGTGCCCCTTGCCTTCCTCGTGTCTGTATGCCCCACATACAACCTTCTTCTGACCATGTTCTCTTTGAGCTGATTAAAATGGCTAACCAGACATAAGATTAAATCAGAAAAAGAAAATGGCTGTCCTTTTTCTGCAGTAGCAAGCTGAATCAGCTAACAAAGGGTTTGAGTGCGCTGGTGCAAGGAGGGAGCTGAAGATAGCAGCTATATTTTCTCCTTATACTACAAAAAATATGGTAGTTGGGTTCAGTTCCTTTGTAGGGTCACAACTTGGATAGCTTCTCAGTTCTTTGACTTGGCTCACTAAGTACCAGGATAACAAAGAACTTAAATGGGGAGGTTGCTGTGATTGCAATAGCCAGCAATGGGGTCAGGTTTGCACAGACACCTGCGAATTTATTCTGTTCAGCTCCCTTTCTTGCTGTCATGCTCTGCTCTTTGCTGAGTTAATTCTCTGCTACCCTAGTGAGTTGAAGCCCCTCACAGAGGGATTCACTGAATGCTGGTGCTGGCACTGGAAGCAAGCAAAGGGAAGGAGGTGGCTGTGAAGCACTGGCTTCTAAGTGATACTGTGTTACAAATTCAGCCTTCGCTGTACAGTTGAACTATATAGTTTCAATAGCATCAGGCTGCAACCCTTAGTCTAATGAATTGTTGGGATGATAATGACAAACTGATACAATACATCTTGATAGTCCAGGTGAAGGGAAAAATGGAAGCGTGGGTGGGATGGGAAGGACCTCTCACTTGCTTTATTCTTTCTCTGTGTAGCAGTATCTATTGCCATTATGATTCACACTTTGGATCTGATAATATTCTTAGCAATGGCTGCTAGCAGAGATAGTAATGTAATAACTCGCTCTGCTCTCTATCATCCTAGTTGATTGTAACAATAAGTATGCTTCAATTTTGGTTATTTAATTTAACTCATAAGTTGGCAACCATCAAGGCAGAGCTAATATCTGTTTTTTTTTTTTGTTGTTGTTCATTTAAAGCACAGATTCTGAGTTGAATTTGATGGATAATCCAACCCAAAGTTTAAGAACAGAAAATTAAATCTTGAGGATAGTCAAAATATTTATTAAATCAATGGATCTATTTAAACCAGGAAATGTAAAAAGATAATTGGAATGCATTCATTTGCATTCATTTCAGAATTTTTTCCTCCAGCTTTAGAACTATTTTTCATTGATACAGATATTTTGGTAACTCATATAGATATCTTACCCTGTTCATTTATTTCGTATCTTTTATTCTGGCATTTCTTATGGCCTTTCATTCATAATCAGTTAATTATCCAGCACTCTCATGGTACATTAGTTTTAAGGTGTATGAGCTGGGTTGATCCAATAGGTTTGTTCATTTTTGACCACAATGCTGAATTACTGTCAAAATAAGTTAACTTATTTGCATCTACTTCATGCTACATTGACTAGTAGTATAAAATAGTGTGGTAGTGACCTTACTGTTATGATAAGTGGTAAATGAGCAAGATTATGGGGTTTTATTTTTAAGATAATATAGTTTTGTGGAGTAACCAGATGATGTGGAATGAGACTGAGCTGTCAAATAGATGATTCTTTTCTATCTTCAGATCAAAAAAATGGTAAGAGAAAATTAAGGTATGACATATCAGTAGGTGATTATTAGTGGTGGGGGATTATCTGTAGCTAAACACACATTTGAAAAAAAGTCTCTCTGACTTTTTTTTAAGCCTTCTCCTGTTGTTTCCAGGAGAAGAATAGGATTTGTCAGCATTTCTCTGGAAATCAATCATTACAGTCTGGGATCGAAGCCAAATTAAATAGATAAAAATTTCTTTGGCTGCCCAAGGAAATAATTTCCCTGAATGTGGTATGTAGTGCTGGTGATAAAACCTGTTTCATTGCTAAGCTTTTTTTAAATGCTGCTGTCACACTCGGATATGGGAGAACCTTCTGAACTGTAATCATGAGCCAATAGACTTGTACTGCAGTGGGGTTCTGTCTTTCTGTCCATACAGTCACACTATCTGAAGCATAATCTAGTTTTGGTGTTTGCTTCATATGGTTTTGTTTGGTTTGGGTTTATTTTTTTTCGTCCTCAATCTTTTTGAATGATGAATTATTTTTATTTATTTTTCTTTTATTATGCTTCTTTTATACTCAGTGACTTTTCTTTCTGGCCTTTTGTTATGTTTACACAGATTTACGCAAAGGCTCATAGGAATCTAGGAAACCCTTCATGTAAAGCATATAAGATGTGCTATGAGGTAGGGGAAGTGTTTTGTTAAAACGTGTTTTTAAAAATGTCACTATAGACTACTGTCAGCAGCTTCTGTTTCACTCAAGTCAAGTGCCTTTCATTGGGAGTCTGGTCTGTTATATGACAATAAACTCTGTGAATTTGAGAAAGCAATGCTTGTAAATCATAATTATAATGAAATGGAATGCTTCCCACTATCTTTCTAAAAAAAAAAGTGCAGCTACAGCTCTAACAGCTGGAGTTAATCTATCTATCTCTCAGGGTATTTGGTAGAGAATGTGATGGCCCTGAGAATCACCAACACTATGCACCTAGTATACACTAGATTGTCCTTGCAAGAATAATAGGGACCTTATCACAGCATTACAGGGAGAGAATCCAATCCAGATGATGAGCCCTACCTCAGTTTAAAAGTAGAACTGCTCAGATAACCCACTTAATATCAATTGGAATCAGAAACAGGAAATTAATAGCATATTTAGTGTAGGGTATCAGGTCTCACCTAATCATATTTTTAATTCTAAGAAATTCAAATATGAAATCCCATCTGTGTCCAAAGACTGACAAAGCCGGTTTGGTCCGGTGAGACATTCTCAGTATATGAAGGTATTAACATCTGTTACCTTGTGAAAATTAGGGTAAGACAGAGCTGATCACTCTGTGAAAGTGAGATGTCCAGATTCCCAATAGGACCTAGCATTTGTATCACAACTTAACACTGAAGTCACTATTCTCAACTTAGTATGGAGTAGAAATTATAGTTACAGAAATCCCCTGAATGTCTAGCTGGCTTCATAGCAAAACATTTTACAAATTATTACCGGAGTTCTCCATGTGGGAATTTCTGACAGTCTAAGATATTCCCTTCAGGCAGCCCTTGTAGTGTATAGGACAGATTGTAGGTACTATTTCCATGCCTCAATGTATTGATTACCAACCCTGGGAGGATCAGGGGACAGCTGTATATAAGAATTTGTCAGAACAGCAGTTCAGGGAGACTTGCCAAACTCAGATGAAGACACCAGGCACCCTTGTTGCCATCCAGACAACAATCAATCATTCAGTTCAGGACATTCTCCATGTGAGTGTTACTGTTTGCAAAAGATCCCACTAAATTAGGAGGTTTAATAAATATTATATATATTTACAAAAATAGGGAAAAGATGTATCATGATATGAAGTTATACTAAGATCTGAGGGCTTTGTCTCAGACCTTTTCAGTTTGATTTATGTATTATTGCAGATATGATCCTGCATGTGGCTCTTCTTGAAGCCAAATAATGCAATTGAAGACGTATTTTGGTGTAATACGTCACTGATACATATCACAGAATCACAGAATCACAGAATCCCAAGGGTTGGAAGGGACCTAAAAAGATCATCTAGTCCAACCCCCCTGCAAGAGCAGGGTAACCTACAGTACATCACACAGGAACTTGTCCAGGCGGGCCTTGAATATCTCCAGTGTAGGAGACTCCACAACCCCCCTGGGCAACCTGTTCCAGTGCTCTGTCACTCTTACAGTAAAGAAGTTCTTCCTGATGTTAACGTGGAACTTCCTATGCTCTAGTTTACACCCATTGCCCCTTGTCCTATCACTGGATATCACTGAAAAAAGCCTAGCTCCATCATCCTGACACCTACCCTTTACATATTTGTAAACATTTATGAGGTCACCCCTCAGTCTCCTCTTTTGCAAGCTAAAGAGACCCAGCTCCCTCAGCCTCTCCTCATAAGGGAGATGTTCCACTCCCTTAATCATCTTTGTGGCTCTGCGCTGGACTCCTTCAAGCAATTCCCTGTCCTTCTTGAACAGAGGGGCCCAGAACTGGACGCAATATTCCAGATGCGGCCTCACCAAGGCTGAGTAGAGGGGGAGGAGAACCTCTCTTGACCTACTAACCACTCCCTTTCTAATGCACCCTAAGATGCCATTTGCCTTCTTGGCCACAAGAGCACATTGCTGGCTCATGGTCATCCTCCTATCCACCAGGACCCCTAGGTCCCTTTCCCCTTCACTACTTTCCAGCAGGTCAACCCCCAACCTGTACTGGTACATGGGGTTGTTCTTCCCCAGATGCAAGACTCTACACTTGCCCTTGTTAAATTTCATCAAGTTTCTCCCCGCCCAACTCTCCAGCCTGTCCAGGTCTCGCTGAATGGCAGCACAGTCCTCTGGTGTGTCAGCCACTCCTCCCAGTTTTGTGTCATCAGCAAACTTGCTGAGGGTGCACTCAGTTCCCTCATCCAGGTCATTGATGAAAATATTAAACAGCACCGGTCCCAGCACCGACCCCTGAGGAACTCCAGTAGTCACAGACCTCCAGCTAGATTCTGCGCCATTGACCACAACTCTCTGCCTTCTTCCTTTCAACCAGTTCTCGATCCACCTCACTACTTGATCGTCAAGCCCACACTTCTTTAGCTTATCTATGAGGATGCTGTGGGAGACAGTATCAAATGCCTTACTGAAATCAAGAAAAACTACATCTACCGCTCTACCATCATCCCTCCACCTAGTCACTTCCTCATAGAAGGCTATAAGGTCGGTCATACATGACTTCCCCCTCATAAAACCATGTTGGCTGTTCTTAATGACCCCCTCATCCTTAATATGCCTAGTGATGGAGTCAAGAATAAGTTGTTCCATCATCTTTCCAGGGATGGAGGTAAGGCTGACCGGTCTGCATCAGTGGAAGAACTTTCATGAGTGAATTTTGTTAATCAGTTACTCAGTGCATGCTAAATAATACTGCTGATGTGCTATAACAAGATTTAATGTTATACTTATTCATCAATCTGATTTCTGTTAATGAACCAGGTTTATAGCCAAGTATTTAATACAGCTTTTTTCTTTACATTATTTCTGAATAACTGAAAGTTTTAGAACTAATTCCAGATCTCATAACTTCCATAAAATATTTGCCAAATTCTACTAGAAGGAAATGTAGTTAATTTTTTTGTTTGTGCTCAGGTACTATATAGTCCTCAGTGCAGAAAAGACATGGATCTCTTGTAGAAGGTCCAGAGAAGGGCCACAAAGATAATCAGAGGGATAGAACACCTCTCCTATGAAGACAGGCTGAGAGAGTTGGGATTGTTTAGCCTGGAGAAGAGAAGGTTCTGTGAAGACCTTATTGTGGTGTCTCAATACTTATAAAGGGCTTATAAGAGAGATAAGGACAATCTTCTTAGTAGGGCCTGTTGCAATAGGACAAAGGGGAACGATTTTTAATTAAAAGAGGGTAAATTCAGACTAGATTTAAGGAAGAAATTCTTTACAGTGAGGGTGGTGTAACACTCGAACTGTTTGCCCTGAGAGCTGGTAGATGCCCCATCCGTGGAAACAGCCAAAGTCAGGCTGGACAGGGCTCTAAGCAACCAGATCTACTGGAAGATGTCTGTGCTCATTGCAGAGGGGTTGGACTAGATGACCTTTAAAGGACCCTTCCAAACCAAAGTGTTCTATGATTCTATGCTGAACTCTGTACCTGTGGATAGCATTTGTCACTCATGTGTGTCTGCATGTGGTTCATCTATTCTTAAATTTTTGAATTAGTTGAGGTTCAAGACTTGGCCATACTACAAAATTCTGTATTAAGAAGTAATTAGGTGTAGTAATTAGCTAATGTTCCTTCTAACAAATAATCTTTTCAGTGGTTTGCCACCAGCTTGTATGGTGTAGTGAAGAAAAGGTGCTTATGATTGCACCTCTGACTTTTGTAGAATCAGTCACAGAACGGCTGAGGCTGGAAAGCACCACCTGGTCCAAGCCCCCTCGTCAAGCAGAGCCACTTAGAGCTCTATGTCTACCACCATGTCCAGATGGCTTTTGAACATCTCCAAAGAGGGAGACTCCACAGGCTCTCTGAGAAATTCATGAAAGTGCTCAGTCACCCACACATTAAAAAAGTATTTCCTGATAGTTTGTGCCCTGTCACTGGGCACAAATGTAAAGAGCTTGGCTATGTCTTCTTCACTTCCTCCCTTCGGGTATTTATATGCATAGATGATATTCCCCTGGAGCCTGCTTTTCTCCAGGCTAAACAGCTCCAGCTCTCCCAGTCTTACTTCACAGGAAAGGTATTCCAGTCCCTTTATCATGAGTGGTATTTTGCAGGACTTTCTCCAGTAGTTTCATATTCCTCTTGTACTGGGTAGCCCAAGAAAAGGACATAATACTTCAGGTGTGACCTGGGTTCTGCCTAGAGAACTGCCAGATCTTCTGGGGACAAGCTTCCTCAGGAAACTCATGGGAAGGAATCTCCTACAGGGCAGGCAAGAGAGGTGGCAGTTTCTGGGTTGTGCCTAGGAAACTCTTCTTCCAGGGTAAAACAATGTTTTAACTACTTAACTAATTCTGGAAAGAGGAAAGGATGTATCGGTATGTTTCTCTGTATGCAGACTCTTAAGCTCTAAGCTGTTTGTGTTATAGATACTGCTCTTAAGGGTACTCTTAACTCTGCTGATATTCTGATGTTGCCTGTCTTTTTGTTTCTCAAGATTTGCATCATTTCTCTAGTCTCTTGCCTGTTTCTAGGTGGCATCTGTTACATCTTTATGTCAATGAATTCAGAACTCCTTAAAGAAATGAAAGAATTATACTAGATTATATTGAATGGTTGAAGCTGCACAGGTCGGGTGGAATATAAGATCCCATTTAGAGCATGAGATAATGTGGTCTTATTTCACTTACTTTCTCTAAGGAAAAGGCCCTTCAGATTTCAAACATGTACTGAGTACCCTTAACTTACTGTACTATGATATTCAAAACCAATACACTAAGAAAATTACAGACTTAGTTTTGTCATGCAGAAGGCTGTGCATCGGAAATAGAGAACAAGTTTCTTTGAGATTGTCCTTGCACTCATGTGTGACATGAAGCTGTTTAGTGTTCAGTAGTGTTTTCTGTCAAGTATTATAGTCTGAAGAAGCCAAAAAATCCTAGATTTTTTATTTATTTCTTTTTATGGATGCCTTGAGTCTTTCCGGTATTGCAGAAGAGCTGATGATGCCACCATGCCTAGGAAAAAAGCAATGATTTCTTGGGAAATTGCAGCTTCACAATTCTATGAAGATGTCTCTTAGTTTCTTTTCCATGAATTATTAGTATATTTCCTACATATCAGTAGGTGAGCACAGTCTAGTTTTGTGAAGGTTGTTAAGTATAGAAGTGGATAATTCAGAAAGACACTGCTTTTCCTCTGACAGTTAAGTCTTCTCTACAGTGCAGTTATCAAAGCTGATATGAATAGTTTTATACTCTGGGCATACAGCTTTAACTTTAAACATTAAATAATTTGGCTGTTTTCATTATTTTTATCTAAAAGGTCTTATGTACAATTTATTTCTATGCAAGTCGGATCACTTTGTATGTAAGCTTTTGCATTTAGATACAATATGCTTTTAAGTAAGGATCAGAATATATTTGCTGAACATTAGGGAACAACAAACTTCTCATATTACCTCATTATTTCGTATAAATAATTTCTACAAAAGTTTGTTGGGTAGTGATGTTGTTCTCTGAGCAAGGTCTTCCCTGCATCTCCTGGTCACTGTTAAGAACCTTTCACAAATAACTTTCTCTCAAGGCTTGATAATTTTTGAAGGCCTTTTTGTGTGGTCTGTAAAATAAATGGCTTTTTTCCCCCCATATTTGTTTTACACCTACAGAAACTGCACAGATATGTGTCAATCTGCCTAAAACTAGCTATCCAACATAAAGCTGTGTTTACACTTTTGCTGTTTTGTTTTTTTTTTTTTTTCTGTTACTTGCAATGGCCTTGACTTTTCCTCCAGATGATGGAGGGTGCTTGTTTGTCTTAGACATTATGTATAAAGAGACCTAGGAGAACACAGAGCACAAATACACAATTCTCTCATTTCTGATAAGAACTGTAGAGAGCCTTCTCCTGAATTTTTTCTCTTGCAACTTAGAACACTCAGTTGCAAATTCTGAGCTAGAAAAAATTTAGCTAGTTGCAAATATTCAATGCCTTGGACAGTTCAGGTACTTTTGTTTGAATTGTCCCTTGCATTGAGCATTCTTGCCTGAAAGTTTGGCTGTAAGCCTTAATGTCAATGAATAAAGACAAAGAAATCTGTCAGGTTTAATTATCTGTGCAATATAACACCATTGAGGGAAATATTCTCCTCTGGCTCCTAACCCTCCTTATCTTAAAACATGTTAAAGCAGAAAGACTGAGTTTCTTTCATAAATTTCCTAAAGCTAATTATCATGGGAAGCTTGTCACCCATGATTAAATAGCAATGTAGGCCTGCTTTAGGAATAATTACTTTGAAAATGCACATTGGTAACAAGGTTGTCTTATGCCTCACATTTCTCAAACTGATGGTAGGCACAGGGCCTACTTTCAGATGCTTCAGTGTTTTTGTGCCTGCTGCTTCTGACAAAATTATACACCAGCTTTTATTTTATGTTTTTTAACAGAGCAGTAATAGGAATCATGTCGGTAGTAAGGAGTTAATTGTTGCTGTCAGTAGTTATGAGTATAATGCTTATTTTTGAAATAATTTTGGTTTTCTTTTTAGATTCTAAACCACTTATTTTACCTCCACAAGTGCAGATATTCTACTTAAAATCAGTAATGGAAAGAGTTCTGTTTTGAAACAGAACTTTTCAGGAAACTATTGCAAAGGAAGAATATAAATGGAATATGTAAACTTTTTGAAGTAGGGTTATCAGCATTGAATAATTGCTAAGTAAGGTACTCTGAGACAACACAAATATAAAAGTGACTAAGTTAAAGCCAGTGCCTATTTCTTTTTGTTAGTAGGACACACAGCTTGGATGAAGTTATGATTTCATATTAAAAGGATATGACTAGACTGTTGAAATGCTTCTAAATATTCTAAATCTTTTCTCCTGTAATGAACTGAATCCTAGTCAGCGCTGAATACTCAGCTCTTGAACACAAATTTGATGAAGATTCAGGAATCACTTGATGAGGGTTCAGAAGAATGAGCTGTTCACCAACCTTGTAAACATTTGTCAAGCTTCATTCCACCAACATCTATTTTACCACATGCATGAGGAATCAAGAAAGCCAAAAGTCAAAGCGGCACCTAGAGAAGGTTTACACTTTCATGTTTTTTACAGATTAGGATAGAAGATCATTTCCGTTTAAAAGCCAGGCTGATATTTATTTTGATTGTGAATTGCCTTTAAAGCTCACCTCACCCAGCAGACCCTTTTGAAATACTGATCTTTTAAAGAACCAAGAAAGGACACTACCCATGCATCTGTTCCTCTAAAAATGTTGTCCACTTGTTCAGACCTCAGACTCAGCAATCCTGGGCTGTAGCTTCTATTTTGCTTTAACAGGATGGTGTCCATGATGTTCAGGAATGTTGGGAAGATAAATACAGAGACTTTGCAACAGTTATCTAGTAAGTCTTGAATTAGAGAACTGTAATAGATAGGGAGAAATTAAATATCTACCAGAACAGGTTTTAGGGAGTATACATAAGATCAGGCACTGCTTTTCTTAATCACCTGTTAAATACTCTAGTTTTTTGATAACCAGAATTCCAAACTGATATCTATTTTTAGATATTTATTTGCATCATGAAGCCAAATAATAATGGTCTTAGACAAATAATGCATGTAAACCCCAGTCTCCAGGGTTTACATCCATCTTGATTCATTTGGATTGGCAACTTCTCTGTTTTTAGGAGTAGAATCTTTGAGCTCCTGGCATGCATTTCCAAAGAAAAATCTCATAGCACAGACATTTCAAATGGGAACTGCAACAGGCTTGACAAAGACCTTAGACAACTGATTGCGCAGTGCACAAGTAATGACTTTGCTGGTTTATTTCCATTTCTGTCTCCCATAGCTTAATGATTGTGGTCCCTATGCCCCTGTTGCTGTAGCTTGTGTGAACTCCTTTTTTCTCTTGGGTGCTTCTCAGAGCAGGGAAGATAGATGCAGTAGTTAATGGCAGATATAATGTTCTGGTCCTTACAGAATCAGATGTAACTTTGACATTTTTTCTGACTCATTTGATGCCTTTGTGTCAGCTGCCTTCATAAGCCCAAGGGGCAAGACTTGCTTCATTACTGTAAAGGGAATTTCAGGTATGTAATTAGCAGGTGCTATGTTGGCCTGGTAACCACTGAAGAACTAATCTGAGAATCAGCAGAAAATTGAATTACTCAGACATATAATGGTTACAAGGATCTCTTTTCTCACCTGTCAATTGCAATCTGTTTCACTTGCAAAAACAAAGTTTGCTGGCAGAAGAATGCAACCCTTCCTGTTAGCTCCAGTTAGATGACATTGCAGGAATTTATTGCAAAGGGTGTCGAAAAAGAAGAGTCGATCCCTTGTTGGTTTTTAATATCACCCCAGTACATGTATTAGTACCAAGGTACTAATTCCAGTTCTCATGAACACATTTAATCTTTGATATTTTAGCTGCCTGTTAACACTTACACGCTCTGGTTATTTGCTGCATAACAATTTTGGTGACAGGGACAGGTAGTGCTCAGCCTGTCAAGACATTTTAGATCAACACTTCTCTACTTATTTAAATATCCTTCATCAGTGACAGTGCTAGGATTGTCAAATTTTTCTGCAACAAAGGCAAAATGTGAGAAAGATGGTATTGTGTCCCACCTTGTGCTCTGTGTGTTGCATAAACAAAATAAGCTGTGGGCAAGGTATGCAGGTAGGATGCTGGACTTGTTGATCTTTCTCTTTAGGCTAGGGTTGCATTATATTAATGCTCAAGCAGAGGGATCTGAAAATAGACTAGTCACACAGTTGCTGCTGCCTGTCACAAATAATTGTCAGCTAATAGGATACTGATGTTGGGCTATTCACTGTTGTGCATACAGTAGCAATGACTGCAGGTGACACAGAGTACAAGCCAAAAGGTATTCATTTGCAGTGAAAGAAAGCTTGACAAGTCTGCTCCATCACTTGTGCTGGCAACAGACAACACTAAGTTGGGTGGGAGTGTTGATATGCTGCGGGGAAGGAAGACTAGAGAGGGATCTGCACAGGCTGGATTGATGGACTGTGGCCAGTGGTCTGAGGTTCAACAAGTCAAAGTGCTGGGTCCTGCATTTGGGTCACAAGTCCATGCAATGCTACAGGCTTGGGGAAGAGTGGCTAGAAAACTGCTGGGTTTTAGGACAAGAGGAAACGGCCTCAAATTATGCCAGGGAGGTTTAGATTGGATATTAGGAAAAATTTCTTTGCTGTAAGGGTTAGCAAGCACTGGAACAGGCTGCCCAGGGAAGTGGTTGAGTCCCCATCTCTGGAGGTGTTTAAAAGACAGGTAGATGTGGTACTTAGTTTAGTGGTGAACTTGGCAGTGTTGGGTTAATGGTTGGACTCCATGATCTTAAAGGTCTTTCTCAGTCTAAATGGTTCTATGATTCTAACAGGTTCATCTCTGCTTTTTCAAAGACTCTTTCTGTCTTCCTATTCCTGGGATATAGTGCTTTTAATGACTCATGTTTCCTGCCTTCAGGAAGGGAAAAGAAGATCAGATTAAAATTAAACTCAGATTAAACAGTTTTGGAGTCTAAACTGGACTGCACTACATCATAGTGTGAATGTTTTCATGTAATATATTTGTAGTTCTGGTGGTAATTTGTTGGGAAATGAAGGAAGGACTTGGAATAGGCTCAGACAGTAGATACATATACCTAATATTGAAAAGTCTCAGGTAATCTTGTTCAACTAAATACACTTTGTTAAAATGCCATTCTATCTCATGTGACAAAGCTATGTAAAATCTTAATAATGATTTTAGTACGGACAACTCTGTATATATAAACAACTGTGTATATAAATGTCTGTGTATATAAACAACTATGAGTATGAATTATGTGTATATGGACAGATGAACTTGCACATCTGAGGGAGGGTCTTGGTAAAGTTCTCAGTTTCATGTACTTTCTTGTTTAAAATTTGCAGGGGGGAGGAAACAAAAATGCTGCTATTTTAGTGAAAATTTCTGTACTGATATTATTTTCTATAGTAAATGATATCTACATCAGCGTTTGCATAACTGTCAATAGCCTTTTGACAAAGGACAGGAAAAGTAGTGAGATAATGGATGATTTTGGTGGCACTACCAACTGCCTGCATTCAGAGTTGACAGCCTGCACTAATTAGTTGGGAGTCAAAATTTTTCTCTTCACTCCCTGAGGTCTGCCTGTGTTGAAGTGTATGTAGGAGTTTGTGCAGGTTGCATGCAGTTTATGAAAGAGAAAATGCTGTTGTTTCTAGCTGCTCAGAGACCAAGCATGTCAAAATGACCTCTTTAAATAACTATTTTACACAGGGAGTAAAGTTTTTCAAAGGACTACTGTGCCCAGCAGCAAAGTAGGCTATGGCACTGAAGGAAAAAGCATTTGTGATCTGCAGGATACAAATCCCTCGTGAATTTGGAACCAGAAAGAAACTCTTTCCTATAATCCAAGAGGCATTTGTTATATTAAGCTACAGAAATGTGGACATTAAGGCTGCCTCACAGTGATGTTAGGAAAATCTCTTATGTCTCAAAAAAATTGATTTTGACTGGATGTGCACCCTAGCCTTCCTGCACAGATTTGCTCAAAGTCCCTGCCTCGGACAGGTGGGACCTGGTTTGCTTTTGGAGGAAGTTATTCTCTACTGAGGTCTTTTTTAGCCTCAGTTTGTTCAAGTAAGCCTGAAATATTACCTACACTTCATAAATAAGCTTAGAAACTTACCACAGCAGCTCTTTTAGTAATTTCTTAGTAATTTTTGTCTCTAGCAGTAGGTTGAAACATAGAGGGATATTTTCTGTTACTAACCTATTATATACACTCCTATATTTAGACTACTTATCTCTTAAATTTAGGAAATATATTCTACTCAAGTCCAGCAAAACAAAACTGGAGATTGAGAAATTTTGTAAATGATAACATTAGAAGTATTTTGAAAGGTTAAGATGCCCTCTTTATAAAATACTTTTCTTTTACAGGAAGATTTATGTTCAGATGAGATCTGCCATGAAATAAAGAAGTCTGCTTATTAAAAAATTACTATTGGTAGTCTGACTTGTATGTGTAGATACGAAATATGATGTTGAGTGTACATGGCTCTTTATTATTTGGTTTAGCCAGGCTTTCTTTTCCTTGGTCTTCAAAAAAAAAAAAAAAATTAATTAGATCAAAGCTACAGAAATAATCTCTAAAAATGAGTGTTTATTCTCTATGTAGTCATTGATAATTTTTAAAGGTAGAGTGCTTCTGAAAAAAACAAACAGGGATAGTTTAGCAACTAGCTGAACTCTCACGGTTTTCCTTTCGGGGAAAATACTTTTTTATGGCCAAAGATTCAAGTCCAGAGGAGGGCCACAGGATGATCAGGGGACTGGAGCACCTCCCATATGAAGATAGGCTGAGGAAGTTGGGGCTGTTCAGCCTGGAGAAGAGAAGGCTGCATGGGGACCTCATAGCAGCTTTCCAGTACCTGAAGGGGGCCTATAGGAATGCTGGGGAGGGACTCTTCCTCAGGGACTGTAGTGACAGGACAAGGGGTAATGGGTTAAAACTTAAACAGGGGAAGTTTAGATTGGATATAAGGAGGAAATTCTTTCCTGTTAAGGTGGTGAGGCACTGGAATGGGTTGCCTAGGGAGGTTGTGAGTGCTCCATCCCTGGCAGTGTTCAAGGCCAGGTTGGATGAAACCTTGTGTGGGATGGTTTAGTGTGAGGTGTCCCTGCCCAAGGCAGGGGTGTTGGAACTAGATGATCTTGAGGTCCTTTCCGACCCTAGCTATTCTATGATTCTATGATTCTAAGGCGCTATTTTTTAATTTTTTTTTTTAATTCCTGCATACTGGGGTTTGGCTGCAATGAAAAAGTTCAGAAAACAACCACCACTCACTCATGCTACTCAGAGGACTGATCTTCTGTTATGTTCACCCAGATCTGGACTCAATAATGCAGTGTAAATGGTTTCCAAAGTAAACCGGATTTTTTTCTTTCCTTGGTGTTTTTTCTGCTGTACTCTGCAGTTTTTCCACCACTGTAATTCTTTCAACTTGAGTTCATCCTGTATCTGTATCTCAAAGCCTAGCTTCCTTTTATAAACATCTTCATTTTCTGTAAATATTTCCATTTTTAGTGCACTTTCATAGAACTGCTCTTTCTTGGCTATTACTTGTCACATGTTTAATTTTGCATTGGTGCTTCTAGTCAATAGAATGGTACTGGAATGAGAAGTTTGCTCTTAGGAGCCAAGTGTTATTGTGAGTCGTTGACTTTTTGTACAGTATGTATAGTTAAGGTGCATGTGCTTTAACATCAGTATGAATACAAGCATTGGCATGGATGAAACTCCACAGATACAGGTAAAACTCTACCATGCTCTGATTTCACTGCTGCTACTTACTGTCCTGTGTGCTGGGATATCCGTTTTGTCATCTTGGCATTTATTTTAAGTCTAGATCAATTCTGAATGTCTTTCAAGCCAGTGAAAGGTATCATCATAAGTTTAAAAGGCGTTAGTTGTATAATGTCACCTACAAAAGCTGAGAGGCTTAAATCTCTCAACTTGTTTAGCATTCTTAAGATGCAGTTTAAGAAAAAAAGGTGAAGAAAATCTCTGGTCATTCAAGGTTTTGGCTTACTCTGAACATTGCCTCAAAGACAGTTCTAGTTCCATTGAAACTTATTAGACAGTCTTGTAAAGAAGGTCTTTGTTCACTGTGTAAGTCTTGGAATCTCTGTAGACTTGCACAATGACTGTCTCTTAGACATCAAGTAATGTGGTTGAAGTGCACTTTCGTCAGGTAGCTCATCATATGGTTTCAGTTGCGGCTGAATGCTGTCTAGTGTAGGTCTCTTTAGAGGCATAAGTCACGAGTGTTTTACAAGAGGTGATAACAGCTGGCTGCTTTCTCTCCATCGAAGATAAAGGGAAAAATCTGATTTCAGAAGCAAAAAGAGGATTGCAAAAACCTCAAAACCTTCATTCAAACTGAAAAATGAAATCAGACTGCAAAAGCTTATTCAGTGTTGAAATGATCATTTTTAGTGTTTGAATCAGTGTTTGCCCAGTTGGGTGTCAACAAATGTTGCAATCAAAATGGAAGCCTTTTTTTTTTTTTTTAAATAAGGACCCTGTGATGGTTTTTATAAATACAAAGAAAACACAACTCGAATCACCTTATCAGAGTGTTAGGAAAAAGGCTAAGACATCATCTTTAATGATAAGAAATCATTTCTGTATGAGACTATTGTATGTTAGTCTATGAACTGAAAGCATGCAATAAGCCTGGAAAATCTAATTCAATTTCATTTCTATATGACTATAAAAGGATAATTTCTTCAGTGTGATCAGTTTTATCATGAAGCTGTTGTATTAAAAATAGTAAGAGAAATTTAGACTTCAGTCCATCTCATTGTTTCTGATAGCACATACTGCTTTAAATATATTTGCTGCTATACTGCAGTTTGATTCAGGGATGATTTTACAGCTCCATATTATATATGAATGAAAAAATCATTTGTGTTGCATAGCCTTAAATGACTCCCCAGGACTCAAAATACAAACACCCAAAATTAAAAACAGAGAAATGTTATCATGTGAAGCCACTCTGGCCTTTATGGGTTGTCTGCATTTTGGATCCACATGACAGATTATTTAACCTTAATTTCATTATAAATAAAATCACTTTTATTTTTTTCAGCATTTTGCATTTTCATGAAACTTCTTACACTAGAGTGTAAAGCTGTGTGATGTTTAGGGTGTTCTACCCTACTACAAGATAAACTGTAGTCAAGGAGAGCTGCAACTTCCTCATACACTACAAGTTTCTGCCTCAAAAAAAACATTATTTCCATTGATGTATATAAAGTCTTCACCTATCATCACAGTATTTATTGGAAAATATGTAACAAGATGCCATGATTGACCTTGTGCTCACCAACAGGGAAGGGCTATTTGAGAATGTGATTCTCCAGGGCAGCCTTGGATGCAATGATCACGAGATAGTTGAATTTGAGATCCTCAGGACAGTAAGAAGAGCGTGCAGCAAGCTCACTGCCCTGGGCTTCAAGAGAGCAGACTTTGGCCTCTTCAGGAGCCTGCTTAGTAAGGTTCCATGGGATATAGCCCTAGAGGGCAGGGGGGCCCAAGATTGTTGGTTGATATCCAAGGATCACCTGCTACAAGCTCAGGAGTGCTGCATCTCAACTAGAAGGAAGTGCAGCAGGAGGGCCAGGAGACTTCCTTGGATGGATAAGGAGCTGCTGAGGAAATTTCAAATGAAAAAAGAGTCTTACAAAAAGTGGAAGCAAGGACAGGCGGCCTGGGAAGAGTAGAGGGATGTTGTCCAGGAAGCTAGGGACCAGGTTAGGAAGGTAAGGCCGCATCTGGAATATTGCGTCCAGTTCTGGGCCCCTCTGTTCAAGAAGGACAGGGAATTGCTTGAAGGAGTCCAGCGCAGAGCCACAAAGATGATTAAGGGAGTGGAACATCTCCCTTATGAGGAGAGGCTGAGGGAGCTGGGTCTCTTTAGCTTGCAAAAGAGGAGACTGAGGGGTGACCTCATCAATGTTTACAAATATGTAAAGGGTAGGTGTCAGGATGATGGAGCTAGGCTTTTTACAGTGATATCCAGTGATAGGACAAGGGGCAATGGGTGTAAACTGGAACATAGGAAGTTCCACGTTAACATCAGGAAGAACTTCTTTACTGTAAGAGTGACAGAGCACTGGAACAGGTTGCCCAGGGGGGTTGTGGAGTCTCCTACACTGGAGATATTCAAGGCCCGCCTGGACAAGTTCCTGTGTGATGTACTGTAGGTTACCCTGCTCTTGCAGGGGGGTTGGACTAGATGATCTTTTTAGGTCCCTTCCAACCCTTGGGATTCTGTGGGATTCTGTGGGATTCTGTGGGATTCTGTGATTCTGTAAGGCCCAGTTAGAATTAAACTTGGTTAGGGATGTTAAGGATAACAGGAAGGGATTCTACAGGTACGTAGGAAATAAAAAACAGAGTAGGGACAGCATAGCTCCCCTGAGGAAGCTTTCGGGAGAACTGGTTACGCAGGATTTGGAGAAGGCTGAGGTTCTGAATGACTTCATTGCCTCGGTCTTCACTGGCAAAGGCTCTAACCGCACCACCCAAGTCTTAGAAGGCAGACACAGGGACTGTGAGAATGAAGACCTTGGGCCCACTGTAGGAGAGGATCTGGTTCGAAACCATCTTAAAAATCTGAACGTGCACAAGTCCGTGGGACCTGATGGAATCCATCCGTGGGTCCTGAAGGAGCTGGCAAATGAAGTTGCTAAGCCACTGGCCATTATATTTGAAAAGTCATGGCAGTCAGGTGAAGTTCCCAACAACTGGAAAAAGGGAAATATAACCCCCATTTTCAAGAACGGGAAAATAGAAGACTGGCGAATTACAGACCAGTCAGTCTCACCTCTGTGCCTGGCAAAAACTTGGAGCACATTCTCCTGCAAGGCATGCTAAGGCACATGAAAAACAACAAGGTGCTTGGTGACAGCCAGCATGGCTTCACTGAGGGGAAATCCTGCCTGACCAATTTGGTGGCTTTCTATGATGGGGCTACAGAACTGATGGACAGCGGTAGAGCAGTTGATATCATCTACCTGGACTTGTGCAAGGCGTTTGACGCTGTCCCACACGACATCCTTGTCTCTAAATTGGAGAGACATCAATTTGATGGATGGACCACTCAGTGGATAAAGAACTGGCTGGATGGCCGCACGCAAAGAGTTGTGATCAATGGCTTAATGTCCAGCTGGAGACCAGTAACGAGTGGTGCCCCTCAGGGATAGGTGTTGGGACCAGTCTTGTTCAACATCTTTGTCGCTGACGTAGACAGTGAGATTGAGTGCGCCCTCAGCAAGTTTGCCAATGACACCAAGCTGTGTGGTTCAGAGAAGAGAAGGCTGAGTGGAGACCTCATAGCAGCCTTCCAGTATCTGAAGGGGGCTTTAGGGATGCTGGGGAGGGACTGTTCATTAGTGACAAGGGGTAATGGGTTAAAACTTAAACAGGGGAAGTTTAGATTGAATATAAGGAGGAAATTCTTTCCTGTTAGGGTGGTTAGGCACTGGAATAGGTTACCCAGGGAGGTTGTGAATGCTCCACCCCTGGCAGTGTTCAAGGCCATGTTGAATATTGCCTTGGGTGAGACGGTTTAGTGTGAGGTGCCCCTGCCCAAGGCAGGGGGGTTGGAACTAGATGATCTTGAAGTCCTTTCCAACCCTAACTATTCTATGATTCTATGATTCTATGTTATCTGAAGGAAAGCCCAACTTGCTCCAGAAAAAAAGGTACAAAGTTCATATTTTGCCATTCTTGTGAAGAAATTTAATTGTCAAGCTTCATGTAGATGCTGGGGAGAAGATGAGTTTTATTTTTGGGAACTTGCATTCAGGAAAGATTGGCTTTAAAACTTAAAAGAAAGGTATATGAAATATCCAACAACCACTACACCATGTGTGAAAATAGGGAAATGGGAAATGTCAGAGTTTCAGTAAACCAGTCTCTTTTTAAAAGCAGCTGGAAAGACAATACATAAAAATGAGTAAAAATTAAATCCCTTTTCAATCTAATGGAGCTTGATGCTTTTTTCCAAACTGTAGTAGAGTAAAACTATAATTAATGATCAACCAGAATGTGAATTGAATTCTACTTGTAATTACCTCGCCTTGGTAATGCAGTAAGATATTACACATGAGTGATTTTGGATTTTAACTAGATTTTTCTGTTGGATTCACTCCTTATCTAAAGATGTGTTGAGAAAAACTCTCTATGGCTGCCTTGGGCATAATGTGCACTTGAGAGTAGTCAGGTTCATATTCAGCTCTGATACTGCTTCAGTATGTGACTAGGAAGAGTTGTTTGGCACCCTTTACCATTTGACTTCCTGAAAACTGAAATTAAGAAGTTGTGCTGGAGGATCAGGACATAATTTGGCAGCCTATGTCTTGCTACTGTGACCTGTTTTGCAAAAGAGTAATAACATTGGTTCATCTAAATAGACTTAGGTGCCTAAAGAAGCAGATAGGCGTTCAGAGAGATTTAAAAAAAAAGCTAAACAGATTAGACACTCAGAGAGTTTTTGTCTCTATATAAATTAGATGTTTGACCTATTTCTGTAACTTAAAACACTAATGGAAGCTGCATAATTTTACAGTGCTGTCTCAAACCCACATTTTAGAAAACTCACAAAGCATTTATGCAGACTAACATGTAAAGTGGAACAAGAATTGTCATTCTTCTAACAAAAGTTGTTTTCATGATTATCGTTGACAAGCAATAAAAACTATAAAAACAGTAATAGTGCAAAAAGCGCAGGAACAGCCACTTGATTTGAATGGGAACATCTTTCTTGGAAAGAAAATTTACACTTTGTCAAACAAGGTAAAAGGATTGTTACTGTGACTGGCTGCAGATTTCTAAGCTTACATGAGATAGCTAGGAACAGAGATGGTAAAGCTCCTTCCAACTAGTGGGCTGAATCTTTCCTATAGCTGTCTCCAGAAAGCTGTTAGATTGTGAGTTGCCTGAGGTAGCACTGGGCTTGCAATATGGAGCAATACGCAGACTTTCGTGGATGATATTCCATGTTGGAGATTGGAAGGTTATTTAAAATCATACATGTGTAATTTCTGCTTTTCATAACTTGAAAGGCATGAAATGAAAACAAGTATTGTTTTATTTATTTATTTATTTATTTTCTCTCTCAAAAAAGTCAGATTCAAAACCCAGATGATCCTGCCGCCCCCTTCACAGTCTTAGTGTTCTGCTACCAAGGTGGGATAGATCACTGATGTCAAAATCCACCAGCTTTTGAAAACTTTGTTTTGGTGCCATTCAGTTTCTGATTGCTCAAGTTGGAACATCTGAAAAGAGCACAGCAGGTTGTTGGGGTTTTCCCTAGGAAATTAAACCTAAGACTGAGAGTAGCACTAGCGTATTTTGTGATCTATAGCTACTTCTCATACTTGCAATACACAATCTGTAATGAACATTTTTGCCACTGCAAGTCATAAAATTCACTGGTGATGCTTGACAGTGGAAGTATTTGAGGCTTTCATCTTCTGAAACAGCTTGCAAAGGTGTGTAACAAAGAAGTCTCACAAATAATTATTTTTCTCAGTTTGCATGATAACTTTGAAATTCAATTTAAGAATAAAAAATTGTTAAAATAGTTTACAGTAATAATTTTGGTGGAAAAACTATCTTGAAATCCTAAACCAAACATCTCAATGGGCTATGCATACAGTTTCTCATGGAAAACTGCTGTAGGACGCTTTGTTGAGCAAAATAAAGAGAAAGATTCTTTTTCCAGATGATGGCTTACAAAGACAGGATTACAACCCTCACCACAAAGTACAACAAGACAGTCGCTTCTTTTTTAGGATCCAACTACTGCATGAAAGTATTTTTCATTTTAGAGATCAATATGGAGCGTGCGTCCACTGCAAACATGTTTGACAATTCCTTTTCTAGCATAGCAAAGAATTAGCCTCAATGAGCAGAATTAATGTGGCCTGTCTTTCAAACCTGCCTCAGCAGAGACTCAGCAGACTCCTCAGGATCTCTCACAGATGTATGCAAATGGTTTCACACAGACAATTCCTAAATTGTCACTGTGTTTGGCATGCTTGTTTTTTCCTGATGGCTACTTTAACAAGATCAAGCTGTACTAGCCAAAGATTGCATAGTATTGCAACAGAAATGGAAAGTTTAGAGAGTTTCTGTATGAAACACGGAACCTAGTGATGTTGACATGACCGCTGGTGTTTCTTGGAAACCTGAGAGTTGTCACATTTTTTTCTTGTCCCTCACCATGCCACTCTATTTTTCCTCAGAGGTGATCAGATTGCATTAGTTCCTTTACATGTATAGAAATTCATGGATAAAAACTTATGCTTTGAAATTTTCTAATAACAGAGGCTTACTTCCATGGTCATTTCAGGTATGTGAATACTGTAAGTAGCCACAGCATTGGGAGGAATAAATATTACATTTCTATATTGATGCAGTTCCCTTAAATAGTACCTGTCAGACCTAAGGAAGTGAGTTTTCTGAAACCACTTAATAATTGCCTTTATTCCTGGGAGGACTGCAGCTATGGGTTAAATGTAAAGTGAAAGCCAGGCAAGCCAATATATTTTTTTACTTTTAGTGATGATCTTCACCATTTTCATATGCCATAGTTCCATTTGCAGTTTCAATCGTCCCTCAAATTAATCCTAGGTAAACAAGTGTGGGGAATATATCACTTGGTCTACTCTGTAACTATAGGCCTGATTGCTTCCTACTCAGAAGCTGTAATAGCTTTTGTTTGAAGTGACCTGTTGTCACTTCAAATACGTGCTGAAACCTAAGATCTAACTTTAAAGCTTTTTATAGATACTGCCATCATGTGATACCACAGATTGCAGGTTGCACACTCTATGCTTTGGATGATAAAATTTTCACTCTACATTGTAGCGATGAGTAGCATAACTGCATTATTATTTTTTTGCATTATCAATAAGATATTGCTGTAAATCCAAACTGCTGCATGTTCTTTGGTAATGCAGGTCAAGGGAAAGTACACAGCTTCTTTTGAGACTGATAACTGTAACCAAACCCAGGAGCACATACCTAGAATTGGTTAATGCGTTACTGTCATAATTAGAGAGAAATAGTTATGACCAAAAAAACCCCCTTTCTTCAGCATCTTTTAAAAGGTGCTGCTTGTCTAGGTTTCTGAGGTGGGATACAAATTGTCAGATGATGTCACATGTACACAAAGGGAGAGAGACTTAATTGTCATCCAAGCTCAGGCATTTAAGAGTTCTGTCTTCAAAGTCAGGATAAATAAGTGGGAGGTTTTATGATGGGAGTGATAGAAAGTGAAAATCTTTAGACTATATTCCACTGCTATTGTACCTTACAAAGAAACTCAATTACAAGATGATTTTACCAAAACAGAATTGAGAATAACTTCTATTATTGTTACACAGGAAATGTAATATTGGATAATGCATTTAATCTATAGTTAATATTAATTGCAAAATGAAAGAGAAGATACAATTTGATACTAACCAATTAAGAATTAGAATTACATAAATTGCTATAATTAACTGAAGACCTACTTAAACATTTCCTGAACATATCACAGTTTGTATTGTATAAATGCAGAAAAATCTTTCAGTTACTGAGGGATGTAGTGATACGACATTCCACATGCCATAAATTATTACTTGGATATATGTGTTTGGAACATGAACTTTATTTGGTTAAAATTAAGATTTCTCTTTATTTGAGCTGACTTTGTGTTAGGTTTTGCTCTGTTTTCAGAGCTAAGATTACAAGCTGCAAGTATTTGGCCAAGACTGCTAGTCTTTTATTGCCACTTTCTGTAGCACCACAGCTATATTATGGTGCTGTCAGAAAGAATGTATTTCTCCATCATTGCAATAATTTTTTGTCATGTATTGTTTAATGGTTTCATAAAAACATTTTTTTTCTTTTTTCTTCCCGATTTCTCTGTTATTTTTTACGGTAGAAAAATATATGTTCCACAAAGAGTAGAGCTTAAATGTAAATTTACACAGAGATACAAATTTTTTTATTATGGAATTTATTTATCAGCAGTTAATGAAATTATGACATGAAGGACATTTGGGAAAAAAAGAAAATCCCCCTTAGCCCTAAGTTGCTAATTAGCAACAATAAATTTACTTTTCCATGAACCGTATCCGTGGACAGTGAAAGATAGTGCAAATAACCTATTGTTTTGTTTAAAATGGCTCGTATAATGATAAATAATAAATGGTGTTTAAAAACAGCTCTTTCCTTTTCGAAAGAAATCAGCTTGACAAGAAGAGAAAAGTAATAGAAGTTAGTTATTACCTGGTTGTGATTCTACAGTAAATTCAAGTTAGCAGACTACTTGGAGTTTCTCTTGAGTTGAGTAGGATTTGTCCAGATGTTACTGCTGGTGCTAAAAAGTGCTGGAGGATGAGTCTGTGTGATGCTGTGTACCATGTCAAAAAAAGGGTTCCTTATGGCTTCAGCTCAACTTCCCACCTTCGGAGCATCAACCTCTGATCTTAAAAGCATGATCCTAACTGCAGAGCTGGCTTTCTTAGGGTTGTTCTCTCCCTTCTTGGAGACCGGTGTGCCCCCCTGACTAGAAATAATTTCTTCTTCATGAGACTTGGCTGTGTAGCTGTGTTCCACTCAGAAATCACAATGCTTTTACTAAAGGAAGAAAATACATGTGAGGACCCTAACCCAGTTACGAATTGCTTCTGGAGACATCAATAGACCATAGTGGCTGGGAGTAGCTTGACAAAAAGCTTCAAATGGTAATCTTCTCTCTTCTCAGATCAGCAGGGAAAATTTTAGCTGTTGACATTTTATACTAGTGTTATTGAAAACCCTACTTCTGAAAATAGTTTGAGGAATTTCTTTTAATAACTCAGCATTGATGAATAAACAAAGATCTGTTTTGTAGAGCTTTGCTTAAATGCAGAACCTTCTAATGACATTAGGTACTTTTCCATTGCTTGCAGGTTTAAGACTTTGACTTGGTTTGCCAACTTCGAGACAAGTTAATGCCATATGGGAATTGCATCATAATGGTGAAAGCATTCAGGTTTTTCCCAAATTTTATCTGTTTTATGTCTGTCTGAGTCAGGACCTCAGGAATATGAATGAAAACTGAAATAAATACAGACTTCTTATGTAGCGATTTATGAATACTCATTTGAATTTTAGCTTCATGCAAAGTGAAAAGATACTGGGACAGTTTGGTTTAGTTTTGTTTTTTTCCATGTACTATTCGTAAAATATAATGACTGAGCTAGTGACAGAAGAGCCAACCTATTGTATTTTCAGCATTATCGCTGACATTTCTTTTGCTAAACCCAATGTGGGTAAACCCACTAGTATAGAGAAATTAGTAGCATCGGTACAAGGTTTTTTGACCTGCAGTCTGACTCCTTAATTACACTTGATAAATTGTCTGGTCTAAAGATAAAATATTTAACAATTGTATCAAGCAACCCATGTACAAGTAATGAACACTGTAAGTTAAATCATTACTATAGCCAAGACTTCCTTCTGCCTGGAAGCTTTGTTGTCTGGGAAGCACAGATGTGCAGCAAGAAAAACCTTCTGATCTGGAAATCAGAGATATAATCTTCCTTTCTCTCTAAAGTATGCAGTTGTTCTATCTACTTAGTGGATATTCTTTAATATTTTAATAGCTTATTTCATATTTTCTTATCATTGCTTGATATTGGTGTAGGTCTTGAATAGAATGGCATAGGAATATATTGCAATAAACAGTTATTTCTAATAAATATGCTACTAACAATATTGTGTAAAACAAAGGATGTAACTCTGCAGTGCCCCTCCGTAGAAGAGGAACACTGTATCAGTGGTAACATGTTCGGTATGCTATCATATACAATTCTTTTGAGTACAGAGTTCATTCTGAGTGTTTGCTGGGTTTTTTTCCTGGTTCAGAATTCATACTTACTGTTTTTGCCTTTATCTGGAGAGAGCTAAGAAAGTAGATTTTTTGCTTGCCTCCTGTAGCTTGCTGTTGCTACTGTAGAAAAAAAAAATCATATGCTTTATACACTTACTGCTGTAGAATGCAAACTGTTTATAGGGCATGTGTATTCTCTGCTGTTTAGGTAGGATATAGGGTCCTACACAGCAGACCTTTCCTGGATTGTTCGATTGCCACTGAACAGGGCAAATACTTAATGGCACTCGCTCATTGAAATCACTGCTGTGTGGCTGTGATGTATACTTTTTTCCTGGTGGTGGCATAATTATATTCATCACAAATGTTTCATTGCAGTGCTCTGGTGCCATCAGATCCCAGGGATTCCCTGTGTTGCATGTTTTCTGGATCACTGGAAAGTACATCTCTAAAAAGGTTTTTAATATGAAGCAGTTTTTTAGTGAGAAGAGAGTTGGGACCTGTCCCTGTCTCTAAATAATGCATGCCAGTGTCCTCTGGCATGTGCTTTCAGCTTGTCTGCTAATTCAGTAAACTTTCTTGATGAGCCAATAGACAGTCATTATGCGGCAATATCCACAGGGGTAGCTCATAACTTGGAAACCCTACAAATGCATGCACCTCAGCCTGCAGGTGAAATGAACACTCTTTCTAATATGGGGAATGGATGGGCACTGTTTAATCTGAGGTCCTCACCCTGCCAGGAGCAGAATGCTCTTGCAGAAGCTCAAAGGGGTTTCCAGGCTGAGTATGTGCCTTGCGACACTCCCTGTGTGAAGAGGTGATCCCATCTAGTGTAACATACTGGCTCCCACCCTGGGTGCGAGCAGCTCCTGTGCCACATCATTGCAGTTGGACCTGATGTTTTTCTGAGACTCATGAACTTACACCTTCTTTTGTCTTATGTTTGGAAAGGTCAAACTTTTTACCCTGTGTTTGGAAGTTCTATCCTCCTAACAGAGAATAAGAAGTGATTCTATGTCAGGTGAGCTGTGCTAGGACATGGTTCCTGCTTGTATAGTCGCTACACATAGTCTGTAGCGAGTACCCCTGGAAAATATATATATGTCTCCTCAATCTTTTAGATTATTTAATGAGAATTTGCCTGAATTGTGCTTATCTCTACAAAATACTGCAGTTAAATATCTAAGACTGCTTTTATTGTCTCTTTTGGCATGGCAAAGATGCTATACTGCACCCAGTCAGTCAGACATGGCAAACCAGACTTGAGTAGGTGCAGAAGAAGGCTGTTCAATCTCCAGTGAGGCAGGGTGGTTTCATTACACAGCACTTAACTTCCACTGCCTTATCCATAAGCTCCGTTGTAAATATTTTTGTTTCTTGCAAATAACAGTATTTGTGGAAAAGCATGCCAGAATGGGTCACACAAAAGGTCTTGCAGGCGTGTAAGCCCATCTTAGCAACAGCTTATGTAAGATGTTTGAAGCATGCAAATAAGTCCACAAAAGTACTTACAGGGTGAGGTTTCCCACTTGTGTAGCTACCATTTTTTCCATTTGAACATTTGTTTTGAAGTTCAAACTCACAAAGCAATTGCAAGAAGCTGAAATATTTCAGATGGTCTTGTGTCTTTAAAGCAGTACCAGATGTCTCTTCGGTCTGTCACCCAAACGCTAACCTCTGCTTTTCACTTCTCTTCATAGACGGTGACAAACCAAGACCCTTCTGATTGCTTGAAGCTGTCATCAACATGGAGCCTGGGCAATCAGAGAGGAAAGATGTATTTCAGTCAATATAAGCAGTTTAACCCCTTCTGTGGGTTATGAAGGACACTATCTCTGAAGTGCAGGAAGTGGAAATTTCCTGTCCTGCAGAGGGATTGTTAAAACCAGCATGGAAATGCTTTCCTATTTCTATGGAAGGTCCCAGCCACTAACTTTGAGATTAAGTGAAAGGAGAGGGAAAAAGGGAAGGACGTACCATGTCAGTGGAAATCTCTGGTGCAGAAAACCTTGGAGAGTTTGATTTTTTAATATATTCTAGTATAGATTGAATTTTATCTTAAAAATTAAAAATAAACCTCACATCACTTGAAATGAAAACCCAGGAGCATTTCCACCTAAAAATCATTGAATGCTGAGGTCTCCCAGTCTAAAAAGAAAAATACCACAGAAAATATATGAAACTCATTGTTTCCTACAAGTTGCTATTTCAGAATCAATGTATTCAGACAAGATGCTTATACCAATACCACTCTGATCCCAGTGCTGACCAGCTGTAGTCTGAGAAAACTGAATTCTAGATAGCTGTAATGTTTTTGTGCTGTTTGCAGTCTCGGTGGTGCCAAAAGTTTGTGTAGTAGACTTCCTGTAAGCATGAAAATGGACTCATTTTTGGTTACATGCTGCGCTATTAGCGTCAAGGACCTATTTGTTCTTTCAGCAATGCGATTCTTAGTCTCTGGGATTCATCAGAAGGATTTATCTGTCTAATAAATATGTCCACACTGTCTACACTTTATAATGTTTCCTCATTAAAATAAAGCTGTTTATCTCTCTTAGTTTCAGTAATTGTATGTAAATAGGGATTACTTATCCAGGAATCTCTTCCCCGGTGACAGTTTGCAGCATGTTCAGACTTTTTTTGGGGACGACTACTGAGTCATGTGTCTGCCTAAACATGTGCAACTAGTTTAGAGTTAGTCTGAACACAAGAAAAAGTACAGAACAGTCTGTTCTAGTGTGGTTTTATGTATATAAGTATAATTCATCATTAATCACTATGCAACACAAACCCAGATCTTGTAAGAGAAAGAAGGGTAGAACAGGATTTGACCATTTCTTTTTACCCCTCTTGTTCCAAAAGGTAATAACACTTATCCAATCATACAATCATAGAATCAACTAGTTTGGAAAATACCTTTAAGATCATCAAGTCCAAGGGTAATAACAATTACACAATGTCATTTTTGTTTCTAAATGAGCTATTGTTAAAACCTATGTGATAATAAGATAGTTAGCCTTTTGGGAAGCAGATCTGAGCTGTGAGAGGGTATAAATATCCCACAGAATAACAAATTGCAGAATCAGTATGAAGTGACTTCCTGTGGGAAGAGCAACCTGTGGAAGCTATGCAAGGAACCTCAAGGATAAACTTGGACCCTGTGTAACTTGCCATTAGCAGAATCATGTTATATTTTACGCACAATTAGCAGCTTATATACATATGAAAACATGGCTATTTTTCCTGAGCTATTCTCAAACAAATTAAATGAAGCAAAAAGCTTTTGGGGCTATTAAGCAAAAAGATCGAGGCATAAATCATTGTTTTATGTATATACAGAGAAATATCACTGCATCCTTTCTGCTTGAATTCTTTCATTAGCATCTGCTTCTGGTCTGTGCTAGAGATAGGACCTTAGAAAGGATGGTCTGACCCAACATGCATTGCTTCTGGTCATTTTTCACTCCCATGTTATCAGTATCAATTTCATGCTCTCTTCTTACTCTCATTTTACCAATTTTACCAGTTTTGACAGTTTTTCTCTACTGTGCACTTTGGGTTTTCCTCCTATAGCAGTGAGACAGGATCTTAGCAACTTTGTGTCATCCTTGGAGGAGTGTACTAAAAGCGTGCCCCTCTAAACACATACAGATAACCTGAGTCTGTCCTCTATTAGTTTTGCATGCTATGGTGTTCTCTCTGTCTAGATTTGTCACCATAAAATCTACAGTGCAGGCTATTTATGGTTCTTGTAGAAGCAGCAGTGCTGTTCTCCAGCTTTAAGTGAGTTTTTTGACTTAACGCATCTAGGGCTGTCTGAGATTAATTAATTCTAACTAATTACATTGCAAATGGGCACTCCCAACACTAAGTTTAGCTGGTTAGGAACTTCAAGTTTTATAATGACAAACCTTAAACTGGTGGAGTTTGGGACAGGTGTAAAGGTAACACAGTATTACTCTTAATGCAGCCTGCAATTACTAATTTAACTGAATTAGGTTTCATCTTTTCCAGGGTTGTCCTTATTGTACATACTGAAAAAACGGGGACCAGTTTAAATTCAGAATTTATTTTCATTTCTACCCTTAATCCACTCTGATAAAACCATTGTTCTCCTTCTCATCTAAAAAAAAAAAAAAAAAAAGGAAAAAAAGCCAGCTGTTCTCTTGTCAGAAGAGTCATTGTGTAAGAAAGTAATTGCCTACTGCGGCATCTCCGTGTAGAGCATCAGCCTGAGGCAGCTTGCCGTTGTGAGGTACCCAGCACAGGAGGAGTTTGACCACCTCTCTTTATTTTTTCCTGTATTGCTAAATAGGACAGCTTCATTAACATTTATTGTAATAAGATTCCAGGGCACTGAAGTTTCGATTCAAAATTCAGATTTCTTCCTTTTCCCTACAGCATACAATGTGCTGTGGATTAATGACAGGTACTATAGTAGCTGACGGTAGTCTACATGTACTGGCTCCTGCTCTAACTACAGGGTCCCAAGTATCCCTGTATTTAGACACCTAACTGGTGTTTTAAGCACCTTTTAGCTTATCACTTTTAGCCTATGGAAAAAGGAGAGTATCTACTTTTTACATAATATGATCTGGTGCAATACTTGAAATATTTTTTTTTCTTTCTATATCTTACCCATTTTCTATTCCTTTCTTTTATGTCTTGCCAAATCTATTCACATTTGAAAAGAATCTTTACAATTTTTACAAGGTGTTATTTATAGGATTTGTAGAGATAATGTCTTCTTTTTGAAAGTCTTACAGATTTTCTTTGTTATTAATATATTTAAATATATTAATGTTCCCTTTCTTTTCCCCTTATCTTTCCCAAGCTTGTCACACTTCTGCAGTTTTCACTTGCTTTAATAATCGTTTTTTCTGGGTTGTTTTATTTTTTTTTTTCACTTTCTTTGCTGAAGACACACTTACTTTCTCACCTCTTTTTTTTCCCACTCTTTTTCTTTCCTTCTTGCCCTTTTTCCTTTGCATGTTCACATCCTTCTGCTGGTTTTTGCTGCTAATGCTTTAATTTCCCTGGGTGCTCAACTGTTTGCTTTGCAGTCCCTTTGCTGATTTACCCAAATTCCCATCGCCTTTATTTTCTTGGTGCGTCAGCTCAGCGTGCACACTGATCCTGTGTAAACTGCTGGTCTGATCCTATGCTGAGATACAGAGGAGTAGGCTAGGTAGCTGTACTAAGAGAAGTGCAAATCAGACCTTTGTGGCAGTGTAAGGCACTTTTTGCCTACAAAGTGACACAGAGCAGAGCTCTGCTTTTCTGTAGTTCTATCTGCTGTGTTCTCTGTTCTGCAGATGATCTCTCCTTCACCTGACGCTGGGGGAAGGCACAAGAGAGCTATCTTAACCAACGGTGGGCAGGGAGCTCTGTTAATAGATACTCACTGAAGTGGCTGTGGAAAAGTGTTTTATCTATCAATCAGCTGCATAGAGATAACCTTTCTTTGCTAGTCTCAGATTGCTATGTTCTTTTTCTCTTTCATGAATATTCTTCTTGTTTGATGTAAAGACATCATGCTATTTTCATGCTGTTATTTAATTTCATTGTGGAGCTGTAATGGATAATTTTGAAACAGGATTTAATATTCCTGTTACAAATACATGAAAGTTAGAAGATTCCACTAGGTTAAGTTCTTCTTTTGCAAACCTGTTATTTTTTGCAGGTAGAAATGATCTGTTCAGGTGCTGCACATCTAAAAGATTCTTAGACTATATGCCATTTTTTGCTTGTTAAATTATCAAAGAAGAAATAAACTTACTTTCTAAACTTAAAAATACTTTTTTTTTTTTTTTTCCTAATTAGAAACTGAACATTGCATTTTGTAGTTTGGAGAGCAGATGCAAGACTTCTTAACCATGCAGGAAAGACTGAGGTGTGAGGCTTCTGATCTGATATGTTAAATTGTGAAATGGAAATCATAACTGGCTGCTTAATCTGTTGTAGCATTGGAACAGATAAAAACAGTGTCTAACTGTAAAACCCACATGCTGGGATTGTTGGCTGGCAACCTACTCACAAATGTTCTTTACAAGTGCTTAAGTACTAAACCCATTTAAGTAAACCCCACTTCTTTCAAAGATTTAATAAGGGGTTGCAGAATACTCAGGTACTCAGTTTCAGATAGCTAACTCAATAGACTCAGTGGTCCTGGGGAAAATCAAACTTCTTTATGTTTGCATGTATGGAAAACTAATTATAATATACAATGATGCTATTCAACCTTAATCGTATGCATTTTTCCTTGTATTTTCTTTACACAAATAGTTTCTATGTACCGCTTCATGTCTTGTAGTTCTTGAAATTGTTGGCATCCTCAAAGAGCTCTACAGCTTAGTCGTGTAGAGTTGTTGATTTTGTTGAATCGATTAAGGGGCAGACTGGAACGGGTGATACAGTTGTGGGGGTCTATTACAGACCTCCTGATCAGGACGAAGGAGTTGATGAGGCTTTCTACAGGCAACTGGAAGTAGCCTCGCGACTACATGCCTTAGTCGTCGTGGGGGACTTTAACTACCCCGATATTTGCTGGAAGACTCACACAGCCAGTCATTCACAGTCTAGGAGGTTCCTCGAGTGCATTGATGATAATTTCTTAATGCAAATGGTGGACGTACCAACTAGGAGAGCAGCGCTACTAGATTTAGTACTCGCCAACAAGGAGGGTTTGGTCGAAGTGGTGACGGTCAATGGCAGCCTTGGCTGCAGTGACCATGAGATGGTGGAGTTTAGGATCCTGTGTGGGAGGAATAGAATACCTAGCAAAGCCACAGTTCTGGATTTCCGAAGGGCCAACTTTGGCCTCTTCAGTCAACTGCTAAGGGAAGTCTCATGGGAAAGTGTACTAGGCGGTAAAGGGGCTTGAGATAGTTGGTTAGCATTCAAGGACCACTTCTTCCAAGCTCAGGATCGGAGCGTCCCAATGAGTAGGAAATCAAGTAAGGGATCTAGGAGACCGGCGTGGTTAAACAAGGAGCTGCTGGGTAAACTCAAGTGGAAAAGGAGAATCTATGGATTATGTAAGGAGGGGCTGGCCGCTTGGGAGGAATATAGGACAGTTGTTAGAGGATGTAGGGAGGCAATTAGGACAGCTAAGGCCTCCTTGGAACTCAATCTTGCTAGTCGGGTTAAAGACAATAGAAAGGGCTTCTTCAAATACATAGCAAATAAAACTAAAACAAGAGGCAATATAGGCCCACTGCTGAACGAAGTGGGTGCCCTGGAGACAGAGGATATAAAGAAGGCAGAGGTGCTGAATGCTTTCTTTGCCTCTGTCTTTACTCCTGCAGACTCTCCCCGAGGGCCCCGGATTTCTATAGCCCCAGAAGGAGTCAGGACAAAGGAGTTTGCTTTGGTAGATGAGGATTGGGTTAGGGATAAGCTATGCAATCTGAGCATCTGTAAATCGATGGGTCCGGATGGAATGCACCCACGGGTGCTGAGGGAGCTGGCGGAGGTCATTGCTAGGCCACTTTCCATCATCTTTGGTAAGTCGTGGGAAACGGGCGAGGTGCCTGAGGATTGGCGGATGGCAAAGGTCACACCAGTCTATAAGAAGGGCAAGAAGGAGGACCCGGGTGATTATAGACCGGTCAGCCTTACCTCCATCCCTGGAAAGGTGATGGAACAACTTATTCTTGACTCCATCACTAGGCATATCAAGGATGAGGGGGTCATTAAGAACAGCCAACATGGTTTTATGAGGGGGAAGTCATGTATGACCAACCTTATAGCCTTCTATGAGGAAGTGACTAGGTGGAGGGATGATGGTAGAGCGGTAGATGTAGTTTTTCTTGATTTCAGTAAGGCATTTGATACTGTCTCCCACAGCATCCTCATAGATAAGCTAAAGAAGTGTGGGCTTGACGATCAAGTAGTGAGGTGGATCGAGAACTGGTTGAAAGGAAGAAGGCAGAGAGTTGTGGTCAATGGCGCAGAATCTAGCTGGAGGTCTGTGACTAGTGGAGTTCCTCAGGGGTCGGTGCTGGGACCGGTGCTGTTTAATGTTTTCATCAATGACCTGGATGAGGGAACTGAGTGCACCCTCAGCAAGTTTGCTGCTGACACAAAACTGGGAGGAGTGGCTGACACACCAGAAGGCTGTGCTGCCATTCAGTGAGACCTGGACAGGCTGGAGAGCTGGGCGGGGAGAAACTTGATGAAATTTAACAAGGGCAAATGTAGAGTCTTGCATCTGGGGAAGAACAACCCCATGTACCAGTACAGGTTGGGGGGTGACCTGCTGGAAAGTAGCAAAGGGGAAAGGGACCTGGGGGTCCTGGTGGATAGGAGGATGACCATGAGCCAGCAATGTGCTCTTGTGGCCAAGAAGGCAAATGGCATCTTAGGGTGCATTAGAAAGGGAGTGGTTAGTAGGTCAAGAGAGGTTCTCCTCCCCCTCTACTCAGCCTTGGTGAGGCCGCATCTGGAATATTGCGTCCAGTTCTGGGCCCCTCTGTTCAAGAAGGACAGGGAATTGCTTGAAGGAGTCCAGCGCAGAGCCACAAAGATGATTAAGGGAGTGGAACATCTCCCTTATGAGGAGAGGCTGAGGGAGCTGGGTCTCTTTAGCTTGGAGAAGAGGAGACTGAGGGGTGACCTCATCAGTGTTTACAAATATGTAAAGGGTAGGTGTCAGGATGATGGAGCTAGGCTTTTTTCAGTGATATCCAGTGATAGGACAAGGGGCAATGGGTGTAAACTGGAGCATAGGAAGTTCCACGTTAACATCAGGAAGAACTTCTTTACTGTAAGAGTGACAGAGCCCTGGAACAGGTTGCCCAGGGGGGTTGTGGAGTCTCCTACACTGGAGATATTCAAGGCCCGCCTGGACAAGTTCCTGTGTGATGTACTGTAGGTTACCCTGCTCTTGTGGGGGGGTTGGACTAGATGATCTTTTGAGGTCCCTTCCAACCCTTGGGATTCTGTGATTCTGTGATTGTGTTTCAGAATTCGCCTGTCTTGGTCAGCACTGATAAAGTTTTCTGACACTGATTTCTCGGGAGGAGGAGGTCTCTGACGTCCTTGTTCAACAGCACAAAATTGAGCTGCAAGTGGGTTTCTATAGATGCTTAAATGCTTGGATGTTCCTGCATAACTATCTCCTAAACATCATCTCCAGCTATTTGGCTTTCTTAGCTTTTATAGATGGCTCTGACAATCCCCATAATGTGGCTGGCTCAAGCAAATAAGTGTCCCTGAGCTGGTAAAAGCTTTGCTAGTAAGACTGAAAAGCTGTATGTACCTTTGATTTGCTTTTTTCTTTTTCCTACCAAAAAAACAATTAAGGATACTCTCTGGATGCCGTGCTTTGGAGATGAGTATACCAATGATAAAAACATACACAGCACATGCAATCTAATGCTACCTTCTGCGGCAAGAAACTGTGCAAGAGAGCACTTTAGAGGGTTTTTATAGCATATATACAATGTTTCATATGTCAGTGTTAGGAGCCTCCTCACATATACTTTGGGATCTGACGTTCCATCCCTAATACAGAAAGATACTCAAGCATGTGTCTAACTGTAACCATGCAGTATAATGGGTGAACTTATAGCTGCCTAAATAAAACACCTCCTAAGTGAAAATGTCTGTATTATTATATCTGGTCTAAAGGACTAGACATAATTTGATAAGGGCAATTTAGTACTCAACAACAAAATTCCTGATTTTTTAACACATTTGTTGCATAAATAAACATATCATAATGAAATCCATCTGCAACCTGCACCCTATACATTTTTTTTGCAGTTTTTGAAATATTCCATTGTATCAGCTGTGCTAGTCTGGAAAAAAGGTCTTGCACATGATCTTATCTTCAGAAGTAGCTTTGTGTGGGTTTGCGTGATATGTTTCTACTTTTTTATTTATTTAAGAGCTTTATGATTTTGTCACTATTTTGATATTTAGAGATAGATAATACTTTAAAAGCTTATTTGTAATAAGTCAAGACAGAGGCTTTGCATGAAAATTTAGGAAGTTTTTATGAATATCAGGGAAGTTTCTATTCTCCAAATAACCAAAATAACAGCATCCTGTCTTAACAAGTAATTAGATTTCTAAAGCACTCAGTAGAGAAGGATCCCAGTCCAAATCCCTAGTGTAAATTTCACACTTGGAAGGTATTGAGGCATGTTAGTAACCTAACTGTTACTGCTCACTCTCCTGGCTTTTTTCCCTTCATTCTCCAATGGTAGGAGTTCCCTGTTTTCACTTGTTATTCAATAATACTCTTGCGTAAACCTTAGTTTCATAAGATGAGAGAGCCAATTCCTGCTCAGCTCTGGCTGGAAAGCAAGGCACAAACATTTGTCTTTAAGCTCAATGGAGAAGTATTCACACTTCCTAAACTTATTCATCCAAGTTTATGACGTTAGAAGCTGCTGCTTTCAGTTCGTCAGTGAATATGTCTTGGAATTGTACCAGGAGATTGCACTGGAACCTTGAAAAGAAAACTGAATTAAAAGATGCAGTTCTCCCAGACAGGAACATCTGCATTCCTTATGCTACAGGAGAATCCTAAATCTTCAGCAGATGTAATACTGAATGGCAGCGAGTCAGCAGAAGCTAGTGGCAACTGAGCTCTCCCTATAACATAGTCCTCACAGCACTGATCTATAGAGTTGATTATAACTTTTACACCTTACTTTGTTCTTTCTTTTTTTTTTTTTTATGTTAAAACAAGTTGTCAGGTAGTATGCAGTGGACTGTGCTATATATATGGTTTTTGAAAGCAAGCACATGAAGAGAAAAGGAGTCATATTAGGTGCTGCACCAGTTTTTCTTTTTCTCATATAACTGCAAGGGAAACTTTGTGGTGTTGCTTAGGGGGTGTAATTGATCTTCTTCTGCAGTGAGGCTTTACTTAAGGAAAGTTTTATGTGGAGGACCCTCCAGAAGAGCAACTTCATGTGAAGTCAGGACTGTAAAATCAAGATCAGTAAATGTTTTTTTCCAAGTAGGATTCATTCCCAGCCTAAATTTTAATTTTGTTGTATCAATCAGCAATCTAGATAATTTGTGGATGGTATCCAGATTTGGGCTGGGTTCGGGGTTTTTTTTTTTTTGTATTTGTAATCTGTGAGACAGTCTTGAGCTCTGGGCTGTGCTGAGATTAACTCTACAGTGAAGAGCTAGGAAAACTCTTTTCTAACTTTATTTGAGTGCAGTCTAATTGACTTTCACTACTAATGTTCTCTCTCTGGTCCTGCAATACGAGAGCTTCATGATGCTCTATGAAGCTAGAAGAACGTGATTTCAAAATGCATGAAAGAAAGTGCTTTTCACTGCTGAGAGAGAGTTTCTGAAGCTTGTTGGAATTTTGGGAATTGATGTATCTTCAGCATAAAAAGAGATTAAATTCCTGTGTGTGAGGTTCATAAATATTTCTAAACGGATCAGTCATGAATGTTCCTCTGCATACAGGGGAATAGGATGGAGTGGACTGTAGAATGGCCATGTGTACCTGCTCTGTATAAAATGCTTCTCCCTAAATAGCACCAACATTGCTGGGGGCGGTAGAGCAATCCTTCATTATTGTGAATCAGAGATCTGGAAATCCTATCCGTGGTGAAAATACATGATTTATTATTTGTTTTATGAAGAATATTCACAAGCCTGGGCAAGAGTAGCAACTAAACACAAATTCACATTTGGTGCTTGGTAGCAGTGCTTACTGGCCACAGGAGAAGTGAGAACCAAGGGAATTCTCCTGCCTGGTTTCCAGTCTGAATGTAATGAATTTTCTGCCATGAGCTCAGATATGCTCACCAGTGGATTTAAGGCTGAGCAGTTCTGCTTTGATAAAGGAGTATCAGTACTCACACAGTTGTTCTGCCTGTGTTATTTGTGGTGTAACTCAAGAGTCACTCTCTTCATTGTAATGGTTTTCAAAATGCTTAAGCTTTGTTCAGGAGACAGGGTGGATGAGATGGACCACTAATCCAATTCAGTCTGACAATTCTAGTCTTTCTATCAGTATGTCAGAGGTCCTGCTGTACCATTCATTTATCAGCTCTATGAGAACTTAACCCAAATGACATATGGAAATGTACTGGGCAGCAAATCTGATTAAATTAAATGTATTCTCCTAAATCAACTTTTACTGCCCAGTGATCCTTGAAGAATATTAAAAATTCTGAAACTTTTTGCTTCTGATTTTTCTCCTGTATTCCTTAGCAATTTTAAACATTTATTTTAAATACCTCTTTCCCTGCACTTAGGTTATCTTGAAAGCTTTGAGGTTTTTGCACCCCCCAGATCTTTTCCTCCAAACCTATTATCTCCAATTCTGCTTAGCTAACTGAGGAATCATAGCTCAGACTTGTGAAAGGATGCTTGGGTCCACAGACAGTGGTAGTATTTTGCCTTTAGTAAAGTCATTTTAAGAGAGTGCACCATGATGCTTGCAAAAATCTTTTGATTCCTGCTCAGCATTAATAGGTGCTCGAAAGATTAGGAGAAGAAATGCAATTCATAGCTCATGAAGCACATGACGAAGGCAAAATTCACCAGGAGGAGGATGGAAGAGTCATTTTTGGACAGAAAATTGCTTGAGCCAATGAAAATTATTTAATAAAATCCTAAGATTGGGAAATGCTATTACATAATGGTTTTGCATAGTCTAGATATGAGTTTTCCACTTTAAACACTGAAAAAAGATGTAATTCTTATTTGCATCATTTAGATGGAAACAGTATTTTCATTAAAAATAACCATTCAGTTTGATGGAAAAGATGTGTTTTCTTAATGTTTTCTTAAATGTTTAAAAAAAGAAATGGCTATTATTTTCTCCCATTTAATTTATCTGAGTTATATATATGATTGAAAAGTATCTGATACAGAAAAAAATGATGAGTATCATTTCTCTTATGACATCAACTCTGGCAGTTGGTGGTGGGTGGAAGATGCCTCTTCATTGTCTGTTTTCCTTTGCTTGTTAGCTACCTTTCATAAATAAGAAATGAGGAACAGCCTTTCTTCTTTTGATGTAGGTTAAAAGACATTTCTGAAAGTATGTATTTTTGTCTGTTTTCATTGCCCTACACTAATGGCAAAGTCAAACTTAAAACTTCCAAAGCAAAACTAGCAGACAGGGACAAGTACTTAGGCCATGTTTGTTAGTTTTTCTTTTACCTTCATGGCAAACAAGTTCATAAATCCTTAACTATCCCTACAGACTGTTTGCAATGAAAAAGAAAAGCCTCTCTGCCAAGTTATCCTACTTTCTAAAGAATTTTTTCCTATTTTTTTCTTGAGCCACAAAGACGCAAGTTTGAACAGTAGGAATGAGACTTTCTAATGCAAATATTTCTACTGAAATGCTTATCCTCCAGCAAAAATCATAATGAATTGGAAATGTATGGCCTACCTGTTTCTTTACCTATTCTAATATAGCTACCTTTGAGTTTTATTGATTTAAACTATAATTCAGGGATCTCTTCCTGAAAAATCAGCGACTGATTAGAAAGCTAGTTTCCTATAGAGGGGCTTTCACAATGCACGAAACTAAGAACTTTACCCTGAAATTGTTAAATGTACCTGTTTAAGCATATACATTTTCTCATCACTGAATATACTTATGTTTTGTTTCAACTCCTCTGATGTTTAAAACAAAACTCAGTCTATCTGACATAGAACCTGAATAACTGTAGCTGAAAGAGTCACTCTGTTGCTTGGTTTTCAGTTATTGCTCTCAGAACCTCATGCAGAAAACGCTTTTAACACAGAGGAGCTGTCTTAAACAGCTGTCGGTGCTATGTATGTGCTATAACCCACTTGTCTGTCTTGTTCCGTTGTGATACGTCAATGACAGTATGTGTATCACAAAATGCCAAGTAATTTTATAGCCCTTGTCAGAACTGTAAATAAAATGAAATCTGTGCAGAAGAGAGGTATTCATTCTGTCAAATGAACAAAGCCACCTAAAATTTTTAATTATATTTTGAAGTAGTTTCATTCACTTTTCCCCACCTCATCAGAAAGTTTTGGTACTTGACTATCAGAAGGAAAAGGAATGGAATGGCAGCTGGAGAGGAAAAGAAGGATTTGCATAGCAGTAAAACTGCCAATGTGATGAACAGGAGTCATGAAGACAATTAAATCCCTACCTGTAATCTAAGCTAGCCAGCCCTGTGTAAGCATATAAAATTGTTTCCTGAACCAGTATCATCTTTACAGATGAGAAAGTAGCGGCAGACATAAATACATCTGCATTTTATGCTATTTATTTAATTACAGAACAAAGAAACCATCTGAAAACCCCTCTGCTCAAGGGATGAGCGCCAGTTTTATTCTTAGGTTTGCTGTAGTGGGAATAGCTTTCTACTGAGGTCAAGTCGAAACTAGTAATTCACCTTACCAAGTAAAGAAATTCCTTGCAAAGAACAGCTGATTATATCTACTAAAACTTTAATATTATTACGTAAAACTTTAATATTATTGCTTAGCCTAGTACTGCACGTCCTGTCCTTCCACTGCAGAGATAGTGGAGGTTGTATAGCAAAATTATAGTGGGTCAGGGGCATCTCCACTGAAATCATAGCCTGTATCATGAAGCATTAGCAGTGTGCTACATGAAAAAAGTTACATTCAATAATTATTATCATTGGACAATAGAAACCAGTGAAAGAAAAAGTGAAAGTCACTATACACGGCACAGATGAGGAAGCTCCCTGTTGTTTTGGTCTCTTATTTGAGAGGTAACAGAGCAGAAAGATGAAGGTTCTCCTCTACATATAACTTCAGAGAATAATAAGCGCTATAAAATCACTGACACCCCAAACATGTCCTTTAAAAAGAAGTGACTAAAACAAAGATAGAAAGATAAAAAATATAAGCAATATGATAACTTATGCCAGTTATAAAGACTGAGGTTTTTTATATAACCCTTTCTGCTTAGATGAAAAATGAAGACAAGGCCTTCTACTTCCAGTTTTATCTTCTCAAATTTAATTAAATTTTTGTGCCAGATTTGGCCTTTGTATTGTTTTGTTTTGTTTTTAAGCATTTCTTCTTATTTGGCAAATTTTTATTTAATGTGTTTTTCTTGAACTGAAAAGAGGATTTCAGGAGGGAAGAGAAAGTGTTTTGACTGGTTTGTTTTATGAGGTATGAGCTGATTTTGTGGTTTCTTCAATGGAGAATTTTTTTTAATAAGCCCAAAATACTCATTATTTTTAGTCAGTGATTTAGACAGTAAGTGAAATGCAGTTCTAGTTCAGACCATCTGTTTATATTACTAATATCTGTATGAGTTTTACAGTATTTTCTTTCTATTTCTTTCCCCATTACTCAGTGTTTCCCATTCAGACATCAACTATCCTCCATTTGTGCTCCCTCTACCTCATTCCTTTATCATGGTGCTATGAAGCTTTTATTTCCCAAAAGCTTAAGAAAAATTGTCAATTGATCCTGTCATCTGTCTGCAGCACATAAAGTAGTCATTCTCTACCCTTACAAGTAGAAACAAAAGCTTTAATTTTTATTTCTTAGACTCATTAACCTGGGAATCTTGTAGTTCTCTGTGATTGATTGCCTGGCGATACTAAACCTGTGTTGTCTAGTCAATATATATTATCCCCCAAGATGATGTCCCTTCTTCATCTAGAAGCCCCATTTCAGTTACGGCAGTTCTTGAAAAATAAATGTTTCACAAAATGAATACTCAAATCATCCACTGATTTTTAAAGCTTCTGAGAATTATTTTCTTTGCTTGAGTCATTTCTGTATTTTACTTTCTCTTTCTTTAGTTACAGTGTGGCAAAAAAATGAGGTGGAAATAAAAAATGAACAAAGCAGACTGAGATAAACACACAAAATCTGTTTCCTTTAAGTTACTTTTGATGACTTTTTTCCCAGGAAGAAAATAACTAAGAGGGGAAAAAGAATCCATGGAAAGGCGCTTTTATAGACAATTTCTCTGGAGTTAGGTGAGTTTGGGGAAGTAATAAACCAAACCATTCTAAACTCATTTATAAACTGCTAAGTACTCCTATTTTTGCTGACATGGGTTTACTTGCAGTTGCTGACCTAGAGAGTGGCAGCTTTTTATTTCAAGCCTTAGGGCAATATCTCTGAATCCTCAGCTATACTGGCTTTCTGCTAGGGAGGTGTGGTGGCAGGGTTATTTCTTTGTTTACCATAACAAACAGGATTATAGAATAAATGTAGTTTCATTATTTACGGAAGGCATCCAGAAATGGGGAGGAAATAGTCAACAGTGCAGTGTTACCACCCACAGCTCCCTGCCAGTGATCCTGATGGGGTGTAAAGCTGTTGCCCATCATTTTGCAAGTAAGATCTATTGTTGCTTACTATAGAGAGGAAGAGAATTATAGTGACAAATGATAATGTTGTTGACTCCCTGGTAAGAAAGTAGAAGCTTTATTACTCCATGATCAAACAAATAACTTCCTTTGTATCTAATGAATAGGTTCAGCTCCAAGTCAAACATAATTGCAAATAAACCCTGCTTAATACAAAAGCTCAAAACAATTAAATACCCAAATTCCATCAGTTCTTTTTCACTGACCTTTCTTACACAAATTTCAAATAGAAAATATTACATGCAAAAATCTTGTAATATATTGGATTGCTATGGCTCATTCTGAAGTGGGAACTCTGAATAAAGTTAATAAAGAGAACATTATTTCTGTGATTGCTTTGGAACTGTAGCCTTATTTCACACCTGTTCTGATACAAGGTGATGATTTGATTTATTTGTTTGGGATAGGGGCAGCTGTCAGAGAATATAAGCTTACAAGAACTACATTGCTGACTACAGTGTGCAGTAGGAGCAGGCCTGAAGACATTTCAGCAGAACAGGGAAGGAAAACAGCAGTTTAACAGGCTCTCAGTTCTTGATTGAAGGGAGTGTGTACGCCTCACAGGGAGAACTTAGAAACTATTTGTGTTTGTGGGCTTAGGTTGGTTTGTTTTGGAAGAAACCACAAAGCATTTATTCATTAATTCATACTGCATATAATGAAAATAATTACATGTCCCTTCATTGAGCAAGGTATGAAGGTTTGAAGCAGGGTCTTCTACAGGATCACTAAGAGCCTGGCATGAGACCTAATGGCTGCTTCTGTAAGGTGATTTCTAACTTCAACCAGATACCATCCGAGACCTATAACCTTATCCTCCTGCATCCAACAAAAGATTTCCACGCATCAATATTTTCTAATTAAAAATGTTAGTCAGAAAGGAAATAACCACAGTGCATTTTTTACACAATGACCATTAGGACATCAGTACAAATTGAAGGACTCCTGTTCTGGTTGAAAAGCCTTTGAAATGCTTCCAGACAAGAGCTCCTGTTTGTGTCCTGATGATTGCCCAGGAAACAGATATTTCTGAAGGCAGGAATCTCATTCTTAAAGAAATTAATTTCTAGGTCCCAGTTAAGCAAGAATAGACAGAGGCATGTGCTCCTACCTTTCTCCTAAGGCCAATGCATAAACTTGTTCCTGAAAATGCAGATTAGGCAATTGTTCAAGAGTTGCTTGTTTGTTCAGGGACCAGAATCTAGTATAATTCCTTAGGAGGCACCACTGTGCATAGAGCAGAAAGTTACATTTGCTTTTTGTCAGACAGTCAGACAGTGAGTTATGATTTTTTTTTTCTGAAAAGTATCTTCAAAAGAGGAGGGGAAATAAAAAATGTGAAGGTGACAGGTATGTTTCTTAACTTTCCCCAACAAAAGGGCATGTAAGTTATATCTCTTTTATGCTGGCTAACAAAATAGGCTACAGGATAAACATATATGGAAAACAAGAGTGGAAGGAGAAACAAAAAACTAGAAAGACTGAGATCATCACCCATTACTACCAAACTAATTTGCGCTTTTAAAGACACTGACTGTGTTTTGACCAAATTTCTGCATAGTAAATGTGTTTTAGATACACTTTGGACATACTTACATGCTTAAAGCTTATTTCTGTTAACTTTTGGCAAGAAGAGGCAAAAAGACTCTGATCTAGCTCAGGCACGTGCTAGACACAGTGATTCTCAGTCTTGTAAAAGTGTTAGCAGGACCAGGGGAAGAGCATTACATGCATAGATAGCTTAACTCGCATTTTAATGCCTAAGGGGATTATATTTGATAGTCCTGTTCTTGGACACAGGTAAATTAAATAAATAAAGTAAATAAAGTAAATAAAGTGTATTTATCTAAGTCTGTTTTAGCTCAATTATAGGTACAAGGTTTAGTTAAGGAGACTCCTTGAGTCACCTAAGTATGTTTAAAGCTTTATGGAGGGCAGAAAATAATGATCAACCTGAAAGTAGAACTGCAGTTGTCAAAAAATTTGTTCTTGTGTTCGTGCTCCTTTAAGTGATGCTAATGGAAAGGTAAACTTATTGGGAAGCTTTAGTGTTCCTATACAGTACCTGGCAGAAACAAATAAGATAATGAACAATAGAAGTCAAATATAGAGAGACGTTAAGATATTATATGAAAGCCTCAGTGAAGTTAGAAGTACATTACTGACCTACAACAGCTGCAATCATGTAGCTCCTGGGTAAGGATGGAAAAAGGTAATGGAAACCAATCTTAAATACTTTTGAGAGTGGTGGAAGGAGATAGGGGTAACCTGTTTCTGATGAAGGCTAATTTTTCCATGATGACTAATTAATACAAATTGCCTTTTATATTTCTTATAAATCATGTTGTGACTTGGGGCCTTTATATACAGTCTGTTTTCAAAAGAAATGGGGAGGCATTGCTCTGTGCTTTGCTCAGTAATTAAAGAGGTGCTGCTTCCATGCTGCAGTGGAAGAGCATGAAATCATGGTGGCCTAGTGTTCCTGGTGCTCACCTGGACTCTCTCCTGGCTACCCATCTGCCCTAGAGCAGCAGAGCATGTTGCCTTACAGGAGCATGGCTTCTTTGGGTTTTGTTTCATTGATCAAAAAAGATGCTGCAATAAAGAATGTATTTCTTAAAAAGAGTAAATGTCACAGAACACCTCAATAGCAGGTTTTGCCTTTGCTTTGCGACTAGCACTGCAGCTGCCTCAGATTACAACAGCAGCTGAACTTATTTTCGTTTTTTCTTCTATGAAAATTTGGAGATAAGTGTATCAAGGTTTCTCATCTTTTAGTTAAATGAATTAGGAAGATACATTTCTCTGCTGGTTTTGCTTTACTGAAAGTATGCTTGTTTTGTATTTTCAGTGCTGTATAGACGCCCCTTGCATTACTTATAACACTTATGCAATTTAGCCACCAGCAAATCTCAGAATTTCAGTTATTCACTTTGGATGAATATTTAAAACAGCAAATAAGATATTACTTGAATTTCAGAAAAGTTTTGGAAGATCCTACCTTCCTGCAACATGCCATGGTGGTCATGGTGATCAAAGCTTTCTGTCTACTCACAAAAATATTCCTCTCATGGGTCTGAATGAGGGGGAATTCTTCCTTGCCTGTGTGTTTGGTGGCCCAGCCTCTTGCCTCCTTGTATCTCCTGTGTCAGCCAGAAGACATCGAGGGGAATATCTTATTAAAACTTTTGGGTTTTATTTTCCTCTTCATTCTTGCAACAGCAGAGGGCTACTGTTACATTCTGTCCAGTCCTGTAGCCAGTGCCTAGAGTTCTGGTGCTAACTTAGATCATATGGGACATGTCTTTTCACACCACATAAGAAACTGGCAAGGCCCAACTTCTGTGCACTGTCCCTTTGCCAAAGTGTGTATTTCTGAGGAAATCCTCACTAATCATTAGTGTATAACCTGTTTGTCATTGGTAGTGTCAGTGATAGCCTCAACCTAGAATCTGTAGCACTACAGCATTCAGGCAGCTTTCACTTGATCTTGAAAAGATTTAGTAATGAACAATTGTGTGCATATACCAAGTTTTCCACCACCTCTAGCACCAAGAGACCTATACCAGTGCTATCAATCATTAAAGCATGCACTTTCCCCAGAGGCTACTTAGAGAAAATATTGAAGTTTCAACACTGTGGTTTGTAGAAGATTTGGGTCTATTATTTTACTGCTTTTCCCATCCATGACTGTAACGATTGTTTTCGCATCAATATGTTTTCAGTGTAAATGAACAATTATACTTCATGCCTCAGGCAGTTTAATTTCTCATTACCACATTAAATACTCAAGGCTGGCTTTCTGCCTCAGTTCCACAGCATCTGTCAGCACTTCTCTAAAAAACTTTGTTGGCTTTGGAAGTTAGTGTGTTATCAGACTGAGTCACCATCAAGCTATAATTTAGAATATGGCTCTAGCATTCCTGGTAACACTTGCAAAATTGAATAAGCTGTTGTGGGTTTGTTTTGATTTAGTTTGGATGGGGTTTTTGGTTTGTTTGTGGGTTGGTTTGTTTTTTTTTTTTTTTTGGTGTGCTTTTTTCAGAAATCCCTTAAGACAGTATATACGAGGTTTATGAAAAAAATCTGTAAAGGGTTCCTACCTCAAAGAAAAAAAAGCATAATTAATAGTAGATAAATAACAGTATAAGCAATGATTAAGGATCACCCTCTTACTTGGTATGAATCACTTCAGCTTTGCTGATATCAGTGAAACTTTGCTCATTTATCTCACCAAGAATTTGGTTTAAGTGGTATATTGGGTTTATCTGCTGTCATCCACCTCCTTCTATAAGATGAGCTGACTCTTCAGGACAAAAAGTTGGTTTTCAAGGAGCTGAGGTCTAATTGTAGAATCCATTTAAGTCCATACTTTCTTTAGTTGCCTACTATGTGAAGGTAGGACACAGAAAAGTGCACATGTCCCTGGAAATTATACTATTCTGAAAAGCTGAGGTAGTTATCTAATGATTCCAGTGTACAAAAGGAAAGTGGAGGATTTGATGTCTAAGTATCTGAATAGGGGATAAGAGAGCTCCAATTTCAGTCACAAGAGAAATGTACACAAGTGCATGTATGTTCAGTAGAAATCCAAGTAATCAATTCACCTTTCATTCTGTGATTTCTACCTGCTCTTACACATTTCCCATTTCTTTGCCAATGTACTTCTGCATCAGTCCTTCCTCAGTTTGCATTGTGCATCTGTTTCTTCAAAGCCTTCATTTCAAAGTCTATCAAGTTTCCTTATGATCTTACATTCATGTACCCAGCTTGTCACTGGAATCAATAACCAAGTCTCCAAAATAAGAGAAAAACACAGAAAAACTGTGTCTGATATTTTTTGTGGACATTATTTTCTTTCAAGAGATGAAATTAAATTAGTTTAGTTCATTTCTGGAACAGCAGATGCCTGCCATTTGTGTGACCATCAATCCCTCAGTAGAGATCATTAACAAAAGCTTCTCTTGGCTTTGCATATTGTTAGTGTAAAACAATGACTCTGTAGGCATATGAGTCATTATTTCACAGATGCTACTGTGATGATTTTTCTTCTCTTAGATTTCTACAGTTAACTATTCTGTAAAAAAAAGCTTGAATCTAAAGACTGTTAATAAAAAAATACTAGGTTGTTAGTTAAGAGAAGGAATGTATGAATTAAATCAGTTCCACGTGTTTCTCAGCTCCATTTAAATGTAACTGAAACACTTCTCAGCTTTGCTTCTTGCCAGGATGTTAGTGCTTGAACTCTTTGGGTTGTCCTCTGCCTCCAAAATCAAGAAAGTGCACCCCTGAGGCTCTGTATAAAGAAGAAACTTTACCCAAGGGACAGGTAGAAAGTTTCAGGGAGAGAACAGAAAAAATCAGAGGACATGGACTGTGATTCTCTTTGTTTTAAGCTCATGGCTGCACCAGTGCACCTGGACAGTCTTCCTCAGGAAAGTGATTAGCACCACTCCTAGACTGATTAAATTAAGCATCTCCTTCGCTACCTAAAATTAATGCATTTAGGGACTGAGGAGGTATGTAGTTAGTGTCCTTCTCAATTCTTTGGCAAAGAGTTAAGGAAGGAAGTTTGTCCTTTGAAATTCTGAAATAGCTGGTTATTCACTTCTGGATTGTAGCTAAAACTGAAAAACCAACAGGGAGACCTATGCTTTCTGGTTAGGATCAAAGATGAGTGTGTTTTTAAAGTCACAGAAGAGTTGTTTGATCAAACAAACTGCAACAATATTTTATCCTGTTTGATCAGGTGAGAGGGCAAAAGTGTATCTTGGCATTTCTGGACCCATCTTATTTCCTTTAAATATTACCAGCTGTTAGCTATTTGTTAGAGTGCCCACAAAAATATCAAACTTTAAGTTGAAAAAAAGAGCAGAAGCAAGACTGGAGATCCATGTAAGTAAATATTCTTACTATAAAACAGATTATTAAGGTTAGCAGTATTCATTCAGCCAGGAGCATTGCAAAGAGAATTAATATCCAGTGACAACAACCAGTAAACCTGCCATTTGAAATACTAGGCACACATAAAGAACTCACTTGAGAACAATCTTCATAGATAAATAGCCATAAAGCGAATGGCTCTGGCTAGTAAATAAATACGAAGACATTATGTTCCCTAGGAACAAATGAAGGCTTAAACTGTTTGAAAATGGCTCACTGTGGACTACTAGCCTAGCTCTCTGTAGAAACAAATGTTCTCATGAAGTTTGCAGCCCATGTTTGCAGCCTGATGTGGTTTGGGTAAAACAGATGACAATAAAAATTGCTGGAAACACAGGCAAATGATAAACCTTTCTGAATCTTGCCTATCCCTCCATGCCAGCCATTTTCCTTCAGTTACAGAAGTTTGTGATACTTTTTTCCCTCTTGAAACTGTCTGCTACTCAGTCATACAGCTTAATTGCTTCCAGTCCTTTCATATGGTACAAGCAGATGGCGTTGGATGCAAAGAAAATACCTCCTTGCATATGCCAAGGGCATTATCCTGGCTCTCTGGATTGCCAGAAAATTAGGTGTTCATATCTACACCACTGCACTTCTCTGCAACTCTGCAACCTTTTAACATAGAGATGCTCCACTTTCAGGGAGATGTCTGCTAAGTAGTTTCAAAGGAGAAACAAGCTATAACACTACTTTGTGCAATTTGGCATATTATTTCCATGGGGGTGCTTGAAGACAAGGGGAAAAGGTGTGTGTCTACAGTAGCTCTGCTCCGCTCTCTGGGTTTCTAGTGTCCCTTCTTCCTAACTAAGTGCCTTTTGAAGTGACCCTCTGAAATAGAACAATTTCTTTTGCTTTGCAAATACAAGGTGAGAAATCTCATGATGTGTAAAACTTGAGATGCAGGGAAGACCTCAGAACAACTGCTAAAAATTCTAACAGTTGTATGGTCATATTAGTTTCATTGCCTTTGTATTGTAACAGCATAGGGATGTTCCTTTGACAGACTGTTGTGTTAGGAGAACGGTGCCCATGAAATAAAATCATTCTCTGTCTATAGCCCAAGTAGTAATTAGTTATCATGAGTAACGTTCCCACATTGAGATTATTATAGTAGCGTGTTGGTGATAGCCTCATTGTTCTCTATTAGATACAGCTGACTTATGACTTTACAGATAAATACAGATAAGGACTGAAAAGATATATTTGCTGTCCAGCTGCTTCAGGGAATTTAATACTGAACAGACCTTCTGGTAGGCCTAGTGTCATGCCTGTGAGAATAAGAAAACTGGGCTCAATATACCAGAAGGTGCCTTTTCCTGTTTGAGTTAATCTTTCCTCATCCTGGATAATCAGAGATAGCCACAGAATTCAACATAAGTTTTTCTAAGTCCCTTTTCTTATGGTACCTTGTACATGACTTCCCTGGAAATGAATTATCATAGGGTGCTTTTTTAAGGTAATTTGGAGCTGAAAAGGCATAAAATTGTTCTAAGTAAGGGAAAACACTCTAACCAGTGCATGGTATTGTCCTTCCTTTCTCTTTGTCATATGATAATAAAGCTTGAATAAGATTAACAGATGCTGTACTTTTTACCCATATGACCTAAAGAATGGTTCCATGTAGATTAAAAACATGAACTGTTTTGGGTAGTCTGAGACTAATATAAAAAGGTGGGCTGATACCAACCTCATGAAGTTCAACCATGATAAGTGCAAGGTCCTACACTGGGTCAGAGCAATCCCAGGCACAGCAACAGATTAGGCAAAGAAGAGATCCAGAAGAGCAGCCCTGCAGAGAAGGACTTGGGGGTGCTGGTCGATGAGAAAATGAACATGAGCCAGCTTCAGTGTGCGCTTGCAGCCCAGAAAGCCAACTGTATCCTGGGCTGCATCAAAAGGAGCGTGACCAGCAGGTCGAAGGAGGTGATCCTGCCCCTCTACTCTACTCTTATGAGACTTCACCTGGAGTATTGTGTGCAGTTCTGGTGTCCTCAACATAAAAAGGACATGGAACTGTTGGAACAAGTCCAGAGGAGGGCCACGAGGATGATCAGGGGAGTGGAGCACCTCCCGTATGAAGACAGGCTGAGGAAGTTGGGGCTGTTCAGCCTGGAGAAGAGAAGGCTGTGGAGACCTCATAGCAGCCTTCCAGTATCTGAAGGGGGCCTATAAGGGTGATGGGGAGGGACTCTTCATCAGGGACTGTAGTGACAGGACAAGGGGTAATGGGTTAAAACTTAAACAGGGGAAGTTTAGATTGGATATAAGAAGGAAATTCTTTCCTGTTAGGGTGGTGAGGCACTGGAATCGGTTGCCCAGGGAGGTTGTGAGTGCTCCATCCCTGGCAGTGTTCAAGGCCAGGTTGAATGAAGCCTTGGGTGAGATGGTTTAGTGTGAGGTGTTCCTACCCATGCCAGGGAGGTTGGAACTAGATGATCTTGAGGTTGTTCCCGACCCTAACTATTCTATGATTCTATGATTCTAATACCAGCTGTTAAATTTTTGCTGACTCATGCCTTATACATGAAAACATTAGTGTCCCTACTTTGATTATACAACGTAACAGATCATATATAGCTTATATTAATAATAAATCTATCTAAGCACTTATGTAATTACACCAGAAGCTTAAATTTCTTGTTTATGTGAGATGTAAAGCACAGAGGAATGATTTGCATTTATAAATGCCAGGACAGATACTGTTTTGTACAGGAGCTGAAATTGGATTCTGTATACATTTATAGTTTTATCTGGTTGTTTATACCACTATTGTCATCTACAGAGAAAATCCTTATCCTCCTTTCCTTGCTAAATACAGTCGGAGCTTGTGAGTGCTGTTCAGATTTCAAGTATGCAGCCAACAGAGTTGCTCTTATCCTTTCTGCCCTTCTTCTTTGTAGTGTGGTTATAGCACATCTGGAAGAAACTGGGCATAAAACCAAGTATTTTTTTATAGATATTCTCTCAACTGCCCCTTCACTGGTGTTCTGTCTTTTTATTACAAACTGCTCCTCTCTCTGCCCTCTAATCTGTGGGAGGTAGATGGTACTCGTACTTTATATCATCTCCTTTGGTGTTTAGTTACACATTTTCCAAATGGACTGCTTCAGACTGCCAGTGAAGCACTTAGGTGCTCTAGGCTGCCAGCCGTCATGTGGTCTGCCAGGCCAAGAGTGTGCCGCAAATAAGCAGCTTGTTGGCCAGAGGGTTTTTCACATTTGCAGCGATACTTGGAATATTGTTCAAGGAAGCACAGGGTTGGCATCAATAACAGGAGTGTATAGTAGAAACATGTATCATATGTCTAGGATGCCATGGCAGAAGCAAAACAAGAACTGAAACAGTTACACTGGCAGGCAAAGTTTACTAAACACAACTATAGCGGAGTCCCTGCTTTCATATTTCTGCTGTGTGGAGGCTGACAAAGTACATGGCAGCGTCCTAAGAGCTGAATTTACTGATCTATCTCCACGACACTGTTCTTCTACAGTTGAGAAGAAACAAGGAATAGGAGACCCCAGGCAGTGAGATTTCCCCTGGGAGAATGGAGGTGGCTCATCAGAAGGCTCCCCCAACAAACATCATGGGAAGAATTGGCAGGACTTCTTCACACACAGGTTGTCAGGCACTCATAAAAGTGGGAATGGAGGGGTGGGAGTTTTAAGAAGGACACCATCCACACCATATTGGTTATTGTTATGACAGATGCCTATGTCCAAAGGCAAGATGGCCAATGAACTTCACAGGTATTTCATACTTCTCTGAGGTGTGCTGGGCTGCTCAAGGATTTATGTAGTGTTTCACTTTTCTCTTTCCATCTTCCAGAACTCTTTGTTGGTTTGCCTCTTTCTCCTTTCATTCCCCCTGTGGTGTCCTTTGTGGATTGCCCACACTGAAGCAGATTATAGAACTGAGGTCAGCAGTGGAAACTCTGTTTATGAATCTAATCCTGCCACCACTTTTTCAGGGAGAAGAAATGTCATATTTACTTTAGACTTTCAAGAAAGTTTCAATAAAATAAAGCTTTCAGCAGTGATCTTACTCTGATGTGTTCCGCTGTTTTTCTTGTGGGCTGACACCTGCAGTTCCAAGACAGCTGAGTTCATAAACAAAAAAGGAAGAATACAGAAATGATGCAGCTTGCCAGCTGTGGCCTTGCAATACAAAAATGAAGTGGAAGAAAACAAGTTCTTACTTTTCTTTCCTTCAAGGAAGAAAGATAATGAGAAAGATGTCTTTGCAGACATTTAGGGATCTCAAAGGTGGTCATTGTACCTGGGGGCTTAAGCTCATCTGAGTCAACAAGAAAGAGAAAAGAGCAGGAATGCATGCTACTGTTGTGAAAATCCTAAAAAGGAGTATTAAGCAAAATGTGCTTCCCAGTGACGCAAGAGAAACAGAAGAGGATGTGGGACTGGTTATTGCAACAAGAAGTGAAAAGAAGAGCAAAAAAAGAGCTAGGATGCTGTGCAGGTTCTGAATGGACACCACTAATAGACACTGTACTGAGTCCAACAGCTATGCAGACCCTTACATGCAGTGATTCACTTAAGAGAAAGTCCTTCTGGCAACATAAACTTCTCTGCTTATATTTCGTTACACATATGGAGTTGCTTAAGCCCTTTGTTCCATCATGCTCTGCAGAACACATCTGGGACATGCAGACTGTCTGGGAGCTGAAATGATAAGTGTTTCTCAGGAGACAGAACCCTCAAAACTTGCAAGAAAGAAAATGTTTATTTTGCTCCTGGCTCCCCTGCACTTTCACCATGCCTAGGGTCCCAAAAAGAAATTGGAAGGGGCAGAGAACCTGTATTCATCTGCTTTGAAATTGCTTGAAGACCTTGGGAACTGTTTGATTGTTTCTAATGTGCATTTTCATCTTATTTATTGCACTTTCTGTGATGCTGCACAATTCTTTGGCTGTTTAATCAGGATAAGCAGCCAGCTCAGTTCACTTACACATGCATTTTTCTTCCCCAGACACAACTGTGAGTTTAACAAAGTTTTGTTTGGCATTCATTGTTCTCCTTATTGCGCCTATGATTAGCATATATAGTTACTTGCAAGGAATAAATTACCACTACCATTCCAAAACGTTTTATTAAAACATCAGAAAACAGTAATCAGTCTACGTAAGTCAATTAGATGGCAGTCCAAGAACGTAAGCTAGCAGTCACTGAGGTTGCCAGTAAGATTTTATATGGTAAGGAAATCAGCCTGCAACAATGCCATCAATAAAATTATTCAGGCACAATAATCCTTATAAAGACCAGTGCCTCTTTCATCACAAGATGATGAACTTAAACCCCCCCCACATACTACTGCAACCATTTTAAAGCACTGTAACGTATTAGTACAATGAGTTCCACAGTGAAGCAGAACCTACACAGGAGAATAAGGGCTTGCGTCTGACAGAAATCACCCATTAAATCACCACAACTGTCCAGGATCTGAGCATAGGACACATTTTGAATTCTCATTTCCAGTATTGAAATGGCATTTGTGGTGCTGATAGGAGGACATTAAGATGGATGTTTTTATCGTTTACCCAAATTACCAACAACATCCACAGGAGTCCAGAATTCAGCTCATCTGTTTGTGTTTAGTGTTATTCTCAGACTACATATATAACACAGCAGCACATATCCATAAATGGGTGTTTGTAATAATTACATTAGCTCTGAAAGGTAGCTCCATCTTGCCTCCAGAATAAATGGTGAAATTGTTAAGAATGTAATTAAAGGATACGTAGGGCTCCATATCTTACATGCTCCTTAAACAGTGTTGGAAAGAATGGCAAGTGCTCCCCTAAAACATGTTCATAACTATTTAGTTGGAGAAAAATGCTTGCCATGTGATGTCCTGAGACTCCCAGCTTTTCGATTTTTCCTAGTACTACCCAAACTGATAGACTGATCCTGTCTCTGGAATATCCCAGGTCCAGCACAGTCAAGGAGGCTTGTCTTTAGTGCTTATCAGCTTTGCTGGAAACAAGATTTGTGCATTAGATTAGATACTAGTTAAAACTTCGCTACGAGGGTAGTGAGACATTGGAATAGGTTGTCCAGAGAAGTTGTGGATGCCGTCTCCCTGGCAGTGTTCGAGGCCAGGTTGGATGGGGCTTTGAGCAACCTGGTCTAGTGGAAAGTGCTCCTGCTCCTTTCCAGATGGAAAGATTTGTCTATCTGGAAGCACTTACTATTATTTGAGAAGAAAATTAAGAATATTCACAATATATGATTGCATCAAACCTACTTTTGCAAAAGGTGCTTATCTCACATGTATCTCTCTGGCATCTTGCTCCTGAGCTGAAAACACTGTGTAACCTTACAACAGCCAGTTCCTATTCTGTTCTTCCAATTATATGAAGTGCAGGACAAGGGATTTGAGCAGGATGGATTACCAGCATCTGGATGATCAATCCGACATCTGTCATCTAATTCATCTGGGTTAGATGATTTATTTTGTTTGTACTTCATTTGTGTTATACAACTTAGATGCCGCTTTACTTCTTCTAAATATCGTATGCTCCACCTAGCCTCCATCTTGTTTACGATGATAAGTAATGAGATTACACCAGTCAGTTGTTTAAGAAATTAAAGCAAATCAAATCAGTCAATAAAACAGTTTCAGTGCCTTGCAGAATTCCTTTCTTTCATGAAAGGAAGCTCTATTTTCATTTTTCCAGAAACATCTTCTTTTTCTTCAGAAGATCTTGTCTCTCAGGGCGTCTCATACCGGAAGGCACAGATTTTGGCTCTGCCTAGCAGCAGCCTGTAAGATTCCATTTTTTTTCTTCTCTAGGTATATAAGCATTTTTAGGTAATTTTTTGCTTACTAAAATATTTCTGAATATGGAGGCTTTTTGATAAATTCCTTTGACAGTAGCCTAAGCTAGATATTTTAAAATAAAGATGGCTTGTAAAACATGGAATATTCATTTCACAAACTATTCCTTTTCTTCTAACTTGAAGGTGAGATTTGGAAGCAAAGAAGATGTGTCTGGAATAAAAAATTGCAAATAATATTATTTTAATCATAATCTAAATATTGCCATAATGCAGTAGCCCATTTGTGCAGCTTTTCTCTGCAAGAAATTATTCTTTGGATTGCTTCTCTAATACTTTTGTGACATTTGCCTTTGATCTTCTATCTACAAATGCCGTTTACACATAGGTAACTTTCTAATCTTTTTTTGAATCTTACTAAAGAGTTGCTTTCTTTAACATCATGGGACAGTGATTTCCATATTGATTATAGCTATCTTTCTAATGCATTTCTTGGAGAATGAGAATATTTTGCATTTATGAACATTTAGTGGACATCAGTATATAATATAGAAGAGTTTTTAGAGTTCAAAAGGCAGTAACACTGTGTGCTTCACCAAGTTGACCTCTGTATACAGGCAGTTAACATCCACACACAGTGTTTTTCATCTTGCTTTCTCTCCAGGGCTGTATCAGCAATTTTTCTTCTGCGTTTAATCATAATTCATTATTCTTGCAACATTCCCTACAAAGGCAAGTGTCAACTGACAATTCTGTTGCTGCCAGTAAACCAACCTCTTGAGTTGTACAGTTTTTTCTGTTACTGATACTCCAATCCATCACATGTAACTGTTTACTCTTAATTACTTTGCTGTTAAATTGATATCATCTTGTTCATGATGTATCTTTCTACTTTCTGAAGAACAAATAAATAATACTACTTAATGTGAACATAGTTTTAACTCTTTCTTATACTTTTTTTTTTTCTTGAGTTTCCAGCAGCATTAGTGTTTTCTACTGCACAAGTTTTACATGGCACGAATTTTATTTAATGAAGCCCTATGCAGTTGGTTTTGGCCATTACTCTGTATGCTGCAGCTTGCTAAGTTAAAAGTCATATAAAATTTCACATGATTTCTGGGCTTGTGTTAAGGCCATCAAATAGAAAATGTTTATCATGTCTTGCATCAGTACAATACTGTTGGCAAATAATAGCGTTGGCTATTCTGTTGGGGATGATCGGAAGCATATTTATTCCATACACGGCAAAAATGCATCATGTAAATGTATTATCTCTTTGTGCAGATTTTTCTTTTTTTCTCTGCAAATGGGGAAATCTATGTTTTCTAGAAAATCAAGAGCTTACCAATTGCAGCTGGAAGAATTTGAACTAGGTGTGATATACTTTCTTTCACAGATAGAAAACACGGTACCCCACCCATTTCCTGAATATCTCTCTTCCTTATAATTTCAGTTCAGCATACTGCTTTGATCTGTCTCATGTTTTCTCCAGATACATTGTAAGGTACCTTGTACCGTTAGAATATATGCATACATCTCACATACAAATTCTTTCTTTTTACTGCTCTGTTTGTCACTAAACCAGTGTATAAGATCCTAGGGGCAGAGCTGTCTTTTCTGTGTCTATATGCCACTAAACACATTGTGAGCACTAAAAGAACAAGCCAGCACACATATGCAGAAACACCTTTTTAATGCTAAATAAATTTTCCATAGTTAAACATTCAAGATGCCAGGAAACGAAAATTTATGACTGAATTAATAAACTCACTTCTGCCCTCTATAGAACAGTAAAGTCAAAAGCCCTCTGCTTTACTAAGGGCGTCATCTGCGCTAGGGCTATTCTTTATTTAACTTTTTTCAGATTTAGTTTTCAAAAATATAGATTTAATAAGCTTTCATCCCACAAAATCCTCATGTAACATTTTCACTGGGGCCTACTAACATTGGCATTGGCAGGGTAATCTCCAGCAGTTTGTTGACCTATGCAGTTAGTTTATCTGTGTTACAAACCCTATTTCTGGGCTTTCTTGGAACCAAGAGTGTAGAGGGTTTGTGTAGTATTTTCATTTTTGGGAATTAATTTGCTTTCATAACATTATTTGTCTGAGTCTGCAAGGCTCTACTTGTAACTGTCACAAGTAAAGCACACTCCTAAAGGCCAAGCAGCATCTTCAGTAAGGTTTGGCATCCCAGTTGCTGCGAATTTTAAGCAGTGAAAAAGTTTCTGCTGCAATGAACAGCCATGGGTTTCAGGGATTCCTTGCTGCAAGATCTTTCTCTCAGGGTAAGACCTAGCGAATGTAAAACTGTCCCACTGGTTTTAGTAGGACAAAGAGCTTTAGAAAGGCATGATGTTTCTACTTATACTCATGGTTGTATTATTACAGACTTTTATAAGCGGTCTCCATCATAGTAAGGCATAGTCACACAGTATGTGTTTAGACTGTAAGCTACCAAAAAAAGCAAACACAGAGCTGAGTTTTAATTATAAAAGTATCTTCAGCAAATGGAGCTTGGTGGAATGAAGGTCATTCTTGAAAAAAATCCTTTTCCAACAGTAACTCCTTGCCTCATTGACTGTCACAGGCCCTCCCAGTGGTAATGTGTTGGAACATTACTGCTACAAATGATGCCAGTCTGAAGTTTATCTGGTGGGTTAACACTGCAGGATGAGAACTTCTGGCAGTTTTTCACTGTTTTTCTCCAAGCATAAAAGATTTGAACTATGATAGAAGCCTATAAACCTTAGGCAGCTGTCAGGTATGTTAACAGTGGGAAATTGGGAAGAAGGGACTGTGTATGTTATGCCCTAAAACTGAATTTATTCACACAACGATTTTCTCTATGTATAATTAAAACTGAGCTCAAACCACAAGTTCTATTTTGCTCAGCTCTCACTTTGTCTACCTTCAGTCAGCAAAGACGAGTTGGTGGTGCCCTCTCAACCTCCACTCCCTGCATCCGAAGCCTGTCTGGTTATGCCAAAATGATATGCCATTTAGATTTGACTCAGCAGTGTTTCTCTTTTCCTTCTTCCTTACATTTTTATCAGCTGTGACATTGCTGCCAAGCCTTATGCACCTCTGGATGAGATTTATACCAATTATTAAATAGGCTATTTTGTCCGTTTGCTAAACATTTGCACACAACTGCACAATTTAGCTTAATCTGTGCATATTGAGCATTAGGGAAAGGTTTGTAAGTGAGGAGCCAAATGTCTATTGCAGTCTCTCCACAGTGACCTTTTCCAAGCTCTCGCTTTCTTTTAAAAAGGAGTGCAATGAAAATCGCTTTTTCCCTCAGTAAAGGTTACGCAACTTGGCTCTACAGTAAGCATGGCAGAAACACAGAGGTATTTTCAGCAGTAGGCAAGAGAGAGGACTATCAGAATATATGGTCATTGCTCCAATCCAGCTCATGTCCCTTTTGCTTTTTAAGTCAGGCACACATGTACAAAGTCACACATATATTTTCCCGTTCTTTCTCTCCCTCCTTCACCTTCACTTACTACTATGACCCCTCTGTCTACCTGTTATTGACTTCTTTTGATTATTTCTTAATGTAACTGTAAAGAGCATCGGGGACATTCTTTGTGTTTGTGTGTACACATGGGTATGCATTTAGAAAAATCACCTACAAACAAAATAAATGTAGAATCTTACCATCTACTTGGAGTTTCTAAACTTACTCAGAAAAGGAACACTAAGCTTTCCAAATGCTTGAAATACATTGAATATAATTTTGCTGCCCCCTTAATTTCTTAGGTCAAATATTCATAGCTCTCTTCGGGAAAGTGAACATTTCTAAAAACTTCTCTTGACTATAATTTGTTGTCACTATTTGCATAAATAATTTGATGAGTTAAGTGGTTAACATGGTGAGAGTGGGAACATACATTTTCCATTAAACATTCTTGGCATTTATGGTTCAGGACATTTTAGTCTTTCTTAAGCAGAATAATAACATATACAGTCATCATCCTAAATAAGCCTCACAAATGTTAATGAACATTTTAACAAAAAAAAAATCTCCCATGAAATATGAAACAAAATTTGCTATGGGAGATATGCCATTTGAAGTAAATCCACACAAATTATAACCCTTTGTAAAACATTTTTGTCCGTAACAGTGAAATGCTGTGGGGTGTAAACAAATCTGGCTTTGTTGGGATTTATGCGTGTGTTTTTAGTATTACAGCTGTGGGGTTTTTTTTCCCTCATAAAATACACGTGTGTTTGATACTGGGGAAAATCTTAAATGATAGGCATTGTCCTGATAATAAATTATCTTAAAGGAACTATTTCAGAATATAAAGTGAATCTGTGTATTATGGAATTCCCTTCAGAAAACCTAGCCTGTTTTATGTTGACTTTGTTTCAGAGGCTAAACTACATTTAAATATTTTATTGCAATACTGCCTTTAAATAGCTTATAAATAATTCACTCAATAGCTGAACAGATGTCTTTGTGGAGTGCAAACTCTCTCTATCTTAATGAATAGATTAATAAAATAAAACAAACTTTCAAGCTTTCAGTTATTGGGAAACAGATGACAGGAAATCTGACATGCTGCTCTGTACAGAAGAAACAGATAAGCTAGAAATAAAAACAACAGGGAGTGCCTAGATTTTCTTTTTCTTCTTTTTTTTGAGCAGTCTAATTGCACAATATCATGACCTGTAACATTTCGTTTCCACTTTTATGTTTAGAAGAAGGCTAAACTTTTTTTTCCTGCAGCAGTTTTCACACAAGAGTGAGAATGACAAGGATTTGCTTTAAACAAAACTTGACAAATACAAAAACCCTATTCAAAATTCAAGCTGGTTCTGAAAATGCAGCAAAATGAGCATTCTTCAGGACAGACTTCATAATATCCTCCTGCTGCAAAGAAGACATGATGTGGCAGCAGAAACATCGCTGTTCTCTGCTACCAGCACATTTGCAAATGCTTCCACCAGCCACTCAGTGTCCTTCTGCACGGTTGTCAGTCAACACCGCTCAGAAAATTGGGGAAGAACTGGAAAAAAGGACAGACATGGAACCTTGCACTGAAAAATATTTTTGCCCGTTTATTCCCCTCCCACCTTAAATTTAGTAGTTTAAAATCTTAAAAATCCTTATACTGTAAGATATATATCTATCTGGAGATAATAATCCAGATTCTCAGATTCTAGAAATTAATCTAGCTACAATGATTTCTGAAACCTCAAGCAAAACCCAAATCCAAAAATGAGAAGGTCACTCCAGAATCCATATCCCTTCCTCCACTCAATACTTACAGGACATAAAATTACAAAAACAAACAAACAAATGAATAAAAAAGCCCGTATAAATAACCCTGCCAATAAAAAACAACTAACAAAAAAAAAAATCACAAAAACTCCTTCCAAAAACCAAACACAAACATACAAAACAAAACCAACAATACAATAGAGTCAGAGCTTTGTCGTTTCATTACAAATTCACCAGCCAGAGACTGTGAGTACAATATGATGGCGCACCTAAATCAGAAATTACACAGAACTAACTCTTTAATACTTGAATGTGATTCAGAAATAGCATAACTGTAGTTCTGCCTGATTTCCAATTTTGTTGCTGTTCTGATCTCTATTCTAACTGCAGTGTTAAACTGTAAACTATTAAACTCTAGTGTTGAACTTTTTGCTGAAGATTGAAGACCCGTACATACTTGTATAAGATAAGAATTCTAGTTATTATTAGAAGTCTTTTCCCAATATTCATAAAACTCTTGAAGCTGTTTTATTAGAAAATTACAGTATTAAAAAAAAAATTTTGTTTTACAAAATATTATGGCGTAAGTGTGTGCAAATATGTCATCAAACACAGCATAGTAGAATAGTAATATCATATTCCTGTGAACTATAAAAATATTTTTCCCAATTAGAACAAAATATGTAATTCCAAACACAAATCCATATCATAAGCAAGATCTAATCCCTAACAGCCATCACTGTATTTTTGAGAAGGATCTCTGAGCAGACATCCAATAAACCCCCAAAACTGAGACACAAAACAAAGGAGTTTGGAGAGGATGAAAGGCAACAGCATAACTCAGTAAGCTAAGTTCAAAGCTTTGACAGCAGTGTTATGAATTTCACAATTTCAGGCCTTTCTGAAAGACCCTTTCTGGGAACATGTGAGTAGGTAAGGCCTTAAGCTTTCACTTGTAAGAAGAGTAACTTTCAAACCTTCATGCTGGCGAAAGGCAAGGTAATATGTTTAAACTTAAATGGAAAGTTCAGGTTAGATATAAGGAAGAAGTTCTTTACTGTGAGGGTGGTGAGGCACTGGAACTGGTTGACCAAACAAGTGGTGAATGCTCCACCCCTGGCAGTGTTCAAGGCCAGGTTGGACAGAGCCTTGGATGACATGGTCTGGTGTGAGGCAGAAGGGACAAGGGGGTTGGAACTAGATGATCTTAAAGTCCTTTCCAATCCTAACTATTGTATGATTCTATGATTCTATGAATACTAAACTTTCAAAATTGAAAGATAAAAAGGAAAGCAAAAATATCCAGGGCTTACTGTAATTAGGCTATTGATTTTTTAATACCTGGGTGAGGGATATAGAAAATTACTTTGTCAACTCTAAAGTAACTTAAAAATCAACTTTGTTCTGTCTCTTTTTAAGATGAACTTCTTAGGGGAAGGAGCACTGAATCTGTCTTAAGAACAATAAATAAGAAAGGCACAAGGTTGTGAAAATCATCCAATCAAACCAGTGCTGGAGTATCAAAGGCAAGTGCTTCGGAGTAACTCAGACTGCACTTGACTGGAAAATACACCCTGCGATTCAGGTTTATTGCAAAGCAGTAGCTTTTTTGCCCAGCTGAAATGCATGTTTCACAACAGTGTGCTAGCATGTACAAGCATTGCATAGCTACCAGGAACCTGAGAAATTTTGCAAGGCCACTCAGGTAGCCTCCTGGCTCACCCCTGCACCCATCCAAGAGAATCTGCCAAAACAGGAGAGGGTTCTTGCAGCGATGATCTACAAGTTAGAATCATTGCTAAAGTATAATAAACACTAGCTGCAGTTTTTTTCCTTTTCTTCTTTTTTTTTCATATTTAAATGTTATCCTTTGTTAAGTACTTCTGAAATCTTAATTCGGCCACTTGGAGCTTCAGCACTATCCTCTATGTCCAGACCTGCTTATATACTGAGTATGTTGATATTTTCTGCCATACAAACCTGCTCCCATTGTATCAATCAGAATCCTTAGTAAGTGGTTATAGTCACAGTACAGAAGTATTAAAATGTAATGGGAAGCATATTGGAAAGCTTGTGGGAGCAAAGCCAACCACCTACTCAGAGCAGCTAACGTTCTTTTATTATCAGATCCCTGGCAGCCTGTGCCAGAATGCTGAAATTAATTTTCACAATTTCTGCTTACAATATGGGGAATTTTAAAATGTACATACCTAATTTATTTCCATGTTTCCTCTGTGTACAACGGATATAATACAAGGAAGTTGTACTCAAATACAAGCTCTGTAGGCTGTTTTCCAACTTATTGCTAGCTACCATGAACACTCAACCAGGTGTGTGCCAAGCACGGTGTAGTGGAGTGTGATACATCATTTTCTGTGTCTGCCCAGGCTTGACCAAACTTGCAGGTTCCTTCTCTTAAGCAGCATGTGATGTTCATTGTAATACGCACTCGTTCAACTTGCCACGGTATAACAGAATCAGAATGGTTTGGGTTGGAAGGGAACTTAGAGATCACCTAGTTCCAGCCCCCTGCCATGGGTAGGAACACCTTCCACTAGACCAGATTACTCAAAGGCCCATTCAACCTGGCCTTGAATACCGGCAGGGATAGGGCAGCCACAGCTTCTCTGGACAACTTGTGCCAGTTTCTTACCACCTTCACAATTTTATATATTAGCAACATTCTCAAATGTGTTATTTTATCATAAATGGTGCTTTCATATTTCTGAATCTTTCTCTTGTGCCTAGTAACAAAAAATGTTATTGACATTTTGTCAATTAATTTTGAACTGACAATTTTGAAAGTTTAAAATTATTTAAAAAGCAGGTCAGATTTCTTTTTTAACCTAGAGTAATGATCTGTCTTTTCTTTAGACAAACATATTGCTTTTAAAGTAACATAAGAAAAAAATCTTATTAGATGAGTCATATGAAATTATATTAGCCATACCTGGGTTATTGAAGGAACAGGTAATAGTAACTCTGTTATTTCACTTCTAAAAGCAGCATAATTGCTAGAAAGCTTTTTCAACTTCTCCTTAAGGGTCTCTGTATTAGGGGTTTTTCACTGTAATAGTATCCCTTTTGTTTCTCTGGAATGTATTTCAAGAAATAACTTTTTGTCATTAATCAGGTTGGGGGAACAGTGCTGTTATGATTTGCAATAAGATTAGTCTATGTTTTCATGAAAATATAAGCAGATTTTCTTTAGATTTTCTAAATCTAAGGAGAGGCACTCAGTTACACCACGACTCCTCTTCCACAGGTCATTAGAGGAAGTCAGGGTGGTTGATGAGGCTGCAGTGCTGTCAACATGCTGCAAACTCTGTTTTTCACCAAAGCGAGTGCCAATAGCATTACAGCTTTCTCATTACTGAGTTGACAAGCTGGCTGATGAAATAACGTGCTGTGGTTCTCAGAGAACTGCCTTCAAATCAACCTCTGCAAGGCAAGGGACAGCTCTTTCAGAATAAGCATCCAGAGTAGTGGTTTGGACTGCTGTCGGGAGCAATTACCAAGATGGTCTTTATGTTCTTGTCAAATTATTTTGCAGCCTGTGGATTTTTGTGTCTACCTTTGTCCTCAATTCCCAGGTAGCAGACAGGTCTTGTTATCATTTGGTAAAACCTGGAAGTTAAGGTTTTCTCTCTCCTGTGGTGTTTGTTTGTTATCTGCACTGTAAATGTCTCCAGCCAGTTTACCCTAGTAGGTAGGGAACATCTTCCCATTTCAAGCCCCAAGTAAATTACTGAATTCATTTAATAACAGTACGGTTTTGACCGTTAAATGAACAGAAGTCTACTCACATATCTCTTGGTGAATTATACCACCACAAAAAAACTTCTGTGAGGATGCCTTACAGTAAAGAACTGTAGTCCAAGACATCCTGGATACAGGAGGGGTAGGAAGGATGATTTTGCAGTCATCTTACTTATATTTTTGAAAATTGAGAAAATGACAATAAAAAACTAATTGTTTGTCAACTTTAATTACCTGTGACACAGACCAAATCCTGCTTGTCCTAGTGGAGCAGCTGATTTGAAGCTGATAATGATATTTTAACTGTGTCCAGTAAGTGGGTTTTATTACTTTGTCATGCAGGGTGAGAACGGATGGCAGAAATCTGTGAAATAATTGGCACACAACTAAAATACATCAGATGATTGTCCCAGCTGAGCTTCCAAAAATAATTGCCAAACTGATTTAACTGTGTGGCAATGCCAATGCTATCGCAGACGGTTCTTAATAAATTTTTACCCTTTTATATTCCTAAATTTCAAGCCTACAGTGTTTGTTAGGAGATCCTTCACAGAAACAGAGTAAGACAAGGTTCCTGAAGCAGATATTTCACAGATACGTTTGGAAAGTAGGAAAAAACCACCCCAAAACCCCAAAAGTTTAATATATCCTGGGAGTTTCTTTGTTTTGTTTTGTGTTCTTACCTGTATTTTCTGAGATTTTTTTCAATGACAATGTTTTCTGGAAACTTCTAAGTGCTTTACAATGAGAAGAAATTATTTTAAAACTATTTTCTAGAGAAGAGGAATTAGCCTATTTATGTATTTGTGTGGGTAAAGATGAAAAATTAGTACCTTTACTGAACAAAGATGGAAATAAACATTTTTTCAAGTAATGAAAAAAAAAAATCATTTTAGAAGTTTCAGCCAAAACATTACTTTTTCTTCATGTACAATATAATGCAATATTTGCCTATGACTGATTCTTTAATATTTCTAAAAGTAGGTACCTAATATGCATCTTTTATCCCCACACTTATGAAGCTAAACCAGGGGAGCAGAAGAGAACTGGAGGGGAGGGAAGAGGGAGGAAAGCAAAGGTAATAGGCAATGAAAGAGGAAAGAAAAGAGGAAAAAGGAAAGGAAAGGAAAGGAAAGGAAAGGAAAGGAAAGGAAAGGAAAGGAAAGGAAAGGAAAGGAAAGGAAAGGAAAGGAAAGGAAAGGAAAGGAAAGGAAAGGAAAGGAAAGGAAAGGAAAGGAAAGGAAAGGAAAGGAAAGGAAAGGAAAGGAAAGGAAAGGAAAGGAAAGGAAAGGAAAGGAAAGGAAAGGGAGGCACATATGTGCTTTAATATGAAGTGTTGTGTCTAGTCTCATCTTGTTAACTGAATTGAAAAAGACATATGCAGCTCTTTCTTGACCAGATTTGCATCCGAACTCTCATCATGTGATTTCTTTAATGAAATAATTCAAATGTATTAGAAAGATGCTATATAGCTACACTCATCATAAATTCTTGTGGGGTTTTTTTGACTTTGCAAATTCTGATGCAGCATTTTCCATATAAATATGACCTGCCAATCATATCAACTCATATCAGAGAAATTCTAATCAACTCTCTGATTATACAAAAAGTGATGAAATTAAATGTGGAATTCATGAATAAGTGACCTTTGATGAAATAATGTTGGGCTAATGTATAGCAACTGTCATATTAAATAGAGCCTTAAGACTTGTCAACATCCAAAAGCTTCTTCTTGGAAAGAACAAAAACTGGGATTGAAAAGCCATCTAGCTCTCTGCTGTTGATTTGTAAACAGTGAAGTTTTTTAAAAATTCTGCTTGGATTTAACTGATTAATCCTTTTGAACAATGTTTCCTTTAATTTTTTGCCTTATTTTCATCAAGCACTGCTTAGATATCTAATCAACAAGCTTCTGACCCTATTTTAATGGTCTTTTAGCAAGAAGTGCTCATTTGCTTATTAAACATTTCTTGTAAACTTATTAGTTCACTCAGCTTGTAGGATGATTGGATTCCTCTACTGCCTGGGTCTGTATGAAGTGAACCAGATCTGCAGCTGGTGGGAACTGATAGGCTGTGTCGTGGTTTAAACCCAACCATAAAGCTCATTCACTCACTCCATCCCCTTTCTTGCCCTCCCCATGCTCCTGGAGGGATGAGAAGGAGAATCAAAAAGAATGCAACTCCCATGGGTTGAGATAAGAACAGTTTAGTAACTAAGGTATAACACAAGCCACTGCTGCTACCACCAATGATAATAATGATAAAGGAAATAACAAGCAGAAAGAATACAACACCTCAGCACCAGCCGACCGATAACTCCCCCAACCCCATCTGACCGAACACCACCTGAAACATAGTCCAACCGTGCAGTCCTAGCCCTTCCGGGTAACTCTCTGTTACATCCTGGGCATGACGTACTGTGGTATGGAATACCTCTTTGGCTAGTTTGGGTCAGGTGTCCTGTCTCTGCTTCCTCCTGGCTTCCCCTCCCCCCTGTCAGAGCATGAGACTCACAAAGTCCTTGGTCGGACTAAAACATCGGTGTTATCAGCGCTGTTCCCAGGCCAAAAGTCAAAACACAGCACTGCACCAGCTATTAAGAAGGAGAAAAATGACTGCTACTGCTGAACCCAGGACAGGCTGTCATAGTTTAAGCCCAGCTGGCAACCCAGAACCACACAGCCGCTCGTTCACTCACCCCACCCCCACCCCCATCCCACCTCTTCCTGCTGCTCCCATAGGGGTGGGGAGGAGAATCAAAAGAATGTAACTCCCAGGGGTTGAGATAAGAGCAGTCCAGTAACTAAGGTATAACACAAATCACTGCTGCTACCATCAATGATAATAATGATAAGGGAAATAATAAGGGAAGAGAATACAACCGCTCACCACCTGCTGACCAATGCCCAGCGCGACCGAGCAGTGATCTAACCCTTCCGGGTAACTGCCCCCAGTTTACATACTGGGCATGACGTGCTGTGGTATGGAATACCTCTTTGTCTAATTTGTGTCAGGTGTCCTGTCTCTGCTTCCTTCTGGTTTCCACTCCTCCCTGTCAGAGCATGAAACTCACAAAGTCCTTGGTCAGAGTAAACTATACTGAGCAGCAACTAAAAACATCTGTGTTATCAGCATTGTTCTCAGGTTGAAAGTCAAAAACACAGCACTGCACCAAAAGAAGAAAAATGACTGCTATTGCTGAATGCAGACATAGACACAGAAATATTCTTCTAAGCTTCAGCCACATTTTTTTGAGGGGTTTGATGCATTTGATGGGTAATGCCTTCATTATTTGGGTAATGCCAAATGTGATTCCTTCTACTAGCCTAAGCTCCATTCACAGGTATATTTTTACTTAGTAAATCCATGTAAAAGCCTCACTGTCAAAGAGCCCCTTTTACTTCTGATAAGCATAATAAGACCAAGTTTCACAGTGGACCTTCAGGCCTGTATTAACAGCTCACAAACAGTAATTGAGAGGAAAAGCCCTGTTGTATGACTACTTACCACTAATCAGTATGAAGTACTTCTATATAGGGGAATCCTATTTATGCTGAGTTAAAGTGGAACTAAGTTTGTATTAGTGCACTGCAAAGATATGAATGTGAGGTATAAGAACTGCATACTACATATGTAGGCAAAAGCCGCTACTGAGGAGTGTTGGGTTTGTTACTGTCTCTCACTCCATAGCCCTGTGTAAATTCACAGACATATTGTCAGTTCTATCAAATATAATCAAATTTAGCATCACAGTTATTTTTGTGGTATGGAGAAAGTCTACCAGAAAATAAATGTCAATTCCCTTTCTTTATACACAGTGATGTATTCAAAATCAGAACTTAGTTGTACTGCCTTTCCTAGTGCTAGGATAAGGAAAGATTTCTGCTTTTACTCAGGACTCCTTTTTAAAAAATCCAGAAAGTATGTGGGGTTTTGTTCCTTTGCTTTGATTGTGGTAGAAGGAAGTTTATGTTCCATTTCAGGATCCAAACTGGCCTTTCTAATGGAAATATATTCATAAATCTTTTGGAAGCTTTTTTACTGGGTACAAATTCTCTGCTGTGTTTGCAATGTAAACATTTCAGCATTGTGCTAATGCATTATAGCCAGAACTTGAACCTAAGTAACCTCTCATTTTCACAGCTGAATTTAGTGCAAATAACAGTAAAATTGTACAAATGATGAAAAGCAATTAAGACCATTCTCTTAATAGCATGTACACACATGAATAGTTCCATCAAACACAAAGGAGCTGATTTACTGCATGAATGTCTTAGCTATTTAACATGCTTTCAGTGTTAATAACTTAAGAAGGAATATTTTAAATAAACATTTTAGGTTTTGCACAGTGGTTTTGACAACACTCTCAATGTCACAGTGCTGCTAGTTCTTCTTACCTCATTTGCAGTGAGCTTTGTGTGAGTAGATTAACGTACAGAAGCTTTCTGGAGCCACAAGGACTAACCAGCTAAATTTCAAGGACTGGGGAAAACTGTACTGTCCATGTAAAGAATGGGTGAAAAAGACTGAAGACCTACAAAGCTAAGTGGTTATGACCAAGTTGGTAAAATGGCTGCTTTACACCTAGAATAAGCTAAAAAAGGAAAATTAGATGTGAGTGCCTTTTTTTCCTGTTAAATGCCACCTGTCACGGTATTTATTTTCCTTTGAAAGAGAGAGGAAAGAAAACAGTTCCTTAGAGAGGGAGTGTTCATTGTGTATTGCAGCTATGCATTATGCTAATAAGCCTCAAAGGATGTAAGAAAACACGTCTTTAAAACAGCTGATTGTATATTTCACTGTAAGAAACCAGAAGGCAACCTTAAGTTTTTATTGCTAATATTTTCAGTTTTGCAATCCAAAAAATCAGTTCAAGAGGGCTCTTAAATCACAAAAAGCAGCTTGTGATATTTCCCTGTATGCTCAAATTCTTACTAGAAATCAATTTGTAGCATTCTGGCCCTAAGAAAATACTCTCTTTCTCAGTAATACTACCTATGGTCAGGTTCTATGTAAAAAAAAAAAAAACAACAAAAAACTGAGGCAATATTATTTCCCTTCTTATTTTTGCCTGACTGGCAAAGTAAAAATCTGAGGAAATAAGAATGTTTTGTCTTCTAGGGTATTTCTTTTTATTTTGCTTTGCTTCCTTCATGCTACCTGCCCAGTCTATCATACGTAGGAAACAGACAAGTTTCCTTCTGAATTATTTCTTACCACTTGTTTTCATAAGGGGACATGATTTTCAGCACAAAGAGTGGATCATCTTTAACATTTATGCTGAGCAACTTGGGCAACAGCTGTTCCATAAATGCTACCAAGTCTTTATTTCTGTTCTTATGGGAATGCTTCTAGTATACATACTGCAGGGACATATATAGCCTCCTGACTTCAACATGCCTGTGATAAGCTAGGAGTCTCTGGGGCATAAGAAAGTCTGGTTCAGATTTTTCTCTCTTCCTGCAAAAATGCTCAAAGGAAATACTGTAAGGTGAATATTTCAGAGAGGAGAAATATTTCTGGAGGATCGCAGAATTTCTAACACTTGGGCCTTTATTCACGTATTTTTCTGACTCGACAATTTGCAAGCAGTCTCTAGAGCAGACCTATGGCAAGGCACTACAGCAAGGTAGCTCTGTAGTGGCACTACAGCAAGGTAGCTCTGTAGTGTACCGAGTTGAGTTGGATTGCAAAATAAAAAAATTACCTTTTGCACAATGAAGGACACATAAAAAGGTAAAATAAAAGATGGGACTTTCTACACAACCTTCTCTTACTGGTGTCACCATTTAAGTGAATGTTCCGGTTTCTTCTGGAATAGAGTTATTTTTCTTCCTAATAGCTGGTGCAGAGCTGTGTTTTGGCTTTAGTCTGGGAATAATGCTGATAACACATGGATGTTTTAGTTGTTGGTCTGTTTATTCTAACTCTATGTACAATTACAAATAGGTAGAAGTGAAGACATAAATATCGGTCTAGATAAAAAAAGTAATTTTTTTTTACTGTCCAAGTGAGAACGTTCTTTTGCACCCCAGGAAAACAGATACTAAAACAAAGCCATCATTTTATGAGATGGACTAGAAACCAGCTGGTACTTAGGAATTTTAAATGACATTTATGATCAGAAAAGTAAAGATGGGAAAGCAATGCAACTCCCACTATCTAAAAAAAAAATCTAGACCTTCTGTTTTTCAAATTATTTGTCCCTACTGCTTCTTTTCGTGTCATGAACATATCTCAAGCTGAGCAAAAGCAGGTACAAAGGGAGCTATCAACTTAATGCCTTTGTATTTCACTGAAAGGATGGGTAGAAAAAGTCAAAAAGAATGTTATTAATAATTTGCCTTTTTTTCTAGATGTAGAAGCAATTTGAATGTGACTTGCATTTTACACTCAGTATTTTAGTCAATGTCCATTCAGCACAGGAGGGAAACTTGTGCTGGCAGGGACAGCACTTACCCACCAGAGCTAGGGCATCTTTCATCAGGGAAAACTGGTTCCTACTGTATTTTTCAAAGAGTTCAGTTTATGCAGGTGTTGATTCAGAAGTAGAATATTGATATTCAAATCAGTGCTGGTTTCCATATGCTACCAACCCGTTCAGATCCTGCTTATTTCCACTGGTGTAGGGGACCCATTAAAACTAATGATGCAAGTTCAACCTCATCAACAAAAGAATTAACAGGTCTGAATGAGTCTGTATTACTGGTCATTGCCAGCAATGGCCTAAAAACAAGAGGGAACAAGACTTGTGATTGCTTACCAGGGCTGAAATCACTGAGGCACTGTAATATAATACAAAGTACCGATTTCATGGAGACACACCTCAGGGTACAACTGCTCTTTAATTCCCACAAATGTAACTCAGATCTAATTTAGTTACCTTTTTTCTCTACTGTTCTTATGTGCAATTGAATAAAAAAAAAAAAAAAAAAAAAAAAAGAGGAAAATGAGAATTTACTACAGTTATTGAAACTCTGTTATCATTAAGATTCACAGAATCCTGAGAGGCCCCAAGGCACTATGACACCAGCAGTGGAAAGTACGGGTGAAATACAGCCAGTCTGGGGAAAATTATCATACGCAATACAGGAAAGTTTTGGAAAAGTGTGAAGGAAACCTATTCTACTCTGGTACCAGCAGGACAAAGAAATATTGAACTAAGCTGTTTCCTTGTAATTGAGAGGGTTTCAGTAATGAAATTAGAGCTGTCCTAAGCAGGAAAATAGCAAGACAGTAGAAAAGAGAGAGCTGGAGCTGTGGCTCTGAAACTGGAATTCATGTGAGAAGTAGTAATCTATGGACTTCTGCTACCATTTGTGTGTTGTTAGATACCATGATTAATAGGAGTATATAACATCTATTTATATACCACTGTCAAAATACTATCTCAGAAGTTATTATCATAACATTCTGTAGGAAGCATAAAGAAGCCAGATGAGTGTCTGTTATGAAAAATATTTCAAGTCTGCATTTTTATACTATAACTTGATAAATGACTGAGGTGTTTTACTGAATTCTGAACTAAATAGCTGAATGCAAGAAACTATTCACTGGGTCATGAAGTAATAATGAGATTATCTTAATTATGTTCTCTGGTAATTTTCATTTTTAATTTAGTATATGGGTTTTACAGCACTTTGTGTGCCATGCAACCCTGTGGATATAACACATATTGTTATATTTTACATGTAGGTATACTCAATTAATAGCATATTCTAGAATCAATATAGAATACAAAAAGATACTAAGAAATCTTCCAAATTACAACTTTCAACTTACTCAAATTATACGGTTTAAAAAAAACAACATCCCCTTCAACCCTGTGATTTTATTGAAGGTAAACTACTATGGTGCATCTATGTCATATAAGGGCTTAGTGAGAAAGGGCACTATAAGTTTGCTGCAGAATATCTAAGAACATTGAACATAGGCTGGTAGCTATTCTGAGGTAAGACAGCAATAATGCCATAGTGCTTCTACTCCTCAAGTTTGTATAGAAGTGTTGCTGACATATTGATTATTCTATGATAGAACGAAAAGTAGGCTACCCACAATATCTTTCCACTGAAAAGTGTAAATTCATGCCCAAGAGTCATACCACTGTATGCTATAAACTGTATGTGGAAATAGAAATATATTTTAACATTCAATTCTACTGTAATTTTATGCTCCTGTCAGATGCCTGAGACAGGCCACTTAGTAGCTGCATATTTAGCTTTTACAAGAATTTCTTTACTCTCACTCTAGACACTCATTTCCTAAAGATGGCCTGGAAGAGTTGAATGTCATTGCAAAATTTAAAGTTAATGAATGTCTCCCATTTCATTAAAGAGGGAGAATTTGAATGCTGCTTCTAGCCGAGTACAGTGACTTACCTTAGTTTCTATAGGAGTAAAACACCAAAATGTTGTAAGAAAAAATTCTCATACTTGCTTTAAATTTAAAAAGCCAATGCAAATACATTTGACAAACTCCTAAGTATTCTTTTCCCCTAGTAGTACTTTAGAAGTAGCATCCCCTTGATAGAATGTGCATGGCTGACTTATGGCTGTAAATTCTTTGAGGAGAAAGAAGGATTTTTCAGTACAGATACAACACAAAAAGTTATTGCTATGTGTGCATGAGTTAACAGCTTTGCTTCAGATTAGGATGTCAAGCAGGGCTTCAAGCCATCTGCTTAGTGGTATTGCTTTGGAAGCAAAGGCTTGGTTAAGCTGAGACAATAATAGTAGCTCTCTGAAAATCATAAATCCTACAATTGAGAATATGTGACATTCTGTCCTTGGAAGACATTAAAAATATTCATTAGCAAAGGTATACGTTACTTGCTTTGCTTACTACTAAAACGTCTTCATATAAGATCCTCAGGTCAGCACTCTCATAAGTACACCTGGGGGCTTGTTTTCACAGAACTAATACAACAGCATGAAGCAGTGACAGTGACAGCACATAGCACATGGGTTGGTCAAAGATTAGGCAGTCACTACGAACAGTTTTCCAGAGAACTGATGCTGAACTGTGTGTAACTTGGCAATAACAGTAAAGAAATTAATAGTTGTTGGAAGATTTATGGAGAGATATTCCTGAGTCTTCCCTTGCAATCAATTGTGATGCACTTGTGATGCACTTGTTGCAAGATTGTTTGGAATGTCTTACACAGTAGTGTCCATCAACTCACATGCAATAATCAACTCAAATGCAAATGTCCTGTTGTGTTCTAGAGGAGAACAGGATCTACCTGAAGACCATTTTGAGGGTCTGGTATGATATGCAAATCTCAGTAGCACATGGGAATATCCATTCCCCACAGGAATAAATTCCTAAAGCCATGTTTGGGAATGAATCCCATCCCAGTGTCTTAGACTATTCCAAAATATGTCAGACTAGTTTGATCTGTAGTACACTATGTAATGTAATTAGCTTCATTGCTAGAAGTCATTCTACTGATGATTATCTTTCATTCCTTAGGACTATGTTCATCTAGCCTGCTGTCTAACTGCTGTTTGAGAGCAGCTGTGATGCTACAGATGTTCAGAGCAGGGCCTAGTGTCACATATATTTTGCTTTGAAATACCATCATTTGGGCCCTCAATCCCAGTGGGAAGTTGACTAGAGCTTTATTTGGGTGCTTGGTTTACTGATTTGCTGTATTTTGGTTTCTGAGTCAATATAATTTTTTTCTAGCCATATTTCAAACATTTTTAGCAGAAATAATAGGGGCATTAATGAGTTCCATTTTGTAGCTGAAGGACAGGAAATATTGGGGTAATCTAGGACAGAGGATACTGAGGATCTTTGGACTGTAGTCTTGGCTTGGAAGGGAGTAGGAGAAAGAAGGAGTAGAGCAGTATGACAGAAAAAAGTGGAAGGGCAGTTTGAACTTAGATGAAAGAAATGCATTTTAGAATAATGGAGAGTGCAAGCACTATGGATTCCTGGTATACTGCTGAGGGATATGCACTGCTTTCCAGAGAGTTGGGAGGAATTTCAAAAAATTTGGGTAATGGGAGATCTGGGTTAGTAAATACCAGAAGAGAGATCAGCAGATACACCTTTATTCCTTCTTACAGGTACTAAGATCATAAAGTGCAAGAGCTCTACTGAAATTGGCTCCTGCTAGTTCAGAGTTTAATCATATTCATTTTTGATGGAAAGTCAAGGTGAGGGCAACCGTACCTCCATCACTGGGAAGGTGAAAAAACAAATAATCTTGGAAACCATTTCAAAATATATGAAGCATGAGAAAGTGATGTGGAGTAGTCAACATCAGTTTACAAAGGAGCAATCATGCCTAGCCAACCTGACAGCCTACCATGAAATGACCAGCTAGGTGGATAAAGAAAGTGCTGTAAATGTTGCTTATCTTGAATTTAGTAAGGCTTTCAACTATGTGTCCAATAAGACCCTCATAGACAAACTGATGAAATATGGACAGTGAGGCGGACAGAAAACTGGCTGAAGTGCCAGGCTGAAGGGTTTACAGTCAATGGCACCAAGTCCAGTTGAAGACAAGTTGCTAGTGTTGTGTCCTGGTGTTTGATACTGGGGCAAATACTGTTTAATATCTTTGTTATTTACCTGGGTGACAGGACAGAGTGCACCCTCAGTGAGCTTGAAATTGATGACATATGCACCCTCGTATGTTACAAAACAGCAGGAAGTTCTTGTCACACCAGACAGTTGGGGTGCTGTATAAAGTGACCTCAGCAGCTGAAGAAATGTGCTAACAGGAATGCCAAAAAGTTCAGCAAAGTGAAATATGGACTTGAAGTTGGGAAGAAATGATCCCATACACTACTTCATGAAAGGAGCCACCCATCTGGAAAGCAATTCTGAAGGGAAGGACCTGTGGCTCTTGATGGACTACAGGTTGATTAGGAGCTAGCGGTGTGCACTGATGGCAAAGAAACCCAGCCACCTCCTGAACTTCTCTGGTCAGAATATTGCAAGCAGGTTGAGGAGGTGATCCTTCCTTAGCCCTGGTTCAACACATCTGGAGGGCTGTATCCAGTTCTGGGTTCCCCAGTACAAGAGAAATGTAGACATGCTGGTCCAAGTCCACCACAGGGCCAAAAAAATGGCAAAGGAACTATAGTTGCTGTCATACAAGAAGAGACTGAGAGAGTGGAACTACTCAACTTGGAGAAGAGAAGACCCAGATAGATCTTATTAATGTGTGTACGTATCTAATGGGTTGGAGTAGAGAAGACAAAGCCAAGACTAAGACAAATTCTCAGTGGAGCCCAGTGACAGGACAAGAGGCAATGGGCACAAACTGAAGCTTAGGAGGTTCTGTCTGAACATAAGAAGCTTTTTACTATGATGGTGCTCAAACACTGGCACGGGTTGCCCAGAGAGATTATGCAGCCTCCTTCTTGGAGATACTCTAGACCAAATGCACATGGTCCTGAGCAACCTGCTCTAGCTGGCTCTGCTTTGAGTGGAGGGGTAGAGTAGAAGTGCCTTTTAATCTCTGCGATTCTGTGATTCTCATCATGTTAATGGAGCTAGGAGATAATCTGGAGACTCCTCTCTGTCTGCCAGTGACAAGTCTTTATTATAGTTTCCATTTCTAAGTTCCCAGATCGAATTTATAAATTTAGAATGTCTTTAGCTGGCACTGAAACACATAATTTTAAACTACATGGCAAGAGTTTAATGTTCCTGGTGACATGTACTTGTCAAATGCTTTTCACTTGATTCTAAAACATACTGTTTTAAGAGAATGTACCATTAGACAACAGCAATGCGACTGTTGGGATAATTAAAGATGCTCAAGAAAAAGACTAGTGAAGCCCTCACTGATATTTTAGGTCAAACAAATTATTTTTTTTGTTCATGATATTTTTATTACCTTCTAGAAATACTCTTTCCACAAAAGCACAATCAAAACCTGTGTTTCGTGAGTTCTAAAACCTGTCTTACAGAAGACAATTTTCCTTTACAGGAAATGAGTATTTTCAAATATTATTTTCTTAATCTTGGAATAGTATTTCCTCATTCCACATGTTTATACATTTTCATAATAGATATCTAGTAGCTATTTCCTGTACAAACTTAAGGTTTACTTTTGGATGCTTACTTAGTAAAGCAGCTCATGGTAAGCACCTCTTACATTGCTGTTGCAAATATTTCACTTTGTGCTTTTCAGCAATTCAGAGATAAGGGTTGTGCTAATTAATGGTTGCTGCAAGCATTCCCTTGTTTCTAAGACAGTAACCCCTTCAGCCCACCTGTTTAGTAGATCACAAGCACATCCCAAGATGAAACCATGGGCACTATTGGAGTTGGATCCTTTTCTCACTTTTTTTGTTCTAGATAGAAACAGAGAAAGAGACAGGATAATCAGGTAAGAGTTGCTCTGACAGCCAGGAAACTCAGTGTGTTAGTAAGACACTGGTTCAGTTCCTGCCTTGGCCACTTAAGTGCTAGCTGGCACTGGGGCTGGCACCGTGTTTGCTGTAACTTGTAAAATTGTGTTTCTGACACTGAGCTGAACATCACAGCCATTGCAATGAAAGTGCTAGTAAACCTTCTTTTACAGGAAAAAGAAGTGGTTGTTTGAAATACTTCCCTTTTTCTAAAGGATGTTCCAGAACAGATGGGGCATTTGCATTGATTGAAAGGATGTTCTGCTTTCATTCCTGAAAACATAAAAATTCAAAATTTGAAAAGTTTCTTTTATATATATTCCTCTATTTCTTTCTGTCATTTAATGCAGTAGAGTGAAAAGATGGATATTGGTTATTATTTCTGTCTCCCCTTAATTACTCTTCACAATGTTTCCAAAGAGTTTCCCTCTCCACTGCCACAACAAAATGGTAAAAACAGATGTTTAATTTTGTCATATGGATGAAACCAATAGTTTATAATGTGAGGAATAATGAGGAGACTGATGATTAGCATTATGTGGGCAGTTGACAAAGACTTCTCAGGAGATGCAGAGGTGGTTGGTTTACCACATTGAAAGAAGGCTGTAACTCTGGGCCTAAAATACTGTGAAAAGGGGCAAGAGACCCCAGGAAAAAAAAAAAGAAAAAAGAGACAAAAAAAAAACATACAGATTTTGATGTTTAAATGCCTCTTTTGAAACAAACAGCAAACAACAATTCTTTGTCTGGTAAATTTAAACTTTGATAATACCAGTGACAGAAATAACACAAACACAGTATTGCTCTTGATGACTCTTCATGCCAGTAACAGTGCATTCGTTATCTTCCCTCCCTGTGTGCCTCCCACCTCCAAAGTCACATCACTTTGCAGTACCCAGTTGTTTAATTTTTCTTGTGCTCTTCCCAGTCCCAGCCATGCTGGCAAAATCTTCTTGGTCTCTCCATCTTGTCTGTCTCTCTTTCCTAGGCTCAGACTGTCAAGCGGGAATTGAGACTATAGTCAGCATTTTGGACTGGTTTGCCATCCAATGGTAGGTTTTGATCTGTGTTTCCACATTTTTATCCCATTGCTACACAGATCCCATCACCTTGCAAGCCACCTATCCTTGCACCTTATGTCAGTGGCTACTACTGCCATTGCCAACACTGTTTGCTTTACCTCCTTCTCAAGTGGATTTCTGCAGAGGAGTGTGCTTGCTATATATGGCAGAGAGGGAAGAGGGATTTAAGCTGGTGTCCTTAGTACAGGAAAAACAAGGACCTGTTTGCGGGGTCCAGAGAAGGCCCACAGAAATGTTCAGAGGGATGGACCACCTCTCCCATGAGGAAAGGCTGAGAAAGTTGAGGTTGTTCAGCCTGGAGAAGACTCTGGGGAGACCTTATAGCAGCCTTCCAGTGCCTAAAGAGGGCCTATAAGAAAGATGGGGAGAGACATTTTAGCAGGGTCTGTTGCTAAAGGGTAATTGTTTTAAATTAAAAGATGGTAAATTCAGACTAGATTTAAGAAAGAATTTTTTTGCAACGAGAGTGGTGAAACACTGGAAACCGTCGCTCAGAATGGCGGTGGATGTGCCATCCCTGGAGTCATTCAAGGCCAGTTTGGATGTGGTTCTGGGCAACGTGGTCTAATTGAAGATGTCCAAGCTCATTGTAGAAGGGGTTGGACTAGATGAGCTTTGCAGGTCCCTTCTAACCCAAACTGTTCTATGATTCTGTGATTTCACAGATCTGATGAAGAGCACAACCACATGAACTATCAGACTGATGTGGTACCAGCTGAGACAACATGTGCAGGACACTGCACCCACGTTTAAGAGGTGTTAACTTCTTAAGCTGGGTCTGCTGTTACTAAATAGTGTCATGCAGCTGCAAGCAGCACACTTGTATAGGAATATGCTGGAAAGAAAGGGAAGGAATAAGGAAGAGTAAAAAAGGAACCAATAAGGAAACTTTGTAGTGATCTGAAATAGGGCATGGTACAAAGAAATTTTTAAAAAAGCACTGAATGCCTCAGAAAGCATAACTGATTTTAGTACTACATATTTCAATGTTATTAAATTAAACCAGTAGGGAGTGTGCTGAGACACTGTGTCACTGCATGGGCTAGGTAACTTCTGTTCCATCTTTCTATTTCTGACTTTCTTAAGCCAGCTTTTCTAGATCATTCCCCAAAAAGCTCATGTAGCTTTGTCCTAGTAATACCTGCACCATGGTCTGAATGTGAGCAGCCTTTTATTTGAAAGTGTAAAAGGAATAGGTAAGTATTAATAAGAAGCATAAATGATTTTGCTGTTTCTTCCTGATGCTTTAGTAAATGTTGAAATTACTGTTACCATAGTTTACCATTTAATGATTTTTACTTGAAATTGTGAATTTCCTTTTTCCTTAAGACTTTTCTTAAATCTTTTGGGGTAAAACAATGAGGAGGAACAACGCTGAGGCAACTGGAAATGTGTCTTCTCTAAAACGCATCTCCTGAGTATTAAGGAGGGCATTGTTGCCTCTACATTAATAACAATTCTCCAATGACATTTGCCTTAAGAGAAATGAAAGTCAAATAATTATTATTATATTTATTATTATATATTATTAGTGCAGTTATTTTATCTACTGAACCTGCCCTAACCTGTACCCTACTTTTGGGGTAATGCATAACAAATTGAATTGAGGGAATTGAAAGAGGGAATGTGTGGAACTTTGATTTATTTTCTTTCTTTTTTCCTATTTGTGCTGTTTAATTAAGGTTCTTCTGCTGAACCAATGATTTTCAATCTTTATTGATCTGTGAAATCCTAAGAAATGCAATAGCATGCTCAGTAGGGCAAATTTACTGCTACGTATAAACCACTTTAATAGTTACTGTTTTCAGCTCCCTTAAAAATCTCTGTGGATTCTCAGGTTGTTCTAAGGAATATAATTTGAAAGTCACAATTGCAAAGAGAATAGAGCTTCTTTTGAAAGCAAGTCTTTTAAATACAGTGCTTTCTTCAGAAGACAGATTCGTGCTTTTCTTAATGTCTGCATAGTCTTGTAGATTATTAACTTTAGGAGCCAAGACCTTAGTTGAAATCCTATAAGCATTTAATCTTTGTTTCAATATCTGAGCTCAGTTGCATAATCACTTATAACAAATTACCCACAAAAAACCTTGGATTACTCTCTAAAGCTCTAATACTCAAACCATGAACCCATAAATTTCAGCTCCTAGGAGTATTCTCATGACAAACTTATATAAATAGAGTGGGTTTAGAAGCTTTAAATGAAAATTAACCTTAAAAAATAAATCCACAATAGTTGAAACTCCATTTCAGTGACTTCTTTCAGAAACGTAAGACTGTTTCACAATGGACTAAAGCCAGTGTTTTAGGAAAGATGTGTAAGTTAAGTTTTATAAAGTATCAAATCAGAACCTCTATTTCTTGGTAAGGCTGGATAAGGAGTGCAGCTTTTGAAAGATGTCACTTTGTGATTATTTGTTTATAATTTGGTTTCATTCTGTATCAGATCTGTCTCGTCTGCTAGAAGAATCTATAACCGAGGATTTGCAACCAACACTCCATACCCCGCTAGTGCCTTCAGCCTTTCAGACAAGTATTTGGGACCTGTATTAACGTTTAGGTGTTTTGCGTATAGTAATATCTGACAAAGGGTCTTCTCCTCTTCTGTTTTGCAGCCTGTATTTGTTTCACAAAAAAAAAAAAAAAAAAAAATATGTGTGGGTTTAAAATAGTAGCAATCCAGAATCACTGGTCAGTCACAGTGCTGCATTGAAGCTGAGAAGAACAGATATGTGATCAGATGGGGTCCCTGCTGCTGCCAGCGCAGCACTACATGTGGATCCTAAACAGAGATACCCACATAGTCTCCTCCCTGCCATGGAACTGTTGAGTACAATTTGCTGGCTAGAGTGTGATCAGGTATCCCATTTCACATATAACTGTTCTGGCAAAAAATATTACCTCCCCTCAGCTGTTTGTCACCACCCGTCTGGCACAAATCATTGCACCTGCACAGACAGCATAGCTACCAGAAGTGTCCAGATACCTGTTCCTGATGAGTTCACCACAGGAGCAGAAGTAGTCATCATGAAGATGTCCTGGGCAATCCTCGCTGCCAGGTCAGTGGACAGTGGGAAACTGCAGGACATAGTAATATGTTATGTTCTTTAACCTGAACGATGTTATATGATCATGTCTATAGAGTACTTCAGTAATGTAATAAACTAGAAGTAATTTCCAAAAGGACAAAACCTCAAAACTCCATGTGATTTTGTAGTTCAAACGGTGGGATTCATCAATTTCCATTATACTCTTCAACAATATTAAATCCTTCAGTATAATCGCCGCAAACCCTTTTTTTTTTCTTTTTCCTTTCCTCTGTGGCCTCTCAAGTGAAGCCACCTCTACTTTTCCATGCAGTCTCCTACTTGCTTTTCATTTTCTCCATCAAATTATTAATAAATATTCTAATGCAGAGTGCCTTGGTATCTGAACTCTCTATTAACCTCTCCCCCCTCTGACAATAATCTGTTCTCTAATCCTTTGTTTCCTATTACTTCATCAGTCACTTTGAAATCTAGGAAAACACCTAAAAACCCTTCATCAGGTTTTCTAGAACAGAATGGAGAGTTTATTTCTCATTAAGAGTATAAAGATTAGCTTGGAATTTCTCTAGTAAAAACTGTGCAAACAAGCATGGCTACTTTTTTTTTTTTTTCAGGGAAACCCCCCACTGTTATTATAAAAATTGTTACACTGAGAGCCCTTGTGGCACTTGCTGTATCAAGGAGAAACCAAAGGATGATCCTGACCTATCACACTACTTCTGTCAAAACTGATGTCAGACTGACGTCTCCCTATCAATACACAGCCATATTCACAGCAGATGAACTCAGGGTGCCTGTATCTGGGTTATTCAAACACCCTCTCCCTAATGAAGCTCTTTTCATTCTCTTATTTTCCTCTCTAAGAGTACAAATGCCTGCCCTTTCTTTGCTGCACCAGCCCCTCGAGGTTTGCAGGTCCCTGCTGCTACAATAGGCACCTATGCCCTAGAAGAGGCATTGCCTGCATTAGCAAAAACCTGATGTAAATGGCTGGAGTGTGGATGAAGATGCTCATGTTTTGTCGACCTGAAAAAGCTTTTTTTTTTTTTGCTTAGATGGGTTATTATGGAACCAAGAACAGCATTTTCCTCCTTTAAAAGTTGCCCATAAAACAGGAGGTGAGGGGAAGAGAGAATAACAGAAACCTCCTTTAGGGGAGAGAATGGGTGGTTTTCTTGGTGGTTTTGGTTTTTTTGTTTGTTTTCTAAAAAAGCTTTTGACACACTGTCATACTGTAAACACCAAAGTAAATGGTAGCAGAAGTCACTATAGCAACAAAACCTTGGTCAGTGAAAGACTTCCAAGAAGTGGTGATTATGTCCTTCTGGTAGCAGAGAACAAGACCTCATTATATTCAACCTTTGAATAGTTTAATTTGCACTTTAAGGGAAAAGGCAAAATTAGGAAGGAAAACAATGAACAGAATTGACTTTGTTTTCCTCTGGGGTGGATGGTGGTGTATAATAGTAAAAGCAGCAGTAAACCTGTCACCATCCTTTGACCCCAGAAAAAGAGAGGAGGATAAATATTCCCTGATCCTTTTTTAAGGTTAGAAAAGATGAATTACTGTTTACAGATGGTGGTTACATTTTATCTTCCTTCTAACATTCTAACCCCAAATTGAGCCCTTTTGAAAACAGGAAAATATTGAAAAGCATTTTAACCAAGAGGTGGTTAAGATTTCCCCTTGGTACAGATGCCAAAGAACAAGAGACCTTTCCTGCTGAGCCTGGTTTCAGGGGGTGTTCACTTGCCACTGTATGGCAGAAGGTTAAGGCTGGAATCTGAAGCACCTTAAGGCTTTGAGGAACTCTCTGGAAAGCTGAGTATGTGCTAGTTTTTCAGCACAACAACCCCTCAGGCTGTCTTTGCTACAGTCCTTGAGAGGCTGAGCTATTCTGCAGAAGAGCGGGACTTGGATGCTCCCCACAAATGTGGAAAATGAGCCAGTAACACACAACTCTTTTGTTCCCTGATGATGCTCTGAAGAGTGAAAACTCAGAGCAGCAAGAAGCTTGGTCACAGGCAGTTTCTAACCGTCCTTTTTAGGATCTGAGGTATCTTTATACATTGCCCTGTGGCAGAATGAAAGGCTGTTTGAATCGGTTCCCAGATAAGGGAAGACTTCGTAGTAGTCATATTTAACACCCATCAAGAAAAATTTTTTTAAATTTTTTTCTTTTTGGAAATATTCTTCGTGAACATTTGAGGTTTTGAGAGAAAAATGAATTTGCATTTTAAAACTTTTATTTTAGCCAGCTTCAGAAAAGAGGATTTGGGGCCTAACTACTAGCCACCAACTATCAGATCAAAGACAAATAGTTTTGAGAAGACCTTAAAATCCCCAAAACTAACAGAACTGACATTCTGTAACATTTTGGTTTAAAACAGTAGGTTTCAGTATTTGATGTAAGATTACAATACTTTGTGGATTTCTTTTCCTTTCTTCAGCTCTGTTAATCACATCCAGACACAAGTATGAATTAAAAACAAAGAAAGGTTTAATCTTTTCAAAGACTAGACAAATGCTTAGAAGGAACATTGGCTTAATTGATTTTTCTTTTACTGAAAACATTCTGAAATTCTCCTCTTTTGTGATATGACTTGTCCCATTGCTTTTTACATTAGGCAGTCTCTGAATAGTATTTTCATCTTCCCATAATTCAAAATCAAGATTTTCCTAGGGGGACCACAGCAAAAAATTGTTCAGCCTGGAAGCACAATGCTTGTTATGATAAAAGGTTACAAACATGCTATCTTCTACCTCCATAGAACATTTCCCATTTTTTGTTTAATTTATCATTTGTCTTTTGCATTGGCTTTGCTTAATCCTGTTAGTCTCTCAGGACCAATACAACTAATACTGAGTGCAGTTCCTAAATTATATGGCCTAATTTATATGTATAATGTAATTTACGTAGTACGTCTGCAGAAAATGTTTGATGCTCTGTAGTTGTTTTCACCCTTGGAAGTTCACTGAGCACAAACAGGTCAGCTAAAATCTTACATAGACCCACAGGGTTTCTATTGCTCTTCTGCATGGCGTATGTGACTGTGAAGTCTCTATAGAGAGCAAGCGGAGTGTCTGTGGGAGCAGCTGCTATGAAGTTCCTCTCTTTGCTGGTAAATACAATGTGATTTTAACAGAAAACAGAGAACCCCAATGAAGTCAACACCTTGATGTCAGTTTTCACAGAGATACTTTTTATGCCATTTGTGGGAAAGTTACCAGAAATAGCACTGTTTGTAGAGGCAATCCAGGGAGCTGGGCAAACCATTTGATTTTATCAACAAATAGAAAAGCTGTATTATCCTGTGGCTTGTAAAAGCATGCACAGGAAGAAGTCAAATGTGGTGGCATAGTTAGGACTCTGAAAATAGGTTAAAGTTTAATTATAATCATAACAATATTCAGCATTTTTATTGACTTGTCTGCATGTGCAACTGCATACATACCTACTTTTGATCTACTTGTACCCATTTTAATGAATAAAGCATATATCAGTCAGTGGCAGAACAAAACCAAAATCTTTGGATGCACACCAAACCCATAGCAAGCAGACAGCCAAGTAATGTAGTTTGACGTATTTCCTTACCTGCCCATCAGCTCTTTCACCCTGTGTTTACATAGCAGACTACAGCTGTCTCTACATCAGATATCTAAAACAATAGATATATATGAGAAGTATTTTGGGAAATTATTTGTCTTGACATTGTTGAGATGGCAAAGAAACTTGGCACAGCTGTTGTGGAGGCTGAAAATATGCAGAAGGGAGAATCTGCTGATTGGAAAACTCCAAGGAAAAGAAAGCAATTTGGGAGATGACAAGATGGGTCTGTGCTTACTTGTCATCTGTCAGGGCCATAATCTTGGTTTATGTATAGAATCTGTTAATTAGAACTGTGACAAACTGTTCAGTTCACTTTGTTCATGCACTAGCTTGCAGACATAGGGACAAAAGCCAGTGCCTGAAGACCCAAGGGGCTAATTAAGTACACAATGTTTCAAGTAATTAACATCCTAGTCAGATGTTTTCAGCGACAGTAAGTATATTATCCTGTCATTGTCCTGCCCTAGGGCATGCTCAGGCCAGGTTTTTTAAACACTCTTACTCTGTAATCTCTTTTATCTGTTAACTCACACAAATGTCAGGGATTCTTCAATAAATTTATGAAATCAATCTTTAGCAAAACTTGTTCTTTGCAATTGTCATGATGAGATGACCCAAGGTGTGAGCCTTAAAATCAATTATTTGTGCATAAATTTAAGCTAAATAAACCTGTTGTCTGAAGAAGTTTTTGCAGAGGGGTGATGCCAGACTCTGGTACCGTTCATCGAATTATGTTGTCTGTGTAGATTAAAAGGCCAATTAGACATCTTATTGCATATTGACAATCGTCTTTTTGATCTTGTACTTTTGTGGGTGATACATGAAATATTTCAACCGTCAAAATGCCACTGATGAAGAATAATTAGCAAAAAATGCCCAAACTCTTGCTCATGGCAGGGGGTTGAAACTAGATGATCTTAAGGTCCTTTCCAACCCTAACCATGCTATGATTCTGTCAGTCTAATGACAACTGGGAAGTGCATTTGGTTTTCCTTATCCTTTGACTGTCTTTGTGCTTAAAGGCAATGACGGTGAAATTGCATAAGCTAGATGAAAATGAGGAGGAATATCACCACCTTGGTATCCACCACTGTAGACATGTCTGCTTACATTTCTATGCAGTATAACTGAACTGTGAGCTTTGGCAAAATGTGGCATCCTAAAGCCCAGCAAAAAATATGCATCTACTTTTTAAACAAGCAGCATATTAGCCAAGGAATTTCTCGTCTGGAAGAACTGATCATATTAAACTAGAAGAAAGTGTCCAAAAGAAGCAAAAAATAAAATGTCAGAGGCAGTACCAGCATTTTATTTTTAGTGAAGCAATATTAAGAAGGCATTGCTTCATAACTTGTTAGATGAGGCCAGTTTATAAGTGTTTGCCTAAACTTCTGGATTAACTATTCAGACTGATACACTTAGATCTTTGCATTTCCCCTTCCCTTTCTAGTCAGGAGTAGACTTTCTGATTTCAGAAGGCCTTCTGTGAAAGATTATGGGTAATTTTCCTGATTTTGCAGCCTCGGAAAGGATTTATGTGACTATTTGTTACCTTGCTTCCCACACTGAGTCTAACCCTGCTGGCACTTTCACTTGCTTAATTTGAGGATTCAGGAGGTGTTAGTTTTGTTTTGTCCAGCTGCTACCAAAGTCTACACCCAGCCCACACGGCCTGTAGCTAACAAGTAGCAGGTTTGTGCCTGAGAGTGCAAAAGTCCAGTTTTAGACATTCACCTGCACTCACTCACTTACAGACAATTATCAGCTGCCTGTCAGCATTCACGATGTTTTTTTTTGTCTACCACAAAGGCCAAGTCCTGAGAAAGCATGGTATTACAGTGTACAGAAATTTGCTCTGATCTCTCCTACATGTGACTTACATCATCATAAATCAGACTTGCAGAGACTTGTATTATAATATGATTGGGGCTGCTGTAAAGTGGACTTATTGTAGCTATTTGTAATAATTTCTGTATGTGCTTCACTAAGATTGTCAAGAATCCCCAGGACAAAGAGCAAAGATGACAGGGAAGCAGCAATGCTCACAGGAGGACACAGTCTTTGTCTGGTGGGCTTGTGGTGGTGGAGTGTCTTTTTGCAATAGTTTTCTCCCAGTATTGCAGCATAGGTTGGTTTTATGCTAGAAATTATCAAGCATTTGCTTATTTAATTTCTACAGAGAACAGGCTCCTGAGGTGTCATTATTAACAGTTGATCTCCACACAGTCTGAACATGAATATAGTTATATCTTCTAACTTTTCTTCAGAAAAAGTGAGTAATTAACTTTATTCTGACACAGTTTAATGCATTGACTGAAGCAATAGTCCCTTCTATCCTCTCTTCACAGATTGTCCCAGTCAGGAAAGAGTCCAGCTGTACGCTGCACAATAAATACTACTCAATTGTAAGTTTTATTTCTCAAGAGTTTCATAACAAATAGGATTGATGTTAAGTAGCACCTCAATTAATGTCATTATCTTCCCTTTTATTTGTTTTTTTTTTTTTTATTGCAATCAATAACTTTCAGAAGGGAAGAACTGCTACGCAATTGGAACAATAAGGATTTGGAAGGGGTATCCCAAAATTTTTGTTTTCCTTTCTGTTTGAAAGTGTGGTGTGGACACATTTATGCAAGCAACTGAGTAGAAAATACATGTGTGCATGTGCATTATATACAGTCAATTCATCATACTGGAAATACTTTTGCAGTTAAGATAACAGTTTAAATTTCTCTTGAGGCATGAGGCCTGCTGTTCCTCTGTAGTTCACAAGGATAAACTTGACAGATGACTGTCTTTGTATGCAAATTAGTTACTTTAAATACCTTTTATCTTCTGTTTAGACTTCCCGAACTGGGGACCTAATGGCCAATAGAGAGCAAACTCTAAAGTACATTTTAAACTGTTTTGTCCTGCCACACCTGATAAATTAAACTAATCCTCATTAGAATATATTGTATCATTAGCATCTTTTCCAATTTTAATTTATTACTGGAAGAAGAAATTGCATTTGTGTCCTAGTTTTGCTGTTATTCACTGCGGGATCCAATAATTTAAAAGAAAGCCTTCTCAAAGCATAAGAAGATATAAATGGGCATGGGAACAGGGAAAGGGTATAGGAAATGTGGCTAGGGAGTTCTTCCAGCAGCTGGCAAAGCTTCATGGTTGAAATGCATAGTGTGAATAGATGCTTTGTAAAAGTCAGAATAAAACTTCCGTTGACTTTAGGGTCAGGATTTCACTCACTAGTGTTTAAGAAACCGTGAAAATTAAGAGGTAACCCTGTGTTAAGAGTTACTTACCTTTACTCCTAATCAGCTGGCATGCACTGAAATGAATTGTTTTATTTGAAATGATAACTTGTAAATGTCAAGTCAGATAGATGCTCAGATTATGCTGAGAAACAATCCTGATTCAGGCTTCCTTCCCCTTTGATAGACTTCTCTTGTGCCCTTAACATTTTTCATCAGATTCCCCCTTGTTTTTTGACGTGTTTGTATCACTTATTTTTTTTATGAACCATGATTTATTTTCCTCTTAAAAATAACTTGTACATCATTCTCTGATTTCTCTTGCTACTTTACTTTTACTGACAAATTTGTTCATTTTGCCTGTGCTAGCTATGCAAAGATATTTACAACAGCCACAGAAATTGTCTTTCATTTAAAGTATGAATCTGAGGAAGATTTCAGTCCTTTATCTTTGTTTAGCATATTCGTCCCGTAGTGCCTAAATGCCAAGCAGAAGAGCTCCATTACGTTAGATTCTGTATGAGGAAAAGTGACTCTAAACTCTTGATTCATCTGTAAGAAAAAATAGGGAGAAGAGTTGAGCCAGCCAGGTGAGTTTGGTAATGGAAATAGTAGTAGAAATAGGACAACAAATACATCTTCTAATAATTTTGAAGGGGGAAATGCCAATGAAGAGAGAAACCTTCCTCAAAGAAGAAAATTATTTAAAGAATGCTTAATAGAGAATGGGTTTTCTTCCCCCTATACACAGACCTTTAGATTCATAGGGGCTTAGCTACAATTCAGAACCGTTCTCACAGCTAGAAATACTATCAATAGCCTTCAGGATAACACGGTGTTTGTAAAACTATGATTAGAAGGTGTTTTGTTTTGTTGTTTTTCACAAGGTATATATGTTTTAAAGCTTTCAGTGCTATTCCAGCTTGAATTAAATAGCTCAGTTAATTTTAAGTATTGATTCCTTACAGAGTATTGTAGTAACTTAAATAGTCACAAATTGCCTGTGGAATTCTTGTTTGTTTTCTGCCTATAGCCTCCACAGACCTGAGACTGCATATCAGTTGATGGTAAAACCAAAACCTCGTCAAATGTGATAAGAAAAAATAAAAGATACTGTTCAGCAGGAACAGATGCAAAGTATTATAATTGGGCATATGCAACGACCCTCAGAAATTTAGGTTGGGAAACTTCAGGTATGAAACAGTAGTTTAAAAAAGGATGACAAGAAGGAGTTACATCCATGAGATGAAATTGTTCAGAAGAGGGCATTTATGATCTGGTTTTGCAGAAAGAGAAACGTGGCCTGCAAGGTGAAGTATTTACTCATGATCAGTACTAGGCAAATTGCACATGGAGAATTACCTAGTTTTGGACTTAACACTTCAAGAAAGATGTTATTTGGCTGAGAACAGTCTAGTAAAGCAGTGTTATCAGAGGTTGGAAAAGATGACTTGCAGAGTAAGTGTGAATGAGATCAGGTAACCTGATGAGAAAAGGACTGAAGAAGGATATGATGGAGCCTAAGCCTTTGCAGCTGCCAGTAAGAGGCGACTATAAAGGAAAGAGTAATAGTTGTAAGTAGCAGTAGGATAAGCAAGAAATAGTTGGCTTCAATTGCAAAAATACATGACTTGGACTTAATTCTAGAGCATACTGGTATTGCAAGAAGGTTAAGCATCCTCAACTTTTAAAATGGGCATAATGTCTGAATGATCAGGACAGCTGGAAACTTCTTCTTGCTGTCTTTTTTCTTTTAAGTCAGTAAATATTTTCAAAGTACAACAAAGTACAACACCTTATTTAGCCAGCAAGGGTATATAATAAAAAGAAACTGGATTTTCTTATGCAGAGTCTGAACACGCATTAAATTTCTCACAGCACTTACTGCAGCCAGCAGCAACCTGAAGGAAGTGGAGCCTTGAGACTATAATCAGTCAACAATGCACAGGCCATTGCACATACATATAAGATAAGGCATAAGATAAATGGCAGGTTGGGCTTTAAAGCTGCCTGAGGAAAGAAAGTGACTAATTTATTCAAGACTGAGCTCATCGAGGAGATGCATTCTCTCATGCTTTCTACCCAGCAGTCTGAACCACCAGGACTAGAGTCTTCATCAAGGGAAGAACAAACTCTCTGTGATTGTTTCCCAGGTAATAACTGGCGATTTGTTTCACAGACCCATGGAGTAGCTGGGGTTGAAAGGGACCTGTGAGACTGTCTAGTCCATCTGCCGTGTTCAAGAAGGTCAGCTGGAGCAGGCTGCCTAGGATAGTATCTGGACTGACATTTTCTGTAAATAAAAAGTACATTTCTAAATAAATAAATTAGTTAATTGAAAGGATAGATTTAGACTAGATATTAGGAAGAAGTTTTTTACTGTAAGGGTGGTGAGGCACTGAAACAGGCTGTCCAGAGAAGTTGTGGATTCCCCATCCCTGGAAGTGCTCAGGGCCAGGCTTGATGGGGCTTTGAGCAACCTGGTCTAGTGGTAGGTGTCCCTGCCTGTGGCAGGAGGGTTGGAACCAGATGGTCTTTAACGTCCCTTCAGACACAAACTATTCTATGATTCTATGATTCTATTATTCTGTAAATTTTAGGGTGCATGTTTCCTTTAGCCCAGAAAAGGAGCATCAGCTAGCTGGTGTGGGACAGAGCGCATTCTCAGTTTCTGTTGTGGTCACAGAAAGCAAAGGATGTTTGCTATATTTAGGGTGAGACTCCTTGTTAGGGGGGAATCATATGATGTAGCCCATTATTTTTGCTTGAGTTTATTTGCAACGGAATGTACTGGGTAGATAATTCTCTCTACTGCTATCTGTGTGTCCCCAGAGCAACCGCTACAAGATAAATGGGAGTATTTAAAAACTGAAATGCTCAGTCGTAGAGTTTAAGAAACTGACCTTTGAAGCTGCTGAAGTTTTGTGTTTATTAACATGCTAGCTTGCACAAAGAGGTGATTTTCACAGTTTTTCAGGTGTCTTCTTGAAATTGTTTTTGAGTAGCAATGTTTTCTACACCTGCTTTGTAGTTGGAACAAAACTAGATCATGGGTCCTCAAACTCTTGCAACACTTTTGTCTATACTATGTCAGGAAGTGGTGAGCAATTCAAGGAGAAGTCTTCTGCTAACTGGAATATCATTTTTAGAGAGATAAAAATGCACTAGAATTTTGACAGAAGAAAAAAATAGCCATGCAATGACTGCAATGTGTATTAACCTAATATATGCAGACACTGGAATGAAACTGTCCAATTGACATGAGTGGAAATATCACTGTTGCATCATAAATATTTAACCTGTCACTTGAATAATAAGCAGACACTCTCAGCTTCTTATTTGGCTCTATGTGTCTGCAGAGAGAAACTTGCTGTGAAGTTTTTTTGACTGTTTTTTAGATTTGTAATATTTTTACTTCCACCTCCAGAAGAGCTCTCTCCTGATACTTGCTGGCACATTGCACTAGCATGTTTATGTGCAAATCCATTGCTTTTTGAACCAAGTAGGATTGTACTCTTCTAAGTCATTATACCAGACATTCTGACTACCCAGCAGCTGTTCCCTATGCTAATTCAGAAGTGTGTCTGCAACCTCACCTAGCCAGCATTTTACCTATTTACCAGTGCAAAAAATACAGCTATGAATCTCTGCAGTGCAGAGTAAGGCTGTGAAAAGTAACTCCAGATTGCAGTTGGCAGGTAAATTGGCAAAGTCAGTCACAGATATGAGCAGAATCTGATGAGCACGCTGGGGCTGACTATGCATTTGATAGTAATAGAGATATCACCCGGGAGAAGACAATAAAGAGATTGCAAAGGTGGCTTGCACAACCTTAAACTGTTAACTGACTAAGATAGATGAGGAAAGAGGACAACTTGACTTACAGATTCAAGCTGGATTTAGCAAGGCAGGTGGTAATCAGTAAAAAGATATTTCTAAGAAGTCACATGAACTGGAACCACAACAAAAATGGAAACCTGGGATGCCATTTTTATGAAGTCTGCTGCCAGAACTGAACTGCATTTCTGACTGATCAAATAATGTGACTTTTCACACTGAACTAACATCAAAACCAAATTTCAGTCAGATACTTGTTCTTAGTAACTGTAAAAGTGTTGAATGGACTTCTGAGGAGGGAAACCATTTCACCTTATTTTCTATACCATCTTTCATACATATTGCTATTATTATTTTATTTTAACTCTATTCACGAAGGGTTTAGGGAAACAGGACTCAGTAGAGTCAGTAATATATTTTTCAGAGGATAGGGAATAAAGAAACATGAAAGAACAATATTTCAGACAAAATGTTAGTCTGCAGTCAATAACAGAGAACATCATTGCAGATATTGCTGAAGAGAGCTGTCAAGCCAACAAGCATAGATTTAAAGAGAGAAATAAAGAGTGAGTCACTTACAGATAAGTACAGAAAAAGTGTAAGACTGATACTTGCTGTCTCATACAGATAGCTTGGGAGATGCATTTGTGCTACCTCAAAAAGTCTTGAAATTAGGTGAAAATAACTTTTGTATAAGTCATTCAAGGTTTTTATTCTTAAATAATCAGGACCGGATAGAGAAGTGTGACCCACCTGACTTGGAAAGCCTTTCCCTGTGAGATTCTGAAGGAAGACTCATGGGACTACCTGACACCACATTAAACTAACATTACTACAGAGCCACACTAGGAAAGATTTCAGACATGACCAATATATTCAAATTTCTGGGTGTCCAGTGCCAAGATAGTGCCTAAGGCTTTCCTTCAGTAGTTCTGAGCACTTTCTAAAAATCAGGGCCCTTCACTGATTTTCATTTGGGTTTCTAATAAGAAAAATACCTCAAATCATTAGCCGTTTCTGAAGTTTAACTTGTGCCATCAACGAAAACAAAAGCTGAGTGTGTTCATTCCAGATCTGTGCTTCACTGGTGAAGATCTACCCTACCTCTTCTTCTGAGCTCTTTGTGTTTCTTTAATGTCAGGCTTTCCTCCATTGCGTTTGACAGTTCTCCCAGCTCCTAGCTGTGGCACAGCCCCAGTCCTGCAGTAATTTCTGCCTCTATCTGGCTTACTCGAGTCAGTCAACTGAATTCTGATCCTGGTAATTTTCTGCTCTTGAACCTGTGAGCAGCAAGGTGTATCATGGTCAAAGATCTTCCTTAAACCAAAATAGTGCTTACTGAGAGGTACAAACAACTGTGTTAGAAATGAAACAAGTCCTAAGTTAATTCTTTCTTTTTTAATTCCCTGATGAATTATCGCCCCAGAGATACATGGGTTTTCTTCAGACAAATCTGTGTGTTTGTGCCATAGCTTCAATGTGGCTGATCTGAACAACTGCCTTGACTGTTGAGAGAGGATGAGTTTTTAGGTAAAATCACTCTCTTTTAATTTTCTTGTCCTCTTTAACCTAGACCTAGAAGGACCTAGACTCCTTCATATTATCCTGAGTAAAGGAGGACAGTAAAACAGTCATTACTGTTTCATTTTCAACATATGCCCAATTACATTGAACACAAAACAGTGTACTGCCAAGAACCTTATAACATGTATTGGTGAATACTACAAAGCTCCTCCTCATCTCTCAGTTCTCTCAGCTTTGTTATCTACAAGCTTCCTTGCAAATATGACACATTTCTACACTGAACTTTTGTTTAGAAAGTAGCTTTGCTTCTATCATCAAAGTGAAAACCAAAAAACATCTGGGATCTTAATTTGCTAGATGCTATATCCTAGGGAGTCAACATCATCCTGATGATGGTAGAATTTTACAGTAATACATATTTACGAAACTTGTTAGATGAGCAGTTTCAATTACTTTTATCATATCAAATAAAAAAATATTAAATACCAAGATGCCATAATTTATGTCAAGTTCATATGCATCACCTTACTGAAGTCCTCACTTCTCATCTGTGCTGACACTAATTTCTGTATGTATTTAATTTTTTTTCTCTGTGTTCTCTCTGATTCACTGTATCTTTTTTACTTGTTTATGGATTTTTTTCATACTGGCCTTTGATCCTCTAATTTCATTCCTGCTGTTGCAGCCTTCACTTGCATCTTTGTAAAACTGTTCAGTTATCAGAAAAGTTTACTTAACGTTGTTTTGTCAACCCAGCACAATTTAATCAAAAAGATCTAGAACAAGTTTCATCAGTTTTTCACCTGCCTCTGATCGAATCTGAACAAGCCAACATGCTTAAAGTTCCTCTTTATGACCAACACTCACAACAAGATCTGAAAATGCTAAACAGTCCTCTGCTGGCAGCCTAGAAATGCCCAGGTGATTGGGATGTCAGAAGCCATAATATCAGCTGGGAGTGGGGAACTGGTGAGGATGTAGAGCTAGATAGCATGCAAGTAGATGTTCCATCTTGTTGGCCTAATCCATGACCTAAATCTTCTAAAATCCTGCAGCAGCAGCCAGTGTCTATGAGGACACTACCTTGGCCTTGCCTTTGTCAACAGAAACATTGTGAGAATTTTCCATAAAGCTGTTAGAAACTCAGTTCCACAAAGTTTACAGCAGTCTTAACAATAAAGCTACTGCCCTTGTATTGCTGCTTGCAAGTAGGGTAGTTTCACTGAAGAACTTGATGCAGTAGTAAGGAAAGGAGAAGCGGGGGCAAGAAAGTTGCTGGCTGTTTGCTGAAGCACCGCACATGCTCATTGTGAAATCCATTCTAAGCAGTTTTCTGGGGAAATCAATCTATTTCCAAATTAATAAGAAAGATGCTTATCAAAAATGCAATCTATGATTATATCTACGAAATAGACCCATTCACTAAGGAAACCATCACAGTTGGCCAAGGTTTGGCTTAGGTATATATAGGAAAAAGCTAGGCCTAACTGAAGACCCACAAGAGAAAGTCCAGAACAAGGAATAAGCATTAGAAAATTTATCATCTGACCAGGAAAAGCATCATTATGGCAGACCTGGCTGTACTTTTAACTCTGTACAACAAATAAATCCTCAGAATCACAGGGTGTTATCTGATAAAAGATAATGTGGATTGTGAGACTGTTTTATTAGTACTGCTCAGAATGTGTTCTGACTTGTGCCATTTCATAACACATGCCTGCTTTTGGGTCACTTGTAACAGACAGATTCCTGGTGAAGAGCAGCCCACCATCTGCAAGTCATACTTCTTCATCTGAAGTACTGCTTCGTCTGCCCCTCACCTTACTGGGATAAGATACAGAAACCAGAAGTGAGAGGTGGGAGAGCAGACTGAAGGTAAACAGGCATAGGCAATTTTGATCAGGAAAAATGTCGAGCAGACAGATAAGGGAAGGCAGCTGAGACAGCCCATAGCAGCAGGCTGTGAGGGTGTGAGAGCCTTCCTCCTGAGGCTGGCACACCACCCAGCCTTCCTGCCACCTGCAGACCTCTGCTGCTGAAGCAGTGGGAAGGGTTAGAGCCATCACCCTTCTGTAGCTAGGCTGCACAAAGGGAAATGGCTGCTATTGGCACCGCTTGCTCTGCTGGCTCAGCAACAGAGATGTGCTATGTGAGAGATTTCAGCTTTACAAACCTATGTAGGCATCATTATGGTCACATTAGAGGGATCCTGTGTCCTGTATTTGCATTTTTAGGAAAAAATTAGTGTGCTTAGACATTTGGATTCTTCTGAACAACAGCACAGTGCTAGCAAACATAATGTGTGCCTCCTTTCTGTCATTTCTGACAATGTTATTGAAGCTCTGACAGAAATGTCAAATCAGTTTCAATCTTAATGCAGATCTCCACTGAAAAGCTTTGCCATCCTAACTCTGCTGCCTTATCTGATAGTATAAGGAGACTTCCCTCAGCATCTTGGCCTCTTAAATATCCTTCTCTGGATTCAGATGTGCTGGTGGAAGTGGGAGCACCCAGATGCTAGTTTTCATCTCTGAGGCTGCCATCCCCTGAATCTGCTGGCAAAGCAGCCTTGACTGCTCACTAAAGTGCTAGAGGCATAGTCAGCTGGCTTGCCCTATTCAACAAGTTCAGACACCACAGATAAACTTTTGGTGCGAAGAGAGATGTTCTCTCACAGTGCAGTTCTGTAAAACAAGTTTTCTCTTGGGATTAGATGATCCACAACATCTTTTTGAGTAACAAATATGTTTGGCTACTAATACGCAGAAGTAACTTTTTATAATTACGTTCCTCATTTTGGGGTCTCTGATTTGTATGTATCATGAGAATTGTTAAGGTAACTTTACTTTATTCAGTGTTATTCAGAGTACCAGAGATATACCATTGTACTAGCAGATGGGAAGGGAACTAATAATGCTTTAAAAAATTGAATAATTTACATGAGAGTTGTGAGACTACTTCAAAATGCCATTATGAAAATACATTCTAATCAAATTAGTTCAGTCTGGTATTTGAGGGTTTATTTGCTGCCATGAATATTCATAAAAGCTTGCAAGTTTTTTAGCAATAACATTCATTAAAAAAATTAAAATTAATCATGCCAATATGTGCTTGCCCTGAAAGTGTTGTGAATTCTCAGATGACTCTGTTTGCATGAATTTTCACTTCTAGAAAACTTATTCAAGTCCTTTTGCTTTTTCTTATAAGTGTGATAGGATGGTAGAGACAACCAAATGAATACCCTGGGATTTAAAATGATAGCAGCACTGTATAAACAGCAAATTATAAGTAAAGAATGCCAAAAGCAAGGCTAGCCTGAGAGAGTTAATGAACAAGCTACGGGCAAGAATATGATGACAAAAAAATCTTTATAAACAATGTCAGCCAGCATATTTTGTAGAAATGAAATCAAATTATTCCTATGGCCAAGTAGCAAACACAGAAAGAAGAGACCTGTATTAAATTCATTTGTCAGCTACCTGTTACTAAAAACTTAAATAGTGTCCATTCCTCTTTTCCTAAAAGATTTTATCTCTGCCTTGGGTTGATAAACCCTTTTGCTGTAGGCTGTGTAGTTTGTGCAAAATATTGTCTTACCACAATACTAAGAGATACAAGAAAATGGCTTTTAATGAACTTAATACATTCATGATAGGCTGTTTATACTTCTGACCAAAATCCAGCATTGTACCCTAGTATGTGATAAAGTCTTAATTCTCACAAGAAGAATGCTTGAGTCTAATATGAGTATTAGGTTACTCTCCTGCTTTAGTCTCAGGACGAAAATTCACACACATGTTGTTCCTTCCCTGGGGGAATAAAATCATCAGAGTTGAAAAAAAACACATTCAGGAAAGTATTTGGGATGGGGACATTGAAAAGATAATCCAGCGCTTGTTGTTTTATAATTTACTTTCACCATCTTTTCCCCGCTCCTCCTTTTCTAGAGTTCAAATATAAAGGAGTGGGTACTCCTCTAACCCTTTATTATAATTTACAGCCAAGATATCACCTGCAGATGATCATCTACATTGTTGTTAGGTGACCGTTGGCAGCCTGTGTTATAAAAGATTTCTAGAAATAGATACCAAAAATCCCATTCACCAGCAGGTGAAATTCTAACATTATTTGGTCGAAAAGCCTGCAATCAGGGGAAGAAGAGGTAGGAGCAAAAAGGAAAGGCCGTATTTGCTAATGAGGAAATGCAGGTTTACTGAAGCTTCACTCACAGAAAACCCATAGGGCAAAGCAACATAAATTATTTGAACCCTCACCTCAGAAGAACAGAGTTGAGAAACCTTTGACCAAGGCAAAAAAAAAAAAAAAAATGAAAAGAAAAAGTTTATTATTAAGTTTGTGTCCTATCTCCTAGCTGTCATACTGGTTAAAAGAGTCAGCTGCTCTTTGCAGCAGCATTACCCAGGGTGGGCTCAGAAGCATCACCTGTAGAGAGATCTCATATCTACCAGAGCCAGGCACTGACCTGTAGCCAGACGACTAGGGCTCTAGATAAGTGTAGGAGCTGTGAAAGTACCTAAGATAGATACATTTCAAAAAGATCAATTAAGCAACACTAAATCATCCCACACTCACTGGTAAATCTTCTAGCAATTTCCTTGTTTTTACAGTCAGAATCAAGCTGTGCTGAATTCTTCTATTTTGTGTATGAGCCATTCTTTCTAATCCTGTTTATGCGTATAGAAACTAGCATTTAAATCCCTAATGACAATGGTGATCATAAAAGATGAAAAATTGCTAAATTTCTGGGATAAATTCAGTGATGGGTTTTACTGAGCACTCATTGGATCTGGTGATAAAAATATGAGTAGAGTCAGAGGAGGAAGGAGTAAGTACGCCAGTTTTGAACACCAGCACTATTTGACCTCTGGTTTATGTTCTCTACTAACAGAGTAGGGAGAGCACAATCAGGTAAAAGTATCAAGTGATTGACTTTCTAATTAATCAGTCAGGAACCTGAAATGCCAAGAAGCTTGTTTGACTGTTTGCAGCTGTATCCAAATGATTTATGTGCAAAGTATCTTAAGATCTTGAAAATGCTTTATTCAAAGCTTTCTCCTCTGGATAATATAGATGACTAATAATAAGAAAATCATGAGGACAGGCAAGCTCAAAACCACCCACTTTGTTTAGAGCAGGGAAGTATCATGTATTCTTGCCAGGCTTTTCAGTTAGATGGAGATTTGTTATAATGAAGAAATTGAGTCATTCCTCTCATACTGAACAGTAAGAAAAGGACATTTGAAACTACACTTCCAAACCCCCAAAAAACATTCCACTTGGAACATGCTAAAAAGGTAGAGCAAGTATGGTAAAGCAGAAAGCCTCACTGAAGAAGTCTCTCAATCACATATATTAATTACTGAAGGGCACTATGAAAATTTGCCTTTCCCATTCCATGTAGTGCTTTTAATGTAAAAATAATTATGCAGTATCACTGCATGCTGAGCAGATAATGAAGAAGTTTGGACCCCCATCCTCTTGACTGACTTTCATCTGAAAGTCAGCTGTTTACCTAAAAATTGTATAACGATGTGTCCATTTTAAGCACAGCCAGGGCCTAAAAGCTGATGGACTTCCCACACAGCACTTTAATTTTCCAGATGTGTTAATATAGTCGCTGACCATCAGAATTGTATGCTTCATTTAATTTAATTGGCACCAAAGACAAAGAGGCTCAGATCAGGTGTTTCCTGACAGTCTTTCCTTATGCAACCAGACAAAAAGAACATGAGTGATGTCAGATCAGGTTTAGTTTATTCAAAAGACTACTTTTTGCTAGACTTCCTTCGTGTTTCTTAGCAAGCTGCAATCAGGAGTTTTGCCAGCAGAAACAAGAACAAATATACATAAAGTAATACCAGCAAAACACTTTGACACTAAAAAAAGGTCTTACATAGGGTAGCGGAACACATTTAGAAATTATCAGAGGGTTTGGTGATGCCTGAGTCTAGTCTGGTAACAGAAGGAATGAGAAGGAATGCTCTGTTTTGTGTCTGGGATGGTCGTGAAAGGGCTTCATAGTTCTCGTCTTTTATTTTCTGCAAGTGTACTCACAGGATGGGAACAAATGAAGCCCTGGCATAACTAAACCATCTGGCTCAGAGATAGGTAGATCAGTTGTCAGGGATGGAGTCAGCAGAAGGGAAGAGCCTTTCAAAGCAAGGGAGAAGTAGGGAGTTTCTAAAAGGCACATTATGGCTCCCTGATTTCTTATTCTGCTAAATCCTCTGCATCTAGCCAGATGTGAGGAAGCCTTCTTTCCTTTAATCTGTTCAGGCTGCTCACAGAAACTGGGCTTAGTTTAAAGGTTTGGCTCAGTTCATGATTCCTCTGAAAACATGCAAAAAATCTTGATTTAGATGGCTCTGCTTTGCATTTTGGCATTCAAGAAAGCAGTATTCCAGTATGGCACTGCCACTCACAAGCAGCACAATCTAAAGTGACACCTTGCTTCACCAGCAGGCCAAATGATTTCAATATTCCCTTCCCAACAATCTGGAAAGACAGTAGCTTGTATTACTCCTTCTTTGGGAAGAGTAATGTTATTCTGTGTGGGTAGGGAAGGTGGAAACAGCATTTTAAGCCTGCCAAAGAAATTTCTAGAATGTTCTTGAGAAGATTTGTTTTGTCCTTGAGAGGGGAAACTTTGCTGCTGTAAAAAACTGTGCAAGTTACTATATGCATCATATAGCCATGTAATCCTTTTGTATCTTCCTGTAGGTGACCCGCTTAAGAGCCACTAGTGACATTCTTCCTGTAAAGCTCTTTAAGTATAAGCTCATTTTTCCGTGTTTTCTACATAGAGTACCTTAATTTAGTCCCAAATGGGTAGGTTAACAGAGCTTATTTAGACCTAAATTAGAAAGTCTCAGTATTTCTTCAGTTTTTCACCCATCTTTAATTTCCTTAAGCAATCATTGAGCACCCAGACCTGGATACTGCAGTCATTTCTAAGTGATTCATTGTAAGGCACCCAATACATGTTCACCTGAAAAGTCTGTAATAGATTCAGTAAAAAAATAAATCAAACCCAAAGGCCTGCCAGTGTCATGATGCACAAATGAATTGATGTGTTATTTTAAGTTAAAAAGAAAAATCCAGCAACACTTCTTTCAAGGTAAAATTACTGAAGCTCTGAAAATTAATTTCCTGTTTTGCAGTGAAATAATTGAGAGACTGAAGTTGCTCCTGAGATTAGAAGGCTGTCTGCAGGTTCTGTCTGTGAACAGACTTTCATGCAAAACTCCCTGCAGAGCCAGGTTTTTTGTTACTTAGACAGTTTCCTGACAACCCAGATGTAGATTAATCACTGGAAAATGCACAGTAAATATTAGAATGATTGGTATAATTGCCTGAAAGTGAATGGCTGTTCTTAAATTCTCGCAGTGTTACAACTCCCAAGGTACAACATTTCTGTACCTGTTTCTTTGTGTGGAAAGCTTTGAAAATACTTGTTTCAACACTTCCATGGTCATTGTCCACCATCGGCTAGTCATCTAGAGCATTCCCAAGGGCTTAGGAGACATTAGTATACTTAAGAAGGATGCCCTGGTTCTGCATCATTCTGGAGGAACAGAAACACAAGTAAAACAAGAAATGAATTCTACAAAATTAAAAAAGAGAGACATTTAGTTTTTCAAAAATCTCTCAGTTTGAAAATCTTCCTCCATTTAGGGCTAACCCACCTGGGTTTACTCCAGGTCCCTTAGACACAGCCATCTGCCTTGCATGTCTGAAAATAGCAATTTTCTGCTTTGGTAGGCCCAATGCTTATTATTTATAGTATTACAGGACATGGGCCAGGCCTCATTAAGCACTGGAGACAGACAACAAAAGCCAACGGTTTCCTAGCAAAAGAGCTAACAAACCAAGCCACACATACAGAAGACATGCAAAGGAATCTCAGTTTCATCTCTTCTTCTCAGTTTCAGAATGGTGATTTTGGCACTTATTCTATTCTTAACACATCATTCTATGTCCCTGACTTAAATGCTGACTTCAGGAAGTACAGATTTTCATCTGTCATCATTGAAGGAAGACAGAAGTTTCTCCAGTGACAGTGCAAAGCAAGATCCTAACTATATCATGCAAACACCTTTCTATCTCCTCTGGATCTTGGATCCTGAACTCTGCAGTAGAAACATTCAGCTTCTTCTCTCTCTCACTTGTATGTATACAGCAGCTAAAATGAATTCTTTGCTATTGGATATAAACTGTATTATGATACGAGAAACTGCTCTGTTAAATTCAGACTTTTTGCTTTCTACAGAAAAAAATATTGAAGGATGAAATATTTTTTTCTTGCAAAGAGTTGGATGTTTTAGAAGCAAAAAGAAAATGTAGATGAAATAACATAACTGAATTATTTCAGGTTCCTGGATCATGTTTTATTCTGTGCAAAGCAGATGAGAACTACAAGAATGGATAAACGAATTCATCCATATAAGCCACAAAGTGGAACTGACAGTAAATGTGAAAGATTATGCTCAGTAGACTGTTGAAGACAAGAAGGTGCAGATAGGAGTACTGCTGAACAAGTACATCTGAAGTCAGGTAAGTATGTGGCTTTAACTGTTAAGTCAGGCAGAGGATAGCTCTTTAGAGGTTAATCACATTGCCATTCCATTTTATATCTTCAAAATACTTAACTAGTAAAAAGCATGCATTCTATTACTTTTTTTCTAGTCTTGAAACCTGCTGTACCCTTGAACATTCTATGCTTGTGTATCACCCTATTATTTATAGTAAGTGGAGTTCCATGCGGTATGCTGTTTTCATAAGATGAAGGCCTTCTTTTCCTAAGGAATATCCTTTTCCTGTGGGTGTTAGCACATCAGTACAAGGCTGGCTAAATCCACTCTCCATAATTCAGTGTTTTGCCATTCACTTCCAGGGGGAGGAGCAAGGCTAGTTTGGATAGCTGTAAACAAAGATTGACTGAAGGTGCTTATAGTCTTTGAAGATCCAGAACAGGCAGTATGGTGTTGAGAATGATAAGGAAAATAGTCAAATATAGCAAGTAGATGTTTAATATATCTGAATATAGACAATCACTTATTTTGTAAGTGACCTTAGGTGACTTCAGAGGAACAGTATTACTTACTCCAAGGTGTTCCTGCTGAGATCTTAAATCAGATCCTTTTCTAGTGATAGCTGGTTTTCAATAATTTTATTTCACTTACTTACCCTTCTTAAGATCTGGATACTCATGTGGAAAATAAACAATCTGAAATGTCTTGGCATTGGTACTTTACAATTGCTGAAGATAAGTGTTCAATTTTCATACGTTATAGACAGACAGCAAGTCAAATTCTGCTTAGTGCTTTGAACACAGTGGATGAGCCCAGCAAAGGGCACAGTCTTATCTGCACTGCAGGGGTTTGCTATGCACACTTTTAACTCACTTATGTGAATAAAATTATATACTATGGTGACAGCACAACTGTGAAACTCTTTCAAGTTCTTTAGAATATATGATGCATATTCTTTACAAAAGGTAGTTGAAATTTATAAAAAACTCTTTCTCATGCCACTAAAAATGTACAGTTTTCAGGAAATGAGCATTTCAGCTTGGAATGAGGTGACTTAAAAATGATCAATTCATTTAAGAGACAAGAGCTAAGCTAAAAAAGGGGACTAGTGACAATATGAGCAATATTTTAACTTTTGACCACACAGTTTGTATTCTGTCCACAACTTCATCAAATGTGCCTCAATTCTCTTCTCTACCCTTCCTGGAAAGGAAGAGTATTCAAGCATTCCTCCTTTAAATGTTCTCCACAGAAATACCTTATCTGCACAATGAATTGCTTAGTCTGAGTGACAGGTTTTAAAGGTTGGGCACAGCACCTTCCCGTTCATTTGTCTAACACAATCCTTTTTATCAGCACTCTCCAGGCTCCCTGCACTCTCTGTGTGGAGGAGATAACGAATACAGCAAATCTTTATAAAGAATATTTTCCATTTAATAAACCATGGTATCTGTCTGTTGTTAACCTTCTGAGCAACGAGTGAGACAGGATTACTCTGTAGGTGGTGAAATAGCCAATAAGTTGATAAACCAAATTTCACTACATTGTTTAAAATTTCCTTTTGTCACCTGTCGAGGTCACAGGAGAGGCAGGTTAGTTTGAACTTGGACGTGGATTCTCTTCTTTGCTGCCCACCACTTCCTGTTCCAGAAACAGATAGTATGAGGTGTACGAGGTAGGCACGGGTGTTTCATACAGCCAACTCTTAAAGACATTCTGTTTGGTTTTTTTTGTGTGTGTGTTCTGAGAAAACTTTGGCGTTCAATGTGTTAGTCTCTAATAATGATCTTCAATATCTCAGGGGAAAATGAAGAAGCCGTGTGACTCAGAACTAAACTCACAGACACCAGTTTGTTTATAGAAAGGTTCTGTGAAAGATAGGTTAAATACCATGTTGCAGAGTGATCCAACTACTGTTTTCATTTCCATTGCCATATGCATATGCATTTATTTTCCTGCATAAATAAAATAAATAACCTACTCAGTCTATTTATGCACGGCACTTTCCAGTTGATCTGTTGTTTTCTCTACTGTTTGGAATGCCTGCACAACTTGTTACTTGAACTCTGACAACTGTCTTGCTAAAGAAGATAGCTTTGCTCCTCTTCTGCTCTGGGAGATAGTTCTTAATTTAAATCAGATTTCAAAAAAATAGTAGCAACTTGCTGGAGAAAAGAAAAGTAACTATTAAATCACTGGCAGGAAGAAGAGAGAGTATACCTTGAAGCCAATTTATCCTTTAAGTTACTGTGTAATGCACATTTTATTTGGCTATAATGTGTTTGGGATCTTGAATTTCTGTCAGCATGTCATAGGTCTATCCCTTCCAGGCATCGGGGACTATGAATGGGGATTCAGCTCAACTTATAGTTCAGGCAACTGCTGATGTGAAGCTGTCATAAATCACAACAAACCGCATACCGTGTCTGAAGCTACAAAGTCTACAAAGTACAATTTCTTCCTTCTTTCACACATAAACATCAATTGACACTAGATTAGCAAGTATAGAGCTGAGTGAATAATTTAGAATGAACAATTAGTCTAATTGTGTCTGCTTCCGTTAGGAGTTGATTAAGAAGTGTTGGGATTGAATGTCTGAAATGATTTGTATATTTCTTCAAAACAAGTTTTCCATGTGAATGTCTTGTGAGTAATTCATTGTGAACAGTTCAACTTTAGAAATTATGATGGTTGCCAAGTTATATATGTCACTGGGATTGTTTGTGTTTCCCTAACTAGATTATTTGCAAGTCCAGAAAAAACACAGTAAATTTAAATTAATTAGAAGTGAAAATATCATGGCAGTGGAATAAAAGCTGGAAAATATCTGTATATTTGAACTTAATATATTTTGAGTTAAAGCAAAACCTTCCAAATAGATGGAAAATTAATATGACAGGACCATAGATTTATTTACCTTTGTTTTCCAATGAGGAGATTATTTAAAGAAAACTTTTTCATCCTCCCATGCCTAACTGAACTTCCTTTTACCATCTGCATTTAATTTCTGTGTTGTTCAGGGAGGTGTAATCTATTAATTTGCTGTTCATGTGTGGAGTTTGCCAAGGCCAGCCCCAGACAATGACATAAAATCCTGTCTGAAATGAAATTTAAAGATTTCTACTGACTCCACCAGCACTGTGATTTCATTCTTTGTTTGGAACACCTTCAAATCACAGGAGAATAATATCTGGATGTAGGTTTAAAGTTGCTATGCAAAGTATCAAGATTTCTGAAAATGGAAAAAAAAAAAGTGAAGTAAGGCATGAATAAAGGGCGGTGGAAGTGTTGTTAGAGGTCTCTGCAGATGCCCAGTTTCTTGCTATGCCAGTGCTCAGGTGGCAGTGATTGAATCATGCCTGGATGACATGAGCATGTTTGAGACAGGCATCTTTTATCCCACTGAATACACCAAAATTTCATGTCTGAACCTGCATGTTGCTTTATCACCTTTACCTTTGCCTTGAACATTTTTTCTGTGTGTTTTTTTTAAAAGACCATTTTTTCTCATCTTTTTACTTCAGCTTTGGCCAGTGGGTCTGTCCTGGTTTCAGCTGAGATAGTTATCTTTCTTCCTAGTAGCTGGTGCAGTGCTGTGTTTTGGCTTTAGTCTAAGAACAATGCTGAAAACACACTGATGCTTTAGTTGTTGCTAAGTAGCACTTACACTGATCAAGGACTCTTCAGTCTCTCATGCTCTGCCAGTGAGGAGGGGCACAAGAAGCTAGGAAGAAGCAGAGGCAGGACACCTGACCCAAACTAGCCACAGGGGTATTCCATACCAGAGCACGTCATGCCCAGTATATAAACTGTGGGGAATTACCTGGAGGGTCAGATTGCTGCTCTGGTCGGGCAGTGTTTTGGTCAGCGGGTGGTGAGAAATTATGTTGTGCATCACCTGTTTTTTTCTTGGGTTTTATTCCTCCTTCTCTTTTTGTCTCTCTTTTCATTACATTGCAATTGCTATTATGATCATATTGTACTTTATTTCAGTTATACACTGTTCTTCTCTCAACCCACAGGTTTAACTTTTTTCCAGTTCTCCTCCACATCCCATTGAGGGGAGTTTTGGGAAGGAGTGGGGGTGGGAGATGAACAAGTGGCTGCATGGTACTGAGTTGCCAGCTAGGCTTAAACCACAAATGGTTGCACTGTGTCAAATCACAGAATCACAGAATCCCAAGGGTTGGAAGGGACCTAAAAAGATCATCTAGTCCAACCCCCCTGCAAGAGCAGGGTAACCTACAGTACATCACACAGGAACTTGTCCAGGCGGGCCTTGAATATCTCCAGTGTAGGAGACTCCACAACCCCCCTGGGCAACCTGTTCCAGTGCTCTGTCACTCTTACAGTAAAGAAGTTCTTCCTGATGTTAACGTGGAACTTCCTATGCTCCAGTTTACACCCATTGCCCCTTGTCCTATCACTGGATATCACTGAAAAAAGCCTAGCTCCATCATCCTGACACCTACCCTTTACATATTTGTAAACATTGATGAGGTCACCCCTCAGTCTCCTCTTCTCCAAGCTAAAGAGACCCAGCTCCCTCAGCCTCTCCTCATAAGGGAGATGTTCCACTCCCTTAATCATCTTTGTGGCTCTGAGCTGGACTCCTTCAAGCAATTCCCTGTCCTTCTTGAACAGAGGGGCCCAGAACTGGACGCAATATTCCAGATGCGGCCTCACCAAGGCTGAGTAGAGGGGGAGGAGAACCTCTACTGACCTACTAACCACTCCCTTTCTAATGCACCCTAAGATGCCATTTGCCTTCTTGGCCACAAGAGCACATTGCTGGCTCATGGTCATCCTCCTATCCACCAGGACCCCCAGGTCCCTTTCTCGTTCACTACTTTCCAGCAGGTCAACCCCCAACCTGTACTGGTACATGGGGTTGTTCTTCCCCAGATGCAAGACTCTACACTTGCCCTTGTTAAATTTCATCAAGTTTCTCCCCGCCCAACTCTCCAGCCTGTCCAGGTCTCGCTGAATGGCAGCACAGTCCTCTGGTGTGTCAGCCACTCCTCCCAGTTTTGTGTCATCAGCAAACTTGCTGAGGGTGCACTCAGTTCCCTCATCCAGGTCATTGATGAAAATATTAAACAGCACCGGTCCCAGCACCGACCCCTGAGGAACTCCACTAGTCACAGACCTCCAGCTAGATTCTGCGCCATTGACCACAACTCTCTGCCTTCTTCCTTTCAACCAGTTCTCGATCCACCTCACTACTTGATCGTCAAGCCCACACTTCCTTAGCTTATCTATGAGGATGCTGTGGGAGACAGTATCAAATGCCTTACTGAAATCAAGAAAAACTACATCTACCGCTCTACCATCATCCCTCCACCTAGTCACTTCCTCATAGAAGGCTATAAGGTTGGTCATACATGACTTCCCCCTCATAAAACCATGTTGGCTGTTCTTAATGACCCCCTCATCCTTGATATGCCTAGTGATGGAGTCAAGAATAAGTTGTTTCATCACCTTTCCAGGGATGGAGGTAAGGCTGACCGGTCTATAATTACCCGAGTCCTCCTTCTTGCCCTTCTTATAGATTGGTGTGACCTTTGCCATCCGCCAATCCTCAGGCACCTCGCCCGTTTCCCACGACTTACCAAAGATGATGGAAAGTGGCCTAGCAATGACCTCCGCCAGCTCCCTCAGCACCCGTGGGTGCATTCCATCCGGACCCATCGATTTACAGATGTCCAGTTTGCATAGCTGATCCCTAACCCAATCCTCATCTACCAAAGCAAACTCCTCCTTTGTCCTGACTCCTTCTGGGGCTGTAGAAATCCGGGGCCCTCGGGGAGAGTCTGCAGGAGTAAAGACAGAGGCAAAGAAGGCATTCAGCACCTCTGCCTTCTTTATATCCTCTGTCTCCAGGGTACCCACTTCGTTCAGCAGTGGGCCTATATTGCCTCTTGTTTTAGTTTTATTTGCTATGTATTTGAAGAAGCCCTTTCTATTGTCTTTAACCCGACTAGCAAGATTGAGTTCCAAGGAGGCCTTAGCTGTCCTAATTGCCTCCCTACATCCTCTAACAACTGTCCTATATTCCTCCCAAGCGGCCAGCCCCTCCTTCCATAATCCATAGATTCTCCTTTTCCACTTGAGTTTGCCCAGCAGCTCCTTGTTTAACCACGCCGGTCTCCTAGATCCCTTACTTGACTTCCTACTCATTGGGACGCTCTGATCCTGAGCTTGGAAGAAGCGGTCCTTGAATGCTAACCAACTATCTTGAGCCCCTTTACCGCCTAGTACACTTTCCCATGAGACTTCCCTTAGCAGTTGACTGAAGAGGCCAAAGTTGGCCCTTCGGAAATCCAGAACTGTGGCTTTGCTAGGTATTCTATTCCTCCCACACAGGATCCTAAACTCCACCATCTCATGGTCACTGCAGCCAAGGCTGCCATTGACCGTCACCACTTCGACCAAACCCTCCTTGTTGGCGAGTACTAAATCTAGCAGCGCTGCTCCCCTAGTTGGTACGTCCACCATTTGCATTAAGAAATTATCATCAATGCACTCAAGGAACCTCCTAGACTGTGAATGACTGGCTGTGTGAGTCTTCCAGCAAATATCGGGGTAGTTAAAGTCCCCCACGACGACTAAGGCATGTAGTCGCGAGGCTACTTCCAGTTGCCTGTAGAAAGCCTCATCAACTCCTTCGTCCTGATCAGGAGGTCTGTAATAGACCCCCACAACTGTATCACCCGTGCCAGTCAGCCCCTTGATTCGTACCCACAGACATTCCACTTGCTCCTCATCCGACCCCGGACAGAACTCAATACATTCTAGTTGCTCTCTCACGTAAAGAGCAACTCCACCACCTCGCTTTGCCGACCTATCTTTCCTAAAAAGGACATAGCCATCCATGACCACATTCCAGTCATGTGAACTGTCCCACCATGTCTCTGTAATCGCCACTAGATCATAACCTTTAGCCCGCACACAGACTTCTAACTCCTCCTGTTTATTCCCCATGCTGCGTGCATTGGTGTACAGGCATTTCAGGGAGCCAGTCCTAGTACCCTTTTTCCCCTGCGGGACAGGGTCTAAAAACCTATCCTTTCCCACAAGTGAAACAAGAGATTGATAGTCCTCCTTAGCCCGCCATCCTTCAATCCCTAGCATGTTCCTCTTGGGCTTGTCCCCAACAGGCCCAGTTAAATCCCCTCCCCCCTTCATAACTAGTTTAAAGCCCTGTCAATAAGCCCTGCTAACTCCTGCCCCAAAACCCTTTTTCTTCTCTGGGACTGGTGTATCCCGCCTGTCACCAGCAAACCAGGTGTCCCATACAGCAGCCCGTGACTGAAAAACCCAAACCCCTGCCTTTGGCACCAGTCACGTAGCCATACATTTACCTGCAGAGTCTTCTTATATATCCCTTCACCCTCGCTTGCAACAGGTATGGTGGCAAACACCACTTGCGCTCCAGACCCTTTAACCAGCCGTCCCAGGGCCCTGTAGTCTCTCTTCATTGCCCTTATGTTCCTCGTAATAATTTCGTCACTGCCAACCTGAAAAACCAGCAGTGGGTAGTAGTCAGACGGCTGCACCAGTTCAGAGAGCTTCTTTTTAACATCTCTAATCCGAGCCCCAGGCAGGCAGCAGACCTCCCTGTGTGGTGGATCCGGTCGACAAATGGGCCCTTCTGTTCCCCTCAGAAGGGAGTCACCCACCACAATTACTCTTCTTTTCTTCTTGGTTGGAGAAGTTCTGAGGTATGTGGGTGAGTGACTAGCCCTGGGTGACTCACTAGATAGATTTGCCTCACCATCTCCATTCACCTGGCCCTGAATTTCCAAGACCTCGTACCTGTTATTCAAGGGCAACTGGGAGGGAGGAAGGGATTGTGAGGGTTTTCGCTTACCTCTCCGAGGAGGAACCTCCCTCCATCCATCCTTGTCCATTAAGCTCTCTCCTTCTGTCTGATGGTAGGAGGGAAGGGGATCCATATCTTGTTGAACCACTTCCCTCTGCCCTTGCCTTAGGGTGTGGTTCCACCAATCTATTTCACTTTCACACTCTCTAATGGCTCTCAACCTTTCTACCTCCTCCCTCAGTTCAGCCACCTGCCTGAGCAGGTCATTTATTTCCTCACAGCGAACACAAGCAGTATCACTGGCTCCCTCCAATACAAGTGCCAGGCTCAGGCATTCGCTGCAGCCAGAGACCTGCACAGCTGCATGTCTGCAGGAAGGCTCAGTCTGGATACCCACATTAGTACTCACTACAGCTTTCGATCGTGTTGTAACCATGATCTATCTGGTCCTCAGATTGTTGATGAAGGACTTTTTACAAGAATGCTTCTTTTCTGAAACATTGCCATAATGATAAAGGCTCTTTCTCAGCATTTGGGCATTCTTTACTTGTGTAATGTGTCAAACCCATGACAGTGAGAGTCATGGATTTTACTTGAAGAGTTTTGATGCACCCGCAAACTGTCATGATCAGTTATTTACTGGTAGCAGGGAGAGCGGAACACAATAAGGGAATTTTTCAGCTCACAGGTTTGGTCTGGGCACCTGCGCAGGTGTATTTTTACTTTAACTATCTGTGTTTTCTTTTTCTTCATTTAAAAATCAAAACCAGTCATATTTTCTTATGTCACAGGTGTTTTGTAAAAATCAACAAACATTTGTGAATACCAAAATACATGTAATAAAGAATATCCATATACTTAGGAAAAAAATGAATATTTCTGTCTTCAGAACAAAGTCTGAATTCCTTTTCAGTGAAAAAGGCTTGCACCAAATATTGAAAATTAAAGCTGAACAGATGCTCTTTGAATACTGACACCATTGCATGAGATAAAGCAAATACATTCTTTAAGACATCATGTCTGGTCTTGGGGTTTAAAGCAGCGCTGTAATGTATCTGAATGCAGTTCCTTTGACATAATCAAGGTGTATGTAAAGGGAGTTGCCCTATCTCTCAAAAGGAACGTAGCAGTATGATGAAGAGAAAAATGCGAGGTGGACTGGTCAAGCAAAAGCATCATTTTTATTTCACTGTTAAATATTTCATGGGGCTGAAAAAAGGCATGTGAGTGAGAGGTGCTGGCACTGAGTATTTCACTTAGGAAAGAACACAGCATTTAGGAGTTTCAGACATGCCCTTCTTTGCTTTGGTCACAGCACTGTAGCAGCAGCATTTCTAAAATGCTGTAAGATACAAAGAGGGAAAGGAATGATAATTCACAGCTCCTCACACACAAAGATTTTGGAATGAAACATAAAATTTCATGGCTTCAGCTGTTCCATCTAGTCTATACCTCACTGATACAACTTAGTCTTTGTTCCTCTCTATACTTGCATTTTTGTGTGTGTTCTGAAACAATTATTTGAGCATTATTATTAGTCAGGTATTTTTCCTATAGATTACTGGTCACATCTATCTCCCCAGATGGTGTTTAGAACTTTAAAGCAGAAATTTAGAAGAAGGGATACTGTACAAGGCAGAGCTAAAAATCACTCTCTCCATGAGTTAGTGATGAGTGAGGTATCCAGTGGTCTCTGAACTGAACCCTGTTATGTGATTTGTAGTCTATATTGTTTCACTTTTTGTATGGAGTTTCTAACCCCACCATTGCTGCCAGATGGCTGATATTCCAAGTTTGCCTTTACTGCTCATTTACATTGTTTCAATCAGCAGTACCTGAAAGACAAAGCCTTTCACCAGTGGAAGGATCAAATGAAAGAAGATTCATGAGATTACTCAAAAACTGTGCTGGATCAATGTCCAGGGAGAAAATGGCACAAGACTCAGGGCGTTTTCAGATCTCTTTCTCCTCTGAGATTCGTGAAGATGTCAGCTTTGAAGGTTTTCCTTGGCAGAAATATTTTGAAGCTGACAAAGGTCATATGACAGGAAACCAGACATAGAATCTGTAGCTTAAACTTGCTAAAGAGAGTTACTTTCTTCTGCTGGGCAATATTTTCTGGATGATAATTCTGTAGAATTTTTATGTCTACCACTTTGATCTGAGATTGTTTCTTTAGAAATGGAAGGCCTTTGCATGATTTTTTTTTTTCAGCTGGTTACTGGGGAGCTGTAATCCAACATAGGCAAGCGCGAAGTCCTGAATAATATCAGCAATCAGCAGAAATCTGAGAGTTCAATATTTTCTCAGTGCAGGCGGATATATCTACCTTTGCCAAATGCATAGATATGAACTAGTTTTAAATCAGTTCCTTTATTCACCTTGAAAGTTCCTGAATTAGGATGTGTGCTCACATCCCAGGCTGGGTGTAAGTGCAAATTCAGATCTCAGAGCAGCACTATGAATTAACATAGTACTCAGACTAATTAGCCTTGTCTCAAAGAGCACACACTTACTAGAAAAATTCCCTCAGCTAGCAATGACTGCCCAAGTTCCACAGGTGGAGGCAGCCCGATCTTGCCATTCTTTAGGTCTTTTTAACTGTGACATGACACAGCCAAAAAGTAGCCAGAGTGCCTTATTCACAGATTGTGGTACTGATATGTGGCTCTGCACTGTACCATGAGGAGGTGTTGTTGCAGTATGTACCAGGGAACCAGGGACAGGGGAGTCCCTGTGCCCTCCCAGTTCTGCATAGCTGTGCCTTCAGCACAGTTGGTTAGCCTAAGCGCAGCTCCATGCTGGTTAATTGTAAATTCTCTACAGCAAATGAACTCAAAATCATGCAGTAATAGGTGTTGTTTTCACTAATGTCTTTATATAGCTTTGTTTTTTGCGGCCAGTATACAACAGAGATACCAGCAAAATAAGGTAATGTATGTGCAGACACAATGCACATTTATTCATTTAACTTTGCCTGCATGCTTCAAACTCAAGCAGAGAGACAGAAGAGACCATCCCTACTGAGGTTCCCAACAAAAGCACCAGGGAGTATCTGCTGGCATTTTCTGAAGTCAGGATGTGTTCAATGGGAGCCACCAACATAATTTCATACTTTTCAGGCGGCTTGTTGTTTTGTGTTTAGGCTGAAGTTGCAGAGCCAGAAATGAAGTCAATGTTCCCATTTGATTGTGGTTTACTTCTTGGAACATTTGGTACTTCTTGGTGCATTTCTTTCACTTATTTGCTGGAAAGGTAAACCAACCAAAGATCATTTGGGAATTTTTTGAGCTGCTTTTATAGTTATTAGGGGCTTTCTTGATGGCAAGATATTGATTTGTGTGACATGAAGTGATAGCTTGCTGCAAAGAAACAGCACCATTCTTTCAATGAAAAAGCTAATTTAATATTGACCCTCCACTTACAAAATGCAAGGATAATTCTTTTAGTAAAAACGCCTTGCATTAGGGCTCTCGTGGCTTTCCCAATTCCATCTGAATTTCTAAGTACTAAAGAAATCTCATTATTGAGAAGTAACATAGCAGCTCCCTCAGCAAAAAGGTCATGGAAGTGTGAAATAGCCTTTGTACTGTATTCAGCACCAGCTCTTGAATATACGCATTACTCATCCATGAGGCTCATGATGTTTAAATGCCATCTCCAGCAGTGCTCCTTTTCTTTTTCCCCTTTTTGCTTTTAATAAAGCAAAGATTTGATGGTTTGCAAGAGCTATTACTTTAAAAGTCACGTTTTCTCCACGTGTCACTTACAATTACTCAGGAGATATGTCTTCTATTAGAATACTTAGCTCAGTAGGTTTGGATGTTTAGGTTTCAGCAAGCCCAAAAATGTTTAAACATGTTTCTGAACTTTGAGATTTTCTCCCTTATACCACGACAGTCATCTTAGCTTTCCATCCGTCCCCACCTCCCTTTCAGCCCAACACATTCCTTTTATTTTTCTTTGGTTCTGCCATTTCTTTCTGTCGTGGTTTAAACTGATCCACAGAGCTCATCCACTCACCCCCCGCCCCCCAATCCTCCCCAATCCCGGAGGGATGGGGAGGAGAATCAGGAGAATGCAACTCCCATGGGTTGAGATAAGAACAGCCCAGTAACTAAGGTGTAACACAAATCACTGCTCCTACCGCCAATGATAATATTGATAAGAGAAAATAACAAGAGAATACGATACCACCGCCGAACGAGTTCGACCCCCCCGAAGAGAGAGTGTGCCCTTCTGGGTAACTCCCAGTTACCTCCCTGGGCATGACGTGCTGTGGTATGGAATACCTCTTTGGCTAGCTTGGGTCAGGTGTCCTGTCTCTGCTTCCTCCCGGCCTCCCCTCGTCCCCAGCAGAGCATGAGACTCACAGAGTCCTTGGCCAGAATAAACATTACTTAGCAACAATTAAAACCAATCGGTGTTATCAGCTCTCTGCCCAGGCTGGAAGTCAAAACACAGCGCTTGCACCAGTTACTAAGAAGGAGAAAAACGGCTCCTGGTAAACCCAGGACACTTTCCCTCAGTTTCCCCTGATTGCATTTTGACCTGTCTCATTAGATCTTACTTTTTTAACTCACTCCAGCAACATCCCACATTTAGTCTGATCATTGAAATCAGAGGAGTTTAAAATGCTTCTTTGATTTCTCTTTCAGTCTAATTTGGTCTAAGCTTGTTTTTAAATAAGGATTTGGAAGGATGGGTATAAATGGCATTAAACAAGCTTCTTTCAAGGCATTTAGGTGTTCCCTTTTCCCCTTCAGAAAAAGAAAGTGAGTGTTACATAAGCAGTCTAGCATAAGGAAGATTAGAAAGTAAATGTATGGGGAATTCCTGAAAACAGTAGAATGAAGATATTTAATGGGAGGTTACTTCAAAGGAAACTGGGAAAAAGAGAAAAACCATGGGGACCTAAGGAGTCATACCTTGCACAGTTTATTTTTACATGTTTGCAGCTCTAGACAAAAAGGATTTCAGTTGAAGTACACTCATGGGGAAACCCTCTAGCCAGTTCATTCAGTGATTCCTGATTGGGAAGAAGCAGCATGTCATCCAAGTGGGTCAATATTTGTGCACTGCATAGAAATTATCTATTTTAAATATTGGAAAATATCTGTTGTATTGGAGGCAGGGCTCAGTGAGAGAGATGGCATTAGTAAAACTAAAAGAAATTATGGAAGTAATGATATGGTGCTCACTGATAATATATGTGGTGAGTGAAGGTCAGAAATTATGATTAAAAGTTTCATCTTTAGAGATGAAGGAGCAGTGTGAAAAGCCTTCACCTTTAGAATGTTGCAGCTTTATAGTCCTCTCCACACTACCTAAGTGTGATGGGGAAAAAAGCACTGAGTAATAATATGTAATCAATATGCAAAATCTATACTGAACCTGTAATAGCAGAATGTGATTACACCATTGTGCAAGTAATACTGCAGACTAGAGCTCTGTAGCCAGACAAGCTGAATTTATTACAGAAAGAGAACCCAAAGTTTCTTTCTTTGGCTCCCGGCTCCCAGAAATTTGCTCTTCTTTTCTGCATTGGTCTGATCTGCCTTTTAAGCCATGCATCCTTCACCTGTTAAAAATCACCGCTTACAGACATGTCCACACTAGCTGCTGATGCCTGTTCCAACCTAGCCATTAGAACAGGCTGGAGCAGCAGCTGCCTCTAACGGGTACACACAGGTCGTCCTTCTGTTGTATGTGTCTTGGTCTTTGATGCTATGGAAATCATTAATTTATGCTTTGCAGCTACATCCCAGATGATCATGGTTGTATTTTTAGACAAACAAAATAAGGGGGGAGGGTATGTCTTGGAGGGTTCTGTATTTTGGCAGTTGATAAGAGGAATTGGAAAAAGCTCTTTGTTCTGAGCAGTTACAAGCGTAAAAGCTATGGTGATATACATTTAACGGGAGCCTTACCTACGTCCTGAATGACAAATTTAGCTTCTGTTTCACCAGAGATGTATGTGTGCTCTTCCCATCTCTCTATTCCCCCCCACCCACCCATGTGAACATATACACACATACCCCTCTTCCAGGCTCCCACAGATCTTTGAAGGCCTGTACTTACCTATGGTGGACAGAGTCATCACACACAACTGAAAGTAAAACAGTTCTGCAAACATGTTCAGTATGTTGCCTTACAGTTTTTACTTCTTGCTGATTACCACTATTCACTCAAGTGTGCACAAGCACTTACCCTTTAAAAAGTGTATCTCTGCTAAAGATGTAAACATATTCAGGGGAAAATGTTGAGTTGTTAGTGATCTGTTATAGGTTTCCACCTCAGCAAAGGTATTTTTCCGGCAAGAGATGACGCAGTGACACCCCTGTCTGCATATTCCTTTCCTGAAAAGTCTGTGCGGAGATTATGTCTTTGTATCAGGGAAAAATGTTGGCATGCTTTGAGATCATGAATGAGGTCAAAGCAGTTTTCCCTGTGGGTCAATGAGGCTCAGCAGGGAGATGACATGCAGATGTCATACTAGGGAGAGGAAAAATAAAGTGCCTTGAGAGTGACATTTGAATCCAGTGTCTCCAAACAGGATCAAGGAAACAGTTTGTTCTCTGGTTTGAGAAGGACAAAAAAAAATATAATTTTTTAAAAAAAGCTTTCTAGCTCTGGGTAAAATTCGTCTCTTGTGCTTTGTTTGCTTTTCTGATTTACAGTGTCAAGCAAGGTCTTGTGCGCTGCACCATTAGCAGAGGGATGAACTAGATAATCTTGTAAATTTTTTTAGCTCTATTAGGTTTCTGTTGTAAATGCCATATTTAGGATTTTACAGCAAAAGTACTTATCTACAGATAGGAAAAAAGCTTTGCATGTTTTCAACTTTCTTATTTCTATATGGTAGTGAAATCACAGCTTTGGTCTTATGACATAAAGAAGTGATATATTAAGTAGCAAGAAAGAAGTTCCTGGGTAATGCTAGTCTTTCTCTAAAGAGGGTATAAATGTCTTCTGCCCTTTATAGGAGCTAATAGGGAATATACGTGTCAAAAGGAAAGCAAAACCTAAGTTGTGCAGTTCCGACATGAAGTTCAAATCCCAGTGGACAAACTCCATTTCCTTATTCAGCAGCAATCTCTGACAGGTTTCACAAGCTGGACAGTAACAAAAGTGGAAAAAAAAGCCTGACAATTTCTCCCACAATTGCCACCTGCAATACCAGAGAGTGGAGGAGGAATAAAGCCATAAACAGCAAGAAAGAATTGTCAGGCTGTGCAAGATCAGAGCATTGATTCAGCCTTGATTAGACTTCCTACTGCTGTCTTTTTGTTATTTATGTATGTCAGGTTAATGTCTCACTTTCAGCAATGGCATCTGTTCACCACTACTTATTTCAGGGAACTTACTATGGTTTCCATTTTATCAGCTGGTTTTCTGTCTTCTGATTACTTTGGAGCAAAGCTACTGAGTGGTTTGTATTTAAATAATGCTAAATTAAAAATGAACGTGCTTGCTTTGAGAAAGGAAGTGATAAAATGTGGTACATTCCATAAAACATACCAACAATGTTGAAGATGAAATTATAGTTATGAGGACCTAATGGAGGGGTTTACAGAAGGCAAAGGCAGAGGAAAGAACAGGTCAAGCACAATGGAAGCTCCCATATCCATGGGCAAGTGTGTTTCATATGAGGAAAATGTAATCCTCAAATACCCCGCAGTTGCACACAATATGCATGAGAAGTGTCAACAAAGAGGTCTCCAACCTCAGGTGTGTGAGCAGATGCACACAACCTCTTATTGCTAGAAGTCTGCTTCTGTTCCATCAGTTAGTCCAACAAAGTCTGATAGCTTTGTTTCTGAATTTAGATTGGTTGGTTTCAGTTTGAACGGTGTGTGTTTTCAAAGGAAATCTTGGTCAAACAGTTACAGGAATTTTCTTTCCTCTCCTTTGCATGTTGTTTGTACAGCGCTTCCCTTTTGCTTGTATGCAGCAACTCCTGCACAAACCCCTCCACACTTCTTGAGCAATACTGGCAGGGAAGGAACCTTACTGTGCTGCAGACTGTGTTCACAGGAAAGCATTGTATACCTTCTATTAGAGATATTTCTTAGCTTATCTCTATGCTTATTTGCTAACTAAACTGTTCTGCTGGGATAGAATAGAGGCATATCCTTGACTTGGATGCCTTCTTTTGTCTCTGTTCCTTTCTGTGTTGCTAAATTGTAATGACTGACTAGAGCTTCATACAGAAATTATAAGCTTGATACGAGTCATTTTGTGAAAATCAGTGATTATGAATTATGCAGGAGTCTAGCTGGCATCAAATACTACATTTCTTTAAAAATGCTTGAATCTCCAGTTTTAATCTTGAATTCTTACACAGGATTATTGTTTCTGAGGGAAAAATATTAAAAAGGTAGTATTTTAATTACTTTCTGACATACAATGCTTTCAGTGCTCTAAATTTAATACTAGTGTTGATTCTGGCTAAGGTCACTTTACCTCTTTATCCTGGCATTCCCCAAGGCAGGTATTTCATTGCACTTTGTACATGATTTATGTAGTCTACCTATTCAAATTCCTAGCTGCATAGAACAGTGTGTCTCATCTCCTGCCAAGTATATTGTTAGTACTTCAAGAACAATAAAAATGATTCTACCTTGAAGGAGAAAAGAGTCATACAAGCAAGGTAAGAGACTTAAAAATCAGGAAAATCCTATCTCTGAAAAAATATGAAGTTCCTTCCTTGCCCAGAGAGATCCATAAAAAGTGAGAAAATCTGAAGTAGGTTACTGTATGATCTCCATATAAACTGTTTTAGCAATCTCTCCCTCCTCTGCCCCACTCCCAGTTCCTTCCCTGGTGGTGTTTGCCTCTGTATTTTATTCTAGGTTTTCTCCTGCTAGAAGCCATTGATGCTTAAGGAGATCAGCATTAGGAAAGCAAAGACTAAGAAACTTTGTGGAGTTTCTCTAACTTTTATCTTAAGGCAGGAAGATACTAAAAATTTTAGTATTCCATTTTAGTTGTTAAATCAACCAGGTAACATGACTAACTACCAGACTGAAGGCTTTTAAAATAATCCCTACCATTTCATGTGGAAACTTGTCTACAAAGTATTCAAACTTTAATCAATTTTCACAACTTCCTTCACAGAAGTGTTTTAACTCTTGTTCAAAGAAAGGGGGCCTATGGTGCAAAGAAGCAGTTTGCTGAAAGTCAAAGAAAACTGAGTCAAAGCTATGCCCATGACCAGCAGTGCTGCTCTCTGTGGTCAGTCATTGGGGCACATTTGCCAGCAGTTGTTTTCAACATGAAAAAGAGATTTAGGAATGCCCCACTTCTTCCCCATTTCTGGGATGCTGTATTATTCTGAACATCTTTAATCTTCAGCTTGGTCTCATGTGCCCCCTGGTTTCACTATTGGTTTGGCACTGTTTTCCACAATTAGAAAAACCCGGACACCCAAGGCTTGAAAATATTTATTCCCCCTCCCCCACATTATAAAGAATTTTTTTAAAAATAATGCTATTAGATCGATGTTAGTACTACTGTAACCCAAATTAGCTTCAACCCTGTATGGTACACTAATTAGCAAAGACAAAAAGGGAAGCAATAACTAGGTATGCCATTATCCTGCCAATCTTTCCAATCTCTTTTATGTTGAATTCTACTTCAAAGCGCCTTTCTTGTTTGTTACAAGATCAGTTACATAAGCAACTGGTAGACAGGACTAAAAATAAGCATTTTGTTATTCCTTCGTGCCTGTGTCCTCATCTACTATGAATCTCGTATTCCTGTTGGCCCTGGCAGTTCTTCAAACTGATGCTATACAGCTGTCTTTATTTATGCTTTTAACTCCTTATTTTTATTAACTTATTGCTTTAATTTTTTTCTCCTCTTGTACACCTCTTTTTTTTTTTTTTTTCAGTCACCTCCATCACCATTTTAAAGGGTGAATGGAGATGATGAGAGTAGGACTGGACAGGTAAGGGAGCCAAAAAGTTAGGTTTAAACCATTTCTTTTATTCCTGGTGGTGCTGGTCTTAAATGCAAATTAGGATTACTTTAAGGTAATTCAGATCTAGCTGCTCAACCTACAGAGCCTGTTCTTGTAGCCTGAGAACTTCGTGTTGTAAAAACTATCACTCTGGATAAGCTGCCTCCCACATTAGCAAAGGACTGGGATTCTAGGTTCCTACTCCTGCACACGGAACTTGATTTTTTTTCATCTGCACAGGTGCATTTAAGGACCAAATCTCTGATGTAAACAATATTTTGCCGGTGTCTTCTACCGTATGCACTGATGCTAGAAGATCAAGAAAGTAATTCTTCTAATATACAACCTTGTTTTGCCAAAGTATTAGCTGAATCTGGTACAAAACATAACACTAAAATAAAGTCAAAACATGTATTCTACTAAACCAGATGTTTAGACTGCTGCCAAGAGAGGACTTGAGAGAAATCAAACTTTATAAATAGTATGTGTATGAAGTATACACACGTATTCAAGTTTCATCTTGTCTTTAAGTGTATTACCTTGATATATGTGTTTATCCTTGAATCCCGACTTCGAGATACAAACCTAATAGAAAAAGCAACTGGTAACAGAATGAACTACTGCAAGTACCACCTGTCCCTGTTTTCGACACTCAGTCATAATCTGGAACCTTTTAAAGTAGTCAGGTTATCTGGAAATACTGCACAGCTTAAGTTAATTGTCTATGAGAGCCTCTTCTGTAAATATGTGTCAGGCATGGTAAGCACTCCCAAGGATTAGTCATGTCAGAGGTGTGAAATTCAGTATTCAATAGTGTACTTGCAGGAGGCCCCACAAGAGCAGTTGTATCTACTTACAGCAACCTGTCACTCACCGGCACCAGCAACACTTTGCAAGAATAAGCAAGCTAGAGAAAAAGCAATTCTTCTTTGTAAGAAGAAATTGCAGCGGAATTGATGTTGTGATTGTAGTACACTGACACAATAAATCATTCAACTTCTATGGATGAAGAAAATGAAACATGAAAGTGTTTCTGTTGGAAATTAGCACTGGTTACAATTTCCAAGTACATGGCTAGCCTCCACCTGTCAGTCACTGTACTGTATCTTTACCCAGTGCCATGTTTAAAAGCTGTTAACTGAATGCTAATGACCATGACTTGAACTAACAGGCAGAACAAATGAGGTTAACTTTGATAGTTCTTCCTAAAACATTTTTAAATCTGGGCTGGGGAAGAGTTTCTACAGGATAAACAAAGACCATGATGTCAAAATACACATGCCCAAAATCATCATTTGCTTTTGTGAAGTGTAGTATCCCAAATGTAGTTCAAGGTCCTGTTGGGTTAGATGCTCTAGAGACAAGAAGAGACTGTCTCTGACCTGAATAACAATCAAGCTAAAAAGAAAAAGAGAAGGAAAAAAAAGAAAAAAGATCAAGTGATAATTTTGGTCTTAATTTCCAGACCAGACTTGCAAATTTCTGAAAAGCTTACTTTTATTGTATTATTTTTAGTAGCTCCTGAAGTATATTAGAAACTTTGGGGGGGGGGCGGGGGGGGTGTCGGTACTCTCATTTACTTCAACTATACCCTTATAGGGTTCCAGACAAAGGCACTCAAATAAGTCCGAAATGTGTGCAAAAATTTCCTAAGGGGTTGGCCAAGAGGTTAAAATGTTAATCCAGGTAATGTCTGACAGTGACTCTAAAAGGAATTTTACTTCTCACTTCGTTTGAAATATTATTGTAGCACTGTGCTTTTTCCTAAGAACCCTGAAAAGTTTGGTGACCCTTTATGAAGCTTCCAGGGCCATAATCTTCACCATTGCTAACAGGTTTTGGGGCTACACATAGATTAACAGAATGGACAAATCAAAAGCAAATGAAAATATTTAGTGTTGTAAAGGCTAGGAGATTTAACAGATCTACAGGAGAAAGAGGATGGAGTTCCCCTTTAAGTTAATTCAGCACAGAATGATTGATATTTTCTTTTTGAACACATGATTTTAATCTCTGCTTCAAACTGGTGATACTCTGGGACTCAGAAATCCTTTTCCTTAGCCTGACAGTGTTATGTGGTGTGACCTTGATCAAATAGCTTGAGTTTGCTTTGTACATATATTTTTAATGTTTTGACTTTGAAGGACAAAAGTATTATATGAAAGCAAGGTATAACTACTCCTAGCTAGTTCCATTTCACTAGATCAACTATAACTAAGAAGAAGAGGAAAGTTAGAAAGAAATTAATCAGGTTTGTCTTTCTCTGTATCTGCTAAAAAAAAAAAAAAAGATTAAATTCTTCCTGTAATATCCAGTGTAACACAGGAACAAATTTAGGATGCACAGAGTAGCAGCCAAGTCACCAAACTGCAGTTGTTTATCGTGGGGTAACAGATTTCCTCACAAAGAAGGAAAATCGTCAGTGTAAAAGTATATTAGGAAATAAGACAGGAAAATTATATCCCCTCCTCAGCAAGAGGATTGGCAATTTAATTAGTATTCCTCCAAAACTGGGTCCAAATATTGGTGCAATTTCCCAGGAATATCAGCTATTTACATTCCAGATAATTTCCAGCTACTCAGATTCCATCTAGATCAATTCTGTAAGCTCATAAAAATATAAATATTGGATTTTAGCCTAATACTAGAGAAGCATATGAGTCATTAACTGCAATTCAGGCCTTGCAGGCTATTTCCTGACTCTCCTGAATAAAAACAAAAGCATTCCTCTCTCTCAGAAAGAACTGCTCTATTTTGTTTTGCAAGTTTGTGAGGTGGGGGGCAGACAGTCTTTTTTTAATGCTGATATGCGTACAGGAGACAGAAACCAAAGAAATTCACCCATGGAAAATTGGCCTTTTCTTACTCAGTACTTTCAAAGAAGAAATTGGCAATGGACATCAAAAACAGTAAAGTCATTGCTTCTGCAGTAAACCTCAGGAGCCTGAACCAAGACCGGGTACAAAAATGCATACTTGGGATTTGTCATGTACCCCCCTAACACTGCTGGGAAGAATATGTTCTGTTGCTTGGGTTTTTATTCCTCATATGACTTTCTTAAGGGACTGTCAGTCAGGTTCCCCAGGACTCTAGAATATTTGATAGAAGTCTGTCTCTAAAATCTCTTCTGCTAATAAACAGACCCAGAAAATGACTTTTAAGGAGGAATGGCTGTGTATTTTATAATATAATATTTATTTCTTTCTCCTTCCTCCCTTCCTCCCTTCCCTCCCTCCCTCCCTCCCTCCCACCTTCCTTCCTTTCTTCCTTCCTTCTTTCTTTCTTTAGGAGTGAGAAGAAACATTAAGAAATAAGAGCTGTCCTGTAGCTCAGGAAGTTGTGTTTGTCATTTTTATTTCCTGAGCAATCTCGGTTCTTAAGCTGTCTTTTAAAATACTGGCAGCCCGTGAGCCTGATCCACCCTTCTGGTTTTAACAGGTTTATGTTCCCAAGGCATGAATAACTTACAAAAACAACAAAAGTATTTCAAAGTTATTTAAGAGAAGAGCATAATAAAACTGCCTTGCGTTCTGAAAATATCTTCCCCCTGCCTCTGGGAAGGAAGCTGTCAACAGCATTTAATGTTGCCAGTGCCCATGCAGATGGAGAACCTCAAGGTGCTTTGCTGTTGACAGTTTAGCACAGTGCCCGATTTATGACAGCAGGTTTTCTGATGGTGTGCAGGGGGAGGCTTACACCCTGTAAGCAGGGTGTGAGTCTGAGACTCTGCCCTGCCACCACCTTACCCCTACACCCGTCAGAGCTTTAACCTTCATTTCCCTTGTAAGGTTTGGAAGAACTGATGTGCTACTGCCGAGTAGGTTGGGAAAATGTGGTAGCTACTTTTTTTGTGTTTCTTCTGTCTTTGTGAGCCTCTCTAATATGCAGAATGAGAGCAGACCGAATGGAAGAATGAGACATATCAAGTCTAAGTGTGCAGGTCTTTGTCATTCCCTAAAACCTGCAGGAGAAATTTCTCCCACCAATGAGCCACTAGCCCAGAGACTGTCATGAAACTATTGATCTGTGGCAGAAGCTTTGATGATACATTTACATATTGCACTGTGAAAATTCATGCCGTACACCAAATGATGACTGTGCACCACACACTGAGGGAATGAAGTGGTGAGTAGAGCAACAGACAAGAAGTATCAACTTCCTGATTATTTTTAATTACACATAAGAGGAAACCACGCCAATCTTGGTGTGATTTGCTTTACTTTTTTTTTTTTTTTTTGGTGATTTATAATCTATCAGCCAGGTAAGTCTGTACAGGAGCGTGTTACCTTTTCATCTTAATTTCTTTATTGATGTTAACATTATATATAAAGGCAATCACACAGGCTTGGAAAATCATTTGATTCAGATGAAAAAATAATTTTAGTCACACTGCTTTCCAGATTACCAATAGATGATGCATAATAGAAGCAATCTGAAGAAGAGGCTTTGCTCATAGTTATGTCTTAAGTAATGTGGTGACACAAATACAGTTTTATACTTCATTAGCAAGCAATTAATAGTGCATGATAGAGATGGTGTCTCTTGTTAAAGTTCAGCTGTGAAATGAAGTGTTTCATTCAGTTTGTCAGCTTCTGTGAAAACATAAAGGATTATGACTCCTCCAAATTTTGGTGCTCACACCTTTAAAAAGATCTCGGGTTTCATTGGTGCATGGAAACATCATCCTCCGTACGTTTTTCTTTCGCTACTTTCTTTGCCCTTTTCAAGAACAACCCCAGATTTTTCATCTCTTGACTGAATGCCTTGGTTCAGCCTTTTTAAATCAAAGGGCAGAAATATCTGCCAGTGTGTGTCCCAGGGAACAGTGTTACTTTCTAGGATTCTAGACCCCATAAAGAATAGCCTTGCAGCTGAGCATTAAGTAAAACAAAACCTACCAGAAGAACAAAGAATTCTTCATCTATTCATGCAGCAGGAGACAACATGCAAGGAAACAAGTAGTTACTCATCACATTCTGCACCGGTATAAGGTACAGATTAAAGAAGATAAACATTTGTGTTTACATTTAAAATGCCTAAGGTTTCCAGACGCTGTGGTCATAGGTGTGCTGTTAGTGTCAAGTGACAAAATTGCACAGTGTTTGATACACAGTGACCAGGTTGTATAAACAAAAGTGTGGGGTTCTAGGGAAAAGAATGATTGCATCTCTCTGTTAGTGGTATAAGAAACTACAAAGTCCCACAACTGTTTAATTCTTCCATGTCAGAGAGTGAGAATGAAACTGATTACAGCAGAACCAGGGAGTGCTCTCGTCATTAACCCACTGCACATCTATTTTCAGCGAGAATAAAGCTGTCCATGTCACCAGAAGGGTACAAAATGAGAAGTCAAGAGAAATTAATGTAGTAGCTCACTCTTTCTTTTCTTCTCCTTTAAATTCTGAAATTGAATAGCAGTGGTACACTTAAGGAGAGTATAGATAGGTGAATATTTTGCATATTTATGAAAAGAATCTGAAACAGAAGAAACCACTGTGTGAGAGAGCTCATTCTGATATCAGAGGGCAAATAAAATGGTTTTGATACAGCTGGCGCTAACAGTCTCATAGATATTAAGGTGACTCTTTCTATTATTTCCGATTGCTTAAAAATTTGGAACATTTTAACTATATGTGCCAGAATTGTCAGCCTGGACTAAATTTACGTGCAGAGGAAGGAAAGGATGAGGACCTGCAGCATTTCAGCTAAAAGTATTGATCTCTTTCTGAGGAAAATGTTGTTTCAGTCAAGGAATGGAGAGATTCTTCCCAGGATGTTAAGGTTTTGGATTAAGCACACACAATTTTTCTGACACCTGGTTAGAAGTAATGATACAGATGTGACTTTTTTCTTTGTGGAAGCACTGTCCTAGTCAGCCAAATAACAAATCCTTAAACAAATATACTTTGCGCATGCTTGGTAAGGGACTTTGTTCATTTTAGGAGCTCCACTTCTAAAACTCAAAACTTTCTGGCTTCTGCAAGTGTTTTCAAAACCTAGGTGAGCTCTGCTCTGCATGCACCATGCTCACACACAGACTTCAAGGTACCAGTGGCAGGTATCCCAATAGGCAACTCAAAGCCAAGGAGAAGCTAAACACAAAAGCAGAAACCCTGGCACCTGCTAAGTGCTCCTGAGGTGTGGTTGCCATGCACAAAAATCTTTGTTATCGCTCGGGAAAGTGCTAATTTTTTTATAAAAATAAATATGGGTCACTACCCACACTTCTGCACTCCTCACCTCTCTGCTAGCAGAGCTGACTGAGTGGAAACAGTCATTGATCATGCAGCTGACAGAGGTGAGAGAGATCTTGCACTGCCACTCATGCACAAAACCCTACTTTTTTCTTTAATCCCCCCTCAACAAACTACCTGTAGCCTTCTGAGCAGAGCAGTGCTCACATGGTGAATTAAACCTCTTGAGCAAGAGGGTGATTCACTGTCCAGGCAGTGAGAGGCGTCTCGGGTGCATGGTCCCTACAGGAAATCTTCGGCTGGGCTTGGTAAAGAGCCCCAGACTGCAGAGTACATACACCCAGCTGTCCCACTATTCTCTGTGACCACTCAAGCATATGCGTGGCCCATGGCTGCCCATCTTATTAAAATACATGTGAAACATCCTGACTGCCTCACATGAGTAGTCCTGTGCAGCCATGCCTGCACTTTTTCTCCTGACTACTTGCAAGTATTTTACATGTATATTTGTGGAGCACTGTAGCAGAACTCCCCAGGGGCCTGACACTGGGATGGGCTAAATCCTCCACCCAGCACAGGAACCAATGCACAGAGGAATGCAAATGGCACTAATGGCTGCACTATATGTTACAGAGATCACCTGGGGGAGCCTGCAGAATTGCCTCAAGTGCTCACCTGGTTAGCCAAAAACACATTTCAGTGCATTTTGTGGTCTTAATGGCCTTAGTAACCCCAACCAACTTCACCTGGGACCTCCGCCAACACCCATGGGCACAGAAACACTAACTTCCACCCAAGCTTTGTTGGAGGTGTGCTTGTCTCCAGTGTTGTCCTCTTGGATGGATCTTGTGTCTTTCCTGGATGAACCTTTTGTGGACTTGTTTCAAGTCTTATTTCTGGACTAATCTTTTCTCTTCCTGGCTGGAATTCCTGGGCTGGATTTATTCCCTTGTAGTGCCTGAAACTTGGCAAATCCTGTTACCAGCACCCAGCTGTGCTGTCTTCAGCCTCTGTAGGACTGTGCCTTCAGTGAGGGTCCTGCTTGTGCTGGATATAGCCTTGACTGCTGGCTTGCCCTCCTTTCCCTTGGGGAGCAGCTCCCAGTAATTCAGTGTCCAGATGATGGCAAAGGTAAGCTTAAACATGTGACTGCTAGTCTTGAGCTATGTGTTAGTAGCTTGAAGCCTTACAGACACTTTGTGGGTTTAGAGTTTCAGTAGTTATTTGATAACTTAAAGTTGGCTGATAAGTCCTTGTGAGGCTTCGTATGATACAGACAGATGCGTGTCATGGAATTTGTTGTCAAATTTCAGTCTATCAGCACAGTTATGTTTGTGACTGTAACGTGAAATTGAGGCTATGTGGAGTACACTGCCTTCAGACAAACCTATTAATTAGAAAGGAGCAAATTTCTCCTGCCCTGTTTTCATACTGTTGACTCCAGGAAGCAGAACAGATTGCAAGTCTAGGTAAGGGTTTTGATCTGGGTGAAGTAACATGTCAGTATACCTGAGTGACTTTCTTCGCTCTGAACCTTGTCTGTCAGTGCAGACGAAATAGCCATGAGCTGGGTGCTGAGGAACACACCTGGCACCAGGGGCAGAAGCTGTAGTTTGAGGCAGTAAACACCCTGGAGAACCAGCAAGAACTGAGATTGTTGTGGGGAGAGCCAGGCTGAAGGTCAAGGCCAGGGAACAGGCTAATGAGACTTGCTGAATGTGGATCCTGCAATGAGGAACTACTGTGCAGGCAGGAAGGAGTCCAAACCAGTGTGAGAGGCAGTGGGGAAGATCAGGGACTGCTCAGTAAAGCACACAAGGTCAAAACTAGGATGAGGCAAGAAAGAAGCCTCAAGAAGAGGTAAGAGCAGAAAAGCAAGTGTGTGTATGGGAGAAGAGAGAGGAGTTTAACTCTCAAGATGGATAGGATGTGAAGTCAGTAGGGCCAGGATTGCATTTCTTGTAGGAGCCCACACAACCTCAATTTTTTTGAAGTGACTGGTACTATGAAATTACTGTCTATCTTGGGCTGGACTTCTAATTTAGCTGTTCCTCAGCTCTCCTTATGATGAATGTAGTTAAAATTACTTTTGGAGGGGTTTTGTGAAGACAAATTAATATCTGCTCAGTCCTAGGAAGAGCTTGTCTGGAAATCATTCAATCATCCATCCAATCCTGTGCAACAAATAAATCCTGGCCTGTTAATTCAATGAGGAGAAAAACTGTGGATTGCTGTTAACCTGTTAAGCACCAGCCATCCACTGTTCTGAGTCTTGAGGATCACCCGGAAGAAATGATACCTGCTTTGTCACAAATAACTGGGCACAAAAGAACCTCATTAGATGTATGTGCATACATAAGTCTTGTTATGGAGCTTTCCTTAACCTGAGTGCTTCTACAAAGTGTCTAGTTCAAAAGGATACGAGCCTGAACAAAGTTCCTAGATGCTGACTGTCTCAAAATTATGACCAAGTTTAAATCCTCCTTCAGCTGTTCCTTTTGATATGCATTCTCCCACCGGCTGTTTCCTGAAATCTAGGCCTGAAGTATTCAGGTGCACACCAATCCAATCAGTACCTGGCCCAATTTTTCTAGTACACTTCATCTGGAGCAGATTTGTGGGAAATGAAGACTTGAACATTCAGCTGTTCAGAATATCCATGTGTTACTGCACCCAGCTCTTCCATGCTGCTTCCTAGTGGAAGTACCTGTGCCCGGTAGGTGCTCAGGATTCTCCTTGGGATCTTTTTCCCATAGCAACAGGGGCAGCTGCTTAATTGAACTGGGAGATAAATGCTAAGGGAGATGACTTTTGTCTCGGTGAGCAGTAGGCCTTTGCACCTCTTAGTCCCATGATTATTTCCTGGAGCAATTGCTTGGTTGAAGATTGGCTATGTATTACCAGTCTATTGCTAACCTGTCAGCTGCATGGAGGGATGGAGGTTTAAGGCACCAAGCAGCTATGGTTTAGCAAATCTGGGGTAGGTGTCAAGGGCTGTTTCTGGGCTTGCCCTCCAACTTCAGGTAGTAAACACTACCAGAAACAGGATCTGTCCCTTTCAGAATTATAGGAAGAGGTTCTTGAGAAACATTACAGGCCAGCCCCTCAATTTTTCCATGTAGATTAACAGGGACACACAGGATGGGTTCTTTTGGCTATTGGGCAAGCCAAAAGGACATGCAGCTTCTTGATATAATCTCCACTTAATACATTTAGTAAACTTACCATATAATTAGACACTGTAAAAGGCTTACTAAGATGTTTTTCATCTGAGAGAGGACTTAGAGTTGAGTGGATTTCATAGCTGAAACCATACACATTGCATTTACACAAGCAGAGCAACAAAATGTCAGCTGCAGAAGTCTTGTCACTGTCTAACATAATGTAAACAAACATTTAGCTGGAAATCTTAAGAGCAGTGCTGGCTTTTCTGCCTCCTTTTCTGCTCCCTGTTATATTTAGTGTCCTTTATATGCAGCAGCTGTGTACATGTGAATGGCTGATCAAGCATCTTAGTTATTTTCAACTGTATGCAGTTCAGCTTCCGTGAAAGCAAACATATTTGGAATGCCTGGCAAACTGTTATTTGGATCTGCCTTTAAATTTCAGTTCTTTGCCCTTCACATAGTAATTAACCATTGTGTTAGGAGATGCAATTTAGCGTCAGTTTTACTAAGCGTCAAGCTTGCGTGGTATTCCAGAGAACTTGTTCAAAGCAGTGAGTTGGCAACTGCCTGTATAGTATCTTCTCAGATGTACCTGCTTATGTGGCTTTGTGTTTTTGGAAGTGAGAGCTCTTTAACAGGATTGTTCATGGTGAATAGAGAGACCCACAGTAAGAGGCACCGTGGGTATTGATTTAACTAAGGTAATACACAAAAATATGAAAACTGATTATCTTACCCTTTGAGGACAGGCATTTGGTCCATTTAGAGAAATATAAGGCCACCATCTTCTGGCAGTTGCATTTTCTTTTGAATGTCTTACTTCTAGACACTGAGCAGGTGTCAGAGTTTGGGGTTGTTTTGTTCTTGAAGAGAAAAGGAGGGATGCATTCTTAAAACAGTGGCCAGGCAGGTATGGTGCTTAGTAAACATGTGGAAGCTATGAACTCAGGTGCAATTGTAACCTCTGCCAAAGTGATGCTATGCCTATATCTCTGAGATGACCCCCTCATCATCACATCTGCTGGGTAGAGCTGGCCTGGGACAACTATTCTTGTTCGAATGGGTCTGCAGTGTCATGCCTTCCATGTAGGCTGGTGCAGAGCCAATAAAATGTGCAAACACCTTTTCTATGACAAAGGAGGAAGTTGAGGCATTGGCAGGAAAAGCCTTTCAGGATAAGTGCTTCAAACCTGTACATCTTCTTCCTGGCAATGTTTGCTGCTATGTTTTGGGGAACAAATGAACTTTGATCACCAAGGCATTTTAGAAACCTCTGCTCTAAATCTTGAATACAAGAACTTATTGTCACCTATTAACATACAGTGTATTGGGGCTGAGGATGATCAGGAGGGATCTTTGGGTCTAATCTGGATACTCTGAAGCACCTGCCTGGAGTTAGGGACAGAGATACAGGCACCCTGGAGACTTAGCTAGAAACAGTGAATTAGCTCATTTGGTAGCTTTTTGCTTCAAGTTTTCTGTTTGTCAGATGTTTGACTCTTTGCTGTTTTAGTAAGCCTATATTTCGGTGGCTCAAATTTCTGTGAAGTCAACTTTTATTGACTTCATATTAAATCACCTGTTGCTAGAGAGTATGAATTAAACCAAAATGTAAAAAGCAGGAATGTTAAAATTTCTTGGCTAGATGGAAAGTGTTCTTAATCTCTAGGTCCATTTGTGGTAGCTGGTAGTACAGAGTATGTCATAACCTTTAAAAATCCTGTTTAACTAACAGCTTTACAATGTTTATTCAGACTGGAGAATCTCTATATTAATTTTCCATAGAAAAATATGTAATTTTAAAATTATTTGTTCAAGCTATTGTGGTTGAAAATTAGTTAAGGTTCTTCAAAGCATGGTGTCTGAGGAAGCTTTATTATGGGAAGTGACAAGGGTGGTTTTAATCAGCTACCTTCTGTAGAAATCTGAACATTTTTTCCCTGAAGTTATTGTCTTCTGATTAGAGTTCAAAGAACTTTCTTGCAAACTATTCCCATTCTGTCTAAATTGAAGCTTTGTGTGATTGTGACAATTGTGTCCAAATGGCCTTTTGGGAAGGCAAGAACCTAAACCAAACTGTACCAATGCACTTAGGAAGTTTCTATGACTCATTAACTAAATGACTTCAAAATGTTGACGTAAACTTTCAGAGCTTCCTGTTTTGTTTTATTCCATTCCGTGTTTCTGGATGCTTCTGTGTTTCCTCCAAAGTAAAAAAGGGAATCCATGTGGATATATTTCTGATGTATCACAAATGGTTCCTGTAAATGTGAGGGTGAATTCTTGACTCCGAAATTCAGATGTCTCCCACTTAGAATTTAACTTCTAACCTTACTTCAAGTAAAAGAGGGTATTTGAGGAGTATCTTCTTGTAAAATGTTAGGATTTTGAGTTACCAGTTGTGTTGATAGGCCTATCACAGTTAACAGCTTCATTTTTCCAAAACTGGAGAGTGTTTAGTGATTGTGTTTGACAAAGTTGGTATCAGCGATAACGTTTTAACATTTGTCTGTTTGTTTTTATGGATCAGTTCTTTGACTCTGTTCACATTGTGGCTGCTCAAGCTAAGGCAGGTACCATGTTGTGCCAAGGGGTAGAAGTAAGATGCATGGAGTGGGATTGACTTCAGAAAGCATCGCCACTGAAAGCTCTTTCTTGAATTAAAAGCAGCCTCCAGTTTCACATGAATCTAAAAAACCATCTGGGGCTTGTGTCTCCATCTCATGTGGAATAATCACCAGCTCTCGCCAACAACTGAATTTTCTCAATTTTTGTCAATATAAGACTCAAAATGACTTGCAGCATTAAATTTCTGTGCAAATGTCAGGATGTCTACAACATCTTATTATTACAGATCTCGTATATTTGAATAATAATACTTCATAATTGCATTGTTATATTCACAGAATTTACTTTAAGTGGACAAAAGGGAATTTAGGGAATTTCTGCTTAGTCCTTTCTCTTTGCTCTTGGCCTGTTAATAATATCAGGTGTACCCTCTGAAGATGAATTGCTGTTCCCCCATCCTTTTAAATAAATAAATACTGTTCCTGCAAGTATGACCTTACTACATGCATCTCAAACGCTCCCTGACTCTCAGACCCTGACAACATTATCTGCACTTTGGTATTTCATAACAATTGAAATGTTTTCTTATGTTTACACAGCTGTCAGGAATAGTCATTCTCTGTCCAGTTTAATACACGATAATGACTCTTTGTTTCAAGTTCTGGGATGTCTTTTATTTTTTTTCATTGTGGTGAAGAAATTGTAGCTTGCCATTTCCTGGATTCCTTTTCTGAGCAGAGCACCTCACTCTTGTTATTGATTGCTGTTCCTTTTGGACGATCCTCACTGGACTATTTTAGGTCAGTCTTTAACACTACTTGTCTGTTTGCTGCTTCTGCTTTTATCTGGTCTCAGTAAGCTGCTTAGTTTCCTGCCACTTCTGATATTTTGGAGGTTTTACAGTAGAGCACATCAAAGGAGTGCCTTTGTTTACTGCAATGACAACACAGAACTTCATCCCCACTCACTAGTACATGTCGAAACTGCATGAATCTACTGTTATTAAATCCCTGAGCGTTTTGTGGCCAAAAGTAGTGACCGTGGCCTTAATCTGTTCGTACTACCAGGTTTTGTATTTACTTGTGCTTAGTCCCCATTTTATTTATATCCTTGTACCATGCTCAGCAAAGTGCCTTGTAGAAGCACATTAGGTGATAATGGCTGCCATCTGTCATGGAGAGGTTTTTCTTTAGGCACATCTCTGTTCTGTTTCCAAAAAAAGCTGTCTACATGTCAGTAGTCTCATAAATTGTATAAATGGTAATTTTTTTTCTTTGACTGTTTCAAACTTAATCATAGGAACTCTGACTCCAGATACAGAAGAACTATAAATATGTTGCACCTTCAATTATTTGTAATACTGTGCATGCTTTAGTATTCATATCCATGGAAATTAGCAGGTGACATGCTGAAGGATCAAATGCAGTTTTTCCTGAACCTTGGCCACCTGCTCACATTCCTTTTACGAGTTGCATCTCAAGACTGTTCACAGCACTTAAAACCTGTGAACTGTTTGAAAGCAGCTGCCATATTTGTCTGGTTAAAAAAAGCAGCTTCTAAAGTAACACTCCTTCTCTCCATATGTTTCACTGCTATGATGCCTGAATATTGCACTCAGTTTTCATGTATTTCCTGGGAATCCTCTAAAGCAAAAATGGAAACAGCCTATTGAGAAGGAATAGTTTCCTTGGTTGTATTAAAATGGGGAAATAAATACAGACTATGCTCACATACCTGTAGTCTCATCCTGAACAACCTTAGATACATATCTGTCCTGCCCTCAGAAGCACCTTTGAAATCAAGTAAAATTACTTCTTTGCAGAAGATATATTTTTATATATAGGTTTTTTTTTGGGGGGTTATCATTTTTTTATATATTTTTTGCAGATGTATTTGCAAACATGCTACGGCCAAAATGTCTTTCCTGTTGAATTATATTTTCATGCATAAAGGTTTTTGTCAGTTGTCTTCTATGGACATGTATCCCTCAACTATCATAGGTGGAGATTTCTCTTTCAGCTTTGTGTGTGTATATGGTATGGTAAGATCACAAGGGTTAGACATTAGATTGTCTGCCGTTGTCACACAGAAGCTGTTCACTGAACACTGATTATTTTTCACACACGCATACATCAACACAAGCTATCACCCGTTATCTTGTTTTATCATGCCTGAGGCTTGTCAAGGAGTGACTGCCTTTTGGGTCAGAAGTAAAAACAAACACACAAACCCCTAAGGCTTCACTTCAAATAGTTGCCCTTTCGCCTTCTACAGAAAAACTGTAACTGTACCTAGCAGCTTGCTCTGACTCGGATGAATTGGCTGTGAGCAATTCCCCTGCAATGCACGGCCTTTTTTATTAAAAATCAAAATAAAGAATTCAGTACCTTGCACTCTTGACTAGTTCCAGATATGGAAGCAACTGAGGGCATTTGCATTTTGCTTTTAATCAATACTGTGCTTGAGGCCAGCCTATTTTGATTCCTTCTCTAGGGTTACATGTGGGGTTTAGACAGATATTGCAATATAAAGGTTAGGTAAACAGATCTTGTGATGCAACCTTTGTTATATATTGATTGCCTATCTGTATTTTGCTTTTCATTAGCCTGTGTTTGGTTTTACTTATGATGTTATTGAGGGGTTGCTTTATTTGCTTTTACAGACTCCGAATTGCTCTTAAAACAATGCAGTTCTTACTACTAACTCAGACAAAAGAGAAACCTGGAAAACCAGATTTAATTTTTTTCCCTCTGAATCTTACTTAACTTGGTAAAATGGGAAAGAGAATAGATAAGTCTGTAACTCTGAATGCAGCAGCTAAAAGCCTTAATGCTCAGCAGCACTATGAGAAGGGAAAAGAATAATTTTGTTTGGCTTGTGTTGTGCTTACCTTCCACTCCTTGTACTCCAAGGAGAAGCTCTAAAAAGGACACAATTAGCAAAGGGCATTGCAAGGAACAGAAAACAAAGTCTTTTGGCTTTCTGGCTTTGGCAGCCCTAGTCCAGAGAATCCTTGCTGTGTACAAGTACTGAACCATCATACTGCAATTATTTTCTGCAGCCATCCAGCCAGTTCTTTATCCACCGAGTGGTCCACCTATCAAATTGATGTCTCTCCAATTTAGAGACAAGGATGTCATGTGGGACAGTGTTGAACATTTTGCACAAGTCCAGGTAGATGACATCAACTGCTCTACCGCTGTCCATCAGTTCCGTAGCCCCATCATAGAAGGCCACCAAATTGGTCTCCTTCCAGGAGAATAAGCTCCAAGATTTTGCCAGGCACAGAGGTGATACTAGAAAACCTGTAAAAACATGCAATACCTGTTCTACCACAGCACCAAATGGTCCAGTGATTTAATGCTTTATGCTTATTTTACCAGTTTCTTGAGCTAGTAAAGGACTTGGAGAGCTGGGAAGAGCACATTTCTTCAATGTCCTGGGAGGGGGCAGGGAGAGAGAGAATCTCTTTTATATTTAGTCAATCTTACTTTCACTTAGTGTTTGGAGATTGAGTACTTGTGTTTAAAGGGCCTTGAATTGTAATTAGTGTCAGCACTTGAAAGCAGAGGATGTCTGTATGGCTTTATACCCTGCTGGATATTGGTATTGAAAAAGCAAAACACCCATTCCCACCAATCCCTTAAATGAAAGGAAGCAGAAAACATGTCCGACTCAACTAAATCTTCAATAAGGAATAAGTATCTTATACTTGGTTTGATAGTAAATGCATAAGGTCTGTTGCCACAGGAGTCTGACAGAAAGGCTAAATGTGCATATAAGACAAGGAGAGAATTATTTTTATAGCAGAAACATAGGGAGACAAGTGAGATAGCACAAGAGGTTGTAGCTGTTTGTAGCCTCTTAGATTTACAGATCAGTGGTGAGGAAATCCTATTTGGAAGTTTGTTCTTTATCGTGTGAATGAGTCTAAGTAAACAATATCTTCCCCTGTCAAGGTGTCTTCAGGCCAGACACATGGACATGCAGTATCAGAAGTGAAAATTAAGTGTAGGGTTAAGCTTTTCAAATTGATATCCTGCTGCAACTTTTGTGGAGACTTCACATTGCCTTTTTTTGTATAGAGGGTAAGACAAAACTGACTGAAACTGATAGCCTCTTTTGCTGCAACACTGTGGCTTGGAGGGATTTCAGCTCCATTAGAGATCAATCTAAGCCTCTTCTGACATATCAAGAGAAGAGTAATTTATGTACCTCTGGTATAAGAAACATTATCCCATAAGCCTTGAAACCTGAGTTTCAAAGTGAGTGATGTCTATCATGGATGCTTCCATCCTGATAGATCTTTACCTGAAAGAGTAGATACAGGTCTTTTCATTTGAAGTGGAGAATAGTTTAGAGTTTTCCAAGCGATCATACAAAAAAATACTTGGTTATGACCAGAGCTTTGGCTGGATTTATAATGGTAGCTTTGTTTCATTATTCTCTGAGTTTAATTGGCATCTTTAGAACCTCTTTTGATGTGGAGAGATGCAAGGTAAATTTAAAGCCTAAATCTTTTTCATTTGTGAGAAGTTATCTTTATGGTGATTAAATGATGTTCTAAGATATCTATGCCATCTACTGTACAGCAAATGAAGTCCATGAAAGTTCAGCAAGCCTGAGGAGTTTTCTTTATGTAGGAGGATGTGGGACTTAAAATTTATCTAGAATTATTCACAGCCTTTTAGACCAGGATAGTCAAAGGCCTTTGCAGGCAGCAGTGGCAGAGTCCTGGCTCTTTAAACTGGGAGAAGTAATGAATTCAGTGATGTAAAGGGAAGAGTGTTACATGGCTATTCCAGTGACCTACATAGAACTGTTGTGGAAATTACATGAGGCTGTGTAAGAATTGAAATTGCAGTTTTGAAGACCAAAAAAATGTAATAGACATTATTTCCAAGCTTCTGTTTAGTTTAGAAGCATTTTAAAAATTATCTGCCACTAGAGGCAAAGTTGTTCTGTGCCCTGAGGATTAGTGGATTCCAGTTCCAATAGACCAAGCAATTGACAGTGTAAACTTGAAACACCTTCCACAACAGGTATAATTGTTCAAGGAAAAGTCCGATTCACATCCAGGTGTATCTTGCACAACTGCTTCCATCCTTATTGCCTTGAGATATTGGCAACTGAATCTGTGTGATGTACAATGTGAAAGAAAGGGATGTCTAAAGTGGAAAAGATGGATCCAATGACTTCCTCTCTAACTCTTGAGGAATTAATTTGAAATCTTTGAGCTTTGTAGCACCCAAGAAAAACTGTTACAAGATCCCAAAATAACTAAAGATCAAACAGGGGAAAAAGACATATCATTGATAAGCAAAGGAGTAATGAGTTCCTGTTCAAAATACTGTGGCAAAATCAAATTTTAGTGAAAGAACAGCTACAAGGGAGAAAAGTTAGGGAAGAAAAAGAATATATTTGTGGAAAGTTTATTCCAAGGTTAGGTACATCCTAAAAAAGCAACACTGTGCAGAGGCTAGGCTCATAATGAATGACAGCAAGCACAGTGTACCTTGATATTTGATATCATGCTTCACCTCTGGAGTAGGCATAACCCTAAGGAACATTGAGGGAACAGCTGCTTACTCCTCTGTGGAGCTGGCAAAGTCACATTCCTTTCTTGTCAGTTTGGATTTTAACTACTCTTGTATGGCAATCCATCTATTTTTTTTTTTTTTTTGGTGAAGAAGCGTTATAAAAGACCTTTGCCACATCTACGGTTCAGGAAATTTGTTTGAGGGTTAGTGTGTGTTATGCTCTGAGCTCTTGGAAAAGGTATAACCAATGTCATCTTGCTACTGAAAATATCAAAAAGCCCAACAGTAAGTTTCAGCTGCCCCATGAGTTATCTAAAACCACAGACAGAATATTAACTTGAGATGGTTCATCTCTAACACATGCCATCAGCTCTCAATACTGGCAGTGCTGCTGCATTTAGTTGCTTAATCTTTAACTCCCTCTAGAAGCCAGAAAGCACAAGCACAGCCCTACAGCAGGCATAGTAAAACCTTTCTTAACATATCTTAACAGATAATGTACCAACCAGTTAATTATATCCTATTCTTGCAGCCAACTCATGAAGCAACCTTTATAAATTAAAGCTGTATATTTTTGGTGGATAGATATCGTTAATAGGTATACAGTAAAAGTAGATGACACACCGTCTTGTGGGTATAAGAACAGAAACATCTTCACCAGTCCTAAGCATTGACAGCAGATAGTGACAATTGCAGTGCATACCACTTCCTGAATCTGTATTTTCTGAAATTCATGAAAAATTTTCTACCTTACATTAAGCATGGATATTAAAGCTATCATTGGCAAGTGATGTTGGGTGAGGGGTGCCTCTTCTGATGCAAAATATAGCACAGAAATGATACTGGGGTTTCACTGCTTATGTGTAATTTTAAAGCTACAAAGATAACACATTGATAAGGGAAATAAGCTTTCAATCTGTGCATATTAGGAACTTCTTAGCAACATATTAGGAACAGTAATCAGAAAAAAATTTTGCATATGTTTCTGCCAGGCTGAGGTTAGTTTTGTTTCTACACACACTTATGCCTGAAACTTGTACAAATGTCAATCAAATAGATAGTAAACATAAGCTTTCTTGAATTGACTGCCTTCAAGAATTTGAAGTGTTTGCTTCTGTCTCCATCTGAACACCTTTCCCTAATATCTATCAGGATATTTGATGAGTCTTGGGTGGGACTAACTCATACCTAGGGAAATAATACTATAGCTAAAACCAGTGTTTATTTGAGTTTATGTGTAAGTATGCTTGTTTTCTTATCGAATGGAAAAGGTGAAAAATGCCTCTTGGGTTCAACCTTTATTTAACCTTTGGTGCTTTGGCATAAGGGAACTGTTTTGTTTCACATTTAAGTGTCTTTAACAAAGGGAAGTAAACAGTGCTCCCATAGTAAGGAGGGTGTCCCACATTGTGTAAGGGTTAAGTTCACCTCTGTTCTCTGTCTGACTGGGAGCAGGGAGTTGAACAGTAGCATCCACTGGGCTGCAACATAGGTCATAGTAAATCATCCCTTTGTCTCCCCAGAGGGAGTAGTCTTCGCACTTAAAAATGGCTGAATATTTATTGAAACAATGAAAGAATTTACCTAGTTTCTTGCCAGCTCATGGGTTATGTGGGCTTATTCATAGGGCTTCCATCCCCTTTTTGAGGAACACTGCTAATGACTGGTCACCAGGCAGATGTAGACACATTCACAACAACCTTTTGAGCCCTGCCATTCAGACAGTTCTTCACCCAGCACACATACACCTCCTCATCTCACAGCTGGATGTGTTCAGAAGGATACTATGAGGGACAGCTATAAAAAGCCTTACTAAAATTCAGAAAACTGCATTCACTGCCTTCACTTCATCCACTAGGCACTCGACCTTATCATAGGATATCAAATTATACGGGACTTTCCTTTTGTGAACCTGTGTTGGCTGTGCCTAATAATGATAGCACTGTCCTTTAAATGCCTCTTAGTAGCACCCAGTATTACCTTCTCCATAATTTTTCCAGGAACTGAGGTTAGACTAACAGGCTTGTGTTTTCCTTGGTCTATCCTTCTTCTAAATTGGAATGACATTGACCAGCTTCCATTCAGCAAGATCCTCTCCAGATTCCCAGAATCTTTGATAGATGATTGAGAGGGGTCCTGCTGTATAACATCTGCTGGCTTCTTCAGTGCTCTAGGATGAATCCCATCGAGCTCTGTGGACTTCTGAGCAGCAAAACATAGGAGCATGCAAGAGGCGTGGAGTGTTGTAACCAAGAAAAGGATACAGGACTGTGACCTGTACTTCAGATGTATGGGTTCATTAATGTATTAACTGGGCAGATGGTGAACATAAGCAAAGGTCTTGTGTTATGAGAACACTGGAACCACTGAGTGTTTAATTTCCATGTTTGCTACAATGAGCGACTTTGTAGTCAGCTTGTAGAGTTGTGGAGTTCAGTCAAATGTGGCATGCTTCTCAGGCTTAACAGCAGGCTATCTCTTCCTCATAGGGGCTGATATCGTGGCACTGTGCTGCCAGCACAAGTCTTGCCTGTGACAAAGTGCAGTCCCATATGAGTGAGGACCCAGCTACTGTTTGGCAGTCTTCCCTTGCATCTGTCCTCCTGCCATCAGATGCAACATACAAACTGGGGTTTTGGGCTCTGAAATAATTCCAGGCCTGTGTATTACAAAAATGGTCATAGATACTGAATAAGTGTACCTGGATCTGGGAATTAAATATACGCCTGCTGATTTGATAAGAGACCCTTTCTTTTGAAAAGATTTATTCTCCTAACAGCATGCTCAAGTGACCCAATACTATATGCCATTTAATGTCATGAAAATGAATGTTTTGAACATTTTGACTTATGTAAAATCTAAAAGCAACAAAAGGAAAGACAAGCCTGTGAGAACTCTGGAAGAACAAGGTCTGGCATACAGTCAGCTGGTCCCATGTTTGGGAGGAATAGGGGTGAGCTGGCAGGAAAAGAAGCTCAGCACTGAATTGTCCCTCAGCTCACCAGCAGTAGCCAATCTGATATATGCTTCTCTTTCACAAGGTGGATTTTTTTCACTGCTTTCCTAAACTGATAACTAGATCTATGCATAGACTCTTCTTGCTTTACTTCTTTCTACATATTGAGATCTCCAGAGGTGTAAGGTGGCTGGACTACCTTAACCTGCAGATCATGAAGGGTATTTTCTCACCTGGCTTTGACAGTTAAGGATTTCATACCATCCAGTTTAGCATGTTAGCTGTGGTTTTAGATATTTTTTGTTTATTATGTAGTAGAATCTGAAAAAGAAATTACTGCAAGTGTCTAGTTTTAAACTAAACAAGTTCCCTTATTCTCTTGTCCAGTATAACGGTAATACTGTGAGGGTGATTTGTGAGGCAGAGAAGAATTTTGGTGGTCAAGAGCAAACCTGAAAAAATACAACCCGGATTTTTGTTTTCCTTTTAGGCAAGACTTTGGGGGAGGTGGGGGGGGAGAAGTAATATAATTTCAATATCTGTCTTATCTAAGACTTTCTGTTGCTGCAGCCAGTTGCTTTGGAATCTTCAAATTGTCTTTAAATTTTCTGTGTTGTGGATTCAATGTGAAAGCAAGTACATTTTTACATCAGATGTGTTGAAGTATTCCAAACAATTGATGATGGGGCTTAGTGCTTGGACCTGTAGGTCCTGGGTCTTGCTGCTGTTAATCCTCCTCCAGTTTCTGTGGTGGATCTGCCTCATGGGGAAAGGGAAACCCTCCCCTCTTCTTCCAGAAGCAACACACTTTGCTTCCCCTTCCTTCTCCTGAGAAGGCAGTGAGGTTTTCCAGAGGGAGTGTCCTAACTACAAGGTGACAGATGCAGGAAGGGACCCTTGCCTTTGGTGCCTCAAGATGTGTTTAAAAATGTGTTTGGCTTGTAGCTAGAATTAGATGGAAAGAGATGAGAGGAAATAAAATGGAAAATGCTGGCTCAGCTGCCCCATGGCACTTTAGATATACCTGTGATCAACCTGTAACACTTGTCTTGCTAAAGAGGGAGCAAGGTGTCTTGAAGTAGTCTTAATAATGTGCACTTTATTCATTAGCAGTCTCATTTGTTCAGATAGCATGACTGAACAACCCTTAGGAATATACATATTGCAGAAAATCTACTTGCTAAAGGGGATGATTATAAATATAGGTTCTAATTAAACTTAATCACCTCCTGCTCTATGTTCCTAGGAAAACTTTCTAATTAAATAGCTGGAAATGGCACCTGGGACAGTATTTAATTCAAAAGTGACTCCAGAAGAAATGCTGCTGGTTTTACATTCAGAAAATAAGACCTTCAGTTTTATAGTTTTAACTTTTGATGAAATCATCACAAATGCCAATGCATGGAGAGAAACTTGTGTGGTTTTTCCCTTCCTGTTACATTCCATAAAAAATAACACCAAAGTTACATTTTAAAGATTGCTTTGGTCTGAAATTTCATTCTGTGTATGGCTCTACTCTGTGCAGGAATGTTTACAGGGGAATGGAAATCCTCTCAGCATAGACAACCACTCTCAGCATAGACAGCTGAAAAACAAAATTGGAAGTACACCCTTTAAATGAGTGAAAGGTTCATCTCCTATTGCTATGCTTGCTTTAGACCAGAAAGGCCAGATCTCCTGCACTTTGCCATTTGCTTTTATTATAGCATCACTAAACTTCAGAGTCCTGAGAAGCCTCAGCGCAAGAGGGCGGGTGAAATGCAGATTTTATATGCCTTCCTATAAAAGAAATGTGACAAACCAATTTGCCCAAAGTCTAGCTGGGGCCCTGTAAGGAGGTAGAAAATGAATTTTAATTGCCCAAGTCCAAGTATGTTTGTTTGTTTTGTTTTGTTTTTTTAATCAGACCATTATCATCAGCTGTCATTTAAGGAGCATTTCCTGAAAGTTTATACGGTTTGCTTCCAGTAGTGGTGAAGCCCCACATTATTCTTGACAGGTATTCTTCAGCTAGTACAAAATTACTAGATCCTTTGCATATGGAAGAGTGGATTTAATGGTCTCTTCACAGGTATTCAGACTGAATATGGTTTTGAAACTTGATTTGAGTGGGAAGGAAAGTGATTATCTGTCTGGTTACCCAGCTCTGGACATGAGTGTAAGTTAACCCCTTTGATTAAAAGGGGGACCTTAGAGTAGTCAATTTCCTCTAGTTGTCCACTGAAGGGGAACAGTGCACAACTGCATTTCAAGTTTCAGCAGTGTTTCATTATTATAAGCTGCCAAGAATCTTCATTCTGAAACTCATTATTAATTATTTGTAATGAAAAGATCTTGAAAAGATTTTTTTAGAAGGCCATCTGCAAGTGTCCTCCATAAAAAATATATTAACCCCACTTTTTTCTTCCTGTCCATCTTCAATTATGTGGTCTGAGATGGGAAAAATTTGAACATCCAATTTACCTGTATATATTCAGTGAAAGCTATCTAAATCAGTTTGCATGTTTTTCCAGAAAGTGTTAAAATTCTTGTTTATTGGTAGAGGAATTAACCCTGCTGTAGTTAAAAGATAAGCTGCATTTAACAACTCTAACAGCTAATAGAAGGGGACCTGATCTATTTCAACCTTGCTAATATCTTTAATATCTTAGCTCCTTTTAGATGTTGGCACAAACAATTGGAGAGTTGATAAGCTTCTTAAAAGAAAGCAGGAATAATACCAGTCCTGTGTTGTGTCAGAGCAAGGCAAAGGCAAACTACGGTGTTTGAGTCTTTTTCTACCTACTACTGAAAAGCTGCAGAGAGCAAGCTCTGATCTCGCTATACAAATAAAATGACAAAAATAGCTTTTGTTGGTAACAATGTTAGAATTCGTTCATCTGAGGTTTGTGTTTGGAGGACCTTTCTCCAGTCTGAATTCCTCTGTAGCACAGGTGATAGCATTCTTTTCTAAGGATCCCTGACTCTATCAAGCCTAGTAAAATTATGTCCATACTAGAGAATATAGCTTAGAAAATCAGATCTAGCTTTAAGAGTTTTGAGTAGTAAAGTAAGGTTCCTGGTTTAGCTGTTCTCCCGGCTAGCTAGTGGCTAAACCTAGCCATGTTCTTATTAGAACAAAGGTTTGTTGTGGAAAGGCATGAGGACATTTCATGTATGCAAATGCACATATTTGTGCATCCCTGGCAGGGAGATATTCTCCATCTCTCCATCCCTGGCAGTGTTCAAGGCCAGGTTGGACAGAGCCTTGGGTGACATGGTCTAGTGTGAGGTGGCCATGGCAGGGGGTTTGGAACTAAATGATCTTAAGGTCTTTTCCAGTCCTAACCATCCTATGATTCTATATAGCAGAGAAGCTGGAATGAGACTGATAGTCTTGTTGCTGTGTTGGGAAGGGTAGAAATGTAGCTTGTGGTGGTAAGTGGCAGGAATAAAATGTGCTGAAAATAGATTTATTGTCCAATGAAAGAGCAGTCTGAATACCTGATAGAGAAACTTAGCTAAGAGCAGTAGTGGGCTTGAGCCTGTTTATAGCAAGGGAAAAGATTTTCCATGGTGTATGTAGGTTACGTAAAGCTATACGCATGCAGGAAGATGCCTATAGATCTAGTACATTTTAACAACTTGTATAGGGGAAACCCCTGACTTGGAGGTATAACTCACAAGTATATTTCTTTCATATCAAGCATTTAATTAGTCTTGCATGATATAAATGTTCATGTCTCAAGCAGAGTTTCACTCACTAGATTTGAGCTACACAACTATGTCTCAGATCTGCACTTAGAGGTGAATATTTATTTTATCAACTCTTCCCAATGTAGGTATTTCTCAACAGCCTTTTCTTTCCTTCTTTTGTTTATGTCATTTACTTCAAATGTTTTGTCCACATGTAAGCTGCAGAGTGGTTAGGCTGAAAATAAACTATGCATTGTTTTCATCAGCTTTGTCATCATTTTCAATTTTGCCCTTTAACAATTCTAGCACTACTGGGACAAAATGCAGCTACCAGTTCTGTGGTGATGCAACCTGCAGGTGGGAGGAACCACTGCAACTAATGGGACTGCTCACTGTAAGATTGAGGAACCTCCACCCCCAGGTGGGAGCAGTCTCATTCATATGTTCATTTACCTTGCCCTTCATTTATGCTTTGAGAATGACAGCTTTTCCTCTTTCATGTTTAGCATCAGGCAATCTGCTAAAATCTTCTACCTGCTTTGTTCCCTTGTTTTCCCTTGCACATATATACACATTCATATTGCAGCCTAATGTATTGTCCTTACAGCATTGCCAAAAGGCTTTTGCACAAGCCTTTCGCAGGATTTTAAAACAATACTTACAGTCACTGTAGTAGCAGCTTAATGGCTTGGAAATGACAAGGGAAAGGATTTTTATGCATGGTAGCATGTAGAAAATGAAAGACTATAAAAAAATTACATGATTATGGAATCAACAGGAATTTCAGTTTAGGCTCTAGACTTACGACGAAAGGAAAGAAGTGGGAGTACTTGCCTTGGTAGGCATTCTTGGAAGAATGGAGTACTTGCCTTAGGTAGGGCAAGGTAGACATTGGGGACTGGCTGCACTCAAGGCCACTTACATCTTGCTGTTCTTCCCTGGTTCAGAGCTAGTCATCTCATCACAAGTTGTTCAGGTATGATTTTCCTTCACTGAATCCATGTTGGCTGTTCCAAATCACCAGCTTATTTTTAAAGTGCCTGAAAATGGCTTCTAGGAAGATTTGCTTCCAACGGTTGACACCTTCCCAGGGATTAAAATGAGACTGCCCAGCCTGTAGTATCTTGGAGCATCCTTCTGCCCAATTTAGAGAGACATCCTATTTGTCTATCTTCGGTCACTGGGAACATCCCCCAAACACCATGGCTTTTGAAAGATGATAGAGTGGCTTTACAATGATGTTGGCCAATTTTAGTTGCATCTCTTCTGGGTACACCCAGTTGATTAAGTGGTCCCTAATTTGGTCCTTCTCTACTGTAGGTAGCACTTTTCACAAGGAAATTCTGCTGCTAGCCTTTGCCTATTGCATTCCTCGCTGGTTTCAGCTTCAATCCACTTTGCCTTCCCTAGCTGCATCTTTGCCTGCCCAGGCAATACTTGTCGTGCCTTTCAGGTACGCTGTTTCAGCTTCCAACTTCATATATTCTTTTGTATTTGAGTTACTCGGGAGTTTCCTACTAATTTAAGCTGGCCCCTTGGCTTGTTTGCTTGCTCTTTAGCACATTGGAACAGAATGCTCCCGTGATTTAATGAGGTTGTCCTTGAAGATCACCCAGCTCTTTTGGGCCTTTCTGCCTCTCAAGGCAATGCTTCACAGCATCCCACCCACCCGTGTAAACAAAAATCCATTCTTCTGAAATCCAGGGTATTTGCTGTTTGCCTGCCTCACTCCTTAGGCTCTTAAGCTGCAAGTTATGATCACTGGAATAAAAGCTGCAAGTGTCCAAACATCCTCAATAAGTTCTTTAGCCATGAGTAGAAAGTTCAGCAGAGCACCTCTATCTACCTGTCCAGGATCTTCAGCACAAACTTCCCCAGACATGCCTCTGCAAACCTCATGCAGTGCAAGGTCCTGCATCTGGGTCTGGTAAGCCTAAGTACAAATACAGTCTGGGCAGAGAATGGACTGAGAGCAACTTTTAGGAGAAAGACTTGAGAGGTGGTCGTGGTTTAAGCCCAGCTGGCAACCCAGAACCACGCAGCTATTCTCTCGCTCCCCCCCCTTCCTCCCTCCACTCCCAGAGGGATGGGGAGGAGAATGGAAACTCAACTCCCACGGGTTGAGATAAGAGCAGTCCAGTAACTAAGGTATAACACAAACCACTGCTGCTACCGCCAATGATAATAATGATAAGGGAAATAACAAGGGGAGAGAATACAACCGCTCACCACCTGCCGACCAATACCCAGCCCAGCCGAGCACTGATCTAACCCTTCCGGGTAACTGCCCCCAGTTTATATAGTGGCCATGACGTGCTGTGGTATGGAATACCTCTTTGGCTAGTTTGGGTCAGGTGTCCTGTTTCTGCTTCCTCGCAGCTTCCCCTCCTCCCTGGCAGAGCATGAGGCTCAGAAAGTCCTTGGTCAGAGTAAACATTACTGAGCAGTAACTAAAAACATCGGTGTTATCAGCGCCGTTTCCAGGCTGAAAGTCAAAACCACAGCACTGCGCCAGCTACTAAGAAGGAGAAAAATGACTGCTACTGCTGAACCCAGGACACTACCCCGTCCCTGGCAGTGTTCAGGGCCAGGCTGGATGGGACTTTGAGCAGCATAGTGGAGGGTGTCCCTGCCTGCAGCAGGGGAATTGGAACTACATGGTCTTTAAGGTGCCTTCCAACCCTAACCATTTTGTGGCTCTGTGTTCCATAAATCTTCTTGACTGTTTGCATCTCACTATATTGATCTGCGTCAGTAGGCTTAGCTCACTACGCTGAGCACAACCAGTTGTCTTCCCAGCCTGTTCTTCCTAAAGAGCCTATATAAACCCATTATGGGGCTATGTGAGCTATTCCATATGTTTTGTGTCATTGTAGTTACATCTTAGCTCTGCAGGTTCATGACAATTAATCCTGTATTTCATGTGTTTCATAGTTATGTACAAGTACTTCAGATGATGCTCTGGCTGCATCACTTCTGCAGGAAGAGTGAGAGCTTCCCTTGTTATGCTGTTGGATGGGCACCACCCCCACTTCCTCAATTTCTTATTCCCTCTCTTTGGTTTCTGGTGTTCAACTACCAGTAAACATAGTTTAAAGCTTTCCTCACTAAGTTAGTAAACCTGTTGAATATGCTTGTGTTCCACTTCAATAAATAGATCTCATCTGTCACCAACCAGCCTTGCTACCCAAAGAGCATCTTTTGGTTTAGAAGGCAAAGTCCTGCTGGTGTTCCAGGAGTGCAGCACCTACCCCCTGTGCCAGTTCCTCTTGTCCTCAGACCTATAGTGCTGTAAAAAAAGACATTCTGGCCTTCAAGATGTTCCAAGGTGCACTGTGTGCCTTGGTAAGGTAGTTCAACATCTAGTTTTCTTTACTACTAATAAAATTTAAGGAAAAACTACACCACAACTATACTCTGAATATGTCTTGCATCAGCTTCTTCCACTGGATCTCAAGAAAACTTTATCTGCTAAATTAAAGAAATACATGAGAGATTTTGTAGTCAAAAGCTCAGATCAGACCTTCTGATGCTATGAAGTCTAGGGTTCTAGTCATCTTGAAAATACCAGAGTGAACTAAGAGTTACAATGTGAAGGTAGGGTACAAATCTGTCATGCTCCAGAACCACCTGTTTAGGCTTCTAAAAACAGTGATCTTTCTAACTGCCTCTTAAGATATTTATGCTCATTATGTGCAGCCAGTGATGAAGCATATTTAGGGTTTATGCTTGAAATGCTCCTTTGTTTTGTATGCACAGGAGAAGCTCTTCTGTTTTCAGAATCCCTGATTGGATAGATCATAAAAATATCCATGAGCTGATGAGCTCTGACCCACTTCTTGTTTTCAAAAATAAGCACATCTCATAATCATCAACAACGGTGTTTAAAATTGCATGTAGTTTGAGACAACTATTGGCTGTTGAATGATGTCACTGTGATGTACACACTCTCCCTTAGAGACATCACATTCTGCTTGCTTTGCTCCATGGTGATATGCATGTTAGAGTTCCCCTTTCTGTCTGTCTTAATATAATAAACCTGGTACCCACTTCTGCTGCCTATCTTTCCCATTGCAAGAAGGAGAAAGAAGCCTGCAACTCCCACACACACCCACCTCCACAAATTCACAACTGGGCTCAGAACTGTGTGAAGAAAAAAAAACCTGGCAGGCTGCAATTCTGAATTTTAAAATCTTTATAAATCTCTTCTGTAATTCCTGTATAGAAAGGGGTTGTGTGCTAAATATAAACTTTTCCAGACATTCTAAGAAGAGATACAGTCAGGGTGCTCATAGTTAGGAAAAGAAAAACCCTATGAACTCATATGGTGATGGCAGATTACCAAATTATTTCTATCAGCCTGCATTTAAGACTGATTTAATCTGATTTTGAGTTAGAGTGCTGCTTTAGGTGACTTGGAGACAGGTGGCTTTAGAGGACATTTGACATCTCACTTTTGGCAGTGAGAGGATGGAGAAAGACTTTATTTTGGACTGTGCTATAGAACTGACATCTAAGGGAATCTGCTTTTGGATTAAGTGATGCTCATTCAGGTCTGCAGTTCATCTGAATGTATATGGAGCTTGGAATAGGCTGATCAGCAGGCAGCCACTTTGAAACCCATTATTATTTGTTTCTCAGACACACCAATGATGCCAACTGACTTGCTAACAGGTAATGTTATTTATAGTCTTTCTTGCAGATATAAAAAATTGCTTATCATTAATTTGGCACTTAGTTAAGGCACTAATATTTTCTTATACTTCAATATTTGGCAGCATGTTTTCCCTTTCAGTTCATTGACAATTCTTTAATGTGTGATACTCTAGCTTAAGCTTGTTGCTGAAGAGAAGCCTTTTGACAGAATTTTGGAGTTTGCATTGAAACAAAATAAGATTTGAGTTGTTATTCCAGTGGCTTTTCTTGAAAGCTTTAATACATGCCAAAAAAAAAAAAATAATCAAAGTTGTAAGAGATGTACAAAAAAGTTGCTGGTGTTAAGTTACAGATTTGGGTTTTTTTTAATCTGACTAGCAAATTAATCTAGATTTCTCTGTCAGGAAGCCATCTGCATGGTCTCAGATGACAAAATTATTTCTGAAAAGACACAGAAAGCAAGTGCCACTTCCCTAGGCTTTCTGCTGTGGTTTTAATCCACATAATAATCATACTATGTATATTTAAGGAACTACTGCTAATTAAAGATGTACTCTTCAGAAAACAACTCTAATTATGATATGGGAGGTGAGAAATTTGTAAGCTGACAAAAAGTAAGAGTGCCGGAAGGTTAGGTTTTATAAAAGAATATTCAACATAGAGCTTTAACACCTGGAAGACCAATAGTATTTAGATTGACAACAAAATGAATGCATATGCAAATGCAAATGAGGACTTCCAGTCCTCAGACATATACCATGGTTCCCCAGCATGCTGAAAAGAAGGATTGGCAAGCTGTGGGCAAGAGGAAATGGGTACCTCTGCTATGTCACCTTACAGTGTTTCATTGAAATCAGATCAATGTTTTCCCACTTTTTGAAGGGAGATGTATTTGCAGGTGATGACTATATCCTGCATGAACTTTGTAAACTGGCACAATTATTCTAATAAACCTTTGTCATGGCTGATGGAAAAGATTCACTTAATGCTTTGGAAGCTTCATCTTATGGCATATGGACACATCCAAATGTTAATTACTATCTAAATAGATTCACTGCCTAATCTATGTAAAGGATATTTAAGGCAAAAGCACTACTTTTGATCTGGATTTCCTTGTGAAAGAGCAGAGTTAAAGTACTTGGGACACTCAAGATTGTTTCTGTTCCTAGGGTGCAAATGTGTTGTTTTTTCTCTGCTGAATTTCTCCCTAAAATGATGATGGCCAGAATCAATAGCAAGTAGTTCTAACTGATGTTTGAGCTACCTGGCTCTGAAAATGAATAAGAGAAAAATCACTGTTCTGGCAGCTACATTAGCAAGCAAGCTCACAGTATGGATTCATTATGTTTTCTGCACTTTTCAGAGTATAAAGTTAAGGCACGGCCATTATGAAAATGGCTTTATGCTTTGGGCTCCAGACAACTCCAAAACATGTGGTACGTTAATCATGTGGCCCCTGTGCAGCTGTAAAGGATCAGCTAAATATGAAATCTGCATCCCATATTGCCTCCCGTGAAGCTGTGTAGTCCCCTTGTTAGTATATTTATGGTAGGGCATGAGCCAGGGTTGAAGTATGTTAGCAGTAGGAGGTAAGTTTCTCAGAAAGCAGAGTGTGAGAAAAGTGGAATACAATACTGAGAATCTCTAGCTTGTCCTAAACATCTTAGAAGTCTGCAAGAACGATGTTGAACCCAGTGAGTAGAGTAAAATTCAACAACTCCTTACCTGAAGTCGCAGCTCATCTCAGCTGTGAGGTTCTTCCTCTTGAAAAGGCTTTACTTTGTGTCTCTGTATATCTAATACTTGCCCTCACTAGGTAAGGTGTTTAAACAATTTAAAGCATGTTGAAATACTGCAGTAATGCCAGAAAAAAAGAAATTCCCTTCTCCATGGCTTTCTGCCATATCAGCTGAGCAGACTGAATTGTGCCAGCTTCGAGGGTGGTGTTTCCTCCCGCTCATTCTGTGAGTCAGTGGCAGACAGGCCTGGCCAGGACTGGCATGTGCGGATGCAGTGGGGAAGGATAAGCTTCCCCAGGCCTCACGGGAGAGCCAAAGAAAAGCAGGTAAGTCATCTGTTTAATGATGCAATAAGTGTTTAGTTGATGGCGTGTAAGTTAGCTCTGTATGAAAAAAATATTTATTATTTAGAAGGTATTTTCTCTTTCTATGTGGGTGTTAGCCTCTTTTTTTGTGTGCAGATTAAATAATCTGGTAGTTTGTACTGAAAGAAAATTGTCTTGCACAACTCGGCCATCTAGAAAATAATATTCTTGAATCATGATGCTATTTGGATTGAATCCTTTCTTGTGCTTAACTGTCTGTCTTCTTATTAGTCAGTGATATAATCCCCATACTCCCCTTCAGCAAGTAGTGTAAACAAGCACCTAAACACTGAAGCTGTGACTGACCAAAAATAGTGCAGAGTGCTGGCAACTGGATTTAAAAAGTGTTGATTGAAGCATGTATGTGCAAAATTGAGATGGGGAATAAAGTATCCGGTGTTTTCCAGTTAGCTTTAGGACTGGAGGCTGGATATGTCATTGCAGGTCTTGAAAATGAGCAGTTTGTCAGCTGGACTCCACTAGACCAGGGGTCAGTCTGGGATAGGTGTTTTAATATAGGAGGGCAAATCTTCCTAACCATAGGAAAAAAAGACTATTTGACTGGTTTTAGTAAAATCCAGTTGATGGCTACTGGTTATAAGGTTTTTCTAAAGCAAGTATTTTGTCCATGTTCTCTAAAAAAACACTCATGATTAAGTAAATCTTTTAAAATCAGTTGTGTATGTGACTATAATATACATAAGTAATTTCACTTCCACTTATCTCCATGATTTTTTTCTATAACTACCTGATACTGTGCTGAGGGAGAATGTAAGAGTTATTGCTATGCATTGCTCATAGTTTCAGAAGCCTGATTTAAGAACCATAGCACCATTACATTAGTAATTGCCAAAATAACACACTAATAACCATTACAGTTACTGCAGGAGGGGATTTCTTCGCTGCAGTATAATGAAACGTAAAGCTGCAGGGAAGTATTTTAAAGCTAGGAGATGTGATACACTGGTGATGCAATAGATATTTCTTGGAAGGAATTTATGGTTGTTTTACATAGTGATCTTTTTTCTGCTGTCACGGTGGGTGTTTCTACCATTTTGAGTTTAAATAAAAGCTTAAGAGCAAGTTAATTTATTTCTGGTTGTGTTGGTCTTCAGTGGTCTTCTAGATCATGAGCTGTTCTGAGTATTTGTTGCTTTGCTAACTTCCAGAGGTATCCATACAGCACAGGACACTAGTATTTTCAGTCTAGTGTTTGGTCTGCTGCTTTGCCTGGATTATAATATGACTGATATTTTAGGAACTGTCCTGTGAACAAAGACAGAGAGAAGATCTGTGTAGGCTTCTGCCAAGCAATGATGGACCCAGTGCCTTGGAAGGATTGTACTAAGCCAGCACCTGTAAAATGTTAGTATTTCATATGCATACTGTTTTTCTGAAGTCAAACAGGACTAAAAATATATGCTGAAAGCATGCAGACTTCTATAAAAGGAAAATAAGCTGGTCTAGCTAATAATTATTAGATGAAACCATGTATTAAAGTAGCGCCTCAGCTAGTTAAACACTGGGGTCATACTATCCTCACAGAGAACAAAGTATCTTGCTGAGCTTTAAAGAACTTAATATCTAGAAGGAAGAGTCTTCAAAAAAGATACAAGGATCCTGTAAGTCTAAACAACAGGTTTGTTGTGATCTTACTGGTATCACAGTACTTTGCAGGCAAAGAACTAAGGCATCTGAAGAGGAGAAGGAACTAACATACTTTGAGTATATATTTACCCCTGTGTTCTCTGGGTGTCAGAGTGCTTTTATAGAATTTAAGTAGATATGGAACTGGGTAGTAGGAGACAGTTCAATGTCATTTAGTGTGTATTTCAGGTAGGAAATATTATGTGGAACTTCATCTCTGATTATCCATCAGAACAAAAGGACTTTTTTCTCTTCATGGGCTTACCTTTTTGGCAAGGGAATCTGCCTGAGTGTCTCTGAAACTATGTTTAACCCAAGCATAGCAACCTTTACTATATTTAAGTAGAAGAGGTGGCAACAAGATTGATCTTGGTAAAGTAGTATGAAACACAGGGAATTTGGTGTACATTATCCAAGGTGATTTCTGACTTTGTCCCATCTCCCTGAGCTCCTAAATTTAGATTGTGAAATGCATACTTGGAAGCAGAAATTAATATTAATGGTTGTTTTTCACAGTATTTGCATATGAAGGTCTCTTTGATTTTGATGGTATTCAGTGCCACTCTGTACCATTAGACAGAGGCCATCTTTCAGGTATTTGAGTGCAAAATTTGAGCTATGCATGTAATTGGTCTAAATTTTTAGTGGCTAAGGGAAAGAGTACTTAGAAAATGCTGAATTCTCGACTACACAAAAGAAGTATTTTGAAGATTGCTAATATATGTGAAAGCTTTGAGAAATCAGTACAAGCAGATGAAAAACAGAGCTCTGCTTCAGGTTTGTGTCCTATAGGCTTAGTGGAAAATAGACATCCTTCGGGAGCAAAGAAACTGCAGAGTCCATTTTAAAATGTATAGCTCTCTTCAACTGATTTTCTAAGAGCTACTGGAAATGAAAAGGAGCCTGACTGCCTGGACCCACTGAGAATGGAAGCTCAGAGCAAATGAGGGAGCTGAAAATGTTTGCAGATTTCAGGTCCCACCAGTATAAGACATACTTGGATAACAGGGGGAACTGAGTGTCATACGTAAGAGAGGGAAGCAGATGGAAGATGCACATTTATGAGAAGTGACTGAGTAGCATTTGTAGCATAGGCATGGAAAATGGCTAACAGAACAAATATATGAAAGATTAAATATAGAAAGGAGATGAGATTAATGTACTGAAAACTAGCTGCAAATGACGTGATCTGCTCTGGACACTCTGTTCTCTTTTCTCTGTTCTTGTATCATCCCCATCGTATCTAGGCACTTAACTGGCAGATGAGTCACTGTGTCTTTGTGCTGCAGCTTATTCCTCTATTAAATAAAGGTAATTCTTTCCACGCACAGAGTTATGCTGAAAAGGATTTACCTGTAAAGTGTTTTCAAGATACCCCAACATTCATGTACCCTCTAAAACCTGGGTTTTAATTGTGGAGCTGCAGATAAATTAAACACATTTTTACAGCAACAGAAATGCCCGACTACAGAAATTCTAGTTTTTAATAAATTATTTTTTATGTTCCTGATACCTAAGATGATGAAGAACACTGCTTAAACTGGTTAGGACAGCATAATACCATTGATTTCACACTTATTTCACATTTGAGCTCAAAAATATTGCTGTTCGGGAATCAGCCTGCTTTGTTTTCAGGGTAGCTTTCTGTATGTTTTAAAGAACTTATTTCTTAAGGTTGAATATAATATCATACATCAGCTAAACCTTGCTGTGAATCGCAAACAGTGAAGTAAAATGATTCTAGGCAAAATATGAATTCTAGACACGCAGCCCCAATACAGCTCCTCTCTTAACATTTATGACATCGTAATGGGAATAAAACTTTACAATTTAATCCTGTATATTATTGCAGAGCTTACACAACAGTCTCAAATGTTACATACATAAGATGTCATGGTTGGCAGCTTTGTGACTATGTGGTCATTACAATCTGATCAAACCAGTTCTTTCCTACAAATCCTACACTGTTGCCTTTAAGCTCTACTTTCCTTGGAAATCGCATTCAAACCCACTTTGATTAGCTCTAAACGAAGCAGCAACTGTTCTTCTAATGATCCCATGACAATTATAACAAAAATTATTTTCTAGGTGTGTTCAGCAAGGAAGGGAACTTACTAGCTGTAAGTAACCAAAGACTTTCAGACAATTTAAGATCATTTACATTCCAAATTAATTTGTAATCTGAAAGTTGACACCAACTACCTGCAAATGTGGTCATGCAGCATAAAATCAAAAGCTTGGAATTTGGTAAGAGTTACTTGAAGATATGCTATGGGAAGTATTATCTGTAAAGTACTTTGCTATTCACAGCACCTAAGTGGTGGTTATACCTCTTAAGAGATGCTTTAATTAACAAAAACTTTAAAGCTGATATTAAATAGTGCTGTCAGTGATTAAATGTGCCCAGTGGAAAAGTATAACAAAATAGGATCCTGGTGGTTAAAAGGAGATGATATGTCTTTGCTGTATTTGACCTGTATGGGATCTCATTCCTAGGCCTGATTTATACTAGCAAAAAAATGAAGAACAACTTAATGAAAGTTGTTTTATAGCATGTTTTAGATCCTTTCTATTGTGTTATGACACTGTAGATGGGCATTCATAAAACATGGCTCAGGCAAGTAATTATTCAAAAGTCCAAATTATATTATGTCTTACTGGAAAGAAAGTTGCACAGTTGGAGTTTCTGGTAGAAAAGATTTCTCCACAACACTTGGCCCATGGTTGTATCAGATCTCATGGTGATTAATCTCAACTTTATTGGCATTTTGATGCTCTCATTGGGGAGAAGATGGCGGGGGGGGGGGGTTGAAGAGAGTGATAGATTCACTAAATCTAGAGCTATTCTTAAGTATGATTTCTATTAATCTTGCCCATGTTTGTTTTTAACCTGAACAAAGTGACTGTAATAAGTTTATTCTGGCAAAGCAAAGGATGGTCTTTAATGAAGTTGGAGATGATAAAAAAAATGAAGTGGATCTCTTTAACATATATCTACAACTGGCCTCATACCTGGTTACTATTCAAAACAAATGCAACATCAGTGTAATTGAATGGGACTGCATGAAGAAACTCTTTCCTTAAAAGCCAAATAAAACACAATACAATTGCTTTAAAGACTGTGTGAAAACACAGTGACTGTAAATGAAGTTGTCTGAAACTTATGACTTTTATGATATAAAGACACTCTCCTCCTAATCTTGTTTCCCTTTCTGCTTGGAAATCTTCTGAGTTGTATGTCTACCAGTTTCTTCTTTCCCAGATAGCTTGACATGCAATTCTTAATTCTTTCAATTGATATAGAATTTAAATTCTTTCTCAATGTTGTCCCATATTGCTATCACTTCTAAAAAAAAAAAAAGCTACCATGGTGCTGATAGTGTCATTTCTAATCTATTGCTGCCCTTTATCAGAGACCAAGTGACAGTAATAAAAACAAATGTCAGATTTGGACACAGAGCACTTAGTTTAAATTGCTTTGCAGCCTTGTCCCTCTCGATGCTCACACAAGGAATTTCCTGGCACTGATAGGTTCTGCTCCTGATTGTTCCTCCTTCCCGGATGTGAAGAAAGCTGCCAGGGGTGATGGCCTGCATGGGCTCCACATGCTCTGACATGGGGTTGAAGTTTGTGAACGAAACTTGTGACCATGAACATGTAGTTAGAAATGAAATGGGGAATAGAGGAGAGGGGGAGAAGAATGGAAGGGATAGTAAGGATAGAGAAACTTTTTTCCTTCCTCTTGCCTGAAAGGGAAGGATGAGGAATTTTTTTTGGTGTCTACAGAGAAGTTTTAAAAAAACAACCATCCCAAACTTAAACAAATGAAAAAACACCACAAAAACAAATTACAAACCAAAAAGACACAGCTGCTAGGGTATGAGATTCCTAAAAGTACCTAGAGCAAGCTCAGATGTTCAACACAACAGTGGATTATTAGGCAGCTGCTGCTAAATATCTTTATTTTAATGTTAATGTAGAAATGTCTTGTTGAGGGGAGAGCTATCTTTCTAGACCTAATGCTAAGTCTTCTAAGATTCCTTAATCTTGATAGATACTTAGATTTTCAGTTTCCTGTAGATTTTTAAAGGTGGTCTGAGTAATAATGCTAAACAAATTTGTATTTTAAATTGCTTCTCATTTTATTATAGCATTGCTAGTTTAGAGCCTTTTTGATACTGCTTTTCTTTAAAGATGTCTTGTTAAACAGGTTAAATCACAAACCCATCATAATACCAGCATGCAAATTCCTTTTAAAGCAAAAAATGACTAGTTCATTTGAGTGTTCATGCTTTGAGGCAGATAAAGTTCATTCTACTGATTTCAAGCGTCAGTAGCTCAGACCTGGCCTGCAGAGGTATGGTCGGTTATCCAAAGTTTTTTTTATATCTCATAACAGCATGAAAATAGAAATTATACGTCCAAGTTTATCTTTTAAAATTATTAATTTAGTTCTGCTGATGTTGAAACTTTTTTTCTTATTACTTGGGTTGGCTTGTTTAGGCTGTGTAATGTTCCACAAACCCATTGTGATGGGAAATGATACTATTGCTCAGATGCCTTTAAAAATGCTATTCCTTTTAACATTGCAATTTCTAGAATTCTCGCTTTCTACAGAAAACTTAGTTTGGGGAATCTTGCAAGTCATAATATACTCTTCTGTGACTATGGAGTCACTGAAGCTAATTCTGTTTATAACAACTTAACAAGCTCAGCTCTGAAGAAACATTCCACATCCCATTCTGTCTGCTTTAAATGAGACATTTTTAAAGCAAAACCACATCTGCTTTCATGGTGAACGCCTCATGAAGGTAGGATTTCCCTTCCACATCTCTTCTACAGAGACGTTTTCCATCTACAGTGATATCTTTATGTCTTCCAAAAGAATATGAACTTTGGATCACTACATTAATCTAGCTCTGAAACTTGGTCTTGGCACTGGGTTATTTTTCCATTTATTATTTTTACTCAAGATAAATGGAGCTTGTACTTTCACTCTAGTTCTAGCAGGGTGGGGAGCGAAAATCCACAAAGAGCCTTGATGTGATCATTAGTGTATCTTGCTCTCATTTTTGACCTTTTTCATATCCTCAACATTTTTAACTTTTGCTGCCTATGCGTATGTGCATGCGCTAGCTCTAAACCATTAAATCAGATCTCAAATGTCATGTTATCAACTTAGGGAAGAAAGAATCCTGCCCATTAATATAGAAAGTGAATCCTTGTATGCGACATAATAAAAGTTATAATAGGCAGGCTGTATCTGAAGAAATGTGAAGCAAATGTGGCACTCAGTTGCTCTTGATCTTCTAGCTGTGTTTATTAGAATGACTCTTTCATCAATCAAATAAGGCTTTTATGGGTATTAGCAGGAGATGTGTATCTGTTAAGCCATGAACAGTCACTTGATTTGTGTATACATGATTTTATTACTTAAATACTGTGTCCTTTATGAACAAGTATGGTAGCAGATAATTTTGGTCCTGGTATTGCAAGTTGCATATAAATGACATCAGTAGTATAGCCTGGCTCAATTAAGCAGGACCATTCTTCAGAAATTAATTAACTTTTAAGTATAGTGATGCTAGGTGTTTCTCTGAATTACATTTTCTCATATTATATAACAACATAGATCAAAGCTGTTCAAACACTGACAGCCTAGAACAATGGTTTTAGCTTGCTAAAAGCTAACTTTTTCAATCTCATTTTGTTTTAAATGAATCATCTTTCATCTCTTTTCCATTACTTCTTGACTCTTTTACAAGAATCATATTTAAAATGAAAGCAATTTTAGTCTATATGTTACAAAGTAGAGCAGTTTGAAATTACATAGTCCAAGCCTTTTAATTCCAGAGTCGAGGAATGTGAATTGGTTAAAAAAAAAAATCCCCTCTCCTTGCTAACTAATGCAAAGTTCTTTAACATTTCAGTAAATATTGTATAGCACCCTAATTTTTGCAAGATCTTAATGTACATAGCTCCACTTTAACACAAAAAACTCAATTTGTTTACCTCCTTTTGCTCATTCATTAGTGTGGCATCTCTTTGAGGGAGGGCTGGGGGGGAAAAGTACTGTGCATAAGAAGGGTACCTACTGGGATTGCATTATAATTACCTTCTCCTTGGGCCTGGATTTCCTGTCAAAATTCACACAGGTCTTGAAGTACATGGGGGACTGTGGCACAGTGGACTTACACAATAGATCTAGGAGTAATCACTATAATTTTTACTTAAAGTAAGAATTTACATATTGAAAGGAATACTTTACAACCACAGACCAAACGCTGCATGGGGCAAGACTGAAACCCAACTTCTTTCTCCAAGAGGTAGTGACTAGGCATTAGTGAAAGAACGTAAGTTCAGAATTAGATGGGTAAACCCATTACCAGCAAGGTAATAGAGGCACCTCCAAACTGCTGCTCTCTCCAGTGAGCAGCATGTTAGAAATGCCTTTCCCAGGTGGAATACCACCTGTAAGAAAATTACAGTAGCTGCTCTCTGACTGGTATTTGCTAGTAATGCGCTTTCACAGAAAAACTATAGGAAAACATACCAGTGAATATTGTCCTCACTAGAATGAACTGTTGCTACATTTTAATTAGACTCATGAAAGTTGATAAATATATTCAAAATGCATCTGTGATTATTTATGGCCTAATTGTTTCCTGGAAAATGTAGTTTCTTCCCATTTGAAGAAGCTGATGGTAGTTTCATACATGTTTTTAAGAGCAAATTGAAGGGGATTTTTAGCGGGAAAGAAACTTCTTGGCATAATGCATTTATTTATTATTTTTTCTTTCATTTCCAGTGCAACAGTTCTCTTTCCCCATTGTTTTAATGCATTTCCATAGAGTAATATTCACACTTCAGTTGTTGGGAGTTTTGCTTCTCTAGCCCTTATTTATCTGACCTAACATCATGCTTTCAGAAACCTGGCATTTCATATTCTTATCAAAAACAATTTTGACAAAATAGCTAAACTTTAACTAGCAATATTTCACTTTGTTTAGCTGGCTGGGGGGGTCCAATGTGGAACAATATTGTGGTAAAACATGGAAAGTTCAGTAGTTAATTCATAAAGCTCTTGAATAATTCATTGCGGATATGCCATTTAAACTCCCAGTTAAGTTGTTAATAACGATGAATAGTTCATTCCCAAGACCACTGTTACTTTGCGTCCAATATAAAATACAAGTAGGAAAAGCTCGATAAGGAGTCATGTTTAATCTGTAAAACTTCACCTATTGTAAAATGATTTTTTTCTTATCTTTTATTCTTTTTTCACATTCACTCTTTAAGAATTGCTATTGCTTTCACCATCCCACATGGCTAAGTAACTGAAAAAAAGGCATTTAGCTGAAGGATATTCACAATATTTAATTGGAAAAAGCAGTAGTATGTTAAATGTCTTCCCCACGCTCTTGCTGTTTTTCCTTGAATAAGCTTTTCTAAAATAGTATGAGCATAAATGTCCTACTCTAAGAAATACAGGATATTTTCCTGGAGACATCAGAAATTAGCACCTAGTATGTTTAAGTAAAACTCCTGTTCAGTTGGAGACTCCCCCTACTAAAGGTATGAGGAGTACAATATGGCTTAAAGATTCAAAGAAAATTAGTGTTTTCTCCTCCTTGGTACTGCTCCTGACTGAGTACAGAATAAATAGAAAATGGTATTTGTACATCCCAGGAGTTCCTGATGGAAGGAAATGGTCCTTCAACCTCCTCATAGAGGTGATAAGGCTCATGAATGTAGAATTGTAATGTAGAATTCTAGTAAGGTAGAATTGGGCAGAGGGTTTAAGAAAATAATAAAATTGTTGAAAATTGTGGCATTCTTATTCATTCTCAAATGTGTTACAAGATTTTAACTGTGCTTTCAGAAATATCAATGTTTGATGTCTAGGGTAATAATCACAGAAATGATGGAGGAAGAAAAGTATTCATCTGTATCTCTGCCTTATAGCCTGGAGTTCATGTTTTGCTAAGCTGTATTAGACTCCTGCTTAAAGAACTTGTATCATTGTACCATTTACTCTTAGAAGTACTCATGTGCATCAGTATAAATCATAGAATCATAGAACAGTTAGGGTTGGAAAGGATCTTAAGATCATCAAGTTCCAACCCCCCTGTCTTGGGCAGGGATGCCTCACACTAGATCGTGTTGCCCAAGGCTCTGTCCAACCTGGCCTTGAACACTGCCAGGGATGGAGCACTCACCACTTCTTTGGGCAACCCGTTTCAGTGCCTCAGCACCCTCACAGTAAAGAACTTCTTCCTTATATCTAACCTGAACTTCCCCTGTTTAAGTTTGAACCCATCATGCCTTATCCTGTCACTGCAGTCCCTGATGAGGAGTCCATCTCCAGCATCCTTGTAAGCCCCCTTCAGATATTGGAAAAAAAATGCTCCATTGCATGAAAATGCTTCTCTGTTGTACCCTGGAAGAAATAATAAAAGACTTCAGCACTGTTGTGAAATGGGTCTTAGACAAATGTGGATTGTATTTGACAGGCTGCAAATAAATTATAGTAGATAGGGGAAGTAGAGTTAGGGCTCTAGTATTTTGCAAAAACAAGCTGCCTTCAGATCTCTGCCTGCTTGATGGCAGGATCAGAGGCATATAAGTGGTAGAGGTACGCAGAGCAGTAGATGGACTTGTTACCTGTTAATCCACACTATAAATTAATTCAGGATAATGGCTAAATAGTTGACTCATGCTTGTACTCTTTACAAAGATCATGTTCAGTCAGCTACATCCATGAGCCCAGCTACTGGGACCTGGTTTGAAGCTGCTGGTTACCATACCTTAAGTCTGTACCCTCAGGACTGTCCAAAGTTCATATGTTTGCAGAGGACACTGCAGTTGTTCTTTGATATGTGCTATATGATTAACTGAGGCTTTACAGTGTAAAAGCTCACTAAGGAAAAAAGGTTATGTATATAAAATTCACCATGCAGTTCTTCAGCTTTACATTATCAGAGGAGGTTTGTTTAATTTGATTTCTGCTTTAAGTAGGTTTCCATGAGAAGCAAACATTGTTTCCAGAATCATTTAACCTTCTGGAGGGCTATATTTCATAATATTTTACTCCTCAAACACTCCTATGACATTTAAAAGGCTTAAGATTACTCTTTTAATAGTTAATGCCATTACAGGTTGAATTTTCTAGTGACAAAATTAAACTGCTTACTGTCAAACACCTTGGTGACAAATCACTGCTCTCAGTTTGCAACTGAAGGCTGTTGTGAACATTTGTGTTTGCATATGCCATGTTCTTAAACGTGTTTCTCAAAGAAAGCAAAATACAGATACAGTTGAACACAGATTAATTCACCCAGTTTAATATTTCCTCCCCTCTCTACTGTTGGAGAGAGTAAGGATGAATTGAATCCTGATTGCTAGTGATTTAGTGGTTTGATCTGGTACAGATGATGAAATTGCTCAGTCAGAGACTGTGAGTTTAGACCCCCAAAGTTTGTTTTGTTTCTGATGCAGAATGGCTCTAACAGGGTTTGTCATTCTAGACAAACTGGCAGATGCTTTCCTCCTACTTGCTATAGGTGCCCATCTGATTTTTGGAACATTTCTCTGTATAGTGGCCTATTTGGCCCATATAGTCTTTGCACCTGAGACTGCACTGGGTTGAAATATTAGCACTGTTACCCAGCCTTCAGCCCCAGGTCTAGCTGGTTCTGTAGGAAAGCCAAGAGCCAGGGTAACTGCATGCGTGAAGGCCTAGCTTGCTACCAAATGATACCCATGTAATTATTTTGAATCCTCTCATCTGTAGTGCTCTGTACGGAGCTCAAGGAGGTTGTTTCTGGGAGAAGACACTGTTCTTGACTTGGACCAGTATGCTCCGGCAGCTGCCTTTCCTTGCCCAAGGGTACACTGTTTCTCTTATTGTTCAGCAGTGATGCAGGAGGTCTCACAGTGAGGAAGGGGCTCTAATGTATTTTACAAAGGTGATGTGGCAAAGGTTGTGCTGGGGCTGTGTATGCATCATCTATGGGCAGATGGTTATATATGTACACTGCAGAGAACAGAGGGAAGAGAAGTTATAAGGGAATTGACCAGGCGTTACCAGTTTACTTAGCTTTATTAAATATTTGGATAATGTCATCAGTACGTTAGAGGTGACTTAATATGTCAGCTTTGCTTCTATGTTTTACCCTTGCATGATAACCGATACAACTCATCACAAGACAATTTATGGTCACCTACCAGGAAACAAGCTCCACTGGAGTTTGCAATAAAATAGTACTGACAATGGCAGATGAAGCAGAATTAATGGCTTGGTTATTCATTAGCCAAATGACCCCTGAAAGACAGCAGTAAAAAGTAGTAAAGCATATTCTAAAATAAAATGAGGCTTCAGGCAATGTGACTTACCGTAAGCAGCACTCAGAATGTGCTGGTTTATGTGTTTCTTGGGAGCATTTTCGTGTTGGGGCTGGAAGCGATTGTCCTGCAGAGACCTGTTCTGCACTGTTTGAGCACAGAATACATTGTGATCTCATCTCAGAGGAAAAGGACTTCACTGTCCAGCAGCTCACCTGTGTCACAAGTTAACTGCGGAGGAAGGAGGATCTAGCACCACTCATACTTTGTCTGCACCCAGCCTATTTTTCTTACATGTCTCTCTTTGAATTTCACTGACACACAAATTCCCTGTTGTACTCCAAGTAACTTTCAGGTGGATGAGCCATTTTCAAAGAAATAGTTTAGTGCAGCCAAGCTAGGGTTAGTCATTTTCTACCTTTTAATCGCTGAGCTGGATGTTTGACTGTCTTCAGAACAGAAGAAAGTACAGAAAAGAACACTTCTGTAACATTTCTTGAGAAATAAAATGCTAATTATCTGAAATAGCTTCACTTGCAACAGTTGAAAACTGGTATTTAAATGTAACCTGAGTGAAAGGAACAATATCCGGCTTGTTCTTTTCTGGGTGGCTTGTGTGTCTCCATCTTAATGTTCAGTCATTAACTTGAGCATTTAATCGTGCGCTGTGTTGCTTTAATGTTTTTCTTTGGAAGAGCTGTCTTTCACTCACTAGGCTTAAAGCAGTACTATTTTTGTACAGTGTTTTGTAAAGTGCTGTACAAATGCAATAGAGAAAGATGTCCCAGTTTTAAGGATCCTTTGTAACTCTGAAGAGAGCTACCTAATAATTTCTAAGTCATTGTTGTAGCCTTCATTTATCAGCAAGTCTCAAAAATAGATGCTATGTGTTCATACATCAAGTTGAAACTACTTTGTTTTTCCATGATCTTTGCCCTTGCGTCTTCGGTTTATGTAGGTCTTTGCATGTGGAGGTTTTACAGAGACTGAAAAATAAGAACCAAATGTAACCAGTTCAATTAGTTAACAGAGAATGCTAAGAGGATATCTCCCATAGAATATGAGCTTTGTATCTATGGAAAGTTCAACTAAAACTGACAAGATTGCCAAAAATACCTTGGACCTTGACACACTTGTGAGGTGGGCTGAAGCCAACCTGATGAAGTTTAACCATGACAAGTGCAATGTCCTACATCTGGGTCAGAGCAATCCCAGGCACAGCTACAGACTGGGCAAAGAGATTCAGAGTGGCCCTGCAGAGAAGGACTTGGGGGTGTTGGTCGATGAGAAAATGAACATGAGCCGGCAGTGTGCGCTCGCAGCCCAGAAAGCCAACCGTATCCTGGGCTGCATCAAAAGGAGTGTGACCAGCAGGTCAAAGGAGGTGATCCTGCCCCTCTACTCTGCTCTTGTGAGATCTCACCTGGAGTATTGTGTGCAGTTCTGGTGTCCTCAACATAAAAAGGGCATTGAACTGTTGGAACAAGTCCAGAGGAGGACACAAGGATGATCAGGGGACTGGAGCACCTCCTGTATGAAGATAGATAGGCTGAGAAAGTTGGGGCTGTTCAGCCTGGAGAAGAGATGGCTGCGTGGAGACCTCATAGCAGCCTTCCAGTATCTGAAGGGGGCCTGTAGGGATGCTGGGGAGGAACTCTTCGTCAGGGACTGTAGTGACAGGACAAGGAGTAATAGGTTCAAACTTAAACAGGGGAAGTTTAGATTGGATATAAGGAGGAAATTCTTTCCTGTTAGGGTGGTGAGGCACTGGAATAGGTTGCCCAGGGAGGTTGTGAATGCTCCATCCCTGGCAGTGTTCAAGGCCAGGTTGGATGAAGCCTTGTGTGGGATGGCTTAGTGTGAGGTGTCCCTGCCAATGGCAGGGGGGTTGGAACTAGATGATCTTGAGGTCCTTTCTGACCCTAACTATTTTATGATTCTATGATTCTAAATAAACATTAATTGTTTAGGATTCATCTGCATGGATGGTATTTCACGTTTAAGCTTATGAGTCCATTCCAAGACAAATAATTATGGGTATTGTATTATGTGAACACAGTCTTTCCAATAAAGAGCTGGTAAAAAGCAATGAGCTTTATACCAATGAGGGGATCAATGATCCCACCTTATTTTTCATTTAAAGGTAATATAGGCATCCATATCAGAATACACATATTAAGAATTTATTCTGTTGTTAAAGGAAAGTGGTCTGTAGGTCTCTAGATATACCTGTAGCATTATTTAAAACTCTAGGCAACAAATAAGACTTAGGGAAGATGACAGTTTGGTATCTCACCTTGCTGGTATCTGTGAGAATTCCTTCTTTTTGTTCTTTTGCAAGAAACAAGTGAGGAAAACAATTTACAGGTATATTCAGGTCTCTTCTGGGAGGAAACCAAAGGACATACTTGAGCATGTTTTGAACTTCTGCATGCATACTTACTGGCAGCATCCCATTATCTCAAATCCCAGAGATGGGCCTGTTTTTGTAAGTATCAGTATCTTGAGGAATCCTTGCCTTCCTCACTGAACTCTCAGTAAAATGGCTCTAGGTTGTAAATAATTGAATAGTCATTTGTCCAGCCTTCTTGAAAGCATTTTTTTTGTGTAAGTGCTTTAGTAGGCTTTGCCGAAAGGACAAAACACAGCACAACTTGAGAATCAGCCTTTCATCCACACTTTTGAATTGAGAATGAGATTGTGGTCTCAGTTATGCTGGTGTAAGTAATGAAGTTTGCTTTCCTATGTATTAACATGCAGCTTGCATTTTAACTCTTCCTGCTCTGTCAATACAACTATCTAGAGGGAAATCAATTTCCTTCCTTTAAAAATAACTTGCATCAATGTTACCTATGTTTTCATGTTCCTACTCTTTATGTTATATGTAAAATAAGCGTTGTTTTTTATTTAAAGTAGTGGGGAAAAATGAGATGGCATAATAAAACCACTCAAGTAAAGAAAAAATACCCATGCTTCACTATTTGTCTGTTCATAGGCACTTTAACTGTACTAACACATCCTATAAAATTCAATATTTATTTAATTCAACACATGTGGATAAAATTTAAATACAGCTGTCATCATTTTCATTTAAACTCATTGGCCATAAACTCAGTTTAATGGTAGTTAAATAAAAACAGAAAATGTATTCTCTGTATTCATAAATCACCCCAACATTCATTTTATTCAAAACACTGAATTAAGCACTAGTATAGGGTACTGGGGAAGAAGAAATTACATTGCTTTCATGAATAGCCTTTTGAGCATGCAAGTTAAAAGTCAATTGTAAACGGTTTTGCAAAAAACAGATTGGCTTAAAAATTTTAAAAATAAAGCCCCATCATTTACATAGTGAACAAGTCTATCTTCACCCCTGCCTCTCAGGCTTTTATATAAAACAAATTCTTCTGACACCTAGTGAAGAAAATTTCAAATTGCTTAATTTAAAACTGGAACTGTAACTACTCTTTGGTCTCAAATGATTACTTATTGTAATTAATGGGTGTTATTAGAGCATGTGAGTGTGGGAAAGGATTCCCTAGCATTTGCTATTGATACTTCGATCCTGTCTACTAGTGAGCTTTTGCAGAATAAACAAATAGCCTTCAGCTTTAATTAAAATGTTAAATCATTTTTTGCCAGGATGCAATCCAACAGTACTAGTTAGTCTGCAAACTAGTGAAAAACTTACAAGTTTCACTGAGCTTTGAATGTTCACCTTACTGCTTGAGGCTATGCTTCTGGTGTACCTTATTGTGTACCTAAATGCACATCCTGTAGAAGGTATTGGTTCAGCCAAATTGTTCAGTTCATGCCAAAATTCATCTTTGTGCTTTAGGGCCTTTGTTGTTCACTTAGACATTTTTATCTTCCTTTAGTGAGGCCTGAAATAGGAGAGGCTCTCTGGCCCGGCTGGTAGCTGAAGGCTCCAGGCTGTTTGCAGGGCCACCATGTGGCAAAAGAAAGAGATGGAAAAGGCCCAGTGTGTTCAGATTTTCTAGAGAGCCAAGAGATCACCTATGTGCTCAGAAAACTACATTCAGGGACACAAGAAACCTTTGCCTGCTGTGGCCTCTTTCAGTACCTCTGCAAGCTTCTGTGTCTTAAAGTGGTACAAATATCCAGAAACAATCAAGTAGTGATAAACTCATTAAAATAGAGATAATGCTTGCAACAGATATCCAGTATAAAAACAGATAACCCTGTTCCTTCCAGACTTGTAAATCCCACGTTCTGCATGCTATTCCCTGTGTACCTGATACAGTCCATGGAGACAGACCAGAATTACTCTTACTGCAAAGATTTGTTTGTTTCTCAAGGGCAACAAAATGCCTGAGGACAAAACTGGAGTTAAACTGTCTTTTATAGACGTGTGTTCTAAAGTGTCAGAAGCTGTAATGCCTAAGTGACATAAGCTTGCATAACATGAAGAGTGGGGTTGCAAAATAATAAAGCTAATAAGCAGCATGGATTGCACAGTTTATCTGTGTGTTATTCCCTAGCACCGAGAATACACTTTGACAATTTCTTCGTTGCTATCTGTATTTCATGCTTGCAGTGCCTCAGCTTAAAAACCCTGTGAAATTCCTGAAAATGCTTCTTGTTGCAGTCTTGGCCAGACTCTTCATTAATTTCAGTGTAGTTCTTTCCAGAAATCAGTGAGAGATCATGTGACAGTCCATTTCAAAAGAGCTCTCACTATGGGCAGCCCCTGACTTTGTAGCTACATTGCCAGGAGTTTATCAGTAATTGGATTGGACATTTACTGTATTAATTTCTAACATAAATCTACCTGAAGTTTGCACTGTTTCCTGAGTGATTGCATCTCCTGCCTTTCTGATGTACAAGAGCGCTAATGGCAATGCGAGAAACACATTCTTTGTATTTCGCCAGTGATTCTATGAAACCTCGCAAGGACAAGCCACTGGGTTTTGGACCAGACTCAGGTTCACCTGGAAGTTGTGTAACTGAGTTTTCCGTAATCTTGTCTGCCCTTACCTGTGCTGTGAGGGGATGCGCAATCTAGCTCCGTTTCACTCTGAACAGCTGCGAGGCACTTGAGCTGGAAATAAACCTTCATGGTGAGGACTTGAGGCAAGATTTTCAGGCTCCTGTGCAGGTGTGCTGGGCAGAGGGTAAGGATGTGAATGTTGTATTACCTATAGAGGAACAGAGAGACTGAACCTTTGCCTGTTGTGATCCCTGTAAACCCCTTCTGCCTGGGGTTTAAGAAGGGTCAGAGGAATCTCATAGCTCAGCTTCAACCCCCACCCTCTGCCATGTCTTGCAGGATGCCTGCAATAGGATCTGAGGATGTGCCTGCAGGTCTGGGCAAGGCCAACTCTCATTGGTCTTAGAGCTGGAAGAGCAGCTCACTTTTGCATCTATCAGAAGTATTGTAAGAGTGAAGCTAATCTCTTGATTTTCAAACTGCACGTCTTCAGTTAGATAGACTTACCCTAGGAACTGCTTTTGACAGGAAATATTTGTCTCCCCTGTAATTAAGCAATCCTTTACCTTGTCCGCTAGGACAAGTGTAAGACCTCCGCACAATTTTGTGTGGCATTTGTTGTCCTAGCTTGAAAAGCCTGCTTTAATATACCAGGACTTGAAAGGTCTTTTATATCTCCTCAATATCTGTTTCAGCTTATTAAAGCCTGCATAAAGTTTCTGTGTATAAAACAAATGTCAAGTCAGGTCCTGTGCTGTTCTGAACACCCGGTGACTAGTTCAGCAAAGCAGCATCTCCTGGTGTTCATCCAACGTAAGCTTCAATTCTGCACCCCTTTCTAACAGTGCTGGAGAAAATGGCAAAATCAGTGCCGTGGTTCCTTGAGGGTGTCTGGTCTTGCAGCCTGCCCTGCCTCACAGCTCTGCATGTGTCCCTTGTCTCTTGGCTGTCCCTCCAAACAAGCTTCACTCTGTGCAGAGGGAAACAGTGCTCCTTTCCTCTGCATGTAATGAATACTTGAGACCCAGAAGCAAAGATAAACTTGGTCTCTGGTGTAAGAACATGCTTTCCATGCCCTGCACCTGGCTCCACTCCAACCAAGAGCGAAGTGACCTCAATTCAGATTTTCTTGCCTCTTGGATAGTGAAGCCTGCAAAAGTAAGTAAAAAGGCAGTACTTGAGTAAATACATTCCAGTCTGTATTGATGCCAGGGTACTAGAGCAAGATAAGTGCAACTCTTTCATATCAATTGAATATGGTTTGTTATAGTTTGATTAATGCACCTGGGTTTTATCCAGCAAATACTGCAGGAATTTGTATTACTTTAAAGCAAATTATAGGTATAACATAACTTAGAGAGAATTCTCTGTATTGTTGCTCAAGCAAAATAACATGTTTAATCAATATTATTAGAGAGTAAGTATGAGGAGCAATCCCTTGACTAAGTACTTACATTTTGAGATATGATATTACCTCTATTGTAGAAAGCATCCTAAAGTAAAATATGATGAAAGGGCTCAGAAAACACTCTTAAAACCCAGAAACTAGTAACAGTCCTCTTGGATTAATCAGTAAAATAGATTAAAAAATAATAGATTTCATATGCTTTTTATAATGGAGTACATTTAAAAAGTGCTTTTGTCCTAAGAAACAGGATGAATTTAAAAGATATTTTTAATGTGGATTTGTTATCGTTAACTTATGTTTCTAAAACAAATAAGTGTACTGTTTTGCCCTGCAATGTTTTATGATTGAACTTCAACTCCGTTATTCGGTGCCATTTTTTTCAGATCTTAACAATGTCTTTATGTTCCACACTCAGAACCACTGGTCATGCTGAGTCCAAATTACAGTGCGTGGACTTCAACGAGATTATACTGCCACTAAACAGAATTTTCACACAGCATAGATCTATAACAAAAAACTCTGTGATTTTAAAGCCTTGAATTTTAAGTCTTTGCAGAAAGTGACTGCCCACTTCATGTAAAATGCTTCTCCAGATTTATTAGGATGCAAAATCATGAAAACAATCAATGTTTTAGTAGTGCTGTTATGTGAATATGTAAGCAGGATTCAGGATACACTTCTGTGTGAATTTCGTGGGAGGATTATCTATATAGCAGACATGTCTGACTGGTATCCATCCTTTCCAGAGTCAGAACTCTAAATCTAAAGGGAAAGGTTGCAGTGACTTTAAATGGGGACCAGTTAAAACAGATGGGCTTCATGTCAAAATCCAGGTGTGTATTCAGTGCCACTTGAAACTCGGGTTGAGTATGGGAAGTTTGTGAAAATCATGGGCAGGGAATTCTGCTGAAAACTCAAAGTAACATAATTCCTTTGTGAGTTCTTCACCTATATGTAGGCAAACAATTGCCTTACAAATTAACATAAATAGTTCTAGAAGATTTAATTTTCTTCATTGATGTGTGGGGAAGACAGAACACTTAAAAACAATAGATGCTACACTCATGCTAAAGTATTTTCCAAAACAAAAGGATGTGAGTCACCATTTCAGTAAAAACAGCCTAGGTCAATATAAATTGAATGTGCAACATCCAAATTCAGCTTTTTAAAGGATGAAGAGTCTATTCCAAGTAACTTACACAAATATAAATGCATGATAGCTGCCTTACCTTCTTTTAAAACTTGTTTGTGGTTCAAATTCTACTGTAAAGGATAGGTAAAAGCCTGCTGAAACTAGTCTGACAGGCATGAGCTTACACTGCCTGATTTCATCTGATCTCCCCATATAGAAATCCTGGTAAGTCTCTTCATACTAAGAATTATTTTCTGAGTGAAATTGTAACCAGTCTCAATTGTACGTGCTGAGAACACTACAAAAGGACATGCAGAAAGCTATGCACTCCTTCTTGTCAATAGTTGTATGCCAGGCTGACCTTTTGGATGATAATCTTTATATTTGTGGAATGAAAAGAGATTGATTTTGTTGCTTTATTCTAATTACACTACAATGTATCAGTACTGCATGCTTTTGAAGGGTATTCAGGAACTGAAATGTCAATAACACAACCAACTTTCCATCTGCTCCCAATTTAATCTGAATGAGTTTGTGATTTTATAGAAGGAGGTTATTTCTGCCACTGGCAGTCGAAAGGTAGTAATCAGTTAATCAAAATGCATTGATTGCTCTAATTATTGCATCTTGAATAGGTTTTTTATGAATCTTAGTCACCCACATTTTAGTTTTGACATGTTTTGCTTTCTATCCAAGGCAAATCTATGGTTTGCAAAAACTTTGACTTCATCAAGAATAACTTCTGTAGTGAGATTTAGGGCCAGACCCACCAGTGTGTGCTGACAATGCTATAGCAGCCCAGTTATGTAAATTGGCTGGAAATTAAAATTGGTTGGATGAGCAACTTTACATGCTTTCAGTGATGCTGTGTGTACCAGACAACTGGTTGTATTCCTCATAGCACAGAATACTAGCTATAAAACAAAAACCTCTTTTCTATATGGATGCCAAGCTTTTGATTTCTGAACAGAAGAAATCATCATTTTGTTGTTGTTAGCTAGTACTGCAGCAGTAATTCAGCTAGGGGAGAGTAAGCAGGAATCCATAAGGGAGAGTAAGCAGAAATCATCATTTTGTTGTTGTTAGCTAGTATTGCAGCAGTAATTCAGCTAAGGGAGAGTAAGCAGGAATCCATTTGTATTTAATCCAGGGCTGTAGAGTTTAAAACCTGCAGTTGTTCGTTACGTTTTTATCTGTGAGTGAAAAACAGCACCGCTTTATTTCTACATGTCCAAGTTAGATGTAATCTTGGGGAGTGTAATAGTTGGGGGTGGGGAGGAGGAGGAGAGAGAACCACCAGCAAAAATAAAAGCCCCACACCACCACAAGAACCACACTCACCAAAAAAAAACCCAAAAACCCCTAAAACAGCCCTCCCCCCAAAAAAAAGAAATCAACCCCACATAACCAAAAATAGAACCCCTACCTTTCACAATGCTGAGGAAATGCTCTGTAGAAATCTCTTCTAAGAGGGGTAAATACAAAATCAGTCAGGCTTTGCCTGAGGGCAAAAGTAAGCCCGCAGGAAATTTATTCCAGGTTTAAGGTTTTGGAAATACTGAGCCTACTGAATAAGCAAATGAGTACTTGAAAACAAATTAATAAATGGCTATTATTTCTGGGAATTGAAACCTTAGGTTAGGGATTAAATATCTGAATAGCAACCACTTTGCAGATATTAATATTAATATGAAAGAAGCACTATTTTATAGGAAAAGAGCACATTTTCATAGTAGCTTATGTATATGAACATATTAGGCTACTTAGACGTGTGCAAAAAAACAGTAGCTTTTGCATGAAACCTTTAATGATGCTGGTATTGGATCATGAATCCATCAGTCTGACAAACATAAATCAGATCAATTATGCCCCATCTGAAATAATTATGAAGGATCCTAAAAGCAGATCACAATGAGTACTGAAACAGCTAGCAGAAATAAAAAATAAACCATTTTTCATGCGGTAAACCTCTACAATTTAATCATCTATCCATGGAGTACTGTCCATACTGTCAGAACTTGGCTCATCCATGAATTGCTGGAAGGTAATAGTGAAACTCTATCTTGGAGTATTTTCCAGAATAACCGCCCTGGAAGTATCTATCACTGGAAATTATCAGAGTAGGTCCCTGTTGGAGATAAGAAGGGACCACTGGTCTGACTTGACGTCATGGTTTAAACCGAGCCACACAGCTCGCTCACTCACTTCCCCCGCCCTCCCCCCCTCCCACTTTCTTTCCTTTCCCCCCACCCCCACCCCGCTCCCGGAGGGATGGGGAGGAGAATCAAGAGACTGTAACTCCCACGGGTTGTGATAAGAGCAGCCCAGTAACTAAGGTATAACACAAACCACTGCTGCTACCACAAATAATAATAACAATAAGAGAAACTAACAAGGGAAGAGAATACAATACCACCACCAAACAAGTTTGATCCCTCCCTGAAGAGATCCCGTACCCTTCCCGGTAACTCCCAGTTACCTCCCTGGGCATGACGTGCTGTGGTATGGAATACCTCTTTGGCTAGCTTGGGTCAGGTGTCCTGTCTCTGCTTCCTCCCGGCCTCCCCTCGTCCCTGGCAGAGTATGAGACTCGCAAAGTCCTTAGTCAGGGTATACATTACTTAGCAACAACTAAAAACAATCGGTGTTATCAGCTCTCTTCCCAGACTGAAAGTCAAAACACATCGCTGCACCAGCTACTAAGAAGGAGAAAAACTGACTGCTTCTGCTAAACCCAGGACACTTGATATGACAGTTGATGAGAGCAAGGAATCAGAGCTGGTCATCTGGACTTCAGTAAAGCGGTCTATACATTGATAGGATGTTCAAAAACTAAAGCAGACATAATGCAAGTGTGGAATAAATTGCAAACTTACAAATCTTCATTCGTCTGAGGATTAATAATAAGATGAGTGAAGCTAACGTTGCCAAAGGAGTTATAGCTACTGAAGATAAATCTGCCAGAAGTTTGCCCACAGAAAGGATAAATAACAGAGCTCAAAGTGGTAAGGCAGCTGTGAACTGTAAACTGGCTTGGTAGCTGGAGAATTGCTATATCATTGCTTTCCTTCATGGTGTGGTGAACACACTTATCCTGTGAAAAAGAAGAAAATCTCTGTTTCAAAAAAATGTATCTTGAGATTGTCCTGAAATCAGCCAGACTCCTGAGTATTAAGCCTGTGACAAGAACTTCTACAGAAGGCCAGAGTGACTACCTTAGGTTGACAGCTTACGATTTCTGCCTCCAGTCTTGAGGCTTAATAGGTGCTACTTTCGTGGTAACAAGCCAGATAAAGACAAGGAGAGGGCAGAGGACTGGCTTATGTGCTGGTCTGTAAAGTTCTCCTGGAAGGTACATACGCCCATATTCAAGTGATGGGGAATACCAAGTACAAGTTTCTTTGTGGATTCTTTAAAAGGCCTTGGATAAAATCTGTGAGCCTTTTACAAATGTGGAAAACTTCAGAGCTAAAATTACAAGTGTATTGTAAGTCCAGACCATGAATCCTTTGATATGGAACAGTTCTGTGAGATCTGCCAGGCAGATGAAGACTCAAACCTGTGAAAAAATGTGGAAGATCAGTGAAATGAAAATCAGCTATTTAAGAGTAAAAAAGTAAATACTTTGATAGGACTAGGAATTTCAAGCAAGTTTTGCAGTGTCTGTGGGATCCAAGGAAGAGTAAAATTGTCTTTAAATGTTTGGAGTTCTGCATGAAAATTTATTAAAGAAAACATTCTGGAGTGGCAGAGTGACTATTTCAGACGTACTCTTGCAATAACAGCAGCAGTAATTCGAGGAGCTACAAACTGAAATCCATATGAGAACAGATAGACTAGATAGATATGATAAGCTGAAGGTCTGGAGGTGAGTTTTAACAAGGCTGCTTGAAATGTCCATAGTGTAACCTAGAGGCAGTTGATGAGAATAATTTGGATATTATATTGGACTCTGACAGTTCAGTTCATTTGAGCTCATTCATGAGACTGGGATTCTGTCCTCATAGAGGAGCACAACACCTTGGTTTTTCAAGTCTAGCAAGCATGGTTTCAGGTGGGGCCAGACAGTCAAAAGCCACATAAGTCACCCACATTGATACTTTGGGGATGTATGCTACCAAAAACTCCACAGTCTAAAGGCAATTTTTCGGCTTCCCCTCCACAAGAGATAAAAGCATATATCTTTGTAGCTACAGCTGATTATTCAGAGCTAGCTAAAAAAAAAAAAAAAAACACAAAACCCCACTAAAACAACAAAGCACAGGAAGTTTTGTCTGTCCTGCATCCAGATGGAAACACAACAGTCTCCATGTGCTATGTTCTTGGGCCAGGAGGGCTAGTCCTCTCCTACTCTTGGTTTCAAAACATTTTCTACCTTGGACCACAGAAAATCCTCAGTGAAAGGTTTCTTTAAACTTCAGTTTGAGCCAGTTTTTCTCAGAAACACTTCTTTCTCTGTGCACACCTTCACATTATTAAAGCAGGTGGTAGGCTATTGATATGGGTGAGCAATACCAGATAGAGAACAAAAGGCTGACATTTAAACCTGTACATTAAAACCCATCCTCAGGCCTTTTCCATACAAAAGCAATGTTGTCACAAAATGTACTGTTCACAAATCCATGTTGCTATTTATTGCATACTTTGCCAATTAAAAGGAACAAGCTATATCACTCTTGCCTGCAAAGGTAAATCTTTCCATCTGCCTAATCCTATGACCCTGCACAAGCTCAAATATTGCCTAGCATTAGTTTACATTTGTGAAATAACCTCCTCTCTCCAAACCTGCTGTTCGGGTAGGATATTTTAGGGTAAGCAGTGAAATCAATAGAGGCTCTTTATTAGGCCTTTACTGAAGCCAAGGCACTGGGGGGAACTAAGCATCTTTCAACATCAAATCTTAAGGTGAGAACCCTCACCTTAAGCAACTGTCAGCGGCCCTATCTTTCACTCCTCCTTTTCCTAAATGGTGAGCTTTTGCGTAAGCAGTCAAGTAGATTTTCATTTCTGTGCCTATAACTTAAAAACGGCAGGGAAATTTTTAAAAAGCTGCAGTTCATCAATATTTATTGTTCACAGTCTATACAATCCTACAGCTTAAGCCAGAGCAAATTAGCAGTGGTAGATTTGGGAAAAAATGCACAGTGGTTGGTTGCTGATGTTTCACTGTCAGAGGCATTCACCCAATCTCCATTCTTTCTTCATCAGTTTTGCCAGGAAAATGATATTGCCTGTGGGACACTTGGTAGAATTTAACGTTTACCTGCTGGTAGGAAAGAATCACACTGACCAGATTTTCTTGTACCGTATATATGGAAAATAATATCACCAGCACTGCACAGCTGCAAGTTAAACAAGCTTACATTGCAGCAAGGAAGATTTAGTTTGATAGTTAAGACAGTGATAGGTTGAAAAGTGAGCCATGGGGGTTGTGGAGTCTCTGTTACTATGAGCTTTGAAAGCCCTCAACAAATTTGTTAGAAGTGACAGAAGAGAGTTGATCTTGCCTTGGGGAGAAAAAGGTGTATTAAAAGACTCTACTAAATGTCCCTCCCAGCCTAGAAGATCTATGCATCAAGGATAAAGCAAAGCAAAAGTGATGTATGCTGGCCTTGCCTGCTGGCTTTATGCCACTCACTGCTGAGTAAAAGCACCTTGACTTCAATGATAAACTGTAGTATTGGATGTCCATGTGTCACAGGACATAAAAAATCAACCTCAATTGCTTTCACTATGAAGAATCAAGTCAAAATTTTGTTTTTCTTCAAATGACCCAAGTCCAGCAGTGTAACCCTGCCGCCTTCTGCTCCTGCTCTAGAAGCAGGTGGTGGAGACTGGCCCTCTCTTAGGCTGGTGTTGGATACAAGCCAGTGTCTGTCTCTCACATTCCCCTTAAGCAATGTAACTCAGTCTAAATTCTCTTTCGGTTTTGGGTGTGTGCGATCTGTGCGAAAAACCAAGAGTGTTTTCCTCAGTAACTTCTTATTAGAAAGGATATCAGTGTTTTCTGTAGCTGCAGATACATTGATTTTTTTAGTGTTGCTTTTTTGGAGGATTCTCAGACATCTGCTCTTTCTTTTTTGCAATTTATCAGCAACCCATAAAAATAAAGGAGAGGGGGAAGTAATTTCAGATACTCCTGGTGAGTAACGCACAGCTTAAGCACAGGTTTTGAAATGAAGGCTTACTGAGTTCTGGCCCTGACTTACAGTGGTCACAGAGATAGCACGTATTTACCATTAATCTGTCACAGAAGTATTAAATGTAATATTTCAGAAAGGATTCACGAAAGGTGGATAGAGACTTGTGAAGTTGTTCTGTTTATGTGATGTCTGTAGGGTGATGTAGAAGCAAGTGCCAATAAGGAGCAAGGCAAATTGGTCCTCATATTAGATTTTCTTAAATGATCGGACAGAATTAGGAAGAAAAACGTATCGCTTGCATATGGTTCCCATACTTTCCTAGAGCTTTTAAATCACTTTCATGATAGGGTGTATAAACTCCTCTCTGATACCTGTATTGCTTAACAAGCTGACCTTGAAGCAAAGTGTAATTATTGTCCTTGTCTCGTCTTTAAATCTTTTCATCAGCCTTGCAGCCTTTTCATTTCTACATTACAATTATTAAAGTTAATACACTGGGCTGAATTTTACTGGCATAGTCTTGTTTTGTGCAGCCTTGGTGATGCATGAGAGGTGTAAACTTACACCAGCCAGGCTAAGGCTGGTTTTGTAGCCTCTAATATTGTCCTAGAAAGGCAAAACAGCTGGAACACATCAGCGAATACATCCCACCATCTTACACTCTGAACTGTCGATAGTTCTCCTAAGTGCACTGCCAAATATTGGTTAAAATAATTTATAATTAGTTGATCTTAGTTCACCTATAGGCCTGCACTAGAGAATTGTCTTTCCTGAAGAAAAGTTTTGATCTGAAGGCCTAAAATGGCACATGGGTTTTAACAAAACTGACCCGAGAGGATGTGTGTGGGGAGATAGCAATTACAGCAATTGATTATTTGGAATGAGCAGTTCCACCTTCCTGCATTTTCTCATCTAGCTGGTTCACAATTCATTTTCTGTTCTTTTTTTCTTTTAGCACTAACCATAACTCATAGTTCTCTTCCTCCTCTGCCCACAAAACAAATGAGAGAGCTTCAGCCTGTTTCTTAGCAGAAGCATAACTGAGTGCCATACAAACAGCACTGTGCTTAATAGTAGTTTCAGCAGCATAGTCAGGCTATTGCTTGCTGAAAGGATTTGCTTCAAAAGAGAGCTGAACTCTCCCCCCATCCCCTCCAGATGCAGTTTTCAGTGGTCACTGTGAGACATCTCATTGAGATGCTCAGGCTCCAGGTGGTTATCTTACCTAAGAGAGTATCTTAAGTAAGCTAGCTCTATGGATAAAGCTTCTGTATGGATATAGAGGAGCTCCATCTCTGGGGCAGTAAACACAAGCACTAACTTCCTCTAAAGATGAGCTTGATCCTCAGATCCCATCATACTGATAGGTTTTGAGAACATCTTACACCCTCTGCTTCTTTGAGGTATTACTACGATTTGTTCCTTGCTTCCTTGCAAACAAGAGTCTGTAGCCTGAATGAGAATATGCCCAGCCTTCCTTAGGAAAAAAGTGGCCTTAAGTTAATGTGCGAGCTTTGTTTAGGAGAGCTGTCTCCTACGTAGTTCAACATGATGAAATTGGTGACCTCTGTACCTTCTTATTTCAATAGAGTTCTATACAGATTTTTTTTTTAATTATCTGTGTGAGCAGCCTGTCTCTTCAGCCCCATTCTTCCACCTTTCACCTTAATCAGCACTTAATCTTTTGTAAATTACGTTAGCTTTTAACAGAACATATTATTTTCCGGCACAGTCTTTGCAGTGGCCCTTTTATAGTCAGTATTAGAAATTAAATTACCTGGAAAACTGTATTTCTACTTCAGAGGTGAGCCATCAGCTACACATTAAAATGTATCTTGAAGAATGTGAAACACCTTGCATTGACTTATTTTTTCAGACAGAGCCAAAAACCTAGCCACTGGGGTGTTGAACACTGAAAAAATTCAGACTTCTTCAAATGTTTCAGTCTAAAGTCCTTGGCCAAGTCAAGTGCTGAGTTTATATGAAAGTAGAAACAACAAATTATTACCATTCTGCTCTACAAAGAATAAAGCAAGCTAAGGATTATTGATTTGTTTTTTGGTTTTTTTTTTTTTTTGAGAAAAGGGTATTATAATCCAAGCTTTAAATTGGAAAGCAGGTGGTAGATTTCTTTCTTTATAAACAAGCAAATGTCAGCCAATATATTAAAGAATATTTCAGGGTTCTACAGGTTTATGATAATAAGTTTAAAATTCTCGAATTATCTGTTCTATGAAGGAGTTTATAATTGCACAGACTTAATGTAATCCAAGGTTTTACTGTGAGAATAAGGTGATTTCTTTGTCAGTCAAGTTTGATTCAGAGACTTTAAAATACCTAAGATGCTCGGAGCTCTGTGCCTTTCATAAATGTAAGGCTCTGCAGGAATGTAATACCTTTCCTTTACTCTAAAATAAAAATCAATAAATTTATGGCTTCATCAATGGCATAAAACTTATAATAGACTTTCTGAATTCACAGAAATATGAAAATAGATGAGACTAAGAGTTTATCAAGGCTGATCTTAAATTCCCTTAGGATTTAGCTGTGCTTGCCTAGTTCAGTCTTCATGCATTAGACTTGCTCTGTATAATATATCGTTAGAGTTAATAGTCAGCAGGTTTTTGAAATACACTGGAACTCAAAGTAGCCTGTGTTTTGTTATTACACTGCAGAAGGGAAATATCCAATTCTGTTACATTTAAACTGAATTTCTACAAAACCTCAACAAATCACTCAACTCCATCTTACACATATGCTTGAGAGAACGAACAAGCATATACAATTTTCCCCCAGTTGATAGTCAATAGTCCTGTTGTTGTAACATTAATAAGCTCAAAGGCTGCTAATGATTTCTGGCTTTGATCCTTTTCACCCTGTGAAAGGAATCTGAGGGAGCTGTTTGACTTCACAGGTAAAAGTTCCATTTTCTCCCTGATACCATAGTTGCAAGCTATCTGAATCCAGAAGATATGAAGGAAGGTTTCTTGGTTTTAAGCTTCTCCATGTAACTACCCAAAGTTAGGCCACAGACCCTGGGAGAGAGGTGAGGGAGACCTATGCTGCTCTGTCTTTTGATGTTGAAAAGTTATAAATTAATTCAGAAATGCAGGACCCATTTAGAGTATTGGTGATGGTGTTACTCATATCAAACCAGCTCAGTGACAAGGCAAAAGTAGAAAAGCAATCCTGTACTTCAGCTAGCTGTTGTTGCTCCCAGTTTAAAAGGGCCTCTTCAGATAATGGAAACTCTAGGATTGGGGAGGAGCAATCAGACACCAGCTAACAGCTTGTCCTGTTGACAGGTTTTCCAGGTGAACGTTCTAAAGCAGGAGTGCTTCAAGCCAGGTGCCTGCAGCCAAAAGCTGATTTTACTACAGCGCCTGATTCTAGCTATATGGTTTTTAACCCAAATGAGTGGATCTGAGTAACTGAGAAGGGTAGGCTTGATCATGTACGTCAAGTAGTAAGTATATTGTTGGAAAGGATGAGTCTCTACCTACCCAGAAAAGGTCCTGGAAATCTTACACTGACCTGGAAGATTCCATTTTGGACAGTTATCACCAGGCAAGCTCTGGTTGTAACTGCCAGTTGTGTTTATGGCCGTTGACAAGCCTGTAAAGCAGCTGTGTTAAAAATTAACAGGCCCTTGCTAGTTCTGTAGCTGAGAGCAGTGTTGATGGTAATGTTGTAAGCTGCAGCAGCACCCACTGCTGCTCTTGTTACTCTCCAAGCCTTAGTGGTACAGGTCTCCACTCTAAGTACAACCTATGTGTTTCATAAAAGTCTGCTTTCAATGAGCTTAGCTGTAGCAACCAGGAAAAAATATGAGATAATAAAAGTCACCCCAGAGCTTTTTGTTCCTTTTTCTTCCCTCTGGACTCAACAATTTCCTCGTTGAGGATTGCTCAACCTAAAATTGAGATTACAGCTCTGCTTCTATGCAATCGTTTCCACCTCCTTCATGTACAGATGTAGTATTAGCTTAGGTCTCAGCAGTGCCACCAAACAAGCTACCAAACAACAGCCTCTCACTAGGGTGAAATGGACTAGCAAACACTTGCACCTTACAGCACCTGGGCTGTGTCAGCTTTGCCATTGCTCTCCACTAAAACCGGTAAGAAGACACTCACCACATTTTTCATCAGAAGATTGAGGCAGAATGTAAAATCTTGGCAGTTCATAAAGACGTAATTAAACATGCTTAGTTCTTTTCCAGAAAGTGAGAACTCTGTGAATTCTGAGTCCTCCTCCTCCCCTCAATGGAAGCTTTCAGGATTCCACATCTGCATCTTTCAAACGTCACTGTTTATCCACAGATCAACATAGTATGTATATGTAACAGTATATGACAAGCTGAATAAAAATTATAAAATCTTACCAGAAGCACTTCAACTACTGGGTTGTTGGTATTTTTTTGTTCTTGCTTCTTCTAATGATCTCTAAAGCTATTTATCAATTATATTTTCCTGATGTTGGAAAAATGATGATGCTAATTCAAGAAAGGGGGAATACTACTTGATACTTTTTATCTTCTCTATGTATGTAGGTAGCCTCATTGCCAGAAACAATGTTGCCCTTATTTCTGCCTTCTCATAAAATACTCCAACATATTTTCTAGTGCTGCTGGAATGTCCAATTTGCCCAAACATACCAATCCTTGCCAAAAAGGCTGGGCCTTACTCAGTAAGTGTTTTTTTTTTGTTCATGTAGTAAGGTAAAATATTCTTGGTTCTTATTCTAGCTATGTGGACCTATGAAGTCTTCCAAAAGCAAACTTTAAAATATTTAATGCTTCTAGCTGTCTGAGTTTGTCCCTAATTGCAGGTTTTTTTCTCTGAAGAAACAGATACTTTCTCATATTGACCTTCCCATGTTACTATTGTATTTCCAGTAGCTTACACAGAAATAGTCTTGCTAGAGCAGTATTCAGTAGTAGTGATTCTCTGATAGTGTAATGTTGTATTTTGGGAGTATCAACTCCCACAGTCTCATCAAAAGATGATGGGCCTCATTATTCTAGGGAATGTGCGAGGTAAGGAATGGCAGAGATGAGGACACCAGCATCAGTACTGTGCCTGTACTGGCACACATATCCACAGAACTGGGGGTGCAGGTCTGTATTGTTTCTTTTTTTTTTTTTTTTTTTTTTTTGGGGGGGGGGGTGGTATCTGCAGGTTATAAAGAATATTGATGTTTCAGTCGTATTGTAATGGTTTAACTATAATATCATAGTTAATACTAAAATGATGTAATAATCAGCCCTAGTTGTTATTGTCACAGTTGTGCTAGGTCCAAAAAGCTGCAGCTTCTTCTGTTCCCCCAGTGCCTCATCTCTTTGGTAATTCCTAAAAGTGCCATGGGAAGTCTGGATGAAAACTTAGTTGCTAATGCAGTAGCGGAAAACTGCTAAGCTACCTAGAAGGATCAATTTATTTCAATGGGTTAATTCCACTTTTCTAAATATAGAACAGAAGAGGGATTTAGATGCCCAACCATGGGTTTCTAATGCTATTTTAGGTGCTCTAGGTTAGTTGCTTGGCCTCCAGCTGTGGCTCCAGAAAGACTTGCATCTGCCATAGCTCCTGCTTGGTAACCACCAGCCCTTTACTGACTTGTCAGGTAACCTGGGGCATCTAAAATTGCACAGGGCAACTCTATTTATATACCTGAATCATCCTCTAAGACTGCTGAGGAGTTAATTGTGTGAACTGGAATTGAAATCTAAAGTTCTATTTATGCTGCATAGTCATTTAGCATTCAGAGTTGGGTTTCCTTCTGCTCTGTGTCAGGAGAGGAGAGGAAAGGTTGGCATTCACCACCTCCTCCTATTATTCAGCATGTTATGTGCTCAGTGGTTGCTGCCCTCCAACCTAGTTTCTAAAGGATGCTTATGGGATATGTACAAATGGGTTGCATTCCCCCCAACCCCGGCTCTTCTTCCTGCTGTCTTTTTTCTTTCTTAAGCTAGCAGGAATGAAAAGAGTAGGCAGTCTTTATTCAAAATATGGACTTCATGAGCCATTTCACAGGCAAATAATGACTAATGAACCCATAGCAAGATCTAATAGTTAGAACTGAGAGACATTGCTTTTGTCTTTAAAAAGAAAGAAAACTGTAAAAAATGCTTTTAAAATAATGTTCAATTAGATCCATTAGAAGGTTTTATTTTTACTTTGGTCTTTTAAGCAAAAGCTTGGTATCCTTTGTATCAGATAGCACATCTTCACAAAACAAACCATTGTTTAATATGTGTAAATGAATGACTTTCCCTGCTGTGATTCTGCAGTCAAGATGGCTGTTTGTGCACAGGTAACAGGAGGAGAAATTTGTACCAGACTCTGTTTCTCTCATCCTCATCAGCCTTTTCTCTCAGATCACCAAAGTTGCCTACTTACTCTTGGGGCTATCTGAAGATTTCTTTTCAAATGTACATCCTTTGAAAGGCATATTCCTTATTTCACATTTGTAATCCATGTACCAGTCACATGTGCCAAAATGGGAATCAAATTTTTTTAAAGTTTAGAAAAATGTTAAAACAAGGCATTTTAGCAGTTTGGGTAAAAGTTGTATTTTACAGATGTTTTACTTCAGATCAGCTCCTTTCTAAAAACCCTTGGATTTGAGGATCAGTTACTTTCTGCTGAAAAATGTTTCCTATAGAAGATTTCTTACCAGATTTGTTTCTATTAAAGGAGTAAATTTATTTTTCTATGAAGTAGGATAATATGCAATGCAAAACAATCACCTCATCAATATTGAGCAGTTCATTCAAATAATATGATGTCTGCCATTAGCCTGATACAATAATTTGCTTGGAAAATATGGTAGTTTTTTACATACCCACTCATTATACATGAAATAAAAAAATCGATTTAACTGACTGGGAAAAAAAAACAAAACAAAACATCCAAACATGTTATGCATTATAGTTCCAGTTTACGTATGGGATTCTCTCCTGCCCAGAGGACTGCAGTGACCACATGAATAAACCCAAGAATGTAAGTGAAACATCTAAATGTAGTTAAGCTGTGTCCAGTTTCACCCCAAACTTACTGATCAATTAAAATTGTAATGCAATTTGGATCCAGTTCTGGACAAGCAGAAAAGCTTCTATGGATTTCAGTGCCTTCACCACAGAGACTTTTTTTGACATTTATTTATACTGCTTTGGCAGGTGTGAGTACAAAAACATGGGACAAAAGAAAATCAACCGTCTGGGTGCAAATAACAGGAGCAGCAAACCTCAGAAATAGTTGTAGTCCTCTTTACTGTAAGACTTTCTATGGCTTTTTCTACTTGATCAATCTGAAACGTATACATATTTCTATAAGATCAGTATTTGCAGATCTTTCACAGAAACAGTATGTAGGCTTTTGATCAGTGACTGACTTGATATGTTTATTGCCACAGGAAAAAAAAACATGAGTACTTTACTGCTTTATGCTAGCTTGTGTGTCAGTATCTTAATGTCTGAAATCTGCATAGAGTTTATCCTTCCATGGATTAAAATAGACTCCTTGTGAAATTTTCTCGGTTTCCTATTGTGGTAGTCTATGTGTAAAAATACCTGAAATAAAAATATTTGCACTAGCTTTAAAATGTTTTGATTACATACAGAGGTTGTCAGAAGAGAAAGGAAATAAAAATATAGTGAGTTTTTCAAATGCACTACTAGCCCATCCCTGCTCCTCGTGAAGTCTGACTTCCATGCCAGCAGTGACCAGGCAGGACTACTTGTTGAAACACTTGAATACATCAACTTAATTGAGCAGTGCAGTCTCAGCCCCAGGACGTACCACCTGACATCAGCCATCTAGCATAAAGAAAGTGACCTTCATTGGTGATGCAGCATGCTTTCTTTGCACCAGTTTTCCATACTGGCAAGTATTGATGAAATCAAAAGGCAAGAGGCTAAATGGCGCACAAGAAGCAAGATCACTTTTTTACTTCCCTATTTCAGTCGTGGAGTCTGGATTCACTTAACTTTGAGATGTATCTTTGCTGCGTCAGAGTGTGTGTTTTGTTGGATGCCTGTTAATAATAGGTGTACACAATAGGATTTAAATGTATTGAAGAGTGTGCTTTTTGTGTGCAGCACAACCACAGCTCTCAAAAGCTTCCTGGTTTCTTTGGAAACAGGCCATCAGGCTCACCCAGACGGCACTGGGCAGTTAATGCTGGACCCTTCTTTAGGCATTGCTCCTTAACAAATGCCAGTTTGCTTTTCCTAAGAGCTAGCCACTTGCTTCTGTGCAAGCTGAGATTTGAAGCGGGCATTAGTTTAATTAAGGTGCTGCTTCACACAAGTGGGTCTGCTGCAAGGGACAACATAAGTGCACAGGTGGCTTCAGCACCTGTGTGCATGTTCAAACCCAGGGAAGCCATGTATCAACACTTTATTTGTTGGTTTGTTGTTTTTTTTAATTTTAATTAGAAGTATAATTTTGACCAATTTGGTCATTCCAGTGAAACACAGAAGTTATTCACTAGAGGAAGCATAAGGCAGCACCATTAGTGAAGGACAGCAATTATGGAGGAGTGGTGGGGCATTGTGGGTGTAAAAACTCTGCGTGGCCTAAAACAGCTCTAAGTCAGTCTTATCCCTGAGCTTAGCATCAGTCACTTTGCGTAGCACAGAGAGAAGGTTCCCTTTCAGCCTTGGGAAAGGATGATGCTTTTTGTGCATCGTTATAAAATGTCTGACCCCCACGCTTTTTCCAGAAAAACATATGTGGGGGTGGGTGCTCCTGTCCCCTCTCTTCCATCAGTGATTCATCTGCTGGGTTCTCTGTGTACATGGAGGATCTGATCTTGAACTGTAAGACAGTCTCTGACACACTGTTAATTCAGAGAAGCAAAGCATTTCAGTATGTGTCTCCAAGCATCTGATAACCTTCTTGCAGCTGCAGCGAGGCAGGGGATGGAGGAGGTGTGAGCATGTTGGTGGTGTGCTACAGGCTTTGAAGTTGTGTTAGAACTTGAGCCAAAAGAGGATCATGATTGGCTCCTGCACAGTGAGCACCTGGAGAGTGGCTGCACTCTGTCCTACACCAGCTGTCCTGCGGGGGAGAGAGAAGGGTGGAGGGAGAACGTGGTTGCAGATGGAAAGCATCTCAAGATCTAGAAACAGAGGCAGCCCAAATCTCAAGACTGGAAGTCCAGAAATAGAGCGGGGTGCCAATCTCCTGAACAAATTAGACCTCCCTTTCCTTGCTACTCACGTTTTTCACTTTTACTAGGAAAACTGGGAAGCTCCCCTGGCTGAGCTGACAGCATCACAGCACGTTATTGAAAGTGGTAATAGCAAAACAGTGATAGCAAAGAATAGCAATAAATCTAATTTCCCTTTTTTGTCCAGGGATGAAGAGAGATGTTTAAATTATACACAGAATATTGGTGTGTATGTGGGAGCATCTTGAAGGTGGCAGGAAAGGGAGGAAGAGAGGGAGGTGCAACCAAACTAAATTAACAATCTCCCTGAATTTCCTAGTTCCTTAATGAAACTACTGATACACCTGACTTGAAGTCATTTCCCTTTACACTCCTTTGAGAGACATCAAGGGGTCTCTTTCTATAGGATTCCCTGCTTATGAACCCCATAAATCAGCACTTTCCAATTTCACTTTTATTAAGCAGCAAATATTCAATATAGAAAGTTCTCACTATACTTACTAGGGGTTACGCCTAGAAATTAAGACACAGATTTAATATTATTTCATTTTAGTGAAGGTAGTTAAGAGTATATCTAAACATATGAAGTCAATAACTGTAATAAATATTTGAAATGGTAACCGGTAGTAGTGTTTGACCATGTAAGGAGCTACATCAAAAATTGAGGGGTTTTACAAGGATTCACACAAGAAGCCCATGTCTTTGGTTCCAGAAATTTGATTTGATCACAGTTTTCAAAACCTAGTGCTGAATATCACTACTAGGTTTTGTTAGGTCCAATTAATCCAAATCTGCTCCTCCGTCTTACTCAAGTCTACAATTCGTATTCTTTTTCATTCTCCCAGTCACCACACCTTACTAATCCCTTCTGTCTGCTGCCCTATAGCTATGTCTGACATCATTCTTCAGCATTTTGTATACTGGCCAGGAAAAATTAGTTTTCAAAATTCAAATGTATATGTAGGGAAGAGTAATGGAGAGAGTTGGTGTCTGCCTACAGTGCCATCAGTGTTTGGAATTAAGTCTTCCACTCCAATTGGGCATGCTTGATTTCTAGTGATCTGAGATGTTCACGAGACACATCCATACTCAAATACGATGAACACAGCTAAATGTCTTGAAGTAATTCACACTAAATGTCTTGAAGTAATTTTGGTAGGGCTTCAGGAGTCTTTTCAGAAAAATGTATGTTTTAAATACCTGAAGAGAAGTCCAGACGTTGCTTTCTATGTGTTTGCTGGTGCCTGAAGAAAGGCTAGGTGGGCAGGATTTTGACCGAGGTGGTGAAACTCACAAGCAATTGAAAGACTGTTAAGACAGCTTTTTAACACTTTTAATGGGAGTGCAATTTCCCCACACAAACTCCACAGCCACTTAAACCCATTACTCTAACCTTAGGACTACTTGACAGATATTGGTTACTGAAGCCATGTCACTGCAGACTAATCAGTCAAGTTGTCTCTTCTAATTCACTTCTATTCAGAGCATTTCTGAAGGAAGTGTTTTATCTCAAGTGCTAGGAAGAGATTATAAGGATGTTACAGAACTTCTAGGAAGATGAATGCTTAGAGACAATCAAAAAGTAAATTGAAAATTTTACATTATTAGGAAACCAATAGAAAGTAAAACTGAGCTGCTCTGCATGCATTCATGATGTGCTCACATTGTTATTGCTAAGTGTAGTCCTGATTTCCCACTTCTCTGTTTTAAATAGGATGTCATGGTATTTCTAGGAAAAATGTAGGGGATGGGAGGCAATGACCATCAACATGGTACAGCTTCTCTACAGTAGCTATACTATCAAAAAAAAAAAAAAGCTAAGGTTGGACAAAGGCAAACTTTAAAGATAAGCAAGTAGCCTCCAGCACACAGGCATTTCTCCTAGAGTACTACTGCTTCTTCCTCAAAAGCACAAAAAATGTCTTGATCTCTGTGCAGTTTCCTTTGTATGTTGCTGTTTTAATTTCCCCTGTCTTCTGGAACCTTCTCTGGGATAGGTTCAAGTAGTCAAGAACAATAAATAGGTTTTCTGCATAGCCAGTATGGCCTCTAAGCTGCTTAGATCCTCTCAAGATGGATGGCCTCCTCAGGCCACCTCACTGTAAAGCTATTTGTTCTCCCCTCTCCTCTGAAAGAGTTTTGTCCATCCTTTTGTCTCTGCAGGATTTCTGGTGCATCTTTTCTCTGACAGCCTTTCCCAGTCCCTCCTTTGTCGACTAATCTCAGAGAAATTCAGAAGCTGGTGGCTAGTCAGCTCTTGTCTGTTATTTAATTGTTTCTCAGAAAGGTATAAGCTATACGCAGATTTTACAAATTACTCTTGACCTGTGTTGGTCACTTTATTTTTTCAATCTGAACAGAAGAATTGGGATTCTTTTATTTATTTTTTTCCTTGTTACTTAATGGTTAAACAGTCTTGTAGCTAGAATTTGTGCAGAGCTTCTTTTAAATGGCCATGAATTTATTCATGAAGGTCCTGAGGTCCTTACAAAAGTCTTTTTCCACACTTGCATATAGTGTCTTTTGTTTTACCTGTTTTAAAAATAGGATATTTGTGTTCTTCTAGTCACAACATTTTTAATAGGTTTTTTTTTTTTTTTTGGTTTATATTGACCTTTTTAGAAAATTGCCTGATTCAATTCTGACATGCTTTAGAAATTACAGAATTCCAAATTTAGCTTCCTCGTACTGCATCTTCATTAGAGAAATGTTTTTTTCTAGACAGTTAACCTTTACTATCACTTTTCTGACTGAATCATCGGCAATTATTTTGTCCCTGAGGAATGTTTTCATGGCTTGCCAGAGATTTATGGGTAAGCATCTTATGGTAACATAGTCACAGAAAGGGTTTTATTCCTACTTTTTGTTAAATTGTTCAGGAGTGCATCACCTAGGAACAAGTTAATGAGCCTCCATGAGTTGGTATAGGAGCTGGTCATTGTCTGCAGCGGTATGTAGGGCAGCATGAACCCAGCTGGTAACTCAGCACCACGCAGCTGTTTGCTCACCCCGTCTTCCTCTCCCCTGCCTTCCCAGGTGGGATGGGGAAGAGAAGCAAAAGAATATAAACCCCAAGGGCTGAGATAAGAACAGTCCAGTAACTAAGGTACTACACAAAACTGCTACTACTACTAATAATAATAATGAAAACGGAAATAATAAGGGGAGAGAATATAAAACTAATGGGGAAAAGAAAAAAAACAAACAATAAACACAAGCTTATTGTGCAGGTGATGCGTAATACAGTTGCTCACCACCTGCCTGCTGATACACAGCCTGACCTGAGCAGTGATCTGCCCTTCTGGGTGACTTCCCACAATTTATATACTGGGAATGATGTGCTGTGGTATGGAATTCTCCTTTGGCTAGTTTGGATCAGGTGTCCTGTATCTGCTTCCTCCTGGCTTCTTGTGCTCCTCCTCACTTGCAGAGCATGAGAGATAGACAAGTAAGGGCTACTTAGCAACAACTGGAACATCCGTGTGTTATCAGCATTGTTCTCAGATGAAAGCCAAAACACAGCACCGCATCAGCTACTAGGAAGGAGAAAAAATGACTGTTACAGCTCAAACCAGGACAGAAAATGAAGGAAGGCTTTGCAGTCTAGCATTGTTCTGTGGACCTTTTTTGGTAATTAGAAAGAAGCTGTTTTCAAGTATGTTCTGTATGCAGCTGCAAAACTGGTGTAATTCTTCCTTTTGGCACCTACGTCACTATGACTTACTTCTTTCATGAAATTAAGCAGCTATGAGCCCTGTCTTGTGAGTCCTCAGGGAGCAACTTCTCTGTGGTGGCAGGGGGGTGTAGTCAAAATCTTTTTTTTCAGATGAGATTGTAATTCTCCTTCTGGTTGGAGGCCTAGCTAGATACAGGCTTATAAAATTTGTGGAATTATGATCAAGACATATATTCTATAGCTAAGGGACAATAATTCCAGGTCATAAAGTCTAAAAGAGCATTCAATCCAGCTGCATTAGACAAGAATGGGATTTGTTGGCATAAAACTAGCAGTCCCCTCTTGTATGGCCTTCTATTCAGTGCAGAAAAAAAGATGAAAAAGATTTTTACTGATGAGTGCCAGAAAATCCCACTATTGAGGTTTATGACATTATCCAGTTTCTCACTGCCAGAGGCTACCAGCTCCCTAATGCAGCCTGCAAGGAAACCTGCACCTTTAGTTATGCAGTTTCCAGATAGATTTCAATATTTTGTCTTAAGCCAGCTGAGTATGTACTATATACCAGGCTCTTAACAGGAACAACTGGTTCATTTCTGCTGACCCCCTTGCAGCAACATCCACCAAGAGGCTAGACAGGCAGCTAGGACTAGTGTTACCTTGAATAACTAACAGCAAGATTTGACAAGAGCTCATCTGTCCAAGTTGTGTGTGTCACTCGGCTTCTTTTTGTCTTTTTCATGCATACCCATAGCTTTTGTCAACATGAAGAAATAGAACAGAAAAAAAAAAAGATAGAAATGAAAAACTAAGCTTAAGCACTTAGCAAAAGTTTACATTCTGTTTACAGACTTGACAAACATTCAGGAAATTTGTTTGGACGAAGAAAGTTTGTGTATCCCTAGTTGTGGTCCCCGATAACTGTTCAAATTGGGAAAACAATAAATTAAGAACAGTTTCTCTTTACAGAGAGCAAAATTTGGCCCCTTTATGAAATTCTGTTATGCTCAGCAGATGATGTCAGCAGAGCTGGAAACTGGATGCAGAACTTACGAAGTCATCATGCACTGTAAGGACAGACATACCACATTGTCCAATCATGAGACAGAACTGTTTCAAGTCATGCTTTTGTTGGTTTTACTGTAGTTTCTCTGAATGAAGAGAGCTTGCAGTAAACTATTCTTTCATTTTTTTCTTTAAAATTTAAAAATGTATACAATATCTTCCCCTCTTCATCCTTCTCAGAAACAACTGCTGCACATTTTGACATGCAGTAAGGAACCCTGATTTTCAGTGAGACTCAGTCACTTGAATGTGCAAATCAATTGTGATATAAGAGTTTGGGCCCTGCTTTCTTAGCTGCTTTATGGAAGTGTTTAACCTGAAACTCTTCATTCTTTGGCACTCTTGTTATTCAGTATCTGCTGAAAAATTTGTAACCTGGTTTATATATACATAGTATTATCTGAATACATTTTTAAAGTGTGACAAGATCATAGTTGAATAAATTTCAAGAACTTGGTCAAAAACTGAGTTTCAACTGAAATTAAATGAAAATTCATTTCAGTAATATTTGGAGGGTTGGGTCAGGGCCCAATTGAATAATATTTTCTGGTTTTGCTAGTTGCAAGAAATGTCACTTTGGAAAAGTGATGGATATTGAATATTTGAGGCCTGTACTGTCAGTTTTGTACAAGGTTTCCCTTTTTGTGACATTGCTATTTGTAACTTCAGAATGGATTTATTTTTTTTTTTGTAAGACATACAGAACAAGTAGTAAGTGAGATTAAATGCAGCTGCACCTACTTATCTAGTGGCACAGTTCTTAGGCTGAGGTAATTAAAATTAGATGTCAGAGTTCCTAGACAGAAAAAATGCAGATTAGATAAAACAGAATTACCTGATGTTAATGATAATGATAATGACTAATGACAGACTTTTCAGAAATGTGCTTATATAACTTTTGTACAGTTTTCCTTCTGTTCCAACCCATTTGTTGATCCATCTGTTTAAATTTAATGGCTAACCCCCAAATGTACACTGCCATAAATAAGGTTAAACAATGTAGACACAACTTTATAACTTCTCTGAGGAAACATCTTCCTTTCTTAACCCTGTGATTGCCTGGTGCAGAGTGATCTTTCTGTCCATGCTGAACCCAATTTTGATACATTAAAAAAAAACAAACAAACCCAGAAATGTGTGATATCCAGTTTGTGAAGTGATATAACAATTGAGATAATCAGAATCTTCAGATTTTGATTGTTAATATTTTTGCACTAGAATTTGAGGGGGGGGAATTTCTGTTACCTTAGAACTGTTACGAATTTGTTTAATAACTGGCAAGATGGTCTCCAAGACTTGGTGATGTTACCTAGTGACAAGAGAAGATAAAAATAAAAGAAACCTTAATTGAATGCAGAGACCTCTTTACTCAATATCTTCTTATTTGTCATGAAAAGTTTTAAGGGAATAATAAGAATAAATGGTTGCGAGTCACCACTCTTTACAACAATAAAGCAAAGCCAGAAACAAGAGAAATGAAACTCTCGGCCTTGGCTTCTGAAAATTCCTTTTCTGGTTGCAAAGCACTTGTGTTCCTTTTGTTGGTGTCACTTAATGTTGAATAGGTAAAGCATCAGTCTCTGTATATGACATCACTGTAAGGCATCTGTGTTTTACTAGACAATGGCAAGTACTAGGTAACTGTGTAATGGAAGCTGACAGATCACCAGGGTTTCCACCCTGCATGGCTACTCTTAGCACATCCGCAATGTGCTATCTAGAAGAACACAAAGCAAATTTGTTTCTAAAATGCTTCAAAGAAGCAACACAAAATAGACAGTTTTAAGTACTAGGAAAACAACCAGTTTTAATGTTTAATGCAATGTATTTTATACAGTCTTGTTATAACTGTTTACTTGACCTTTTTTCTGTCTGGTTCATCATGTATTATTAAAAGCTTTTAACGATGCATACAGTACTAGATGTATCTGCCCACTGTTTGCATAAACAACATGCCTGAGAATAATAAACTACAGGCTTTCTTTAAAAGCCTTGGATATATAGCAGAAGCAAGAGTTATTACCAAGCAGCTCTTAAGACCCTAACGGAAGCCGTGCATTGCATGCAAGTTTAGTCTCAGTGCTGAAGGGAAATTTTTATAAAACTTACACAATATCATCTCTACACACTCTTTCAAGTTGTTATTTCTCAGACATGCTCAGATACTTATCTTTCTTGAGGTCAAGAAGGCTTTAAACTATTGTTGGGGAGGGGAACCTCAATCTATCCCACTCCTACCGGTCTGATGCTTGTGACAGTAAGAGATGCCCAGAGTCCAGAGAGGGATCATAGGTCAGCAAGGGTGAAGCCAATATGGCTTCACTAAGAGCAAATTGTGCCTGGCAGTGTTTAAGGCCAGGTTGGTTAGGGCTTTGAGCAGCCTGGTCTAGTGGAAGGTGTCTCTGCCTGTGGCAAGGGGAATCAAAACTAGATGATCTTTAAGGTCCCTTCTGACCCAAACTATTCTGTAATTCTATTAATACTTCCAAATGACTAAGGGTCGTCTGGGACATTGCAGTATCTTAAGCAGGTTGCTTAGTGCCACTCTCCAGCAACTTTTATTATAACAATTTATTTTTTAACAATTTATTTTTTTATTATAACAATTATGGCTGATCTTCCCTCCACCATTCAGCATCTGCAAGAGATATGAAAAGCGTGCAGACTGTGCCTGGCCTGAATGCCAAGAGTTCCCTCTTTTCCATCCTAAAAGAAGTGCTAAACATGTAGCTGACAGGAAATGAATATTTGTAACTGAGGATACAGAGTGTTTTTAAATAGCTGTAAAATATCCTGCCAAATGCTTGCAAAAATGACCCTAATGCTGGAAGGACCTTTAAGCGTGGAGCTAATCGTGCAGCGTATATGTTGAATTCAGTGCTCCAGTCCTTTTTATGGAGTCCTCTATTTTTCAAAAAACTCTTTGTATTTTGATATGTTGTATCTGCTTTTCATTTATGGCATGTCCTTAAAGCTGCTGTGCAAGGAGAGAAGGTATTAAAGCACATTGGCCCAGCAAAGGAATGCTCATTTAAGTAAGAGCTGGGAACATTGTACTTTGTAGAAACAGGATTATAATGCTTGAGAAGCTTTGACCCGAATAGAGAGCAGTGCACAGTTAAAGAGTCTAATAAATTGAAAAAGGATTGTGGGCTTGTCGAGACCATCCATAAAAGAGGAAATCTGATAATGGAGGTGGGAGGGGGACAGGGAGCTGAGTGCCATTGTATCTGCTTCAGAAGAGCAGGGCAAACAGCATCTGTGTCATCTGTTTGCAAAAAAAAGTAACTCTTCTGGCAGCCACAAACAGCCAGGAAACAGTGAATATATGAAATAAATGCAGTCTGGCTTCTTAGAAATTACTTTGTGCAGTGCGTTCCCTCTCACCACTTCAGTATTTTAAAAGCTCAATTTGTAGTAATCAGGTCAGTCAAGAGTACCAGCAAATTGTGTCTGGCTACTTTTAAACTGACATAATGTACATTTACGTAGTTGTTTAAAGAGGGATGGACAAGAGAGAGTGGTTAATGTTAAATAACTAAATGCAGTTGAAGTGTCTTCTGGTTATTACTAGATGACATCAGGTGAGGGAAGTTTGACAGTGGTTTTCTCTTTGCCTCCCACATATTTGAAACTGCATCTTTAAAAAACAAGGTTGGTACATCAGCACCCACAAGGCAATCCTAGCTCTAACTTATGCCCTTGCTGGGTGTCTGCCTGCCTTGCCAGGGAAACTGGGCAGCTCTGGGAAGTGGCAAGCACCAGTACGAGGCTCCCAGCAGCTGCATCTCTCTCTGCGGGAGGAAGAGCCACCAACTTGCAAACCAACCACAAAGCATTTTCATTTCACTTTATTATAACAGAAGCTGACAACAGCCTCAGCTCAGGAGTGGAACAAGTCAGCCCAGCTTGAGGACGGACAGCACCTTCCATCAGGGTGGGATGGTTGGTGAGGCAGTGGCAGATACTGATCCACTGTGTAGGATCTCACTGCCCCAGGGAGCCTTTCAGAACCCAATATCCTTTCTGCAGGGATTTTAGAATGTTAGATAAGTATGCCTGGCTGCTCCCTCACTCGTTCGTTCATTCATTCATCCAGAGCAGAGCAATTGAAGAACCCTTTAAAAAAGGTTTATTGATTTAATGGGCGAGTGCTGTGGACAAGTGCTATGCTTTCCCGGCTAGGACTAGTTGATAGCTGATGGGAACAGAGACTAAGGCATGGTATAGAAAGGTGCCCCTGGGTGTAAAATAAAGGAAGTGATGGTTCCCACAGTGATACCTACTGGAGAAAAATGAATTGTGCATTTAGAAACTAGCAGTAAAGAGGAAAATTGTAAGAAGCTAACCTAAATTGTCAGAATAATGGCAGTATACAAAAAGGAGAAACTTTCACCATTTTTTTATGCATATATCCAGGAGAACCATGTCTCTGAGAGGGAGCTTACATTAAAGCTTTATGGTTGAAAGGTCCGATTCAAATTTATTTGAGATCTTAAAATGTGGTCTATGAGATGAATCTGTCAGATTTACATTTATTTACTGTAAATGGGAAAACAATGTGAGGGGGATATAATATGATACAAATATCTAAGAAGGAAAAAATACAGAGAGAAAATAATTCCACCCTGGGGAGCAAAGACAAAGCACACAAGAATGGCTAAATGACTGCAACATTACATTTAGTGGGCTAGGCTGGGACGCAACATGTTTCACTTGGTCCTCCCTCAGCTGCACATTTCTGCGTGACTTGTGGTCACCTGCTTTGGCCCAAACCTTTGAAGGTAACACAGATTTGGGCATTTGGCTGCCCTGAAATAAACCCCTACATGAACAGAAATTCAGTACCTCTTGTGCCTCACTTCCTCGTTTCTCAGGATCCAAAGATGCTTGGGCAGACCTTCCAGCTACTTAAGTTCAAGCACTTTGGGGCAGGAGGCCTGCTCTGAGGCACTTTCCTGGCAGGACTGAGCTCAGCGGGCTCTGCAGCCAGCCAGGGCCTCCTAACACTCTTTAGAGAATAAAAGCATTTTCTCACGGTGCTGTGATCATACCGTTGGTTAACATGCAACCTTATCCAATACTAAAGATGTTATCAAGCCTTCTCCTTCCATAGCTTTAATGTATGTTTTCCTCATACCACCCTCACATGGCACTAGAATTGCCCCACTGTGCAAATGGTCCTACCATGCATCTTACTGACATAATGAAAGTCAAATACAGGTCTTGTTAATGTTGCACTGCTGTTGGCACCTTTAACATTTAAAGTGTTTGTACCAGTCTCAATTGCAATGAAAACTCCTAGCTGCATTTCAACAGTTAATTGCTTTGACTACTGCTATAAATTCCTCAACTGAATTTACTACATGTGCTGGGTTGATTCCTGTTATCTTTACACTTAAGTAGCAGATAAACAGGGTTATAACCTTTTCAGTAACTTACTGTTAAGGCGCGCATCTGACACTACAGATCAGACAAAGCATAGCTGCTTTACAGTAGAAGTAGTTCCTTCGCAGACTGGCTGGAAAGTTTCCTGATTCATGAATGAAGGGGCATGTTTTCCCCAGGCACAAGTTGAGCTGGCCACCAGTAACATGATTACAACTTATACCAGGTTGGTGGCTGTCTTAAGCATCATGAATTTGAGAAGCTAGATTAGATGAAGCAAAATCATTCTTATGGCAATATTGCATGAGAGAAAAATGGAAATGCCCAGCTCAGCTGACCCCCACCCCTTGACCACATTGTCTTGAAAATCCCAAACCACACAGAAGAAGCAGTTTTAAAAATAAGATCATGCTGATGCCAGGCTGAGTCCTTTATAAATGTATTGCTTAGGGCAATTGTGAGGGAAGGAAGGAAGTTTTCAATAAAAAGGGAGGGGGAACACAGGCTGTTGACTAAGTAATGAGGTACACCATTGTTAAGGAAAACCTAGCCAGCAGCAGCTAGTACTGAAATGTTAGCACTGATGTATGTTTTGAAACCAGACACAAAGCTTCAGGATACCTTCTGTAAGTTTGTGGGCTTTCTGGAAGTGAGTTTTGTCATCAGGAAGCATTTTTGAAAATGTACAATCAGTTTATCTAATTTCATATACTAATGTTTGAGTCTGCATGCACTGAACACCCCTAAACTCCACCACAGGTGCACGATCAGACTGAAAATAAGGGACAAAGCCAGAGTCTAATGAAGAGCTGAGATCTGTGGGGAAATCAATATCTAACCAATGCCAAGATGCCATTTTTTTCTATAGCCAGGCAATTATATCTGGCTTTCATTGTCAAGGTCTTGTAGAACAGAATCCTATTCCTATTGTTATGGGAATATCTTTGAGATAGCAGCAATTTTGGAGAAAAGCAATTAAAATGTAGCATCCCACCATCTTTCTCTACCTGACTTCCTAGTTTAACAACTACACAAAAATGTGTATGTTGAAAACATTAGCAGCAACCAATTTTTGCGATATTAATTTGTATATTGCCACCTTAGTATGATGAGAAATACAAAAGAGTTAATCATAGGCTGTAGGTACAGTGTATTCATGGTAGTAATGCAGAAGAGCAAAGATACATGTAATAGTCTTATAATGAAATCATGAAATATAATAATAGGTTTTCAGTATATGATCATAAAATAGAACTAATAATATCATGTAAAAGAAATTAGTATATTTGAACAGTTACATGGGCTTGTGAGTGGATAATATAAGTAAAGAATATTTTAAACATCCGTATGTCTTAGAAAGGATGAAGCTGACTATAATCAGCTTCCTTTGGGAGCCTCTGTCAGTACAGTCTTCATTTGCTCTATTTTAATATGAAAAGTACTATAATAATAGCCCTGAATTAAGAAAATCAGCCAATTATAAGAATTCTGTTGTAACTAAAGGTGATCAAAAATTCTGTGGTTATATCTTGCAAAAAAATGCAAGCCTCCGAAAAACAAAGAGGTAATCAACTTCCAGGGCTGACGAAAGAAAAGCTGAAACCAGATATTCTTCCTCAAGTAACAGAAGTCCCAGAAGTGTTGATTTCAGTTCATCGGCTGCTCACCATTCACCAGGGCACTTTTTTCTTTTCTTTTTTTTTAATATATTTAAGGATTTTTGTTCCCTTTTTCAAAATTAAATTTCTCTCACTAAGGCATTCAGACTTGCACAGACAGCATTTGTAGGAGGACAGGAAAAGATGGATGATACCTAACTAACTCTAATTTGATATATCTATTTACAGCTGTGTTTTACTAATGACTATAGATACTGAACATCATCATGAGATATAAATCATTACACACATGAAGGATCAGGGTTTCTGCGAGCGACTGTATAAGAATTTCATAGAATCATAGAATCATAGAATAGTTAGGGTTGGAAAGGACCTCAAGATCATCTAGTTCCAACCCCCCTGCCATGGACAGGAACACCTCACACTAAACCATCCCACACAAGGCTTCGTCCAACCTGGCCTTGAACACTGCCAGGGATGGAGCACTCACAACCTCCCTGGGCAACCCATTCCAGTGCCTCACCACCCTAACAGGAAAGAATTTCCTCCTTATATCCAATTTAAACTTCCTCTGTTTAAGTTTTAGCCTGTTACCCCTTGTCCTGTCACTACAGTCCCTGACAAAGAGTCCCTCCCCAGCATCCCTATTTAAGAGAAATATCCCTAATTTAAGAGAAAGAAAACTGTAAAGAGTAGTTAATGTAGTTCTTAATCTTTTTTTTTTTTCCTGCAACCTTGTTTAAGAAAGGCCAGAAAAATAAAATCTGTGGAATGCTGCAAAAACCACTGCAGTAGTTGTAAAGGCCATCTTACCTCTTGCTCACAAAATCCAGATCCAATCTGACATGAAAGTAAAACATTATTCTCACTTTTTCCTGCTAAGATGCATCATTCTTTGCAAATTTTGCAAAATATTCAGGCTGTAACTGTTACCTTTGTTCTTGCTTAGAACAACTGTTGGTTAGGATAAGAATAGTTGGTGCATTCTTAATTAACCACCTCCCTAACATACTGATTTTCTTTTGGGAGTCTGTAGATGCTAAGATTTAAGAAACTATCACCAAAAAAAAATACCAAGATGGGAAGAGATCTCTGTGATTAGAAGCAACAGAAATAATGAATTATTAAAGACAGTATCTGAAAATGGAAGTGGTGTTGAGTGCACAGCAGGGACACAAAAGGCCTCTAATCTCCTCACCTGGAAGTATTTTGTCAATGTGTGACTTCTTATCCTCAGATAAGGAGATGTTCTGCACAGCATATGTATGTGTTTTGCTTGTTGGGAGCCACATGTGCAGGCTACGCTGGTTTATTTGCTTGTTTTGAAAATATAGATGATTGGGAGCTCCACCAACCTGAGAAATTACTTGAAGTAGCACAATTTTTTAGTCTTGGAAAAATACGTTCAAGGTACATGGACACTAAACATTATTAGTTGCACTGGATAAATTATCTTCCAGGCTTATAAGCAATATAAAGGGTAGCACACAGCCTTGGTTTTGGGGTTCTTTCTAATTGCAAAGTACCCATGGCAAAATGTTTACATCTGTATAAGTGAAGAGCAGAATATCACACATAGTAATTTGTAACCACTGGCAAAAGTTGACATTGTTCTTCTTTTCCCGAAGTTTCTGTCTCCCCAGATGAGCACCTGGCTTTGTTCTCCTCCATGCAGCAAAGGGTAATATTTCCTATAAAAGGACAAGTTAGGAATGTCACTGTGGAGGGTTTTTTTTTTTTTTTTTGAATAATAAAAGCACACATTTATCCTAACCAAACACCTCTCATTTGAAAACTGGTGGGGAAACGATAGATCCCACAATCCTTTAGCTGCCTAACAAAGCCGTGCATGAAGGCATGGCACAAACATAAACAGCTAACTACAAGAGTTTGCTCAGGAGCAGATGCTGCAGCTGCAAGATAATTTTCCTTAGCTTGGCATGAGGGTGTTAAGTTGCTATTGAAAGGCTGAAAAAGGTTGGTAAAGTACTGCAGGATGAGAACATATGAAACATAAGCATTTAATTAGTATTTAGCACTATAGGAATAGCATGCTAAATGTTGTCTAGTCTAACCATAGCAAACCAAGCTAGTATTTAAAATTACTTGGTTGTCACCTGCCTGAAATGCAGCAAGTGCCTCCCTTTCTTCTTTTGTTCATAAATACCTACAGTCTTTTACGGTGTCAGCATATTATTTCAGCTAAGATGGCTGATTGACTTGTTTTGAAGACATTAAGCAGTACCCAGACTTACAGTACTTTTGACATGTAAACACCAGTTAATGATTAAAAGGGAAAAAAAGAATCCGAGTTTCTTATAAAACAGAAACTGATTCATCAAACCTGAGTGATAAATGTTCCTCTATAAATCCACACCTGATGGCTTTTGCCAGTTTAACCTGATGCAGTATCTCTGTTTATCCTTTGCCCTTGACTTTTCCTGATGCGGTCAGGAGCAATGAATAGTAAACTGCTGAAGACACAGTTCGCTCTGTGCTGAGGTAAGGAGCCTTTTGCAGATTGTCTTTGTATTGAATCATTTACCTTGTGGCCAAATAACCTAACACAACAGGACACAGCTTAGACAGTAGCTTTTAACCAAACCAAAAATGAGATCTGGGCATTTTTAAATCCCTAAAGCAAAGATCATCAGATCAGATACATGAACTTTGGGTCTGATTTATCATAAGCCACACCTGCTTTTTGCTACTTCTTCCCTTTTAAAAAATCTTGGTGTGTAGGCAAATGGTGAGTTTCAAAAGTGAAAGGAGGTTCATACTTGTAAAAGAAACCTTTTAGGCATTACTGCTCAGCCTGGTTCCTTAAGATGTTTTGCTTGATACAACCTTACTATGTTAGCAGCTCCTCTCAGCTATCTCTGTGCATCAGTCAGGAAAGAAAGGAGATTTCACCCAACTCATCTCTCTGAGAACTGAATAAAAAGCTTTTGAAAATCAAGGGTTGCCTTTTTCACTCATTTCAATGGGCTGTGACTCTCCTTCTCTGCCTGTGTTTAATGAATGCCATTAGCGTTTATATGTAAGAAGAGAAGGCTATGCTTCACAAGCTTTCTGCAGTTCCAGTGAATTAAGCGACAGAATAAGCAATATTCCTCTTAATAGCATATTTCCTAAATTTATTCTTCTGACCTAATACAGATTTTTCCGTACAATAGATGTTTTATGAAGGAATATACTGAAATGGAGAATAAAATACTTTGTAGATAGAAAGTCACATTTGCCATAAGAAGCATGAGCTCCAGTTCCTAGTGCTGCGGTTGTCTGCTGAACAGCTTGATAAAGCATTTTATCTCACCAGGTGCCTATTCCCCTGTCTGTAAAATGGAGATACTTTAATGTTCCCCCTCTGCAAAGTGTTCAAAGTTAATGTTATAAGAACAGTAGGTTTTGCTTACATGCACCGCACCTTGTTATCTACTTAATGTGGTATACCATCAGTATGGTTAAATAATAACTGTGTTTACATTAGTCATATTCATTACTCCCAGATCTTCCCATCTTTTTGTATATTCTTTCTCAGTACTTTGTATCTGTAATCACTGTGATTTTGCTAAGAGGGTGGGAGGTGATTCCCCGAAAGCAGCTCTTCACATATACCTTGAAAACTTTCTATTATCTTTGACTAATATCCTTCAGAAAGCCTCTTCTGTGTCCATACCGTGCTGTTGATCCAGACAGACAAGTCTTCAGCTTATGCTCTGCATAACTGAACAAAGTTGGAGAGCTCTAAACCCGTGAAATGGCAATCAGCAAGGCAGTAAAGTTCTTAGGAGCTTTTACTTGATGGATTTCTATTTCATTCATGCTCACTGCAAAGACTGTATGGCACGTAACTTCCTGAACTGGTGGCTGAACGTGGTATTTCTTTATTTTGTCATGAACCCAGCTAAAACAGAAGATGAGAACACCGAACTGAGTGTCTGCTCCAATCAGTACCTGCAAAAATACCTCTGGCTTAGCTTACGCCAAGAGCTTCAAACTGCTTCACCTTGTTGTCCTGATGATTAATGCTTTCTCTCTCTGCACACGGTCCCTGAGATGGTTCGTGTCAGCAGAATAAGCCCTGTAACTTAACCCAATAAATCACTGTTATCTTTACAGAGGAACAGTGGTTCGTACCAGCCACCTCTCTGGCCAGTTCAACACAGAGAGCAATTTTCTGCACACTGTGTTAGACCAGTCCAGCGTGATAACTGGAAGCAATAACAGCAGTGTCACCAGACACAGTGGATCATGTTTACTTTTAGCTCAGCAGCTCAAGTCTCTTATCATCAGAGAATCAGTAAAAGCAAGACACTAAAGATCACGGCCCAGGATCAAAAGTGAGCTACCTAAGTTGTAACTGTGTAACTAACACTCAACAAACTGATGAGCCGAAGTGTAAGTTTTTGCTCACTTTGTTTTCAGAGCTTAGAAATTTGCATGCAATTTCAATGAATAACTTTGCACTTCATAAATCAAAAAGACACTCCCAAACTTGAGCTCATGACAAATAATATCTGCATTTTAACTGAAGTGTTCAATGTCACTTGATGGAAACTTTTTAAACATTTTTCATTTTCCTACACAAGTAATGAAAATTATTTTCTCTGTCTAGGTTTCAATTTCCTTTCAATATCTTTCCCTATTTTCTACGCTTAATAAAGATAGAAGGCTAAGGGCAGTGAGGAAGAAATGAACCAATATAAAATCTTACTTTTCTTGGTTATTCTTGGCAAAAACTTGTAATCCATTACTACTTTTTTGTGTGTGACTAAAGAAAATATCACACAAGAAATTGTGGAATCCCGAACTAGCTAAAGCCCTGAGACCATGAACAAAAGAACTCCAAAAAAAAAAAGAGAAAACTCAGCTGAAATGGACAAAAAAAGGACTTTGTAACTAAGTATTCTGCTTCACTTACTGCATCCTGCAAGCCAGGTCTTTTCTTCCAGTTCTGCTAACTGTCCACCAGTTTTCTATGCCTTGTTTGGCTGCAGCAAACTCCAAGACACCACCCCAAGGATCCCTGTAGAAACCATCTCCCATCTGACTTTGCCTCTGTAAGGTGCTCATTGCATTTGTCTCCTGGCCACTGCTCTTCCTGAGGGCACGGCTGTGCAGGACCGGTTGCTCTCAGAAGCAAGGTGACTTCCCTTCCCCCTCTACTAAGTCAGGACTCATGGGTCAAGTAGTTTCTGAAATGCCATGGAAAGGAACAACAGTGCTTTGGGAAACCAAAAGAGAAGGTAAAGTCTAGGAGTCAAACCATGACACCTCATACCTTTGAAATTCCCTGACAAGTTCAGTAAGGTTTTTCGAAGATTTTCAACTCATTTGTAGGCTGACCTTAAATCATTAGAGTTTGCTGTGCTCTGAGTAAGGATCCTGGGCCCCGAGACTCTACCTCTGTTTTACCAACATTGTGCAGCAGTTAATTAAATAAAGACACTCAAATATGCAATGAGTCACCTGCAAGATCCCAAGACAGCAATAACAGTTTTATTATCTCAAAAAAAAAAAATAATGGTTTCAGTATCATCTCTCTCAAATGAACTCTCTAACAGTTATCCCAGATATGCTAGGTATTTTGTCCCTCAAAGTAGTAGGTGTTGTTTCAGTCTAATGCTCACACACACTATACACATGTAATTCTCAAGGTCTTTTTATTTTTATCAAGCAGCTGTGTGTTTCAAAAAGGGTGTGGGGAAGTAGAGGAAATGCTTCATTTAGTCTCTCTTACCTGATATGTGTTATACCAGTTTCACTTGCTGTATGAAGTCCTCAAGTCTAATATGTGTCAGGAACCAGAGAGCCTTGCCATTCAGTGGGAGTCCTGTACACAGAGCACACAAGCATGATCACCTATCTTAACAAGGCATTTATTATTACCATCTCACAAACAAAGTTAGACCTGCAGGTTACAGTAATAGAGTCTTCTTGGAAAACTTCAGTACTGTGTATTGTCATTACAAAAACTTCAACCTGACGCATGTGAAACAAAACAATTTTTGCTAGTTTCTCTTCCCTACCTCCACACTCATTATTTTTACGTGCTAAAAAATTCTATTGTTTTCACCAGAAAATGTGCTTGGGTACCATAAATCACGGTCACTGCTTATATAAGAATGCTTTCCTATTTGCATATTAATAAGGATGCTGAGAAGTAAAGAGCCATTAAAGCAAATGCTAAATATAAACATTTCAAATTTATAAGCAACACATTTTTCATTTCACTAATAGTATGCAGAACTTCTTAGCAACCAGTGTTGATAAATAAGAAATTTGCATTCACAGCCTTGCTGCTAACTTACTCTGATTCCCTCCCTTCTCCACTTCCCCAGGAACTATAAGTCAATACAGCAAGTTAATTACCTCTTGACTGCAGATGGTAGTTTTGAAAAGGAACTTTGGAGTAGTCCACATTTTCCTGGTTCTTTTTTCCAGTAATTGTCAGTGATAGAACTTCAGAAGCAAGCACATTTCACTGCTAAGCTTCCCATAGTTAAAAAAGAAGTATCTGGTCCTTTTGATTCAAGTTCAGTCTGTCAAGGAGAAATGTGAGCTGGAAGCTACAAAATGTTATGTGATAAGAAAAATTAAAAAAAGAGACCATTTACAACTACAAACCATAATTGAATAGTACTTAAGGTACAATTATATTCTGAGAAGTGACCTTTGGAAAAGTCATGATCTGACTGAAGAGTTCTGCTATTCAGATTCACTCAGAGTCCTGTCCTGATTCAGGCCAAAGCTGTGTGTAACTTTTGTATCACTTTAAATATCTTCTTTTTGCCTAACATAAAATTCAAGAAACATACTCAGTGTTTTAGTATGAATGCATTTACACTGGTAAAAATTTATGAGTACACCTAATTAAGTAGTGTCAGTTGAAGCTCTAATATTTTCCTGCTATTATATCTGCCTTTGCATGTATAAATGTTTGCAGATATATATTCTATATAGTTTATAGATTGTGGTACCTAAAGTGATACAAAAGACCAGGTCAAATATAACGTCAATAATATGGCTCTGTGAGGGAGTTATAGATTTTGTTGTAGTATCATCAGAAATGCTGAGTCTCATACACACTCTTCGCAGTTACAGACAGGTCTTTATGCATAGCTGAAAACCACTGAGCTAAGGTACTGAAAGCAGTATGATCAAGAACCTGCATTTCATTTCTCAGCAGAGAAATACCCAGCTCACACTTGTCTTCCAGCAGAGGAGCAAAGTCACACACACGTCAAAACTGAGTACATGGTACTTCCACTGAAGTGAGTAGTTACTCACGCTAGTTTCTGCTAGAACCGGAATCTGAGTTTCAGCTAAGTGAGCTCATAGTATAGGTGAGTGAAGGGGTGTATATGTGTCTGAGGAGGGGAAAGGCAGGTGGACAGTTATTCTGATCATGCTTGCTTCGGAAGGTATTTAAAAGCAATTAACTGTGGACATTCCAGTGTATTTGATCCTCATAAAGTGCTCAAACTCTGATGCCCAACACAACTGTTTACTTACTTACTTATTTACTTATTTATTATTATTTATTTAGTCACTGTAAAAAAAAGTCAAAATCAATGTATTTTGTAGGCTGTTTAGCTCTCTCAATGAACAAGAACTGCCCTGGAATGTTTTCAGTATACTCTTCTCCATGTAAAATCTGCTCCAGATGTTCATCTTATACAGGTCAGCAATGCCTTCTGCTCAGCTTGGTTAATGCACATGAGCTATTTGATTTATCTAATAATATGCTAGCTGCCCTTTGGGGTACCAAATAAAAACATCAGATGTGTCATCCTAAGCCCCTAGTGCATTTGTGATGCTGCAGGGGTCTGGTACATCAACATGGCAGATGTGACATGGGACCTGCAGAAGACCTGTGCTTTTCTGGTGTGGCAGCTGGTGGCTAGGCGGGATGCCTGAGGGTATTTCAAGGGCACTGAAGACATATATGTATCCAGTTGGATTGAATCTTCAGTATCTGGATAATTTCAATATTATATTGAATGAAAAAGACCAATCTCCTGTTCTCTTGAGATCATCTTTAAAAGAGGCTCCCCATGCTAAGCCTCAAACTGCTTTGGACAGAACAAATGGGCATTGCTGGGTCTGTCCAAGCAGATGTATTTCTATATGCCTTGAATTTAAACATCAGCTTCTACTAGAGCATTAAAAAAAAAAGTTACCCCTCAGTGCAAATAAAGCTAATTCTTCATAATGTTGAACGTATTAAACACAACTATAATTCTCCCACTAATACGGGCAGAGTAAGTAAGTATCAGAATTTTTCTATACTGCTTAAAACCTGTATATGCAGGACTCCCAATCTCATTTTCAGCCAACAACCCAACACAGATGTGTTGGCTCAAGCTTAATTTGGATGTAACAGATTAATCTGAGGAGTAGCTAAGGCAACCAGCTAATTGTACATGACAAGAGGCTGAATTAAACTTTACTTCCAAGAGATTCTCAAGAGATTTCAGAATCCTGAACTATTAGATATCTACAGAAATGTTTTGTAAATACTAGATATCTCTCCTCTTAGCCACTCAGTGCATTTGCAAGTCGGCATCGTTATTTTTAACAACATAAAAATTGAGGATTATTTAATTGTAATTTCTATCTAAAATGCTCCAAAGACTCTTTAAAGTTAGGAATGGAAAGTGTCTAAACATGATTTCTCAAAATTCAAATAAATGAAGAGACATTCAGCCGAGATTATTGAATCCTACTGTACAGAAGCATTTTATTCTTTAGAGAAGGTAATTTAAATAAGGTATGTATATTATGTGAAATATTCTCCAGCTCATCTGTGAAATGTCTGCAGTAGTCATGTCCTGTTCAAAGAATGGGAAGAGCAGCTAATGTGAGAAAATTATCCCTATCAAGATTCTAGCTGGCTTGAGGTCTTGTGTTCTGTTTACCCTATTCTTTTTGCTTCAAGAAATACAAAGAAATCTTTTGAGTAGAAAAAAGCATCAGTCAGTTCAAACATTAAACCTTTGTCCTGTATCAACTCTAGAATCATAGAATAGTTAGGGTTGGAAAGGACCTTAAGATCACCTAGTTCCACCCCCCCTGCCATGGGCAGGGACACCTCCTAATGACTTTGTTACACTGCCTTACAGTATGAAATTGGGCATGGAAGAGCAGGAATAGCATCTAGCTTAGCTGAAGCTGCCTTTTCCACCCTCCAGAGCCGTACTGCAGTGAGATATGAGAGTGCAGTAGGCTACCCACACTAACAGCTGAGGCACCTTGGGGTGCAGAACAAGGCGCTCAGCTTTGCGGAATGGGGACGCTCTAAGCTCCAACTCCTAGGGCACCTGGCACTCTGTTCAGAGATACCCTTGACACAGCAGCCTTGCAAGCTGCAAACGCTCCCAGCCTTGCTCATCCCTCCCTCCCATCTGTTCCCATGGCTCTGAAACCTTGGATGCAATACAGCACAAAGCATTTTTACTGCCTTTTGCTGCACCATTAACACAGCAGGGTATACTTAGAGGGTATGAGTCATCACACAGGTCATTTTGGTAGCAGTTCTTGAAGTCTTAGTCCTGAAGGCGATGTACTTCTAAACCAAGCACAGGTGATGTTACTTCTGAGACCTGGGAAGTGTCCTTTTCCATTGATAGTTGTGGCAAAGGTATCCACGCAGGCCATTACAACCCTCCTGGGAAGACTCCTTCAAGGGGACAATGTGAGGAGTATTCCCAGACCATGTAGACGGACTGAAGTTAAGGTTACCTAAAGGAAATCAACAGAATGCTTCAGGGTATGTCCAGTCTATTATGTGTGCATACCACATCATTACATATCATGACAGCAGTACAATTACAATGCCACAACAGAAAACGTTGGCTGTGTAGACAAAACTGTAACAGCAGCCTGAATGCTGAGTTAACCCACTGATTCTCCTCCACCACCAGATCTGGGCCCTTTCTTGGGAGAAAAAGTTGTGTCTCACAAGTCACACTTTCCCAAAGGCAAACAGTTAGCATCTCCTATTATATAAGTCAGACATTTAGCTTAATTCAGGAATTTACCAGCAGAAGCAAAATTAATTTCAGCACTGTTTGAGCAGTGATGAAACAACTTTGCTCATCTCCATTAAGAGATATGAGTTGTGATCTGGCTTTATTCCAATTAAACCTAGTGTGCGTTCAAAAAACACATCTAAGTTATGGTGACAGATGTTACACCATATACTTTCATATTACTCTAGTCCCACTCTTAATGATCTACATATACATACCTGTCACTAAAGGGTTTAACATCAATATTAATTATTCTGTTATTCATCAACAACAGAAGTCCCAGCCCCTCTGTCTCTCTTAGGGAGTTAACAGCTCTTGTTAACAGATAACAGACTATCCTGAAGCAGTATATTATCTAACAGAGGATTTTTAGTTTAATTTAAGTATGTCCTAGAAAAGGACTAATTACAAGTTTAATTACCAATATACTAATACATAGATGGACAAGATTTTAAAAAAGAGAGATGCAGAAATTACTTCTGGCAGTTAAAATCCTCTAGCATTTTGTTGATATGTGGCTTGTATCTGGTTAGTGGATGATATACTCCATGGTTAGATCGTTTTCTCCCAGTCATTTTGAAACTAATGGTCAAAAACATGCTTGCTTTCACTGGATAAGCATTTATTTACTTCAGTAATCCCACTGAAATTGCATTAATTCCACATGGATGCAACTGGCTTACAGTGTATCACAAAATCTGACTTCTAGATAAAAAGGCTTTAATTTGTCTTGTACCTGTGAGAAGTATTCTCTTCAGAAGAAAAAATAATGTTAGAAATCAAGCACATGTTTTTAACTGGTAGGAAGTAACTTTGCATTTCCATTACCAGATTTCAAAATGGGTTGTTTCACAGTAACATAGGAAAATTCAAGTTGCAAAGGACTTCAGGAGCTCTCTGGCCAGCCTCCTGCCCTAGGTCAGCTCTGAGATCTTCAGATGTGTCTTCACAACATAAAGTATCAGGCAGAGACGAATCTAACCTGTGGGCTGGAAGCTGAATTAATGTGGTACCTAATCCAGGCTCATTAGCCTGCCTGAAAAGGAGTGTTATGCTAATGTGGCTCTATTGCTTCTGAGTGAGAGCTAGTTTAGGCACCTCAGCCCAGCGCAGCCATACTCTATCTCATTTTGTAGGGCCAGCATCTGTGAAGTTAGCTCCCAGGAGGTGCTGCTTGAGCCACTGCAGAGTAAGACGTGCTGAGCAATGTCTCCTCCCAGTAATAAGTACCATACTTAACACTATGGGTAAAAAATACGTTACTGAATCTAAGCAGCAGCGTGTGTTTGGCTCGGAACAGCTGGTACTGGCTGATCTTCATAGGTTTGGACATTTTTTGTAGTTTCTATGGGTGGACATCTGCAAACCTCTTAGGCCTTCTTGATACTCTGGAATTGCTGCTTTCATCTTTTGTATTTGTTTTCCCTGAGATGAAGCTAATTTTCCTGCATTTCGTAGGCTTTCTGAAAGACACACTGCTTCTTTCTGTAATAGCCAGGGTTTAGTTCATGAACCCCACATATCTTGGGGAAGCTGCATTAGCTGCAGCAGAGTTTATGCTGCAGGACCAGTTACAATGTCCTCCTGTTGTCAACTCATTTACGTATCTCATGAATACAGTTTCCAGCCCAGCAGGTGCTGTGCTATTCTCGTTTCATATATGGAGGCAGTTTTTTCCCCTGCTGATCTTACTTAGTGGGGAATGGATGAAAGCACAATGAAAACTGTTTGGACACTTGGTGATTTAAGAGCCTGCTGGCTTGAGGCTCATGCTGTGAAAATGTCACGTACCCTAATCCTTGAATCTCTGGCATCCACAGCCTCGCAACACAGAAAAGGAAGCAGCACTGCTTGAAGCCTGGCTCAGGTGAGCAATGAATTGCCATTAGCAGTCTCATTGCTGGTGCACCTGTGATGATTCCCTGTCCAAACAGCCTTACCCAGCTTAATGCTTCAGTCCTTCTTAATGTCACTTCACAGGTACCAACTACCTTTCTTTCAGATCATCTAAACCATTATCATACCCAGTCTAGCACGCACAGAAGTCTACTAGCTTGCATGTGTACTCGGTTGTGTGTCTGTGTTTAGCTTTAAAGGCTGTTACTTCCACCTCTGAATTTAGGAAGATATCATGCGCCCAAAACCTTGTTTACTTTTCTTACCTCTGTTAGCCTTTGTGTTTTCATAGAGTTTATTTAACATCACCCAAAACAAACTTTTCTCAGGCTCTGTGAAATTGTGTAGTGCTTTGCCCCCATGCCCTAAGGAAAAAAACAGACCCTAAACTGCTCTTCAAGTAGTGTTAGAGCTATTTTTACTACCAAAAATCAAGAAAACAGCTCTTTTAAGAATATCTGTCATCATTTACTGAAACAACTTCTCTGACTTTTCTGAAAAGGGCAATCTGAAACCAAGAAATTGTTTCCATTTTCCGTGTACTATTGCTGGGTCACGTTTTCACCTCCCCATTGAGGGTAGACATCACCACTGTCATACAGTAAATGTATCTGCCAACAAGTACACATACAGCGTTCACCAAAACCTAAACATAAGCCTGAATGTATTCTCACACCATTATACAAAGTCTTCTCTTTAAAACCTTGAAATATATTGGACAGGTGTGACAGTTGTGCCTCTACAGCTAGCCTGTGATGCACCATCGTGTGGGGCAGGTAGCCATTCACCAAGCGTGAGCTGGTCACATACCCACTTCACCTTCAAAGGGGTCACCAGAATGACCCACTTTGCAGAACAGGGACACATGTGGTGCCGTGCCTGTAAACACGTGCAGCAATGCATTCCAAGTGGGACATGAATTGGCTTTGTTGTTGGGCTATGATCCCAGGGGTCAGTGTTGTTTCCGCTGCCAGCTGCTTCCTCTGAGGGTGGCATGGGTTCTGTGTGTGTACTTTCAGCTCGAGTGACGGTTGCTGTGTTACACTGACCCTCTCTGCAGGGGGTCTGGGTTAAAATGCAGTTTTGACTGTAAGAGCTGCGCTGTTGTGTCATGGTTCTAGCAAGGATCCATGAAGAATCAACCTATTCCCATGGTGTTGGGTGATAGTAAGCCAACTGAAAAAGCAGATTTTACTGTGCCGCACTGGTATAGAGTCCAAGTCTCTGTTTATCTTCCTCAGTGTCACTGAAGATACTGCTTCAGATAATTGCCAGGTATGGCTTTAATAGAATTATTTGATATGGTCATGAGAGCTTTGATTGTCAAGGTATTCTCAGCTTTGCACTGCTTTCTAATGTACTTTGAAAGTTAATACTGCTTGGAAAAAAGCCTAGAACTTGTGTGAAAATAGTAACTTGTGTGAATCTGAGGCTTTTCACTGTCAGTAAAACATGTTGCTGCATCGTCAAATAAAACTTCAAAGATTTAGCTTATACAAAGCTACACTTCATTTCTCGTCTGCTTACTGGAGGCTTCCTGGACACTAGAAGAAGATGAAAGAGATGGGGTGGAGTGGCATCTCTGTAGAAGTTATTTACAACAGCTGCCTTTAAAAATCTTGATGTGATAGTCTGGTATGTCAGAATGCTCATCCAGTTCTATAAATATGCATGAGCCCGACATGCAGGTATAAATAACTCCCTGAGGAATTTTCTTCTGTGCATTGTCAGCTAGGCAATTACTCTATCCATGTATTTGTTTTGTGGTACTAAAGCAAAGCAAGACAGGGCATGGTGAATATCAAAATGTGGACATTAATGGTCCAGATTCACTCTTCCTGAAGGGTAATGGACTTTAGTTGAAAATTCACCACAAATTAAATTATTACAACAGATACAGGAAATTTCTCTCTTTGTGGTAACCAAGTCTGATCTGTGCACCACAGGAGTTGGCTGTGAAGTTGTTATCCCCCATAAAGTACCCACAGGATAAAAATTCTGGCACTTATAGCCCAATTCCCTGTTTCGCCATGCTAGTGCTCTCAAAGCAGGGAGTGTTGTGTGTGAGTGGATGGTAGGAAATGTGAAGGATGAGCTGTCAGGGAGTTCTGTATGACTGAGCTGCCTTCGTGTCCCTGAATTTTGCCAGTCCACATGGCAGCTTTATAGAAGCTGCAGTATTGGGCCAGACTTTGGCAATTGGCAGTGACCCTTAAGAGAACTCAGCTCAAGCAGTAAGATGAGCAGAATCAGAGTAAGCATAGCAGTGTATGTTTTCTATTTCCAGCCCACCACAAACAATGGAAGGTTGTACTATCCTGTATATGGGTCCTCTGGCAAATTCTGTGGGTATTCTGGGGAATCTGCTGGTGCAGCCATTCTATGTCTCTTTTAGGGATAGAATGGAATAGGTGGCGAACATAGTCTACCTGCAATTGTCCACATGAAATCCTGTCCTAAGGGAGAGGATGTTGGTATTCACACAAATGATGAGTCTTTTTCACATAGTTATCAGTAGCACAATCTACTCTGCTTACATTAGATTAAACCATTAGATTAAACCATTAAATTAAAAAATGCTAAGCAAAGACAAAGGTGGATAATTTTAAAGTTATATGAATTGCTCTATAAATGTCTGTTATCCTCAGAGAGGCTTTTATGTCAGTACAAAATGCCATACAGTGTAGCAGTGTTTGTTTGTTTCATTCTGCAAAGGCCAATTCTCAAGGCAAGACAAATGACAAATGAGTAGATCCTTGTAGCCAAATATTTGCCAAAAGGAAAATCAATCTTTCTTTCTTTTCTTCTCTTTTTCTCCCTTTGTCTGCAATAGTTCACTCCAAAGCTAAGCAGAAGCCTGAAGTAATGTCCCTTATCTCCTTCCCCCTGTTCAGACAGTGCAATACCTGCTGCAATAGGTCTGGCCCTTAACTGTTCTAGGGAGTCTTGTTGATTTATGTGGCCAATAACATGGCTGCTAATAATGACTCCCCAAATGCTACTTTTGTACTATTATCGAAAGGTGAGTCATGGAACTCATCCTGTCCCCAACCTGCCCTCAGAATCTGAGTTTCTCCCTTGGAAGAAGCACTTCTTATGCCTTCAACATCTCCATCTGCTCTCTCACGTAAGCAGGATCCAACTGCAGATGCTTCAATGCCAAGTGGAAGGCTGGAGACTGCATTTAGCTGGTTGTGTTGCAAAGGGAAAGATGACTCAGGAGGCCTTGAGGGTTTTTTTTTCCCTTCTTTGAGTGCTGCCCAATTCCCTAACCCCTTTACAGAACATTATTTGGTTCAGGCTGAGCTCTTCTTCCACTTCCAAGTGCAGTGGAACTTGGAAGGTGGCCGGCTCTGGGAAAGATGTGGAAGACTGACCGCTAGCGCACTCAGCAGTGTTGCCAGGGTCAGCGGTGTCCTAGCTTGAGCAGTGACCAAGACAAGGTGAGCCAGGAGACTAAGGCCTTCTCAAAACCAGACTCACTGAATTTGCCAAGATCAAAGGGAAACGTGTGAGCATTTGCACTTGCACCTTCCATACAGCACCCGATCGAGAGAAAAAAAAAAAGACCTGAGACCTCAGGATTAAAGCAACTGTTACTAGAAAGCGGGCAAAAAACAAGCAAACTAAAAACCCTGTAGCTTTATCTAACTTCAGTGATTCTTGGAAATGTGTGTTTAGTTTCCCTTCTTATACGAGGTATCCAACACTATCTCTCAGGTTAACTTCTCAGACATTTTATTTATGGCATTTAATGAATCTGTCGTTCTAAATTTCTTTTGGAAAGAAGCACAAGGGCAGAGATGTGCTTGCCAAATGCAGATTAGCTCAAGATATTGACTCTGCATCCAACCCGTTTATAATGAAATGGCTTAGTATTAAAGCCATTGTTAGTAGTGTAATTTGTTAAAAAGAATGTGAGAGAAGACAGTTAAGCGAACTTCCAGGGTTTTAAAGTAAATCTTATAAGCAGCAATAACGTTTAAAAGCTATTGAAATTTAATTAGAAAGTGGCCAATAATGTAAAGTAGAACCTGCATCTCTCTGTATGAGCTGAACATGGGTAGCAAATCTGCCTGGGAGAAAATTGCTTCTGTTGCCACATCTTTGGAATTGTCTGGAACCTTGGGTGCTCCTTTGCATATAAATTTACCCATGTTTGACTATTAATTAACCCTCATCAAGATGCCTCTTCCAGAAATAGATGTGAATAGAAGAAAAGAAACAGCATCATCTCTGGTCCCTGTGTCTGTGTGTCTGAGAAGCCTTGAATGTTATGAAAAGTCGACTAGAATGAATATTTTACATGCAGGTCTGGGTATTATCTCTTGTTATCCCGCCCAAATATGCAACATTCTGAATGAAAAAGAACAAAAGCATTGCACAATATATACCGAAAAATGTTCACAAATGTTTTCGATGATGCAGCTCGTATGAGAGGAAATGTATTTCATATAGTAAATTCAGCTCAATACCAGATGCTTCTAATCTGAGTTAAGACCTTGCTAGCACAAAACCAAGCTCTATTTTCATTACTCTGTTGCATTCAGATTATGTAATGCCTTTTTTTAGAATCCTGACACCAGGGTAAGTGTTGAGAATTGGATTCTGGGTTTGCCACTTTGAAATTATTTTTGTATTTCTCGTATCGTGATTTGCAGGGAAGCTTCCCTCCCTCCCAGACCTCCCAGTGTCACACACTTCCCTTCCTCGCCTCCATGCCTCTTTGAAAAGAAACATTTCTGAATTTGAGGCAGACTTCCCCTGCGTGTGTGAGGCAGGGTGTGAAGGGACTTTTGTAACAGCAAACGACAGGGCGGCATAAACTATCACTACGGTAGGCAGGCATTGCTTCCTCCCACTGCTAAAGCACATATACTTCTAAGGGAGCAGCAAAGCATGGCAGAAAAAGCAGCACCGTGAACAGATTAGGGCCATGGTATAAGCTGTGCCTGACTGAAAACACAGCAGCAGTGTTGATAGATTTGCCTACCTGCAGATGTTAAAACCCTGCTGAGTTTTGGGGGCTTTTTTGCAAGCAATTTAATTGCTTTAACAGTACCCTGTTCTGTATTAAAATAATCTTTCTCAAGATCATTGGTAATTGCCCTTATCTGTTTTTGTTCAGTAATTATTTATTACTGCGGTAAGGGAGGAGGTTTGATTTTGTTCAACTTTGTATTCTCCACTGAAAGGCCCTGTCCCTACCCTAGGAAGCCTGCAAAAGCAATCTTCTTTCTTTTGTGCTAACGTCACTTCACCCCAGCTATGACAGGAGAGGAAAAGTAGGATATTGCTTTATGACTTGCAATTATTAAATTATCAGTTTTGCACATTTCTGCTTGCACCTGTGTCCATGATCCTTTTAAACCATCTGAAGAGAAGTAAAATTAACTTTAAGAAACTAAACACTCGTATTAGTTAACATATGTAAAAGGCTATGAATTATCATGGTACCCAGCTGATGTGCAGTATCATAAATTCCAGTACTTCATTTGCTTTGGATTATACAACCACAGGCTTACAACTTCTCTTAGCAGGTTTTGTGCTGGTGTGACTATTATAGCCGTGGGAACAGAAGTAATGCTTTTTAAAGCAGAAGCTCTTAAAGCATCACTAGTTTCTTGGTGGGAAGACCTGCAGATCTTTGGATAGCAAAAGAACATGGTACTGATCATGCCCCAGAGGAGGAAATTAGGGTAGGGATGAGCGAGGAGGGTGCTGAAGGCCTTGACAAGCTAGTGACAAAGCTGGCAAGATCAGGTCTCCGGAGTGGCACTCTGGTGTGCCATGCAATTCCTCAATACAGAACTTTATGAAACCGGGTTTGGCTCATTTTCTTTTTGTTCTTTTACTGCTTTTGTAGGCTTGAGGTCTCTAAAAATGGGGACAGGTTAGTATTCAGTTTGATATTTAACCTCACATATACCGGATATCACACATACATGCTTAAGCCCATGCATATCTGTAACACTGACATAGCAACTTGTGGGGCATTTTTTATCTTCTAGTAGTCTTCCTGACAGCTGAGGCTTGGTTTTTCTGGTTTCCATGTCTTTGCTGGGGAGCAATGTGCTTTGTGTGGCAACTAGTTTTTCTGAGATCTATTGTCTTAAGATTGATGAATCACACAGAACTCCTTTTCACATCAACTGTACCATATAAGCCACGTCTGATAACAAATGAGTCCTGAACAACAAAGCCAACTTTATCCCCAGTTTTATTGTCTTACAAACTTTCACTCAACTGGGATGACATTCGACATCCCAGTAGTAAATGCTTTGCAGCTGATAGTGTCCAGAAGCATTTTTGAGCTGTTATAGAAAGGATCCCAGATACTTTTCTCTGTGGGTAGCACCACCATCTCAACTTCTGCAATAGAACTTCTAAAACCTTTTTTTTCACCTTCTTGAAAGGCTTTAGCCTTTCTGTAAGTTACTTTATTAATAATGCACAATTTAATTTTTCTATTACTGACTTAAATAAAATTTTAAACTCTGCATTAATGTGTGATGTATGAGTTGAAAGCTTCTCAGAGGAAATTCATTAAGACTTGCCATTAATATTCTATTTTTCCATGCTGCCTCCATGTTGTATCAGTGGTCTTAAGTAATACTTACCAAAGTTTCTTTGACCAGATTTTGTCATTCCCAACAGCAACAGGTACCATTGTCAGCAATGGCAGCAGCTGTACAGATGAGGAGAGGCAGCGGAAGCTCCATCCCAAGCTCTCTGCTTGAGCATAGCATAGAATTGGGACCTATAGACTCAGAGTACTTCTCACTCTTTCTAGGACATCTCTTGCAAGGATGCTCAGTCTCGACAAGCTGCCTGAGCACTACTGCTTTTCACTTTGCGCTGTTAAATGAGTTGAGATTCAACTCCAGCTACTATAACTGCAGCATAGTACAGGCACAGCGCTTTGAAATGGTTTGTATACCATAGCATGAGAACTCCTGACACAGAGCAAGACGAAGTCAGAGATGAAAGCTACTTCAGAGACTGCATTGATTCCGAGTTTTATTTTGCAAGAATTCGGCCTGGTAGCTATTGAATAGAAAAGATCCCCTTTTACAGGCAGTACAGCAGGGCTTGCTGTGTGAGGAGTCTGCCAAATTGACAGCTGTGCAGACCAAACCCTCTCATTCATGGGAGAGTAATGTTCAGACAGTACAAGCTTTCCCTTGTCCTGCCAATATGCTGTGGTTCTCACCCAAAGGGCATAATTTGCTGGGAGAGTAAGTATTTTGTGTGCATCCTAAATGTAGTCCTGAGAATTTGTGTTGTTTGAGACCTAGAAAAGGAATTTACTATTTCCCTTCTCATGATCCTATGTTTGATTTTAACGGCATAGGACTCAGTTTCTTTCATATCATTATGCGTGATATTGTATAATACCTCAGCCTCATCCTTTCACTCCCACCAAATACATTTAAAAAAAAGTTTTCCAGCTCCTTACCCTGTTAATGCTTAAGAAAGGCTCTTCAATCGTTTGTCTTAGTAATAGCTGATACTTAATTACACACCTCCTAATCTGATTAACAGAGGTGTAGAGGACTCTTAAAAATGCTCGGACTATTTTTATTGAAATCAACAGCCTGAGACTGCAAGCAGTGTTGCAATAAAATGCTGTACAAGGTGCAGATGACTGCTATGGTGCACCTCCAGCACTGTGGGCTCTGACATGCAGATGGGTTCCCATGTTCCACCTGGCAAGTTACCTGGGCATAAACTCAGTAACAGGTACACATCTTGTCCTCCTCCAGAAATGCTTCTAGAAAAGCTACTGCTCACAAGCACTGACCTTTCCTTTAAAACAAGAGATAGTCAGTGTTGATGCCCTGCAGTTGACTTGTACTGTGTTTGTAACAAATGTGTTGCATTTGATATAGTTTAGTGATGGCGGCAATACGCTTCAAACAAACCGCAGTATAGCTGTTCACAAAATGGCTGAGGTTAGAAGCTGCCCCTGGGGATCATCTGGTCCAGCCCCTCTACTCATGTAGGGACAGATCAAATTTCTCAGGTCCGTATCCTGCTGGATTTTCTGTATAAAGGACAAGATTTTTTTAAAACTGCAATGGTTGTTAATACAGTGCTCTCTGTTACTTATAAACATAGTTGGATCTCATACATAAAGCAGTGTTCATGAGGAACTCAGTACTAGCTCATGGATACGTTGCTCTCCTACTGAATTGAGGCAAGTTCCTACCCTAGATTTAATTTAGAAGTTGAAAAAGCTCATAAATTCAAAGCAAGACACAGCTGAACCTACAAGATTTTGCATGATTTCCGGTGAAACCATGCAATTCCAGGGAGTTTACTCAGATTGCTTTCCCAAAATATAATATGGCTTCATGCTCATAAAACACAGCCCAGTTTTGCTGAAGGTTTTATGAACTTCATTCAACCTGGGAGCTAACTCAATTTTCAGACAGATAACACCATATAGATAGACAGTGTGTGGGTAGGAAAATGGATATGTGGCAATGACACAGGTTTTCATATCTGTTTGAATTAATATTTTAGAAAACAAGAACATTAATAATAGCTGAAAAAAGTAATTTCAGAGTCAGTTTTGTTCAACGTAACTTGTGTTGAATATCTGGAGGCCAAGGCTGATGGGAGTTTCTCTCTTTGATGCCACTGCCTGGAGACCAAAACTGTATATTCAGAGTACATCCACAGAGGGACCTACTCCCTGGCACTCCCCCATACCCACTCATTCTTCCTTCGTAGCTGAAGCTCCCACAAGACAAACTACACATTTTTGGTCAATTTACTTGAGAACAGTGGTGCTGCTGCTCCTGCCAAACCCCAAATAATTCTTGTCCCTGGTGAGCTAAAATCATAGGGTTTGTGTCTTAAGCATTGGGTAGCATTGCTCTGTGCTGTTGCAGGGTAGTGGTGGTTGACTGAGGGCCATGTAACCCCTAGAAAGCTGGCATGTATACGGCATGTCTGTAGTGGTCACTACAACTACTAGCTGACATACCTGGGCAGAGCTCAGGCTCTGAAAAAGGCTGTGGTTATGCATCTTCAACCACTGATTAAATGTAAACTCACTATGTAAACACACACTCTTCATAAGGCATTTTCATTTGCTGGGTATTTTCTTTGGCTGATAGATCATAAATCACTGGCATGTTAAAAATCAGCTAATGTAAATTGCGCTAAGTCCTTCGTGCAATGAAATAAGTTTCAAAAATGCATTCACTGTCGTTGGGGCAGGTTTTACACCATGAAATCGTTTTTCAAATTACTTGACTCAGTAGACAAAAGTAGCAGTTGCAATAAGAAGGCATCACTCAGGTTGCAGCAACTGACTGGATAATCTAAAGACAAGAGCTCTGCAATGATTTAAATTATTGAATTTTGAGTTGCAGAAAAGACTGTGCCTATTCTTGACCACTACAAAACAAGCTAGTTGTTTATTTGAGGTGTACCATCAAATTATTTCCACAGTTCATATGTAAAGTATATTAAAACCATTGCAACCTGATCGAAAGAGAACTGAGCTTCTCTTAATTACTGAAGGAAGGGACGTTGCTCTCCAGAGATACTTTTTAAACTGCAAGAAATTTAAGATTACTTCCAGGTTTTCCTTCACTGAAATGTCAGACAAAATTTTGGCTTTCAGCCTTCCTACAGAATCATGTTGCAAGCATACAGGAAAAGCTTTTTTTCTTCCTTATAAAAGATCTGCCACTATTCTAGGGTGTTTTTTTAGCAAGTTGTTTTGTTATAGTAGGGGAAAAGGTAGCAATTCATAAGTAATTCAGTTGTATGTGTTTCCAGAAAAGCTTCCACCTCCATGTTCTGGGGCAAAATAAATGTGTAGGTTAAGAGCTACGGGTGCTTTGTAAAAACAATGCAAATGTGCCGCCTGCTGTCAGACCTGCCAGACAGGGAATGTTGTTGTTCAGCACCTCCAGATCAAGGCTTGCCTGTGACCTGCCTTTCACCACCACCTAACGAAGTAATAAACCACTTTGAGCTTTATTCTCTCTGGAGGGGGAGGGAAGCTACCCTCCCCTGCACAGAAGAGCAGGGCCTGAGCTTCCTGCAGAGCCAAAGAGACTGTAGAGTAAAGCTGGGCATAGACTGTGACACGGGCCATTTGCCCCTAGAAACAAGAGAGGGAAAGCTGGAGAGAGGACTGTAATTACGGCTCAGCTCTGGCACAGTCTGGTACTATCCTGAAAACGAGAATGTTGACTCTTAATTTTCTTTATTTGCAGTATCTTCACAGAATTATAGAATGGTTCAGTTTGTAAGGGACCCCTAAAGACCATCTAGTTCCAACCCCCACCCTGCCAAATGCAGGGACACCCTCCACTAGACCAGGCTGCTCAAAGCCCCGTCCAACCTGGCCTTGAACACTTCCAGGGATGGGGCAGCCACAGCTTCTCTGGGCACCCTGTCCCAGTGACTCACCACCCTCCCAGGAAAGAACTTCTTCCTAATATCTGAAATAAATCTACCCTCTCAGTTTAAAGCCATTCCCCCTGGTCCTATCCCTACATGCCCTTGTAAAAAGTCACTCTCCACATTTCTTGCAGGCTTAGTTTGGTTGCTATAAGGTCTTTTCTGAGCTTTCTTTTCTCCAGGCTGAGAACAAATTCAGCCTGGAGAAGAGACAGCCCAGCTCTCATCCTGTCTTTATAGGAGAGGTGCTCCAGCCTTCTGATCATCTCCTCTAGACCCACTCCCAAGAATCTTGGGACACCTCAACTCAGACTGAGACGCAACTGAAGTTTGGCTTCAAACAAAGAAAAAAATAATATGTAGTCTGCAAAACAAAATGGTTTTGTGGGTAGGTCTACAGTTAAGGTTAAAGGAGGGCTTTTTGCACTTTAAAGTTTTTCAGATTCAAGTGTGAATATAAAATGAAAAGGTCATTTTTGAAGCAATTCCCTGCGCAGATGCTCTTGTTCTGTAACAGGTGTGTACTATTTGATGTTGATCAATCCCTTTCAGAAGTGTATTATAATTGCACAGATAGAATTAGGTCATACAAAAAAGGATCTAGTTAAGAAATAGCTACTGCAAAAGGGCTTCTTTCACAGTGGCTCTTTGGCTGAAGTCCTGCTGCGGACAAGCACATGCAGCTTTACCATTCTCTCTTCTAGAGGGCTATTTGCTCAGTCTTTTCCCATTCTGAGTGCAGTGGTGGTGCTGCACACCCAGCACACACCAGAGTTAATGGCCAGAGTCAGCTCTGGGAAGTTGCTAAGCAACACTGCTGGGCCCTGGCGTCAGCTCAGCCACTTCTGCTGCCAGTTGATGCCTATGGTCCAGCACCCTCCCTGCAGAGTGAAGCAGGGGAGTGCTCTGACAACTTCTTCAAATCCTGTAGCCTAACTAACGTCACCTAAGGAAAATAACTATTTTGTAATTTAGCTTCAGTTGCTAAAAAGTTATTCTGAGTATGAAGATTGGACAATAAACCAAATTGATTCAGTTAATATCCACACATTTTAGATATTTGAATCTGCCATTCCTACTTGAGATGAGCTGATTGGCTTTTATGATTTTAAAGTATTATTGTAGTAAGTGAACATAAATATTGACATCACGTAAGTCTGAAATGGGATAAACATCTATCCAGTCACTGCAGCAAGTATGCTATAGAGAACTGAGCCTGAGATTTTCCAATAAATTACCACCTATTTTTCAGCCTGGCATCCTAATCAAAATCAGGGAGTGTTCAACCTTTGGGTAAATCAACAAGTGCTGAAATACATACAGATGCAGGACTGTGTACTCGGTCACCCCAGCCTGATTACAGATCAAGAATTCTGGGCTACATCATCTCTTAATGGAAGCACAACACTGGCCCCTGTGCACTGTGGCTTTTGACCTCTGTGTGGAAGGTTAAAGTCCTGAATACCCTTGAGACAGCAGCAAAACTCCTAATCAGTAACACATCTATTGTTATACCTAGTCTCAGAACTAATCACTGTGGGACTGCCAGAGGTAATAGAAACTGCATTTTTATGGGTTAGTGGGTTTGCTTTCTGTGTGGATTTTTTGACATCAAGCAAAGTAATACTCATGCAGTAGCTTTTTTCCCCCTCTTCCATTTGCCAAAGTGGTGATGCTGTCTTGCTCTTTTTACTGACTACACTTAGAAAACTCATAGAGATTTAATAATTGGTCAAGTTTAGCTGGACTTGAACTGCTCAGAAGCTACTGGTAGAAAAAGAAGATAAGCAGCACACAAAAACTAGGAGTAAAGAAATTTCTTTTCCTTAGGGAATCAGCCTAAAATCTTAGTAACCACAAAAAAAAACACATTCTTCTATAGGTTCTCTGTCTATTCAATGTGCATGTATTTCAGCCTGAGGAAAGTATCTTGAAAGTACAGGTTGGCATCAAATTGCAACCCCTTTTTACAGTGGTTTGCTAATCATTTTTTTGTGATAAATATTTTGTATAATTGATAACCCTCATTTTCTAAGTTCATTTATGACACCTTGTTAGCAAGTTTAGCAATACTGCTGTCTTAACATGTTAATTTTACAACTTCTTTGAATTTTTGGATTCTCAAAAACTTCCATGGGCAATGCAGGCATATGCAGAGTGAAGTTATGTTTACTGGCAACATAAATGCTTTTCCTCTTTATCTTTTCTAAGTTTTTAGGGATAGTTTATGGCACCATAGTAGTTTGCAGGCCACATGTAGAAATGGCTACTCTATATTTATCCATTTTTTTTTCCATTCGATTATATTGTGGTTATATTCAGCCACATCTTGAAACTATTCTCAGCTGAAGCCTGAACAACAGTTTATAATATTTAGGAAGATTTTTTGTGTGTATGTCTTTTGCTTTTCAAGAAAACCTGTACTTCCTTGGTCTGAATCAGGATAAGTATATGTGCTGCTCTGGGAAGTGGAACCACATCTCTGGAAATCAGATTGAAAACAAGGAGGGTAACAGCAAAATATTTCCAGGATCAGTCTCATTTTAATAATGATTATATCACAGTATAGTGCTGACTAATATATTGCACAGTGCCAAGTACACAGGACTGTTATGGAAGTAGTTCTGGTCTTGTTCATGTTAACAGGAGTTTTATAACTCTTCAGTGGAATCAGGATTTATGTTTCAGGGGTTTTTGTTTTGTTTGGGTTTGTTTTTTTTTTTGATTGTTGTTGCTTAAATTGCTAGTTTTTCATATTTACACCACTAGACACCGTAGAAGACTGACAGAAATCCAACATACTCTGCTTTTGCTAGTATTGCTGTTCTTCCTCTCTTCTTCTCTGAGTGTTTTTTAAGTTCGGTAAAATGCTTCTCATCTAGCCTTTATTTAATTTCTTATCTTTATAGACAGACTGCATGCATCCTGTTACTGTTCACATGATAATTACAGACTTCTTTTCTTCTGGGCAGACAGTAAATATATTGTTCTTTTTGTGTTTGGATGTGGAGTCTGGAGTAGCCCTGAGGTCACCCGAGATCCATGAAGGAGCAGCAATAGCAACTATGCCTTGGCTGGCAGCTAGAAACTGTTCTGTATCAGCCTCTTTAGTACAGAAGTGGTTAGCTTGGGGGACTGGTAATGACATCAAGAGCCTTTTTCAGAAACGTGCTGGAAGCGGGCTCACAAGAACATCTTGTTAAAATTCCACTTTTATAAGTGGAAATTTCTTTGCCTCAGAGATTCAGTCCCTTTACATGTATCAGTTAATCATGACTATGAAAGTTGCCTTATCTCTGAGTGAATAAAGATATTTTGCCTTCTGACATTGTATTGTATTAAAAAAAAAAAAAAAGAGAAAGAGAAAAAGAAAAAAAAAAAGAAAAAGAAAAACAAAAAGGAAAGAAAAAACAGAAAAAAAAGAAAAAGAAAAAAGAAAAAGAAAAACAAAAAAAGAAAAAGAAAAAGGAGCTGATATAACACATCAAAATTCCCAGCAAAAGGAATCCAATTGAGCATTTCCCAAGAACATTAACATTCTTGATTCCCCAAGTAAAGTCCCCCATCTCTCATGTCTAAGGTCACGAATTAGTCCGTGAAGAACACCATCAAAACAAAGAGTATTTTGGCCCATAAATTGATTGCGGATTGGTGGTCTTTTCTTCATTGTTTGTGTCAGGGAGATGACAAAAACAATCTATTACTAACGCTAATAAGTAGGGTAATCACTACCACCACAGTCCTGCTTTCACCCGATAAATGAATCCCATTTGTGTTAATTAACCACTGATAACATGCTGAACATTAAACTAATTGAAGAGAAAATACAGGGTGAAATTCTGGTCCCACTGGAACCACCAGAAGTGTTAAAAGTTCTGCTGATTTCAGAAGGGTGAAACATGGAGATTTCACTTGGGCCTCTGCTCAGGGATTGCTCATCTTAGAGGCTAGCAGGCATGGCACTGAGAAATGCCTACTTAAAGTTAGGTTCCCAAGTGCCCATTAGGCTCTCAAATAAATGGCCTAATTTTCAAAAACTTTGAATACTTACTGGCTGGTGTTGATGAGACCAATCCAATGAACAGTCACTGTAACTCATCGTAATGTACACAGGCCAGTGAATACTCATCCCAAATAAGCATTGTTCATTTTTTTTCTTTTTGTATTTCAAAGACATTGAAAAAGCTTTGAGTAGAAAAAGTCCTTAAAAAAAAAACCCAGCTTATAAAAAGCTATATTGTCGAACTCACCTTTTTTCTTTGCTACTTTCTTCCCTTATGTTCAGGTATGAAATAAAATGAGGATTCAGACTTAACTGCAGAATTGCAAACAGATGAGAATCAGCAATTGGTTCCCTGCTGTATGGCCTAGATCCTCCACTAGGAATGCAACAAAAAAACTGAGTCAGTGCTGCTGAAATACCAAATAGGAATCTGCCCTAAGTATGAACAAAAAGTCATTGCGCTGATGGGAGGAGGTTGAACTTATGTGTCAAATATAAGCAAATGAAGACAAAAAAAGGATTCCTGGGAGACATTAAGTCCCTTTAAAAGTAGGTCAGTGATCATAGGTCAATAAAGAAAATTTTCAAGGTAGTGTCTTGGTTGATCCTTGGTAGCTTTATACAAATAGACAACCTCAGGTCTGTTGTGTAAAATTATCTCAGATTGATTTGAATCCCTGTTTTTTTGAAAAGTAATGGTCATCTGTCTCCATGTGTGTTTACTTAATAAGACCTAACCTGCTATTTAAACTGTTGTGAAAGTGGCTTAACTGAAAGTCTGTTTAAATTGAACCATTGTAGTCTTGTGTAGATGCACTTAAATCGATGCATAGCTGCTATGTGAAATTCCACCTTTGAATTAAGCTAAATCAACATAAGCCTGTTGTCAATCAGTTTAACTGTGTCCACATGTGTATTTGCTTCCTGTTTAATGAAATTGATTTAAAAAAACAATCTTAGTGAAACCACTGCCACTTTCTTTTTGCAGTCAAAGCCTGTATTATGTTGATTTATTTGGAACTACAACTCCTCTGGCATACATATTGAATAGCCAGCATAGCTCTGCAGCTGCAGTGTTGAATGTCAGCAGAAGCAAAGTATCTCCCAGCGACAGCAGTGTAAAAGCATACACTAATATTTTAAAATTACAAACAAAGCTTATCGTCACATTTTCTTTGGAGAACTTGTATTCTAGACTGTTTGGGGAAGCCTTTTAAATTACTTTTTCTCCAAAATCAGAAAAACAAACAAAAAATAGCATTTAATTTCTTTTTTTTTTAAGTTCCCAAATGCTGCATGCTTCCCAGGATCTCAGATAGAACATTCAATTAGGCAATTTTAAAGCTCGTCAAAGTTGTAGACAATACAAGTCCAGACAATACAATATAGACATAACACATTCAAGTGAGTGTTACAGTTATAAAATGAGACGAGAAGTGCATAATAGAGAAAGGAGTGAATTGAGGGGAAATGGAGGGCTGAAATTCCTTCAGTCTCAGTGGTTCTTAAACAATTGTATCTAGTGGCATGCTCCAAGTGGTTTTGAATTTGTGTCATTGCTCTCCAGGGTGGAAAGCTACTCTTCCTGTGCTCTTCCTTCAGAACAGCCTAACACTCTTTTTTCTACTCTGGGCTCATGCTTATTTCACTGTTTTCTGTAAATCCATACATTTAACGCAGATATGATCTCTGCAGCTCTTAAAAGGCAAAGTCATTATGGCCTGACATAATAGCAAATAAACATAGTGAAAGTGATTTTTCATTAAATGTTTTTCTACTAAACACCACTTTAATTCTTGGGTCTCTTTGCTCCTTCAGCAGCCTGATAGCTGGACAATACTTAACCAGTGCTCTATTTCCTTTATTATGACACTCTCAGGCATTAGAGAAAAGGCCTTTGCCAGTTCAAACTCTGTAGTGTGTCTGATGAAGTTGATATTTATATCTTTGTATGAAGGTGTCTGCAGGCCATAAAAGAAGTCTCTTACTACAACATATGCTCTGCCACTGGGACCTTCTCAAAGGCTGACCTGCTTCCATAAAGAGCTTCAGGCTGGTGCAGTTGATCATTAGCAAAGTGTTGTAGAGCATTCTGGAACCTGTGACAGTCCAGGAGTATCTAATCTAGTTTTCTAATTTCAATTATCGCTACAGTAGTAAAGGCAGCAATTCAGAACACTCTTTAGCATTGGGAAAGGGAGAACAGAACACTCTTTAGCAATCTGCCACTCTGCCTATAATAGCATGGATGTCTTCAAACGTTAGACAGGGTGCTGAAAATCAGAATCACACAGGAGACTTCTACAAATGCTATTAATTCCTTTTTAATAGGTTAGGAGGGTATATGCAGGGAAGAAATAGAAAATACAGAGATGTTCATGTAGAATATTCATTTTTGTACTTACAAATCTTTCTGCAGCATCTCAGGGACAGATGACACTCCCTGGTCACCTGAGTGGGGGAAGTCAGGGTTTAAATAAGACTTCTCTAGCTATTTAAAATTTCTTGGCAGTTTCTTACCTTGGTCCTTAATTGCATTTGTTTCCCTATGGAGATTCCTTTGAGAAACACTCTCCATTACATGGCTGCTGGAAGATTTCCAACAATTCAGTTTTCCCCATTAATTTCAGACTCAAATATTGACTCATTTTGGGAATGAAGTGATAATATAACTGAATTTCTGGTTTGGGAGTTGGATATATGTACCATGAGGTATTAATCAGTATATACTATTAATTCATGTCCCATTGGATGACTCTGTAATGTCTGCTGTCTAGCTCAATTTTCAAAGCTTTTGCTTCTGAAGCAAATAAAATGGAATAATGTGACGATGGCTTAATACTTCTGAAGATAATGAAAGTGTCAGAGGCTCTTTAGCTCCTGATATAAGAAGCTGGTGAGAATATAAGATCTGAATGCTGGATTTAAACACAGGCTGAAACCCAAAAATTTGTGGCTGATGGAAGATAAACCAAGATAAACCCTAAAATATCGTGTTACAATCATTGGGCTGCATGCAGTGGTATAAATAAGTTGTCAATAGCTCTCAATTTTTTTAACAAATCCAACTTGATTTGGATGCAAAACTCAAAAGGATTTTCAGGCTCATTGTTAGGACTCATTCTGTCCATATCAGTTGCCAACCACTCATCTGCTATAACCACTGAATAGAGATACCTATTTGAAGTTGCAATATAGCGTGGCATCCCTGCTTTAGTCAGGGAGCACAATATTAAGGCTTTCCTCAGTGTCACCCTAAAAAATAACTCTTAAACTGTTCAAGTAGCTTTTAAGAAGGAAAAGGTTAAGGAGTGGTGTGTGGATCCCTGTGACTATGTCCTCCAGGTTTTCCCTACTTTCAAATTCTTAACATACTGCCCTCTCATACGATGATGAAAGTTCCTGTGCTGTGCTAAAATAGCTCCTGGCAATTTTTTAGTAAGTATCCCCAGTGCACCGGTTTGCTCATACCCAGTGGGTCCTCGTGTTCTGAGAATTGAAAAGGTTCTTTCATTTCATCAGAAGTCTTTGGATTATGTTAATAATTTACTATTATATTTCCTATTATAGAGGGATACTGTTCTACCAAGAAGGGCTGTTTAGTCAGGCCTTTTAACTTTAATCAGCTGAAAAATGCCTGCTTTTTCAACTAATTCCTAGAAATAATGTCTGTCCATAAAGGAGAAATTCAGCTGACATTAATGTACTTTTTGGAAATCCTATTGCTGTTAGAAGTTGTTACGTATCTGGAAACAGAGCCTGCAATAGAACACAGGGGGGTGCTTCTTTCATTTATTTTCCTCGGTAAAATTTTTGAAATATGTATCTGACAGAAGTGCATAATCCCCAGAGAGCCTATTCCTCAGATGTGTTTCCATTCAGAGCGTTAGAGATGCTCAGTCAGAGAAAACAGTTGTAGAAATAGAGGAGACAGCTAGAAAATTAACAAGCCCTTGCAAAACAGAAAGAAATCTATGCAAGTACACACCCTAGATAATATCAAAGGTCAGATTAATCTCCATGTATTGGATACATGAACTTCCAGATATTATTTATCTGTACATGTTTTTTGCCTGCCCATAAAAGGAATCAAAATGCCAAAGTAACCATAGCAGCCATGTGTGTAATTTAATATATATATGTAAATTGAATACAATTTTTAAAAGCATAAAGCTGGAGAGGCAAGCACATAATACACATATAGATCATCAATGATCCATTAGATCCATTTGCAGCTTGATTTCAGGGCCCTGAGAGCACCATCAAGCTCTGCAACCTCTTCTCCCACCCACCCCACCCACCCGTTTTGGGTTATGTGACACAGGCAGGTGTTGTTGGACCAGACCACTGGGAAAGCAGCTAGCTTAGGAGAAGGAGCTGAGAAGCCTTGCTGGAGACTTCCCCCTTAACTTGGGAGCCAAATTTAGCTCAAGCCTCAGCCTTGGTCCTTGTTTGAGCTATACTACAGCAATGACCTGTCTGGCCCTGCTCCTTGCTGATCCTGAGTGTGTCTTAGTGACTTGACTTCCTGGCTTGGTGCCACGGAGCTGCCCTGTCATTGTAAACACGTCTGGGAATCATGGGACTCTTGTCTGACCCCAAATAACATCAGCAGACCTTCTTAGCCTCCCTTGCACTGGTACCATGGCTCTGACCCCCTATACTCCCCCAGCCTGCCTTGCCATTGCCCTCAGCTCCCTGAAACCTGACCTTGTTGCTCCTTGACATTAGGTAGTATCTCTTCATTCATCTGCCAAATACCAAATTGCAATGTAAAACCAACACTCAGCATCTCAAACAAGCTAATTAACGTGTGTTTGAGATGGAGGCAGAGGTGAGATAATCTGAGAAAATGTAACATCTTGGTCAGGAGTTTTTCCAGGACTTAGCACCTTCTATGATTATTTGGTGTTTCTTTCATGGTGGGATAGCAAATACTTGTAGGGACGTGGAAAATAGAAACTTAGAAAAATTGGTGGGTTTTAGTTGATGATATTCCTGCCTATGTTTGCATCCTTTTAATATGCTTGCTAGATGCAGCATATAAGTACTTGTAAAAGAGACTTAAGCTTGAGCTAAAACATCTGACTCTGTTGAAGCTGTATATCTTCATAAAGGGACTTTACATGCAAAGTTTATTACCCTTCACATATGAAAGTCAGGTAGAAATAACTGAATCAAAATAAGCTTATTACCACAAATTGTAAACTTCTGTATTAAGGCTCCTGGTAATGCATTTAATGTGCCATATTGCTATATTCTAGGTCTGAGCGTTTTCGAGAAGCTCTGACTAGAAAATAGGGACAGGAAATCTCAGATCCCAGGTGAGAGGGGGTGGGAAGGAGCTGGGCCTGTGGAAAAGAAGGGGTGGGTATGAGCAAAATGGGAGCATTGGAGGCTAAAAAAAAAAAAGATAATGAAACATAAAGAAAAGCGGTAGATAGGTAGAAATCACAGCACTCCATAGCTCAGCAACCGGCACTATCTTTATTTCCTTTCATCATCCCCATCAGTGCATCATTCAGATTATTCACACATCACATGATGCCATTTTGCAAGAGCAGCTCTCTTCTATGCTTCCAACACAGGGAGTTGCAAGCCTCTGTGGATTTGAGAAACCAGACAGGATGGCACAGAGAAGGTTTCTGTAGGCATTCCATTTCAAAACCAAAGTTAGTGCTTTCCTGCAGGGAAACCATCTCTTTGGTGTACTTCAGCTCTGAGATAACATTGTACTATCAGCAAACAAATTATCTGTATTGATCTGTCCAGTTAGGTGTGCCTGCCAACTGTCATTAACTCCCTGCTACAGCTAAAGTCACCAAAGACACCTGATTGTGTAACTGATAACACAATTTAAACGCATCCTTCATACCAATTCCCATAAGAACCCTGTGAAATCCAGTACTCCTTTTACTCTTTTCCCAGACCATTTCACATTCAACCAGGTAGTAAACTTGCTATACCTATTCCAAGACATAATGAAACATTCCCTTTGAGCAGAAAAGGTTACTGGATGTGTTAGTCACAGACACTGGTTAAGTTTTTATATATGAGTAGGGTAGACAACTGTAATAACTAGAAGGAACTTGGTGTAAAACAAAGGAATGAAAAAGTACAACTGAAACTTTTTTTCTGGTTTCTGCAAAGGGCGTGCTTTGTAACCAGCTTTGAATTAAAGCTGGGCTGAAAAGTTCGTGGAAAACCATGGTCTCGCCTGCTTAGCATATTTCCTTGAAAAGTCAGATCTCTCTTCTTGTCTTTTGCCTAAACCTTTAAAAACAGCTATCTTAATACTTTCTCAATACACTGTGTTCCCTAACATTTCTTTTTTTAATCACAGTCTAACAGCATTCTTTTTTTTTTTTTTTTAAGGGGAATTTGGAAAATGTTCCAATCAGTTCCTGAGGTTTAGCATTCAGTGTTGGTTTTAAAGACAGTAGCCTACCATTTAATTAAAAAAATATTAAAAAAAAAATGTATTTTAAAAAATTTTACTTTTATCTAAAAAGGTAAAATCTTCAAGGCGTGAGGAGGGGCATAGTTTCAGAAGCTGCTTTTCTCTGTCCTCTCAGGAACTCTGGCAGTTGCAGAATGACCTCTTTTGCAGTTCTCCAGTAGGCTGGATTTAACATATCTCTGAATGTTTCTCTTCAGCTGGTTACAAAACTCTTCACCCATCATCACCATTCTCCCTTTGATGTCATTTTTCCATAGTATTGGTGTTTACAAGGCTTTTTGTCCATCAAGATTCCTGGTGCTGACTGTGAACAGATGTGGTACAGAGAACACCCCAAAATCAGAAGAAATAAAGGGAGATCTTAAAACAGCATGCAGTTCAGCAGTGGAATTGCTTGCCCCAGAAAACTGTGGGTGACAACAACTTACACAGCTTAAAGAGGGCATTTGACAGATAAATACAAGAGAAATACAATTGAAGGTTGTTGACTACAAAGGATGCCTCTGAGCCACAGACTGTTAGAAATTTGAAGAGCTTGCAGAAAAGCATCACAATCATGTTTGTTCCAATACTTGAGCTTCTCCATACACAAGTATTTCTGGTTACTGTCGGAGACTTGGTACTGGCAGAGATGGACCTTTGGTTTGACTCAACAGGCAGTCTTATGTTCCTAATCAAGTAACCATCTTAACCAGAGTGGGAGATTAATGCATTTGTTTTTGGCTTGGGTTCCTTTCTGGAATGGAAGGTCAAAGTCCACAATAGGACATAAAGAATGAGGGACAGAAGTTCTTCTGGAAGGTGTTGGGGTTTTCTTCATGTTGAAACCTCAAATACCAAATATGTTTGGGTTCTTTAAACGTAACATGTCTTCCCATTTCATTTTACCTCTTTTTCTCTCCTTAATCTAAACTTACCTAAGTATCTTGAGAGTCCTGGATTCCTTTAAACTAACTTCAGGTACCTAACTAAAGAATTTCTATTTGGATCAAGGTCACTGTAAGGCCCTTCGCAGCCAGTGAAGAATGCTAGGCACCTCCAGCTGGTGATTCATGTTAAAGGTGGGCTGCATCTCCCTCAGGAATTATGAATTAACTGTGTAGCATGACCTTGTTTCTAATTTAAGCAGCTGAGTGTCTAATTTGTCAAGGCCTCAAGTTAGGTAGGAACAGAACTTACTATCCTTTTACCTTAAATCCTTTTAGAGATCTATTATGTGCATGTGTCATGAAAAGTCATCAGCTCTTTCAAACTTCTAATTCACAGCAACCATGTCACAGTTGTGACATGAATATAAAATTAAGACCTACAATGAACAAAAAATAAAGACAGCTACTTGGGATCCTTCATTTCCAGATAGTTTTAACATACAAAAAACATTATCAGGATAAAACAGAACAAGTTTAATAGACAGAATAGAACATACGTAATACAACTTAAAATCAATATTTTTGCACTCTACAGCCAACAACGTTGGTCCTGTTATGATATATAGCTAATCATCCTTCATTTTCTAAGTACAGGAAGAAGGAGCCATAAGGATTTTATTTGTCATACTATTGTTATATCTGTTTATATTGGAATTCTTTTCTGATTTAGTAATCAAGCTAATTTTGTACACAATAAAATGTTGTCATGATAACTTAATTTTGCATTTTCCTAGGAAAGAAAAAGCAGATGCATGAGATTTCCTGTAAGCAATCTAATGGAATGTAAATCCTAAAAAAAGAGCACTTAACAATTCTTACTTGTAATGCACACAGATTAACATTACTTAATGTAGTTTTCCTTTTAGAAGCTTGCATATCTTACACTATTACTTCTACCACCAGCAGCAGAACTCAAGAAGCTATTATTATGAATTTTACTTCTCATGAGTTTCATTAGATGAGCAAAACCAGTTCTGAGTTCTCAGTTTTGGCAATATCCACACAAAAGAGTATGAGAGTTAAATGCTGTTTCCCAAGAACTTAACAATTCAGTTTTCATTTTATGAAGAGATGATTCATATGTACTTTGTGCAGCATTTTCATTGGAGGTTTTTCCAGAAAGGGTTTTTCTTAGTGATGCTTTCTTGTTTCTTTTGTCTGGAATGTTCAAGTATTCTCATTTTGCAGAAGAGAAGCCTCTGTTCAAGTACTCTCAGATTTATACACTGAGGCTTACTCCTGTTTCTTCATTGATACTGGCCATTTCTCTTGAGATTGTCAGAAAGCACCAACTGGCACAGGTCTTCATGTAAATAAAGACTTCATGCTGGTGGCCAAGTTATAAAATTCTTTGGGAAGACTGTGTTAGGGTCCACTCCAGTCCCTCCAAAATAAACTTTCTTGTACACTAGTAACTTTTCATTCCAGAAGGAACCTGCCATGGAATAGGGCACAACCTCAGCTTAACAGTGAACCCCAGTACAGGATCAATATATATCAACCTTGACTGTTCATTGCATAAATTGATATATATCATTGCAGTAGTATAAAGAGATACATGAAATAGATACCTGTCTCTGTGCTACAAGCAATGTAGTTTCCTTAGCCTGGGCACTTCCCTTGGGCACTGCACAGCTGAGCCAAACGTGCATTCAAGTCAGTGGGCTGAGAATGGCAGTTTTATTGTTAAGTAACTTTTATGGCTTAGAATGATCAAAATGAGGAGTTTTAACAGAAGCTGAAAAGGATATTGAAAACTTTTTCAGACTTTGGGTATTCTGAAGGTACTATCTCATGGAATCATAGAATAGTTAGGGTTGGAAAGGACCTCAAGATCATCTAGTTCCAACCTCCCTGCCATGGGCAGGGACACCTCACACTAAACCATGCCACCCAAGGCTTTGTCCAACCTGGCCTTGAACACCGCCAGGGATGGAGCATTCACAGCCTCCCTGAGCAACCGACTCCAGTGCCTCGCCAACCTAACAGGAAATAATTTCTTCCTTATGTCCAATCTAAACTTCCCCTGTTTAAGTTTTAACCTGTTACCCCTTGTCCTGTCACTACAGTCCCTGACGAAGAGTCCCTTCCCAGCATCCCTATAGGCCCCCTTCAGATACTGGAAGGCTGCTATGAGGTCTCCATGCAGCCTTTTCTTCTCCAGGCTGAACAGCCCCAACTTTCTCAGCCTGTCTTCATACGGGAGGTGCTCCAGTCCCCTGATCATCCTCATGGGCCTCCTCTGGACTTGTTCCAAGAGTTCCATGTCGTTTTTATGTTGAAGAGACCAGAACTGCACACAATACTCCAAGTGAAGTCTCATGAGAGCAGAGGAGAGGGGCAGGATCATCTCCTTCAACCGGCTGTTCACGCTCCTTTTGATGCAGCCCAGGATACGGTTGGCTTTCTGGGCTGCGAGCAAACACTGAAGCCAGCTCATGTTCATTTTCTCATTGACCAACACCCCCAAGTCCTTCTGTGCAGGGCCGCTCTGAATCTCTTCTCTACCCAACCTGTAGCTGTGCCTGCGATTGCTCCTACCCAGGTGTAGGACCATGCACTTGTCATGGTTAAACTTCATCAGGTTGGCATCAGCCCACCTCACAAGCGTGTGAAGGTCCCTCTGGATGGCATCCCTTCCCTCCAGCATATCAAACTGCACCAAACAGCTTGGTGTCATCGGCAAACTTGCTGAGGGCGCACTCAATCCCACTGTCCATGTCACCAATGAAGATGTTGAACAAGACCGATCCCAACACCGATCCCTGAGGGACACCGCTCGTTACTGGTCTCCAGCCGGACATGGAGTCATTGACCACAACTCTTTGTGTGCGGCCATCCAGCCAGTTCTTTATCCACCGAGTGGTCCACCTATCAAATTGATGTCTCTCCAATTTAGACACAAGGATGTCGTGTGGGACAGTGTCAAATGCTTTGCACAAGTCCAGGTAAATGACATCAACTGCTCTACCCCTGTCCATCAGTTCTGTAGCCGCATCATAGAAGGCCACCAAATTGGTCAGGCAGGATTTCCCCTTAGTGAAGCCATGCTGGCTGTCACCAAGCACCTTGTTGTTTTTCATGTGCCTTAGCATGCCTTCCAGGAGAATGTGTTCCAAGATTTTGCAGGCACAGAGGTGAGACTGACTGGTCTGTAATTCCCTGTGTCTTCCATTTTCCCCTTCTTGAAAATGGGGGTTATATTTCCCTTTTTCCAGTCATCGGGAGCTTCACCTGACTGCCGTGATTTTTCAAATATGATGGCCAGTGGCTTAGCAACTTCATTCGCCAGCTCCTTCAGGACCCGTGGATGGATTTCATCAGGTCCCATGGACTTGTGTGCATTCGGGTTTTTAAGATGGTCTTGAAGCAGATCCTCTCCTACAGTGGGCCTAAGGTCTTCATTCCCACAGTCCCTGTATCTGCCTTCCAAGACTTGGGTGGTGCAGTCAGAGCCTTTGCCAGTGAAGACCGAGGCAAAGAAGTCATTCAGAACCTCAGCCTTCTCCAAATCCTGTATAGCCAATTCTCCCTATAGCTTCCAGAGGGGGCCTACGTTGTCCTTAGTCTGTTTTTCATTCGCTATGTGCCTACAGAATTCCTTCCTGTTATCCTTAACATCCCTAACCAAGTTTAATTCTAACTGGGCATTAGCCTTCCTAACCTGGTCCCTAGCTTCCCAGACAACATCCCTCTATTCTTCCCAGGCTGCCTCTCCTTGCTTCCACCTTTTATAAGCCTCTTTTTTCCTTCAAATTTTCCTCAGCAGCTCCTTATCCATCCAAGGAGGTCTCCTGGACCTCCTGCTGCACTTCCTTCTAGTTGGGATGCAGCACTCCTGAGCTTCTAGCAGGTGATCCTTGAATACCAACCAACAGCCTTGGGTCCCCCTGCCCTCCAGGGCTGTATCCCATGGAACCTTACTAAGCAGGCTCCTGAAGAGGCCAAAGTCTCCTCTCTTGAAGTCCAGGGCAGTGAGCTTGCTGCACACTCTTCTCACTGTCCTGAGGGTCTCAAATTCGACCATCTCGTGATCACTGCATCCAAGGTTGCCCTGGAGCGTCACATTTCCAACAAGCCCTTCCCTGTTGGTGAGCACAAGGTCAAGCATGGCATCTCTCCTTGTCGGCTCCTCTATTACTTGCAGAAGGAAGTTGTCTTCCACACAATCGAGGAACCTCCTGGATTGCTTGTGCTGGGCCTCACCGTCGCTCCAACAGATGTCAGGGTGGTTGAAGTCCCCCATGACAACAAGGGCCTGTGAGCGTGAGGCTGTTCCTATCTGTCTGTAGAGTGCTTCATCCACAGGTTCCTCTTGATCAGGCAGCCTGTAACAGATCCCCACAGTAATGTCTCCCACAGCTGTTTTCCCTTTAACCCTGACCCACAAACTCTCTGTAAACTGCTCACCTGCCCCCAGACAGAGTTCCATACTCTCCAGCCTATCCCTAACATAAAGGGCAACTCCCCCTCCCCGCCTGCCGGGCCTGTCTTTTCTAAAGAGCCTGTAACTTTCCATTCCAACACTCCAGTCATAGGAGCCATCCCACCATGTTTCTGTGATGCCTATTATATCATACTCCCGTAGACGTGCACACATCTCTAATTCCTTTGTTTGTTCCCCATGCTACGGGCGTTTGTATAGAGGCATCTGAGCCGAGCTCCTAATGAAGCCGGCTCATTGGCTGGAGCGGCTGGAATATCTCTGCATTGCTCCGAGCATTTGTTATATGTGTTGGCAACTGACTGGGTGTGTTGGGATGGAATGATGCCCCCCTCCCCCAGCACATCTAGTTTAAAGCCTCCTTGACCAGTCTGGCAAGCCTCCTATCAAAACCGCTCTTCCCCTTCTTTATCAGACCAGCTCCACCAGTCCCCAGTAGACCTGGCCTACAAACTTGGGTCCCGTGTTCAAGACACCCAAACCCCTGACTGTGACACCACCCTTCTAACCATTTATTAACCTGTCTAAACCTCCTAGCCTTTTTAAGGTCCCCCCCTGTAACCTGAAGAATTGACAAAAAGAATTTGAGCTCCAGAGCCCCTAACCACCTCTCCCAGGGCTCTGTAGACCTTCTTTATGTTCCCCAGACCACTACTATCTGTATCACTGGCACCCACATGGATCACTAGGAGTGCGTAATAGTCCATGGGACTTACTAGAGCAAGCAGCCTCTCTGCAACATCCCTGATCCGTGCCCCAGGTAGGCAGCACACCTTCCTTGAGACCGGGTCAGGCCGACAGATAGGTGCTTCTGTCCCTTTCAAAGTAGAGTCCCCTATTACTACACCCCGCTGCTTTTTCCTGGCAGCAGCAGTAGAGATCTTTACCTGTGCATCAGCCGGCTGTTTCTGGTGCGAGTGCGTTTCCTCATTAGCCCCTTGCAGGGTCAGTGAAGTGGTTCTGGGTGGGGACAACAGATTTAGGAGGAAGCCCCTTGCTTTTAATTGTCTTCTTCCTCCTTTTTTTGTTGGTTTTTTTTTGTTCCTATTTCCTAGCTTCCCGGGGTAACGGCCTCCTTCTTTCCTCCATGAGCTAGAGGGGGAGCTTGAGGCCCCTGCACAATTTGCGCCTGGAGCAAGCAGCCCTGCTTCCTCTCGTCTATCCTGACATCTTGCAGCCTATTAATAGCATCCCGCAGCTCAGCCACCTGCTGCAGGAGGACCATCGTGCTCCTTTCCCTCGCAAGCCCAGTGCAGGCACTCCCTACACCCCGAGCTCTGCACTGCAGCCTCCCCTCCCATCGGCTCTGTCTGGGTGCCTACGCTGGCCACCGCCGGGGCAGCCAGAGCAGAGCTCCCAGAGCGGGCCCTGCCCACACGACGGGTGCTCACCATCCCGCTCGCCTGCCCGCGCAGAACGCTTCGACCCACCCTGCTCGCCGCTCTCCCGATGAGCGCGCTCCCCGGGGCAGGTTTTTACCCACTCAGGGCTGGTGCTGGGGCCGCTGCTCCTGGCTCCGCCCCCTGTGAGTCCCTGCTCGCGTCCGCGGAGCTGCCGGCTCCTGGACAGGTCCTGTCGAGGACTTGAGGCTCCCTCGGTGGCTCTGGCCGCTCTGAGTTGAGGCTCCTGGAAGCTGAGCTTCCCCCTGCTCCGGTGTTGAAGGCGTTCTCTCTCGAGCTACTCACCTCAGCAATTCACCCCTTTCTTCTCTTCTTTAGAAACCTAAGTGCTCTGTTACAATCACATAGAGAAACTTCCCATGGGAAATCAAGTAACCGGTCTGACAGAGTAACAGAAAGTGAAGGGTTTTTCAAGTCCATTTGTGTAAGAAGCTATTGACCTTTCTATACTCAACAAGCAAGAAACATTCCACACAAACACACCAAAAAAAAAAAGGAACAAAACTTGGTCTGTGGTGTCAAATATTAATTACACAGACCACTCTCCTGCTTCTTCTTGGAGAAAGGCTTTTGCTGCACTGAAATGTGGCTCCTGTTGCAGATCTTGTTTTGCTAGTGAGGAACAGTTGCTGCATAAGTAAGTTCTTGCATAAAGTGTGAGATGCTACCTAACAGAACGGTATCAGCTTTCCTGAGCACCCTCTCAACATGGTTTCTCTGTGATGTGGCTCAGCTCATTAACTAATGATAAAGAGAATAAAAGTGAGTTTGCTTAAGAAAGAGCTAAACGTGTTCTAATTTAAATTTATTTATATACAGTCTGTGCTGCCAGCAACAGATTTACTTTTTTTTGGGGGGGGTGGGGAGGGAGGCGGAGAAGTGAGGGAGAGCGTGTTTCCTTGAATCCAGAATCCAAAGACCAGTCTTACGAGATCATTTTCTTGTTAATTAAAATGAAAGGTGAGAATTTAGCTAAATCTCCTTTCCTTCGTTTTTTCTTCATGATCATCTCTTATTTTTCCTTTTCTCATACACAGCTTGATTGCTTTTAGCAAATAAATATTTTGAGTACAACTATATCCATTTAGTTTGCATGCCAGTTAGAAGAAAAATAGTTTTCTTTCCTCTTAGATTTCCATGCAATTTCTATTTTTAAACTTCTTTTCTTTTTTTTTTTTTCCCATTTATGTCTTCCTGGAAATTTTATTGCAAATCAGTATTTAAAGTCTCCCAAGGAAGATAACATTCTGAATATGAAAAAAGAAGAAGTTGTTATGATAAATGTCTTCCAAACATATTTATTTTTATGAGAATATAATCACAGAAGTTTTCATCAGCATATTGAAACTCAGATCCTCATATGCCTCTGAGTTTGTCAGTATGTATAAAAATAAAGGAGCCTTATACACGTCATGGCTATACGCTCCTGCTTTCATTTGCAGTTTCAAGCATTTCAGGTACTAGAGGCACCAGCAGTGTTTAAGCTATGAGCTCTTTGAGAAAAGCTCTGTTTTATTTGCTCTGCAATTGTACAGTGCCTGCCGCAGCTTGATCTGGATCTGTAGCAGAGACTCAAAGATAATATACAGTAGGAAATTACAGTGAGGAAACCACTCAGTTTTTTTGAAACTGAAGATTGTCACCCTGCGCCAGCATCTAAGCAGTCAGCATCATGCTCATGCTCATGAAGACAGAGGTGATGCTTGGCCTAGCAGCTTCACCACATTTGGAGCTCAGCAAATGATGAAATAATAGAAGTGGTTTCTCTTTTCTTTCCGGGAAGGATTGTCTTGTATAACGCACTAGAGAGGCCCTCAGAGTTGTTGGTTCAGTTTCTGATTTTTTCTACAGATTTCTTGGAAACTTGCTAGAAATCTTTCACTCCACAATTGTCTCAGAGGTAAACTTCTAAAAAGCAGATTTCAGCATTTTCTTTCTCTATTGTGAAATTTTTAAGCACCCACATTATGAGTGATTCTAAATTAAGACATTAGCTTCCTTTGATCAAGGTCTAACCCAATGGGAGTCCAGTATCAGTGGGGATGTAAGGCTGTACTGTAGTAAAAATTATGTAAACATTAGTGGTTATTTGTTGTCAGTTACATAATTCAAGGTTAGATATACACTGGGTGCTTTACAAATAGATGAGACATATTTCTAACCACAGAATGGTCATAGAAAACAATGATGTACAGTATCTAGACTGGGGTGATTCATACTCATAAACTTTACTAATGATTTATTTACCAAAAATGAATTTATTCAATAGTCACAATTCTGCACTGATTTGGCTGATAGTTTAAAAATGGACAAAATACTGGTAACATAAATATTTTGCAATTCACTGTTTCCCAACAAGATTTTTCAATTTTTTGCTTTAAATTATTCTAAAGCTGCCAATACTTAATTTAGAAATAAAAAATAAATAAAAAAAAAAAAAGGAAGGGGATTAAAGTATGAAAGATAACACTTCTGGTCAGCCAAAATATGCGGTGATGCTGAATTATTCATTTTACAATCTGTGTTACTAAAATAACAAAAAAATAAATTGTGGAGTTTAGCCCAGCAAAAATGCAAGGTAGCAGATGCTCAGCTAGTCCGGTTTAAAACAGGCAATTAGCAGTGAAGTTGGCGTATGCTGTTGCTTGGGCTATTTAGCTGGCTGGGTGTTCTTAGATTTTTTTATAAGCCAAACTATTAAGAAACCACCTCCTCAGATTTCAAGAGCTTTATTGCCATGAATATAAGAGCAAATGTCAAGAACAGAGTCAGCTTTCTCAAATAAACCATGGAGTGTCTCAAAATTTATAAGGAGCTGTGCTATTGTCCACGTTTATGATTCAATGGGGTTTTTTTCAACATTATTTTAGTATCAAGGACAAATTGGATTCTCATTTAATGTAGTGTCATGTTCCTTATAAAAGTCAACGTGGTAATAACATGATATTGTGTTTTATTTTCATATCCCTGTTATTATGTAGTATTTCTTTTTCTGAGATACTAATTATGTTTGACAATGCCTAGAATATCAAGTAATAACTGCTATTCAATCAGAATTGAAAGGCTCGGTTCACTTTGACCAAATAACAAGCTTCTATTGCAAATATAGCCACATACATTTTAATGTGCTCATATTGATCATAAGGGGAGAAGACATTATTATCATTGAATCATATTACCTGCTAGTCATCAGAAGTTACAAAAATGTTATGCAGAAGAGAGCATGCCCAGAGAGACAATTCTCCCAATACATCTTTTTGTTGTTTTGTTGCCTGGGTAAACACAATGATTTAGTTGTCTAGGTCTGAAAGGGATGTTCCCCTCTGTGTTCTGACAATGATATACCAAAGATAATCTCTCAGCATAGGTCATCCAGTTTCTGACAGAGGCTGAGATATTCTGCATGTACATGTTACATAAATGAAAGTGAATATAAAGTCAGTCGTATTATTTTGTCTCTCTAAGTGAAAGTTTATTCAGACTTCAGACTGATATTCAGCATCACAACCCAGCCTTATTTCTTCCTTCTGTCTAAACAGTCTTACATGGAAGAAGAAAAATGGAAAGTTGTTTTAATACTGCATGCTCACATCATGGTCTCAACAAAAAACACATCTCTCTCTTCTCTCTTCATTGGCTGGCACTGAGATTTATGTTTGCTTGCCAATGCACAGAGCATTTGTTCCTCTAGACTTTAATAAACTGATATTTTGGCAAACCTTTTTTTTTTTTTTTTTCCTTATGAAGGAAGGAACTGGACACCTTAGCAGTGTTTTGTTACAGATAGTCGAGGTGAGCTATAAACTTCAATTTACCATGAGCAGCTTGTATATCCTTCAGAGGAAGAAAGGCCCAGCACCAGCCATGGCTTTTTCTTTAATTCACATCTCAGTCTTCTTTGTAACACCAAATTAAGGTACTGCAAAAGCAAAAAAGAGTGAGATCAGCAACAAGATTTGCCTGTAGTTGAAGTACTTGGTGCAAGCTCCTCCTAAACTACCATCCTTTTGATACTCTCCCTTCATGTATTTATACACACTGATCAGATCTCCCCTGAGCCTTCTCCAGGGCTGAACAGGCCCTGCTCCCTCAGTCATTCCTCATATAAGAGATGCTCCAGACCCTTCATCATTCTCATAGTCTTTCACTGGACTTACTGCAGGAGCTCCATGTGTCTCTTGTACTGGGGAACCCAGAACTGACACAGTACTCTGGATGAGGCCTCATCAGGGCTGAGTAGAGAGGGAAGATCACCTTCCATGACCTGCTGGCAATGCTCTTTCTAATGCCCTCCAGGATAGCATTGGCCTTCTTGGTCACAAGTGCACATTGCTGCTGGCTCATGGACATCTAGTTGCCTGCCAGGACTCCCAGGTCCCTCTCTGCAGACCTGCTTTCCAGCAGTCCAAACCCCAGCCTGTATTGGTGCATGGTGTTATTCCTCCCAGGTGCAGGACCCTGCACATGACTCTGTTAAATTTCAAATGGTCCCTCTCTGCCCAGCTCTCCCCCTTTTCACGCAACAAGAATATAAGCCTGCTGCTCACATTTTCTCTAGCCAGTGTGTGATAGCTGTGAATGGGTGGATGCGCCCTTTACGTCCCTGTGGTTGATCCAGAGCGCAGAATTTCTGAAAATCAGACACTCAAGCCCTATATCCAGTATCTGTTCAAATCAGTAGACTCATGGATTTCAGTGGAAGGAGCACAGTCCTTTGGACTTGAAGTTAGAAAGTCCTTTCTCAAGGTACTGGCTGAAAGCAACAGATCTGTGTTGTGTTTAAGACATAAAAAATTCTGGATTCTTGCCCCCTTCCCCCTTAGGTGACTGTTTACACCTCATCAAGCATAAAGAACCTGAACTGACAACATTCTACCAACTTATTTAAGGAAAAATAATAAATAAAAGGTGGAACCTCTTTGTCAAAGAAGTAAAAGGAAAGTACAGAGATGGGGATAAATCAAGCGGCCGCATTCTAATCTTATTTATGTTGATATATATCATGAGTCACTTTGCCGGAGCCAGAGAGACAAGGTGATGATAACAAAGGGTGAAGGAGGATCACAGACCAGACTAGCTAGCTAGTTGGGGATTTTTATGCACCCTCAGTTTCATGGCATACTTCTGTACGAAACTGGCCTGTGACTTACATGTTTTCAAATGGTTTCACTGCCAGGCCATGTCAGAGGCAATGCCACCATAATCACTGATCTTACGAAAACAAGATAGGTCCAAAGTTTATGCCAGCTTTACGGATCTACAACTGACTTCCATGAAAGGTAAGCCAGAGCCTATGGACAGACATAAACCACTAGCCTACTGCCATTGCTAACTTAACAACTGTTTCTGTTACAGAAGTCTAATAAGTGTATATAAGCTTAAAAAAAAAAACTAGTATCTACTCAGCAGCAAATATAAGTTGTTTGAAAATGTTGATCATAAAGCTGAGCAGAAAGATAAGACTGTTATTTCTTGTTTCTTCATGATCTGGGGACTTTTTACTTCTGCAGCTTCAGCTCAAGCAAGTAAAAATCCTGTGTGGCCTTTGCTCCTTTTCAGATAAGGTTAACAGTGTCCATACTAAGGAGAAAATGTTTCACATTCCTCCTGGAAGAAGCCTGGGAGAAGCGTTTGACCCATGGTGGTCTTAACCCATTTTATCTTTAGCAATGGCCTGAGTGAATTTGTTCTGTTACATGTTAGGAAGTTTGTTTTATCTTAATTCATTTCGTACTGTTTCCATGAGCAGGTAGCATACTGGAGGAAATGCACTGTATTCTGGGTTTCAATGATTTGGATGGCATCATCATGTTGTCTGTAGACATGTGCTGATATGTTTGATATTTTTGGTTCAGACAATGTTTCTCGTTCCTTTTTTCAGTGTAATGGAGTACAGCAAGCAAGCTCCTCATTTTGAGTTAGGTAAGGTGGGAGAAGGGCAAGCAGCTGGAAAAATAGGAGAGGAGGCAATTTCACTATCACATCTTATTGAATTCATTTAATCATTTAAATTGTATGGGTGTCAGACAAGGTGCTACTGAGTGTCTAGGCAAGGGGAGCTTTCCCTGTGCATTGAAGTTCTTGCACAATACTCAGATGTTTCTTTCAGAAGCTGTGACTGAACAGTTTTCTGAGAAAGTGCATTAAATGTACTGCTCCTCCCTTCTTCTTCACTTAGAAGACAGGGAGCTAGTTAAAAGCCACCTGCCAGAAGACAGACAGAATAAATCCTTATAATAGTACCTGAAAACATTAGGAAGATATAGATGCATATATACATAAAAACCAGAGGAAATTACTATCTTAAATAAATATTTCTTACAGTATTTGCAATTCAAATGTTATATTGATGTGCAAGTGTTAGAGAGAGACTTAAAATGAAAATGACTGGAAAGTAACTATTTTTATTGCAAACAGAAAGAAATGTACACGGTAATCAAACTGCATACACAATGAAAAGCAAATTGGATTTCCGAAGCTCTTCCTGATTTTAGTGACTCCCATGTGGCATTTGCAACACAAGCAAGCAAGCTTGCTCATTTTGTAAGTAGCAGACCAAATTCTTACATCTTCCCCATTCGCCTCTTGCCACTCTAACACCATAGGTGTTGATTTACAGCTGCTTTCTCAGGCAGCTTGCAAAAGGATGTCATCTTCCTTCAGCCACGTCCAGTGTAAAGGGTGAGCTAGAGAAAGGAGGAGGGTTGGTCACAGACAGAGCATAATTTGCTGATTTGAGCTGGGCAAGGAGCAAAATCAGGCAGTCAGCTGCATGTGAAAAAGCATCATCTCTGGGCTGCTTTGAAGTGTTGAGGAGAAGCTGAAATATGGTGTAGGTGAAGTGAACAGAGATCGAGCCCAAGTGGCATATTAAGACGTAATCCTTTTCCCTTACAAAATACAAGATACTCTCACATTTTAATCATAATACCCAATTACATGTGAGATAGGCTAGAAATATTGCCAGAAAACAGGACATTATGCCTCAGGATTTATATATATGCAAATTGATCACCCCAGACAGATTGCCTGGGAACCACTTCAACTAATGGCTAGCATTTCTCACTATTCTTCAGCATTCCTGTTTCCTAAGTATTTTTGACTTTCTAACATCAAGGAACTTGGCAGTGACTCATCTCATCTGAGTTCTACCCCTGCCTCTCCCATCATTTCCCTGGGTGATCCTGAAGTTACTTCATTAATTTTAATTGGATGCTGTCATGAGAAAAATCTTGTGGGGCTGGGCTGCCAGTCTGCAGTCATTCAGTCCTTGTTCGGGCAAATTCCTGTTAATTCTAGCAGGAATTTTCTCTTGTGACAAAACTGCAAGATTTGCCACAACTGCATGTGCTTAAAAGGCTGCAACAGTTGGATGTAGTTTCTGGTCATGTGAAGGTTTATTATTATCTGCTATTAATATTTACCATCTTGTTTGCCACTTGAACAAATTCAAAAAGGCCCTTCCTTAGTCTTTACTGATTCCAGTCACATCAGGCACTGTCAAGTGAGTCTGTATTTCTGTTAGCAGCTCTGCCTAGTCCATTCTAACTTTGGCAAGTCTTGGCCTTGAAGGAAAAAGCACAAAATAAGGTATGATTTTCTTCCCCCTACTATTGTGCAGCAAAAATGAGCAGGTAATTAAGTTTCCCAGAGAATCTTATATTCTTGTTCCCGTCTCTTAACTGGGTTGTGAGCAGCCCAAGAGAAGGCAGCCAGGCTGGCTTCAGTTCCAGAAGAAATCCAGCCAAATGTAATTCTTCAGCAGAGGAGACAAAAGACAGTTTAAATAATTGTTAAAAGATTCTTAAGAATATTGCAATAGATGGAATGTGGAAATACTAGATCAGAATGTGAGTGTGCCTGATTTACACAGCTTTGTAGAGTGAATATTGCTATTATAATTAATGCAGTGACAGCTACTGACTAAACAATATCCTTTTAAATGCTGGAATACTATAAAAATACAAGAAAAGTTGGAAAAAATTTTGAATCTGTGTAAAATAAAGACAAAAAATAAAACCTGGATTCTCTGCAATTCCTCTCATATTCATTTCTGGTCCCCTGGAGGCTGGACAAGCTCTTGACATGTGGGAGGGGTGAGGAGGGTCTAGTTGTGAATGTCACCTTCGAAACTGAGAAACAGTTCTGAAAATATTTGTGACTTCTTTTTATTTACTCATTTGTACATTTTTCTTTGCAAGTGTTTTTGCCCCAGAAGAGTGTCCAGAACTCCAATGGGCACGATAGTCGTGTTGGTAGCATTCCCTGGGTGCCTTGAAAGGACTTTAGTAGAGTCAGCACAATAGGATTCATAAACCCTGATGTGTAAATGCCACCATGCATTTGGCTGAGAAGCAGCCACAGTCACTGTCACCATAGTTGGCATTAAAGACCTCCAGCCCTCTAATTCTGCACATGCTTTATGCAGGAGCCCTAAGATCCTTACAGTGAACAATTCTGTTTCGTCCCTTATGGTTTCCTCTGTGTTCCTTGATGAGCTGCTTTTCTTCCCCCTTTGATTCTCCCTGTATTTCTACATTTCTTCCCTTTTCTTCTGCAACTCCTTCGAACCTGCTTCCCTTTTGACAGACAAAACACTTTATTTTTCCAACTTCTGTTCTCCACTAATCCCAAAACCTGATATTTCTCTCTTTCCCTGATCCTCTCTCCTACCACATACTGCCCCAGAGTCCAGATTGCTCTCCTTGGTTATGCATAGTGAGCAACTCAGCACAATGGATACTGCTTGGCAAGTTAGGCAACCTGAGTATGACTCAATACTGACTGATATGCTTTCTGGCAAAATATAGTTTATGCAGTGAGAAGGAAAAAGAAATACTTTAGCTAAGATATATCAAAATCTCCCACAAAAAGAGCTGCAAAAATCTTCTGTTTTTATGAAAATTATAGAAACACAAGTTTAATATTATGACATCAAATGTTTAGTAATTACTGCTTACAGACAGTGATACTGTTTAATGTATGTAATCCTGAAAATAAAAAATAAATCACCAGTCATTGCTCAAAGAACACCAAAGTTATGCAGCCATCATTTAGCCAAGGACAGCAAAACTGCAGCATCTTATTAAGGTTTGTGTTGAACAGAAAAGGACCTTCATTTTAGAAGCCTCACTTATCCTTCCTCTAGGAAGACAAACAGAGCAGCATTTATCTAGCTCAGACAGAAGTGGACAAGTCTCAACCTGTGCTTCCAGAAAGAGCAGGAATTTCTAATGTACTCAGGTCACCTCTACTTGCTTTCTCCCAGAGTCTGGCTACCAGCCCATGAGTCAGAATGTTTTCTTCCATTTTTTGTCAGTGATATGTAATGTCTTCATGTAGGTGTGCCACCCAAATTATTTTTTTCCCTCAAAAAAAGCAGTGGCCCAAGAATGCACAGTTAAGGGACTGAAGTACAAAGTAACCTATTTCTCCTTCCTTCACTAACAAAGGAGTGTGTTGTATAGACAAGCAAGAAGGGAAGGAGAAGCATGAAACAAGCAAATTTGTGTTGTAGTTGCTCTTCAAAATGAAGATAACATTTTCTAATACATCTCTGGCCCAGATCCTCAAGGATATGTAGCTGTTTTACTCTAATATTTTACAGATGTAGGCACAGGTCATCTAGAAGGACTCCAAAATACCTGTCCTCCAAACCGCCTGTGGTTGGCGTGTCCATTTTTGCAAAGGTTTGCAAAGGAGAAAATACTGAAGAAAATGTAATACAGGGCATAGCAGAGAAATTAAAACAGTGCATGAGCTTATGAGAATTTCTGGAAAATACCCAGACCCTGGTGAAAGCAGTGGTGCAGTTGGTACAATGGCTTTTCACAAACATTTCTGTGAATGGGTGCAGTAAATTAAGCATAGAAGGGAGGATACAGCAGTACAGTGAGGGAAATGCATGCCATCACAGGGAAGTTTCCATTTCAGTCAGGAGAAGAACCTCACAATGGAGTTAACAATTTCCTTTTCCAATCCATCTGTAAGAAATCCAGAACAGGAGGATGGAATACTTTTCTGGATGTAATCACTTATTAGTAAATAAGGGATTTTGAATATGAGCCATGCCCATTAATTGTAAAGGCATATTCACTGTATGTAAATCCTAGCCCAAGGATGGCAATCTAAATCCGGTAGGCATGGACTGTTGTGCAAAGGAAACCTATTTACATGATGGGTTTGTAGCTTATTTTCTCTGTGTGTCTGGTCTGCACTTGTAGATGCCATGGAGATTGACTACAAAGGAAAACATCAGCAACTCTGCAAAGTATGCTTCAGTCTGTGAGTGCAACTCACATTAAAAACCCTTTCACCCAGCTTTTGCAGTTCATTACCATACAGTAGAAAAATTCCTGTGCTGAAATGGCTCGATGTTGCACTGCATGTTTCTCATTCAAATACTCTTTTTTACTTCTGGGTTTTGTTTTTTTTTCTGTGAACAAAACCTTTGGGGAATATTTCCAGTGAAGTGCTAAGACATAAATGATATAAATCTTTATTATAGTATAAAGAGTAGGGAGATCCAACATCTTGGCCTCTTCTGTTGAGCAGTATGTTTTGACACTTCCAATGTTTTAGGTTCTCTTTGTAATAACAAGGATTAATATGATGTGCCTACAAAGAGATTACGTGAATGAATTACACAAGAGATTAGGGGAAAAATCTCATTTGTGCACCCATCAAAATAAAATCTTTTCTGACTCAAAGAAAAACAGCCTTCCTTTTCTCCCTCACTGGACCAGATCTTTAAATGTCCTACAGTGATCAGAGGACTGAAAGGGAACAGTGAACCCGAAGCTAACCTATATCCCAGCAAAATTCTAAATAATCTACCTGCAAAAATCACTTATGCCATCTAAGGAATATGAGCATGAGTCAATCCCTTGTGTTTCTCATGTGTACCACCATCCAGACTCCATAAAGTGAGCATGCAGTGAGGGAGTGAGATGTAGAAGAGCTCCTGCTGGTTTATAGTAAGCAGTACACAACAACCCAAATTCCTTCTCATTTGGAGAATCTTAAAATACTTTACAAACAATATGTTCCATAGCACATCCGGGAGACCAGATATTTTTGTGTTTATGTTATGGATAGCTAAACTAAAACACATTCCACTTGTCTAGGGCACCAAGAGAATCAAAGAATTGAGAGAAAACCTAAATTCCCAAGATTTATTTTTTTTTTCTGTAACTACAAGAAAATCCACTCTCTGCTATCCTCCCTTCTTTGGTTTTGTATTTCCCAGTAAAATATAGTCATCACACATCTGTGTAGCTCTTTCCATGTCTCAGAGTCCTTTAAAAATGTGAAAGACAGGATTCAACAATAACAATCCCACCCCTGAAGTGTAGCCATATTTGGAATGAAATGTAGCCACTGTTCAACAATCCAGCCCTGTACAATAATCTCTGACAGAAAGAGAACAGTGACAAAATTAATCTTGTGGGAAAACTATTGGGTGATATGCACTGTACAATAATTTAAACTGTAAATTGTGGAGAATATAGAACTTGTCCCAACATTTGCTTTCTTTTCACACTTCCCATTTGCTTTGCATAACTCTATTTACATTTCAGTTGTTTCTCCATCACTTTTTTCTGTTATTAAGGATTCCACATCCAAGTCCAAATACTGCATCTAGCTGCCTCTCTTTTTTATCATAACTGGAGGGTTTAGCCAGACACTGTGGCCACAAAGACCTACTAGGATTCTTTCTTGCCTGTTTGCTTCCCTTCCCTCCCCTTCCCTCCCCTCCCCTTCCCTCCCCTCCCCTTCCCTTCCCTTCCCTTCCCTTCCCTTCCCTTCCCTTCCCTTCCCTTCCCTTCCCTTCCCTTCCCTTCCCTTCCCTTCCCTTCCCTTCCCTCCCCTTCCCTTCAATAGTTATACAGTCCCATCCAACTCTGACTCTTGGAACTGGTAAGATCTCTCCTGTGCATGGAATGATTCCTAAGGGTGGGTTGTCTTAAAAAAAATGGAACCCTTACTTACAGAAAGCTGTAAAGATACCTTTGCTTTTAATGTCAGACAGGAGCACTGCTTCAGCTCTCCACCTTCTGCTTTACAAGTCCATTGTAACACAGTCTGAAAGCACAGATCTGTTAACCTTTTGGGAACAATGGAAATCATACATTTTCTCCTAGACAATAAGTAGAAAATGAAAGAGCAAAAAGTATCTAAAAGAAAGGAGAGAGAGAGAGAGAGAGTCTGGGGATGGCCTCACTCAGCTATTGAGAGATAATCCATCCATTGTGTAATAGTTCTATGACAAGTGTTCATGGGTTTTAAATGTCAGGTTTTGTAGTGTAACCCACTGTCTACACAAAGAGGTAACCAGTACTTTTTATTTGCTTACACAAAAATAGTTACCCTCTTGTCTTTCCCTTCTGAACAAGCATCTGCCTGGGGTGCATGTGAGTGGGAGAGAGGTGGTGCAGTCTGACTTGCTTTAGCAATCAAATGGAAGAGAGAGTATCCTGAATTCACAGTGGGCTGCTGTGTGGGAGGAGGAGTGAATGTCCTTCCTGCCTGATAACAGGATTAACGCCAATCCCACACGATAACTTGTGTTCTAGGGTGCATTTATCGGTACAAGCCCCTACCACGGTGGAGTGAAAGAGAACTAGCACAGTGGAGTCATCTCTGTGTAATGTTGCACCCCATTCTGCTTCCCTAGATGTGGGCTTGAAAGTGAACATGTGCATTTGTGTACATGTGGCTATGGCACACAGCCAGGTGTCCTTGCACAACTATAAACTATTGGTTTACCTCTGTTATTTCAATTCCTTTCTTTTTAGAAACCCCAGCTAACTAAAACAATAATAAAATGTTTATATTGTAGCTAGTCCTTCCCAAGGTCGTGGCTCCAGTAATGTCTACAGAAGTATACACCAGTGTTCTTGGTTCTCATCCACTTTTAAATATCAGTTTCATCTTGCAAATGAAACATATATATACAGCTAGATGGACACACACATATACAGCCTGGACAGCAATATCAAAGCCTGTCCCTGAGCCGTTTCCTTGACATTTAGTTCTGAAAACCAGCTCTGGCATTCTTTCAGGAACGTGTGATAGCCAGGGCTGTGTCCAAACCACCTGACTTTGGACTTCCCTGTTTGCAGTCATCACTTTGATTGTTAATTCATTACAGATGTCAACACTTCTCATCTGGAAGGATCTAATGCCTTGGTTGTACCTTGTTGGCATGCAAATCCCCCACAAAAAGAAAAATAATAAAAATAATAAAAAAAAACCATGCAAATTCCCCCTAGACAATATTTAAAGATGAGATATGAAAGATGACTGAAACAATACTTGAAGGCACTCGTTTCCAAATACTATATAGAAATAATATGCATTTCATGTCATAATAGTCAAATGAAAACTATTTGAAATACTAAAAAAGGTGAATTAGCCATTTAAAATATTGGTTGGATACTGACATGCACTATAATTCTGTGCTCATAATGCATGATTAAGATTTCCTGACGTGGCCTAGGAAAAAAAAGCTGTGTGTATGTTAACAGTTATACAGAAGGCAAAAGCGTATGGAATTCCAAGGATGGAACAATACAGCCTTGTTGGTTTTGGCAAAGTACAATCTTTAGTCATGAAAACCTGAGAAATTTGGGGCCAGTCCCACAAAGACTTACACATATGCTTATCTTTATGCATAACTCATGCGTGCAAATCATCACAGCCTTTGGCCTCTGACATGGCTGCTTCAGCAGAGTTCTGTACTGTAAAACCTAGGGTGTGATCTTGTTCTTGTTGAAGTCAGTGGGACTTCCCCTGTGAGCAAAGTTATTTATGTGAGCCAGCAGAGCTAGCCCATAAGTGGCTAAAACAGTAAATTAGCTACTCAGATGTTGTGAACTTAAAAAAAGTGCTTTCCTCTAACTTCAGAGGGAGAAAAGGAATCTTTGAATAGTGGCTCTATGCTATTTTTCATGATTATGTTATTTACTGTGGTACCGTCTCAAGGCCCAAACGAGGCTCCCATTCAAGGCTTCTTTATACCACAATTACACAAGCAATCACTGCTTGGATTTTAACCATCTATTGAGTTTTTATATAGAGCTTTAAATTTGAAACCTTGAAGTAGTATAAGCTCAATCATGAACACTGCCATGCTCAGGAAACCTGGTCCTAATACAGCTTCCAGGCAAGAGTAATAAGTAAATCACTCACTTGTCTTATATTCAGTGTCACTCTACATACCCGATACATACTTGAAGTTTAAACAGTGATAGGAGTCATGGTTTTAAACAGCTTTTATTAAAGGAAAGGAGTGCTACTGCAGGAAGACTTGTAGCTATTCAGAAAAATAGGAAACATCTACTACCTACCTAAAATATCAGATTGGTTTTATTTTGTATTCACTGCAAAAGAGCCACACTACATCAAGCAGATGATGATGAGGCTGTTGGGACACAAGCGTTTGGTTGCTGCATCTGGCATTAGCATGGGATGGCAGAATCACTGATCAGGATTTAATTTTCATTTCTTGTCCTAATTTGCATTTCCTATTACTGTGCGTTGCATTTCAGCCCTGTGGATTTGGGATCTGACCAAAAGCCAACTGAAAGCTCAAACCAGTAAAAGTCCAGCATTTCTTTCTCTCCCTCAAATAGAGTCAAATAAAAATAAACACCCTGCCTCCTGTTCTTTCCCCTCACACATATACCTACTTGAAAATGTCTGCTTCTTAGGAAATAGGCATCAGTAATACAGAACCATTTAGGAGACTCTGGCCATAGCTTTTCCTTTGGTCACACAACAGTGAAATGGATGAGGTTGGTAGTGTGTCACTCTAATAGAAAGAGAAGCTCAAAAGAAAATGTGGAAGCGGTGGAAGCCCGCGTACTCCACAAGAATGGCTTTGAATCTTTGTGTCTATGTGGGAAGAGCTTCCTTGATGCCATCTGCTTATAAAGACGAAAGAAAGGAAAAATAGGGACCAGAACAACTTGTTGCCCTCGTCCTCTCTGGGTTTAGTGAAATGGAGGAATCAGCCATACTACACAACTGTAAGATAAAAACTAATAGAGGAGCTGGTAGTCCACCAGTCCTATGCTCTGTCATTATTGTATGAAAAAATAACAGCAGCCCACCTAGTCACTGAAATTGTTCAACTTACTGTTTTTAAACAACTGAGTAAATTTTCTAATGTGAAGAATGTCACAGCATATATGCTTTCCTGATCTGAGAAGTATACCTGTGGTGGCTGCTTTCCATGTGCAATGCTTGTGCAGAAAGCACTTTTCACTTGACTGAATATCCAAAACATGTAGTTTCACACAAGACTATGAATTAAAACATGTCAGGGAGAGAGACTAGGGTTAAGAAATAATGCTTTACTTCTTCCAAAGCATAATTATAGGATAGCAGTGTAGAACATCCAGATTATGTTATCAAACAGCCTTATTTAAACATAGCTCCACATCCCCAAACGATAAATAATGTACATGTGGTGGGCAAGAGTCATAATTTTTGCAACAGTGGAGCTCCCTGCTTACACATTAGCATGTAACTGAAAAATAGGTTTTATTATAATTTGAATTCATATGAGATCATTTATAGACATCGGTTTAGAGCAGTCTCCTCCTCTGAGTCATGACCACCTGTTGGGCTACAGAGCTGTGGTGCAAAAGGAGGGAGGGAGAGGAGAGGAAGATTTAGCCATTTTTAGAGTGAGCCCAACAGTCCATGTACATCTTCTTTCTCTCCCAGAGTTCTTGCAGTCTTTGCCTTAGAGGGGGCCTTTCTGCTGCTGCAGCAGCAAGGGGCATGCTATGCGTGCAGATGTGTTTTCGTGTCACTTCTCATAGCAGAGACAGGGGGCTTGCACTGCTCTGCCCCTGTGTGTCTGCTAGGGTCACGCTGTGAAAAAATGAGGCTTCTACTGCTCTAAAGCGTGCACCTCATCCTGAACTCGCGCTAAACGGACAGACCCTGTCTGTCCGAGGCTGATTTAATTCGTAGCCCGGCGCAGGGCTCTCAGCTCTGACGCTGATGCTGAGGCGAGGCCGGTGCTCGCCGCTCCCCTACGATGCGGTGCCTGCCAGCTCCAGCAAGTGCTCGCTGGCACAGCGGGAACACAAGGACGGACGAACGCACGGACAGGTGGACAAACGGCAGGGCCCCCGAGCAGCCCCCCCCCCCCCCCCCCCCCGCCTCGCTCCTAGTTTACAACGCGTTTCCTTAAGGAACCAGAAGCAGCTGGAGTTTCAGCTCTCGGGGCCCCCGGGCGAGCAAGCTGCGCCTGAGGCACCGGAGGACGTGGCGCCCGAGCCTTGATCCCTCCGATTAAACTGTTCCCGGAGAGGATTGCTTCTGAACGCTCCGAGAGTGATTTAAAAGCACCGCATCGCTCTTTATTAATGTAATGCTCTTTAAAATTGAAAGTACACTTAATCCCCTCGTACGAGCGGGGGTAGGGAGCGGCGTGTGGGGCGTGTTAAAGCTCCGGCCGGGGGGAACCCGCTGCACCGTCACCTCCTGCCCCCCGTGAAGGGGGGCCGAGCCGCCAGTACAGAGACCAATTTCAGTGGGGGAACCGCCCCGCGGGCACCGGAGAGCGGCTCCGCACGCAGCTCGCATCTCACCTGCAAATTCTCCCATCCCGCCCTTCCTTCCCCGTGGGAAGCCGAAGTGCGCTCCCTCCCGCAGGAGGGCGGCCAGTGCCGGCAGCAGCTGAGCTGCGCGTCTCTGCTCGGCGAGCCGCGCAGAAGGAGGAGGAGGAGGGCATGAGGAGCGCCCCACACACTGCTGGGTATCACCTCCATCGGTGATGCCGCGGCTGCCACCCGCGCTGCCTCCAGCCCGCACCCCCGGGGGATGCCGCCGGGCTTTCCTAAGGTGAGTGGCCACCGCCGAGCGGCTTTGCCCTTCCCCGAGCAGGGACACGGCTCCGAGCAGCGATATCTCTAGCAGAGCCGGGCAGCGCGCTCCCTGCCCCGTGGCAGGAAGGGGGCGTCGGGTGCTCGTGAGGGGAAGTTTGAGGTGCGGGACAGCGGGAGCCGGCTTCATGGCGTAGAGGGGACGGAAGTGCGAGTAGGGAGGCACCTGGAGAGCCGTTCCCAGGTGGAGGGAGAGCAGCTGGTTGGAACGGAGGCGGGGGGAACGAAGGAGAAGGTGGAGAAGCAGGCGGGGACTGAAGGGGGACGGGGGAGTCGCAGAGCGGAGAGATGGGGAAGGAGGTGGCGGCTCTTGAGCTCGTGGACTAAAGCACCGCGCTCAGCTCCCTGAGGTCGGTGGTACCCCCGCTGCTGCCCCCGGTCCCGCGTCGGTGGCGAGGTTTCCTTCGTGATTCGTTGGAAAAAGTGGCTGTGACCGGAGAGAGACTTAGCGCAAGGTTAGTGGTTGGCTTGTATCGGGGTGGGGGAGTCTCGGATCGCGCTTCTGTTCACTCCCGGGCGCTACCTGAGAGCAGACCTACAGGCGCCGTGCCCCGGTTCCCGGCAGCTCTGCTCGCCGGCCAGGAGCAGGGCATCGGTGCTAACCCGGCCCATCGCCGCCTTTGTCCCTGCTGCTGTCAGCCGGCAGCTCGCCTTTCGGAAACTTTGTATGCCTCCCGCAGGGGAAGGCCGGCAAGGCGGTGGTTTATAAACAGCGCGGCTCAGGAGATGGAGAGCGCAAACTGCGGGATGGGTGTCTTGTTTGCCCATTAACTGGGCTGCTGGCAGACGGTTCGTGATGTGTGTGTGTTTGGGTTTTGAATCAATATTTATTTACAGGACTCAGGTATTAATCACTCATGTCTTGGAAAGCTCATTAGTGGTGACTTGTTTCCATGACAACAGGACCCCTCTGAGCCTTTGGGTTGTCTGTTTGCCCGTTTTATTTTGTTTTACTTTTCACGAGCCGTATTCGTACTAGTATCGTGGTTTGCCACCGAAAAAAAAACCAAGGTAATAAACCCTGGGTGATCCTGTGGGCCCTACTCAATGTTCTAACGCTCAGTTATTTACCCAGACTTAGTTAATGATATATGGAAGGGATTGAGCAAGTGCATGAGTTATACAAGATTTCTTAGTACTCGTTTTGCTGCCGTATCTCCTCTAGCTATAAAGCTGAGCCTAAGATGCTGTTTGACTTGTTTCTTGTTCGAAGTACTCCTTAGACATGTTAGAGCTGAAAAGTGTGGTGTTTGTAATCTTTTCCTTTGTATATCATACGGTACCTCAGAACCCTTTGAGAAGCATCGTATTGCAGTCTCTGTAGTTTTATTGCTCTAGGAGAGCTGGGAATCAGTAGTGACTTATTGTGTAACTTTGTCACCTTGTGGTGTGACCTTGACAGGTCTCTTAACATCCTCATATTCCACCTTGTCTCAACAGAAGGAAAAGCTGCCCAGTTGTACCTGTGAAGTGCTCTGAGCTAATTAAGCAAAACACTTCTAAGATGGAATAGGGTTAAAACTGAATATATTGTTTTCTGTTATGAGGACTAAACATATCTTTTACATCCCTCACTTTTTAACTTCAGTCTTTATTTAACATGACACAGTCATGTTAGCTCTTCAGATGATGTGTACTTTTGTCATCTAGCTGAAATCAGCAATTCTTAATCCCATTTACCTATCAGCCACTGCTTTCCTGGTTAACTGCATCAGAGTCAGATAAAAAGGAGAATCTTTAGCATTCTTAATTTGTAGGAGTATGTACTATGATATAGAGTGTATATCTAGCAAGAAGATAGAGTAGTAATGAAAGAAAAGACAACAAAACTGAATTCCAGTCTTGACCACTTGCCTTAGCATTGCACCCTGAGAGGAACTTCAGTGCCTTTTTTGAGGAAGAGAGTGAGCAAATGCACACTTTTAACTAGAAGTCAAGTTAAACATCTGAAACTGTTCTGCCACTTTTCATTGTTTTCCAAGAAACATTGTAATATGTGGTGTTTCTTTGAGAAGCACTGGGAGTGTGTAAGAAATAGGAATATACAGTTCCAAACCAAAACACTGCTTGAGAGATGTTCAGCTGTGACCATTTTAGAGGACAGGAGTAGTAAGTTATAATAATTGGGGAACTTCAGTAAGAAGCTTACATTTTCCTTCCTTGAAATGCTCCTTTTAAGTGAATAAACTATAAAATAACTCTTTCATACTGCATGGAAGAGTCTATCGCTAGCTCAGCTCAACAGAGTGCTAAAACATGCCTCATTCCAAATGTATTTGTGTTTTCTAATATCAGTAGGCAAATAGCACTTTGAAGTTCTACTTAACAGGCATTGATTCTCTAGAATATTTATTTTGCTTGCAGGATTCTGGAGGTTTTAGCAGCTTAATAGTGAGACGTCTGTCTCAAAATATTTCTTGTGAATTGAGGACCATTTGACCATTACCAGTGAAGATACCAGTGATGTAATTTTGTGACAATCCCATGAAGAGAAAGTAGAAGAAATGGCATCTTAGTCAGCACTTTGTCCCCTTTGGATGTCATTGACTGAAATTTCCATACCAGCCTATTCAATTTTTACTGCTTAGAGCTACACAGTCAATACAGGTAAAGAGAAAGTGATTTAGATTTTAGTCTGTGCTTTATGTCCTCTGCAAAGCTCAGTCTTACTATCACCAGTCTATTATCGATGATACTAAGAACAAGATATGTCAGCTCAATTCTCAGACCCTTATTGCCATGAGAGGAAAAAAAAAAAAAAAAAAAAAAGGAAATATTAATCTTATTTTTTAAGACTGATAACAGGGTGGCAAGAAAAAAAATATTCCATAAGAAGCTTGTATTACTTTTATAATACTTTTTTTCAGGACAATGCTCACTTAAAATTGCGAGAAGACATCTGAGCTGTCACTGGTAAAGGTGTTCTATTTGAAGGAGTAGGAAAAAGTACAGAGATGTGAAGGCTAAATCTATAGATATAGATAATTGTCGTGGTTTAAGCCCAGCTGGTAATTCAGTACCACGCAGCTCTCGCTCACTCCCCCCCCCTTCCTCCCTCCACTCCCAGAGGGATGGGGAGGAGAATGGAAAGAATGTAACTCCCACGGGCTGAGATAAGAGCAGTCCAGTAACTAAAGTATAACACAAATCACTGCTGCTACCACCAGTAACAATAATGATAAGGGGAATAACAAGGGAAGAGAATACAACCGCTCACCACCTGCTGACCGATACCCAGCCTGATCCCGGCAGTTATCAAAACTTTCCAGGTTACTGCCCCCAGTTTATATAGTGGGCATGATGTGCTGTGGTATGGAATACCTCTTTGGCTAGTTTGGGTCAGGTGTCCTGTCTCTGCTTCCTCCCAGCTTCCCCTCTTCCCTGGCAGAGCATGAGACTCACAAAGTCCTTGGTCAGAGTAAACATTACTGAGCAGTAACTAAAAACATTGGTGTTATCAGCGCTGTTTCCAGGCTGAAAGTCAAAACCACAGCACTGCACCAGCTACTAAGACTGAGAAAAATGACTGCTACTGCTGATTCCAGGACAATGATGGTATTGATTTGTATTTTATTCAGTATTATATCAAAGTAACTTGGACGTAATGTACCCTGGTTTTCACAAGCAAAAATGGTTTTAATGGTGTTCATATTCAAGCTACATAATGCTCAAGTTGCATATTGCTCAAACTTTGCTGGTATGCGGAAATAAAGTTAGTATTGTTTGTTTCTCTGGTGTTATAAGTCCCTCAACTGAGGTGAATAAGATGCTGGACCTGTATCTAGTAGAGGTAGTTGAGCTCTTTTCTCTAACTTATCTACTCTGGACAAATCATTTCAGCCCTCTATTTAATTTTTTCTCTAGTCTTCCTGCCCCTATTTATCATTCAGTCTTGCCTATCTAGAGCGTAGGATCCTCAATGCACAGTCTTGTTACGTGCATATCTTGTGCCTAGACAGATGCTTCTTCAACTGCAAAATGTTACTGCAGTACAATAACAAGAAATGATAGCCAGCATTTTTCCTGTATCGGTCATTGTGATCTTTGCATGATCGCTAGTTACTGTCTGAGAGGCAGTAAGATTGTTATAGCTCAGTGTGAAGATGTAACAGAGGAGTTGCAGCTAATGTTAGTTCCTTAAAATTCCCATTGCTACATATATTTGAAGAAAACCTCTTTCAGAGAAGAAGTTCACAGATCTATCCTCCAAGGATTAGAGACTAAATAATGGCTCATTACTGCTTTCCTGAACACGTGTTTGCTGTCAGGTTGAACATACTAGTTTTCAGCAAGTAAAAATAAAGCCATCATTAATTTAAAATATGCATATTAGTGACAAAGGGTCATCAAGTGCAGAAACCAGTACAAAAGTTTCAAAGTGAAATCTTGATTTTTGCTTCGGTTTGTTTTGTTTCCTTTTTTCATTCTCTAGTGTTTTTGGTAGGGGGAAAGGTAAAGGCAGATAGATTCACAGAATGGTTTGGGTTGGAAGAGACCTTAAAGATTATCTTGTTCCAATCCCTCTGCCACAGACAGGGACACCTTTCACTAGACCAGGTTGCTCAAAGCCCCTATCCAACCTGGCCTTGAACACTTCCAGGCATGGGGCATCCACAGCTTCTCTGGGCAACCTGTTACCGTGCCTCACCACCCTCACAGCAAAGAACTTCTTCGTGATATCTAATATACATCTTTCAGTTTAAAGCCATTCACCTTTGTCCTATCTGTACATGCCTTTGTAAAAAATCCCTCTCCAGATTTCTTTTAGGCCCCATAAACTACCTAAAGGTACTGGAAGGCTGCTGCAAAGTCTCCCCAGAGACTTCTCCAGGCTGAACAAGCTCAGCTCTCTCCTCCTGTCTTCATAGGAGAGGAGTTCCAGCCCTCTGATCATCTTTGTGGTCCTCCTCTGGACTTGCTCCAACAGAGAGCCATGTCCTTCTTGTGTTGGAAGCCCCAGAATTACACACAGTACTACAAATCTGGTCTCACGAGAGCAGAGTAGAGGGGCAGGATCACCCACCTAGACCTGCTGGTCACGCTCCTTTTGATGCAACCCAGCATATAGTTAGTTTCCGGGCTGCATGCACACACTGCTGGGTCACGTTGAGCTTCTCATCAGCCAACACCCCCAGACTTTCTTCTCAGAGCAGCTCTCAATAGAGTCTCTGCCCAGCCTTTATTTGTGCTTGGGTTTGCCCTGACCCACAGGTAGGACCTTGCACTTGGTCTTGTTGAACTTCATGAGTTCACCGCCTCTCAAGAGTATCAAAGTCCCTCTGGATGGCATCACTTCCCTTCAGCGTGTTGACTGAAACACTGAGCTTGGTGTCATTGGCAAACTTGCTGAGGACACATCAATCCCACTGCCCATATGAGATTCCAAGTATTTTTTGATCTTAAAAAACCACACAGCTTCATTTGACAGAAATGATTAATGTTGTTAGGAAGGTATGAGAACTCCTTCTGTATTATTCCTGTTCAGAGTTGAATTACGTTCTTCATAAACTACTATAAAATGTTTACACTTCAGAATGCGATAGTTTTGGTTCAGCCATGTTTTTTTGTTTGGCATTACTTTTTAAAATCACTATGCTAATCAATACTGATGTTTTCTGACAAACTAGATTTAGATTCAGGCAGGGTTATTTCCTCTGAAAGAGGAAAAACTGACTTTTAAAGTTTTCTCTCTGCTGTTATACATGGTAGATACACTTCCGTCTTTCATCAGAATTTAGCTGGCAAATTTAAGGTAGAACAAAGAATGCATTTCCACATACGAGTGGAAAGTGAAATAAGTCTTCTGTTTGAATCATTTTGTTCTTCTTAAAGATGAGAATTCTTCAGTATGTAGAAAAGCTCCTTTCCAACCTGTCAGTTGCTTGCCATATTTTTAATAAACTGTTTTCAAAATTACTTAGACCCTTAAGACCTAAACTTGAAACAACCCAGGAAATATTTGTTGTCGTTGTTTTTTTTTTAAATGTGTTCTGGAGGGAAATCTCTCCCAGGTCTCTAAACTTCCACATTTTGCACACCTGCAAGTTCACATGAACAAACTTTCTAGTCACTTTGCAAATTTTGGACCTGGGTGTGTTTTCTACTTACAAAGTAGATGAAAAGAGACAACAAATTCAAGTTACTTCCAAACCTTTGCATTGCTCAAACCAATAACGGAGTTCAGTTGTTGTAGACCTCTGCCAACGATCAATTTGTACATTGCTGCAGTAGAGATTATAGGAAGTCTGAAGATCAAAGTAAATCTTCCTTCTCACAGAGTCCTGCTAACATGTGGCCCTCCTGCATGAAGGAGTAGAATGCATGAAAGTTTTTATAAGGATTTAAAAATGCAGGAAGAAATATGGCACTCAGCACAGACAGGCATTACAAGAGTTATGGGTAGTAATAGCTAGTAGTGTTAATAATCACCAGAAGTCCAGTAAGAGCAGAAGCCAAATCGCAGATGTTAGCGTGGATCAAGTCTGAGAGCAAGCAGATCAAACTGTCTTACTGCTCCAGAAACACTAAATAAAAAGAATTCTTTCAAAGACCATAAAAACAAAGACAGAGCTGTTTGCTGGCCTTTATAGTTGCTGCTGTATGAAGTCTTCATTATCTCTGTGCATTTGCCTTGATTGTAAAGAGTTCATCCGCTGGCAATGGGAGATATAAGTGTTGCAATTCCAATTCAAAAAAGCTAACTAGTGTCTAGAGATAGAGGCAAAAAAACATGAACAGTTTCTTTGCCATATCATATCTTTGCTCTGGTATCTGGATAATATCCAGTAGACTTGAGAAGCCTCTGCTCTTGGGAGAAAAATCTTGAAAAATCTAAGAGCAGCGTAGTGCAGACTTTGGAACACTTCAGATGTAAAGCCCTGGAGGAAAAAATGATATTTCTTTCCCTTTCTGATAATTGGAAAAACGTAGGCAAATTTATCTGCTAGCAGTTCAAAAGAAGATGGATTTCTGCTTTGATTGGTCCACCAGATGTGCATATACTATTTGCCAAAATGTAAAAAAGGAACACCCTACTCCTGAGAAATCAATAAGCAGCAGGAAAAGCAGCATGTTCCCCACTTACAGATCAGTACCCAGTGTCAATATATAATACCTAGAGAGAAAAGCCACTGAGTACTTTAGCAATTTCAGGTGGCTCTGTTAAGCCACCTGAACATCTCAACTGTTAAGATACTGCTTCTGAACTGCCTTTTATCTTCAACTGGCATAATGTAACATTGATTTTATGGTAGCACTGGTTTGCCTAGGCTGTTTCACTTGCAGGAGACACGCTCTGAGTGCAGTACCCAAGAGGCTGCTCGTGCAGAGTGGAAGCCAAGGTATAGATTTGTGATGCTCTCTGGGGTTAAGGACAGAGAGAGACCTCACCTCTGCATGTGCAGCAGCCCCAGAAACAGATTGCATGTTTCTCCTTTTGAGTCTCTTAATTTGTAGCCTGACCTTTCCACTCTAGTGAGGTTTAGCAGGCGCACCCAATTTTGTCACTTTATGCTGGGATGTCTGATGTTGCAGATGGGGAGTCTGTTCCTGCTGCGTTTGGAGTAAAGGACAGAATTCTCACTGATTTCCGTAGGAACAAAATGTGTTCCTAAACATACTTCAACAGCTAGAAAACCAGACCAAGCACTGCAAGCAACAAACCTTGGCATTCCTGGCAGGACTGTGGACTGTTACCAGCTCTAATTCTGCCCTGAGAAACAACTGAAGCTTGATCTCGTTACTGATAAAATCCTACTTACTCTAATGGACACTATTCAGGCCCTTTAGATTATATCAGGCATGGAATTCCAGAAGCAGTGAAGTGTGATATAATAGTTGTTACGCTATTTTCTAGAGGTTTTACTATGCCAAGCAGAAAAGGCAGTGGGATTTCAGTTTACCTGAAGAAGCTAAAGGCACTTTCCCACACTCGTGTGGAGACAGTTGGAAGCTACCAAGGAGAACTGACTGGTTCCTAACTATCACTTTTTTCTCCATGTGGTTATTAATTTTTTCACTCCTCCTGCACCCTTCATTTTACCCTTGCTGACATTCCTACGCTTCATTTAACAACAAAATCTTTTCAGTTATAGGCTTCTTCTTTAAAAGGGGTTGAAATGAAGTACCTAGAGCCTGTTGGAGGTAGGGGGCTGCCAAACCTAACTCATACGTGTCTACAGTTCCTCATTTGTTTTCCAAAATCCCTGTATTCCATTACTTTTGCCACTAGAAAGTCTCTTTTCTGTCCAAATAGAGCTGAAACATGCAAGGAAGCAGTGGGAAGATGGTCACTTGAGTCACACAGATAGTGCATCTGCCTTTCCCAAACATCAGAGCTTCTGGGCTGCTTTTTCACACAATTTTTAGCTAGAGAGAATACGGTTTTCTCTGATTACCAGGTGAAGCATGGTTATCTCCCACCTCTACTCAGCCTTGGTGAGGCCGCATCTGGAATATTGTGTTCAGTTCTGGGCCCCTCAATTCAAGGACAGGGAATTGCTTGAAGGAGTCCAGCGCAGAGCCACAAAGATGATTAAGGGAGTGGAACATCTCCCTTATGAGGAGAGGCTGAGGGAGCTGGGTCTCTTTAGCTTGGAGAAGAGGAGACTGAGGGGTGACCTCATCAATGTTTACAAATATGTAAAGGGTAGGTGTCAGGATGATGGAGCTAGGCTTTTTTCAGTGATATCCAGTGATAGGACAAGGGGCAATGGGTGTAAACTGGAGCATAGGAAGTTCCACGTTAACATCAGGAAGAACTTCTTTACTGTAAGAGTGACAGAGCACTGGAACAGGTTGCCCAGGGGGGTTGTGGAGTCTCCTACACTGGAGATATTCAAGGCCCGCCTGGACAAGTTCCTGTGTGATGTACTGTAGGTTACCCTGCTCTTGCAGGGGGGTTGGACTAGATGATCTTTTTAGGTCCCTTCCAACCCTTGGGATTCTGTGATTCTGTGATTCTGTGATTGCAGGGTTTTTCCCTGTAGTGTCCTAATAGCATCAACATTTATTAAATTCTTCTCAACTTACTCCCCTGCCCAATAATTCTCAGCGTTGTTTTCTTAAGTATGTGGCTGACGTATTTTGCTGTTACGTCATTGTCCAGGTCGTTCATATTTTAACATTCAAAACATAGTCAAAATTCTTTAGAGATCAATTTTTCTGAGGAGATTGTGTCTGCTTCAAGCACTTTCTCTTGAATGCCATATATTAATGTTCAACATGCATTGAAATCCAGACTACTGGCATTGTCTTGCAGAGTTAATAAGTTCTTTGTTCTTGTCTTGTCTTTTCAGTATAACCATGGCATGCCATTTGGACAGAAATATGACGAGATAATAGACCAAACTTTCTATTCTAAAGCAATAAAACATTTCTATTTCTAAAGGCACAAATATCCCAGGCGGAGAACTTGAACACAAAGCTGACTGATTTTCTCGAAAGCTGTAAAGACCCATCATAAGACCACAGGCAGAAATAGTGTCAGTCCAAACTTTCATAGTCATGAAGAACTTAAGGCTATCCAAAAGGGGGGGAAAAGTCAAGCATGTATGAATGGAAACTGAACATCTTCAGAGGATGATCTTCATTACTATTTTTTGGGGTGGGGATTCAGACTTTAATTCTTCTAGATATCATATTGTCTGTTATACGAGCAGCTAAATTCCCATTAGGGATATGTGGTGCAGGAGCCCTGACCTGAATAAAACACTGGTTACGTATCTGGCTTCTTGGGAGAGCTGCTTACTGACAGATTGAGCTAGAACTGAAAAGTCATGAGAGAAATCAGTGAGTGTCTATTCTCAACACTGAAACCATTTTTATGGAGCAAGTTCAATATAATCATGCTTGTTATCTTTTTTTGATTGTGTGGAGTTTTAAGAGTAATTCATTGTGATCCTGTTGTAAAGTGTGACATGGCAGCATTTCCTTGATTAAGATATTGCTGAATTTTCATTTTTAGAAATACTGTTGGCAGGGATTTAGAAATCTGGACTCTAGCCAGAAAATGAACAATTGCACAGCCAGCTATGCAAGGAGATTCTATACACGCAAGTTTGAGACTGTTAATTATTGCTTTGTGTTGCAGCCTCTCTTGTCTACGTTTGGGCAAATCTACGAATTCCTACATGAAGTAACTCGGTAGCCATGTAACTGGCTTGCAGAAAGATTGCTGTCTTGCAGGCGCATTAGCCAGCACATTGGTTACTGAGCCACATCCATAGCCCTTCAAGGACTGGTGTCAACTGAAAAGGGTCCTGTGGGCTTGGTGCTCTTCTGTTTCTAACCTGTGATTTTTGACAGTTTTCAGGTTATTCTATTGCTAGAATGGCAACAGGGTGTACAAATTGCTATGCAGTTAACATCTTTGCTGTAAAGATCAGGCTCAGTCGCTCTTCTTCCCATTTTTGCTCACTTTTCACTTAGGGTGAGTTTCACTGTTTATCTCTTGATTAGTGTCAGTCAAAAGCAGCTCCCTTGAAACCCTAGAGGTTTTACATAAGAAAAATAATTTTACATAAGAAACTCACATCATATATTGCTGATGATAATTACTTTTTAGAAGCCTCACACATAGAACTGTATTTATAAATTGCCCATAGTGCAACAGAGAACCAATTCACTTTTATTTCAGAGCAGAAGAGCACAGATGTAGAATTGCTGAACAAATATTTCTTTAGCATGGAATAACTGTGTTTCAAGACATGTATCCTACTTCTATAAGTCCATGGGTAAATTCCTAATTATTTGAATGGCAGCAGGGTCATGCCCCCTGTGTCTGAGGGATGCTATTGTGAAAGCAATATCTTGCTGGGGGAACCCTTTGCAGGAATCAGGATGCATTCTTGGCCAGTAGTCTAAATACAACCATGAAAAATTTATGAAGAAGGAAATTGGCAGTAATAATACCTCTTTTGCCTTTCTACTCTTTATCATTGGCTTCCCACATTTTTGTGCCATTCTCAGCAGAGTGGTGTTCGGTCCATTAATTGTCTTTGTTAGACAGTCTATCTTCTTTCTCACTGTAACATATTCCTAGCAGGGAAAGTTCTATCCATCATTAGTCATTTAAGCCCTAAGGCCATAGTCCAAAGCTTATTTCCTTTTTTAGTTTTTCCTAGAATCTATTATACATAAGAGAAATAAATATCTGTCCACATGCACACATACAGGCATACATGCGCAGCTCTCATTAAAATTAATTTGCATTACTTGGGTTCATTTTCTGCTCTTGTAATTGGCTTAATCTCTCAGTGATAATATGAGGGGTGCAACGTGGTCAATGCTTATGGCAATTTTGTTCCACAATTTGTAACCGTTATAACAATTTTCTGACTCCACCTATCTTCTACTTAAATCTTCTGAGTTTAGGCTGCAGTGAAAGATTTGCAGGACCATGAAAATGAGTCAAAATGGCTGAGAACTAACAGGAAACAAAATCTGTTACTTTACCTATTGAACATAAGTAACACCACTCTAAACTTACTGCAGTGATGGAAATATAGAATAAATGTGTTCATAAGGCTTCACAGCTTTAAACGTTTCAGATTATTTTTTTCTTTTAGTCTTCTCTGATGTATGAGATTTAATCCAACAGTCTTAAATCACTGAGAATTATAGTCCAACTTTAAAACATCCAGCAAGAACTTCAATAGCACAGACGTGCTTTTCAGAAGTGCCCTTTTCTGCATTTATCTCACAATAAGCCCTCATCAAGACTCAGTGCTACGTGATTTTTTTTTTAAGGAAAGGTAAAAGAGGAGCAATATTCTCAATGAAGTCAGGACTTTTCTTAAGCAGGATGTGTTCATATTCTTGTCTATTTTGATAATTAGGCTTTAAAAGCAAGCATTGTTTTTGCAACCTTCTGCATAATAGTTTTATATTACAACAAAGCCCTGTATGAAATAAATAATGTAAATGAAACTGTAGTGCTGCCATTCATCACAATCAAAGCAAGATTTCTCTTCAGTTAGTTTCTGAACTTGCTCTTCCCTTTTTGTTTTGTCTGCCTTGACAGTCATGTATCCCTCTTCAGACGAGCTTAGGCAGGCATGTAGTGGAGAATAATGGAATTCTTGTCATTTATTTTAATTACCAAAATCAGGACTGACTGTTTTGCAGTATACTGGTGGTGTGTGGGCTGGGCTAATAGAGCTTTGGTGTCCAGCAGTCGCCTACACACTTCCGAAATGTGCCAGACTTCTATCTCAGAAATATTTATTGTGCCGCCTTCTTCTTCATAGCTTGGATAGGAAATGGTACTAGGAACAGTGGCAGCAGTTTTGTTTCATGCAATACTGATCAGAACCAGAAAGATTATTTTCCTGTTTCATGAGCCTAATCCCTATTTCCTTTGCTTTTTCTTTTCTTTTTCTGTCCAGTATGAACTATATGTTTTGGTGTTCTAGTTTCAGGAACCAAAACCAAGCTCTGATACAGAGGACACCACCGCCCCCCCCCCCCCCCACACACACACACAAAGAACATGGATTTTCTTGTGAATTGAGATGCTGAGCACATGATATGATCGGTTTGTTTTCAGGTGTCATCACTGAAAGTCCTCTTTCAGGAAGAGTAGCCCTGTCTTCTTGCACAAAAGCGTTTTCCATGACTGGGAAGCCAGAGACTCACAGAGGTTGAAGAGTTTAGGAAACCATGAAAAAAATACCCAAATCTTGTTTTAATGGAGTAAGCTACCTATGACCTTTCATTGAAAAACCAAAGAGCTAAGATGTGGTCCTCAAAGAACTTAGTATCTTTTCTATACTTATCATAGACACACAAGCTTTTTCAATCCAATGTCAGAAAACGCTGTTAATATGAAGTGTAAAAATTTTGATAGATACCTGTTTGGTCATATGGTAGAATTATCTCATGTTGTTTCTCTATCCATGCTGAATGCAGTCCATCAGTATGACGGTTTTGCTCATTTGGGGAAGAAGGAAGAATGTAATCTAAATTAAATTGCTTAGCTATAAGTAGCAAAGCAGACCCAGTACAGCAAGTTGTGTGTTATATGGCTTGCTACTGCTAACAAATGTCATGATGTAACAAATACAGAGCCTGAATTTTGAAGCACCAAATGGTGATGAATGTAATTGACATTCATTGGGATGGCAGATGCTCTGGACTCCTTTCCCTTGTGAAGCGGATCAGACTTTCCAGCAAAACTAAGCAGAAATGTCAATGATTTAAAATATATAAGCAACCACTTAAACAATACTCAAATTTGTTCTATCATAAGATTGAAGGATTTGTGAAAATGTAGTTAGCAGCAGATCTCCTACATTAAAAGGGTGAAATAATGTCTGAAGAACATGCTTCTTTAAGACAGAAGTAGTAAAATACCACTTACAATTTAAAACTAAACTACTTGTTCTGCACAGTGCTGTTTTAGTGGTGTGCTGTGTCAGATTTTGGTGAAAACCAAAGTTTGCCAGGATGTGAAACCTTCATCATTTTCCCCCATAAAAAGCACAATACAATAGAAAGTAAAACCCTTAAAACACAGGTGATCATCAGGACACAAGTAAGGCATAAATAGCTATACAGCATTAGATTCCTTCCAAAAAAAAACCCCCAAACAATCAAGCAACCAAACAGAACAACTGGGAAGATTCTCATTCTCATCTCATAATGACTACAAAATTCATCAGCTGGTTTCCTAGAAACAAGTTTAGGACTGCACCACTCTGTTTTTCCTGAAGACCTTATTCTACAGAGGTCAAAACCTAAGCAGTGTGCAGTGCAGGCTGACAACTTTACAGGAGTCTGCTGAAGCTTTTGCAGGCTGTATACCCTGTGGAGGGGCGAGAGCAATTTTGACTATCTAGACAGTAGTTGGGTACACAAGTAGTAGTACACAATAGTAGTACACAATACACTAGTAGTAGTAGTACACAATAATTGTGCATCAGTATGGTGAGTTTGTCCTTTAACAAGAATCTGCTTTCAAGATGTGAAAGCCCGTTTGAAGAATTCTCTTGAGTACTCTGACCCTAATTTGTGATTTCAGTGTGCTCTGTCGTTTTAGAATCCAAAGCTGGGTCAGCTCTTCAGTAAGACACTTTGAAGCGTGGGTTCGTGTAGCTGAACCTTAGAACTCCAGGCTATGGTAGTTTGTATTTGCCCAGAAGTCTTTCAAACAGCCTGGACAATATCTTCTAGTACAACAGGTTTCAGAAACTGTGATCTTTGCAGCCATCAAAAGGTGACTTTGAAGTCATGATCTGTTCTTGTAGAGTAATGCTTTATTTTTGTATAGGCATTCTGTGGGGGTGGCAGACAGGGTAAGGAGACTGGGCTTCATGTGGCTCTTGAATTGGGCAGATGATCCAGAAAAAGCGTGTAAGAGGGGACGTTTTGGCTGAGATTAAGCATCAATCTAGCTTGCTGCCATGTGTCTGTTACTGGCTGGGCTAGATATTCTATCCTGTAAGTACAGGACAAATATATTTCCCCAGATATATCTTCTCAGCTTCTGCATCTACATCACAGGTACCTTATGCATTACAGGTCATAGTTTTGTTTTTAATAGCTGTTGGTAGATGTTTTTATCCATAACATTTGTTCAGTTGTTCTTTAAATAGTTCCAATTAAATAGCATGCTGTGTGGAACACAAAGGAGGTGTTTCTCTAGAAGTGAACGTAGTGAACTAGCATTACAGTACTATCTGATAGTACTGTAATACTTGTCTTACAAGAAGTGATGCATGATTGTTGCCTGTTGGTTTGCCAATGCCACTTGTAGATTTTTATAGAATTTATGAGATTCTCTCCCAGATGATTCTTTCTAGTCTGCTTAAATGCTTGCAAACAGAAAACATACTACACCTCTTACTATTATTTTCATTCCCTCCTGTTTCCTTTCCAGCTCTAGATGTATAGATAAACCATAAACTAGTACCAAGACATCATGAGCTTTCTTTTGTTCCCTTTTTTTCTAAGCAGCTTCTGAAATTCTGTCTGCTTTCTGACTGCTACTGAGTACCAAATCGCCATCTGCATACAACTAACATGCACAAAACTTTTCATAGTAGCATTCATAGCTCTCCAATATGGAGTAGTCCACCCCATGTTGGAGCCCACCACTGTGCAAAGCTGGTAAGGAGACAGCATTTCCTCCCTGCTTTGTTTTGCATTTACTAGTATGAATTTTGTTTGCCATTTTATCCCTCAGTTACTCAGCATCATGAGTGATGGATTCTATTGGAATGACTTTTGGGTGAAGGCAAGAAAGTGTTCTGCCAAGCTGCAGGTGGTTTGAAGAAAGAGTCAGCTCAGTATAAAGGAATGTACATCTTGGGACTTGTCATGGTTCTGTACAATTTGAACTCCCAAATTCTCTAAAACAAAATTGGTCAAGAAACTCTTCTGTTACGCCTGTGCATTCTTTGCCTTCTGCTATAGAATCTTAAAAGACTTAATGGGCAAAACCTGACAGTCGAATGAGGTCAGGAGGAGTAATGACAGCAGAAGTGTGGATGGTCTGTCTTACCAGTTTTCAAGATCCAAGGGCAACAGTGGGAGGAGCAGAATGTGTGGTTCCAGAAGATAAGTAGACAAGAAGAGGAGAAGAGAGCTGGAATCACAAAAAAGAAATTAAGGTTTGTCTCCACCAGAAATCCATTAACTTAGAAACACAGCAGCTTGTTAGTAGGATGACACTACTGCCAGGTATTTGATTGGTTGATGGTAGAAACATTGACAAAGTACATGCATTTCAGCTCGGTTCTGTAGAATTTTGTTTTTTCTCAACTGGCATCAGTGAAACAGTTCTCCACTATGACTTTATGCTATGTTTCTTGTACAGATTTAAAGTTTCTGAGACAGAAATGGTACTTGGTTGTTGTTCATAATACAGTGTTTTGGTCTGAAGTAGGAATTAGGCCCCCTTGGTGCAGACAGAAGGAAACTTCAAAGTGATCTGAATTCCCCATGGTTATTCAGGGTGCTTTAAAACTAGGGTGTGTGTCCTTAGGGATATAGGGCTTCTTGTGTAAGGCAATCTCAAGATATATCTCCTCGCAAAATAAAAATCAAGGATAAAAATCTTTAAGGTGTCAAATCTTTCTTTCCTTATAAATCATAAGTTTTGGCCATGTGGAAAATAGCAATGTCTTCAGTGAGTCACCAGGTGTTTAGGGTTTTTCCCTCCTTGTGTCATTATCTTGGCTTGGGTATGGGTTAGGGTTACCTGTTTGGGAAGGCAAATTTCAGTTATTGGTGTTGCCAAAGAATTCGGTTCATTGTGGAGTTGCAGAGTGTACCTGGACAAAATACTTCAGGGGACTACCGTCTAGCAAGTCTTCCCATGAGTTTGTCTCAAGGAGACAGAATGATTGCTAAGCATCGACATCACATAATAGCAGCTTAGATCAGATATTGAAGAAACTCGAGTTATTTACATATCCCTTTGTCATGACATCCTTGTGGTCACCTGAAGAGTTTGGGGTGCCTCCATTTCCATATATGGTATTTATTAACGTTATTTTTAGGGATTTTTCTTACTTCTTTGACTCTGTGAATTCTAGTTCTTTCCGGAGCTGTTTAGACTTTTTAGTCATGCTCTTGTGTTATTTCTTCTAGATTAAAGCATCAGCATTGCCAGTATTAACATTTTATTTCATCAAAGTATCTATGAATTTCCTTTAATTAGATTCTTTACTGGGAAAATAATCCACAGAATACATTCTTTATAGGGGTACCATAAAGGTATTCTGTTTCCTAACAGCTTTAGCCATAACTTCGGGCTGCCTGAGTTATAAGAAGTGCTTGGAATCATTTGTCTCCAGATTTCTCCCCTCATTCTCTTTTCATGTATTTGATTGGCTCTTCTCAGCCAATGTCTTAGGTTTTGCCTTCTTTTATACTGTAGTTGCATTCACTCTTTGCTTTTACATGTTACTCTGATATCCATATGACTAAAGACACTTGTAGTCTGTGTTTTAAGGCGCAGACTGCAGAGTGCTTGAATATTTTATGCTTTGTTATTTCTCTTCCTGTATCACATTAATGTTGTCCTTGGAATGTCTAAATATCTGCTGGGGAATTTCTCACTCTTCTTCTTCTTCTGGAGACTTTGAATAGACAACAGATTTCTTGTCCTAGTGTAATTATGGTGTGGTTTGTTTTGTTCTGTTTTTCGTCTCGGACTACTGTTCTGTGCTTGATATTAGAAATGAAGCGTGGGACCCAGTAGTCTCTTCCACAAGAGCTGGACATTTTACAAGGTTGTGTCTACAGGTGAGAAGCAAGAGCAGTGATCACAGCTAGTCAATCCACCATAAAGAGCCAGTGGGCAAACCCTACTTTAGATAATGTAAGCTTATCCAGAAGACTTGTTCCCAATATCCCTCTCTTAATATCTGTTACTGGATAAATACAGAGTCCATCATTTTGATGAAATTGATCATGGGCAAGCAAAGGAAGCAAGGCTGACACTTCAGATAAAGACTATCACAGGTATGTGCAGTATTGTTTAGCTAGTTAATCTAATAAGTAAATTAATATTTTGTTTATTGATTTTAAGTGTCTTAAATTCTGTAGCTTGTTCTCATAGATTAGCCATGGTTGTATTTAAATTCTTAAGAGATGGGAGACTGTGGAGCGGGGATGTGAGTTGCTGAAAATTGTTTAAAGGTGCTTTTTGCATGGTTCCAATTAAATAGATGTGGGTTAAAATGAAGTGGACATTAGCAAAGTCATCTATATCTAAGACACTGAGTAACAGAATTGACAGTGTTTCCAGAGGTGAAGGAACTGTTCTTTTCAGGTAGTTTGTAAAAATGTAAGCATTGCTCAATGAAGAAGTATTACATGATGATTACTATGGGGAAAAAAAATACTACTCTTCCTGCTGTTTTCGCTTAAGTCTTTCCTTAGCTACATTGATTCTTAAAAGAATTGGAACATGCTTTGCATTTTCATTCTACACAACTGGTTTTAGTTTCAAAGTACATTTAGGGCAGAAAACCTTTAACTGTTAACAGTGATCAAGAATACGTTCCCCATATCTGGTAGTCCAGTTACCAGTAGCAAGTGCTAATGTTTTCAACCAAGTACATTTTCATAAACATCTGAAATAAATGTGGTTTTACTACCCAAAGATAGATAGTTCAATTGGACTGTAGCCTGTGTTTTGCGTAAACTTGCTTCATATGTGCAGCATCCTTTTCATTCCTGTACTTTGTTGCTAAGAAGCCTTTTCAGTCGTTGGTCCATCTTCTCAGTCTTCATTTGTATTAATATCCTACCTCATATTAGTTTCTTGTTTCCATTTATGTAGTGTACTATGTTCCAGCATAGTTAGTAGGTGATTTTCACTAAAATAGGTCTTTGAAATAGCTTTTAAAATGTATTTTGGTGAGTTGAAAACTTGGTTTGTCACATTTAGCTGTTTGAGACTATGTACTATGGTTTCTAGCTTAATTTAGGCAGATTCCAAAAGCTTATGCTTTTAAGTGGAAAAACCCTCTTGAACCCACTAATATCTAAAGTTTTTATTCCACTGAACACACAGTGTACATTGTGATAATGAAAACCTTTGCCTGTCTTGTCGTTCAAGGGTAAGGGCTGAACAAGATTTTGACTCGCTCCTGTTTTTCTAAAACTGTTCTATGGCTTTCTTCAAGTACACAGAAGTTCAGATGACAGGAGAGGTTAATGTCTGGTGGAATGCGACTAATCTCAAGAGCACCTAACAAAAAACATGGTACTGTTATACCATATCTCACATATGTATCATATCTTATGTATCATATGTGACATTTATCAGGTAGCATATATATATGTATCATATTGTACATACATATCATATCTATTGTATCACATATATCACATAATTTTCAGTAATTTTAGCACCAACAACTGAGAACAAATATTAAAGCAGAAAAGCCTGAAATGCCATTTCTCTTTGCATTGTGAAGTACATGTAACAATAAACTTGGAGGCAAGTTTTGTATAAATAAATTAAACCCAGGAACATTTTGAAATCTTTGGCATCCATTTCTGCTCCCACATGTTGTTTTCATGAAACATTCTGACTTTCTCCAATGTAGCATCCTTCTTGGTGACCAGAAGAATTAGTACAGCAGTGAATTTGCAAAATCCAAAGAGTGAAATTCAAGCTTCTACACCCAAGTGGGGAGCTTTCTGATTAAGGCAGTATGAATACATCTGACAGATTTATAAAACCCTTCAGAAGTACCTGAGAAGAAAAAGAATATTGATATCCAAGTATATGCCTTGTCACTTAAGATGAATTCCTGAAAATACATTGTCTGAACATGCTATAGAAATCTTTCAAATAACCCGGGAAATCACTTTCACATCACTTACTCTCCAGAAGTAAAACTTTCTTGTGTTTGAATGGAACTCATGCTGCTTGTAACTAATGACAAAATAATTTTTACCTTTTAAAAATTTACTTTTAAGGAGTGAGACATCAGAAAGGTCCAAGTTCATTAAAAGAAGTAGGGTCTTTGTTCACTTTCAACCTGGCTCTCACTCTGTAAACACTGAACAAGGCAGATTGCATTAATACTCGTATATTGCAGTAGTATGACAAGGTTATACTTGTATAGGGGAGAGAGGGTGTGTTTACAATGACATGTCAACACAGTAGTAGTAATTATAATGTTTCTGTTATACTTGATTATCACACTTGAGACCTAAGTTGTCAGTTGGTCATCGAGTGCTGAAGCAACTGGATAGATCTTTAGCCTGTGCAAAGCTGAAAAGTAGAAAATACCACTTAAGGCTGTTAGGTGCTCTCTGCAAACTGTGCTTAAATATGTGGAAATCAGCTCTATGCACACTTTCAAATTGAATCATGTTTGTAAGAGTGGAGAAAATGTTTGCGCATTTGTGTTGTAAACCTGCTGATTTTCCTGATGAAAAATGGATTTCTTTAATTATCTTGTTACCTTTTTCCAAGGAAGAAAGTTCTGAAGTCTTGAAGTACTCATTTTTTTTTCATATATGTATATATTATGGGTAGCTTTAGAGTGGGTTAATTTTCTCTTAGCACTGAGCTAATGGGAGAATAACCAAGTTTATCTTCATATGAATGAACAATCTGAATGATGTGTTTGCATGACAGAACAGTATGAATTACACAGAATATAAAAAGAGGGCTTTTTTCCAGTATTAAATTTTATTGAAAGCAAAGAAGCTTTATCCTGGCTTTTAGTAGTAAAAATAGCTGGCATAAATATATGTGGTGCAGTATAAACACTTAAGGCTCATGAATTTTTTTCTCAGGGTAAAACAAACCTTTCCAGAATGTTTTTCATGTTCCAACTACAAAGGCAATTTGAAGTATGATGCAAGGTGGATAAAAAAGTAGCAGGATAATTAGGTGCCATGGTGTAGTGTTGACAGGTTGATAGATCCATTACAGTGGAAATGCTTTTGCTGTAGTGCCCACTACGTAAATGCTTGTAACAAAACTAAATTATTTTTAGACTTTTCTCGTTCCATTCTGTCTCTTAAATACAGACACACATACACATTTGTCTTTGTCTGCCTCTGTAAATGCTTTGCCAGAGACTTCCTTGCATGCTGTTAACACCTACCTTTGTAGCCAAGAAATGTGCTGTAGGAGACCTCAATGTTCAAGGGGTTTGTGTTTTCATGTACCATGCATGTCTCAGCTGGCTCCCTATTCTGTTTTTCCATCATCATCTTGGAAATGCTGCTTTCTGGCTAGCTAATAGCTTATTAGTTCAATGGGAAGTCTGAGTGTAGAAGAGATGGATAATTGGGATGCTTTTCCATTGTTATGAGACCAAGATGGAAGCTTTCACTAGTGTTCCTGGTGGTACTGATGTTTACTTTATCTGAGTATTTTCAGAGACCCATTGACATGCTTGTAAGATGAGTAAGGCTGAGTTCAGTTGGCTTTTGTTTTCCTCCATGCATAAGACAAACAACACAACCCAAACACTTGCCTCAGGTTAACTCTCAGCACTTTTGAGCACTGTTTTGCTTGGAAACCTTTGTATGTGTACTTCTGCAGATCTGTGTTTTTAATAGTAATATTTTCTTTCAAAAACATGCTGATCACTCTGTTCCCATAGAAAGTTTGAACATATCTGTCGGTAATGACACCAATATGACTGCCTGGATTTTTAATTGCAAATATTTTGTTAGCCCTTCGTGTGGATATTATTCTGAACTGTCCCTATTATAGAGTTGCAATTGAGGTAGTACTTTATTAACAGCCGGTTTTAAGTTCGTTGAGCGGATATCCCCGCAGGTCTCTTAAGTGCATCTATTTGTCTTGCATTGCACATATTTAGCAGTCTGTCAGAGATCTTCAGAAATTTGTGTATTACTTTCACATACATGTCTGCTTTGGCTTTTCTTATTGCTCATTGGGTTGTAAACATTAGTTGTCATATGTCTTCATTCCTAGTCAGTTCTTCCTTTTCTGCTTGCTTCAATAAACAATGCCTTCTGGATTCCTTTATGGCTTGCTTTATCTACTTGAAGATCCCTGGTATTTTTCTACTAGATAAACAAATAGGTTACTCTTTCATATGCATCAGCAGTTCTTAGATGTGTGCTTTTTTCAGCTTTTATTTTTATTAGTGATCAAATGACTGTGCCCTGCAAGGAAGCAAAGTTTGATATTTAAGTTCTGATTGCTACCTCTTTACCTCCTTGGAGATTATCACTTCTTCAGATTAGCATTGGTCTCATCTCTGAGCATATTTTGCAATAGTCTTCATTTGAAGAGCTCCTTTGTGTCAAGGTTTATGACACTGGAAGGCAGTTACGGTGCAGATGAACCTTTATGTGAAGGATTAAGCATAAGTTGGTGCCTACAGTGTTGCAGTTTCAAGCTGCAAGCGTGATTAACTGAGAAATGTTTTCCTAAGTGTGATTTTTCTTAAATTCTTTCTTAATCATTGCTGTACTTGGAGGTGAGGTTTCTTTTGAGACAGAAGGAGATTTCTGTAAGGTAAAGTGGTTTTCCCAGTTACTGTTCATTACCTTACAATGTAAGCAAAGTGACGAATTGCATGACTTGCTTTGGAAATTGATAAGTTCAAAATTGCCTACAGAAGCTGCTATGCTTTGAACTTAGGAGCAAGATGAAATTGTAGTTTTACCCTTTTTGTCTGGCATTTTCAGTATACAATTGAGGTGAAGACAGTGGGGGAGGGGGAAGGGCAGAGGGAGGGAAGTGTGACCCAAAAAGCTTAGTGTGAGAGTAAATAGCTCTTAGCTAGAAGTATGTCAGGTTAAGAACAGACCTCCTTTAAAGTGACCTCTTGTTATTCACTAGATGGTGAATAAGATTGGTAGGGTTTCTGAACTACTGCGATATAACTTCTGAAACAGTTTTTTAAGTTATGTAAACATCAATCTAATCTAAACCATTTTGAAACCATTTCTTTCTTCAAATTAATTGGCATTTCAATACTTTCATTTCCAAAATCCGTCTTTGAAATAATCATTATGTTCCAAGCCTTATCAAAAGATAATTCTAGTTTGCTAATCGAGCTCTTGAGTTTGAGTGATACAAGATGTGCTCAATGGAGAATACTGGAAAAATTGAATCTGTTGCAAAAGAACTTACCAAATTAGCAGTGTCACAGCAAAGGAATATGAGCCCTTTGCGCTGCAAGAATAAGAGAATGTTAAACTGGTCCAACAACTTTTACTATGTATTTACAACTAGTCAGCAGAAGTCATTGAGCTAAAAGATAGTTGTGTTAATAAGAGCTTCAAAGGATAGTAGTAATTTATAAAAACAATAAACAACTGTGTAAGAATTCACAGTTGTTATATTTTTTTCTTCAAAACATTGTAAACCTCTAATGAAAGGGATATAGAAGGAATTTACCCCAAGGCAAATTTCTGCTTATGTCCACTTTCAAATATCTAGCAATCTCTTCTGCAGAAGGAAAACTGGGTTTGACCTGTGACTGATACAATAGTCAAATTTTCTGTAGGAATTTTACTGTAGCCTTTTCTAACCTGCTGAAATACCTCTGAAAATCTACCCTTCAAAAAAAAAAAAACACTTTCATTTTTTGCTCTTGTGTTGAAACTTTTGTCATTGATTTCAGTGTAATCAAGTTGGCATTAGAATTAAATTTCTGAATTAGTGACTGTATGGAAAAAAATTAAAGCATATTGTATGAGAAATGGCTTGACATTAAATAGGGTTAAATAGAAACATTTTTGCCTTTTCAAGGAGAAAAAAAACCCTACATAACTGTTAAATCAACCCAGAATATTTCATTTGACCCAGAACAGTGTGTATTCATCTTGCTCTATAAATTAGAGAGAAAAAAAATGAACTTTTGGATGCTTCTAGAATAAATTTATGCGGGTTTTTCTGTCATTGTTGTTCTCAAGTGTCTACATATAAAAAAATGAAACATTTCTCATTTTAGAAAATAGGCATTTTTAGCTGACTCTAAATAATTATTCTTGTTCTAAAACTTTATTTTTGGTGCATGCAGTATAATCAAAATGTTCTATCTTGATTTGCACCATGGACAAACAGGAAATTGTCTCTTTTCATCAAAGAAGACTTTGTAAGAACAAGAACTTGTGTAAATTCTTACAAGTTAAATTACATGTGAAAGAAATTTAAACAACTGGCTTAGAAGAACAGAACTGAACTGTCTAGAATATATTCATCTGATAGTGCTACCAGTAAGCAGATATCTAGGTTGATTAGTCTAAACAAACACCAAACAAGAAAACAAATAAAAAATGAGCTCTGCTGCAGTTCTAGTGATTAGTCTAATGTTTTACTTCTGCTACATTTAAATCTGTCATGAGTACAGATTTTCGAATGAGGCAGCAAGGTTAGCAGTATCTCAGTGCAAAGAAGAGGCAGAAGAAACTCTCAAAATTCATGGGAATAAGGTATCTGGCTTTTGAAAACTATATAAACCATTATTTGGGCAGATGATTTCCTGTAATCGGTAAGATTCCAATGCTTAGAAATTTTTCAGTGTTGTGGCTAGGACAATAAAAATATATTCATTGTATTAGTGTATGATGGATAAGATGCTAAATAAAATTATCGTTTTGTGTGAGACCTTGGATTGGCTAAGCCTTCTTAGGCTGTGCTGATTGCTGCATTTTGCTGTAACTACAGAGCTAGATAATTTTCTTAAAGCAAAACTTCTTGAAAACATATTTGAAATTTTGTTTAACTCAGTTGCATAGAATATCTGCAGTAGCTTCTACAGCTGATGCTCTGACTATTCAAAACCCCTTGGAAAGGGATGAAAAGCCTCCTTTACCATTGTTGTGGTGCCTCAATAGCATGGCAATCCTAGAGGATTAAGGTAAAAGGGATGTGACATAAATTACACCAAAACATGTTGCAGTCTATGCTTACCCTTTTAACTGATGTTGAAGTCTAGGTATTAAAGCATGACGATTCAGGGGCAAGGAGTATTGTACAAATAGCACAAACCAAAGCAATGTGTTTAATAGCATAGAAGACAATTACCAAGAGAGCGGAGGAATGGACTGCTGACTGATTTTTTTTTTTTTTTCTCTAGAAAAAGTCATGTGTCACTGAACTTGGAGATGGTGGGGAGGTAGAGGAAGATTTTAGAGGCAACCAGAAAGCAGAATAGAATTCAAGAACAGGAAGGGTTCTTCAGAAGTCATCTAGTCATTTCTATTCCCACCATTTTGGCTGGAAAGACTAATAATTCACTACTTAAGCAGCTGGAGGAAGTAGAATATGGGAAGGAATAGAATAAGGTTATGGGGGGAAGAAATCATGTTTGCATCTACCTCCTATTTCGTTACTTTTACTACCTCATTTTCCATTACACTGTCACTTATTTTCTACCTCATCCCCTCATTCACCTCCTGAAATAGCCATCTTTTCCTCAGCTTTTCCAGAGATGTCCCTGTGAGCTGTCATTACAGGTATTATAAGGAAGGCAGACCTTAAACCTTCTTTCTGCACTTGAGACCTCTTTGAGGTCTCCAGTTTGAGGGAAGGCTGGGATTCATGTTTGGAATCTATAGCTGAAGTGAGCTAATCCTAAACATAAAAAGCCCTTCTGCTCTTAACAGACTCCATTAGATTCAGTTTAGCTAAATTTGAGTTCTAAGGATTTCATAATACGGTATATTTTGGATATAATTTACTGTCCCTAGACACAATTGATTATCTGGGGTGTATGACTTCATTCAAACTGACAAATATGTTACATAGTGGGCATCAAAGGCCTCATGGTTAGTGAAAAGAAAATCACTGTACAATCAGCATCTGTGGAGGCTGCCAAAAGGATTGTATTCTTCTTAGGCAAGAGTGTCAAAAACATTTTGTTACAATATATGAAGTGTTTGAGAATAGAACTTAAAAAGGCGTTGAGATACTAGGATTAAAGTAGTACTCTTCTTATAAAACTTGTGTGCATATTGTTCCCCCCACCCCCACCCCCCCGTCATGCTGTAGTACCAGGGGTATTTTTGTTGGTTTTTTTTTTTATATATATTTTTTCTATGGTCAGCTTTTATGGTAAGTTTTCTGTATTCCCCATTCAAGAAAAAAGCTAAACCAATCTGCATTATAAGATAATAAAATTGTCACTTAGCAATATGAAATTAGTTACATTTGTAAGGTACCTAAAGGAATGGGTCATTGGGCCCAGACTCTGAGAGTGTTCCCTGTGCCAATAAGAGATTTGTTACATGGGCTTTGATGAGTTGTGTATGATGTGGTATTACTGCTGGGAGGACATGCAGTTATTCAGCCAGAATTCCCAGAAGCAAAGCATCCCATTTTTAAAATTAGTGTTGTGATTTAAAACTCTACTTTCTTATTTAACTTCTTTAACATGTCCAGGTTGTGTCCTGGTCCTCACTATCTCGGAACGTGGAGGGTAATATGACCCTTCAAAGATATTTAAGCTTGTTTTTTTGCAAGGATGGTTTAAAGCGATACTGATATCCCTGTATCCTTTCATGACAATATTTCAATAAATTAAGGTGTATATTTAATTATACAGAGGTTAAATAATTCCCTTTTAAGTTCTTTAGGTCAGAGACTTTGTAGGGGTATCTCAAAGATACAGTGGCTGGCATCTCATTCCTGTCAGAACATTTAAGTTCAAGACTTCTGACTGCAGCTTTCCAGGAGTACAGTTTGTGTGCATGATGTATGCCTGCCCACTGAGCATATACAAATAAATATTAAACAAAGTAAGCTACTTCTAAATGAACTGTAGTTTCAATCTGTAATTAATGTTTCTGGTACATTCCTGTATCTTGGCTCAACTCCACTGGTTCAATGACTAAATGGTTTTTGATGCTCCATCAGTGTGAAGTCAAGAAACGGGATTTCTGTGCAATTCTATGCAAGTCTTCAAGTATCTTCTCTTGTGTGCCATGCTACCTCTGTGCATAGCAAAAAATCTACATACCCCAAGGCAGACATAAAATGAGCACATTTTACATCCTGTAAAACAAAGGTTGTGAGACGAAAGCTGGGGCCTGTGATGCCACCACCAGCAGCACAGCTTTGTTCTGCCTGGTTCTGCAGTTCCAAAAATGCATGCTCAAACAAAAAAAAAAAAAAAAAAAAGGATGATCTATTGTTGAAAGCCACTTTTTGTTGCTCTGCTTGCCTTTTTTCCTACTGCTTGGCAACCTCCTCACCCCTTGTTCTGATTACTAAAAATTGTCCTTTCTTTTGTAAAAGGAAGCATCCTTCTGAAAGCTGATGGAAAGAGGGAAGAAGTATTAATGAGAATTATTAATTCTTTTGAATCTGATATGTTTAAATTAGTCTTCTTTTTATGAGTTGACTTTAACTTTTGCTTAACTTGCTCATGTTTTCACTTTTGAGCAAAATAACTTCCGAAACTGTTTTACAAACCCAGAGTGATGGAAGGTTAGAAACCAATCTGTTTAGATACAGATGAAGATTAAAGATGTTCAAGAATGTGAGAATGAAATAAAATTTAGATGCCAACAGACTTTTCACAGGAAGGTTTATTTTTCAGAAGAGGCCATTTTGAAAGGAAAATGAATCAAGTGTTCCCATAGAGACTACTCTAGGTAGTTCTTAATAGCTAAATATATACAACTGACAATGTATTGGTGAAACCAAACATTTAATCACACTTATTTTTCACTAGATAAATTGTTAGTATATTACATTTTTTCTGAAGTGGATAATAAAAATACATTAGCCAGGTTTACTGCCATATTTATAGATATACATATTCTCAGGGTTTAGAGCTATGCTGCAATAGAGAGCTGAGCAATATTTGTCTATTAGATTTGAGAGATTTTTTAAATATACCTATTATAAAACCTCTAATATTACCTTTGTAACTTCTTTTATATCTCAATATCATATTTAAAATTACAGGGACAAACTGTTTCAAATAAACTAGTAGAATTTGCATTATTTATTAAAGACTTGTAAATTGTAATATTTTAAATCAAAGTACCTTTGCTCAGGTTCTATGCTGAAAGCAGCTCAAAAACACAAGCTAAAGTTTCCCAAAAGGAGAGCCTTGTATTTCTTAAAAGCTGAAATGATACCTTGATTAATAATAGAAATTTTTAATCACTTTAAAATGAACCCTGTCCTGCTTTCAAGCTCTCTGGAAAAAATATTGCAAAGCTGTGTATGTTTCGTTATAATTCCTGCCTTATGGGAGTCCAAGCGCTCATAATTTCAGAGTCAAAATCCAGTAGTTTCAGATTATCTTGTTCCATGAATAGACCTGACTTGATAGTTTAATTTTACCAGATTTATATATTAATTCTTTAAGGAAGTGCTCATTTCAGCTCATGCAGCTGACTAATCTTAGAAATTTGGTGCATAAAATCACTCAGCTGCCTTGTTTGATTACTTGTTTGTAATCCACGTATGCATCCAAATTGAGTTTAGTTCATTAAAAAGAAGAGTTCTAGATAACTACCACAAACCTTTGTCAACTGCCTATATTCATGCTGATACAGTACATGCAAATGAGTGTATATGAATATTTCAGTCTCTTAACAAAACTAAATGGTGTTCAGAGCATTAGGAAAGGCTGCAGCTCTTGGATGCAGAAGGAATTTTGCTTATGAGAAGTGAGAAAGTTGCTGTTAACTTGTAGCTGAAGTTAGTTACCAGTGTCAATAAATCATCGCAACTTCCACCCCTGAAAGTGTTCAAAGCCAGGTTGGATGGAGTTTGAACAACCTGGTCTAGTGGAAGATGTTCCTGCTCATGCCAGGGGTGTTGGAACCAGATGGTCTTTAAAGTCTGTTCCAACTCAAACCATTCTGTGATTCTATGGTTTTTACATAGTTGACAGTCTCCCCAAAGTAATTTAGATATTTTTCCCCAAAAAGATATCTAATGTGTACTGTGAAAGGCCAGTTGTAGGACAGACAACAACCTGAAATTTTCTGACCCTCATCACCAATAAAACCTTTCAAATACAAATGTGTAACGAATTGCACAAAAAAAAAAAAAAATTATTAGCTGAAGTTTATTTGCACTTCAGCTACATTATAGTAATGTCTTAAATATCTTTAGTTTTGCTCTGGAGACAGAGAGGAATTTGACAGTCAATAAAGACTTTGTGCTGCCTTAGAGAAGTCACTCTTGAGTTAAATTTTGTGATTAAAAGGTCTGAATGTACCAGTGGTTCTCTAAAATTAATTCTCTTGTAGCAAATGAATCCTTCTATATTGGATTCTACTGCGCAGTGTACCGCATAGTCAGGGTAGGAACTGCTAAAATCCATTTCCAGCTTGCATGTGTATGATGTGTCTATCAGGATGCAGTTGTAGGACAGGTTGCAATGCCTGACTAAAGTACTGGTGGAAAGGAAAAAGAGGCAGGAGATACATACGCAGCTTTGAGAGTTGTCACTTGTAGCAGTACAGGTTTCTTGGCCTTGTCCTAAATAACAGCTATATATTGCTTTAAGTTCACAAGATGATCTTCAGGCTGTACTTAATAGCTTTATCTTTTTGGACTCATGCGTGTTGTCTCTTCATAACTGGAGAATAGCTCTGGAAAATAATAAACACGGAGAGGGTGAAATAAGCCAAAGTAGCTTACATTTTCAATTTTAAAATTTACAAAATATGGGTGAAAAATGTTATGATTACAAGTTTGTGTAATATAAGTTCATTTGTCTAACAATACTGAACCCTAACTGTAATGCTTTAGCTGCAGTTGTGTAGAGCCTCTCGTATGCTTACCTTCAAGCATGTGTGTATTAAAATATTTTTAAGGAAGAGACACTGAGTAATGTTAATGACGCTACAATACAGAAGGTTTTCTACCAGCAGTTTCTTTTCATAGGTTGTTTCAGCCATTTCAAATAAGACAACTGTCAACTCGTATGTATTTTTCATAAACATATTCTTGAGGTAATTGCAGTGTGAAACAACATGTTTTCTTAATAATCAGGTTTTCTGTCATGCCATTTACATTGCTGCCTTTGTAGTGAGATTGTAATTTCATTGTAATAGCATTCAGGAACTCATACTAGATGCATTTTTAGGTCTACTTTAACATGAGAAACGAAGAGAGCTGAGATAGAAGTTAAGTTTGAATCACAGCCTTCTCATTTCTATCCAATTTTAAACAGCTTCCTCAACCACTGTGGTTGTCTCAGCCATATTATTCATCCCCTTGCTGATGGTACAATGCAACCAGTTTTGTTTGTTCTCTTCAGATGAGCAAATGGCTTGAGATGAGGCCACTTCCCTGTTGGTGATTCTACTTGTCCCAACAAAGGAGGAAGTACAGCAAAGCTAATATGTGTCTGAGGTTAGTAAGGGTGTTTTCCAGGAAGAAAGTGGGGAATAAGGGATTATGGAAATCTAGAGTTTTTCTAGGTATCACTTAATCATAACTGTGAAAGATGACCATGTCCTAAGAGAGGGAGGAGTGGAGGGAAGCCCATCACTGCGATTGCTGTTGTGGCTCCCAAGAGCAGGCCACTGGTGCTTGCTGAGATTGGAAGGCATGTTGGACATTATTGTGGAAAGAGGGAGTCATCCTCAGTTATGTCCCATGTGGCAGTATGCTTTTTACTTATATTGTTGTATCTATACATGTAGATGTACCTATCTTGGTATAGCAGTTATATACCTATGTATCTTTTGATTAACTATGAGAATTGGCAGAAGCTCTGTGGCTCTGTGCAGTTATGCAATGCTGTAATTTTATTTACCTTGGAAGAGTTGGCAGCTATTGGGATATTTATTAGTACCTTCTGGCACTAAGCAAATACAAGCAGCTGAAACTGCAGTGACACTAAATTTACAGAAACAACCTTGCCATAAAATGTAGAGCAAGGTTTAAGAGGAGGGACAGGAGGTGGAGCAAATAGATTTTTTAAGGGAATATTGTAAGAAGTGGAAGTTGTTTTCAGTCTAAGAAAATGCTGAGTGAAGATACGATAGCATTTTTTGTATTTATTAAGGACTGATGCAGAGAGGTGAAACCGATGCACCTGTAGGTAAATTGCTCTCCAGCTCTACTGGAGATAGAATGGGCTTGAATCAAAGCAAAGCAATTGCAAGTGAGATATAGGAAAACCTCTCTAGCCATGAGGTTAGAGAAACACTGGAGAGGAATTGCCTGAGAAGGCTAGAAAACCCCTCTGTGGAGATTCTGTGAACTTCTGCTAAGAATGCTTTAGATGTACTTAGTCCTGTGACAGAAAGATGTATTAAAAGATCTCTCGAATCACTTTATTTTCTGTTATTCTATACAGAGGTATCTTGTGGAGCAGTGCTGGTGTATTTAATAAATTCTCTTGCTAGCTCCTTTTGTTCTTTCTCATAACCAAAAAATGCAAAATGTGCAATGTTTTTCAAACATCTTTTCTACACTTAACTTTTCTTTTGCTTCAAAGTGAGCGGAAAATTATTTCTACATAAAAATCTTGCCACATGAAATGGCTCTTGGCAGTTTTTCTTTCCAGTGATTCACTGATTCCCTTCAAGAAAAGACAGCTAGATAAGACTATAAGGATAACCAAAGCAATGTATGTAGCAGCAGAGTAAGAGCTAAAATGTCATGGTATGTAGGTAAAAAGGAAAATCTGGCAAAGCGATCTGATATGCATATCTGGTCCCTGCAACTAGTTCATGGTGAGGAGGGAGATTAAAGGCAAAAGAGTTCAGTTTCTGTAGTGGCATTGAGATCAGAAGTTAAGTTGCAATTGCAGACTTCTCATTAGCAAAAACAAAAGCCACCCCTCTGCTCTGCCTCTTATTAATACCTGTCCTCCTTGATAATAACATTACAGCACCTTTCCTTTGAACGTTGCTCTCTTTGAGTCATTCACTATTGCACCTTCTCCAAGGAAAAGCAATATTCCTAACATAATCCTTATTCCGTGAAAAGATAGTGTCATGGTTTAAGTGCAGTCAGTAACTCAGACACACTCAGCCCGCTTGCTCACTCTCCCGCTTCTTCTCCCCCTGCTCTTGGAAAGATGGGGAGGAGAATCGAAAGATATAACTCCCACGGGCTGAGATGAGAACAGCCTAGTAACTAAGGTATAACACAAATCACTGCTGCTACCACCAATGATAATAACGATAAGGGAAATAACAATGGAAGAGAATACAATGCCACCCATCAATACCCAGCCCCACCGAGCAGTGAACTAGACCCTGGGCATGACGTTCTGTGGTATGGAATACCTCTTTGGCTAGTTTGGGTCAGGTGTCCTGTCTCTGTTTCCTCGCAGCTTCCCCTCCTCCCTGGCAGAGCATGAGACTCACAAAGTCCTTGGTCAGACTAAACATTACTGAGCAGCAATTAAAAACATCGGTGTTATCAGCTCTGTTCTCAAGCCAAAAGCCAAAAACACAGCGCTGCACCAGCTACTAAGAAGGAGAAAAATGACTGCTACTGCTGAACCCAGGACAGATAGCAAAGCAATTAAAAAAAAAAAAAAAAAAAAAAAAAAAGTAAGGGCCATTTTTTCTATTTCACAGTAGATATGTTGAAACACAGGGTGAAAAAAAGCCTTTAAAACTGTGATTTCTCAGCCATTTCTTTTAGTCTACTTTATGGTGTAGCTGCAAAGATACTCGTGATAGCCAGCAGAAGGGAAAAGGTGGTATGAGGTTAGGAATCCCAATGGATATGGAAAAGGATAGGCATAATCCTTTCCTTCACACTGGCCACAGATAAGCTTAAAATAGGGAATTAAAAAATAAAATACGTGCATTAGACCACCCTTCTAACTCTGCTCTCATGAGACCTCACCTGGAGTATTGTGTGCAGTTCTGGTGTCCTCAGCATAAAAAGGACATGGAACTGTTGGAACAAGTCCAGAGGAGGGCCACGAGGATGATCAGGGGACTGGAGCACCTCCTGTATGAAGACAGGCTGAGAAAGTTGGGGCTGTTCAGCCTGGAGAAGAGAAGGCTGCATGGAGACCTCATAGCAGCCTTCCAGTATCTGAAGGGGGCCTATAAGGGTGCTGGGGAGGGACTCTTCATCAGGGACTGTAGCAACTGGACAAGGTTAATGGGTTAAAACTTAAACAGGGGAAGTTTAGATTGGATATAAGGAAGCAGTTCTTTCCTGTTAGGGTGCTGAGGCACTGGAATGGGTTGCCCAGGGAAGTTGTGAATGCTCCATCCCTGGTGGTATTCAAGGCCAGGTTGGACAAAGCCTTGGGTGGCATGGTTTAGTGTGACATGTCCCTGCCCAAGGCAGGGGGGTTGGAACTAGGTGATCTTGAGGTCCTTTCCAACCCTAACTATTCTATGATTCTAGAGTTTCCCAACCAACTGAGAAAAGGAAGCATGTATGTCCCACAGCCAGCTCTTCTAAAAGAACTGGATACAAATTACAGAGACTTGCAAATATCAAATTATGAACCTTAGTATCAGCTCATTCATGTCATTCTAATTATTCTTGATGTGGAAATATTTAATAGTCTCAGTTATACCCAACATCTGTGTCTTCCCAGATACACAACAGAAGTGCTTATTGATCTCTTTTTAATTAACTGTTACTAAAGCCAACATTTCCCTCTAGTAATGAATCACTACCAGAATTCCTGCAGCTTTGGCATACTCAGGAAAAAAAAAAAAAACAACACCTTATTGCTTTTATTCCTAACAATATTGACAGTACCTTGTTCATTGTATCTGTTTTTCTTGATTAAACTCCTACATTCTTAACCTCTGGCTTATATTAAATGTTACTGGGTTTTTATGCAATTCTAACTTTGTCTGCTTGGTATTTTAATTAATATGATATCCCTTCTGAAGAAAGGTGGCAGCTTTTTCAAACAGGATTAGTGTTTGAAGAAATATTCTTAATTAGCATTCATAGTTTTCTGCACTGCCCCTCCATCCCCCGATGAGCTTATGCCTTCTTATTGAATTAACTTATTTTAAAGTTGAAAATACAGTGGTTTGTATGTTAATCATGCTCGCAGATAACAGTATAAACTATCATGTTTTCTTGTACAAAAAGTTACAGTGATTTTTCAGTTTGTGACCTGTTGTTTTTCATATGGTAAGGTGACTTCTTAAAGAATCTGCTTGTGTCGGAGACATTTTTGTCTCTAAACACTCTATAGATAGCACTGCATCTTCCTTCCTGCGTCCATATGTGTTACTCAGAATTTAGTTATTCATGATAATGTTGATTTTCACCCCTCCTGTGTTGTTACACTCAAGTGCAATCATCTTGGGATTGTTATTTGATTCAGTAGATTGTAGTAGACACCTATAAGTAAATTACCTTGTATTTATATGATACGGCACTTATTTCGTAAGCATTTGGGATTGTGTTTCTCTTGAGCTGTCAGAAACAGTGTAATTTTTTATACAAATTGCCATTTTCCTTTCTTTTTTTTTCAAATTACGCTCTCATAAACATATTAGAACTATTATTATTGTTGTTGGTTTTTTTTTTTAACAACCCAAGAATTAGACTTGCCACACCAGCTTTCAGTAGCACCACCAAGGCTTTCTAGTTTACAGCCCAAGCTCCAAGTGTTGTTGTACCACCCAATAAATTACCTCTTTCTTGCACTCTGGTGTCAGTGTGAGTTCAGGGTGCTGAAGACTTTAGACATCCAGCATTAGTCTGCATTAGCAGTGACAAGAGATTAGAGGACTCCTGGTGATGACAGCACTTGCACTGGGACAGTCTACTAGAACTGGTGATGTTGAACTAGTGTGGATATAAGATGTATTTGGATTCATCCAGTCGTGGGGCTGTTCTGCAAAAAATGAGGATGACTGCCAGCCAAACTGCACCACACCTCACTGTCATCTCTAGAAATACAATCATTTCATTAAATGTTCTGATTCTAATGCAAAGACATGTTTAAAATGTTTCCAACCATACTGGTTGCTTGAGCCACTTTCTGAATGACTGCACCCCCTAATGGGGTAAACCAGACTGATTTTCAAAGCAGACAGTTTATTTTTACATTGTTTATATCCTCCTAGTCCTTATTAAGCATAATACAACAGCCAATTCTTGACAGAGAAACAAGCATAGTTTTGCTGAATGTAGATTACAGGGGAGGTGTGAAAATCCAATAAGTACTTTATATGATTCATCTCAACTCTGGGCTAATGAAAAGTATGCACATAGCTGTAAATATTGATGGTGCAAATGAGAAATTAATTTTAATGAAATCATAGAGAATTTATTTCAGTCCAGAAAAAAAAGTATGGGATTTTGGGGGGTTTGGTTTTTTTTGTTGGGGGTTTTTTGGGTTGGTTTTTTTTTTTTTTGAGCTTTTTTTCTTCTTTTTGTTGTTGTTGTTTTGTTTTGTTGGGTTTTTTTGGAGGGGGAGGGTTTTTTTGGTTTGGTTTGGTTTTTTTTTTTTTCTTATTTTGTGAAGCCATCTCTTTTTTTCCAGTGCTTTGTGGAGGAGTAAAATTTTGAACAATGAACGTGAGATGAAACATACACCTAACAGTGATGTTGCATCTTTTCAAACAGGTAATTCTCTAATGGACCAATGAAAGCCAATGATGACAAGTTGTGGTCAACAGTCCTTGAATGTGCTGATGGTTCTGCTTTCATTACTCTTGTCAGCAGGTAACTTTCATACTTTGAATTTATCTTTCACCAGTGTGTGCCACAGGTTAAAATTAGTTGCAACTTAATACTGGGTTGCTATAAAGCAAACAGGATTGTTAACTAAGTAAGACATAAATAAAGCCTCTTTGTATTTAAGAACTGAAAGCTGGAATTTGAAATGGAAACTGAAATTTAAGTTTAAGGAGAAGGTGGTGGGACACTGACATGGTAAAGCAGGCTGAAAATTTAAAAGAAGCAGTTCTTCTATGCTAGTTTTTCAGCTCATCTAAAAGAATAAAGCAACCTCAACACCACTGTACTATCCACTTGTTTTGCTAAATAGCAATCTATCGGAAGCAGAGCAAGGTGATTCAAGGTGATTTTATGCATATGCATTCAAGAATATGTAAGGAAGTCAAGGATTGAACTTGGAACCTTGACGGTTCTTGACATGAATACATTTTAGTTACAGTGTAACTTGTAACACATTTAAATACAATGTAACTGTAACAGTTATTGTAACACTGTAACTTGGAGTGCCTTTAGCTACAATGTAACAAACAACATGATAGCAATACATGTTAATACAATGTAACTTGTAATATATTTAGATACAATGTAACTTAACTATTATGTGTATTTGAAAGAAAAATGCATGACAACATGTTATTTTCTTGAAATCTAAAAAAGTGGCTGGACCAGGGAGCAATTCCAGCAGTTTTTTTCCTGATGCTTAGATCTGCCCTAGATGCTTCCTACTAGCCCACAGAAATGATTTGTGCAGAAAACTTGTCAGTTGTTATATAGAGAGTTAGTTGAACGCTATGGCTATTAGCTGTATTTATTAATCACACGTTATTTATGGCATTAAGGTTTTCTGTAGTTGAGTGAATATTAAAAAAAAAAATAAATAGTCCAAATCGATTTGATCTTGTGAGTTTTTAACTGTAAGTGCAAACTCTTTTATGCTCAGTACTTGAAGCACTTTTGATCCCAAAAAATTATTTTTCCCACCACTGTTTCTTGTGCACTTCTACTAGATTACATACCTAACCACCACACTAAAAACTTTACCAGGTATTATGTATCTTATAGTATCCTTGTGCTCCAGAAAAAGGTGTTATTACTTTGTATGCTAGGTTAGACTCTTGTCAATTAGTTCAAGCGTGTGTTTTGTTGTCACAGTCTCATTTGTTGTTTGGAAGCATTCAAGTTGATTCTTGCTAATGATAGTTCATTATTTGGCTGTAACTGCCACACTCCTTTTGATAACAGTGTTATAATATTATCAACTAGACTAATCTTAAAACACTAATTTCCTTTAGAGTCCTTCCACTGACACCCCTATGTATGGCGCTGTACCCCTAGTTGTGTAACTCCCTCCTCCTCTAATAGAAACAGACACAGGGGTTGTATCAGCTTTTGTTTTTTTCCAGGTTAAAGTAATTGCAGAAAGTTATTCCCCTGGTTCATGAATGAAGCCAATTATGCAGAAAGACTTCAGTAAATGTATCCCAGTGATCAAACATCACAAAACTTCTCCAGCTGCTCCAATCCCTTTTGTTCAGTTCTGTTAAGTCCTGATAAAACCCAAACATAAACCAGTGTTCTGATTTCTTTTTTATATATATAGCCTACCACCCCCACCCCCCACCCCCCCAGGAGAAAAGTACTGCCTCTGAAGTACAATGTTTCCATTTGAAACTGCTGTTTCTATTTGGAAGCTACTCTCTCTGGAATGATACGGACATGACTTTTAAACTGAGCTGAAATGCAAATCTAATGGCAAGACTCCTTCTGAGTTCTCCAGATTCAGACTTAAGTCTATAAGGTCATGCTTTACTTCCAAGTCTTCGATATACTAAGATTCACAGTCTTAATACTAAATTTCTAAAATCTGTATGCATGGTTGGAAATCGCACTCAACAATTGGAGGTGTAACTTTCATTCGCTCCACAGACAGAATGAAAGTAAAGGCATGACTAACAGAAAAGTTCCCAGAGCAACTGCTCTCAAGAGTCCAGTCTTCATTGTGTCAGAAAAGGAGAGAAGCAGTGGAGCAGAGGTGTGGTCAGATACCAAGGTCATGGCTCACAATGAGGTTGCAGTTTGGTGGCTTTAGCTGTGTGTTTAGGAAAGAAATGCACTTTTCTGACACGGGTAGAATGATCTCGGAGCAGGGACAAGTAAGGCTGAAAAGAGAGGTTTCAGTTCAGAACAGGTAGGCTACAGCTCCATTCAAAAAAAAAAAAAAGAAAGGATGAAATTGGATTGAGAGTACTGAAACTTTAGACTGATTTTATTTCAGTACCATAAATGGTGTGCATTTTTAGGATTTGTGAAAACTTACCAGTTGTAATAGCTGCACAGGAATGCATAATACAGAGAAGAGCAGCATGCAGTCATGCCAAAGGAATACCCTTTCTGGCCATTAACTCTTAGATTTGCTTTGCAGTAATGTTGATCCTTGCATTCGTTTAATGGATTGAAACATTCATAAAAACAGGGATGACAGCAAGGCTTATATTAACAAGCAAAAATTGTCAGATTATTTGCACATTACAGTATTTTTTTCTTTGAAGTCAGAAATGAATGTCCATATAGCAGAATCAGCAAGAGGATCTCAAATGATTGGCATTTTGTGAAGTAAATTGCATGCAAGTGAGTATTTTTATGGATCCATATGGAAAGCTTATACAGACCAGCCGTTCTGAAAGCCTTGGGGCTGTAAAATAGTAGCTAAATTAAAAATTTAATCAACATTATGCAGATCCCTAACTGTGAACAGAGAAGGAAGTAACAGTTTGATGTGCACTGGCTGTTTACTTTTTAAGGTAGAGTAGATAAATACTAAAATGAGCTTTAATCAGTTGTTTGAAGCATGGCAGACTATTGTCCTCTCAAAATTAGTAGGATCAGACACAGGCATCCATATCACTTACCTGTTTAGTAATATTTTTCAAAACTAATATGAGAATCTGCAGTTGCAGCTCCACTTCAGAAACAGGTGCCATCTGTGCAACAGACAACTTAAGAGCTTTTCAGGTGCAATACTTTGACCTGTAGAAATAAGGCTTTTTTATCCTCAGGATTTAAGTAAAGTTATTTTCAGGAAAAATACATTAAAAAATCTACTTTGTTTATTGGGTCTTTCATTCTCAGAGAAGGAAATGCAGCAAGTGACATTACACAGGTTACAATAAACTGATAGTTTTTTTCACTGTGTACTAGGTCTGGCTGATGTGGGTTTAATTTTTTTCACAGCAGCCCATATGGTGCTGTCTTTCAGATTGGTGACCAAAACAGTGTTGGTAACATATCAGTAATTTAGGTACTACTGAACAGTCCTTACACAGGGCCAAAGCTGCTTCTGTTTCTCATTGTGCACCCCAGCGAGGAGGCTGGGATGGGCAAGAGCCTGGCAGGGGACTCAGCTGGCACAGCTCACTCAAACTGGCAGAAGTGATATTCTGTACCATGTAACAGTACGTCAGCGATAAAACTGGATTGGAGTTTATCAAGAAATTGTTCAGGGACTGGCTTGGCTGTCAGTCTGCTGGTAGTGAGTGAGTGCTTTGGCATCACTTCTAGGTTGGTTTTTTTGGGGGGAGGGGGGTGGTGGGTTGTTGTTGTTTTGGGGTTGTTCGGGTGTTTTTCCTTATTCATTTATTAAGCAGTCTTTACCTCGACCTACAAAATATCTTGTTTTGCCCTTCTGATTCTCTCACCCATCCCACTGGGAGGGGGAGTGAGCAAAGAGCTGTGTGGTGCTTAGCTGCCTACCAGGATTAACCCACCACACACTGACTACCAAATTCAGACTGTAACTCAGTCATCATGTTATGCTCTTATTTGTACATTTATTTTCATCACTGACATACATTTTACTATTTAAGGATTTGCTTAGGACATTTTATTACAGACATCACTCCTCCTCTGACCTGACATTATCTTCATTCTCCTTTCATTCCGCAGTAATACTTCCCCCAGTTTTATCCCCAAAGAAGTCTGGGGTTTGTTTTCCTTTTAAAATAGGCAGAGGACCCATCTAGAAATTGGGGGTCAGTTTCACATGTGCTGTTAAGTAAACCATTTTGCAGTGACGAGCAGGCTAAATTTCTTAGGGTCCCATAGTCCTCTAGTGCATTCTCACAATGCAATGTCTCTCTCAGACCACTGAATAATTTCAGTATTATTGATTGATTGATGTAGAATTTCAGAAGTATTGATTGCTTCTGAAACATAAAGAATGAGTTGTAATTCTTATAACATGCACTGGATGCATATACAGGTCAGGTATAACCTTTCAGGACTGCTGCTCACCTGTGGCAGCTTAATGGCTTTGGAAAAAAATAATGATTCTGTTGATAGCCGCATGACAAAATTTGTGTTACGCTCCAAGGCTTTGCATCTATCAAAGAAGAAAATTTTCTTTTGTAGAAGCAGCTGATATAATCAAAGTGCAGATATTCCAACTAAGAAGGTATAAGTCAGGATGGCTAAAAACTGAGAACTATCAAACCATCAGATCAGTAATATTTTCTCTGTGGCTGCAACCAAAGTAGTACATACATTAAGCCATCTAATTCTGCTAAGAAATCTGCAGGTTCAGTGCAAGTTATCCTTTAGCTGGACATGGAGAACACCAGAGAAGGTGGGGAGAAAAAAACACAAATACAAATGGTTCCTGTTGATAAAGAAGTGAGAAGAGTGGCTGATATGCCATAGGGTTGTGCTGCTATCCAGAGGAACCGGGACAGGCTGGAGAAATGGGCTGACAGGAACCTTATGAAGTTTAACAAGGGGAAGTGCTAAGTCCTTCACTTTCTGGTGGAGTAACAATGTCAGGCACCAGCATATGCTGGGGCCAGCTGGCTGGAAATCTCTTTGTCTTTGTGGCTCCTTTAGTAGGAATACTGCCAGCAGGTAGGAATACTGCCAGCAGGTCAAGGAGGGTGATGGAGCTACTAAAAAGAGTTCAGTAAAGATGTACTGGATGATGAATGTGACTGGAGCATCTCTGGTACGAGGAAAGGCTGAGAGGACTGGGACTGTTCAGTCTTAGGAAGAATCTTACCAATGTGTGTAAAGACCTGAAGGGGAGACATAAAGAAGATGGGCCTGGTCTCTTTTCTTTAGTGCTCAGTGACAGGACCAGAAGTAATAGACACAAACTGAAACACAGCAGGTTCCCTCTGAACGTCAAGTAACATTTTTTTTTCATTGTGAGGGTGACTGAGCACTGCCACAGGCTGCCCAGGGTGGTTGTAGAGTCTCCATCCTTGGGGAGAATTCAAAACCCATCTGGACAAGGTTCTGGGCAACAGGCTCTGGGTGAGCCTACTTGAGCAAAGGGGTTGCACCAGATGACCTCCCTTCTGACTGCAACCATGGAGGTTTTTTGAAACTTTATCCTGGAACACTTTCTTTTTTGCTATGTTAATTAAGGAGGGGTGCAGGAAAATAAGTACTTGTTCAAACAAATATATGCTCACGTGATTATATGTTTTGAGGATTTTTCAATAGAATTGAAACATGCAGATCCTGTTGCAAGAGTTACAGAGGGGTTTGGAAACCTAAGTCTAAAAGACAATTTCTTTGCTGATTATGGCATTCGCAGATTTGGAACACACATTTTTTCCAGGCAGACCAAAAACACATACGTAGCTAGTTTTCTCAGTATCTGTGTTCCTTTAGAAACAGCATACTCCTAACACTTTCAGTTCCTGACTGAATGAATCTACAAAAGGATTTTCTGTTTTGTTATAGTAATGATGACAGATGTGTTGTGTGCACGTAAATGTGTGTATATATATATATACACATATATATAAATGTAAAACATTTATAATGGTTTTCCTTCACTCAGAAGGCAGTACAAGGTACCTTGCTTTCGTTTTGTTTTCTGTCGTAGACTCCCTCTATACACACAAATAAAGAAGTAATCTCCATGGTCACAATCTTTAAAATTTTACTAGACCTACAGAAAGTGAGTGAGAAATTCTTGAAATTAATACATTTTATAAAATTGAGAAACAAAACTGTTAGGAATAGCCTTTTTCAAGCAACATAGAAAGAAATAAGGATTAGATAGACAAGGTGCACACAAGCATTTACAGATCAACAGGACAGTGCAGAGAGATTCAACAGATTTAAGTTAAATCTATGGAAATCACTATTTGTAATCTCTTGTACTGGTAAATTGATACAAAAAAGCATACACCAAGTTACAAGGGTTAATTCTGCCAGTTTAAAGTGAATAAGCTTTACTAATTGGTGAAACTTCATGAAGTGATCCGTAGCATCACTGTGCCTCTGTTCTCTAATTGGAATAAAAACATTTCGCTGCCAAGAATACTTAGAATTGACTTCTATATTTCACTTTCTGTAGAGCGTAAGGTTTCTAGGTCATCTGTATAGTATGTGTAATCTTAAATGATGTCTTAAGGCCTATATAACATAAACTATAAAGCAGTTAAAATGTTGGCAGAATGTGGAACCAAATGTTGTCTCTTAGAAGACTCTTCTGATCAACCACGAAGTCATGTGTGGTTGCTTATGCTTGTGCTAGAAGGGATCTATATCCTGCCCCTCTGCAAGCTTTATTGGCTCTAGGAAGCTAAGACAATTGTACAGCTTCCAGTTCAGAGCTGTTTGCAACCAGTAGGCTTAAAGTATGGTCAGAGAGCTTGCATCTGCCCACAGTCTTACCATGTAGGTGTAACCGCAGTGTGCCTGTTGCCGCACAACTATCAGCCTCAAGTCTGCTTTCAAAGGATATATATGGAGAGGATTCCACCCCCTCCCCCCACCAAGAAAAGTTATGGTGAAATCAGTGTGACATTTTCCTGTAAAAGATGTTCTCAGAGATGTATTAAACACTTTATATGAGAATTTAATAAAGGAGAAATGTAAGAACTCCCATGAAGAGCTGTATTTTATTAGTTCTATCTCTTTGAAAAAATCAAGGTTGTTCAGATCTATTGTGCTGTTTTGTAACTACTATTTCTGGCAGAATAATCCTTATCAAAGAATGACCTTTACACTAGAGAAGATATTTTCTGTCAAGAACAGTGACTGTAAATCAAGTGCCATCAAACTTTTATTGCAGTTTTTTCACAGACTTTTTGTTTTTATGAAGTCATCCTAGGAGACTTAAACATGGAAATTGTTGGTGTTTATGGATATCCATAAATTTAGAACAGCAGTATCAAAGTGTTTCCCTAAATATTTTTGTGCTTACTGACATAGAGGGCATTTCTTCCCTTACAAGGACCAATAGTAATCAGAAACAGTTATAATTAAACTCAAAACAAGAGGTGAAATACTGTGCTCTTTTAATACTAAATATTATAATGTTGAAAGTTCTGAAGCATTCCTGGTTTTCAGAAATCAGACAACAATTGTTTGAGCTTAACCAATGAAAAATGACAGTTTATATCATACAGATAGTACAAGTGACTCACAAAGCCAATATTGTTCTTTGTTTTACAGTGTTGTCTGCACATTTTCGGGTCTGTGAGCCGTATACGGACTACAAAGGTCGCTACCACTTTGGTTTTCACTGCCCCCGTCTTTCTGACAATAAATCTTACATCTTTTGCTGTCACCATAACAACACAGTATTTAAATACTGCTGCAATGAGACAGAATTTCAGACTGTTATGCAGATGAACTTAACAGGGAACGCAGATGGATATATGCATAAGTAAGTAAATGAGTTTTAAAGTACTCTTCACCAAACTGTTCCTGGTCTAATAACATAGTCTGAGGTGTGCTTAATGACGAAAGCAATTAGAATAATTGCACATACAGAAAAACATTACTAAAAGGTTTTGCTGCTGCAGAACTCCAAAAGGAAGGGATATTTTAGCTTTGCTTTTTTTGCTTTGACATGGGCTATAAGCATTGCTAGGAGAGTAATCACTGATGTCGGGGAGCAGAACACATTTGCTTATATATCAACACTCTGTGGTCTCCTTGCCTGTTACCTGGGATACATCCATGTACTTCTGGCGACTGTCCTCTTAAATGTCAGTAACTTTGTTCATAAAGTACCAAGTAGATCTTTGTTACTGATTACCTATTTACAATGACAAAATCTTCACTTGTGGTTTGTCTCTTCTTAGTATTTTCTACTCTAGCCACACCAATCTGTTACAATTTCTCTTGGTGCAGAAGGGAACTTTCTGCTGATATAAACCCCCCAGGTTGAATTCTGATCAATCTGCTTTCCCCTGCCATTTTATTCTGGTATGCAGCCCCTTCAAGGCAAGGAAGGGGAAGATTAAAGACAACTGGAATTCCAGTCTATTGATTTTTGTTTACTGCAGGGATTTTAGTGTTGTTTTCTGTAGTGCAAAAGTCAGTCAGTGTGTTGTCATTCATTCCCATGGAAGCAGGTGCAGGGCTGCTAGGAGGCTATGGTGTTGGAATACTGACGTCTGCTCTTTTAACTCACTGGTTGCAGCTGTGCTAGCAAACCATCATTTTCCTGAACAGACCCTCCTTATACAGCTCTACCTAGAGAAGTTTGAAACATGCATACATGTAGAAGTTGCATACTCTAACTTGACAGTTGTTACATGACAATCACCTACTATAAAGAAATCTGTGTACTGTGTGGTGCAAAAGAAAGATAAAAATAGACTCTACCCTTATAAGATGCCTTATATTAATGTGGATTTATACTGTCTTGTTATTGCATGTGCAGCTATGTCCTTGAGGTGAAATTTCCTTGCCTTGGCCTCATAATGCATCTGAGAACATCATGAGAACATACCACACAGAACACTGCAGAGACACTTCAAGTCTAACATGCCGATTAAAGGCTATACATTTTCTCCATTCTTTGTGCAGTCCAGACAACCTAGAAACTGGTAGCACCCTCACCTGGGGCTATTCAACTCTGTTAATATGCCTCTAGGCAGCCTTCTGGAGTTTATACCACAGTATGCCCCAGCACCCAAATGCGATGCATACTCTACTCTTGCTCCATGGTAAAAGTCAGATGTGCTTCCCCTTTGTTTACAGGGATGACTATGCTATCATGGCAGCAGCCGGATGACTGCCTGAAAAGAGGTCCTAGAAGGACTCTTAATACAGAAGGGTTGTGCATATATTCACAGAGCCAGAAACTGCTTCACACTGAGTAGTATAAAGAAAGTCTCAAGAGGGGAGTAGCATGGCTTTTGCCCCTGCACTCTGTTCTTTGTCTTGCACTCAGCAAATTTATTTCTTCCCTTAATGTTCTGCAAACCCTGCACCAACCCTGATAAGCCACCAAGTCTGCCTAACAGGCAACTTCATCACAGAGTTTGGGATGTGGCCAGATATTACTAAGGTAAGGTCCTTCTGTTCTTCTTTTCACTAACAACCTGAGTAGAGCAGCCCAGCAAAGAGGGACTTGGAGTGTTAGTTGATGAGAAACTGAGAATGAGCCAGCTTCAGTGTGCACTCGCAGCCCAGAAACCAACCATATACTGGTCTGCATCAAAAGGAGTGTGATCAGCAGGTCTAAGGAGGTGACCCTGCCCATCTACTTCATTCTTGTGGGGCCTCACCTGGAGTAGTGTGTACAATTCTGGTGTCCCCAACATAAGAAGGACATGGAGCTGTTGGAGCAAGTCCAGAGAAGGGCGATGAGGATGATCAGGGGGCTGGAGCACCTCCTGTATGATGACAGACTAAGAAAGTTGGGGCTGTTCAGCCTGGAGAAGAGAAGGCTGCGTGGAGACCTCATAGCAGCCTCCCAGTATCTGAAGAGGGCCTGCAAGGATACCAGAGAGGGACTCTTCATCAGGGACTGTAGAGATAGGACAGTGGGCAATTGGTTTAAACTTCAACAGGGGAAGTTCAGGTTAGATATAAGGAAGAAGTTCGTTATTGTGAGAGTGGTGAGACACTGGAAGAAGAGGCGCTTGCCCAGAGAAGTTGTGGGTGCTCCATCCCTGGCAGTGGTCAAGGCCAGGTTGGACGGAGTCTTGGGCAACATGACCTAGTGCGAGGCATCCCTGCCCATAGCAGGAGGGTTGGAACTAGGTGATCTTAAGGTCCTTTCCAACCCTAACTTCCAACCTTAACTGTTCTATGATTTTATGAAATGGACAGAGCAATCAGCCACTTTCTAAATCAAACATGCAGAGGAACAGGTACACTCTAATTACAAAATATGCACTGGGATATAGAACATTTCTCTGCCTCCTGCATTCTCTGCTTGCATGTCTGCTCACATATGTATGTGTACACACACATGCACACCCCTTGCTCCCCCCCCAATAAATATAGGGCTGTTCCTATTATAGGGCTGTTGTGTGAGCAGTTCCTCAATTTGGAAAATGTAATTTGGTATTCTATGAACTATAATATTGATTTTAATGAAAATATTCAGGGAGTAGTGTCAGTATTACATTATTTTCATTTAGCCATCTGTTTGATGTGGGGTTTTGGATCTGGGTTGTTTTTGTGGGGTTTTTTTGGTTGGTTTTTTTCTTTAAAAAATCAGCTCATGCAGTTGTGATGGAGAAGGAGCTACGTCTGTAGTCTTTGTTAGTAATATTCGTGGTTGAGACCTACCCATACACTATTTACCATGTATGTTGCCATCCAGAATTTCCTGTGGACATTTAGCTGTGTGATGATCTTTTGCCAAGGTGTGTGAAATCATGCTAAATACAATAAAAGGCTTCTGGAGATGTAGCTTAGAGAAGTGAAAGAGTGGAACTGATATTGCTTTTTTGTCACTTCCTGAAACATCACTTCTGATATCAGTCAGGGTTGGGAAAAATGGATAGACGCTAACTTTCTACATAAAAATCTACCATTGTAGTGAGACAGAGGAAGAGAGATCTCCTCACCCTGAACTCACTGAGATTAGTAGCAAACTGCCCAATAATTTTAGTATGCTGTAGAAGGGCAGAATGAAGTGAAGCCTAGATACCTACATTAAAAACATTGTAAAAAGCATTTTAGTACACTCTGACTTTATTTAACATATATGGTAATTTAACTTTATTTAGATTCTAATACATCCAGGGTTTACTTTACAGTAACTCTTTGGATCTAATTTCACGTACCACTGAAAAAAATTCTAAAGAAACCTATTTTACTGTGGCTGGGGAGAATGATTTAAGGTAGGGGAGTAGCTATGAACTGAAGGAAAGGATTATAGTTTTCGGGGAAGAGTGATTCAATATTATTACTTGGTTTATTTCAATATTATTATTTGGTTTATTTTTCCCCTTGGCCATTCTTGCGATCATCAAAACAAGTTTCATGTTTTATAATACAGTTGAGGGGAAAATTAATGAAGTGACTTGTAACTTCTTTGTTGCACAGCTGAAAAAGCACATTCGTCTTCTACAGTCACATGGTATAACTATAGACAGGTTTATTTACATTTTTTCCATTACTATAACAAAAACTTTCTATGTTTTTAAAAGTGCATAATACTGGGCTATTATATCTTTGTGATTGTGCAGGTTAATCAGTCTAATATTTTTGAATGTGAAAAAGTCATTTAGTATTAAATATAGAAATACCAATGGTGTCTAACAGATGAGAAAATTTCTGCCATCCAAAGTATTTTTCCATAAAACTTTGCCTAATAAGTTAAGACATTCACTTCATTCTAACATTCATACCCTCTCAGATTTTCTATTATGCATGCTTTGGTGGATTATCAGCAATATTACTATCCATGGAGTGCTTAATCTGATACTGGAACAGTGTTATGGCAGTCTGTAATGAATCCATGTTTTTCCTCATCTATTATTTCAGTTTTTCAGGATTGAATGGCTTTTGTATACCACACTGCAGCATTGCAGCAAAAGCAATGCGAGGTTAAAATAGCACATGTACAGCATATCCACTGCAGAGCTGTCATTTGCTTAAATATCTCCCAGAAAGTCATGTTTGCAAGAAAGCAAATAAATAAATAAGTAAGATTGTCAATTCCACTACCAGCTGCTGCAAAAATATGTAATTTAACTGAGAAGACCTTTTAGGTACTACAGTAACAGATTCTGCGTGAAAACACTGGGTTGTGAAAATGCCTTGACATAATAATAAAAGCAAAATAGAAAAAAATATATTTAAAATATATATGTAAAAACTGCTCAGATTTCCGGTGTTGGAAGCATGAAGCATTTCCTGGGATATAAGATTACATTTCCTTAAGGCAACATTGAGAAGGTGTTACTACTCTGAGTAGCAGCCCTGTTTAAGGAAAATAGGGAAAGAAGCGGTTTCCATGGCCATCTGCCCACATCTAAACCCTGCAGCTGTAGAATTCTGCTCACAATTGTTGTGATTTGTCGGGGTTTTTTTTAAGCCTGAATTCCCAAATTAATTATTTTCTGCTCATGTGCTGCACATAAAGAAACAACAAACTCTTGTAAAAGAAAAATATATCCTCGTCCTAACCTGCTTGTCATCTGTCTCAAAAAGTTAATGGATTTGATGGAAGGAGTCATGTGGGCAGTAACAGTAATAGCAGTTCCTGACCTTTTATTTGCATGTAAGGGTGTTAGAGAAATCTAAGCAAGGCTCTGTAGATGAAATAGGAGGAGATAGATGGTAAAAGAATTTGCTGTTCTCAACGAGCCCAGTTCAAGGCTCCCTGAAGTCAGAACAAACCTTTCCACTTATGCAAGTGGGCTCTGTATCAAGGCTAATCCGTATTTCCTTAAAAGATGAAGTGTCTTAAAAGAATGACCTACTAAGCTTTTCTGGTGGTCCATGAATTACCCTGTTTCACAGGGAAGCTGAAAGGAAATTGTCCTGTAACTTATACTCCAGATTTAGCTTTTGTATTTGTGTGCCAGCAGGAGTAGAAGACGGGGCAACATAGCTTTAGAATGAATTTTTAATGTCGTACTGCTAAACCTTGTGTTGAGCCTAAACAGAATCTTCCAAAATGATTGATCAGGGGGGGCAAGAGAACTAGCAGGGCAGAACAAGATACCCAGGTGGGGAAAGGGGGAGGAGATGCAGCCTTACTGAAAAAACTAATTGTACTTGATCGTCCCTGTGAAGAAACAAACCTCTGCAATTTGAATCTTGTTAAACTTGGAATCTTTTCACACTTTATTTTTAATTTAAATGAAACTTCCACACAAAAATACAGGAAAATCAGATTGCAATATGAAACTTTAACAATTAAATCATTCAGTTCAGTGAAATGAGAGCAAGTCTTAATTGGTTTCTGATTCCCAGTTCTCTCTTCTGTCTCTGGCCTTACAGAGTAAGAAGTTTTGTCTATTTTCTAATTAGGACATTATCTTAATTTGTAGGGGAATTTTAATTTTTTCTATAATTAGTAGCCATTACATCTTAATAGTCTGAGAAAAGGGAAATATCAAAGTATGGAATTACCCTCTGTGTACAAAACATACTGCTTATTAATTTTGCTTGTGATTTTTCACAGGGCCCTCTTGATAGTCCTGTTGTCCCATTGTCTGTTAATTAAAGCAGTCCTTCAATTTGTCCTTGTGAGAAACAGATGTTATTTAGAAGGAGCAGATGGATAACTCACATATGGCATGATTTATAAACTGTTGTTTTAAATTGGAACTTTCAAAATAAGTCTAATTTTGCTAACCAGAATTTTGATGGGTGAAACTAAATACCTAAAATACAAACAAATTCTTTTAAGTCAACTGTAGGAAGAGTTCCTTGCTCTCATATTGTTGTCAAAACTATTTCCATTCTTGTTATAGATCAGATACAGCTCACCTATTACTAAAATGGATCCTATTGGTATTAGTGATGAATAAGATTTATTACAGTGTATTTCTTCCTGACTTCTCCAGGCTTCGCTTCCATTTTCTTTATAGTAGCAGAAAACTTGTAACAGTTTCTGAAACTGTTGGTTTTTGGTGGTTTTTTTTTTTTTTTTCCATTCAAAGCACTTGATTTATTTTATTTCATTGTATATATTACACTTGGTTTTGGAAGAACCTTTTCAGTTACTGCAGAAACAAACCTCTAATATTCCTTTCTTCAATCACTATTTCTTTGGCAAGAGAAATTGCAGCTATTTTGTGTACAACCTGCTTGATTTTTAATTACTGCAGAGTCATCAATTGGGGTAACCCCAAGCACAAATACAGGCTGGGTGGAGAATGGATTGAGAGCAGCCTGGAGGAAAAAGACTTGGGGGTGTTGGTTGATGACCCAACAGTGTGTGATCACAGCCCAGAAAGCCAGCCGTATGCTGGGTGGCACCAAGAGGACCGTGACCAGGAGGTCGAAGGAGGTGATCCTGCACCCCTGCTCTGCTCTCATGAGACTCCACCTGTGGTAGTGCATCCAGCTCTGGGGCCTCCAACACAAGAGGGACATGGACCTGTTGGAGTAAGTCCAGAGGAGGCCATGAAGATGATCAGAGGGATGGAACACTTTTTCTATGAAGACAGGCTGAGAGAGTTGGGCTTATTCAGCATAAAGAAGATTCTGTTGAGACCTTGGAGCAACCTTTAAGTACCTAAAGAGTGCCTAAAAGGAATCTGGAGAGGGACATTTTACAAGGGCATGTAGAGATAAGACAGGGGGCAATGGCTTTAAATTGGAAGAGGGGGATTTAGATAAGATATTAGGAGGAACTTCTTTGCTGTGGGAATGGTGAGGCACTGGCAGAGGTTGCCCAGAGAAGCTGTGGCTGCCCCATTCTTAGCAGTATTCAAGGCCAGGTTGGATGGGGCTTGGAACAACCTGGTCTAGTGGAAGGTGTCACTGCCTGTGGCAGGGGGTTAGAATTAGACGATCTTTAAGGTCCCTTCCAACCCAAACCATTCAGTGATTCTGTGAAAACAGAAGAGTTTTACCCCAATAGGAATAAATCCACTGAAAGTCAAGAGTGGCACTGCTGAAAAGCCTGGATTAATCAGATCCTATTATACTTTGAAGTGTCTGGACTGCAAACATTTTAATGCATTATAAATATCTAACCACTGTAGTGTGAAGTTAGGCATGCGTGTGTAAGTCTTTAGTAGAGGCAAAGACTCTTGAGTTAAGGGCTTTCAGAAGCACTGTATTTTTTCTACTTCTAATCCTCCTGGAAATTTACTGGATTTGTTTTTAAATCCTAGGTGCTCATAACCCTAAAATTACACAGGGATGGATCCATTAGCAGTTCTGACCTTACTTTTGTTACTTACAGTTATTTGCTATGGAAAATACTTTCTATCTGATTTCTTGTTTCAAATCCTCTTTTGGTTTTGGTTTGGGTTTTTATTTTTAGAGTCTAAAATGAAAGAGTCACACAGAACTTTAAATGGAAGTGAAAGTTCAAAGCAGAGACTTCAAATGTTTTAGACCTGAAAATGCTTGGGACATGTTTTTAAAAAGTAAAAATATCTTTCTGGCTTGAATCTCTATGTCTTCTCAGCATTTTTATTCTCAAAGCACTTCTGTTTTGATCAATGTTCTGATAAAATCCAGTTCTCTCAAAGTAATTCGGAATGTGAAAGAAATCACAGTTGAGTGTGTGTTCAACTTTAGGTAAGTTTAGGATCACGTAGATGTGGGTTACCCACTTTTTAATTCAGTACAATTTGCCTCCAAGACTGTCTTCCTAATGACATTTTTTTTGGTAGTATTCCTTCTGCTTGCTGTTTATTCCACAGTCTCTGGTACACATATTTCCATATTAACTTCTTGGTCTAGATTAGCCTTCTTTGCTGCATACCTGACAGTCCCATTCTTATCCATTTCTTTCCTTCTTTGTTCTGACCTCATTCTCCTCACTCGCAGAGTTTCGAGTCCAAACTGCATTTACACCTGACAGTCATTTTTCTTTTAATAATATTGCATCTCCAGCAGAGCTTTAGCATTTCTTGCCCTTTTGATCTCCAAATTCTTGATCCCTTATACCTATCCCTCCCTCGCCCCCCGTTTCTTTTAATATCTTTAGTCACCTGTCACAGCTTTACAGCTCTGTGCTCCATGTTAGCATCTGATAATTTTCATGGCTTTTACCTATATATACACATTATAACTATACCAGTGCATACTTACAAATGTAGTACATATTTTCCTTCCTGCGGAATGCATTGTATATGATCTTGTCAATGTTCTTCCTTCCTTTTATATTACTCTTCAGTTATCAGCAAACTAAGGGATCTTTAACAGTTGCTCTTGGAAGCCTATACTTCTACTAGTACCTACTGTATCCAGCAATAATTATTATATTCAGAGCAAATCCAAGCACATTAAACATCTTTTAAGACAAGTGGTTTATAATATAGGTCAGCAGTGAATGTTTTCAATAGTGTAGACACTCTTCAGTCTCGGTTTTTAAACACATTTTACATGTTTAATACCATCACTCTCATAAATGCCCTGTCACATTCAGTAGGGTGACTCTCTGGGGGAGAGAATGTGCAGAGTAAGACGTATGATCCATCAACCATGATACATAAGCACTGAAGCGAATTGCACATCACACTTATGCGCTGATACGAATACTCAGATGAGAGGGAGAAATAAAAATGTTTGTAAGACAGGGTGACTTAGTTTTTAAAAACCTCCTATTTCATGCATATAGCAATATTTAGATTGAAATCACGAATAATTTTTAAGGACACATGTTTTAGAACAGAATTTTTGTTTCAGCCTAGTATATAATATTAGTATTATAGTATGTTATGTTATATGTTACCCTTGATAAACTAACACTACAACCATTACTGATATGTAGATAACTTTTATGTTTTTTTTTTTTCTTTCACAGCAACTACAGTGCACTGTTAGGAGTGTGGATCTATGGCTTTTTTGTGGTGATCTTGCTGATACTGGACCTTTTATATTACTCTTCAATGAACTATGACATTTGCAAATTTTACCTGGCAAGGTGGGGCATCCAGGGAAAGTGGATGACACAGGGACAGAGCCGATGGATTAACCCTGCTCAGGATCCAAGCCAAGTACAGACACAGCCTCAGCCAGAGACACAGCCTCAAACTCAGACACAGCCTCAAACATCACAGACAGTGCATACTTTAAAAGGAGATGCTTTAAGCCCACCCCTGATGACTTTTCAGAGTACATCTGCCTGGTAAGTAAATTAAGCCATATTGTGATACAGTTTTTAACTCTGTAGTTTTGTAATGTGAACAGTCACCTGTATTTAGAAGTGCCTGTAAATTCAGGCTGAATGACACCATTTCTAGCACATAATTCTTTATATCATGAATTGTCTTCCAGAGTTACTGCTTAGGAGTGATTTCTTAATCTGGAATAATATCGCTCTCAGAGAAACAGGTTCTGGCATTTCTTTTGTGCTAAATAGTCTTACTACTGTATGATACAAATAAACTAAAAATCTTTGTTCTACATCAACCCTTATAAAATTAATTTAATCTGGTGTCAGAGAGTAATTGCTGTGTGTATCTATGTGTCTGTTGGTCTTGTTTTAAGAGTTGCATACGTTGCAACACTGAAATAGCTTCTGTGGGAGATATCACAAATCCACACTATTTGTGATATGAGGGGCAGAAAAAATACAAAAACCAGGTTAGCTTTTTTATATGCATAGCCAAAAAAAAAAGCATAGCTTGATCTCATTTGACAGAGTGAAACAAGTAGGCTACTGCAAAGTTAAATCTTACAAAAAAAAAAAATAAAGCCCCCCAAAAGCAGACCAAATCAGGGAGACATAATTCAGGAGCAGGCAGAACATGCAATATAAGAAGCCAAATACTGATAGCTGTAGGACAAAATGCCATTGAATGATTTTGGACTGTTGTTACCAAAGAAAACAGAAGCAAAAGAAAAGAGCTAAATATAACAATGCTCTAAATAATCTGACAAGAAAGGCATCAAGTTTTTTTCTTTGCAAGAGACCATAAAGATTTGGAAAGGGGCAGAGAGAGGACAGTTAGGTGTGTATTTCAGAAGCCTAAGTCCTGAACCCTTGCATAGCACTGTGTTGCAGATAGGGTTATGACAGCAGTATTCATAACTTGCCTTTTAATTTTAAACGTAAATCTAGAGCAAACAGAGTTGAATATTTTTGGTAATAGAGAAGGTAGTGATAGTTTGACACAAGGACAAGGATTGGTGGAAGAGGAGTTTTTTGGCATGGTTGTCAGTACTGGATACATCAAGTACAGATTTAAGGATTATTCTAGCAGGCCTTGTCCAATAGAATAGTCTAACAGTGCTACTTAAGATGGAGACTTGCTTGTGCTTAGTTGTAAGCACTCTTCATTTTACTTCTTCCTCTTCTCTCTTTTTTTCTTCTAATTCCTTCAGCTTTTTTGTACACTGATTTCCCAGTCTTCAGTCAGAGTTGCCATACAGGTTAAGACCAGCATATGCAGTAGTACAATAATTCTGTTTTAGCTCAATACATGTGTGTGTGCATACGTGTATATAAAAATCCATAGTGTTTGAGTGAATGTATACACATATATAAAAAATATTAGCCTCATACTGATTCCTCCACACCATTACAAATTAAAGGAAATTACTAGATAATTCTGGAAGGATTCTTGGTCACTTTTCCTTACTGACTTTCAGTGTTCTGTCTCTTTGCTTTTTCTTTTTGAAGCATTAAGCGGGGAATGTGTGTTAGGATCAGGTGAGCATACCCCATATGCTCCTTTTCCTGTGTTTGCAGGAGATGAGCATTGATAAGTCACCCCAGTAATCCTCACCCCTTCTGTGGTAAACTGTCTGTCTGTGCTCCCCTCGGTTCCCATGAAATTTTGTTTTCTTTTTCTAATCCTTTCATTGCTCAATGGAAGAAATAACTAGATGTTTCCTTAGCAAAACTATACTTTCCCCTTGTATTTCAGTATGTAAAACACTACAAGAGATGCCATATTTCCAAACTTCTAACCTGCAATTTTTGAAACTCACAACTCCTGACTGATGACTTGATCTGAGTTGGACACATTAAAAGTACCAAGAAAAATATAGTAGGCACTGGTGATCTCAGGCAAGGTGTTCAGCATGTGAAAGAGGTTTCTGAGTAAACAGTTCCCTCAGAAAATTACAGACTTGTGTATTATAGCAATGGCTAAAACAGTGGGGACTAAAAGGAGGTTGCCTGGCTATTTATTTCTGCATTAGATAATCTACAGATTATATACATGAAAATACAGTAATTTTGCCATATAGAAGAGTCTGGTTCTGCTGCAGTCTATATTGGACGGGTGATGTCAGTACTTCCAAATATGCAATCACACTATCAGTGAAGAAATGCAGTGGAGCTACTGGATTTGTAATTTCCATCACTGATTTTTTAATTACCTAATCTATTAATACTTTCTTTTGTTTTATACCTCAATTTCCATTATTCTAGGTGATGACATCAACCTCTTAGATGTTCTGATAACAGCAGGTTTTCAACCTATAAAATCAAGTTTTTACTTTGCATTGGCATTGTTAATGTGTCCTAAACTTGCCTCAGCTTTTTCCTCTGTAAAGAAAATAAGCATTTTTTTTTTAGTACCTCACAAGCATGGTTATATATTGGTGGCATCATACCATAAGAACATTTCCTGTTTACTGATGAGTGTTTTGAAAATACAAAATAGATTCTTTAATCCTGTGAGATATATGCCTATATCCCAGGGCATAAAAAAAAATACTGCTAAAAACATTTCCCAAAACAGTCTTCAAGTTTTCATGGTGACAGATGTTGTTGAAGTTGTTAGCTTCCTGTACTACATCTATTCTAGTACAGTTAAAAAACATGCCCGTTCTAGAAGACATTACATGATCATAATAAGGAAGTGATTCTTGCACATCAAGAATCTCAGCAACGCCAAAGACTTTATGTATCCTTATTGCAGGGAGCTGACAGTTTAAAAAACTATGCCAAGAAACATGGCAGGATTAACCTGTAGTTTGTAAAGCAGTTTGAGATCTTCCTGGATTTAAAAAAAATATGTAAGTGATTATTATTTTGTTGTTTCTTTCTATATTCTAGTTTAAGTGCTATGAATTGGCAATGAAATCAATGTTTGAAACAGGTATGTCAGAGAGAAATATCAAGCAAGTCATAGTATGCAGTGGGTAGAACCATCCTCAAGATGTTGAAACATTTTGTTGTGGCAGATCACTTTGTTGTTTACTTGAGAAAAAGAGGACCATATATAGCCATAATATCATTATAACTAAAGTAGTCTGGAATCCATTATACATGCTGCTGGCTGCTCTGCAGAGAGTTTGCAGTGTTGTGCAAGGACAGGAAGGAAAACCATTAATCTGAGAAACACTGAGCCCAATTTAGAATAATGTTTCTTCATTATGCAGTGTATGGATTTTGCAGCCCAACTAATGTTAATTTCTTCTTTAGTATGGAAACCATCTGAGGTCTGTCCAAAGGCCTGTGTGGTCTGAAGGTCCTGATGGATGTCCCTTCTGCGACCAAAACACCATCACAAACTTCAAGTGACTGAGCTTAAATGGCTTTGTCTTGCCTCATGGTGGTTCCTCCAGGTCATGGCTGAGATGCATCAGCTGGGCACTTCCACGTTAACCGGTCCATGTAGGAATCTGCTGTCTGGTTAGCCTGAGCAGGCTTTTAACGGCCACAAGCAGCAGGCAAATCATTACTGCTGCTCAACAAAACACAAGCCAGGGAGGCAATAACATGAAATATTGTAAGTTGAGGAATCAGAATTCTGACTACTGAAAGCACTTGTTCTCACCCTCATGAGAATACTGCAAATTAATAACGACTAAAAAAGGTCAGACTAGCAAGGAAGAGCGCCAAAGAGGAAGTGTGCCAGGTAGCCGGGCAGAGATTCTCCAGATACTTAGTGACTGTGCTAACGTATAAGAGGGGAACAGATCTCCCTGCCTTGCTCTGGTGAGGTTGAACTCCTCCCCGCCTCCATCAACGATGCAAATCACAGGGAATACTGTCCTGAAGTCTAACTTTTGCTTGCTGTTCCCTGCTTTTCTGCACAACAGCATGCAGAGACAACATCCGCTCTGTATGTGATCACACATGTTATGCTACATGACTTACAGTTTTGGAAACTTGCTGGCTGTCCAGAGTCAGGAAAAGTATCAGCCCAGCAGGGTAAGCCAATGCTTATTTCCTTTATGCAGTTGAAATGGGTTAGACAAAGGCAGGTCTATTTTACTTCCTCTGATTAGATGTTGCAGTCTGTTTCTGCTGTGAATTCCTCTGAGTCACATTGTCTTTCAAACAACAAATAGAATAGTTTCTAGCATGCTGCTATTCACCTGCTACTTGACACCTCTTCAAATGATTACCAAAGCACTCAAAAACAAAGAGAAAAAAGCCTATAAAAATATCGGCAGTTTAGAAGCCAGCAGGTAACTGAGCATGTCCACAGCAGCTGTGAAAAAAAAAACCCAAAGTAATAAATACTTTCCTGATGGCTGAAAAGACTATGTGAAAGAATTCCCCTTGATACCAAATTTTTAAACAGGATACAAACTATCACTGGAGGGAATATCTGCGCTCAGTAGATCCTCTGCTGCAATTTTCAAGAGCTGTGCATGCCGTCTTTTCTGTGTCATTTAGCTTGGGATATTGGCACTGAAGTGGGTCAGCTGTGCAGTGTGAACATGGCCACAGTCCACCGAAAACATTAGATACTGGGGTAGCAGGAAGGTTCTGTGCACAGGCTGCTCAAGATATTTACAATGATATAGTGAACAAAATCTGCCTCCTTCCATTTTAAGTGTTTTAAAAATATGAAAGGTCTTAAATTTAGACCTGCAAAATTGCTACATTAAGCAGAAATAAAATTATACTGTTTCAAAGATGAGATTTTGTTTTCAACATAAGGCAAAGCATTTTTTTTATTTACAGCCCTTATGTAGGTTTTTATATGATGCTCAGACTAAATACAGCAAACTAGAGCACTAATAACATTTTTTAAAACACAGAAAGAAATAAAATTGAATGTTCTTATAGTGCTTTTATGCAAGAACCCTTTGGGAATTAACATCATCTGAAGAATCTGTCTGGTAACAGATGAGAGGTGTGTCAAGAAACATTTACCATTATGTGTATGCCTCCATTTCCTTCAAAATATATTGAGTTAGAGTAACAGATATCCTTGTATATATCTTCTTATAAATATTCTTGTCTGTTTTCTAGGAACTGCATAATTGTAAAAATAGAAATTGCTTAAAAACAAAAGCACAACTAAGAAAAACTTTCTGCTCCTAAAAGAGACAGATGCCAAAACTCATTCTGCATTGCATATCCTTGTGTTTAGCCTACTGTTTGATGTCAGGGCAGGAGACCAACAGCATAAATAGAGAGTGGGCTTGGAACCAAACACATTAAAATCTGCAGTGCTCTGAGTCTTCTTTACTTGCCTCAGTATTATAATAATAAAAATAAATAACATTTAATCTAGTTTTTAGAGAGATTTCAGTTAGATTTTTATCATTTGCATTCAAATAATGTAAGATACTTCAGTTACTGAGTGCTTTCATTCTTCATTGTATTTAAAACTTCACTATTAGCATAGGACATTAAGCCAATATACGAGGTTTCTGTCCACCTCAATCTGAATATAGCCAATCTTTGTGTACAATGATAGACACTGCATCTTTTTTTATATACATAGATAATACATATTTTTCATTTCATGCTTTATTCTCCTTTTCCTTTTACTCTGCAAATTATAGACTCCATATTGCAACATTTACTTCTTTACATTCTTGTTAACTGCAGATTCATTGCATATGAGCTGATAATTCCTTATTTTAGCCTTAGAATAATCATAGAATAGTTAGGGTTGGAAAGGACCTCAAGATCATCTAGTTCCAACCCCCCTGCCATGGGCAGGGACACCTCACACTAAACCATCCCACACAAGGCTTCATCCAACCTGGCCTTGAACACCGCCAGGGATGGAGCACTCACAACCTCCCTGGGCAACCAATTCCAGTGCCTCAGCACCCTAACAGGAAAGAACTTCTTCCTTATATCCAATCTAAACTTCCCCTGTTTAAGTTTTAACCCGTTACCCCTTGTCCTGTCACTACAGTCCCTGATAAAGAGTCCCTCCCCAGCATCCCTATAGGCCCCCTTCAGATACTGGAAGGCTGCTATGAGGTCTTCATGCAGCCTTCTCTTCTCCAGGCTGAACAGCCCCAACTTTCTCAGCCTGTCTTCATACGGGAGGTGCTCCAGTCCCCTGATCATCCTCGTGGCCCTCCTCTGGACTTGTTCAACATAACAGTGAGTAGTTAGAAGGCCATCTGAAGACTATCGCTAAATGAACACTGCACACTGAGAAATGAAAGCTGATAGAAATACTGTAAAGCAGTTCTGAACATCTTCCATTCTTAGATTTTCTCATATATTTCGAGTAAGGTTTTTTGGCAGTGAGATCATTACCTCATCTACATTAGAGCAAATCCAGAATAACGCTATTGAAGTAGCAGATCACAGCATAAAATTCATGTGAAATCAGAAGACTTCTTTTAAGCCCACAATTGTACTGCATAATGTCACAACACTATAGCATCACAAACAGAAAGGAGTGTGACATCCCAAGCTTTATTAACCAATTTCATCTTCTCTACAACAATAGAAAAGACTTAATTTTAAAAGACTCTCTTGTTGTAGTTATAAAACTCCTAGCCCTTACATCCTCTTAGGTGTTAGATGCTCTGTAGTAATTGTAATAGCACGTGCGAATTTTACACTTTTTATGTAAACACGGAAAAATAAAACAGCAAGGTTGTACTGAAGCTCCTCACATTCTGAGTATCACAGAGAAACTTTATAACAGGCCCAGCCACTTTGCAAATACAGCTGAGAACAGCTGAGCTTCATACTCACATACCTTCATGCAGTCTGGCCATTTCTCTTCATAGCACATCAAAGGTGTCAAGGCTTGCTGATTTCACTTTCACGTTTGCATTTAAAAAGCTAAGTCAGGTGTACCCAATTATTCCTGATTTAGATGTAACTTCAGTTACACAAGTGTAACTGAAGATCAACCTCTTTGTCTCTGACATGCATTTAAGAGTAGTTTGATCTAGAATAACAAAGGTATGAAGCAGTGAGTACCTCCCACAACTTCTATTGCATTATGCAATCTCAGCTGCATTAAGCTTTAATTAGCAGGCATCAAAACTTTTATTGCATTGATAAAATTCAGTTACTTGCTTCTAGTTTTCTAGAGACTAAATAAAGTAGATGGATAAGCAAACAATGGAGGTAAAACAGCATCAGTCAAAAACAGTTGCAAGTGGAGGTAATGATCTAAACTCCAAGGAAGGCAAACCTTTCTCTGCTTGTGCAAAGTTGCAACAGGATTTCTAAGTAGAAGATTTAGTGTGACTTGGAGTTCTGAAGAGAAAGAAAACACTTTTCAAAAGAAGGAGAAAAGAAAATTATGGGCAGAATACCATCCATTTTAAGTAGGCTATGCCCCAGAGAACTACTAAAAGCACCTGCATAGCATCTATCTATGTCTGCTTGGTGCTTTTAACAGAGTGAGAATGAAGAAGGAAAAAAAGTCACTAAAGTAAAATCCCGTTGCTTTCAGTGTCGTGAAAAATCAATTCCCAACATGTATTTTGAATGTCAAGATACAGGCAATGCTCTAACTCAAGGAGGAACAAGCAGATAATAGAGCTGAAGATTATGTAGAAAGCAAATTACTATTCTTAGAGTTATTATTAAACAAAAAACCATATCATAAATAATCCTTTTATGGGTTGCAAAAGATCTTTTAAAGTATGCTAAAATTTCTACATGAACTAATGACATAGTATGGAATACCCGATAGAAATGAAATCATTGAAAGCTTATATGATAATGCTGAATGCATGACCATAAATGGCAACAATGTTAGACATTTATTTGCAGTGAGAATGGAGGTCAAGGATCTGCCACATAATTACTTTTATTGTCGCTGTTCCCTGATTAGCTCATGACGAAGACAGCCTCAGCAAGCAATTAGGCATTTCATCAGAAAATTGATAAAACATGTTTGTATGACCGCGGTTTTATAATGATGTTTCACTGCACAGTTCAAGAAAAGGCCAACAATTAGCCACAGTTACGTTGTTCATCATTAGGAAGATACTACATATATGGTTGTTTCAATCTCAAAAGGAAATAAATAGATCAAAAAGCTTTAAAATTTGGGAATCATTAATTTTTCTGTTAAGTCATGAGAGAACACAGATGACAATCAACAAACAATTTTCAAGAACTTAGAAGCTTTTGGAAAACTTACAAGATCAACACTGTCATAAATATATATACACAGATACCTACAACCGCAATTGTGAATAAAATCTGTTCACTGTCAAAGAAAAACCATGCCTCTGAAAAGACTTCGAAATGCACTATTAAAAGTTTCTCTGAAACCGAAAATGCTAAAGAGATAAAACCAGTTTAAGACATTGAATGGGAGGTATATGACAAATGTCACGGGAACACAATTAGAAATGCTGTTAGTGTTAGTTCCATGTTAGGTAATAACATGGTCCCAAATGAGACACATTACTTTAAACATCAGAGAAATTAATTTAATCAGCACAACATTCTGTATCCTCCACAGAGCATCATCCAAGGAGTAAATGGTGAAAACTGGGCACCCATCATAAAAGGAGGATAAAAATAACTATAAAAAGTGGTTATGTGTGAAATATATAATCTACCTCACTTTACTTCCCAATAAGGTAATCTGTTTCCTGGTGTTTGTATATATTCATAATCTTTACTTAGTCTCCAAAGAACCTCAATGGTGGAATGATTGTGGAGACAACCATTTACAGTAATGTTAAAAGCAGTGGTGGAAAGGCGTTTGCACAGCAGTTCATGTAGTCACCTGGCAGAACAATGACTGTTGGGCTCAAATCTAAAAGGTGACAAGGTTCACCTACAATTTTTCTTTCTGAAAGACTGGTTTTCTAATACATAGGTAAGTAGTTTATACAATAAAGGAGACTTCATAGTAAGGGGAATTGTGCATATTAACTAACTAATCAGATCTCTCTAACCTGAATTTTGTACTAAAGCAATTCCTTGTAGTCATTAAAGTGATGCTGCTCTGAGAGCTGACACACACTACACAGGCTGCCTTCTTTCTGTTGAAAGTCATTGCTGTCATTTGTAGCAGCACGTGGAAAAGTAATTGCAGTGATCATCAAAAATTATAGTAAATTAATTAAACAGTCATTAACTGTATTCTGTGTTGATTAGTGATACAGATTTTAATCAGTCACACACATGAGGGAGGCAAGCTATTTTTTATTGCATTCCCAACTTCTTATGTCTGAAAAGTGATGAGTCATAGGGAGCTGCTGAACACACCACCTTTTGTCATACTCACTTTAACAGCTCATCTCCAGCAATTTCACCTAAAAAGTTCTAAAGAAGTTGTGATTGGAGGGCAGCCAAAATTCACCCTCGTGGATCACCAAAACCCTCTGAAACTTCTTATGCTGCTGAAGTTAACAACAGAAATCAACTAGAAAAATGCCTGCTGAATTTTCATTTTAAGACATTTTAAAGAAAATTCTATGGGGGGCTGGGAGTTGACTTAATTTTTTTACTAGTCACTGAAGTCTCTCTGAACTCGCAGCAAAAAATGGCATCCCAGTTAAAAACAGCCCCACTGTTTGCACGAGCAACCAAAAGAAGACAAAACCGCGGATGTATTTTTGTGAATGTGTTACCATTACAATCTATTTGTGATGTTATTAAAAAAAAAAAAAAAACCAAAAAACCCCACAACCAAAAAAGAAAACCCACTTGGTTTGGCATTTGCCAACTCTTGCTCAGTTTGACTCTTCCTGTTGTTTCCCTGGGAATACATAAAGCACAAGTAAAAATGCTTGAAGCAGTCAACCAACCATACTTAAGAAAGACCACAAGACGATGCTGGCTGTAAGAGGCAGGTTTTTGGAGGAGTTTAAGGTAACAGAAAAAAGAGGATTTGTAAGCAGTGGGAGAATGATAAGAGTAATCCACATCTTCCCATTTTATGTCCTAATCTTCCTGTGCTCGTTACATTAATAAATTTCACCTGCGAGGATGATCTCTGGCTCATTTCTTTTTCCCTTTAGTCTGTGTAGATTACTGCAGACATGGTCTAGAATATTTAAAAAGCAAGATTAGTGAAAATTAGCCAAGGGATTGGTTGGCATTTCCCTCTTTCTTAAAGGCATTTCTCATGATCACTGACTATACATGACATTAGTGATGTTCTTATATACCATAGAAGCAAATTAGTACTTCATAGGCTGTGGTGTATTTATGCACACAATGCTTACATGAGCTAGTCAAGTTCTGTTAATTCCATTTAACAGATAAGAAAGAAAAAATTATCTGGTTACTGAGGGCCATGCTGAAAGTGTTTGGGAATACTTCTGTTTGTTATTGTAATGTGTGTAAATTTTTAAAAAATCTGTAATATTGTAAGAAATTGCTCCCCATCCCCACTTTCATACTGCAGTTTCCAGAGTATTGTGCCTCCTTCATATCTGAGAGGCGGTAATCTTTGGACTGTGGAGACATATAGAAGTTGTCTGTAGGTTTGGTCTCCAACAGTACCAGGTTCAACCTTCTCTAAGCACAAATGTATGTGAACACTGATTCTTCTAGTTGGGTTTTGCACCTTATCTAGCATAGTAAAACCAGACCACAGGGAAGGACACAAGTAGATTCGCTCGCACAGAGCAGCACATAATATAGTGCTTTGGCAAGATTCTTGTAGACTAAGAGAAGATGAAGGAGTCATGAAAGGATTCACAGACTTCACTGCATCCAGTTTCTATATATGTCTCTCCTGCAGTTCTATAAAAATTTGCAAATGTATCACAAAGATCAAATATAAACCAGACTGTAATGTAGCTCTTTCTCACAGTTTTATGATACTGTGCTGTGCTCTGGGATCGCACACCTTTGTTGTCTACCTGGGCAACAAAATTCCTGCCTCAAAACACAAAGATTAGACACTTCACATTATTCAGAAACACAAAGTTCAGGTAACAGCACAACTCTCTACTGTTCTGTTACAACAGGCATAGAGTATCTTGGAACTATTTGAGATAGCCAGGAATAGAATAGGTAACTACCCACCATCAGTTTCTTATACAGTACAATGTCTTAGCAAGCTATTGAAATTCTTGCATATAAAGAGGAGATACCAATTAGAAGCAAAGACCTTTTATCTCACTAACAGTGGTGAAACTGATAGAGGAAAATGTTGCTTTCACTAGGGCCTGTAGCAGAAAATGTTGTAGTGGCAGATGGCAAAATATTCAAAAGTGGCTGCAGAGCTTATCTGACTTTTGGAAAGTCTGTCAAACTGTGAGACGTTTAAGGACCTCAAGGCTAAAAAAGTATTAAAAAATAATTTCATCACAGTCTGTAAATTCTTCATGGCAAGGAGGTTTCAGATAATAGCAGACTGTAGCAAACAAAGACAGAACAAGAGCCAATACCTGGAAGATTAGTTTATACAAATCTTGACTGGCAATATAAAGCAGGGTTAACCTCAGTCAATTTAGCCTTTTGGAATTCAAGCACCTACTAGTTATTTAGGTATCCTCACTAACTTGTTGAAAGAGGCAATTCCAGAGGACTATTCCTTACACTTCTTTTAGGATGGCTTGAATCACTTGGAAGCTTTCCTTCATTGATTTCTTGACATTATGCTGGAAGATGAGTTTATACAAGTCACTAATATTTAACCAGCTGAAGTTTGACAGTGGGATTCATCTCACCTAAGTAAGTGCACATTTCTTTTCAAAGCTGGCAATTCACCAAGAAAATATCTTATGACGCAGTGGAATACCATTACTTGCAATTTTAAAACCTTCAAGGGATCTCGTTCAATATTAGCAAGAATCACTGGATACAAAGCTAGATCTGCACAGGAGGTCAAACTAAGGACCCTAAGGAGAATCGCTCTCTAAAATCTGATTTATCTAGGGAATGTGAGAGGCTGCATTCCCAGATGACTCACACCAACATCAGTTTTCATAGAATCATAGAATCATGTAGGTTGGAAAAGGCCCTTAAGATCATTGTGTCTGATCACAAACCTAACGTGGCTAAGTCCCCCACTAAAACGTGTCCTTAAGTGCCACATCTACACACCCTTTAAATGCTTCTAGGAATGGTGACTCAACCAATTCCCTGGGCAGCCTATTCCAGTGCTTGACAACTCTTTTGGTGAAGAATATTTTCCTAATATCTAATCTAAACCTCCTCTGGCACAACTTGCATCTCTTTCCTCTCATCATATTGCTTGCTAGTTGGGAGAAGAAACTGACATCCACCTCGCTACAACCTCCTTTCGGGTAGTTGTAGAGAGCAATAAGGTCTCACCTGAGCCTCCTTTTCTCCAGGCTGAGCAACCTCAGTTCCCTCACCCTCTTTTTATAAGACTTGTCCTCTAGACCCTTCACCTTGATCTCTGGACCTGCCCCAGGACCTCAATATCTCTCTTGTAGTGAGGGGCCCAGAACAGAACACAGGATTCTAGGTGCGGCCTCACCAGTGCAAAGTACAGGGGGAAGATCATTGTCCTGGTCCTGCCAGCCGCACTATTTCTGATAGGATGCCATTAGTCTTCTTGGTTGACTGAGCACAAGCTGGCTCATGTTCAGCAGCCATCAGTCAGCACCCTGAGGTCCTTTTCCACTGAGCAGCTTTCCAGCTACTCTTCCCCAAGCCTGTAGCAATGTTCTGTGTGGTTGCTGTGACCCAAGTATCACATATTCCTAGCATCACATTCATGTCAGACTTACCGAGCAGTCAGAAAACACAGGCCAACAGCTGCACATCCAAATTCACAAAATGCTCTTTCCAATTGCTTCATCTTCTACCATTAGGGTACACAGGGGGCAGATATATGGCCTTCTTCCTCCCCACCTCTTCCAATAAACGCCTGGTTCTGCAGCTGTTGCATAATAGCTGCTGATGCCAGTGTGACTGCGTGGTGGTTGCATAATCACACCGAAGAATGGAAATCTCTGGGCAAAGTTTCATCTTGGCATCTCCTGTCAAATCCTCATCTCATGTTCTGTAGGCACAGAAAGCCAGCAGAGTTGGAGAGGCGAAGATTAATTTTGTGTGTAAATAACTTGCTTCCAGCTTTTTGTTTGGAAAGTGATGTAAGATTATAGTGGACACAAGTACGTTTGACACAGCACAGCAGGATTCTCTGTGCTTGTCATAGCTGTTGTTGAATTATTCATTCTGAATTATTACAGTCTTTTTGCTTCCAATCTAATATTAAGACATGCACCTAAAAACTGCAGTCATCACTGGGCAATTGCAGGAAGGCTAAATACTGTCATGAAAAAATGAGCATAAAATAGATCCACATACAAAATGTGCACACACATGAAAACAAATGTGTAAATAATGAAGAATAACATAGAATAAACAGAGAATAACCCACCAGCTGGCAATCACAATTATTCAAAATAGAAATTTCCATGCTTCATAAATTATCATTCAAACCACGCCATACCAAGTTGAATACCTCAGCCCAATGACGACAGGCAAGCACTGTTTTAATTTTTCTGCAACCCAAGAAATGCTGCTCTGCAGGGGTCATACACTGTCACTGATCCATGCACAAAGATCCTATTGCAGCCAAAGGACGTTTTATACCCCAGCAGGCCAACATCTAGATGCAGCTGTGAGACAATTTAAAAATAATAAACCATCCACAGTTCCACCACTGGTGTCAAAGTGTATTTCTTTACAGAGCTGGCAGCACAGCTCAGATAACCATGAAAGAGAAATTCCTTTCTTGCCTTTTGCACTCAGCTAAAATTGTTCAGGCTTCTTGGCCTCTTCTTTTTCCATGTCTCAATGTGCCTCAACTTCTCCTATGGCTTTTTACAAGGGAAAGGCAGAAAAGAAAAAGGGAACAGACATTTCTGCATAAAATTGTCTCTCTAACATCTCTTCCAGCACTTCGTGTTGTGTCTAGTGATAATTTTATGGGTGTTACACTTCTCATCCTAGCTGCAAATCAACAAAAATTATTTATTGCTTGCATAGTTATGCGCAAATAAACATACACTGGATCTACAGCAAGAAGCCAAACAGTAGCCACATTAAATTGCACCAGGTTTACTTCTATTTTTTTAATTGTTGATAATTTTGTTAATGTTAAAAAGAGCTTTATGCTCTTTTTCTAATTGTTTTCAGAATTTTTTTTTAAATAAATAGTTTCAGATTTCATAGATAGAAAACCCACACGAATTCAGTTGAGGAAAAAAAAAATCATGCACGGTTCAGTTACAGGAAACAGAATGACTGTTTCACCCTACATTCAAATCTAGCTCTCAACACAGTAATTACTACATATTTTTTTCTTTTATTCTGACTCAGGCAACTAGCCCTCTTAATACTGAAAAGTGAAAGAAGAAAATGAGTCTTTTTGGTAAAAATAAAAAAAAAAAACAAAACTATTTCAAGAAAACAATTTTTTCATATGCTATTAATATACTTTTATTTACAGAAATTAAAGAATACCCTGTATTGTGCAGAGGTCAATAATAAAGCTGATTTAACTGCGAGTAAATATCAAACTCTGGGATAAACCACAGGTTTGGGGATTAAAATTTAAGTGCTGAAACATATTCCTCCTTCCTAAATAGACCATTCTGCATCTGAAGCAAGTTCAGCCTCTGGCGAGGCTAAGTAGAAGCAGCACACGCATCTCATTTCAGCTCTAATGGAGGAAGCAGCAGTTATTATGGAAGGTCTCTAATATTCAGGAGAGAAAAATGGAAATGGGAGAAAGAAAGAGGGGCCAGGTAGAGAAGAGCCTGGAGTATGTCATAATGTTATTAAGAATTCTTAAGTAATCATAAGGAATTATTTATTAACTATTAATTAGGCAGTATGCGCTTGCAGCCCAGAAAGCCAATTGTTTGCTGGGCTGCATCAAAAGGAGCGTAATCATCAAAACTCTGCTCTCATGAGACTCCACCTGCAGTACTGCATTCAGCTCTGGGGCCCCAACGCAAGAGAGATATGGACCTGTTGGAGGCAGAGGATGATCTGAGGTCTGGAACACCTCTCCTATGAAGACAGGCTGAGAGAGTTGGGCTTGTTTTCCCCAGGGACACCTTACAGCAGCCTTCCAGTACCTAAAGGGGACCTACAAGAAATCTGGAGAGGGACATTTTACAATGGCATGCAGTGACAGGACAAGGAGGAATGGCTTTAAACTGAAAGAAGGTAGACTTAGATTAGACATGAGGGAGAAATTCTTTACTGTGGGGGTGGTGAGACACTGGCACAGGTTGCCCAGAGAAACTGTGGCTGCCCCATCCCCAGCAGTGTTCAAGGCCAGGTTGTATGGGGCTTGGAGCAACCTGGTCTAATGGAAGGTGTCCCTGCCTGTGGCAGCGGGTTGGAACTAGATGATCTTAAGGTCCCTTCCAACCCAAACCATTCTATGATACTATGAATTTTGTGTGATCCATCTGGGATCACCTTCAAGCAGTATATTAAACTGATCAGCTTTGTGAACCAACTTTGCCACCTCCTTTCAAATGGAATCTAGAAAAAATTCTTCTAATACTTCTAATATAAATCCACTGAAATATCTCTCGGTGGCTTTCAGTTTTACTTACTTCCACAGGACCTGAAACAAGTCAGCAACCTTGAAGCTCTGCAAATGGTATCAAAACACTCAAATCCAATGTTCATTTTCCATAAATGTGTTTGTTTTTATCCTCTGATGGACTTCAGGACATGCTGGGTAGCAATTTTAATACATTTAATTTTGCTGATACCGTGGTGATAGAGCTCTAGGGCTAAAAGAGATAATAAAAGGACCAGAGTATTCACCTGATTCAGGTTGTCCTACTGTTATTTAGCTTAGTAGTTCATTACTGAATTTTACGAATAAACTGAGCTACAGTTATTTATAAAGTATGGGAGATTGTATACAAAAACTGTAGCCCAGAGAAATAAACAGTAGATGCATATATACACATATACATAAACACAGGCATGCACACATATATACATATACCCACAAGGCTCCTTACACATGGCCACATTTCTCCTTCACTTTTCTGTACAGCTCAGCTTAAGTCAAGGGACAAACCAAATATATCATCCTGTGTAATAAAGCTGCATTTAGCCTCAGCTGTATGTTGTAAAGACCTGCTACAATACTTAGAAGTGACTATCCACATGAGTAAAGATACTCTACACAAAGTTTAGCTTGCATAAGCATCCTTCTAAATTATAAGAAAATTTTTATTTAAATTTACTTTTATTACATTTAAATTACAAGAAAATTATAAGAAAATTATTAGTCACCATATGGCAAAGAAATTACAAAAAAGTGTTACTAGACTTAATGAAAGAATACACTGTATAACTGCTCTTCTTTCTGAACCAGGCACTACTGTTATACCAAAGTTTTCATGGTTTTGTTTTAAAAATGTCCCTAGTAAGGTTTTTGGGTGCTTTAGGATATTGCATAAGCAGGAAATGCCAGTGTCCTTGCAAACTACATCATAAATTACATGTCAAGATTTACTGCTTGCTTTTTAAACCTGGCTTTCAGTTTGTAGTGGATCTGTTAAATTCAAATTGTCAGCCAGCATGAGAGGAAGCCTTTTCTCCTATCATGTACCTGATTTTTACACAGAAAGGCACACTGTTGTAGAGCTTCTTGTACTTTTCATTGTGCTGTCTTGGATCTTAGATGTGGGTTGACACTGCTGCATAAGAGCTCAGAAAATGTGTGGAATACTTGAGTATCTTAGGTATGTCAAAGCCCCATTGTGGGCACAGATTTTGAAAGCCAGTAACATCAGTGTTTGGGAATTTGGGATGAGCTGAAATCAGAGCCATTCAGATAACTCAGTCCTTACCACTGATGTAGAAATATTCAAAGGTTCACAGATTTTTTAAAAAACTTTTATAGCAGTACTAAGAAAAAAAAATAAATAAATTAGTATCAAGCCCTGCACCAAAGAGCGCCCATCTAATAGCGCCCATCTAATACCCATCCACAGGGACATGCAGCATCTCTCAGGGTGCTACAGTCACAAGCCCCAGGGATGCACCTTTCCTGCCACTCAGCCAAAGGAAGTTATCTCAATGGAGAGAGGTGAGGGGAAAGTATCTTTGGGACTCCACAGGGACATGTAGGATAAGAAGCTGCTTTTCTTTCCAAAGGTAGCTCTATGCAAAGAAATACTTTCAGGTCTTGGTTTTGCCATCAGGATATTTTAGTATGGTATAGGTCTTAAACACATGAATCAAATCTGCTCATGACTAAACATGAGAGAAGATGGTTTCTAACCAGAACATGGAGATTACAGAACAACTTCCACTTAGTGATACCGGATTGTGAATAGCACAGATTTGGATATTTTTACATAGAAGACTATATATTTTCATGTGGCAGTGTATGACAACATGATGGTAACATATCCTTTCCAAAGCAATATGCCTGCCCCAGACCTTGGAGAAGGATGTAAAAAAATTGCCTCTAGCAATAGTTCCTCTTGGCCTATCAGTGTCTAAATATCTCAAGACATCCTTCTTTATGACAGGAATGCAATTAAAGTTTTTTGGTCACTAGTTAGCTGAAAATATGTGAAAATGAACACAGTCTCAAGCAGAACAAGAAGTATAGAGTTCATTGCATGATATCTCTGTTGATATCTCTCATTGAGGTCTTGAAAAAAACTTGAAGGCATTTGTCCTTTCAAATGATGGGACAAAGGACATATTTAATTTGTGCAATTATAGATATTCCAGAAACTCTACAGGAAACTAATTTTCTCTCTTAGCTTTGGTCTGTTAGCCAGGCAGCCATATTAATAATAAAACTTAAGCCAGCTGCTGCTTTAACACCCTCAGTTCTGGTGGAGGAGGTGGGGAAAGCAAGTCTTCGCCTGCAGCAGCTCTCCAGGCTCACTTCAAGTGCCAAGTCTCCTGCAACCGTCTGTGAGATAGACCTGGGATCTAAGCAGATCCCAAGCTTCACTTAAAAAAAGCCATCCTGATCCTCAGTAATGAGACCATATGCTGTGCCAAAAGAAGCCTGGGGCAGTGCCCTCCTCTTCATTTTGGAGGAGAGCTGGGAAGCAGTTTCTAGTTGGTTGCAATTTGCTTCCCAGCTTTCTGGCTACCAGCGCAGAGTACTGTCCTAGTCACAACTCTGGACCAGTGGACCAGTAGGAAGCCCAAACACATGACATAGGCAGTGTTCCTCTGTAAACCATCTTTGAACTCTATATTAGAAACAAGTAATCATGGCATCACATTAAAAAGTAATTTAAAGAGCCAAACAAAGACCCTCCAGTGGTATGAGCAACTTTGCCTCTTGTGTGACTACACACCAATGGGTGTTAATTAGCTGGTCTTACAATTGGGTTCAGATTTAGCCAGGAAACAAGCAGCAGTAGAGTGCAAACTCTTCTTTCTCTGGTGTGGAAAGTAACCTTCCACCTCCCCTGACCCACCAACCTGTTCTCTGCAGGACAGTAGCACAACCAAGGACCTGGCCAGCAGGTACCTGCCATCCACCAGCAGCTCCTTCTGCTGTACAAGTGGCCAAGCCAGCCTGCCCCCTTAGAATGCAAGATCTTCCCAAAGTTTTTAAAGCTCCTTTAAAGCCAGAGAGAAGCAATCGACAGTGATATGAAATGCAGTTTGGTTTATATCCCCCAGTCCTTATGGGTGTTACACAAGCTTAATCCAGGCTAAAAGAGGTGAGATTCTTAAGAAATGGAGAGAGCAATTTAAAAGCCAGGTTTACCAACACTCATAACATATTATTAAAATAGAACTCTTCTTAAAAATTACACTGCATCATAATTTGTGCAGTTGACATTTTCTAGTCACTGCTGCTCTTGAATGTATTGCTCCAGTACTTAAGTGTCTAAGACAGCTGATAGCATTTGCTTTTATAACATATTAAGCCTCTATATGATAATTAGCTTCTGTAACACAGATAGGTGATTCTGCTCTGAAAGCACAGTGAAAGTAAGACTATGCCTATTTCCCACCTATATTTCCCAGGTGGAAGTGAGGAAGACAATCTGACAGGTGACATGCAGCTCCATTTACAGTGACTGGTAGGTAAGACTTATTCCACCTGCACTTTTGAGTTTGTCCCAGTCACACCTTATATGTTTTTCCTCATTCTGTAGACCATTGTACTGATTCTAACACATTGCAGCATGAGCAAATACATTGCTGTAAACACAACCCAAGGGAAACTCATATAATCTAGATGGTTTCTTCCCACCTGCAAAGCAACAACAGGAGCAGACAGCATCTCTCACATGACCACGGCTTTCCCAGCATCAATTACAGGTTATCTCCTGACAGCCTTTAGTAAGTCAAAGTACAAAGTCCCAGCAGTGCTCAGGGCATGTTGCAGTAGATTTGATCCATGACTCACATGAGTTGTGGTTCATGGTTCTCCATCTATGCTTAATCCAAAGGACATAATAACCTTTCTAATTACTATTCCCACTTGCACCAGGTAAGTTACAGGTTTCCAGTTTGATACAGTTGCTACCTGCCCTCAAACAGGAACCCCTCCAAAACATCCTCCACTAAATGAGATCAAGATTAAACAAGCTCATCTGTCTGTTCCTCCCTCAGGTTTATGGCCCTGTTACATAGTCCCACAGTTTTTCTTAACAACTGGTTGACATAAGCATTCCAGACATTTCTGGTTACTTACCAAAGTGATTTTCTCAGTTGGCCTCATTTAAGTGTGCCCCAACCACCAATAGCACACCCTCCAGGGCAGAAAAGTTTCTGGTTTTGTTTGACACATCCCAGGTATTTCCATTGTCTTATCTTAGGTCTGCTGGTAAGGGATTGCTTAACTCTGATGAATCTGACATGTGGTGCACTTCATTCTGTTTAAGCCCTAACATCCTCCTGAGGTATTCACCTTGAAACATATTTTGACATTTCTCTCCACCTTTGCAGAATTGTCAGCTATGGTAGAAATAACACAAGTAGAAAATACAGTCGGTTTTTCAAGAAGAGAATTTCCAGTGCCTGGGTTTTGTTTAAACTGTTAAGCACAAAATGTCTGTTTCCAGAGCCAGCTATTATTTTAGAAACATTAGCGATGGCTACCACTCATGGTGGTCATTTTACATACCGGCTGTAACAAAATTGATCTGCCACTGTTTAAAGCAGCCTTTCCATCTGACTTCATGCAGGTGCTGTGGTGCATTTCATGTCTAGACCAGAGGAAAATTTGTGCTGCATCAAAGGTGACCTAACTCATTCTGGGGATGAATATGGGGGCCAAAAACACCACTTCTTTATGTCAAGATGGCAATATTCAATGCCACTGCATAATGCTGAAGTGTTCTTGGTCAGTTAAAGAAAACTAAATCCTCTTCAGGACTGAGCCAACCTGAAGCAAATTTTAGATGTTGTTGAAGTTTCCTGTACGTCAAGAAAACCTGAATCATTCAGCTATTCTGATGTTCTCCTAAAGAAAGAAAAAAAAAGATGAGCCCCACCTGAGAAGTCTGAGACTTCCCACTTTCTTTTACACAAACAAGAGGGCCGAGCTGAGATTGCACCAGCAGCATTTGTTTTGGCGTTTCAGAACTTTCAAGAATTATACTTGGTAACCCAAGCAGCATTTCAGCTTGCATTTTGGATATAATGTTATATGCTATGTATAATATAGCCATAGGAGCGTACAAATGCCAAGCTATGAAAATGATTTCCCCGTTCTTTGGCAGACTCCACAGGCAGAGGGATTAGGTTATGTTTTATTTCTTTCTGGTTTGTAATGTGTTTAGACAACTGAATGACTTTTCATTTGGTGCTTGTCCTGCAATTCATTTCCCATATCCTTCCTTTCAATCTTGTGAGGCTTTTTTCAAAATATAGTGCATTGTGCTTTGTCCTCCCTTGTCCTTCCATTTATGGGGAAGGAGAACATTCCTGATGCCTGTAATAATTAGTGTATCTGCCAAGGGCTTCTTACTGCAGAAAGCTCTTTGTTAGCCTGGTATCCAAGCTCTTCTTATGAACACAGAGAACAAAAGCTTTTCTTCCACTCCCAGCATGACCAGATTTGAAGGCATTGCAGCAGAACCTCAACAGGAACAGATCAGTGCAGGTCTGCTTAGATCAGTGTAATACAATTTTATGCAAGAGTGAGATCTGGACGTTTGTGGAGACCGTTTGCTTTGTTATCTGAGGTCTGAAGGGGCTGTGGTGATTGATGGCACTTTTATGTGAATACAGATTTAGCAAGAGGCCCTGGAATGGTGAACGCAGCAACTGTTTACTTCATTTGTCAGAAAATGACAGAAGTCCCTGAAAAAAATCGTCTCCATAGGCTCTGAATCATTCCTTCATTATTAATGGATGTCCTTTTTTTCCAGCGAAACTAAGCCACCATGCAAAATCACTGCTGTGGTAGAGGAGACAATCTTTTAGTGAGCTACTTCCTTGCCAGGCAATGAAAACCCATACAGCTTGACTGGGTGCTGTTCACTGAGCAGTCAGGTAGAGCAGTGGTGGCAATCTGGGGTCCTATATACAATGATGATAGCCTTCGCTAATGAGCAGGAGCAACCTGAACCACATTCAGAACATCACTCTAAATCATACTTCATCTCTAAATAGATCAAAATCCTGTAAAAATTACCAGAAATGACAAATATAGGGTTTCTATTGCCAAGCGCTCTATGTTGGGAGACTGGGATATAATACTGTGGCTAACTGCACATGGAAATTATTATTTATCTTTTCAGGAAAATGCAAGTAGTGATCCTGCTATTGCAAAGTGATCTGAAGCAGTACCTCTCTATTTTGCTAGTCTAGCCATTGATTAGTCAACCACACACCCCACTTCACTTCTGACTAGTGGGAGAGGACGTCTCAGCCTGGAGTCTGTCCTGTCTGGGTACAGTTTCAGGCAGAAGCTATAGATTAGGCACTAGACTTAGCCAGGAGCTCGGAAAACGCAGGGTGAATGCTTCAGTCTTGATGTAAGAGGCTTTCAGAGCTGGCTCTGCTGTTCACATCCTCCCACTCATTTCGCCATCACTTTATGTATTCATTATGGGACAGAGCAGAGAATTGAAGCTACTCACATGAACAATATTTTATCTTCTGTGCTGCATACAAATATTCATAAACTTTCTTATGGTCTTTGGATCTGGAAACTCTCATTTTAAACCACCCTGGTGACATTCTTGAATGTGCATTAACCTTGGAAGAAGGATCTGGCCAGGATCACCTTTGGTTCTCTCAGGTACAGGCAAAGAGTAACTGGCTGATGAGCTGACACTGAAAACTGCATTCTGCCCAGGAGCACACAAATGCCTGCTCTACCTGCTCCATCTCTTAATATTTCTTTAAAAATAAATAAAGAAACCACATACTGTCAAACAAGCTAGTGACTTAGATTATGCAGATTGTAGATTAGTAAAGCATTTCATCAGAGCTAAGGCACACATAGCACTCTACAGAAGAGTGAAAAGAAACAAGTGAAGATGATGTGAAAGATATAAGTGGCTCCAAGCCATGATATGTGCTCATACTCTTCAGTTTGTCTCCCCCCAGGTATTTTTTAAATCAGTTATAGCTAAGTCAGGAGACTCTTTTCTAGATACACACAGCTTGTTTTAAATGTCATCTGCCTTCAGACCTCACAAGAAGCAGGTTTGCGTTTTTTGTAAACATTCATTTCTACCAGCATCAAAAAAGGACAGTAACAGAACAAAACAACACTGAGTAACTTTATAACACAAGGCTGTCTAGGCTATTTAACTACAAGAAAGCAATTAACTTTCAAACCTTGACATAGATTTCATTTGACAGATTTTTGGGTGAAGGCTTAAATCGTCAGGGTTAGATATGAGAGAATTGCACATTTTTTTGCTCTCCCTGGTTAACAGAACTGTAAGAAATGCCTAAATCTGAATTAAGATAATACAGCTCTGGTGGTAGCCTATCTGACCTTGCACTTCTGTGCAGATTCAATGGAGTTACACTGGCGTGACTGTCGAAGCTCAAGCCTCATACACTGAGTAGATTTGATGGGTAAAATACTAGGTAACTCCAAACATGCTCATTCGCACAGATACTCCACTGTCTGCACCAGATGTTTCTTTATATTTTATATATTAGTGGAATGCAGTATGTATAATGTAGCACATAGACTTGGGAATACCAAATATGCAAAGAACTCTGCTGGGGGAAGTTAATTAAGTACTGTTGCTACTAGGATGCCAGTTTGTGCCTCCAGCAGCTTGTATTTGCACCATTATGCCTGCCTGCTTGAGCAAACAGATGCATTGCTTTAATTTAGTACTATGATTGGTAATCTCAGTCTACCTCAAAACTTTCATTTGCTGGGTTTTCAGCCAATTTACCAACACACTGCCATAGTTCATCTGTGGACAGATCACAGAGCCAGTTACATGCACACATTCTGCACAAGTTGAAGATGAGCAGATTTAAGGCATTGGTTACGTCCAGGATGCACTGCAAGCAAAAATGACAAATACTCACAATGATTCTGTGAGGAAAGCACATGAATATAATATTTACTCATTTACGCATGTGGAAATAGAAGTACACTTTTGCATCATATGAAAAGAATAATAGTTAGAGTAAGCAGCCTATGCTTGGTCTGTTGCATACCGTGGTAATGAGTGCAATAGGAAGATACTATGCCATCCGTATCAAACAAGCTCACACTGGGCCAAATAGAGCTCATGAGGGAAGGCAGAGGTCTCCTAACATCTTTCTTTATTGTGCTTTTCCTTCCTCTCTCATTTCCTCAAATTAAACCCACAGTTCTGGAAACTCACAAGTTTTTTTTATAGGAAATAATTTTATGTTGTGTGCTCATGAAACTTTATGGGAATATTTGTTGTTTATGTCTTCCAGAAAATTATATTGATGTGCCTCAAGATGGGAGAGGTAAGATCAGACTTCAAGGAGCAGCTGTTAAGAAAATCAACTAAATTACAAGAGCTGAAAAAAGCTGAAAAATGCAGGAAAGAGAAAGACTACAAGAAGATTGAGCAAGTCCCCTGAAAAGAAACACCAGGCAGACAGCTTCTACAGGCAAACAATATAGAAAGAGTTTCCAGAAGAAAGCAGTCTGTAAGCAATACTCTAATTCTAGACTGACAGTATTGACTCTGAAAGAAAGCATCATATTTGACGAAATGCTCAACAGGAAAAACAATTAGGTTGCTCTGGTAAATCCAGACAAAGGTGGGAAAAGATCACAAGACAAACCTTTGGTAGACAACATTTCTTTGCCTCCCCATCCATCTATTGCCATTTGAGCCTAATCTAAATGTCAGAATACTGAATGTGAGTTTTTCCAAAGTTCTCTGGTGAAAATTTCGTCACAATAGGGTAGATGCTGGCAATTCTCATCACTGTTAACCATATTGCCATATACGTTACAAGGTAGAGTGAATCCCTTTCATGTAGTCAAACTGCATGATATCCACCATTTCAACCTTAATACACATTTGAAGATAATTGGCAATGATTTTGCTAAGACATCAAACACCTGAGCACATATTGGCTTCAGCTTCATGCACCCTCGTGAAGAGGGGAGCTTTATTAAGCAGCAACACAGACACCACCCCCATTCTCACTGAAGCTGAAAGAGAAGCAGAAAAAAAAATAAATCAAACTACATTTTTTTTAAAAAGCAATAATACCATTGTCCCTGTGCTTTACAAGGCAATAGTCAAATTCCCTCTGCCACTGACTGGCTTTAGAATTTACCCCTCACAAATCTAAGAATTCATTTGTAAGCCAGAAAGGCAATGATGCTACCACAGAAGTACGGAGAGTACTTGGTCATTAGGTTGCAATAGCATGACCTAATTTTCTACAACACAGGTTTATTTTAAAATCACACAGTACCAATTACATGAGCAAATCCTGTGAAATTCAATTATTTAAGATACATACATGGAGAACCTGGCAATGACAACCAAACAGAAGTGTTAATCTAAAAATCATAACACAAAGCCATGATACTGCCAAATTAATCCTTCATGCCTAATATTTTCTTTCAACAAATCTGAGTAACTTTAAAATAACCACACATTTTACCTTATAACCAACATAAGGATCGCCTTGTCAATAAATAATCAAGTTTTCCTTTGTACCTTTTTTGATTAGGATAAATATTAGTCTTCTGTTGAACTCAAGAAGGATAGACTACTGAGTGATATAAGCTGACTTACAGCTACCAGACTGCACGATGGTACATGACTGAAGCCACACAGGAATAAATAGTGATGGGGGCCCCAACAAGGCTGGAGACCACAGAAGTGCCCAGTCTTCAAAGAAGGCTGAACCTGAGTGAGATACCAATATGTGCATGCCCTCTTCTTTGCAAACCAGCTCATAAAAAATGCGAAGTATCACCAAGTAAGGGCAGGCAACAGCAAATAAGAAAGAATTCTAATGCCACAGGTGTGAGTACCACCTTGCAGGGCATGAAGCTCCATCCTGTCCTAGGCAACCTTTAGGCTTGGTCCGTTCTCACTTTTCACAGAAGCTCCTCCTACCAACCTCTGCATACAACTCAGCTTGTACAGCCACAAACAGAGCTGCTACAGCACAACCGGGGTGTTTCACATTCGAGAAACATAGCCCTTCAAATAAAACAGAGTCAGTATTTTTTAAAACTTGATTCACACTAAGCCTAAGGGATTCCAGTTTCCTAAAAAATATATTTCACCAGAGCATTGCAGAACTATTCAGAGCACTTCAGCTGGGAACAAAAAGGACACCCAGAAAAGACACACTGTAAGTACCTTGCAGATACTGGCAGACAGTCCAAACTGCTCTCTCCTTGATGATGAGAGCCTCTACATGGAAAGGGTAGGTGGTCCTGGTAGTGGCAGAGCTGAACCTATGAGCTGTAACACCATATTACTAGTGCCAGCTTGCAAGAAACACAAAGGAAACCAAGCAGCTGGAAGCAATGCCATCCACGCCTCTAACAGCATCATGTCTTCTCCACACTTCTCATTAGCTCAAGATCCATAACCCCTTGCAAACACTCAGCAAAATACATATCTACAGTAATTAGTCTTACCTTGGGCGCTTTGCAGTAACTGTTTGCTTCTTTTACCTTCTACCAGCACCTACTTTCATTGCAAGTGATGACCGCCACAGAGAGCTTTGTAAAAAGCTTATGTTCATGAAAGAATTTGTATTAGATACTGGTTTGTGTGACTTACTGTATTTTGTAAGGGTTTTTTTCCCTTTGGGAATTGTGCGTTATTAATGAGCAGTTTTATGCTTTACTTCTAGCATACGTATACCTTGTAATTGATGTGCTTTTTGTTTGTTTGTTTGTTTTCTTTTATTCTCTACACAGAGACAGTTAATATAAGGTAGATAATCTCTGGTTGAAATTTTGATTTTGCCTACCAATTAATTTAGGGATAAATCCATGTCGTAGCTGATAAACTACTGTTCATCAATTGTGTTGTTATAATAATCTGATAGCCTCTCCAGTTTAGCAGAGTATAAGATCCTGAATAATACTAATGCTCATTGGGCCTTAAAGTGAAGGGAAACAGTTTCCCTACTACCATCACTATCAGCCCTTCTCCTGTAGTGCTTGGGACATTGTAAGACAGCACTAGCTAAACAGATACTTGAACATCTCAACCATCTATGTAGCCATGCTTTGATAGCCTTCTGCTTTTACCTGATAGAAGTCATGATGACCCAGATAAACTGCAATGAATTCTTCAATTATTTCTGCAGAAAGAGACTCATTCAAACACAGTATTCCTCTAAAAGAAAGAAAGAAAAAAAAAAAAAGGACAAAAATAGATATATAGATAAATTTTCCTCTATGTCTATCCTCATATGGTTGGAAAAATAAGGGAGCTAAAATTACCACTTATGGAAGTGTGTAGTTCCATTGTACACCTTATTTAACAATGGCAGCTGTCTGTCTCAGTGTCTGTTACAGAATTTTATGCTCCAGAAGACTACTTCCTGGTCCAACTCATTTTCTCTCTTCTATTTTTCTCAGAACTGAGCATCCAACTTCTTAATAATGGCTGTGTATAACATAGGACATAAAAAGACAAGTTATAAAGCTTGGGCAGGACTTGGTGTTGTAATTAACTATCTTTTCTGCCTGGTTATCAATCTTATAAAAACACAGAGTGAAAACAATCCGGCCTCTTAATGTATCCTTCAGCATATTGTAGCATATATTTTAGATAACTGTTTTTAATTGTTTTATTATGGTTGTAACTTCTATATGAGGACTTTCCACTTGAAGAAGTGATGAAGTAACATGTCAAAGTAATTTTTGAAGTCAGTTCTATTTTGTCACCAGTGGTGGTGCATGAGGAATAAAGCAACAAAACCAAAACCTCACCCGCTCACCAGGAAGAAACATCTTTTCTCAGCCTCGAAAATTCTCTTGTACAAGATGGGCATTTCTTCAAGTCCTCCTTTTAGATACATAGTAAATCACTAAGAAGATAATAGTCAATTGTCAATTTTAATAGTCAGCAGCCAAATTTAGGCTAATTAAGCTAACTAGAAATTCTAGGGTTGCAGTGATTTCTCACTCTTTATTAATACATTGACAATAATACTGTTTACATAACACTTGATGTTTGAAATCAATATGTATCAGTGTCCAGTGATTTGCTAACCTAGATTTTGATCTAATCCTGTCCTATTTTTTTGCAGCATTCTCTAACTTCATATTATGAATCATGTTGTCTTCTAAAGTGATTGCCAAGTAAACCAAAAATGTGTTTTACACTGCTATTGCACTGCTCTTGTCTTTATATACAGTAGTTTTTATAAAGATGTCCTTAGGTTTTAATAAATGAGTGTAACGTAAACAAACCTCTGTAATAAAACTTGCTTTAGTGTTTCAAAAACTTTGGAATACCTGTAGAGATTTGAGTTTCTACTTTTTTCAGTCGCCTCAAACTTCATGGCTTCTTCTCCACCTGCAGGGAAATCCCCACATATTAATACTCCACAGTTTATATAATTGATTTATATGAGGGGAAATGAAGAGAGTGTATTTAATGCAAAGAATGATGTTTGGCTTTGGAGGAGGAAAACAAAAAAGCCACACCCCCCACCCAAAAAAAAAAAAAAAAAAAAAGAAAAAAATGGCTAAGGTCATTGCATAAATAAATGTGTGGTTCATTTGTTCTTCGTCACATTCTAGCAGCTGCTAATACCAGATACTTAAGAGAGAAGTGTGGGATATTGAGCACAGGCTGCTATGAAATAAACAACCTTTCCACTACTAAAGGCTAGCTAAGAAGGCCAAACATGCAACTGAGCCGAAAGAAAGCAACATTCTGACTTCTACACACAAACGACTCTTTCCCACACAATGTTATGCTCGATCCACTTCACCAGCCGAGGCAGGGATGAATACAGTTTAACTTGCTGTATGCAAAAAAGCAGGACCAACAATTCACAAAGGCAAGAGAGTTTTGGTTTGTTCTGTTTTTCCCTGACAGGCTGAAGGATCTGGACAGTTTTTCCAGGAAGGTTTTGACTTCCTGAACACACTCAGATCCTTTTGTCACTTCACGCTTAGGAGGCATCTTTGCCAGTGCTCCAAAATACTAAGCATTCTGAGCTGAAATTGTGTCTTGCAGACTGGTAAAAGGGAATATTTTTGACCACTGGATTAAACACACGTGCACAAAAATTGCACACAAAAAAAGTTGCTGTTTCCTATTGGTAGTTTTCTTATGTTTACAGTTTCTCCTCCATCCACTCACTCCTCACAAAAATTTCAGTAATACACGTGAGGAGCCTAGGACCTAACACAGCAAGTGGGCAGAAGGGAGAGTCCTGGAAGGGCTTCTTGCCTCTCAGTACAGGTTGCTTCCCCAGATGAAAACAGTTCTTACTCTGCTCTGTCCTGCTTCTTCCAAGGGTAAGTTTTCCCCAGCTGCTGTCCTGTCCAGCACTTGTCCTTATTAGCTCATCCCAAATCCTTGGTGGTGTTATAATTTAACTCCAGCCACAACTAAGTACCACGCAGCTGCCCACTCATTCTGCCCTACTCCCCTTCAGTAGAATGGGGAGGAGAACTGCGGAAACCAAAAAATATGTAAAACTTGTAGGTTGAGATAAGAACAATTTAATAACTTAAATAAGGTAAAGCATAATAATAATAGGGGAAAGAGAGATGAGAGAAAAAGAAACACAAGTGATGCACAACATAATTGCTCAAGAACTGCTGACCTACACCCAGCCCGACCTGAGCAGCAATCGGTTCCTTCCAGGTAACTCTCCCCAGTTTATATATTGGGCATGTCGTGCTGTGTCCCTCCTCACTGGCAGAGCATGAAGAGACTGAAAAGTCCTTGATCTGGGCAAGTGCAACTTAGCAATAACTAAAACCATCAGTGTGTTATGAGCACTGTTCTAAGACTAAAGCCAAAACACAGCACTGCACCAGCTACTGAGGAAAACAAAACAAAACAAAAAACAACTTTATCCCAGATGAAACTAGGACAGATGTCAAAGTGAAATGCTGATATTTACAAACACAGGATGTGTTTTTTCTCATTAGCAATTATGCCTTCAATATCAGATCACTAACCCCAGGCTATGCTGCAGAAATACACCTAGGCAGTCAAAAAAACAGACATTTCAAAGGCAGATTAAAAAAATAATAAATAGAAAGAAAATATGATAAATCCTTTGCAATGTCAGTTTTTTCACGCTACATAGTTCATTCCTGCAGCTCCTCTAACTACAAACATCAGCTAAAACATTGCTAAGCACCATTTTCATTAAAGCAATGCTTCAGTATTTCTTAAGGATTTTTGCAGCTCTAAGACCACAATTGCATCCCACTGTGCTAAGACTTATGGAGACATGTTGCAGAAATTGAGAGGGCAAAAGGGTTTTAAAAACAGATACGTAAAGACACCGTGCTCCCAAACTGCCCTTGCAATTATGAAAACAGCTAAATTTACAAGAAAAATGAGAAGAAAAACAGTAAATTGATGTATTAGGTGTGTTACAGCTCCCTTACCAAGTTTCAACAATTTTTACAGTGCACTTCTAGTAACTGAGTAAGAACTGTATTCAACACATTATGCTCAGCCGGAATAGCTTTTATATACCAAGTGAGCAAATTAAATATCTCTGGAATTTCCATAGGAGATGTAAAAATGCTGATAATGACTTACAGACTGCCATTACCAAGGCATTATCACTGAATCATAAACAAACAGGAGCATCACAGCCAGTTCCTTTAAATTGTTTGTTCTTACTGGAAAGCAGAGACAGCACTGATGTGCTTGTTGATCACATGCACAAAAGGACAGGAGAGAAAATGTATTTCAGTTTTGATATTTACTTCCAAGAAAACAAAGCCTGCCACTCTCACCTAAGTTATTCTCAATAGTTAATTTAATTTGTGCAGAAAATGGAGACTGGGGTGGAAAAACACACTGATGTATTAGGTATGTGGGGGCATTCATGTGGAACCAGATAATCGCTTTACTTTCCCAATCAGAATTTTAACTCTCTCATTTGAACAGCTGAATTACAGAGCATCAGGCTCTTACCAAATCTGAGTTCATAATTTCAACCTTTCGTGCAATTCCATCACTGATGTTTATTTCTAAGGCTAATGAGGAATCAGTAGAATTTTATAAAGGAATAAAAAGTTATCATCTTAAGAGAGGGAAACTCTTCTGCCTCTCTTCCCTACACTTTCATCAGCTAGACTTTGCACCTTTCTTCTTTTTATACTTTTCTAACAAAATACAAATTGGAAACAAAGCATCCTGTTGAGTCTCTTGCATTCACTAGGATAAAACCTTCGTGAAGCATGTACTCTCCCAGCTTTCCAGTGAGAGCAGTCCACACTTCCCCAGTGGCTTGTGCTCATAACAGCTAAAGCATCACACTCGTCTAACACAAGGTATGTGCCTGCAAACTCACCTTGGCTATTGTGCAAGCCTGCTTTATTTTTAGATTATTTTTTTCCTTTTTTTTTTGAAGCTAGAGAATATTAACGTAACTTTTCTCGATCATGTCTCTGCCTCCTTATCACTCACACTGCTATCCCAGTGGAATGAGCTATTTGTCTCACTGTTGACTCTTCCACAGCACATAAGGGAAGGCAGACATAAAATGAAGAGGCTGCATGCATCAGTAAAGTTTTGGATAAGAGCTGCTGGGAGTCTCAAGCTGCATTCTGGGCCATGAGGGGTGTCAGCACTTGAACACAAATAGCTGCTGCTTTGTCGCCATGAGAGCTACCAGCACCAATTGGGTTTAAATTCTTAGCTTTGACAACAAACAAACAATAAAATCTTGATCTAGGTAATATATGAGAATAGTCTCATCTTGGCCAGCTAAACTCTACTGTTAATTTAAGGCATTCTCCCAAATTACTTTTTTTTAATTCATTTTGGTTTTAACGGCATTGTAGTCACTGCTGAAAAAAGGCATGTTTTTTTTCAGGTAGGGCTGTTGAAAATTATTCAAATCTTAGAAGCATCTAAAAAGCCACGTTGCATTTGACCTTGAGGTTTTTGCCCCCAGCATAGAATATACCAGCTCCTTTCTTCAGTATTTGCTGGTCCAGGAGTCTATTATATCACTGATAACCAGTATTGCACAATATCAAACTGTTCACTGCAAAGCCACCTTTCTCTGGATCTTGTCTGGATTTTATTAGATTTTATGTTGCAAAATGCTGCTGGGCTAGGTGGTAGCACAGTAGGAAGTACCACCTCTAGTTACTGATAGCTGAGATTTGCTGTATAAACTCCATTATCATTTTAACCACACAGTGCACCTTCTCTTTCCCTGAATAAACAGGCTTTAAGGCAGCCTCCAGGAAAAGCCAGTTGGGAATTTATCTATCAAGGAGACACACCAACCGTGTGCTGTATCTGCTATTATCATGCAGAAGCACAAAGACATTTCACAACCTTGCCCATTCCCTTCATTAACCACATGGACGCTTAAGCACATTATCTTCAGTTAAAACAAAAATCCCCAATCCTAGGAAAAGGACTCACAATACTGTGAGTCTCACAGATTTTACATTTTGTTATACTGCTCGCACAAACGCCACATTAGTAAAAAGCACTGCTTAAGCCCACAGGCAAATTTTTATTGAGTTCCTGGACTGCAGCTGAGTGGCACAGCAGGTGACTTCAGTTTTTTTCTGCTGTGTAGCCATCATTCCTCCATTTCATATCTTTTTCCACCACTGCCCATATACAATGAGCTACTTCTTCACCGGTAGCAGACAGTGCTTTTTTCACACATCTGCTAGTGCCTCCTGGTACTGAGCAAGCAAACACCTAGCTGCAAGGTCCAACCACTTCATCTTCCAAAACATTGTCCCTCCCAGTCAGCACATGAATACTTTTCTTTTTAGCCAAGACATCATCAGCTGATGGCTTCGATTGAGGGCCTGCTCCTTTTTCTCAGGTGCTTGAGTCTCACAGTAACGAAAGGAATACCACAGACATTCAGAAGACCCTGAAAGGGATTTAGGACTGGAATGAAATAGGAATATTTGGACTGCTTGAGTGCTGTATCTTCCTCTTTCAACTCTTCCTCCCATTTCCCAACGCTTAGACAACACGAAATCAGGCCATGCTATTACATGGGAGTCCAATCTTAAGAAATCTCCTTTCTCCTCGCCCACAACACAGATAGGTATACACTAAAGTTTCTAGCGTCCTTTTGAAGAGACACACATTCCATGTTGGCAGGAATGGACAAATTGGGCAAAGCCGGTTTTCCATTTCACTTCTCCTCCCTGAAAGCTAAATGAAGGATACTTAGGCTGGACCATGGTCTTTACTCACCATCGTTCTCCACTTGGTGCAAAACGCCCATTCTCCCCTCCAGCCCCACATCTGTAGCCACTAGAGTTACAGGCCTCCTAGATGTGATGCCAACACAGGGCTCAGTTCCTGAAACACTGCCATTGATTTTTCCAGGTCTCCCCTTGTTGCAGGTGTGGATTTCCAGCCCCACCATCGCCCCCCCCACCTCCCTCCATCACTATGCAATGGGTCATTTGCATCCTTTACCCCATGAGCCAGAAACATCTGCATGTGCTAAGGGAAGGAAGCAGTTGTTAAAACTCAAAACACTTAAGAGCATGGTTTGCACTTGCTGCTGCCCCAGTGCCATCCAGTTTTGTACCATGAGGCTGTGCTTTGGCTTTGCTGATGTCCAGGCCCTCATGAGATGAACTCAGCAGACAAACCTTAGTGAGCTGTCAACCAGCAAATAAACTTTGGAGCAGATTAGGGTAAAAATAGCGGCCTCTGAAGGAAGGCCAATCTGCGTGCCTGCTAACTGTGAGCTGAGAACCTTCTAAGCCAGAGGGAACCAAAACTCCTCTTTATCAGCACGGATGTTTGCTAGTATCCAAATAGCAGCTGCATACCTCAGCCAGGCTCTTTTCCCACCACAAAGCCAAACACCCAGAGACTGCCTTAGATCAAAAGAAGAAGCCACTCACCCTGTATGTGCAAGTATAGACCCAGGGTGTATCTGGAAGCACAAAGAGTGATCCGGCCCAAACCCAGACAGTTTCAGTCTGCTTGGCTGATGTCTGCTGGACTTTGGCTCACCTCTGCTGTGGCATCTTCCAGCTGAGCCATCAGCTCTGCCATCCCAGTCAAGTTATACCACTAATTCCTCCAGAATTCCTATAAGGACAATGAACATTACAAATGGCTACTCCCTGAAATACACATAAAAAAATTCCGAACTCATGGGAAAATATAAAATCGAATGGCATGGGTGGGGACTTGCGCAAAACCATGAAGCTTTTGCCGAAGCAACTGCATGATTTGCCATTTCAGGCAAGTAGCCAGGTTTCTTGGCCAAAAAACTTACCCTGACATACCTGAAGTCATTGGCTTTAGCAGAACTAGGATGGTTTTCCACATGTTGTCCAGCTCCAAGGCACAAAAGCAGGGTGTGACAAACATGTATGAAGCTTGAGTGGACTACATTCGGTGGCAACCAGGTTTTTATAGGTCAGCATGGCCCCCGAATTCTATAAGGCATCCACAGAAGAAAGTTTAGAGCAAAAGGTTAAGGAGGAAACTGAGAAAATTTTCTCCGAATCAGTAGGCATTTTCTCAGTTTCCTCCTTAACCTTTTGCTCTAAACTTTCTTCTGTGAATGCCCTGTAGAATTCAGGGCAGAATATTTCATGGTCTTCTTTTCAGGCCCTTCTAGGAGGGCTTTCTTGGACAGAAATATGAGGGATTTCCCTCATATTTGCCTTGATGTGGGAAGTCTCTAGGTCAAGACACTTGTGTAACAAAACAGCAAATTCAAGGCCTTAGTCACAGCTCTATGAAAACTGCTGTTGCTAATATATTCCCAGCATCTGCTACTTTAATTCTCCCTTGTTGAAAAAGAAAGGAACTCAGTAAAAGGGTGGTAATTAATTCTACAACAATACTCAGTAAGGGAATGTTTGGTTTTAATAAACAAAACGGAACTACTGATTTAAGGCAAACATTCAGTTAGAAAAGCAGAACATCTCAAACACATTTATATTAGAAGCCAGAACAAAGCAATAATAACCACAGTCTACAGGAAGTATTGCTTGCTTTCTAGTGATTAATAAACCCCAGGAGAGAATAAAATAGATGGTCTAAGCTTCCTATTTCCCCCAAATTGAAATGCACAAAGGAGATAAATGCTTATGGTGAAACTGAAGCCAAAATTTCATTATGGACTTGCCCTATTACAGCAACATATGGAAGTTCTCCTCCCTAAGGAGCTCAAGTTATTCCTTATAATGATGATAAATGAACAATAAGGAAGGTTTTTTTCTTCACTGGAAATTCAGTGAAGAGTTTCCACTCCCTGTACTTTCAGGTCCAAGCAGTAAGTTGAAGGTACCAGCACTCTCTGGCCAGTGCATCAGGAGGGTGGGCGAGGGACACCACCTGGACACCCATATGTTAGTGCGGCCAGGTGCCAGGGAGCAGGGATGCAATATCCCATTGTGCTCCACACAGGAGGGAGAGTAAAACGAGAGCTTCCTCAGAGGTGACTAAAGGGAGCTGTAGGTTAAGCAGCTGCCATAGCGGTCCTTATTACCAGTCTTCAGCCCTAGAACAGTGAAGAGCTCTCTGACTTCTATAAACTGTCAAGCAGGGGAACTTCTGCTCCACTGCCAGCCACAGCAGCTCCAGCTCCAGCAGAAAGCAGTGGGAGCTCAAGCACACACATCTTCAGTCAGCAGCAATGCTTAATCCCCACCAAAGCAATGACAAAGGACCAACTAAAACCTAATTGCAATATTTCCCATCAAAACACTTTGATGTCATACTGCCATTAAAGGTTTTCATTATTATTCTTTTTTTAATTAGCCTTTGTTCCCTGCTCTATTCCTTCTGTTATCAGTTCATCCACAATTGAATTCTGACACTTCATTTCGGACACTTTGGCCTTCGTGCTGGTGGATGCTCAGTTGTTAAACTTCATACCCTTCTGAAGGCTTTGGCTGCCTTCCAGTACCAAAGCATAAAAGATGCACTTTTTAGGCAACTACAGGACACAAGAGGCACATTACTACAATAGCGTGGCACAAGCACCAAGCTATGCATATGATCCATGATCCTTGATTTTAGTCTTACCTCTCATGAATTTGCAGCAATAAACAGACAAAATCCCCAAGAAATCAGAGCTACCGCTGCTATTCCTGATGAGGGGTGGGAAGGATTCATGCAACATATTTCAGCAGCTCAACAGAAATAAACATATAGTAAATCAGACTCAGGATACTTGCAAAGGGAAGTCTGAAAAAGGCGGAAAGAGATAATTCTGTAATAGTCAGTTTGAAGCTCCAAAATAAAGAGCTTTATGAATATTCCTTTGAAATAGAAAACAATCATTCATTCCAGCTGTGTTCACATCCTTTTTGCCTTCCAGGGTTAATGTGCTGAAAAGCTTTTAGCTAAGATTAATGTATATCCAGCTGTCTCTGGACTTTTCTTTTTTATCCAAAAATTAGCACACACCAAACAAACAAACTATTGGCAAGAACGTATTATGAAAAAAAAAAAAAAAAAAAAGGAACATTTCAATTTGGATACAATTCCTGCAGTATTGCCTTTTATTCTAGAAGTATAAAGTGAATTCAATTTGTTTTCTAGAGGAGGGGGGAGAAAAGAGGGGATGGGGTGGAAAAGGTGCTTTGCTAATTTACAGCATTGCTTAGAACACAAGGAGATTAAAGGGATTAATAGCTGGAAGCTTAAAGTTGCCAGTTGCCTGCATGGTATGGGTAGTGATAACGTCAGCGTGGCAACTGGTGTTACTGATGACAGCAACGGTTTTGCCTCACACCAGCAAACCCCTTAAAATCTTCTGCAGAAAAATACGCCCTTCACTTCAGTGTGCTGAATCACCAGGCTTGTGGTTGTGCTTAGTGAGTCCTAAGGCAGGGTTAAAATGTCTTTCCACCTTGCCAGTTGTTTTAAGTTCCCACTTGACTGAGAAATACCACACAACATGCTCGCCTTCAGCCCTGCCACCTTGTGCTTGCTGCAGGGCCATCCCTCTGACAACACCTTCCTCTGAGAGGCTGCAATAGTGGGATGTGTGGTGCAGTAGAGCAGACCCACTTGATTCAGCCTGTGCCTGATCCCTGTGCTCCCAGGCAGGAGGTTTATTGAGGAAGTGTTTGCTCCCATGTAGTGCAGGGACTTGGCATCTCACTCTGCTCTGTCATCTCAGTACTGCCCTACAAGAGATGGCAGAGAGAATGTTTTGGTACATATGACTCAATTTATCAGTTAGCAGAAGCAAGCGAAGCCCTTGGTTAGATGTATTTTACCCTTTAGGAGACTGGGGAAGTCAAGCTGTCAAACAGGCATTGCTCACAGTCCCAGAGATGTGAGGTGGGACCTTGGGCTGTGCTTCCCCATCCCACACTGCTCAGCATCATTTCTGCATGCCAGTAATGGGGCATCTCCTCAACATCGTTGTGCCAGGCCATCACTTTCAAGCAGAAAATGAAAAAAATGAAACAGGGCAAACCAGTTCCACACTGGCAGCTCCAGTGCGACTGGCAGCCCCAGTGCGACATTAGGGCACATGGCCACCTGCAGCCAGTTGTAGTGGGTTTTCTCACAGCTGCTGAAGTGCCGCCTCTGCCCTGGGTGGTTTGGTGTTGAATAAGGGGACTAGACAGTCAAATCACCTTGCCAAATTCCACAGCAACTTAAACAAAAAAAAAGAAAACAAACAAAAGAAGCCAACAAACTTGATCCTCATGTCATGTTACAGCGAAGCCATCTGCTAAGCGTACAAAGCAGCAAGAGTAGATGTGGTCTATATCCCAGTAACAGACCAAGATGAAAAATGAGATTTTGGCGACACCCTTTTCTGTCTGTGGGTGTCAGAGACAAGGAACCCTGCTGTGTGCTCCAATGAACAAGGCACAGCTGTTTCCTATCTATCTCTTGAGCTGTGCTGAAGGAAGGGCAATTGTAGAAAGTCAAATAAATACAAAAATATAGAAAAAAAGAAAAAGCCTAGTGAGTTAGCAAAATAATTGTTCACCAAAATGCCACAAAATTGAAAAACAAACATGAAAATGCACATATCGAAACTGAAAAGTTAAGGACAAACATTCTTAACCAGAATAGAGAGAAAAAACCAACCAAGATGGCACCAACAAGCATACTTTAACCTGGTCTTGAAAAATTAGCTTTTAAGGGTTCTTTCTAGGGCTTAGTGGATTCCTTCATACACTACCAAAGAGAATACGTTGTTTTAGCTTACTATTTTTTAATTCTAACCTTTCACTTATGTATTCTCCATATTGAATTTTTTTGAGTGCAAAGTTGCTGTCGTTTCATAGTAGACAGGCACTGATAACTGTAAATATGACCGTTCATTACCAAAAATAAATATTATACCTTTTAAAGCAGTGTCACTGTTCCTCCACATTTAATGAACCAGCAACAACTTTTTGAATTCCAATAGGCACAGCCTCTGCATATGCTCTGTGTTGAAAGATATTTTTCATTTTGAGATTATGAAGTACTTGTTTCTAGCTGTATGGAAAAGATGTAAGCAGAGGCAAGGACAGCTTTTCAGAAGAGCATCACAGAATGGAAGAGAAAATCTGCAGGATGGTGGAAGGTTAATGAAGGCTGTGCAGAAATGATAGCCTGCCTAAGTAGCATGGATAAGGATAAGCCCATGGACCAAAGAGCAGCAGTACCACATCATGAGGTCCATGTGTAACTGGGTACACACAGAAGATTGCCAGAACCCAGGCATTTTTTCACTGATAGTTTTTTTCAGTAGAAAATGCTGCTTCAATTCTATCAAAAATTGGAAGAAAATGGAGTGAAACAATCTCATGAAAATTAAGTTGGATCATATTCTGTTGCAAATATTTCAGAAAGATGTATTCCAAAATGGATTAAAAAAAAACCCAAAACAACAGAACTGCCACAAACAACAATCTTTCAAGCCTTATGTACCATATTATATTTTCTTCCAAAGTTTAAAATGGAAATAAAATGAATTCTTGCACGCAGTCATTGCAAACGCTTAACTTGGAGTGAGGAGGGGGAGCTCCCCCACAGATCTCAACAGTTTTGCAGAAGTGAAATAATCTATTATCTGATCAGCAGGTATATGCCCTTAATACTGCTCAAGCTCTTACCTGTGCTGATCCACAGAAAATGCGTATCTGTCATAGCTGAAAGGGAGTTGGAGATGACGAAGTCCATGCTTTCAGGTTAGGAGTTCCCCCTGTCAGCAACTAGCACGTGAACCAGGATGGACTGACATTTTCCATCGTCTTTATTTGTAGGGTTGTAAAATGATCAGCGTTAAATGTTAAAACATACAACACTTTTGGGTTTTGGTGGGGTTTTTTTTCAGTAACAGGGGAAAGATTTTCCAACATCAACTTTCTAGGAAAGCTCTTCAAAACAATCAAAACTTCTTAAGAAGTTGAAGTGTTGACAAGGAATTGGAATTCCAAACACCACAGAAGCTGTGGAATTAATTCCCCTAAAGTATGTAAAAACAATTATCAGAGAAACCTTAAAAAACGAATTTGTTTATTTGGGTTTTTGAGGGCCTGATGGAGTTTCCCTGGAGGGTAACTGTGAGAGTACAAGCCTAACTGCATCCAAACTAGCCTCCCCTAAGGATTTATTCAAAAATGCTACCCAAAGAGGGAAACACATTTCCAAATGTGCCAGGGCACTGCAATATCCAAGCACCTCACTGGCAAATGGACTACCAAATGGACTATGTCTAAGTTATAACAGACATTTTAGAATGGACCAAAAGATCCAATTAAAAAAAACAAACAAACAAAAAAGCAGTCACAGAGTGCCAGATCTTAAAATGGTTAAAATAGGAACGTCTTGGACAAAATAACATGTCAGCAAAGGTAAAACTAGTAATGGCAAAATCATAGGTGGTTGAGAAGAGGCTCAGATATTGGTGCTGTTGAGGTCATTGCTACAATACCACTTCTACCACGTCCTTTTCTGCTTATTAACAGTAGCTGCTGCTTTTGCCTAAGTGCAGTAATACAGCCAAGTACCAGAGACATAGAATGTATCCTTAAATGTGGAAGATCCAGTATGGGTTAAATCACCGGACATCTCAATAACATCGAAGTCTGAGTTGTATCTGTTGGCCACAGAGAAAAGGAGGATTCCCAATCTTCTAGCCTTCCTCAAGATGCTGCTCCCAAACCTGCTAAAGCTTTTCTACAGCCTCCTCTGAAGAGCTGTAAAATTTGTCCTCAGGAAATATCTCAGGCCGATGCTGTCTTCATCTCTTCCTACTTCCAGAGAGCTGAGGCTACCCCAAAGCAGCAGAGTTTCCATTTCATTCTCCCTCCCTGCAACTGGCCTACTCCTCTAAACATCTTCTACCAATTTTATCTTGGCAGATTTTCTGCAAGGAAGCTGACTGCAAGAAGCAGTCTTGTTCTCTTGAAATATATAAAAAAATGATTTAAAAAACAGACAGGGTCCTCTGAGTGCAAATTCTATACTCCTCAACTATTTTTCTTTGCATGTAAAACTCACTAGCTAGGTCCTCTGAAGGGCCAGAGATACAGTGTGTCAACACTGAGGTATTGCTGAAAAATTCAGCCACTGCCATTTCTCAGCGCTGGATGCAGACTCCTTCTAAGCATGTTCAGCCTCACGGCAACATACACACGGAGCTGAGGCTTCAGCAACTTCACAGGTCAAAATAACCACAATAAATCCCAGAAAATTCAGTGTACACTGCATGAGACAATACTTTCCTTTTCTTTGCGAGAATCTCTAACAGACTTTCTGCTCTATTTTTTTATGACAGCATCTGTTTATTTTATCGGGCTGTTTTCCAGCAACATACAGTGCCTTCTGCGGCACTCGCTTTTGAGTCTGATTTGGTACTCACTTGTGCAGCAGAAACACAGATCATGAAAATTAGATGCTGGAGAACAAGCAAATGGTTGAGACTGCTCATGTCTGCAAAGCTGGTAGCGTGCAATGCAGTCGCCTCCCCCTTCTCCATGCATCACTGCACCAGCACGGTGATTGAGTTGCAGCACTGGTGGGGACTCGGTTGATCCCAAGCAGGCTCTGTGCGGGCTGACTGCAAGAGAAGAGCAGAACCCATGTGATGCCCTTTGCCTTCAGCAATAACCAAGTTTAGCTGGGCCCAATACTGGGATCTCAGCTGCAGTGGCCGCAGCCATCGTCTGCCTCCCATCGTCTGTGTCCTCCAAGGGTTCGCTAGTGACATGGAAGCATACAGAAATCACTTGAGTGGAAACCAGCACTCCAGAATTAGGGGATTTTCAAAACCTGCAAAGAACTCAGAGATGTCAATATTCAAATATATATTCAATATAATATTCAATATAAATATTCAAAGCTTTTTAAGGATTTCATTATACATGTGTAAAGAGAAGTAGGCATCAGGCTAAAGACACATCAATTACTATTGCTGTTGAATAACAATAAGTGACACAATTCAGATCAGCTGCAGTTTCTAAAACACCCGGAAAGAATTAATTTGTCCTCTACTAGCATTAAAAGAGAGTTATGTTGCCCCATTGTGCTTTATTCTGGTTCTACTGTAGTATAATCAGACTTTAGCAAGCAGGAAAAGCCACAGAGAAACTCTACCTCTGACCCTCCATCCCATCAACTCTGCATGCCCAGAGTACCTGAAGCATTACTAAATCTCAGGTCATGAATTGCTGTAATAGTGTATCTTAATGATAGTTAATGGGTGATTAATTAAACACAACCCAAAGCCAGACACACTTCAGACCGTATTTACAAAATCTTTAACACAGATACAGCATGTCACTGTGTCACTGTTAAATGGCATTTCACTTCTAAAGGAAACAAACAAACAAACAAATCCCTTCCTTACCACTAGTTTTCTGCCAGGTTACTCAAAGCAAAATGGAAATAAATAAAGTCAATTTCCTGGACTGATATGTGTCTCACACGGCAGATAATCAGAGTTTAAGTCTAAATACATTCAGTCCCAGAAAACAGAAACCCACAGAAAACAGTGCAGGCAGGAAACACGATGGCTCACCTCCTTTATGCTGAGGGCATGAGGCAGGACGTCTACCCCAACAGCTGCTGAACTGGCCTGACCCACACTGACAAACTGCTAAGCAGGGAGAAGCCTCTGTTCCCCAAGGCTGGCTGTTCCTGCAGTTGCCCAGCCCAGGGGCTTTTTGAGCCTGTGAGATCGTTCAGAAAGTCATTCACCACTCCACAGAGCTCTACGTGGCATGTGAAAGGAAGGTTAGCTTATTCCTTTTTCATACCTCACCACTGAGCACAAAACCTTTGCTGCCTTCCCAAAGATAGTATAGTCCTGATGCCTAATGCTTTACCACTGGGCAACTGGCTGTGTTTTCACTTAGAACAATAACAGAGCTTGTACAGAAACTAAGGAGTAATGATCTTAACATATTAACTTTTGCTTTGTACTTACTTTCACTAAACACTTTTTAAAAATCATTGAGCAGTCATCAGCCAGGAGTCCCCTTTCAGAAAGTGAAATCCTGCCACGTCCCATCTCCTTAAACCACTCACACACTTTAATCCCTTTGCCCCAGTGCGGAGAACAAAATTGCCCAGTGATGTTTATCAGCCTGTCACCAAACACAAATGAAGCATTCAGCACTGGGGACAGAAGATCTCCCAAGTGCACACCAAGCAGCAACACTTGTGCAAGTTCAACTAAATCAATCGAGCTGCTGGAAAATGTAATCCCAGGTTGGTTTTTTGCACAAGTATAAATTCAGATTAGAGAGGCGCCTCAATTCAAATGTCACGCTATTTACAGAAACTCAATTTGTCTTTACAGATGGCCAGCAGTTTTTGCACTAACCTGCTTGGCCCCAGTGCCTGCTCTTCCCATCAGCTCTCCGGTCCTCACATCCTTATTGCTCTGTGCAGACCTGGCACACAGCCTATCAATCCTTATTACAGGACAAGAGAATCCTTTTGCAAATCATTATCAAAGGGAAAAGACACAGCTGTGAAGTCAAAATACCTATGAGACACAGCAGGCTACACATCACTTTTCTCAAAGGCACAAAAATAGAAAGTGGAGATTAAGTTACCTGGACGCTAAACCTAACGTGGACTTTGAAGACAAAAATAGTCACCAAGGGCCAGATGTCAATGAGAAAAGTTTCTCTAAGGTTTCCCACAAGGGCCCTTGTACTAGCTTAGGCAGCAAACACCGGGTCACACGCCGCTGCTTCCTCAGTGTCACATGCAGCTGCAAAGTCTGTCAGTATTTCCCTAACATTTTGTTACAACTAACATTACATGAGATTTCCACCATGGCCACAGGGGTATCGCACAGCCATAGAGATGAAGGACCTCATGCAGGATGGAGAAGCTCACATCAGGCACTTCAAAGGATGATTTCTGCATTTAAATGAGCTGGGCAAAACAATGTCCCTTTGGTACAACACAAATTAACTGTTATCTTTAACAGATCCAAAGGGAGAGGGCCATGACATTCCGCCAAGCAGGAAAAGAAAAACTACTCAATTTACAGATGTTAAGTCACTGCCTATTAAAAATAACCAAAACAACCCACTCCTTAAAACATGGCACAAAACAGCACAGGCATCACTCTGTTAAACCTTCTCCCTAGCCCCTTTCATCCCTTTCAGTTACTTATTTTCATAAATAAGCTGATGATATGTGGTGACTCACAGCCCCATGCCAAGACAGTCACTTGCATCAGCCCCCTGCAAAGCCACCAGCAAGCACTTCACAGCTAAAAGAAGGGATGGGAATCAGCAATGCACGACCTAATCTTTACCTAGTCACAGACAAAAAATAAGGCAAAAAGAAATAATATCTATATATCCCCAACTCCCATCACACTGGCTTGCAAGCTGGGAAAAAATCAGCAGGATGCTTCAGTCACTGTGGACTGGAGGCCAGATATGAACCAGGGATTTAAGGGTATCACAGCTTGCTATGGACCCCCCCAGGCATTGTAAGCGTACCCTGTGTACTACATATGTATCTGGATCCTCCTGACTACACTGGGTAAACCCATCACATAAAGGGAAAAATGCAATAGCTGCAACATACTAGTAATATAATGTGGAACACAGCTTGTTACCTTGCATAAACTGTACTGACAGCCTGTCATACTCCAAAACAAAAAACTAATGGGTGAGGCATCTCAGCTTAAAAATGATTATTTGCAATCTGGCAATTCTTGGTTTGTCTTAATCTCTTTATCTTCCTGGGTGCTTTAGTTAACACTCGAGGTTTGTTTTCTTTTTTAAACATCTATCTATGATTATGAAAGCTGGAAACGTCTTCTTAAAAAATGAAAGCTGAATTTCTCTCTCAAGTAGTCACTTGCCTCTAGAGGATGGGACTTCAAAAGGAGGGGTAGGAGAGAAAAACCTACTTACTGAATCAATCGAGTAAATTCCGTGGTCAAAATTTCAGGAGTTCATGATAAATTTGAGCCCTTGTGTCTTTCAAGAGAGTCACAAAAACACATCATTACTTCCTGCAACATGTTACAAAGAGAAGTTTGGAAATTCCTCTGAATAAATACGACTAAGCATTGTTATGGGCAAGGGCTCGCCCACAAAGGGGGCTTATCCAGAAACCCACTAGCTAGTGAAGGGAAGAGCTTGGAAAGGCTTCTGAAATGGCCTCAAGAAAAGCACTGAACCAAGCAGGGTTAATGGGCCTCCTGGCTCTTTTTGCACTGTTAATACGACTGCAAGCTCTTTCACCTCCTAGAGAGGCAAAACTAGTTTATCTGCCAAAGCAGTATGGAGGCAAAGGAGTCTCCATAGCTTTACTCCTTTTGACCTCTGGGTTTCACAAGGGGCATGCTTAAGCTTTTTTCCCTTATCTCTAAGTTAAAAGAAAGTACAAACTGCAGCCTCCAGCCTTACAGAGCTCCTGAGGGAAAAAAAGGTCACCGAATTCCACAGTCTACCCTGGGATTTGTTCCCAAGAGCTTAGAGTTTGTATATTTGCATGCCTGCTTTGCACTAGAGCACACCAGACCATAACAAGCCAAGTGCAGGAGGAATGCTGTGCAGATGGTGCCAGATGGATGCCAGACAAATTCTTCGTTTTACTGTCCAGCACAATCGCTAAGGTTTTGCATCCCGGTCAAACTTCCAAGGCATCCGACACGAGACACAAATAATTTACTAGATAGAGGGATGTGTCTTTCCCGTGCCAATTTAGGTCTCAAGTTTACTTATTCTCCTCACGTAGCACAACTGGCAGAAGTAACAGAGCAAGATCAAAAGGAAAAGAAACTAGATGAGAAAAGATGAAGTATGAAATAATACTGGTAACAGAGAAGCTGCAATTCATGATCAAAGGAATGAATCTGGCCCCAGCTATATAAATAAAGTACCTTCCCCCCTTTTCTGAAAGGAAGGATTTGCTGTTTGCCCTCATGTAACACCATCCCTTCAAGTACACTTATACTTGGGTAATGGAAAGAAAAAAAAATTGCAAGAGTACCTCAGATTTTATTTATTTGTTTTAATCATCACAAAAAAAAAAAGAAAAAATAGGGGGGGCTCTTCTGGGATATCACTGCTTTCCCTTCCATACTGTGTATAACCCACAAAATTTAAATAATCAAAAACCCCAGAGCATCTTCCATTCCAGTGCCAAAACAAAGGGTCCCCGACAGCCAAAGCATTGCTGGCTGTCCCCAACTTATACTGCATGCCTGCCCATCTGCCCCCCTCCACAGGCACTCAGTAAACAGCAGTGCCTGCACCTGTGAGCTGACCTCACCCTAAAATTTCATCTCCCTAAATGGAACACCGCACTGCCTGGCTGCTTCTGACCTCACTACTGTAACAGCTCTGCTACAGGCATGCTGAGCTGTGAGGCAGCAGAATTCCCATCTCCATCTACCCAGACAGGGATAGGCAACAGTTTGATGCTACCTACCCCATGGGATTTCTTGGTGATTTATATTAAACTGTAGGCAAGAAGCTCAGAGAGGGCATGATGATCAGCTGGTGGAAGCACGTGAAAAGAAATGGGTTTCCACCCATACATACTAAACTCAAAGCCCAAAAAATGAAAAGTACTCCAAGCCTATCCAACACTAGCAACCCTGTGATGGCATGGCTGCCACCAGGTCTGCTATTGATCCTCAAGTGAGCAAAGGAGATCTCCCCACTGGCATTACTGCTGGTCCTGCAGCAGCCACTATGCAGGACCACTCTGGGGGATGGACTTTTGGGCCCTAGGGTAAAAAAAAAAAACAAACAAAACAACAAAACCAAAAAGACTGATATTTTACAGTTCTAAGAAATGTCAATCTAGAGAGCCTCACTTTGGGTGTAAAAGTCTCAAACACCATTCACCTCCTATCTTATTTACCAAGGGTGATACAGTGCACCTGTTTGGCCACAAGACACTGGGGAAATTGATGACATCAGGATGAAATCTAGACTGTGAGCTCAGCAGGAGCCTTGATATGCTACAGATGAGGAAGCAGCAGTTTCTGTGACACATCCCAGATCTGGATGAGTTGTTGTTTTTCTCTCCTCCGGTGCCAGAAATGGATCCAGAACCATCTCCCCACTTCAGGAGAGATTAGTGCCAGCAGCAGCACAGGCACTGCCTTCCTCAGTGTGCAGATTTCTTGTGCTCTGATATTTTGCATCAGAGTCAGAAAAACATTACAGGGTTTCCTACTGAAATGGCTGTCTCACCGCACACCTGCGCACAGAGATTTTTGTGTGCATCAGCCTAACATCAGCAATAACAAATGGGCACTCTGCAAAGATGAGTATTAAAAGGCTTTGTGTTCCCATGGGAAAGACTGAGTTTCTCAAGACCTTGGTTCATACTTCTACATTTTACCAACAACCCAACGTGCAGAAAACTTGGTTCATGCAAAAGAAAAGGCTGCAGATTTTGGATTCTATTTTGTTTTTCAGTGTCAGCTCTGAAATGCACAAAATGTCCTTGTAGAACAGCAACTTCCAAGTAATTTGATGTTTGCATGCCAAGATTTTTCAGTGTGATCATCCCTGAACAGAAGGTGAACGTTAGTAAACACATTAAAATGAAACATGCCAGCATCATTAGAATTAGTTAGTCCATTCCTGCCGACGATGGCTGACACATACCCACAGAAATCTGAACAAAGTTATACCTTCTGGGAGAAAACAGCTCCTTTGACAAACTCTGCTGTGCTACCACATCAAACAGTCCATTCCACCTCTTCACTTTCCCTCATCTCTTACCTACTTAAATCAACTACTCTCAGGCATCTATCTTGTCCTATTATTTTTGGGGATTGCACTTCAGCTCTCACCTCTGTACAAGCCCCTTGCCAACCACTGTAAACACTAATCAGTCCAGCATAAATTTTGACTGGATGTATATTCATAAATGCTTCTTTTATGCACATTAGTCACCTAATAAATAATTGGCAAACAATAAGTGACTCTTGGCTCTGTGAATCGGCATGATGCTACAAGGTTTAATGAAAGCATTATCCATGAACACACAGTGTTTCACAGAAGAACAATAGCTGTGTGGATTTATAGCAGTGTGATATGGAAAGCGATGACAGCTTGAAAGCTGCGAACCTGGATGGCAACTACAGAAATGAGGAGTTTTCTTTGGCTTTGGATGCAAAATAGAGCTTCTCCGGGTCTTACATTTTCAGCTGACTTGGCTGCAAAGTATTTCTAGGGTATCTGATTAAAGCTGTGATGTGGAGCTGCCTCCCCAGGTTGTTTTGTAGGCTGTGTGACCAAGAACCATGTTGTCACCCTATCACTTGAAAATATGGACTTTATTCTCTTCCCAAGCTACTGAGGCACACAATCTCTGCCTCTGGAAGAAGAGGAGAGCCTTTCTGGGCAAAGGCAAACCATAGCCCGTGCTTCCACATCTCTCTGTCTCCTGCTTGTCTTGAATTTTGTCGTGTCCTTCAGGCATGCAGACTGCGTGAGTAAGTCCTGTTTGACCCAGCTCCCTCAGCCTCTCCTCATAAGGGAGATGTTCCACTCCCTTAATCATCTTTGTGGCTCTGCGCTGGACTCCTTCAAGCAATTCCCTGTCCTTCTTGAATTGAGGGGCCCAGAACTGGACACAATATTCCAGATGCGGCCTCACCAAGGCTGAGTAGAGGGGGAGGAGAACCTCTCTTGACCTACTAACCACTCCCTTTCTAATGCACCCTAAGATGCCATTTGCCTTCTTGGCCACAAGAGCACATTGCTGGCTCATGGTCATCCTCCTATCCACCAGGACCCCCAGGTCCCTTTCCCCTTCACTACTTTCCAGCAGGTCAACCCCCAACCTGTACTGGTACATGGGGTTGTTCTTCCCCAGATGCAAGACTCTACACTTGCCCTTGTTAAATTTCATCAAGTTTCTCCCCGCCCAACTCTCCAGCCTGTCCAGGTCTCGCTGAATGGCAGCACAGTCCTCTGGTGTGTCAGCCACTCCTCCCAGTTTTGTGTCATCAGCAAACTTGCTGAGGGTGCACTCAGTTCCCTCATCCAGGTCATTGATGAAAATATTAAACAGCACCGGTCCCAGCACCGACCCCTGAGGAACTCCACTAGTCACAGACCTCCAGCTAGATTCTGCGCCATTGACCACAACTCTCTGCCTTCTTCCTTTCAACCAGTTCTCGATCCACCTCACTACTTGATCGTCAAGCCCACACTTCCTTAGCTTATCTATGAGGATGCTGTGGGAGACAGTATCAAATGCCTTACTGAAATCAAGAAAAACTACATCTACCGCTCTACCATCATCCCTCCACCTAGTCACTTCCTCATAGAAGGCTATAAGGTTGGTCATACATGACTTCCCCCTCACAAAACCATGTTGGCTGTTCTTAATGACCCCCTCATCCTTGATATGCCTAGTGATGGAGTCAAGAATAAGTTGTTCCATCACCTTTCCAGGGATGGAGGTAAGGCTGACCGGTCTATAATTACCCGGGTCCTCCTTCTTGCCCTTCTTATAGATTGGTGTGACCTTTGCCATCCGCCAATCCTCAGGCACCTCGCCCGTTTCCCACGACTTACCAAAGATGATGGAAAGTGGCCTAGCAATGACCTCCGCCAGCTCCCTCAGCACCCGTGGGTGCATTCCATCCGGACCCATCGATTTACAGATGTCCAGATTGCATAGCTGATCCCTAACCCAATCCTCATCTACCAAAGCAAACTCCTCCTTTGTCCTGACTCCTTCTGGGGCTATAGAAATCCGGGGCCCTCGGGGAGAGTCTGCAGGAGTAAAGACAGAGGCAAAGAAGGCATTCAGCACCTCTGCCTTCTTTATATCCTCTGTCTCCAGGGTACCCACTTCGTTCAGCAGTGGGCCTATATTGCCTCTTGTGTTAGTTTTATTTGCTATGTATTTGAAGAAGCCCTTTCTATTGTCTTTAACCCGACTAGCAAGATTGAGTTCCAAGGAGGCCTTAGCTGTCCTAATTGCCTCCCTACATCCTCTAACAACTGTCCTATATTCCTCCCAAGCGGCCAGCCCCTCCTTCCATAATCCATAGATTCTCCTTTTCCACTTGAGTTTGCCCAGCAGCTCCTTGTTTAACCACGCCGGTCTCCTAGATCCCTTACTTGACTTCCTACTCATTGGGACGCTCCGATCCTGAGCTTGGAAGAAGCGGTCCTTGAATGCTAACCAACTATCTTGAGCCCCTTTACCGCCTAGTACACTTTCCCATGAGACTTCCCTTAGCAGTTGACTGAAGAGGCCAAAGTTGGCCCCTCGGAAATCCAGAACTGTGGCTTTGCTAGGTATTCTATTCCTCCCACACAGGATCCTAAATTCCACCATCTCATGGTCACTGCAGCCAAGGCTGCCATTGACCGTCACCACTTCGACCAAACCCTCCTTGTTGGCGAGTACTAAATCTAGCAGCGCTGCTCCCCTAGTTGGTACGTCCACCATTTGCATTAAGAAATTATCATCAATGCACTCGAGGAACCTCCTAGACTGTGAATGACTGGCTGTGTGAGTCTTCCAGCAAATATCGGGGTAATTAAAGTCCCCCACGACGACTAAGGCATGTAGTCGCGAGGCTACTTCCAGTTGCCTGTAGAAAGCCTCATCAACTCCTTCGTCCTGATCAGGAGGTCTGTAATAGACCCCCACAACTGTATCACCCGTGCCAGTCAGCCCCTTGATTCGTACCCACAGACATTCCACTTGCTCCTCATCCGACCCCGGACAGAACTCAATACATTCTAGTTGCTCTCTCACGTAAAGAGCCACTCCACCACCTCGCTTTGCTGACCTATCTTTCCTAAAAAGGACATAGCCATCCATGACCACATTCCAGTCATGTGAACTGTCCCACCATGTCTCTGTAATCGCCACTAGATCATAACCTTTAGCCCGCACACAGACTTCTAACTCCTCCTGTTTATTCCCCATGCTGCGTGCATTGGTGTACAGACATTTCAGGGAGCCAGTCCTAGTACGCTTTTTCCCCTGCGGGACAGGGTCTAAAAAGCTATCCTTTCCCACAAGTGAAACAAGAGATTGATAGTCCTCCTTAGCCCGCCATCCTTCAATCCCTAGCATGTTCCTCTTGGGCTTGTCCCCAACAGGCCCTGTTAAATCCCCTCCCCCCTTCATAACTAGTTTAAAGCCCTGTCAATAAGCCCTGCTAACTCCTGCCCCAAAACCCTTTTTCTTCTCTGGGACTGGTGTATCCCGCCTGTCACCAGCAAACCAGGTGTCCCATACAGCAGCCCGTGACTGAAAAACCCAAACCCCTGCCTTTGGCACCAGTCACGTAGCCATACATTAACCTGCAGAGTCTTCTTATATATCCCTTCACCCTCGCTTGCAACAGGTACGGAGGCAAACACCACTTGCGCTCCAGACCCTTTAACCAGCCGTCCCAGGGCCCTGTAGTCTCTCTTCATTGCCCTTACGTTCCTCGTAATAATTTCGTCACTGCCAACCTGAAAAACCAGCAGTGGGTAGTAGTCAGACGGCTGCACCAGTTCAGAGAGCTTCTTTTTAACATCTCTAATCCGAGCCCCAGGCAGGCAGCAGACCTCCCTGTGGGGTGGATCCGGTCGACAAATGGGCCCTTCTGTTCCCCTCAGAAGGGAGTCACCCACCACAATTACTCTTCTTTTCTTCTTGGTTGGAGAAGTTCTGAGGTATGTGGGTGAGTGACTAGCCCTGGGTGACTCACTAGATAGATTTGCCTCACCATCTCCATTCACCTGGCCCTGAAGTTCCAAGACCTCGTACCTGTTATTCAAGGGCAACTGGGAGGGAGGAAGGGATTGTGAGGGTTTTCGCTTACCTCTCCGAGGAGGAACCTCCCTCCATCCATCCTTGTCCATTAAGCTCTCTCCTTCTGTCTGATGGTAGGAGGGAAGGGGATCCATATCTTGTTGAACCACTTCCCTCTGTCCTTGCCTTAGGGTGTGGTTCCACCAATCTATTTCACTTTCACACTCTCTAATGGCTCTCAACCTTTCTACCTCCTCCCTCAGTTCAGCCACCTGCCTGAGCAGGTCATTTATTTGCTCACAGCGAACACAAGCAGTATCACTGGCTCCCTCCAATACAAGTGCCAGGCTCAGGCATTCGCTGCAGCCAGAGACCTGCACAGCTGCATGTCTGCAGGAAGGCTCAGTCTGGATACCCACATTAGTACTCACTGCAGCTTTCGATCGTGTTGTAACCATGATCTATCTGGTCAATCAATCCGTCTACGTCCCTCAGCACTCCTTCCCCCTCCTGTACTCCAGGCGAGTCCTCTCGATGAGGCGGTTGGAACGCTTCCCTGCCCGCTCGCCTGCCCGCGCGAACTGCCGCGCAAACTGCCTCGACCCTCTGCCTCGACGCTCTCTGTTTGCCGGCTGCCTCGACCCTCTGCCTCGACGCTCTCTGTTTGCCGGCTGCCTCGACCCTCTGCCTCGACGCTCTCTGTTTGCCGGCTCTGTTCGCCGCGCTCCTGGTCGCCGCGCTCCCTGGGAAAGATTTTTAGCCACTCCCAGCTGGTGCCACTCCTCCTGGCTCCGCCCCCTGTGAGTCAGCCCCTCGCGGGAGCTGAGCTTCCGAGTCCTGGGCAAGTCCTGTTGAGGACTTGAGGCTCCCTCCTCAGTGGCTCTTGTCGCTCTGAGGTGAGGCTCCTGGACGCTGATCTCTCCCCTCTCCGCTCCGGTGTTGCAGGCGTCCTCTCGCAAGCTACTCACCTCAGCAACTGATCGAGAGAGGCTTTTTTCAGTGATTTCCAGTGATAGGACAAGGGGCAATGGGTGTAAACTGGAGCATAGGAAGTTCCACGTTAACATCAGGAAGAACTTCTTTACTGTAAGAGTGACAGAGCACTGGAACAGGTTGCCCAGGGGGGTTGTGGAGTCTCCTACACTGGAGATATTCAAGGCCCGCCTGGACAAGTTCCTGTGTGATGTACTGTAGGTTACCCTGCTCTTGCAGGGGGGTTGGACTAGATGATCTTTTTAGGTCCCTTCCAACCCTTGGGATTCTGTGATTCTGTGATTCTGTGACTTCGTCCCTCTTCCTTCCCCTTTACCCTTCTCACCACTCTTCCCAGTAGCTAGGGTGGTGGTTGTGCTCAGGTTTGGGGTTGGTTTCTTAAGGCAGACAGTCCAACCACAGCTACAGCTGTGGGGAGACATTTTGGAAATATCATTCGATAATTGATAGGATAGAAAGGAAAATAGGGCTCAAATTCAGTCAAGGAAAGGATACTGTGAGATAGGACTGGGTTTATGCTGGACAAAGGAGGATTATGGAGGCAGAAGGAGGAAAATGAAATAAAGAAAAAAAAAAAAACCCATCCAAAATTCTCACTTCTGTCTGTGTGCCAAAATGCAATAAGCCTTCCTTAAAAGAGGAAGGCTACAGCATTGGAATACAGATTCCCCCAAGCCTGCTGAAAGATGCAACCATGGAAGCCTGCTATGATCACGCCTGATAAGGCTAGGACAGCAGAAGACACTGAAGCATAAGGAGTACAACTTTCATCTGAATGTCTTCATGAAAAGACCATATAACAACTCCCGCAGCCTCTGCTAGAAGGAAACTCTGGTCCTTCTAAAAAAACACACCTTCTCCAGACAGCCTTATTGTGCATTAGCAGACCCAGAAAGGTATAGAAAGTTTATATGAAATGCCAAACAAACTGTTTCTAAGCAAGTGCTTTCTCACACATCATCTCCAGGAAAGAAAGGCCTGTCCTAAGGGTGAGGGCAGGGACTGCTCATACAACAGCACCTTCCAACAGCAAGCATCCAGATCCACCCCAACCATGCTGCTTTCCAGCAAGTCTCTTCTCTGCAAGCTAATGCTGTGCCACAGTTGAACAAGGACAGTGGTCAATCTCATGCTGCTCGGACAAGAGATCATCACTCTAGGAAATTCTCCTGAAGACTGTTTCCAGCCTGCAAGGTACCTTCTCCCACCTCTGCATCATTAGTGGGGCTTTGTGACTAGACATTATTGAAGAAATAGCACAATATCCTGCTAAAGTGGAGTAGGGTCCTCACTCTGTCTGAAGCAGAACAAAATAAGAAAAGCATAGATTCAAATCTCTTCCTAGAGGATTGTGCTCGATGACCTGGCTCAGGGTCACAAAAGAAGACATTTAGGGGTGGAAACTCCTCTTAATTTCTCAAATCATTAAGGTACATTACAACATGTCCTTCTACTCAAGAAAATTTTTAAACTAAACATCCTGATTTATTCAAAAGGTTTCTGTTCTCATCCGGGCTCTTTGTTGTCAATCAATTTTTCTTTGAAACAGAGAAGAACCACCAAAAATAAATCTCCAGGGGGAAAACATCCTTCAGTGCTTAATTACTGCAGCCCTTCAGTTACAACAGCATTTGCACACTTCAATAATGCCTCCAACTAAATGCGTAAAACATCAATGCTACACATTATTTAAAAAAAACATCCTGGAGAAAGCTTTATTTTCCATTCTGTTCAATACAAACTTAATGTGTTTTCTCCAAGAAGCCACAAAAGATAACAATTTGTGTTCATGCTCTTGGCTCTTTACCTACTCCTATTAAAAGCCCATGAGTGTCAATATTACAGAACTCATTGGTGGTAGGAAAAAAAGAAAAAATAAAAGAAAGAAAATCAACAGAAAAACCCTTACAACCAACCCTGATGACAACTAAGCCACTCTTTGCTGCTGACAGCAACCCAAGCAGAGCTGCAGACCAACGCAACGACACTATTGGTCTGTGCACCAGCCTCAGAGAGACCCAAGATGATGGATAGCAGTCCTTCTGAACTGCCACATTTTCCCTTAGTTTGGATCTCGACAACATAACATTTATAATTCATCGTTTTATATCTACTTGCCTGCATTAAGGGCTCAGCAATACGAGATTTAAAGCCTTGTTGCAAAACTGAACTCACCAGAACTTCCTGCACCAACCAAGTGCAACCTTGATTAATAATTCATCTGCCCAAGGAAAGAACAATATTTGCTTTACAGTGCAAGTTTGGGGGCTGAATTTTATGGTTTGGAATGTCCAAAGGAGAATTCATAAAATAACAAGATATAAGGTATAGTCTAGCAGACTATTTTTAGAAAACAAAATTATCAAGCTTGAATATTAAATTAAAACTAGAAGCGGTGAAGGACTAAGCAGGAAGAGACATAGTAATGTCACCATTTTTGAATGTATTAAATATTTGCTCTTTAAGTTAAATTGTACTTTTGTAATCTCTCCATTTAGAGAAGATTTGGGGGAAATACTGATGCACACAGTCTGACAGCTGAATCACGTTAATTTGCTGTGTATACCATTTGCTTTTTTCTGTATTTTTCACTACCACAGAGCACAGTGATTTAACATTAATTTAGTTTACATATACTAAATGCGCTTAGAGCATTTGCGAGGCTCGACTAAAACTAAGGGACCAGCTTTCCAAATTCAGACAGCTTCATGGCAAAGCACACAGGATACAGTTATTTTGCTAAGCTGGCTGTGGAACATAGTCACCTCTTAACTCACCAAGTTTAACTATTCATGAAGAGGTAATTATTTCTGTTTTGCTTATCAGCAACAGCTTGACAAGCCTTATGAGTTAGCACCTTTATCCTTCCTCAGACCCTTGCTCTGCGTCTGTGTCTGCCTCAAAGACTTTCAGAGAGCATCTGTGTTGATCAATACAGTTTTCCTTTTGGAAATCACAAAATTTGCTGAGGGTGAAAAAAAATGGCGTCATTTTGAGAGCAGAGGGGATCTGGACCTTCAGAGTTACCTTTTTACTCCTTGCATCAGCCTAAGCTTTGGGCTGCAGTGCTAACTATCCCAGATCATGGGTTAAAGCATCCTGGTTTTGCCATTATTTAGAAGAATCTTGGAAACGGAAAAAAACAGGTTAATGAAACACATCCACATTTTGAAGTTTAATGAGCTTACATTTCCTCAGTGTCACAAAGAAGTGACTTCAAGTGCAGTATTAAACAAAATACAATGGCTCCACAGTGAACAGCTCACACATAATACAGTACAGTAACACTAATAGTATTCCACTACTACCATGAAAATCCTCTGATCCAGAGATTCTGTTCTCTTGCACACACAACCCAATGTAGGTAATTCATAAAGGTTTTGTGAAGGCAAACATAGAAGCATGAGTCTGTGGAAAGAATAGTAAAGACCTCTCTAAGCTCAGCTATAGGAGTATGAAGAAGAGAGGGAAATGTGTGGGAACATTCAAATGTGAGGCTGGGAAGAGCTATTTGGCAGAAGCGTCTCCTCTAAAGCCACAAAACAATTACCAGTACCTGGCAATAAAATCACATCTTTTGTAAAGGATCAGAAACACTCATCTATAAGGAATGGGTGTGAAGGACATTAGGGGATCTCAAGAACATTACCAATGTCTTTAGCCTCTGTAATAGTAGGAATGGTAAGATTTAACTCCCAGAAAAAACATAGGTCACCATGCTTAATTTTGGTATGGAAAGCCAGAAATGAATTTGTGTAGTGCTTGGCAGTCTCTTTGGTCTCCAGATGCGGTGAGGTACTTCACTGTGAATCACTGAGCAAAACATTCAAGCACCACTATCTCTTGGATTTAGTTATAACCCAAGGAGAAATAAATTCCTTTTTAGTCTCAGCAAGTGGACAGTTGAAGCCCTAAAGCATGGTGTTAGTACAATATCCATACGACACAAACAGCAAGCCATTCTCCTTCTAAAGCCCCTTAGAAATACTTACACACAAATCCCAAGTTGTATTTTCTATTTACATGAATTTGCCTGTTGTATTATAAAACCCCTTCCATAAATTCATGAAGCTCTAGCGTAGATCTCAGGTCCTTTTTCTCAGATTTGTAGGTTACTTTTCCCCTGGAACTTCATCTTTTAGATACCTGGAAACCTTCTACTCTGCAAATTGGTTATGAATTTAAATAGTTCATTTTGTACCACTAGTACTCCTTCAATTGTTTCAAGATACTTCTTTAATTCAAAGTTCCTCCACATGCAGCATGTAGTAATCTTACAATTTGGGCAGTGGCCAGCCTCTTTCACCTCTTAGCATCGATGAGGACAGTAAAGGAAACTAGAACAAGCAGCAGAATCCCAAGTACAGTCATTCCCCGAACCAAAGCACATCCAAAAGAGCTCAGTCAGGAGGATCAAAACAAAGTGGTACAGGAACAACAAGAAGCAAACACAACTCTTAACTTGTGTATGACTTGTTGACTGACTAGTGTAAATAGAAATTTAACTATAAATATTTGCAACTGACTACCAGTGTGTTAAAAAAATAAAGATGAAATTCATGTAACATGATGAAGAAATACTTGACTTTTTACAAGTACTGAACCCATCTGCTGTATATGATCTAAGCTTTGTGCACACCAGACAAATTTAAACAGAAGCAGCACAAATCAGAGCCTCTAAGGGCAGCATCACCATCCCAAGACTGAAGGGGATATTTCTGTCAGACCACTCATATTCTCTTTCCTATAGAGACTGCTCAATCTGCTGGAGATCAGGCTGAAGTCTTAAGTAAATTATTAAACTACCTCATTGTTTATGAAATCTGATCTAACATGTACTCAATAAACCTGTTCAATTGCCTTATGTGAAGATTTACGTGAGCTTTGCTGCACATCTGTGATGACTGAAACAGCTCTTCACCACTTCCAATGCTAACAGCGTCTCAGTAGCATACATTATAACCTTTTGCATTATGTCTTTGGCCAAGCCAAATAAACTATAGCTTTTGATAGCCTAAACCAGAAACTTTGCTCACTGTAGTATTTTTTCTTTGCACTTGTCCCAGTACAAATGCGTCTTTCCAGAATGTGAGAACCTGTGACTAAACACATGATGCCAAATGAGGCTTCAAGGCTGTTGTTGTGGGTTAACCCTGGTAGGTAGCTCAGCACCACACAGTCACTAGCTCACTCCCACTCAGAGGGATGAGGAAGACAATGGGAATGGTAAAAGTGAGAAAAGTCATGGGCTGAGATAAAGGCAGTTTTATAAGTTTTAATTAAATAAGCAAACAACAAAGAGCAAAACCAAGTAAAACAAGTGAAACAAAAATCCCCCAATTGCTCACTACCAACCAACTGATGTCCAGCCAACCCCCAAGCAATGGCATCCCCAGCAATGTCTCCCCTTCTCTCCCCCCTCTCCCCCCCCACTTTTTATTGAGTGTGATTTCATATGGTATGGGGTGTCCCCCTGAGCAGTTGGGGTCAGCTGTCTCAGCTGAGTCCCCTCCCCTTTTCTTTTTCAACCACAGCATACTTGCCGATGGAGTGGTATGAGAAGTAGAAGAGGCCTTGGTGCTGTGTAAGCACTCCTCAGCAAAATAGCAAAACATCCCTGTTATCAATACTGTTTTCAGCACAAATCCAAAACACAGCCCCATACAAGCTACTATGAAGAAAATTAACTCAATTCCAGCCAAAACCATTGTAACCCTAAAAGAGAATACTAATATTTCCCTGTTCCCTGGATTTCTTTGTTTAGTAGAATCAGCTAGACCAGCCTCTGTTTAACCAACACATTCAGATCTGCCTCTCATCTCCCACTGATGCGTCATCCCCCACTTTAGAACAAAAAAAATCTACTTACAATTCCTTAATCTTATTCACCCCACCTATCCCACTTCATTAAAACATCATCCAGTTCTGCACAGCTGCCATCAGACTTTATCTCATCTGACAGTTTATGGATTACCCATATTACTAATATCACTAAAAAATATTTTGAGCTGGAACTACTCACCATCCTAATAATCATCTTTTAAAATTAAGATATTCATAAAGCAAACGAGAAAACACCTTCTTTTGTGCTGTATAAGTATCGGAGAGCCTTAGTATATTAGAAGCAGCCTCTTATGGCTAGCAAAATGTTAAGGTTGTGACCTTCAGAAAATGCTATACACGCAGGGATACATAGCGAGTTATTGCTAGGTGTGCATTGCTCCTATCCCTGCAGAGGAAGCTTTGCAAGGGGAAGCAAGGAGACCAGTTCATCTCTTCTAGCTCACTTTAGGAAGGGGGTTATGCACAGAAAAGATGAGGAATGGCATATATTAAAACAAAATTACATGAGTGAGTAAGAAAGCAACTAGAGACAGCAGATGAACTATCAACAGGTTTTCATCCATCAGCTGCTGTGAAGTGGAAAAGACATGCACTGCCCCCAAGCTGTCACCATCACCAAAACAGGGCTCACTTCTCCCAAAGTTCTTATCCTCTCCATTGAAAGATGGAGTCCTGAGGGATAAACTGATCAGGAACAGCAAACCACAAAGCTCAGCAGCCAGGCAAGCCTGGCACTGAAGCACTGACAGCTTAAAGAAGATGTCCCTGTGCATGCTGATGCAAGACCTTTGAGTTCTAGTGTAGAGATGATCTAGATTTTGTGTTAGCTGTGTGTGCACCAGCCTTCAGTTGAGACAGTCTGAAATCTGGCAGAGCTTCACACTTGCTGAGGCTTTGCCGTACAGCTCTTGTCTTCTTTTGTCTCACCTCAAGCTGGATATGTAGAAGAAACCACAAATGAGAAACCTTCTGTTTATTAAACTGTGTATGTAATTAGTGTGTCACATGGGTGCCATCTGCGTTAGCAGCGGTAGGTATTAAAAGCAAATGGTGTAAGAATGGAATTCATGTTGCTCTACAGTGCCAGTTTGTGCTAAATAATACTCAATGGTAAAGGTGTTACTTAAAAATTGATTTGAAAATCTGGTGCTAAGGCAGTTGGCAAAGCTTTATGTAAGTACCAATTAAAAATTAAGAAACAAAGTTATGATTTAAGAAACATTTTCTTTTTCGATCTGATTGTCCACTAGGCCTATACCTGGGATGAAGCGCACTCTAGTAAATTGAAATTACCATCTAAAAAGCGCTGCTGTCAGAGAACTTTCTATAAGCATTTTTTTTAGGTCTGAGTTATCACTCTTTTTTTTTTTGAAGTAAAATAGATCTGATTTCCCACTTGCAGAGCCCAATCTATGCTTGATTTGCAGTCCAGATTTTTCAGTATTGTGCTAATTCATGAGAAAGAGAGATAAACCAGCTAGAAACAGAAGAACAGTCAGTTTTGTTTCACTGTGTAAGAAGAAGGAAATATAAAAGGAATTAATGAACAGAAGAAATAGAAAAGGCAAGGATGAGAGAGAGGAAAAAAAGAGCTTAAACTCCCTGCCCACTACTTTTAAATGGCTGTGAACAGCCCCTGCCATTTATCCAAAACCACTCATTCACTGCAAAGAGACCCCTGACTCCTGCAGGAGATCAAGTGTTGAAGATGGAACATTAACGTGTCAAGTCACTGTCTTTATCTCTAACTGCATGGGTCCAAGTAGTGTCCATGCCCATCACCCTTCCCAGGCTGCAGGGCTTCACCTTGTCGTCCTAGACACTCACACAAGAGCTCTGGGCTTTCTGGCAACCTTCTTCTTCAGCCCTCACATTTAGGAAGGGGGATTTGCAGCACAGCCCTCTGGATTGCCGCTTGATCCCTTTCAGAAAGTCTTTAAAATATAAATCAACCAAAAATCTCAACAGCTTCCTGGCAGCAAACACTCATCATCTGCTGACGGCTCTTCCTGGCCAAAACACGCCATGCAAAAGAGCAGGGAACTGAGCTGCCTTTTCTAACCAGCAACACATCAGACAGAAACTACACTGGCGACAGAGCTAGAGAAATGGGTGCTTTCCTCTTGCTTCCCTTCAGGTTTACAAGAAGTGATGCTGCTGCCTTCCTGGCCACTGTATAGGGAACATCCACCATACCACCTTGGGCTGTGCAGGTGCAAACATTTCTTGCACCACAACTGGCATCAGGTCCCTGCTGCAGAAAGATGTTTTAAATCAACAACTAGACTGAAATACCAGAGAACAGTCATCAGGCAGCATGAATAATCCTGAAAGGCAGAGAGGTTCAGCCATCAAAATGGAATTCATTTTGGCACAGGCAGATCCTAAATCTGTCACAAGAGTAACTGAAGGATGCAAAAGTGAGGAAACTAGTTTTGGCATTTGTTTTTCTTAACATGGACATGTTTTAGATTTAAAATGGGAAGAGCAATGTTATTATGATAAGAATGAGAGATACCTGCTGTTTTCCACTAAAACAGGCAGAAGTTACATCACCATTAACACAATAACACCATTAATAATTTCCATGAAAACACAGAAATGCATTAAAACTTAGATAAAGCAATCTGGTCATATCATGGTTTTGCTGAATTTACCTCACGGACCTTTTACCTTAAGTCAAATAATCAGTTTTTGTGAGCTACAAACACTTTCGCTACCTTTTTGAGGTAGACATTTTTCAAATCAACACTTGTGATGTTGGCAGCAGGAAAGGACCGTCCACCTACTTTTTTACTTAAAGTTAGCATTTTCTTTGGTGTTTCAGTCTTGGTAACAGAACTGGAGCCCAAGTGCCTGTGGGGAGATCCAGAAACAGCTGAAATGTAACCCTAGCTGTTACTCGTTAGGAAGTAGCTCATGACACCCTTGCACTTTTTGCCCCTTCTTCTCTGCAGATGCCCAGCCTTCAGTAAAACACAACTGCCTGCTGCGCCAGACAAATTAGGGCTGCACTGCGTGCAAGAAGGTTGAATAGAAAATAAACTACCCTCAGATCACAGACCTCTTCTCAGCTGTATCCTTCCGAGATGTTACTGTTGCGTGCCTATCCCAGAAAAGCAAGGAAACACATCTCCTCTTTTGTAAAATATGCTGGCTTAGAGCAGAAAAAAATTCCTGCTTGGTAGAGCTTGGGCTAGAAACTTGGTCTTTAAAAAAGCAGCCTGAGGTATTCACTTGCACAATATGTCCAACTGCATGTGCCAAATCTCTGGCATTTGTAGAAAAAAAACCATAGATTATTGTTACTATCAAATAACTGTTACTATCAAATAGCAGCAAACAACATCAGGGGTGTCTGGTGCCACTCACATACACCTTGTTGTTTCATCTTCTCTCAGCAAAACTCAAAAGTGTTGTGCCAGGGGCTGGAAAGCAGACTTAGAGGAGCAGGGTTCCAAGAACTTAATGGAAAACATTCACAACTGAGATAAAGTAAGTGTACCCTTAGACTTTCAAAGGGAGATTGCTTAAGCCAGAGAAGCAGAGAAGAAAGAAGGGAAGTGGTAGGATCATATCTTTAAAAAAGATATGCCTTTGATTTTGGTGTGGAAGAAGTTATGGAAGAAAATAGACACCTTGTGGTAAGACACAGATGGTCTAAATTCTTCAAAGATTCCTCTTGCCTTATTAATAAGGGATGCATTCACTCCAGCAAAAGCTACTGGGGGAGGAATCTGTAAGGAAAAAGGTGAATTTTACTTTAATCACTGTTATAACACCTTCTCCCAAGGAAAGAAAAAAAAAAGCAAACATGCATCCCCTGCTTGATAGTGATCTATTCAGCCCACACAGCCTCTCTGAAGGCCAGCCGGCTGTGAAAACCCATTTCAGTTATTTAACAGACATGTGTCACATTTCAGCTAGTCTAATTGCACAAGAGTTCAAACACGTGCAGGTGGAGAATTCAAGAGTGGTTGTTTCTGCCAGTGCTGTTGTGGCATTTAGGGATCCATACGCAGGGCGGGGAGGACATCAAAAACATATTCTGCACTCACATCTCTGGAGATGGGGCCTGGAGCATCCTTTTGGGAAAAAGGAGTTGCATGAATGGCAATAAGGAGTAGACTATTGCACTTTAATATTAAGGTCCCCGGCACTGCCAGGAAAGGTCTTCAGGCTGCAAATCTTTGTGAGGCTCAGCTGACCAGTGAGTGCCTTGGGAATTTGCCTCTGGGAGGGCAAAAGGGTTTCAAAGACATCCCTGTCCTTGGCATTGTTTCCTCAGCCAAGTGCACTGGATTTGGTGAATTCTAAGACAACTCACGTCCTCCTGCACTGCCATGTGCCAGCCCAGGGGTTTGAATGCCCTTTGAAGGCTAAGTGTTCCAGAGATACACTGAAGTACAAGTACTCTGAGTGTTGCTAATTCCCCTCTTTCGCCAGTAAAAGGTGGTATTCAGTTACTGAAATATCCTGCATCATTTTAGGTGAAATGAGATGCCCTGCATAGTCTTCAGCTGCCATCCTTTCAGAAAGAGATATGTGTCTCAAATCACATCACCTTTGTCATATTTGCCATCAGGGTTGAAATGCCTCACATAATAAAGACATCACAAGTGGCTCCAGGACTCTAGGTCTAGACAATCAAATCACACTTAAAGTGTGCTACCTAAATATTTACTTGGGTAAATATTACTTGCTTTGCCACTATTCAGTGTTCACAGGGCACATGGATGCACTTCAGAATGCTTTTTTGTGAAAGAAGCAGCAAAAGCCACTTTCAGACTCAGGAAGAATGAAGGCCAGTAAGACACTGCCCTTCTCCAGATAAGTTTATATAAATATTCAGTGAATGAATAAATTCTGAAATCTAGAGGGTATTCTCTCACAAAAAAAAAAAAAAAAAAAAAAAAAGAGTAATTTATCATTACCGTATTGCCATGAATGCAAATAGATGAAACAACACAAGTAGTTTACAGAATCACAGAATCCCAAGGGTTGGAAGGGACCTAAAAAGATCATCTAGTCCAACCCCCCTGCAAGAGCAGGGTAACCTACAGTACATCACACAGGAACTTGTCCAGGCGGGCCTTGAATATCTCCAGTGTAGGAGACTCCACAACCCCCCTGGGCAACCTGTTCCAGTGCTCTGTCACTCTTACAGTAAAGAAGTTCTTCCTGATGTTAACGTGGAACTTCCTATGCTCCAGTTTACACCCATTGCCCCTTGTCCTATCACTGGATATCACTGAAAAAGCCTAGCTCCATCATCCTGACACCTACCCTTTACATATTTGTAAACATTGATGAGGTCACCCCTCAGTCTCCTCTTCTCCAAGCTAAAGAGACCCAGCTCCCTCAGCCTCTCCTCATAAGGGAGATGTTCCACTCCCTTAATCATCTTTGTGGCTCTGCGCTGGACTCCTTCAAGCAATTCCCTGTCCTTCTTGAACAGAGGGGCCCAGAACTGGACGCAATATTCCAGATGCGGCCTCACCAAGGCTGAGTAGAGGGGGAGGAGAACCTCTCTTGACCTACTAACCACTCCCTTTCTAATGCACCCTAAGATGCCATTTGCCTTCTTGGCCACAAGAGCACATTGCTGGCTCATGGTCATCCTCCTATCCACCAGGACCCCCAGGTCCCTTTCCCCTTCACTACTTTCCAGCAGGTCAACCCCCAACCTGTACTGGTACATGGGGTTGTTCTTCCCCAGATGCAAGACTCTACACTTGCCCTTGTTAAATTTCATCAAGTTTCTCCCCGCCCAACTCTCCAGCCTGTCCAGGTCTCGCTGAATGGCAGCACAGTCCTCTGGTGTGTCAGCCACTCCTCCCAGTTTTGTGTCATCAGCAAACTTGCTGAGGGTGCACTCAGTTCCCTCATCCAGGTCATTGATGAAAATATTAAACAGACACATTACCTGGACATGGTTGGGAAAATACACAATAAGCCTTTCAGGCCAGAGCTTTGAAAGCTGACAACACATATTAGAGCTCAGTTACTGTCATTTAGTATGTTTTGTTTACCTTCTAGTCTTGCTGTGATCATAACCAAATTGAATTTCTCCACACACACTTATGGCACCAATATATGCTACAATGTCTGAACGTCCTGTTCTTGCCAGGTTTTGAACATCATTTTCTTCCACAAACCAAAAAAAATTAGAGGTTTTGTTACCTCAATGGCTTGATCTCAGGATGTTGCTTTGAAGTTTCCCAGGTCCCGGATAAAATGGCAGAGCAATCCGGTTGCTCAGAATCAGGAACATCAGATCACAGAAGAAAGATGTCACAAAGAACACACCAACACTGCAAGTCTCACCTGGGAAAAGAGTGGTTTAGGGTTTTCTACAGCATCAGAAAAAGAAATACAAGATCCTTTCAAGGAGGTCTACAGTCTCAAAAGTTAGAAAGGGTGCTTTCTATCCTAGCATGGGATCAACTTCTTTAAAGGCTTTTGCAGAGTTTGTCTACTTTAAAATATCACTGCAATGACAGAATTTAAATACAAGAGATTACATATGATCCAAAGACCTTTACTGACCACCTCTCCCAACAAGCCCTACACCCTTCCCCCCACAAAAACCTTAAAACCTCTTAGGTGGTTTCATCTAATTAATTTAGTTGACTTCCCAAAACTATTAGGGAGCTAAATGTTGTTTATCTCATAGCTATTCAGAAGGATTAGATAAAGTTGAAGACTAATATTAGCAAAGTCACTTCCAATGGCTAAGGGCTAGTAGATGCGTAAAGAATCAGGAAACAGTGATGCAGGAGCATTGTGTTGTCCTGAAAGGGAGAAAACTACTTCAATAGTTTTTCTCCATTTATAATTCCTATAGTTATATTATCTCATGAGGAAAATAAATAACCTCCAGGATGTCTGAGTCAATGACAGTTATGTTCAACAACAGCTTTCTCAGAGCAGCAACATATTTTGTCCTATTATTCCCCATCCTTAGACAAAAAAGGTCACCAACATACAAGTCCAGTGCAGCTCTAGCAACAGCTATTAGATTGTGGACTTGATTCATAAACAAGTAGTACGTTGTTTACTACAAAATTAATCTGCTGGAGGTTTGGGCACTGACACTCAGGAAATTATTACACAGTTAAGTACCACTTCATGAGCTCTTCTGTTCCCCATAACCATGTTCAACATCATCAGTCCCAGCATGGGAGATGGAGGCCAAGTATCTCAAAAGCACTAAAACGTGTCCCTGCAGAGCCCTTGGCAGAGGGACTGTGGGGAGTGGAGTGTGGCAACACATTTCCCAGAACAGCCAGGAAGCTGGGGACGATATCTACACAGTTTCAAAATGAGAGCAACCAGCAGGTATTGTCTGGTGGGCAAGCAATACCAAATGATCAGTGTGGGGGTCCAAGAATTATCTTCCTCAGCTTTGTTTCTTAAGCCCTCAAGGACAGCCATGCCTTGTGAACGGCAGTAAAAGATTTTTGTCTTGTTTTCAAAACTAGAACTTTCCTATGGTAGGGTTTGGATTTTGTTACAGCCCTCTACAATTGTCACCTTGGCTCCTACCAAAGTGGTCTTCAGATTTCCCACCTGGGCTGAGACGTTCATGCCTGTTTGCTCAGGGTGATCCTCTCAGTGCTCCTCTGTGCTGAGCAGCTGCACTTATTTTTTTCTTTCTTAGCATCTATCTGGTGAAGCTGGAGAAAACCTTTTCCTTTCTAGATTACACAGCAATTCTGTGAAGTGGGGCAGCACTAGGGCTTGTTGCCCAGCCGCAAACCGAACAAATGGAAGCAGCCCTCCTTAAGGGCCACAGACTACAAATAATCTATGTTGTTACTCCCTCAACATGTCACTTCCTTTCCAAACACTGTGGGTTTGCAGTAGCTTTTTATTCTTTCTTTAGGTTTCTCAATAGAAAATTGCTTTTCTTTCTTCAAAGGGCTGGTTCTTCTTGGCAAAACCAGCCATTGTGTTGGAGTTCCTTACTCTAGAGCTCAGCTACTTAATTCCCTTTCCTTCCTCCTGCCTTGGCTCTCCAGGTGGTGGCACTTCCTGCAGCTTATTATGGCCACTAGACAAACGGGTAAACTTTTCATGCAGACATTTTTCTTTTATAGTGAAAAGAAGTACTCTTACAAGGAGTGTGTTGACTGTATTTCATTTCTTTTTGAAGTTACACACTTTAGTGTAGCCTTTGTAGAAGAGAGGGGGGAAGGATAAATAAATAAACAAACCATAAAGACATCTTTTCCAGAGTCAACAGGATGAAGGAGAAATGGCACTGAGGAGGCCATGAGGTTATCTGCGTGCTCAGCATTCATTGGTCTACCAGCATAGAGTCATAGAATAGTTAGGGTTGGAAAGGACCTTAAGATAATCTTACTAAGCCTCGCACAGAAATTAGGGAACATTGTATCACAGGATGCAGAGGTCAGACACACCGCTTACAGCTTCAGCTCCTGGTAGCATAGGAGTAGAATATAAATTTTAGTATCTTAGAAGAAAAAAAAACAACACACACATACACAAAAAAAAAAAACAAACCCACAACCCACCCTGGTTGCTAGGAAAACAGCACACATCCAAAAAAAAACCCAGTTCTGCTTCCCAAATAAGGCTGTTTAGCCAACTAGAACACATCAGCAACATACAATTACTTATTTTTTTCTTGTGAGACTAATAGTGCAATACAATTAGCATTAATTTGGAGAAGAGTACGGAAATGGTTCACCATGACCACTCGTAAAGGCAAATCACTCATACAGGCAGAGTCTCTGGCTATAAGTAATCCAGTCACAAGCGTGAGATGCAAAGTAGCATGGCTAACACTGAAAAGAAAATTTAAATTGGATTTGAAGTTATCTGACTTAAAGTCGGTGTCAATCTTGAAGTGGCAAAGGCATTTAGGACTGGATACTAAAGTCAACTGAATGTAACAGAAGATCATTTGGATGAAATTACTTTGTATGGAGGGGCTGAAATTAGAAAGCAGGGGTAAGGCTGTGCAGACAGAGGTGGTGTCAAGCTCTGTGATTCAGACAGGCACAGGCAGAAAAGAAATAGCAGCTGTCACAGTGAACAGGCGCTGGCTCTGACCAGAAAGACAAATAGTGCCACCATTTACCTAGAGAAATTTCCCTAGCACCAGTGTTACTGAAAATGAATTAATGTTATTTATATATTACCATTTTTTTCCAGAATTCCTTTGAATCTGATGAACAAATCTTAAAGGCAGGGACCAGACCTTTCCAACACCAACCAGAGGAAAAGCATACTTTGAAGTTGTCTTATAGACCCTTTCCCCTGACAATTTACACAAAACTTACTGCAAAGACACCAGATGAATATTTGCCTGATGGTATTGGACAAGGAACAGTTTTCTCTTTTGAGTATGTCTTCACATAAATATAAGTGACTGATAAGTCATTTTCACTTTTTATGCCCTTTAATTTTTTTCGTTATATGTTCTGTATCTAACAAACTACTCCCTTAATTTGTAAACCATCTCACACAGTGTTTTTTTTCTAACAATACAGGACATCAAATGCTTTGACCTTGTCAAATCATAGAAACTAGGTAGGGGTGGAGTGGAATGACTTGGATGCATGCCTGCAGTGCACCCCAGGATACTTGGAACACAAGAAATGGCTCCAAATAAGTAGGTGGCATCCTTCCCCCAAGCAGGATATAAACCAAAGTTATCAGGAAAAGGGGACTGTAATCTTGATTTGTTCAAATTCTGGGACTTGCTGTATTTGGTCCAGCTCAAAGACACAATTAGCATCTTTAGCTTAAAAACAAGGTCATTTTAAAGGCCTAATATCTGAGGAAAATTCAGATATATTTAAAAAGTTCTATTGAACCATCACTTTAAAAAAAGCAAACAATAAAAAAATCCCACCAACAAAATAAGAGCACAACCATCCAGTAATATTCTAGTTCTGGCATCCTAAAAATTATTAGGTCTAAAAAATGTAATTCTAATTATACAGGCCTTTCTAATCACTCTGCTGTGAAACCTGTAGGATTTACAATTTCCCAAGTCAAGAAAATTAATGATTTATTCCTTTACAAAACACACGGAGTGCCAGCCCTCAGAAAAACACTCAGGATTAATCTCTAACTCCAGCAGCCCAGGAGAAACCAGACTCTGAAATCAGGTGGATGCAAGTATAAATGCTGCAAAGTAGCTAATGTTCAACAGACCCATATAAAGGCTTTGAGAAACAGTCAGCATTTCTAAATCTTGGTGTTAGACCAGCGATCACCAAATAAAAAACCCAAACCAAAACACAAATCCCTACAGTGCAGGTGCTGGTTTGGGAGTGTTGTTTGTTTTTTTTTTTTTTTTTTGATGACACAGAAAAAGCTGATCCTGTATTCTTGTGTTTGTTGAGGTCCCTGAGCAACCTTTCTAAATCAGGACTGTCCAGCTTTCTGCTTTGCCTTCAAATTGACTCTTTGCTCTCTCCACTGCCCACTGGGAATCACTTACTATGAATGCAACTTTGAAAAGTCCCTTTGCTTCCTGTCCTTAATCTCATGTAGCATTGCAGCAAATCGGTATATATCGCATCCGTTAAATGCAAGGTATTCAGGTGCAACCCATACTGGCTTTAAGAGTTTCAGATCCTGTGGAAGAAATGTACGAAAACCATCATTATATAAGCAAGTAAAACTACAGACCCAGAGGTTTTTGAGCAACAATAAAAAGGGATCCATTTATTGCACTCTTTTGATATTGAAGTACACATTTTTCAAAAGGCATCTAAATTAATGCTTCCAAAATCAAGCGCAATTATTTGGTGCAAACAAAGCACTTCAACACTTAGCTAAATGGTACACAGAGCTGTTTATAGAGGTAGAGTTCACATAGGGAAAATGTATTTGCAGTACAGACTCCTCTTTGAAAATGTCAAGGTACTGTCCTAAAGCTCTAGAGACAAAGCCTCAGCCAGTGTATAGTGTCAGCTTCAAAAACGAGGCTGTGAGGAATTTCTGTTTTCACAACTTAGCATCCACATCAATTCCTTCTAACTTAAAACCACAAGTCACAGAGCAAAGACAAGGTTTTACAATGCAGTACTATCAGTTCAAAACATCCTAATAATATGGGAGTAAAGAGGTCCCTCTTCCTAGCCATGACCTTTTCCTTAAAGTTTAATATAAGAAACTTCAAAAGTTTGAAGAACCATAGTATTCTTGCTCTGGTGTTACTCTACAGAGCATAATCTCCCCAATTCTTATTCTTCATTCTACTCCTGAATTGCTAGACATAGTTTCTTCTATCAGAATGGGTAGTGGTTCATTGTCTTCCCTAAAGATGTGGCAACTTATTAACACCAGAAAGCTTAGCCATTCATAAAGGCAGAATTAGAAAAAGAATTACTGAAAATCCCTTCAAGTCCAAATCCTAGTGAATCATATTTGTGTAACAAAATACTAGAAGAAGGTAATTCTCATTCCTTGTCATCTCATAAATTTTCCTGTCATCCTGTAAAAGGTTTCTACAACACAATTATTTTGGTGAGCAAGCCAACAACTATAACTATGGAAATTAGATGGGATTTTGTCAGCCACAAAACATTGGTATTATTTAGGTGTATGAAAATACAGCTTATCAGAACAGCATGGTCAGATGCAGCTACCCAACTTCCCTGGAAGGAACTATGAGATGTTGAATATATTGAGTGCACTAACAAGTTGGAATCGAGAATGCTTTATAACTCCTTCATATGACTAGGAATATAATCTTAATTATTCAGTAGTTAAAGTGGGACCAGTCAGCCGTATACACTCCAGCCTACGCTGCATAGGCTGCTGTTGTAATGTGCCTCCAGCATCTGAGGCAGCTCCAGTTTTTTCACACATGGGAATTGCTAGCAGTAATGTAGATGGGTGTAGAGTAAGGGTTTAAGCATTTAAATAAGTATGGGAGCTACACAAAACCAACATTTCTAAAGAAATTAATTTTTGTAATGGTTTTGTAAAGGGAGTTTGCCAATAAAAAGCCTATCTGCTGAAAGATTTACTGGGGGAAAAAATATCACTGTTATGTGATGAGCAGGAGAAAAGGTAATAAAATGGATGCTAAAAATGTAAATGCTATTTAATTAAAACAAAGTTTGAGAGGGTTCTATGCACTGTTTAGGATTAGCTACACAGATTCCTTCAGACCAAATATGTAGCTTAAGAGGAGTGAGCTTGTGCATATATTCAATCTCTGAAGAGCAATTTAATGCAATTTTGCAACAGAAGCCTTCTTGCGTGTCTTTCTTTCTGAATAATAAACCAGATAATGAGTGCTGAAATCTAGTTCAAAGTTGAATAATATGAAGAAGTGTCCCCTCTAATGATCCATTGCCTCTCCATGAGAGGCATCCCTGCTCAGCAGTCTCACGCCGATTCACATTTCAGACACTGCTGTCTGCCCCAAGCTCACTTAAAGGTCATACCTGGACTCTAAGGATGCAATTTAAAACTTAGCTGAGCACCGGAAATAACCTTTCATCTTTAATGATGTCTTATAATCTCCCTGCAAAATACTAATAATTCGTAAGCCTTGTTGTAGTAATTGTGTATACCCAAAACTATAAGTCTTACAGTATTGAAATGCCGGGGTTTAGATCCTGATGACCAAACCCTTATGCAAGCACATTAATTTTCATTTAACTGATCTATTTTTTTTAACTCTCCACACATGTTCCCCTGCAATTTAGAGCCAAGGAAAGAAGGAAAACAGAAGCTACTCTAGCCAGCCTTCCTTCCTCTTCTCTCTTCTAGCTTTATTTCTCTCTTTCTTCTTTCAGAAAAGGTCTCCTGTGACAGATCACATCAAATCAGTGTGGCAGAAAACAGCAGCTGCAGGCAAATTCAAATAGCAGGAAGACTATGATAATGTCATGCATTAAAAGGGTCATATTATTACTGAGAATTTGCCATACAATTTTTATATATCCTTACATACTGATAATTAAGACACTTGGGACACTCATTTGCCATGAAAATAGAAGTAACTCTTGGCTGCTATGATGGTGGCCAGCACCTTAGAAGAAATAAAATTCAACAGAGCTATAATAAAATGGTCTGGGTCCCAGATATCTGTCATGAGATGGAGTAAACCTGCACCCTTAAGTAGTTCTCAATAACATCTGGTGTTTTTTTCTAAATGCCATGTCTTAGACTTGCATTATTCCAGGAGAATCTTGACATTCACCTGAATGGGGAAAAAAAAATAAAAGAAAGAAAAACCAACACCCTCAAAAAAGCATCTAATATTTACCCAAAAGAAAACTTAGGATAATGCAAATGCTCAAAATCTCAGGGGAAGAATCAGAAGTTTTCAAATATTTATTTGTAATCTCCCAACTTCTAAACACCCAGCATTTTCCACGTGCTCAAGGTTGAAAATTTCATTATTGCATTTTTTTCACCCTTTTCTGCTTCATGTTCAGCTGAACCACAGTTATCTCAAAACACACTAAACAGAGCAGTTGCGGGTGGTTTAGTGTAAAGCAATAGATTACAGAAGGTTACATACAGTAGGGAATGGGAAAGAGAAATATCTTTGATGTAATCTTTCCTGTAGAGTGAAATCCAGGTTAAAAAAGGAGTTAAAGAGTCTCCTTTTCCATTTCCAGGAAGACAAAGGCATCCAGAGGACCCCCACACTGGGAGTAAGGAAGCAGGGTGGGATTCTTATCTAGCATCAAGATCTGTATCCACACTCCTTTGACAGGTAAGGCAGAGAAATCAGCGGTTACAGGCTGGGGTGTATTGGCACCATTTTGGGTGCCTGCAGCAGGCAGAGACACATTTACTGAGAAACCTCCTTTCTATCCTTTTGCTGTAACAGGAATCTGAGTAATTCATAGGGGTACATACTTGGGGTACTTAACCTAGCTGATATCCCACCTACGGAGGTTTCCAGGGTCTGAAGACTAGTTGTCCAGTTCATGGAAGGTACTTCCACAAACTACATGTTTTAGGAAAGGGTAGCCAAATCTATTTGAAAACCTAAAATCCCCAACATACGGGCTATTCCATCAAAATCGTATGCCCTTCCCAGAAAACAGAAAGTATGCAACCCAAATTGTTTCTGATTTTTTCCTCCAGTCATTCCAGAAGAGTTATTAACATACATAAGGATCACTAATCACCATCAGGATTTTCTTTGTCTTCGTTTTTACTTTTTTAAGCAAGCTCTGGTAAGCTGCGCTGTATAAAGAAGCCCAGATCTTTAGATTCCAGGGACATGATCACCAACCCTGACCTTGTCTGACAGAGATCACTTCTGGAAAGGATATGATCATTCCACATCTTCAAGCACATTTGCTCTTTAAATAAAGTTTGCAAAATTTCTCTGAAATTTTCCATTAGGATTTGTCAATTCAGAGCTGTGGGTAAAACCAAACAAACACCATTACTCAACTGCAGCTGAAAATAAGACAGATGTTCCATGAAGGATTTCCCACCTCTCTTTTTTCAGTTACTACATAAAATCTAATCACACTGTGTAGTTGCTGCAATGTGCACAACATTCATCACTGAAGTTTTCATTAGTTAAAATTCATTCTCATCAGTAAAAACACAGATGGCTCCTAAAGCTGCTGCTTCTCTACCAAACTGTCCTATCCATCTTCATCACATGTTTTTGCAGGCACTTAACAGAATACTTATGAAATCTGGGCTCCTTTTTGGTGCAATGCTGAACATTTTTAAGTATATGCTGTCATTTCATTAACTGCAGGACCACAGTGAGTTTGATTCAAGGGGTGGTGTCACTGGGGTTTTTTTGAGATCTTACACATCCAAGCAGCATATATAAAAGCCATTAGTAATCCCTGTAAATCAAATCACCAGCAACATTAGTCAGTGTATAATGAAGAGTCATTTGCTCACTTAGTCTTCCAAATAGGAGATATTACTACATTTCATGAAATGTCTAAAAACTGTAGTTCTGATACAGTGGGTTTGTCAGTTTGCAAAAATTTGCATTACCACCACTTTCTCTGCAAGCTGCATTGGAGAAAATTATTTCTGTAGGGGTTTTCCCTATCCACCTGAGTGGACAGGCTGCTCCATGGGGCTGGCACAGAAGGTGCTGAGTGAGGCACAAATACATGAGCTCCACAGTTTCACTTCTCATGGACTCCATTGCAAATGTGCACTCTGCTTTTCTGCAGATGTCTAGTAATGAGGGAAGCACTCACAATACCAGCAGCTGGGTGACTGGTAGCAGAGTGACACAGCTACTAATGAAACAACACTTGAAAAGGCCATTATTCTTACAGAACTTGGGACAATTAGAGTGAAAAAACTGAGACTGAGTCATTCATACACTGATATATTCATACAAATGAGATTTACCTATCTATCTGGTCTGCTTCTACCAGCTGCTTTTGTTAAAGGTGGATTGGGAACCAGACTGAAAGAAAATTGTCTTAATGCGAAATGATGTGCAGAGTAATTAATACTTTTTTCCTCATTTGCTTACAAAATATGTTCACATAAACAAGCATTCTCTCCCCTTTTTTATGCTCATATACACTCTCATTCCTATTTCCCATCTAAAATATTAATTTCTGCAAGAACTTGTAGCTGTAAAACAGTAGGCTAACGTTCATCAAAAGTTCTAAATAGAACTACTGAAAATTATCCCTGCTTGCATGCAAATTAGCATCAGAATGATAAATGTAGGTTAGCCTGAAACCGATGGTCCAGCAAATCATAAATAGCTAAAAGGTCTTAATGTGTCATCACCCAGACTGCCTCTGTACCTTGTGGCACATCAGCAACAGTCATGATGCCATCCACATCCTAGGAGTCAAAGTTTAATAGAATTAGAAGAGCAAAGGGCTGCACTTCGGAAGTGGGTTTCCTTTTCACCAAAACACACATATTCTTCATCTTTATAAGAGAGAAAGTTATAATGAAAAAAGCAGGGCAGATTCTAATATGTAATGGGGGGCAAAAGTATTTCAGCAAAATTTCCTCATCACAAAGACAGGCATAGAGGAGAATTTCATTACAAAACTTACCGAAAATGCGTTAGCTTTACTGTTCTCCCACCTTCAGCCACATTTCTCCATTAAGCATAATGAAAAATCTTGCAGACCAGGTATTCAAATGAAAATGGGAGCTTATGAATATAATATAAGATACTGGATATACTGCAAGAAGCAAACCTTTAAAAAAAATCTCCCTTTGTCTCCATGATAAATGATTTCTACTCACTATTGCACTGACACACTAAGTACTAGGCTGCTAAGCATAACACGTGGCATGTAGAGCACTGCGATTTAGCTCTGGGTCTGGGTAAAGAGGATGTAACATCATTGATTTCAAAGGAAATTTTTCAAGGTTGCCTTTCATCTTACATCCTTGCATCAAAATTAAATACTAGACTGGTTCTAAAAAATAAGTACCTTCAAAAATAAATCTCTGTTCAGTAGGCCAGAGCCACAGTTATCAACCTGCTGAGATCATCAGAAGCACTAGAAAATCCTACAGAGGCACTCTAACCTTCAAAGTCTGATCAAAATGCCACTGTGGCACCAGAGTGGGAATGGCACTGGCAGCTTCCAAATCCTTAGTCTCATGAAAATGCCTATGAACATGTCCAACTCATTTCCACAAAACTACATATGAGCTACCAGTTAAGTGTGTAGAAGGCCATAACAGCATGCTGTCCAGCTATTCATTGGGAATACTGGCGTATGTGAGAAATACTCACATAAATGCTTAATGTACAGATCTAGTCATTCCTCCAGCCCATGTACCATGCTAGAAATGGCCAAACCTTTAGAAATGTCTTTGTTATGCAAAGGAACCTGAGATCATATATTTCGACATACAGACCACTCACTGAGTTTTACCAACCGCTACTATGGTATAGCATGTTCCCCGATAGCTATTCACAATTCACATTCTACAACTGATTACCTAAGTCACTGGGTATTATTTCTCCTCTCAGCAAGCTTTCAAAATGGTTAATTAGCATTTATAGAAGAAATATTTTGGGAACCATTGCGTTGCTTGGATATTTGATGGGAAATACTTTTCTGCACAAACACAAGTAGTTTCTACAAACTCTAGAAATTAAATAGATAAAAAAGATAAAATAGTTTCAAAACTAACAAGTCAGTATGTCATATCATCTTTATTTGCTTTCAAGTAATAATGGTATTCTATTAATAATAACAGCATGAACAACAAGTATAAGAATCATAGAAATTGACATCAGAGTTGTGGGAGAAAGTGAACCAAAACTGGAGAGAGAGGGTGCACTGAAAAAGTTATTGTTCCAAGAAGAATTTGCTCAGTATACAATATTTTACATTTATACATTTATATTTTACAGTTTTTTATAATGTATACAGTATACAGTTTTTTTATAATGAAGAAAAAAAAACCAAAAAAAACCAAAACCAAACCAAACAAACAAAATTTCCAAACACGTGTCTTGATTCTTCCTTGCTTTTCTTTCCCTTGCGGCTACAAAAAATATCTTCTTAGTCTGAGCAGTAATTTCATCCAAATAGATGCTGTGCTTTAACTGAAGCTGATAAAAAGTGTTAAGCCACACTGGGCTTTATAAGGTCAGAGAAGAAACTCATTAAGGATTAAATTCTGCTGGCAATCCATCATGCTGCCTTCCAGGCAATTTTGAATTAAGGTATTAGACTTTGGGAATACATCTTTCTACCCATTCACACAGTGTCATTTTTCAGTTCCCAGTAGAAGAAGTTACCCAATACCTGTTATGCTTCTAGAAGAAGGCAGTCCCCCATCTCAGGTATCAGAGTATAGCTGTTAAGAGCCATTGTCCTTGCTTAGGCACAAATCAGTATGTGTGACCTTCAACACATTCCCTTGATTACAAGAAGAACCAGGTGCCTTGACACTTGATGAAACACCCCTCAGTCATACTGGGAATGAAATCACTTTAAAAGCCACGAGTTTGGGGTTATCACTGCTTCAGCTCTTTTGTTGCAAAGTGGGACTGACTGCACACTGTTCAAGACAGCATCTAAATAGATAAAAAAGAAATCAGGAGAAAGATAATACCAAAAACCCAACTAAAAATGCTGCAAAAAAAAAGCAGAATGTGCAATATACCTCACTTCAGAAGGAATGAATAGCAGAGTTGGGAATTGAATGTAGAAATCATATCTTCTGGCATTAATTTTGAGAATATCTGTATCCAGCACTACCTTTCCCAAATGAGAATTAATAGAGAAGAATCTGTTAGATTTCTTATTTCTCCTAAGGAAAATCTCACTGTAAACAAGATGATAAAGTAAGGCAGGATCTAATCAGGACTGAGACAATGGCTGGCAAGGCTATCAGTCCTGATGCTCCAAGAATTCTTCAAGGGCTCAAGGGAAGTGATTTACTCCCCAGTCCATGAGTCTGTCTCAAAGGCTAGCTTTGCCCAGAATTTGTAGTAATTGGACAAAATATATCCCTAAGGGAGCTAGGAGGGGCTACTCAAGCATGGGTGGCAGGCAGTGATTTAGCTTCAGTAACAGATGATGTAGCTGGGCTTCAAATCCACACTAATCTTCCCAGAAAAAAAAAAATAAAAACAAATGAAAATTAAAAAAGCTTCAATGAAAAAAACAAGTTTAGGTTAAAAGAAAAGATGGAGAGGATGCCCACAATCAGTGTAAGACAATCTGATTTTTGTTGAGGTTAGAGCCATCCTGCATTTTACAACAGCAAAGAGTCTAGCCTTATGACTGCAGAAGTCCTTAACTCATTTGATATTCCAGCAGAATTGCTTAATCAGTTATGTTATGATCTTACTACAACAAAACTACAGCTGCCAGTTTTTACACAACTAATCAAGTCTGGAATAAACCAAGTCACAGTCTGACTCCATTTGCATTGAAACCATTGTATAACACACGGACCTCCCATATGTAACCACCTACTATAGCTCCTGCACAAAAAAAAACATCCACACTGCTTCAGCATCCAGACATTTTAAAATGCTTTTGGTCCTTCCTCTGGAGCCTGTTTTTCCCAAGAAGGCCTCACAGTCAGAACCTATTTTTACAACAGCCTGTTCGTTTTTATTTTAATTACTTGGAATATGTTGGGGTTTGGTTTTTTTCCCTATGTATTTACAATCATTTGCAAATGTGACTATAGTTGTTTCTCTTTCTCGTATGACTATATTTTATGATATTTTTCAGACTTAAGTACCTCCTTTTGAGAAAGCTCAGGAGCTTTACAGAGTACTGGTCATCCACAGATTTAGATGCAAAAGACCTGAATTATCTTACTGTGCTTCAAATTAACCACAGTAGGACAGAAAGATTTTGCTATGGAAAGGCGGACAAAAAAGAGTGCAGAGATTTCACTGACAAGAAGATATTATGTTATAATAGATGAATAGACTCAGGTATTTAGAGAAAATAGATCGGGTGCCCAGCTCAAGAAACAATCAGTTTCTTCATCTTTAAAAATTTTAGACCTACTCCAAAATAAAACCAGCTGACAACAACGCTAAACTGCTTCCTTGTTGGAGGTGTCACCACCGATAAGAAAAACAGGAGACACTTAGAGTGCTACATGTCCAGTGAGACAACCTTCTCTACATGTTGCTGAGAAGGTGGCAGCGGAAACCATTACACAAGGGGAGCATGGCTCTTTTCAGAAGCACAGCCAGCACTAATAGATATGAAAACGTGGACAGTCTAAGTCACAGCAGGCCCAGCCTAATGATTTGTAATGAGAAGCTCTACAATATCAGCAGAGGCTTTTGTTCAGGAAGGATGAGGAATCTCGGCTAGGCACATTTTCAAGAATAAGGCAAGTGCTGGAAAATATCTGATAACGTGATACTGAAAAAAAAAAAAAAAGAAAAAAGGCAAAAGCATTCAAAGAGATGCAGTACTGTTTGCCATTTACTTTTCCACTGCTAAATGGTAATGAATGGGAGCAGATCAATGGCGGTGGATGGGTGTGGATCACGGCCAACTTGGAGGAATAAGGAACGACAAAGAGTGACCAACAGCAAAATTTAAGAAAGGAAAGAAAATCTGTGCATTTGTGATGGATAATGTGCCTGATCCCACAGAGGAGACAGATGGGAACATTCCCAGAAAAGCAAAGAAGAAAGCGTTACAGCTAAAACTGAAGCAAAGAACACAATGAGGTTTGCACTTGAGAGATAACAAGATGTCATTCCCACATGTAAAATAAGAGGCACCAACTGAAAAGAGTAGTAACTCTGAGAAAGTAGAGGCAAGTTGGCAGTAGCAGAGGCAGCAGTAACAGAACAATATCTTAAACTAGTTTTTTGCATTCCTGGTCACATGTGGAGATAATGAACCGGTGTCAAGAAAACTGAACTTTATTTTTTAGAGAGAGGTAGTAGGAACTAGAACAAACCAGGCAAAAAAAAAAAAAGAAAAAGAAAAACACTGTGCCTCTACAGACTTCACCACAGATTCTGGCAGAAGCTGAAGTGGAAATGCTTTTATAGCCAGGGAGTAATCTGAGTGTGTGACAAAAATTCCTACTACATGATGCTGAGTGAAGGACATAAAAACAGTTAAAGGGTAAAATTTGATCTCTAGCTGTGAAGAGAACTTCAATTAGAGCAACAAGATAGACACTAATATACAACTGAGTCTGGAAAAAAGTATATTTTCTGAATAAGATCATGAAAGAAGATGCGTCAAAATTAATTCTGGGAATGCTTAAAAGACAAATTACAATGAAGGATGCAGGAAAGCCAATGTGAGACTTGTTACACTGGGCTAGAGGTCAAAAATAGGTCCCAATCCAAGCTTGATCTCTGATGCTTGAGGGATCACACCTGTCAACCTTCTGCTCTTTGCCTTGTTTCATTTATTTGCCAGCAAACTCCCTGGGGCCAGTGCTGTTCCTCACGCTCCCCAGGCAGCACACCTCCGTTAGAGATCCAGAACATCCTTGCTTGTGTCACATAAAAGTGATGAAATCCACAGGCAGCAGGGCATAAAATAAAGCACTTAGTGACTAGGGGAAAATCCTAGAAATATTTTTTATTGAAGGTTAAAATAAGCACTGCTGTGCCATGGGAGAAAGTAATAAAGGCTGTAGATATTATCACAGCACATGCCGCCTCAACAGTGAGCTGTAGTAATTGAACGGGACAGTGTCAACAACAGAAGAGAGGAGCCAAATTCAGAAGAGCATGGGAGGATTAACAACACCATCAGACAGAGGCTGCATAATGTACAGCCCAATGTACATGAATATTCACATATTGGGGGAAATGTCAGATATGGTTTTAGGCTATCCATTTACTCAGAAAAAATGCCCTGAATACTTTTTGACATAGGTGAGTATCTCATGTAAACTTTTTACAGTGTTGTACCAGTGGATGCAAAGCTCTTAGAGAATCATAGAATAGTTTGAATTGGAAGGGACCTTAAAGCTCATCCAGTTCCAACCTCCTGCCACAGGTAAAGACACCTTCCACAAAACCAGGTCTCTCAAAGCCCCATCCAATCCAGCCTTGAACACTGCCAGGAATGGGGCAACCACAACTTTTCCAGATTACTATTAGATTATTATTAGATTCATTATTAAATTATTATTTCACTATTATTGACACTGTATTTCTCTTTTCCAGCCAGATAGACATAACCCATAACCTTTCCTCTTTCGACCAGTATTCCCCAACCTTTTTTTATTTTTTTTTTTTTATTATGTATTTTCAATTACTTTCTAGTAATCTTCTTACCAAAGAAAATTAACATGGCATGAGCAAACAAAGCAGATCAAATGCCCTTTAGAACATGTGAGCATTAGTAACATAATTTTCAGTCAGCTAGGGAAAAAAGGCAGGTAGATGACATTTTATGTATTCACTCTCTAAGCTGTAACACTATATAGAGTGAGCCAAGCTCACTTTAAAGGAGTTACCTTAGATTTTGCAAGCCCTCCACCAGCAGGGTGCACAGCATGGGGTAGTTCCCCTGCCAGCAGCAGAAATCCCCATTACTTCGTTCAGACTACAAGGAGATAAAGTGTCTTTTTGCCAGTGGTCTGAGTTAACACCTGGTTAAACTCAGCAGTCACAGAACATTTATTTTTTGCTTTTAGTGTGAGCAATTACAGGTGAACAGTTGAGCAAGTGATGAGATAATTTGCCAAGTTAGTGGAAGCAAGATGCTGGCAATCCCCACTGGTGCTGAAGAGGAGTTTTCTTGCTGTTCGCAAGCAGTGGGAAAAGTTTCCTCCCAATTCAGCAGCTGGAGCCCTCTGACCCTGCTCCTAAGGAAAGCTTGTCACCTCTGGGTTACATTGCATTCAGACTCAAACATGCCCAGACTCCCTTGTGCAAAACCCTACATACTCTCAAAATCAAGAAGTAACTTCCAATATTTTTGAGTGATAATTTTAACTAAAATAGAGTCTTCAGACTAAACCTGCACCTATCCTTTCAGGTCCACGCTAAGACCCCATGTTCATTCTGGTCTCTGGTGTTCACCAGCCCTTTCCAGCCTCAGTGACAGAGATGGAAGCAGGCACTTAGCCCACACGGGAGTGTGCAGAGATCAGACTGCATGGCTTCTATCACACCTGCACAGTAGTTGAACTACTGAAGTTTTCTTGTTTCTTACAGAAAATTTGTGAAATCGTTTTCCCAGTAGTTTTAAAAGCTTTGTGTTCCTTGGGAGGGCTCAAAGCGTATTTAGTCATCCCTGACGAACTTTAACCAGTATACTCACATTAGAATAACATCCTATTTAAAACAGGAAAAAGGGACATAAACTACAGATACAGCTCAGAAAAAAATCAGAATAATGTTGAAACCATCATTAACATGGTAGCATGTTGTATTTGCTCATCCCTGGCTGTCCTATTAAGGATGAGAAATTAAGGAGTTGGAGAAAAATCTAATGAAAGCTGATGATGTAGAAAGCTTAGCTGTACAAGAAATCCTACCAGCTCTAGCCCCCAGATCATCTCCTTGGGAGGGAGCAAAAAGTTGACCTTATAGTGACACAGAGTGTTCTGAAAAGAGTGAAAAAGCCCTTACAGAGGAGAATTTCTGTCACAGACTAGAGACTAAATACAGAAAGGGTCAGGTTGTCAAGGAAGTTCAGTAAAATATCCTTTTGTGAAGACCAGCTCATCTCCTGTGCAAGTGAAATGAGAAAGGCTGATAGGTAATTTTGGTGAGCAAGGCTGAAGCGAGTGCATGACCGCCAACCTGAGATCAGAGGTTTTACCTAGCACGTGGATATTTTCTAGCTTTTTTAGTTATCAGGATTTTAGATCTCATGTCTGTAGCTCAGAGAAGCCAAGGGTTGCTTCTCTCTCTCCCCATATTTTATTTTTTGTTTTAAATACATTTTATTTCTACCTAACTGCAACCTGGTTTAATACCATGATAGAACTTAAGTCCTTCAGGGGAGGTTCTTGTATTAAACAAGCTAGTCTAATGTTAAACTGAATAAACATAGAGCATCAGTCTAAGTTGCCTTCCCACGTATAAGAGGCTTGATGAATTGTGCTTTTGTTTATTAATTGTGCCTGGCTGTTGAACAAGTTGGTTTTGTTTAAAAAAAAAAAATAGCACACAATCTTCAGCATCTTGCACATTCCAGTATTACCCCCCCCACCCCCCCCCAGCCAGTTTTGTCTCCTCACTGACCATATGGGAATTCCCCTACATCACTCCCATAAATCTCTGAAATTATGACAACATTGTAGTACAATGGCACGTAGAAATCACAGCTTCATCCACAGCCTTATTGTAGCAATCATAGCATGCTCACAAAGTTAAAAATACTCCTTGTTATAGTCTAAATATAGGAAAGAGAGAAAGAGGAGAGATAAATCATCTCATTTTGTAGCCAGGAACCAAACCTCCAGGACATTCAGAAGCAGCCCACTGGAGCCAGTTAACATTTTTAACAGTCTTCAAACAAGACTCAGTCTTCTGCGACAAAATATAAAAAAAAAATATTAAAAAAAAGTAAAATTTTTGGACATTCCTGCCTCACTGAAACCTAAACCACTCACAGAGTCCCTGAGCTGAGCATCACACCATACACCTTTTTTCCTCCCTCAACCCTATCCAGTATGTTAACTTCAAAGTGGCTTTCCCAGTATTTGTCATAGCTGGAATTATTGGGACCAGACAAAGATTAGATCCCATATTCTACAGTAGCTTTCAGTGGGCCATGAGAAACTACTAGAAGAAATAATTAAATAAAAATCTCTGCCTTAAACCTTTTTCCTTCTGCCTTTCACTTCTCATTTTCAACAGGTCTTTTAATTTGCCCAGGTTCATCTATCAGTCCTTTGATCTTCAAATCAGCACAAGGTCCAAGTTTATCTCTGTTTTTATCCCTATTCAACAAAGCAGAGAGATACATATTTCACATTTATGTTTTTGCTTGAACCCTGCAGCTCTCAATACCTTCAGAATGCGTTAGGCAAGCAACAGGGGTTTAACTCTTTTCCTTATTAATGACAGATAGTTGATAGAAGATGATGACTAGTAAAAAAATACATGACAAAAATTCCTTCTCTTTTTATCAGTCGGAGAAGTGATGATGCCTGACTTGCCTTATTAAAATGCTTTCCCTAACACACAAAATCATTGAACATAAATCACTGGAGAGTAAGCTTCTGGACTGCTTTTTGAATGTGACAAAAATAATTATGTTTTTTAACATAACTCAGGTGGGGAGCTGAGGCAGGGAGCATTGCTTTGCCATGTAAAGTTTTGAAAAATAATGTTACTGAGAAACCACTGAGCTTCCATGATGTCACATAGTTTTAAGGATGATATTATGAATTTACAGAGACGATTCCAGTATTTGGCCATGCCTTTGCACCTCTGGCAATATATTATATAAACTTGGCAAATAATATATCTCTGAATGCAATAACATCAACATTGTTTCAGAGAGAGACTTTGACAGCTACATTCCCTAAGTATATTATTTACCTTTTAGCTTCTTTTCTAGGCTTGCAAAGGAAAAATCCAGCTTGCCTACCTGGGTTTCTTCTCCAAAGTGCAAAGCGTTGCATAGTAACACAGGAAGCTGGGACAGCATGATTAGGAATGCAGGCACATAAGGTTGCTGGAAGGGTCTCCAGCATCATCAAGGCTGATGCTGCAGGTAAATGTATAAATAATTCTGTAGCTGACTAACCTCTATTTCAAGAATAGTTGCTCCCCCACTATCCTTATAGGAAAGTTACTTCAAAATCTTATTTTTCTGGCAGCTGGATATCTTCTAATTTTCAGCCAGAGCACCTGTATAGCTAACAAACACCTACTACTTTTTGCATTACTCCTCTGTAAGTGCAAAGACTTCTATTACATCCTGCTGCCTGCTACTCCTCCATCCCCAGACTGATAAATGCTCCCAGCTTCATGACAACAAATTCCATTAATGCATTCTTAATTTTCTGCCTGTGTTACTGAATAAAATATTAAATAAAAATAATTTCAAAAGCAACAAATAAAGCCCAACTAGCACATTTTCTTTTAAAACAGCCTGTTACCTCTCCACACCTGTTCTCTCCAGCCCACCACCCCAAGGACATACCTAAATTGCCTTCCTCCTTTCACCTGTGTACCCATTGTTAAGGCCCATTTGCATCCTGGGGGTTCCTCCCCAGCAGTGAAATTGCACAAAATTGCTCATGTTAAACAAGTATTTTGAGCAACCACTGACTCCATTGCACAATTTTGTTGATAAACTGTAATAGCTTTGGAAAAGAATGTACCTTTGGCATTGCAAGACATCTTTTCTCAAGTCCAAACCATTCCTCAGAGATAAATAGCTCTGCGTGCCTGCATACATTCCTTCCACAAACCAAAAAATCAGAGGCTCTTCCAAGTGTCACTGATTACATACATATCCGTCGGTCAGAGATCATATTATACCTTTAGTTTCAGGAATGTCATCAACTAGCTACCTAGCAACCATGAAAATCACAGGGTCAGATAATTTGAGCTAATCAAATACACAATCAGTTGATTAGCTCCAATTTATTTGGAGTTTGATTTCTTAATTTTGCAGCCACCTGTTCTCACGGAGATTTCAATACTCCTCAGCTTCCTCAATAAGAAATAGTTCAGCTAATATCACTGAATTTTGCATAAATACCTTCCTCTCAGGAATTAAGATCTGTACTGCTCCTTACATGTACAGGAAGATGAGAAGAATAAGAAAATGCATGTGCATCTCACAGGAAACCCTCTTGGAGGAACTTCAATACAGTAAATGCTGTAGCAACACATGATGTTCCTATGCACACCAAGTAGAAAATGTTCAACAGTATACTTTTTTAGTCAGTAATTTTTCACCACCTGCACTTGACCAGTTAGAAAAAACAAAGGGCTGTATTTATGAATTTGCTTACATGCTTCTTTGCATGCTTTGCATTTAGAAGGAAACACTGGTTTAGTTTTGTTTGAACATTCCTTACTGTTGCCTGTCTTTCCCATAGAAAGAATACGTGATTTCTGCAGGCAAAAATTCAGAGCTACAGCAAAGAAGCAAAAATGTGCAAAGAAGCCACAGAAGCATTAGAAGGTTGAGATTCTTTGCCCCCTTTTTCAAGCACTTGAAAATGTGGTCAATTCAAACTATGCATGGTCCAATATACTGCCAACAATCAAACAAAATCCCACAGTTGCAATTCCAAATACTGCACAATTCCCTCTCTAATATGTTAAGGTCCTACAATAGATGGAGATCATACAGAAGAGTTTTGGCTCTTATCTCTACAGGTTTCTTAAAATCATTACACTGAAAGAAATTGAGATATTTTGGGCATATATGCAGGTGCTGTATAACAATTCTAGGAAGCACTGCTCAATGCTGTGTAGGAAAACAAAAACCCTCACAAAACCCACAATGTATATTCCTTTTTAAGATCAAGCAAATTTTAAACATTATTTCATAGAGAAAGCAGCAACAATTCATAGGTCATTAGAGAGAAAATGCAATCAAACACAACCTCATATGCAGAATTTCCAGAGCTAACCCTGGAAATGCACAGTGATCTGGGATATGCCTGTTTATCTACAAGGTTTGGATGATGGCTCCGTAACGTGCAGTGATGAAGACCCAATTGCACAGACTGCCACTGAGCTCTGTATTGTCTTTCAGCAACAAAGTCACCTGGGTGAGGAAGGATGGATGTTTCATTGCACCAAATTCACTCGAAGGGTTTGGCTGCAACATCCCAATGAGTCTCTGCTGGAATGTGCAAACTGCAAGAGCCAGGTCAAGCTAGAAGCACAGTGGTGGCATGGCACTTGTCTCATCATTAGATGTTAAACCATCACATCATCCTGGTTGAGGATGAACGCCTTAAGTAAACATATATAAGGGGTTTATCCTGTGAAAATCAAGACATTTTTCTCTTACCTCTTTCTTGAGAACTGCAAAACCCTTTTGGCTGAAGCTTTCCTACAGGGCTGAGAGAGGGGCTGACACCAGCCTTGGGAACCATCAACTGCAGCCTCACAAGGCTGTGACCGGCCCGAATCAGAGCCTGAACAGGAATGATGACAGATTTACATACAAGTGTTACTATTTGCTAGATGGGGTCCTTGGTCTATGTGGTCTAGTGTGAGGTGTTGCCGCTCGAGGCAGGGGGTTTGGAACTAGATGATATTTAAGGTCTTTAAGGTTCTTTCCAGCTAAAACCATTCTATGATTCTATGAGTTAATGTATAAACCCTAAAATACATTAAAATAATATTCTAGTTTATGGTTCTTGATTTTTAAAATACATTAATGCATTATTCAGAATACATTATCTTCAAGTACTGACTTCTCGCAATGAGTAACGAACACACACACACAAAATCCACACTTATGACACCTTTAGGACCAAAGTACACTGGACCTTGAAATAACTGTGATGTTTGCACAGCAAAGGAACAGAAGCAAATACGGTTTTAAAAGGGACTGTGTTTTGACCCAAAAAGAAATTATGCATTTTGAGAAAAGCACACTCTAAGAGCTCCCAAATATAAAGGCTTCTCTATGAAAAAATAATGAGACCCCAATCCTTTCTTCAAATATCCAATAAGGCTGTTCAGCAGTGTAGCAATGGGAACTGCTTTTGTGCCATAATAACAGGCAGTGTGTGTGCAGTAGCTTGTGGAAGCAGAAAGCTGCGCCAGGGTGTCAGAGAAACAACTCAGCCTAGAACCCCCATTCACACTGCTACCTGGAAGGAAAAAACATCCATCTTCCCTGAAACACCACATCTAACCTCCAGACACAAACTGAAGTTTGCTGGAGGCAGAGTCCCTCTTGGGACACCCCTCACCATCAGCTCTCAAAGCCATGAAAGAAGAGACAGTTCCTAAGGTTACAACAGCAAAAAAACTGAACATTACTGTTTGTGAAGTACTTTTAAGTGTCTGAGGGTATCATCCAGCTAATGCTGGATTATCTCTAAAATGGAGGTCCCACTACCACCCCAGGCAGCCTCCTGCCTATTTGCACTTTCATTAAAAATAAGGTTAGGAAAGGGATAGAGAAATATAAATATTTTCTGACTTCCTGCCAGTTAAACACATGAGGATGTTTCAAATAAATTTTTGGAAAAGAATTCCTGCAATATTGTGGGAGGACTTGAAGGAAGATGACTGCTACCCTTGATTTCATTTCAGGAAAAACATATGCTACAAAACTGTAGGGATTAAATTTCCCAGCTAATATTTTGACATTTCTACAATATGGTCAAATTAAAACGATAATAGCTGTGTTTGGCTTGTTTATCCTGCGTGATGCCTGAATGTATACTGGCAGGGGGGAGTGTGTGTATGTTAATTAGTGATAATTTGCATGAGATGAAAGCATCGGTTGTGTAGAAGTCATGAGATACATCTCAGAATCTTCCTAACAGCCTGATTTTTATTCATCCAGATTAACAAATAGTTGTGTGTGTGTCACTAAGACACTGACTGAAAGAATAGTAACTCCGCCTGTGTCCAGATTTGCATGAACTCACTTTGGTGTTGGTGCACACAAACATGCATTTGATGAGGAAACATGGACCCACACCTTTAGAGCATCTATAGCTCAGTAAAGGGAGCTAACCCTTAAAGGCAGGCTCTGCTCCAAAGGTGTGACTATTTCACCCACTTGTGCTGAATAGCCACATCATTTCACCAAAGAAAGCATATTTTGTTCTAATTTCCGTCCTTGCAAATACAGACCTGGGTATGAAAATCAAACAGTATGTAGATTTGTTGTAGATTACAAGCTTTTTTAAATGCATGCATAAAACCACCAGTCTCTATCTCCGTTGTTGACCCAGGTGCAATGGTGCAATGGCTCCAGGCCAGAGTTCAAGCTGCTGTTAACACTGGTCTTTCATACAGGATTATTTCAAACTATTGCTCTGGCTGTTTTCCCCTCCTTGATTTATTGATTCAGCAAGCATCATCTCTGCTAAGGGTGTACCCTGTCATCCCTACTCATGCAAATAACACATGATTCTGGTGGTTTAATTAAAAATAATGTCACAGATTAGAAGATAAAATCATAACAGGACAAAACAACTGTCAAAAATATCTCCATAAGCACAGTTCCTTCTGAAGCATTCAAAAATGCTGACGTATATACTCAAAACTAATTCAAACATTAAGGAAAAACAGCATCTCAGGCATGTTCCCTAATTCAAGAGAAGCTGCTTGGCTTCTCTAGAGTGCTGCTGAAGTGACTTGCTTTTGAATTTAGATCCTACAGGTCTGACTGGTACAAGGCACTATCTGTTCTCTTCTGCACAGATATATGTACAACATCTTAAAGAGATTATCACCTTTTCTTAGGAAACTCCCAGGTCTGGCTGTCAGGCTATATATCAGACACATTTTAAAAGCTAGTTTAAAAAGAAACATGCAAGACCAAGGCCCATCCCAACATCTTCCAAAATATCAACCCTACCCTTGACCACCACAGTCTGTTTTCTATCTTGTCTAACCCAATAGCCAAGGTTTTGTGTATCAGCATGACTGGATAAAGGTTATAATCAGATTCCCGTTCTGGAATCTGATTATAAGTAAAGATTGTACTACTTATAAAACTAATTCTACCTCACAGCCAGCACTCATTATTAAGTTGAGACTAAACCTAGATTGCAAACTTACTTTCTTCAGCTGTTTTGGTCCCACAGGATCAAACAGATATGCAGCAGTAACAAAAATGAGTTTCCATTATTGACACTAGAAGACACACCTCTGACAGCCCAACATTTGCTAATGAAGGGAATGTCATATTTTACCAAGCAGCCTGTAGACCTTTTAAACACTATGCATATGCCAGACTAAAACCAAAAGAAGCAGCAGGAATTAAACTCTTCAGGTACTGAATTATGTATCCTGACTGCCAGCCAGCTGCTGCTTATTTTCAGATTAATAGGCAGCATGCCAATCCTCAGACATCCAACCTCATGTGAAAACCAAAGGAAGCAAAGTTTGTCCAGCAGGTCACTGAAGGAAACATGCGTGCTGTGTTTTATTTCCTTGGGTTTTTTGCAATCAACTTAAAGATATTATACTCTTTGCTGATGAATTCAGAAGATGCATACATTTTCAGACATCATTCCACACCTTTTCATACCATACAAACAGCTGCAGCACGATATAACCACTCTAAGTTAAACATACACTGAGAAACAAAGAGTAGTTCAGATCATCACAGACATCACGAATAAGATTTTAAACTGGCAACTGGCAATTAACAATTCTTATAACACATTTCAATATACAATCTGCCTGACCTAAATGATCCACAAAGACTTGGAAGCATGATAATTGCCATGTTTTATCTCATGTGATCTTAAATAGGCCTTATTTTTTCGAATTTATGTCCAACCCTTTTTTAAAACCTACGAAAGCATCATGTGAGGGCAGGAACACTGGTGGGTGCATGTCAAGGTTTACTCCTTCTAAAACTTCTGGCAACAGTATTTCTCGAGAATGGCAAACGTTTCCTTCTTCAGCAGACCATTTAACAGAGAACTAACTATAGCCAGGACGGTAAATTCAAATTTTTTGCATTCCATGAAATTAAAAGCAAGTGTTAAATCCGGGCCATGCCTTTAAAATGTATTATTTCAGTTCAATATCATATGTGATTCAGTGTCTCACGTAGATCTCCCTGATTGTACACAGTCTAAATTAACTTTCATTAAGAAATTGCTTTCAGTATTTTCCATATTTCCCCAAGCTAACACTTTCCTACCTTGGTGATAGACTTATGTCTAGTGCTTAAAACGAAATATCAGGAGATATGATCTTTCTCCTTCATTGTCTTTGGATAGTGTGACTTTTAAGTGACTCTAAGCCATTTTAAAAGTTGCACTACCCACAGACAGCCAGGATGAAGATTTTTAAACTTGGTCAGAGCCTTTTAATAGTCATTATTTCAAATCATTGAAGAGCTGGTCGAGGCACATTTTAGGTCAGCATCTCAATGTTTCGACTCCTGCCAGAATTCATGGAAAACTACTTCGATATTTCAAATCCCACCATATCTGAGCCTTCTTTCAGCCCTGGGTGGGCTGACAGGCAGAGCACCCAGATTGCTCACTGACATTTTGCTTTCTGGGGCTCCCATCTGTTAGGGGCAGCTCAAAGGGGTGCAGCCCCATCACTGAGCTCACCAGCTCCTGACACCAAAGGAGTGGCCAGACAGGGACTGAGAAGTAGCTAGCAGAAACCCAGCCAGGGTCCAAGTGGCCAGGTACAGGATTGGTATGAGATGTGTGAGCATTAGGATCAGAGAGAGAAGAGGCAAAGGAAATGAAAAGAGCCATCACACAACCCTCTGAGGGACAATAAAACAAAGTAATTCCTCTGGGAGAGTGGCTGAGCATTTGTGCCAGCACAGCATCTTCTGAAGCTGTCAGACCCTAAGACTCTAGGGAATGGAAGAGATGCTTGGCAGCAGGCTCAGAGCATCCAAAGGAAGGCAGTGTTAAAAGGGGTTTGTACACTGCCTGCAGCCCAGGTAAACTTGGTCACAGAGAGCAGAACAGGGTAGAAGACTGTTCAAAGGAACATAAGAACTGTGGGAAACACACTAACATCTAAAGCTTGCTTTTTTTTTCTTTTCTTTTTTTCATTATGAGCAGCAGCTAACTAATATTATTTGTTTTAAATCTAGTAGCATAAGGAAGCAGACCTGGTAACTTCCACCTGAGTTGAGTAGTCCTTATGCCTATGTAGCCCCAGTGAAATTAATTGTTCTTTTCAGATAACAGCATAATTCTCTATGTAGGAAAGCCAGAATCGAAACCTCAGGGATTTTCAAACACCGGATATGGACACACACTGTCTGGCCTGGCATTAAAAGTAAAAAGAGAGAGAGAAAAAAAAAGGGAGAGATAGTGACATTAACGAGAAAAAGTGTTTGTTTGTCACGAACAACACAATCAAAGGAGAAGGAAGGCAACTGCTGATACGTCTTAGCTGCATTACAAGGTAAAAAATGCCTGGCAGCAGAATATTGCATTGTGATGGTTAAAGCAGTAATTGTCTTTATCTATCCCCCAGGAAAAAAATCCATTTGCCTTAAGAAATGCAGCAATCATTGAAGATGTTGATATGATAATGAAATGGTAAGAATTACCAGGACGGCAGACCAACCTGCAGACAGAGTTAATACTTTGGCTCTAATTGAAAAGCTAAATAATATTAGATAGTCATGAAGCTCTGCAATTTAAATAAAGCTGCATGTTGTGAATGTTTTCTGATAACAATTTCTGGCAAAGGGGCAACAGAAGTTCACAGAAGCACAAACTTTCTCTGTATTAGATGCATTTCATCACAGAAAATTAGATGAGTCAATATCTAATTTGGTATTTAATATACCATTTGAACATTATAAAGTAAACGGATGTTGGCATTCAGGGATGATAGCGGTTTATGAAAGCAAAAATTACTTGTAGCACAATGCTGCTAATTTGCACATCATTAATCTTCATGCCCTGTAATTCAAATGCATAATAACAGTAGTCTCTCCCCATGCCTCAGCAACAGCTGAATAACGGTTCTGTACTGTAATCTCACACTATGTATTCAATTTTCTCGGAGGCAGGGCTGATAGTACCAGCCATTATTGAAATTGCTTAGTATTGCCTGCATAGATCCATGCTTGTGATTGCTTAAAGAAGAGTTCCTTGCCTCAGCCATCTAAATGGATTTTAGGTGTCTTCCTTAAAGCAGTTTTTTGTGGGGGTTTGGGTTGAGGTTTTTTCAGATTAAGAGCTTGAGACAAGATAATTTACACTTTGGGCTTGTGGATGGGAAATGTGTTGTTCTCTGCTAATCTTTTTGGAAAACCACTACTTTCTGTGTTACAGCAGCAGCTTGAACAGGGCAGAAGGTGCTTCTTCGTGATCCCATACTGTTCTTGCCGTCAGTAGGACAGCAATGATATCAGAGCTAAAAAATTACCAAAGGCTCTGCCTCATTGCACCTCATGGAGTTTCCAGGGCTGAGCAGCCAACACCTGCACTCTCTGCTTGGTGCCAACAAGCTCGTTCCCAACAAGCTCAAACTTAAACAGGGGAAGTTCAGGTTAGATACAAGGAAATTCTTTACTGTAAGGGTGGTGATGCACTGGCACAGGTTGCCCAAAGAAGCTGCGAATGCTCCATCCCTGGCAGTGTTCAAGGCCAAGTTTGACAGGGTCTTAGGTGACATGGTTTATTGTGAGGCATCCTTACCCATGGCAGGGGGGTTGGAACTAGATGATCTTCAGGTCCTTTCCAACCCAAACCATTCTATGATTCTAAGACTCACACAAGGGTGCATATTAGACTGTGATTCCCTCCAGCATGAGAAGGGAAACATAAGTCCAAGGCTTACTGTTTTCTGGTGAGCATAGCTCGTCCCTTACTAGTTTTGTTTCATACAGAGTGAGCCACCTGCCACCACTACCCTTTGTTACCTCCGCATTGTTAACCCTAGAGTTCTCTGTGGACTGGCAGTCATGCTGGTGGTCCATATAAGCATCATGCTGAGGTTGCACGAAGGAAACAGCTTCATTCTCTTTTCCACAACCTCAGGTAATACACAGAAGCATACTAAAAATAATATTATAGAAGTGAAAGAAGCAGGCAGCCAGCAGCTGAGATGCTTAAAACTGAAGGCATGGTGGGGGGGATCTGAATTCATCTCCCTTACTCATATACATGAAGATGCAGTCTTTTAAACATGTGCTCACATGCAGGTTTTCTGTAGGGTGCCTCTGAAGGCCTCCATATGCAGAAGACCCCTCACAGACAGCTCTCCTCCTTTTGCCGCCACTGCTCCTACCTCTACTTACTGTCTGCTGCTCTCAGCTTCTTCTACAACCAGATAAATTAGCTTTCATTTAGAGTCTGTGACATTATTGCCAATGGCATTGTACCTGTTTTTAAATAAATAGCCTCTACCCGGTGAATGAATAATAAAATTAATACACATACAGAGTAACTTGACCTCTGACTCAGTGTATTGGAAAGGCCAGAAACTATACATTCAGGGCAGAAATATACTGTGCTGATTAGGCAATCATCTCTTCCCAACAAATGCACCAGAGACACATGCAGACTAACTTCTTTTGCTGAAGTTCTACAGCAGGGGGGAGAATGCTTACATGATGGTGATAGCCTTTCTGTAGTTTGTATGCAAAACCCAGCATGTTAGTTGAGCCAGGTTTCAAAATGATGCCATCATTTTTAAGAGTTTTTAAAACTCTTAAAGAGTTTTAAGAGTTTAAGAACTTTAAGAGTTCTTAAAACTAGTTTGGTGCAAAAGTTGCTCTCCCCAGAAAGTTCCAGCATTCTGATGAATGCTGCTACTTCTCATGAAGGGTCTTTACTAATTCGATTTTGAAGTAATTTCTGATTTTACAGGTAAAATTTAAGTGTGAAACTCTCAGGATGGAAGAAAAATAATATTATCACAGTTCCCAACAAAACAACACCACAAGAAGGCAGCATATCTTGATGTCTCCATCAAAGGATGCTCCTCATCCTTCAGCACAAGTTTCTGATACTCACACTCACTTCTGTGCCTCAGGTGACCACAGACTTTGTGTGAAGGCAACCAAGAAAAAGAACAGTTAAATGCAACTATTAAAACAGAAGTCAAAATGCCTTAACATTCCTCCTGAGCTGAATATCACTGTTCATTTTGAACCTCTGTAACCTAACACACCCCACCTGTTCAAAAATTTCACTACATTTTTTTGGAAAAAAACCCACATTGATTTTATATATAGAATATCAATTTAATGTATTTTTAAACACATATGTATAAAATGTGTAGAATGTGTTGTGTAAAATACAAGCATGCATGCATAAATAGAATCATAGAATTGTTTGAGTTGGAAGGGACCTTAAAGTTCATCTAGTTCCAACCTCCCTGTCACAGGCAAATAGATAAATAAAAATACATGTTTTGGCACACACAAATTACCTTATAAGCATGCCATAGATTTAGGGTCATGTTAATCCCAACATGATTATCTAAATGACTGTCAGGATTCACTGAACAGACTGTCACACTGACCACAAGTGCCTGAGATTTCTATCAATCACTACAGTGTTGAGGAGACCCTGAAAATTTAGGGGAAGAAAAGACCCCAGAGTCATCTTTTGATGCCTGGGGCTCCCAGTCTGGAATTTGTGATATTGTAGTGATATTTGTTAGTATTCCAAAATTCCATTCATTTTTCCAAGATATTTCTACACAACACTAAGTTAGAACAGAGAGCTAAACCAAGATATTGTTCCTGTGGCACATTTATAAATACTCAATTCCATAAGACAGCAGATTCAGAAGGCACTCCAGAGGATTGGCTTCATTAAGACATAAGACATCATAGTGGAAATATGCCTTTTGCTGCTGAAGTGATTTCTCTGGATTTCAACTGAGTATAACGCCAACCAGTTGGAAGAGTTCCCATAGCATGGCAGTGAAGTATTTGAGGCGTGTGAAGTTATGCTTTAGCACATGTTCCTGCTTAAGTATACTCAAAACAGAGGCCTTTTGGAGATGGAGAGCATTAACGGTAAGTACAGTGATGGTAAGTAACCATCATTTGTTGAATACCTGCAATACCTTTCACTCTTACTCAAGTTATGGCAAAATTAGAAAACTACAAACAAACTAAAAGTTAATTGAATATAAATAGTTTCTGGTGTTATCTGGAAAATCTCTCCCAAAAGTCAGAAGTAACAACTCAAACTGCTAAGACTTCTGAAGACCTATCGGTTCATCCATTTTACAAGGGAAACAAACTGAAGTACTTGGGGGTTTTCACTATTTTATGCAAATTAGTAAAGGAAGCGGACAGAACTTGGTCCCTAAGCCCTTAGGAGACAACAGGCTTTGAGAAAGGCCTTTTATTGTATCTTTCTTACTACAGAGGCTGAGGGCCACAGAAAACAGGACCAGACAGGCAGAATCCTTAAGTAATCAGCTTTGATTTCATTTGGACTCTTTTCACTTTTGCCTCTGCTAGTGCTGTAGTCAATAAGTGTAGAAGTCTGGTTTAAACAGATATTAGAGAAAACACCTGTTTGCATGAGAAATTTGATGAAGTATTGAGATTAGTTCAGCTATAAGAGGTGATTGCAACTCCAGCAAATTTCAGGCTCACTGCCAGGGTGATTTCTCTCTATAGAACAGATATATTCTGCTGTTGAGCTAACAAAAGAAAAACAGGATAAAAATGAGTAAAGGATTAAGCCACTGTAAGGCCTTAAGGTGTCTTACAGCAATCCGCTTCAAAATCCCATTTCCAGCTAAATTAGCTGTAATTTCATAATTAAATAGTCTGTCTGAAAAATTCATTAAAAAGAAACATTCCCCTAAACCATTTTTTTTTTACTTTCTAACCCTCACAGTCATTTCTCCTTTGTGTATGGGTTCTTCTCCATTGGCTGGCTGGTGACAGTAACAGCAGGATTTGAATTCTTTCCCTGCTGTGCAAAGTCTTTAGCACTATGTCCATGTGCAAATTCAACCCACCCAAACAGCTTGTGTACCACAAGTTGCGGTTTGTCTTCCATTGCACACCCCAAACCTCTCTCTTGCGTATCTGTGGGTGCAATACATAAATATTCAACAGCTCCGTTGGATCTGTATTGCAACATGCCACCGATGACAGCTCTATCACATCTTCAGAGCAATTCTTGTCCCATGATGTAACTTAATACTTCCAATTACTTTTCATTATTCTGAGAATTCACATCTTATAGCTCATCACCTCTTAGACGTTTCACTTGAAGTACAAAGTCTCCTGTGACAATGAAATCACAGCCACAAAGTTTTGGAGGAAAATGCAAGAGCAAGCTAAAGCCGTGACAGGTTTGGTTTCTTAAGAAAAATCAAGCTAGCTAAATGTGTTGGGCTTGACCCAAGAAAACCTAAAAAGCATGTAAAGGAAAATTAAACATAAACACTGGAGAACTGCAAAGCTGGCTATTACTGGAGGAAGTGAAATGGAATCAAGCAAATTACAATTTTGGTATAATATCAAATTTAAACAGAGTAAATGTGCAATTTGCCCCATAAAATGTCTCTGCCCTGCTGACACAAACGTCTAGCAGAGGGCAGCTCAATAGGCTGTGTCAGGAAACAATTCTGTCATGGTAGGAGATAATATTTATATATATATATGTGTGTGTGTATTTATTTGTGGGGGATGCTGTATAATTCTATTCTGTAGTGAAATCTTCTGAGCCAGCCACATCTAAAGGTGAAAAGCCTTGGAATGAGCTCAGTAATAGAAGGCAGGTGATATAAACATCTCTTTAAAAAAAGCTGGGTAGGGTATGCAATCAGTGTAACTTGAATAAGAGGCAGAGGGACAAGTAAGTTCAATAACCCTCTGTCTTCAACAGGGTGCTTATAAATAATATGGGTATAATAGTCATGATCTACCTTATGGAAATCTGTGAGGGTCAGTTAGCTGGCATTTCTGAAGCACTTTAGGGGCCTCAGAAAAAAAATGGGATTTGTTATGTCAAATGCTTGTGTTCGTGAAGTATTAAACAAAAATAAGTTATAATAGGGAGCTTGGCAGTGGCTAGCCCCTCTGGAGAGTCCTCCATCCTTACCATTTGGATACAAAAAACAAGGACTTAAATGGGAGCAAATGAATACACTTGTAATAGAAGAGGAAAATGCATATGGTAATGAGCCAACGAATTCTCAGCAAAGCCCAGGGGAGCAGTGACTGCTGTAGCATGGCTGGAAAATTGGCTTCACGCTACACCAGGAGGAACAAACTCTCCGAAGCTGCCATGCGCCCCAGAAAATGTAGTGTATTGCTGAGTAATTAATAGAGGTAGCTTTCCTTCCGCATGGAGGATTTGGACTGGTAGAGGGAGTTCTTTGAGGACCCAGCAGTCCTCTGGCAGCAAAATGTGCCAAAAGAAGAGATTCTGCAATCCCTTGCTGGTGGTAACTTGTTCTCTGGGACTTCTCCCTCTGTTCAGCAATGTATTGAACCATATTCCACATTCTTTGTCCATGTGGGTTTTGGAAATACTTATGCAGAGTAAAAGTGCTTTTTCTGTTACTCTATAATATAGTAACCCAAACATAAGAAAGCCTAACACGGAGCAATCAGACTGCCCGTTCCTCACACTTCATTATCATAGAATAGTTAGGGTTGGAAAGGACCTCAAGATCATCTAGTTCCAACCCCCCTGCCATGGGCAGGGACACCTCACACTAAACCATCCCACCCAAGGCTTCATCCAACCTGGCCTTGAACACTGCCAGGGATGGAGCACTCACAACCTCCCTGGGCAACCCATTCCAGTGCCTCACCACCCTAACCCTCACATTTTTCATGCCTGTCCTTCTCCCACCACCCTTCTCTGCTGGAGTATTAGGTTTTTACATTGCCAAGCTGCAAGAGCCTGAAAGTCCAGTAGAAACAGTAAAAACCCCACACCCCTAACCCTCTGCCTCCTTTCCCTGCTTTGAAGCTATTCTGCAGTCCCACTCTCCACCATGCAGGACTGCTCAGTTCAGATATGTGCATCTAGACAAGACCCTTACTTTTGTCTCCTCAAAGCTACAGACCTCCTTCCTCTTCCTGAAGCTGCAGGCTGTGCCATTCCTCACATCATGTAAGCAGTGACACAGGCCAGGGTGAATTCACTTGGAGGATGTACACCAGAGAGATACAACTTTAGGCTCTCGCAAAGACCTGCCTATGCACGGTTCCAGGGCTAAGATCAAACACCTGAAGTTGGACCCTATGCCTAATACAGACATCAACACAAATAAGTCCTTCCAGCAAATTATTTTGCGTACCATTCCATGAGGATTGTCATTTAAAACTAAAGGCAGGAATTCTCATGTAGTCCTTTCACATCGTCTCATCATGTCCACCCTATAGCATCTATAGCATCTACAGCAATCTCCAATACCAGGAAGTCTGAATTATCATACTGAGTCTAAACGTAGTATCCCTACCTTGCTCAGAGCATATCAAACTGGGTTGCTGCACCAGTCCTCACTGGTGCTTTTCTTGATTTATAGACTATTTCTCTGTTACTTCACTCCCTGGTGTGAATGTTAAAATATGGTGTTTTGTTTCAGTCTTTTAAATCCTAGCTGCTCAGTACTGACAAGACACAAAATCTCAGCCTTTCACCTGTAAAGATTTCCTTAGCAAAGCTGCAAGCTACAAAGCTATCATTGCCCATCTTAACCATTCTCTTGCATGATTTTTTGATGATTAGCTATCTTTAGAATATTTATAAAGCTGTTTCATTTACCAAGTCCATTTCCCCCAGGCAAAGAAATGTTAAGAGAGAGACAGGATGAAAGCAGAGGAACAGAAACCCTTGTTCTATTGGCACCGCAGCACCTGGGCTTGAAACACCGCTGTGGGAGGGACCATTCTCCCTTTAAAATACTAACAAAGGCACAAAGCAGGCACGGCACCTCTCTCCAGCCCCACAACAGCTCAGGGAGAACTTCAGGATGACAGCAGCAATGTCAGTAATTTCCCTTTCTGAATCCCCACTTCTCTTTTTCCCCCTGCCCCAGCCACTCCTTAGTGCCAGAGAGCAAAAGATAAGGCAAACCCAGGCAAAATTAAAAAGTCTGTAGCCAGATTCTGCATCTTAGTGTATTTACTGACATGGTGTAGCATCAGATACACAGCTTAAAGGAGTGTGTGGGGGGGGAACCAAATCCCAGAAGAAAGGAAAAAACTGCACATAAACATCTTTCTAATGGCATTAGGCTCCGAGTGGCAAAGAGAGGTCCGCAGCTCCTGTCCCCTGCACACCTTTTTATTTCCTTTTTAAAAACGCCACAAGCCAGTGGAGTATCCTTTGAAAGCAGATAAGCCTGGATATTTCTACTAGGAACTACTGGGAGCTAATGCGATTATTTTTCTAGTCCCATTATCTGAGATTTGCCCTCAGTTGCCCCCCACTCTACTTGAGGCAATTGTTGAAGAATTTTGTTATAAAAAAAATAAGAAATTACCACATCAAAGGCTTTTTTTTTTTTTTTTTGAGAGAGAGAGAGAATATAAAGGTGCCACTATCACAGTGGCTCTCCCCATGGTAACTATCAGGAATATGCCTCAGACACTGGAATCTGGAAAACAGAAGAAAGGCTGGAAGTGTGACCATGGTGTCCTAAAAATAATAATCCTCATACAGGAACTGTCTCGATCAGCTTGCATAGATTTCGCAGTATTTCCAGCCTTATGAATTTCCAAGGCTTGAAAACATTTATCTCAGCAGGTTGCAGAGCTTTCCGCTTCTGCCTTTATTACATATAATTGGACTGTCTTAATTTCTTGTTTGGAAATGGTTGTTTTCATAGGCATCCACTGTTGCTTTGAAAGATTCATGATGTCTCATGTGCCAGTGCACAAGCCATCTCATCACTGAAGGGTAGGAGGAGATTCAACCCAAATACAGCTGTCCTCCGAGTGTCTAACACTGAGTCACTGTAAAGCAACTCTGTTAAGAGATATTGTTTTACATTAGCGCTTCATTCTTTTTCTTTGTAAATAAAAAGGGGATCTCTGCCTTGATTTGTAATCATGGAGAGATGTGGATTTGCAACTAAATACAATCTTTACAGCAAACTTGGTATATCTGCCCCACTCTCAAGAAAAATTAATTTAGCATGAGTTTGTTCAGATTCTCATTTCACGTATCAGAAAATGATTACCGAAATTTCTTATTTACTGGATTATTTGCAATTTATTCATTATATTCATTTAGGCACTTTGAAATGAATTTTGCGCAGAATTTAGCCTGCAGAAAGCCAGATGAGCACATATACACACACCCTGCATACACAGTGTCAGACATTACAGATACCCAATGAAAGAGCATTTTAAAATGAAAAATAAAAGAGCCTAAAAAGAAGTTATTTGATATGTTTGTGTGCACCCATCAAGACTCCTGAGACGATGGATGTTCCCCACCTTGTGTTCCATAAAAACTCATGTTCTGCCCAGATAACATCCCCCCCCACCGCTGCTGGCTCACCATACTCTACAATCAGACGCACGGCAGCTGTGTTATGTTCTGAAATGGTTTCACATTCACCACGATCCAGTAGATGCCTTCACCCCTGCCCAGCCTCTGGAAAAGTGCAAGACTTGGCAGACGCTGCAGAGCCAAACAAGTGCTGGCTTGTGTGCCAAAGGTAGAGACTTCTGGAAAAGCCAGAATTAAAAGAACTGAAAAATAAACCAGGAAGAAACCAAGAAGCAATAACTTTAAGAGGAGGAAGCTGCAGGGGGTTTATCCCAAGTCTCTGAAGCAGCAGAGCTGCTCCCTGGTGTAGGTGGGTGTTGTGAAGCACTGGGCTGAGCCTGGTGTATTCCCTATGAGCAGACCCAACGTTAATTGCACTCCTCCATGAACATGCGCTCCCTGTTAGAAATGAGCCTGCTTATGTGAGGAAGATGACAACAGCTGCTCAAGGAGGTGTTTGATCAGAGAACAGGGGTGGGAGGGCTACTTCCCAGGGCTGCCTCCACCAGCCCCCCACAGAGACCGCCTTTCATCTGTTCATGAGTCAGGAAGCAACACCAGGTCGTCTCAGCCAAAACTGAGCGAGGATTTGGGCAGCCCAAGGGACATGCTAACCATGGTCATAGCTCTGCAGCCACTCTTGCGCCAGTGCCCCTCCTCGTCCCCCATCTTCACCCACATCTGGGCCCACTGGGAGCCCCCATAGCAGTGCCATCTCCCCAGAGCCACCTTCCTCCCCACAGGAGTGGTGCCTGAGGCTGTGATGGCACACTTTCCTGGAGAGACCATTGCCGGCCAAAGCAGCTTGCAGAGTATGGCAGCTCCCCACCACCACTGGCCAGCAGGGCACAAGGGTCACCTCATCCAGAAACACTGGCTTTCCTTGCTATGACAGCAATCTAGTTTGCAAAGCACCTTCTTTTTAAAAAAAAAAAAAAAAATAAAGCCTCATTAGAGGGCACCAGGCCAAAGCAGTCTTTAAAACACATCCTCATGGAAAGATATGTATGAAATTAAACTTACAGCAATCGGATTACTAGCACTGTCAAATCAACAACAAAATAACATTGGAGAGGAGCATACCTCCAGCTATTTGTTAATTTTCCAGTACACGAAGTCAGGCTACTTGCTGATGGATTTTGCCATATTTGATTATCAATCAGTTAAAAACCAACCCCCTTCCTTGCAAAGTACAGGTTGTCCACAATAATTTCTCCAAAGATAAAGCAGGATTTCCATAAACAGTTTTCTTCAGCTCCCCAATAGACAATTAATTCTGAAACCACTAATACTAGATTTGCTTCCATGCTTGGATAAGAGGAAATCTGTAATATCAGAAAGTAATAAGGAAATGTCCTTGTTCATGTTCAGATACCTTTTGCTACGTGCAAATCTGACTAAGTATGTGAAGAGATTGCCACTGAAAAGTCAGCATAGTGTCTGCGGTTAATCAAAAATAGCTTATGAGCAAAATTGAAGTGAACATTTCATGCTGCTACTAGGATTTTAAAGGAGCGTTTCTTGATTGGACTGGATCCAGGCCAGCAACAAATCAGCTTTCTAGAGCCATCACGTTTATAATAGATTTTATTCCAGAGAAAAGTTGTGAACAGGAGGTGGATAACCTCCAATGCGCATGTCCATAGTCCTTGCCATAACAGGTCAGCACCCAGGTGCCCACACTCATCCCACTCTTGCTTCCATTTGCATCGCACAGGTGCTCTCTGTCACTGTCACAAGCACTCAGCGACGTTCCTGCTCAGCTTGGGAGCTGCTCTGGAAGGCATCCAGGCAACATCCCCAAGAACGGCAGACTACATATTTTGAAAAGGCTTTTCCGAAATGTTCTAATTTGGCTTCACTCCCACTGAATTCACAGTTAAACCTATGGTGGGCGACGTGAAAAAAAACAGCCAAGGGACCCACAAAGCACAAAGTTTGGACAGTGTCAATGCCTGCTCTGGGTGCAGGGGGTAGGAGGGAAGGCATTGCCTGCCCCAGTGCACACTCCAACTCTCCTCGGATACAGTTACCTCTGAGAGACCTTCTCTTCTGTCCTCAGTTCTGTGTGGTCGCTTGCTCCTGTGCAAAGCTGCCTGTTTGTTACTACTGTTACGTGCTGGCAGCATTTCATACCCAGTTTCTGCGGGAATAAACTCACAAGGAGCAAGGCAGTGAGAAGTCAGAGAACAGAGATATTTCCAGTGTGCTCAGTAGGGCTGTTTGCTGATGGATTTGCTACACCTGATTACCAATCCTTTGAAAAACTTCTTTGGAAGTACTGGCTGCCCACCAGTATGTAACCCAAAAAGACACCGCGAGCACATTAGAGAAGTGCCAGCTTCTATGCAGTAAGGCCCCAGCAAAGAGTCAGCTCTGAGAGCACCTTTCTCAGGCTCTGCACCAGCAAAAGCAGTACAGGATTAGGACCTTAGTAGCTCACATAAGCTGACAGTAAAACAGACTCTTCAGCCTGCTGGTCACTAAGCCCTTTGCTCTAAGAGACCCAAACTTGAAGGCTCCCAACCACCCAGCTTGCTCCTGCTGGGTCAAGGTTTGGGCAGGTTTCTTGCCTATATTACCATGTCCTCTTTACTGTCACCACCTCCATTGATGGTAAAACATGAAGAACCGTGACACTGCTGAGAAAACACAGTTCTTCCCTGCGCACTTTCCAGCTTTCCCCTTCAGTCCCATCCAAGTCTCTTCCTCCTCCGGGCTACCTGTGCCCCCTTATTCTCCAGGTAACACATTCCCCTCTCTTGCAGCCCTTAAGTCTACTTCCCTTGCTGCTCACATCTGTCATGGGGTCTTTGCTGCTCCTCACAAGTTGTACCCTCACAGAGATGCTGGTCACCTCCCTTCACCCACAGAACTGTAGACTCCGAGCAGTTACATTCTCCGGGCAGCTTAATTCTCCCTGGAAACCCTAAGAGATGGAAATGACCATGGCAAAGAGACACATCAAATGGTAGCCCCCTCACCCGACTGAGGGCATTGGCAGCTCTGCTGGTGGTAATGAGAAATGGCAGTCAGGCTGAGCAAGAGAAAACTTGAAAATCATGATTGATAACAAAGTCATAATAAAACCATGCCAGCTGGCAACAGCACCGTCTGTCAGCAGGCTGGATTTGCAGGGAGGGAACCTGCTGTCATCCTTGAAAAATTCAGAGACCTGTGGGAGTTGTGTATAGCGAGGACACCAGCACACCTCCTCCTTCTTGCACCTTTGTCCTAGCACACAAGTCTTATCTTGCACCTACAGACAAATCACATCTGACGCAGTGCTGGCCACCAATTTGGCTAAGAGAGTGACTGGACTAGTGATCTGCAAAAATAAGAAACATGAGGGTTTAGGGCTTACACTGAAGAACTTAGTAATATTATTGACTCTCATCCTTGGTTTGGCATAGATGGATTCACAGAAGACACACCTTGGCAAAGGGGTTTAGCATGAAAGATGTGCAACAAGAGGATGAAATGTGAAACATGCAGAGTGATTCACAGCTACAGATGTCATATTTTTTTAAAGAAAAATTCCATTTTAAAGACTTTACCGCCCCTTGGAATCCCACACACCGTCAGTCTGCAGGACTTATAGCTCCTCAGATGGTAAACACCGTTCTGGTCTTTGGGATGCTCAGCTTAATAGCAAGCAGGTAACTTGACAGTTTCAGGTTGTCATCCATCCGACAAAGCCAGAAGAGCATTGCAAGAACAAGTCACTTGGATGTAAAGCCTTGACCTGCTTGTTGAACACACCAGACCAGTCCAGGTGACTGCCAGCTCAACTAAGTACTTCTGCCTGAATTACACTGCAATGTTTGTAAGGAAGTGTTTGAGAGAAAAATGTGCCGTGACATACAGAGAGAGACCTGGAGAAGCTAGTCCTTCCTAGGATCCTTTTGCAATATGACCATGTTTAATACGATCAAGCTGTGCAGAGATACCTTTATTAATACTTTAACATCCATGTTTGTGTATGCTCAGTTCTTATTAAGATGAAACAATACTTTGGTTTATTGAATATGGCTGGTCATAGCTGGTACTAAACCTAATAGACTATTCTGTGTAGATGTTAAAAGATTGCAGAAGCTGTATCTTTTTTCAATCAATTCTGAGATTTTTGTGTTTCTCCCATTCTAAAATAAAGAAATTATTTCAAAAAGAATATTAAGAAGAGAATGAAAAGATCATTTTACACCAACAGGAAGGAGATAGTGGCTTTGGGATACATATCAATTCTATGGATTTAAGATTACTTTTTCTACTCACACACTCGAGACTCCTCTCTCCACTTCTGCTCGAGAGAACAAGCAGTGACACAACTTCTAGCTTTTTTTTATTATTATTTAAGAAACTTTTGGTATAGCAGATGACATAAAATGTGTTAGCTGCCTACTTCTGCAGAGATGCGCAGTGAACTTCAGTAACACGCTATGAGCCGAGTTAAATTGTCTGCCAAAAGCAAGCAAACTTTTCTAGACAATCTGTTATTTGAGACACTGCAACCAGTAGAGCCTGTTGTACCATCTGCTCTGTATAAAGTGCATGGTACATGTTTTACATGGTTTCTAAACTTAGCAGTGAGCCAGCGTCAACATTTCTACAGTGGGGATCCCCTATCAGAAATTCTACCAACAGTTCTTGCCCTTTTGGCTTCATGTCCAAGATCCTAGAAAACCTCTTTCTCTATAGACTTCATTGCCCTTCCGGATGCTCTACATTGTCAGGAGAACTTAAAGTCTTTTTGCAGCACATCTTGCTGATGATCTCATGAGTAACTTTAAAGACTAGGAAAGCACTGAGATCAAAACTGTGGTTCAAGCTCCGTAACACTACTAGGATACAAGCCTTACAGGTATTTGCATATAGAAATTACATGTTTTCATTTCTTTTACCAAAGACACACTGGTTTGGAAGAGTCTTGGTGTGAAAGCTATAACAAAAAGTCTCCAAGCTTCACTTTAGGAGATGTCCAGCCTTTTGTTACTGTTTGCTATTGGTGAAAGTCATCATCATGACAACATTTTTTACACAGAAGGATGTTCATAAAACCTGCAGAGTGAGCAGAGAGCAAATCTGAGGTGTCACAACCATGAGGCGTGTCCTTCACATACCTAATTCTGCTTGCACAGTGCAAACCTGACACGTCCAGGAGAAGTTACTCCCCTACACACAACCATGCAGCAGAGGGCACATTCCCACCAGAGCCGACTGAGAGACTGGTACCCTGAAATCCCATGCACAACCACAGAAAATCCCAGTATACAACATCTGTGTCAGAGGAGTCTGATCTGCTGGAGTTCTCAAACAGTCAGAAATTGCCAAAACCTCTCTATTCAACATTTTACTGCCAAAAAGAGAACACATCCAGAAAACTAGAAACACGCACACATACATATGTATATCCTAGCTGTGTTGCATGAAAAGGTAAAACAAGGATGGAAAAATTAACTCATCACTGTGACCTGGATGTACTTCTGCATCCCTAACATACTGGGCCAGTCAAACACTGTCTTCTGTCTTTGATATTTTTTTCCTGTTGGAGGAACAATAAAGGAATTCTTCCTGCATACCACATTTTAAATTCTTACACACAGCAGCCAGCTGGTGTTTCCAGATTTTTTTTCACAGCTTTTCTGCATTGCAAATATGACTTCTTTAGAGGATACCTTCCCAGTGACACCACAGCAGCTCTGAGAACAGAGTGGGGAAGGAGCTATTTGATCACCTGGGCCAGCACAAGAGGGAGAAAAACTGGAGGGCAAGGACTCAGAATGGCAAAGTACTGAAATATGCAGGGTGAAGAACATACAGAAAAGTCAGTTTCTAGAATGAGGCTGCAAACTGAGGTTGATTCATTTTTTGTACAATCTTAGTTGATGCCTCTGTAGAATACCCTGACAAAACGCACAGATCTGCTTCCACTAAGACTTCGTTATATTGCTGTTAGGGTATCATAACTTAACGTGGTCCAAACTGTCTAAACTCTTTCCTATTTCATAACAGAATTACATTCTTTAGATGCACTTTGGGTCGTATCATACACTTGCAATAGTATTTCTGGTAAAAACATCCATGACAAGAAACTACTTTGAAACTTGTGGCTTTTTTACTCTATACATTTTATTTTTCCTGGCTTTTGCTCCCTAAACTCTTAACTGCATTGTGCTCACAGACTTCAAAATATTTATTCTGTTCTTTGGCCTGGGGCTGGCAACTGGATTATGCTACTGAAGGTCCTGAAAGACATTGAAGCCCAGGGACAAACTGGTTCCATCAGCCCCCTGGACATCTAACTAAAAGTATACTCTGCAGTTTACAATCCTGAGATACAGATTGCCTTGGCATGAAAGTGGTGACTGAAGGTGATGGATGACGTTTTTTCATTAAGAGCAAATGCTTCCCCAATGAGAAAATGGGGCTTTAGACACATCCCAGTCCCTCCCCACCCCATCCCCCTCCCCCCAAAAAAATAAAAAGCATATTTTCATTACACTAGAGGCATTTCAGCTCATATATTTCAAATTGCCATATAACATCACCGGCACAACTTCTCAGTTCGGTTCCATTTCCCAAAAGAAATTACAGCACTCAGCTGCTGTGGAGCATGTGCTCCCTATAGCATGAGGAGAAGCCCAGCACAGACTGCAGCTCTCTATAGGAGATAAAGCTTGATGGGCACCTTGCACACAAGTGTCCGAGAGAGCATGAAGCACCTAAACTACAATTCTCCAGCATTTCCTGACAGCAAGATTTTAAGGACCCAAATTTAGGTAGTTCCCAACCAAGCATTAATTTTAATCAGGTTTTGAAAAATCTCCTCACTTCTCCTCAAATATTTATCTGCAACTTCGGATTATTTTATTGTCTCTTGTTGAGGTGTGTGAAACTTGTTAAACACTGCCTGAGAAATAGCACTAGTGGATAAAATCTTTAGAAACTTCCATTTTAGCTAGCAGCTGGCATAGAAAGGCTTAGGGGACTCCAGCTGTAATAGAATGACATGGGGGAAAAGGCTTAGAAAAGTGGAGGTGCTAAGGAGAAAAGCCAGTGCCCTGATGCACTTTTTTTAAATCAAAACACCAAAGACAGAGGTGGTTTGTTGTGGGTTTTTTTGGTCACTTGTTGTTTTGTATGTTTTCATTTTTAAGCTTTAGAAAGTACAACTGGCTGATGGAGAAGATGGGACAACAGAGATGTTCCAGTCCAGAGTACAGCTCTCTTGATTTCGCTATTTTTAGCCTCAAAACTCATCTCTCCATATCTTATTCTTTGTGTCCTGCACACCTGGTCACCATCCTAGAAAATTCTGAATAGCACAGGAAACCCATCCACCTGCACAGCAGGCAGAAAGGTTCATATACACTATTCTGTTATCTCCAAAGTAACACTTTAATCTATCCTTTATTATAATATTAATTGACTAGGAAAAAAAAATAAATCACATGTGTAAAAACTGACAAAGGCTTTTATTCTTTGAGGAAATTTTAGCAGCCTGTAAGAGAAAGAACAGCAAGATCCCTTCACACAGACACAAACACACACACGCCTTTTTTGCTCCTAGGGAGGAAGAATTTGAATTAGCTGCTTTCATGATTTGAAAGCCTAATTGCAAAATAGACTTTTGGAAGCAACTGTGCGGATGTCTCCCTGCAAGAAGCGACACCATATAAACCATAGGAATAAAAATGAGAAGAAATAAAAGGGTAGACAGTAAGAATAGGCACCACCACAGAGGAGTACAGGCGCTGCTCCCACCCGTCAAGTGCATTTGGGGGCTGCCAGCATTCTCCACCTGGACTCAAATGCCCCATTTCCAGAGAGGCACACCATAAGGTCCCAGCTAGAGGGCTGTAGCCACATGAGGGTGTGAAAAAAAGGGCAGTGTAAGCCAACAGGAGGTAGCTTCTGAGGGGAAGGGGTTTTGATGGCAGGGACACATCTCCAGTTTGCCTTGCCAGGCTTTACAGCCAGTACCTGTCTTGGACTCTTGATCCCATTAGCAAAAACTTCTGGGCATCTGCTGCTTTCCTTACAGTCATTGTGGTAACTGACCCTCCCAGCTGTGCTCCTCTCCACAGACCTCTGCCACTCACCTCTAGAAAAATATATTTATATTTAAAAGGCCAGGTATTTCAGAAAGACAGGACAATGAAAAGATGACAGCAAGCAGGAGTTAGAAACACTTAAGATCTCTTCTATATCCCGGATGTTGCCTTGCCACAAAGCCACCACACCACTTACCTTTGAGACATGGATAACAACAAAAGCTCCTGTACGACTCTTCTCTGGCTCAAGAGTTCTTGGACCACTTACTGGTTATTTAAAAGATAAACAGACAGAATTTTCTTTGTAAGAAACAAGAGTATGACACAGTTCATGAAGGACTTTGTTGGAAAATTGGACAGTTAGCGCAGTTAAGCTTGCATACTTATCTATGGAGCTGATAGAAAAAAAAACCAACCAAACAACAAAAACAAAAACACCACCTTAATAGTCCACCATGCTTTTCCATCACGCTTTTCCACCACAATAGACTTAGTATCTTGGATTTAAACATGAAAATTGTAAACTTAATTACTTGTCAACGAACAGGCTCACATAGAGAGAGCTTCGTCTATTCAAAATTTCATAGCTAATTTGCCAGCTTAAACAGTAAGCAGCTCTGGTTTTCATTTGATTACACTTGCAAGAGAAAAAGGGAAATACATTATCTTGATGCAATGGAAAAGTAACATCTGGTAACAGTAGTATATATATCTTTTTTTTCTCCGTTTTCATAAGGTTTGAATACTCTTTTCAGCTCTGTCCCTTTATATTTATTATTAAAACTATGCCAAGTCTGTGACTACATCTCAAATGTAAACAGTGCACTCATATACTCTACACCAGTTTATGGAGTGGGTGCCCGCACGACGGATTAGTAAAACCGTGTAATATGTTTTCAGAATCAAACACAGTCTCTTTATCAAAGTGTTCAGAGACATCAAGAGTTTTATAAACAGCAGCATAAAAAACAGATTAAAACATTCATTTTTGGTCTCACTGTATTTGTGATTCAAGCACATTAGTTGTTATTTTTTCCCTTGTATGTTTTCGAAATAATGACCTGTTCGTAACAGGTTTAGGCAAGCTGGTTTGGGGAAGCGAATATGAGCTTTTACTTTACTAAATAACAAGAGCTAGACTTCCCCTGCCAAGAATCTGCAGAAGTACAAGCACTGAATTTACTTATGCTGGAGTGGACAACAAAACTCCGAAAACACAGAATAAAACCCAGCTGTTTCCTTAAGCAGTAATAACCATCTAACCAGGGCAGTACCAGCTAACCCCCCACCACTGATGTTTTCACAGGCCTCTAGGTTATACCGAAAGTCACGCACTGGAGATGACATCTGTTCACCAACACAGGGGAAGAGATTCAGGTTGGCTTCCAAGGTAGAAAAGGCCATGCTGTTACTGTATCACCACCAAATGTCCTTTTACCCTCTCACCCCTGCTCTCCACAAGCCACATCCCAGTTTTATCTGTTCAATAATGATTTATTCTACAATCCGCTTGCCATGTTACAGCAACAGCCGCAGGGATCTGTGAAGCGAGAACACACTTCTCACATCTCCCCTTCAATTGTTTTATGCCCATTAAGGAATAAAACAAGACACGTATGGAGACTTGTACATGAAAAAGACAAGTATTTTTTATTTAAATCGTTCAAAACAGCACACAAAACCAACATCTGCTAGGGAAGCAAGCTGATCTTGCAGCACATTGGCACCACACATTGGATTTTTCTCTGTAAAAGAATAACAAGGTAATTCTTGGTGCAAAAAGTATAAGGCTTTGGCAGTTTTCAGAATCCTTTCCTCCTGCAGCTGTGCAGTATTACCATTATCAAAGGCAGGACTTGAAGACTTATCAGCGTTGCTATCTAAGGATCTTTCTTAGGCCATGTGATCCTCAGGTAGACACAACAAATTCTCATCTGTAAATGTCAGCCCTCGCACTAGGCAAGCTTTGGTTTCCCATTAACACACAGATGGAGGATCAGACCAGAGATCTAATGTCAGAGTCACTGACAACAGGAAATTAAATAAGTTTAGATGGAAGCCAAAATAATATCAAAACATTTTTTATTAGATCTCAAGCTTTATGCAACACAAACCACATAATTTTAAGGTCAAGGAAATATATGGAGGTTTTGAAGGAGTTCTGATTTAAAACCCCCAACAATGACCGGGGGTGACAGCTAACGTAAATTGCGACTAGCCTCACTGCATCCAGAGAGAGTTGCTGGGATACTTGAGGACAGTTGCTGAGCAAATCCAGCCAAGAGTCTCAGAGGGGATTTAGAGTCCCTGCAGCATGAGTATGCTGTCAGAAGTGGCAGAAGCTGAGAGTTTCACTACTCCCGCCCATGATGGCCTCAGCTGTAGACAAAGACAGCATCTATCTACCTCTTACTGGAGAGAAAGCATGGTCGTGTTAGCTACTCCTGCAGTATGCCTGGTCGGAAACTTCCTGATTGCCTAAGCAGCCTTTTTTCCCAACAGATTTGCCTATCCCACATGCCCTTGGTCACTGTGCTTGTAGTAAGCGTGGGTAAAGCCCTTCCCAAGTCTTCATTCGCGAAGCCAAGCCATCAGTCAATCAATGCTTGACACAGGAATTGGCATTCCTGCTACTCAGACATTACACTGGGGCTGCAACATGCTGGGGCTGGCCACAGTTCAGCATTAGCTTAGCAAGGAAACAAGGACATCTTTCTACAGCTGTGCAGGAGACCTCTCTGTTACAGCACAGTGTCATGCCACCATGTCATTCTGAATCCCTTTTCCGTATTTAAGCAGGCACACGGTGGAACCTTATCAGACATTTGGTAAGTTCAGCTTTCATCTCTGCTACCTGTGCATATGGCATCCAATCCATATCCTCTTGTCTGGGAACAGCTGGCATTCTGTCTGAAGAAGGTTTCAAACTTGAATTTCAAGTGTGTCTGCAATCTTCCTCTTCCCAGAGGTGCCATGGTGGCTCTTTCCACTCTCTAGTTTCTATAGTCACTCAAGCAGGAAAGTGGGGAGGTTGCAATTACAGCTTCCAAATTCACCTCCAGAAGCAAAGATTGCAGAGCCTAGAATGCACTTCTTTTTAGCATTAGAGGGGCTCAGACAGAACAGGAGACAGGGTCTGTAGCAAGAGCTACAGCCACAGAATTACACAATACACTGGCCCTGGACACACGCATACTTAGTTACTCAGGCCTATGTGAAAACTTGCATGAATACATACTTGCATATACAATGTTAATACAGCAAGTGTCAGACACAAGTGCATGCACATAAACAGTGGCAAACAGAGGTGGGAATCCAAAAAATATGACCCTGACATGCTAGGGAAAAAAAAAAACAACAAACAACACAACAAGAAACAAAGCCCAAGGTCTTAGCCTTGCTCCTCATGTTTCCTTGGATTTGTATTTGGAATACAAGCAATACAGAATTCGCATTGTAGTCTTCATATCTCCATTCACGATATCTGTGGATAGACAAACCAGAAACAACAAAACCAGATGGGAAGCATTAGAAATCCCTGGAACAGAAACAGACTGCAATTGCCAAAGACAATCTTCCACCTTTCCTCAGTTATAAAGTAAACTTAGACAATCTAATTGTAACAAGAAGCAAACCAGGAACTGCAGAGCTAGAAAAATTATTTATTCATTAAATGAACTTAAGGAGAAGTTCATTTCACTGCATTGTTTTGCTGGAAGACAGGATAAATAATGCATAGTAAGAAATAATTCTTCACTAGCAAAGAACAGATTGGATCATTTAGGGCTTTACAATTTTATTTTTGAAAGATTCCTGTATGGCAAGAATCATATTGGGAATTAGTTGATACTTTATTTTTCGGTTGTAACGTTTCCATTATGTTTCACTGCCATTGGCTGTGTTCTTTTTACATTTGCTTTTCAGCTTCCATGCTCTCGGCTAAATCAACTGCTCTTGTATTTAATAATTGTAATGGAACAGGGTAACTGATTTAGAGCTTTTACTGTTCTTACAGTGCTGTAAATCACCAGGAGAAAGACTAATAATGAAACACTAGTAAAGTCTAAATAGTGTAGCTGCAATAAGTACCCCTAAATCATACTAAATTCAATCACTAGCTGAGGATTTTCCCAGTAAAGCTAAAGAATCTGCAGGTGCTCGCACCAGTATTCTTTTACTGATCAACTCTGTGTTTGAGGCAATGCAGAATAGCCAGAGGGAAGGAAAGAAAGCATAGGTTTATCTCTCTTCAGACAAAAGGTGGACCTCAGCATGGAAATCTGAGCTCACACAGATTACTCTTTTCAAAGTTAACATAAATAGCTTTCCAAACTCCTAGCTCTATGTAATATGGCAAAAAGCCTACAATTCACCCATGCCCATCATACAAATTACTGACATCACCAAAGCATTAGTGGAAAAAGAAAACTAAAGAAAACACAAAAGTTCTACATTTCCATATATATATGGTATATAGTTATATACTAAACACATGCACCCACTTGTTCATAAATAAGTAACAGAGAAAGAGACAAGGTTTTCTATTTTTAGTAAAGATTTTATTTCTTTATTCAACAAGCTTTTGAGCTTGATGAAGGAATGATGGGGTGAGATCATGTGCCCTGCAAAGGGTCAGGCTAAGCAGTCACAGCACCACCCATTAACATAACCACGTCTCTCATCCCACCAGGAGCTGGTCAAAAATTTGTCATTGGACCATTTTTTCAATTGGAAAATTAGACTCATCCCAAAGAACCAGGCATGCACATTGAATTAGTGATGAAAGCATTCACTTGGATGCAGGAGATCAAGATTCAGCTCCCAGGTCTGAACTAGGCAGAAGAGCAACTTAAAACCTATGAATTTCACAGTCAGGAGACTGACCCATGAGCTCCTCTGGGTTTGAAAAGAGTGATCAGTGTTTCTGATTTTCAGGACATATTCTGCAAGGTATCTTACCATATGAAATGAGCTTGGTTTTAGTGCACTGTCTTATGAGATAGAAAGATAATTTTCTGTCCAGCTCAGCTGCTGTAATTTCCCTAGGAGCTGCCACTGAAATCTTCAACAAATACTGACCTACTATATAGTTTAAGTTTAGTGCAAAATTACTAAACCTATAACAGTCAACATTTTTAGTACAGAAATATTGTTGAAAACGATTCTCACATTTATTACAATTCATTCTGAATGAGGAGCTATGGGCAGTCATATAATGAAATGTGTCAGTGTCACGCTGCAGAATCTGCTTTCTTCAATTGCCATAACTTTTGCCTGGATATTAGCAATTCTATTCCAGACAAGTTTGCATGCTATGACTCACCTTCAGAGTTCACTGAAAAATTCAGAAGGCCTCCATCTGCCAGCAGGTCCAATGCAAGGTTAACGTTGTGAAGCTGTTGATGGGAGAAAGAGAGAAAGATCAATATAACAGAAAATATTTTCCACCCAGCAGCGCAGTGGCCGGGAGGCTTTAAAAAGTACTTTTTTAGTAGCTGAAGATACCGATTCATAAATATGTACTCATATCTGTCTCCTTTGTCTTGATGGAGTGCTCTTCACAATATCTAGCAATTATCATATAAAATTGGATGTGAAATCCGTCTCCTACAAAATGTATCCCATGAGATGGGCAGAAGAAACCATTTATTTAAAAATAGACCTTGCATGTGAAAGTCTTGTGCTAATGGATGTTTCCATGGGGAAAACAGGCTAGATTCATAACAGGGTCTAATAGATGCATGGAATTTATTTCTGTTTCTTTAACGATGCTCATATGTTTTCCATATTTGGAACAAACAAAAAAACATAAGGAAAAAGTTCTCTTTATTTAATTCAGAGTTACAAAGACTGCAAATCTTCTGATCAGCTAATATTTGTGAGCTAGAAGTTCATGCTTTAATATATAAAGATGTCTATACACAGTAACAACAGTGATGATATCCTTAATATTACTCACGAGAAATTAAGCACACATCTATGAATGAAGGCTGGGGGGAGGGTTCTGATTTTTCCTTGCTGGTTGTTCTCTACTTTCCCCACATAAAAGCAGCATCACACATACATGCAGTAGTCATGAACGATTTTTTAAGTAATACTGCATGCCATTACTACCTTCTAACAGCTTAAGAGTAATTGTTTACTTGAATGGTAGTTAGGAGGCTCCCTTCTTCTAATCACAGAACCATCTAGGTTGGACAAGACCTTTAAGATTTTCAAGGCCAATTGTTATCGCAGGACTGACAAGTCCATCATTAAACCATGTCCCGAAATGCCACATCTACACATCTTTTAAACACCCTCAGTGCCTGAACAAACTTCAAATTGTCTCTTCATACATTCCTTAAGCTACTGAGCAATTTATCCTTTGGGAGGCATGTCATAACTACTGCTGTGCTGTTGCCTATTATCTTTTGACAATAAGCACATGGGTCCCCCAAGCATAAGCCAAGCAAAACTGTGGGCTCTGAAGTGAAGCAATAGATCTATTTTTTACCTGGTTGTATGGTTTACAAGAGACTGAGTGTCAGTTTGGATTCAGGCTTGTTTTCTTCCTCTGATAGTCAGCAACCAGGTGAGCTTAAGCTCATACAGATCTACACAATTTTCTGATTGGAATGAATTAATCAAATGTTTCATTAATGAACCAACACAGGTAAAAGGGGCCCATTTCCTTCTCTGTAATGTGTGTGACATTTGCAAGGAACAACATGCAGATTTCAAAATAAATCTTCAGACAGAAATACTGATAATTACCAAAGAAAGAAAACCTAGAAAAATAAGTTGTTTCATCCACCTGTGCTTCCAGACTCAGAAGAGCTGGACAACTCTTTAGGATTTACAACTGGACAGAGGTCAGGACTTTTAGGGTTTTTCAGCTCTGGGCCTGTTTTGGCAAAACTACCAAGTTCATACAGTTTTGACGAGCAGAGGGGCCCTCCATCATCATCATCTTCATCTCCTGACTGTGCAAAGTTCACCCTTAACTTCAGCCTAACCTATTCTGTGAAGATACTCTTTGTCTCAGAATACACATCTTTCTATACACAGGAGTGCCCAGAGATGGACTTCCTTTACAGCTACTTGTAAACCTAATTTTTTGTGATAAACACTGAAAAAAACTGCAACAAACCTACCCACACACTGCTGTCTTCTTACACTTGTAGGTGAGTCATCTCCTGGATTTCTGCACCTGCTTTCCTCACCCCTCCTGTCCCTCTAACGTGGGCTGCTGCTCTCCTTATTTCTTGTTTCTATTTCCTCCTCAGAATCACTGCTTCCATCCCAATTTCCCTTCTTTGTGATTCGTGAAGTGCACGTACCAGCTTTCAACCACAAGCTTTCAGCTTGAATGAAAAGTTGATGCACTGCACCGATCATAACAGCGCGTGTGGTTGTCACCATTTTTATAACACAAGTGACATGTTTTAAATCTCAGGAAAAGTTTCATTTTCATACTTTACAGTACCAATTAATGTCTAAAATGACAGGGAGTTAGAAAGCCCAGGGGAATTGAAAGACGTATTTTGTGTACAAATGACAGTTGAACTGTGGTCGCTCAATATTTTTAGTTACACTGTCATCTCATTTTTCATCTTGCAATGAACATCAGAGGAGAAACAAATGGTAAATACCACTTTGGCAAACTGTTCAGCAGTAAGTCCAGTACACGGAAGTAACTTTGCTGAAATGAAATTACTAGGACATACAGAATTGTACTGAAGCAGTACCCAACCCCATTATATTCTTCTCTGAGGCCAATGACCAGCATGTGCAAGTTAAGAACTATGAGGTCAGGGCTCTGATCTGTACGTGAAATTTAGGGGTATCTCATTTCCTGAAAAAGATCTGTGGGGTTTGAAAAGAACTGAACCAAAAATAAAAAGGTTTTATATTAAATTTTAAATTAAAAAAAATCATTTACTTCCTCTAAATAAAGTTAATAGAAATATTAAAAAATTATTTCCAAGTCAATAGACCAGAGGAAAAAAAAAAATTGAAAACTGAGTGGAAGAGGAAAAAGGGAAGAAAAATAACTGCAGGGAAACGCTTTGATTTTGTTTGATTCAACCCTTCAAAATAAATTTTCCCTGTTCTTAGATTTGAAAAAGTCTGGATTTTCCTAATACCTTAAACACTCAACTGACAGCAATGGATTTTGACAGAATTTGAACGTAAGTCTCAGGCAATTGTGATTCAAACTCTTCGATGAAAAACTCCACAGGAGTATTTATATATTAATACAGGACCTCTGAGAATTTTAATTACAAATAAATATTGCCCAGGAAGATTAACTACAGGGAAGTTGGGAATCAGATGAAAGTCTTGTCTGTGCAGGGAAGCTATAATGCAAACCATGCCAGAGGAGAGATTCCCTTCTCTGGCAGTTCTCAAGCAAAAAGGATGTGACACATTTCACCTTCACAGATCTAACAGAATACAACCCAGGAAAAACAGGTTTCGAGACTTTCAGAGCTATTCAGTGATCACATGGAAAATCTCTGCCTGCAGTGGAGACTCTTTGAAAATATCTGAAATACTTCAAAATAGGTAACACCCCAGACCTGTGGTGGGGGCATTTGGCACGTGTCTGATGCCAGCTTGTTCTTTTAGAGCAATGATGAAATCTGCCTGGTAGAGGTTGAAAAAAGTGTCAACCTCTAGTCTGGCTGGGTAGGTTACAGCTCCCAGCCTTCGGAAAGGAAAAAATGTAAACTCTTGAGAGCTTCCAAAGCACGGAGGGGGCCCTCAAAATGTTCTGTTCATGTCTTGATTATATATTTAGGACAGCCTAAGGAAACCAGTTCTGCTCTGCAAGGGGTGTCATCCACTGAAAAATGTTGTTTGCAGGACAGACAGCACACCAATTCCCCACTACACAGACCCTCTGTATTTCACCAGAAGGCTTCGGAAGCATGTTTCTGCCAAAAAAAAAATGCAAGTAACAATAGTTTGCCTCCCGTGAGATAACAACTAACTTTGAAGAAGATATTGACTTGTTCCAAGGTATTTTAACATGCAGTGCATGTGTTTGTACTGTCCTAAACCACTATCCTGCAAACGCTAAATGCTTAAGACTTCACATGCAGCAGCAGCAATTTAGAGCTCTTGTTTAACTGACAAACAGAAGCACTAAATAGACGTTTGAAGCTTCAAGCTCTAAGCAACTAAATAAGAACCTACCATTTCCATGCTGCTGGCTGGAGTCAGGAAGAAATGCCTTAAATTCAGAAAGTAACCCTCCAGTTGTCCAATTAACAGAAGCAGAATAACTCCATCTGCAAACTAGATGAAGAATGATCTTAATATTATTTATTATGTTGGCTTTTAGTAAGTTACTCCAACAAATGCCATTCTAGCAATAAAGGAATTTAAATGGTACTCTGGCAGGCAGACAGCCTAATGACTCAGCTCCCTCAACCTCTTCTATAGTAAACTTCGTATTTAGTTACATAAGGCTCCCAAGTTCATGCTAGTGAAAATAAGACCTTGTAAAAAGACAGCTATTAAAACAAACTATTCCAGATGTGAAGAGACTACAGACAACCACAAGTGACAAATGTGTAAGTATAAACAAAAGAAAATTGTGCCTACTGCCTGAGATTTTGCAGAATCGCAGAATCATTAGGGTTGGAAGGGACCTCTGGAGATCATCTGGTCCAACCCGCCTGCCAAGGCACAGCCACCTAAAGCAGGTTGCACAGGAACGTGTCCAGGTGGGTTTTGAATGTCTCCAGAGAGGAAAACCCCACAACCCCCTGGATAGCCTGTAAGTGTTTGTTACGACAAAACACTTGTGAAACTTCCTTTCTCACAGTTACCCACCAGGAAAACCCAGAAGAGCATGAAAGCACAGCTCCGCTTTTCATTTGCGTGGCATAAATGGCAGGGACTGCACCTGCACCAAGGTTTTCAATGCTTGGAGTAAAGCGAGATCAATGAGCTGATTTCTGCATGTGTGACTGCAGAAGTAGGGAATGAAAAAGCCATGAGGGACACCCCTGAGCTCATCTCCCATCATTCACTCTCTCCCTGGATAGGTGCAGGGAGGATGCTGCAGCTCCCTGGCTCTGCATGAGCTGCTGTTCACCCTCCCTGGAGGCAGCAGCAGTGGAGGAGGACAGCAGAGGTGCAGTTGTGTCCCTCTTCATCAGCACCCAGGGTGGTTATCCCGAGTCAGAGGATGGGACTTTGTAATGCAGTGAAAACCACGCCTTCCTACCGTGAAGCAAATCCAGCATCAAAAATCTCTAAGCACCAGCAATCAGCTTGGTTTTCAGTTTAGTTGTCAGAACACCTTTATTTCCATCATGACAGAAAGAGCACCCACAGGAGTTGGGCAGACTCTGAAAATTACCCTCTATAGCATTACAAAGGCACCGCTCAATACAAAGTTATATTTTTTCATTACTCATTAGCTTTAGAAACTTCAGAGACTGAAGTCTGATATCTTAACCTGAAGCTAGAAATAATTGTTATGTTGCCATGTTTCAAATTACTACAGCAAAAGGGAGGAATCCTAATGGTTAGAGTAAACACTGACAGCTGACAAAACATGGTTAACATGCAGCTTAGAGCAGGCTACCTGAGAGCTGATGTCTTTCACATTTAGTCCTAATTTTCCAACATGCTGGTTGACAAATTGCAGTAATACCTAAAGAAAACAGAATGGGGAGAGAGGGTGGAAGAAAAGATATTTTTTTTTTCAACACTGAAAAAGAAGTTATGTTTTACCTTAGAAATTTTGATGTCTATTAAAAATGTAAATTACCTTTTTTACAGCATCCAATTTATCTGGAGCACGGCTAAATAATTCATCAAAGGCATCATCTTCTGTATCAAAACAACATTAATTGTCATTATTTGGAATAACTGTCGGATCAGGGATTTAAAGTGGCTCCAGAAGGTTCACACCTTACAAGTCAAGGAAGAAGAGAGCCACAGGGAGATGGGGAAAATTCCTGCTTTTGTATGTCACAGGGGACAGGGTGAGTGGCTTCCCTTCAGCCTGACTACATCAGAGAACACAATTTACTTCATTCACCTCTGTAATTTTCGCCTGCAGAGGTTCTCAAGATTTGTGCTGCCACCAGCCTGAGCAATGGCCAAGTTCCACGTCTCTACAGTTTACCTCTTTTGTTATGTTTCTTTAAACCCTGAACGTCTGTGATAAAATACTGCAAGCTGAGTAGAACAGCTACTCAGCTCAACATAAATATCAGTTGCATCAAATTTGCAGTAAACCAGCCCCCTTCCTTCAAAAAAACCACAAACTTGATTCTGGGTTTGGAGACACTGCCCTTCCTCTGCAGATTCACAGACCTCAAATATAACCAGTGCTGCCATCCAGTTTAAATGAGGGCACTGAGCCAGTGTCAGCAGTGCTGCGGCAGAGAACTAGCACAAAAGATTTCCAAGGAAATGGGATTCATTGAAATCCTTGTGTATGCCCACCCTCACCTCCATTTTCTGCCCAGGTTTAGCAAGAACAGGACACATCTCTTCACGGTAACCTGGCCACAAGACTGCTCTGCTTCAAGCATGAATAAGGTATTCAAAATACCCTTAAAAATCAAGAGCACTCTGGAAGCATAACTAAATGGAGAACTAGTTTCAACAGTACAGGAAAGTGAAGGCAGCTTTGCTTAAGGAAGATTCCTCCTAGAAGCCAGCAACAGAGAAGCCTCCACTGCAAAAAGGTTTCCTCTGGTTTCTCTATTCTCCCTGTTGGGGGGATGCTGCAGGAGCAACATCAGGGAATAGGTGAATCCATCAAACAAATCACTGAGCAACAGTGTGAAACCTTCAACAGTCTTGCAAACTAGAGAGCCCTCTTCTGGAGCCACGCTTTCAGATTTCTCTCTGTTAAGCAAGCTGTGTCAAAAATGGAAAGAGGGAGCATTTTGAAGAGTGAATTTCAGATTTCTCTTCGCAGCAGAATCAGCCCACTGGAAGAAACACCTGTTTACAGAGGGGGTTTTTAAGGTTACAGCCCACATTAGAGACCACTCAGTGGAATAAATGATAAATATGTACTAAATGAGAGAGTCTGTACCTCTACGAAGGATGAAAATGCTAACATAAAGGGCACAGCAGAGAATTAAAACAGTTGCCTTGGTTCACTGCAGATGCAATGTGCTTCTTTGCAGCAAGGAAGAGTAGCTCACATCGAAGCCTGAAGCAGTGCCTCAGCCTTCCGCTGGCTCTGCCCAGATGGACATTTTTCACCTCAAATGTTTCACAGCCCTCAAAAGCCCTAAGGGCAAAAACTCTGGGGATGTTTGCTTTACTGAGCTGCCATCCGTAGTCAAGTACCAGTAGACTTCAGAATTTCATTTGCAAACTACAGAAAGGAAATTACGTTGAAAGTGGTAGCAACAAGACACACAATTCTCAAGACATTATGCTCATAAATAGTTCCAACAGTGAAGGAGGTCAATGTGTAAACCCCCAGCCAGTCTTCTCTGTTGGGTCATCAACCGACTGTTTCATTTCTCGTCTCACCTCCCATCTGCTGTCTGTAGTCCTGGGCAAAGCGACCACCCAATTTCTGAACTATGTTGTGTTGGTATGAACAGACATTAACGGAAGACATTTGGAAAAAAAAACACTAGGAGAAATCCATGAATCTCTATTAACTGTAGTGGAAGCAATACTGATTTTATCTGAGAAATGATCATAATGTGGTATAGAATAGCACATAACAGTAAAACACTGAATTTGGCAATGCCCGTACTTACTTGACTGCGCTTCTAAATTCTCCCTAAAAGTGCAACAAAAAGCAAGAATTAGAAAAAGCATTCATCAGAACTAATCTTTTTCACAAGCAAAGCTTATCTGGGCCATCAGCTATCTTGTAAAGCAGGAGACACCGTGCAAAGTGCCATTAGTTTTATGTCAGAGTAACTTTCTAACATTTTTAAGTACACTGCATAACTGTGCAGGCTCTTGGAAGTATATGAAATTTTAAGTGGCCTACAGACCAATGAACACTTATTTTATAAGCCAAACCCATAATATTCTCTTCCACTATGCTGCTCATGATAGTAGAATTTGAAGATGTTCTATTATATAAAAGATAGTAGGCAAATCCATTTCTAGCTCTTGAAATTACATCCATACTTTCTCAACATATAAATAGGATACTGCTACTTGACTCCTTTAATAATGACAGTACCTTTCAAACTCAGCAAGCTCAGTCTTTTCTTTCACAGTAAAATCAGAACTGCCTCCTTTATTTAATGACACCATAGCAACAAAATAAAAGTAGATTTAAACCACTGTGGCTTTAGAAAACTTCCAGTTTAGTCTGGGACAGGTAATTTTACAGCACTGGATTTTTATTATTATATTTGTTATTATATTCCATGGTTACGACAAACACTAAGCCCCAGAAATGATCATACACATTATTTTAGGTAACTTTATATAAAGAGTAAAGAAGGGCATTACACCATAATACCAAATCTGAAAAGTGAAAAGGAAAAAAAAAAAAAAAAAAGGAAGGAAATCAGAGAAACAGTTTGTATACATATGTACACCTGGGTTTATGCTTTATGTCATCATCACGATCCCCAGCTATTTTTTATAAGGCGGAAAAGCCCCACAGTATTTCCTTTCTGACTGACAATGTAGAAAACAGATATATCCCCTCTTACTTGTTTTCTGTGATATATTCCACTGCATTTGCTGTCTTTAATCCTCTGGAGGTGTTCTGTTGAAAGGACAATAAATACTTTGGGGTTTGTTACACAAAAAAACCCACCCTGTAACCATTAATGAGGCTTTCGCGATTTGTTTGCTGCCTTAAATGATTACCAGAGGGAATTTATTGGAGAAGTCCAGTACAATTTCTACAGGCAGTTTGAGAGGTTGCTGCTCCCTTCTGCTTTCTTTACTCTTCAAACATAAGTTACTTACTTCCGCATAAGAGGAAGCCAAAGGAGAGGTACATGGTTGTCCTGGGTTTACCAGTAGCCGTTTTGCTAGCTGAGTAGCCCTCAGCTGGTGAAGTTCAGAGGCTGGCATGTTCACCTGGAGTCTTGATTATACTATATTATATAAAGGAAATCACTGCCTGCACAAAGCAGCTTGATGCATTTTTCAGCTTTGCAGGACTGGTGGTGGTTATCTCTGCTTTATAATAACCTCGAACCATGGCCTGCAACCCATCAATGAATCCCCCCTGCAGAGGTTTGGTGAGTTGCTTAGATTTAGGATGGCAATTCTTACTATTTCCAAAGCCACCTGGGATATCTGCTTATGTTCTTGCATGTTTTTTCCTGTATATAGATCTTAGTACTTCACATAGTATCAAAAGAACAGCTTCAATCCAGCTGTCACTCTAAAGAGACAGGAGAGGATGGGCAAGCATACCGCTTTATTCAGACACCTGGCACACATCTCATCACAGAAAATTCCTTGGTTTTCACTGCTTTTTCAGGCAGTGACAAACATTCTCTGTTCCCATGCTGAGCCAACTCCTTTGTGTCAACTCACCACTGAACAAGAGGGCACCTAGCCCCACCAGAGCAAGACAGGTCCTTCCTGCAGGCACATGTTGCAGAAAGGCCAGGCCTTCTCTGGTCTGCCTTGGGTTTTCTCAACGTTTCTCCCTTCCTGCCTTTGTCCCCTCTTCTGAGCTGTGCCTCTAGGAGCTTTCCTCATTTTTGACCTAATGACTACCTTTCCCATCAAGGGCATTGATTTCTCCTTACAGGGGATCACTTCACTACCACAACCCTGTTATTTCCATTGCCCCTTCTCTGTCTCAGGGTGAACAGCCCTTTCTGATGCTGCAGTTTCACAGCAGCATCTGCTGAGGCACTCTCAGGCCCATAAGGCATTAGATGGAAGGTTGGGTTGTCACTGATCAGACCAACACGACAGGAGCATGGGCAGCTCCGAGTTCACAATGAGTCCCATTAGATATCAGAGAGATCACTTCTCTGCTGAAATGCTCAGCTGGGTTGCGGCCACAACAGCTGCTTTTGCAGACCCAAGCCCTAGAAGGAGCTGTCTCTCCAGGGCACATTCAAACCTCCTGAAGTGACACAGGTAACTCAAAGGCATGCTTCATTTCAGTTCCAGTTATGATCAGCTCCAATGAGGGAAGAGTGCTAGGTCATGCCATACAGACCATGCACTTGGCTCCCAACACCAATGATCTGCAAACCCTCTGTTAAAATTGTAACACATTTTTGCAATTATATCCCAAATTGAGGAATATCTGATGTTCTCCTGAAGTCCCAGAGTTGACTTTAAGAAACAAAATAGAGGAAGAAAGCATGTAGATCTCAGCTTGTAGAGAAAAATACCAAAATGTGACCCCAATTGAAGGGGAGTAAACACTCCCTTCCCCTAAAGAAGTAAGCCCTCGGCATTATACCAGCGTCATGACTTACAAGTGCAGGCTTCTATTTTAAAACACTTAGAGATACTAACAGCAGAATTTCTTATTTTTCCTTTTTTTTTACAGAGATCAACAGCTGTTTTCTGTTTGGATCATTCCTTTGATCAAGGAGTAAAACCAGCAGAGTGTTTCTAACTTTTTAAAGAGACATCATCTGAACTGAGAACATTATAGCCTAGACCAACAAACTGAAATTAAAAGGCACAGTTCACAGAATACAAATATCTCTTTCACAGCTGCACACACATTTCTCCCTAATTCTAAGTAAATTAGTCTCACTAGAAGGTCTCTAGGATCTACTGTAACAAATACTGACACTATAATTACCTCAATGGTGATTGTTTCCACTTGAACATTTGGAGGCATGGCCAGGTTGGGTTCGAAGTGCTTTGCTATTGCAACCAGAAGATGCAGTGTGCTCACTAAGTCCTTTGTCAAGATAGCTATTCCATGTAAAGAAAGAAAACAATGGTTAGTGTGCAAACCAAGTAATATCATAAATTCACTTTAATGTCATAAATTCTCCCTGTGCAGAGGATCCCAGTGTCAGAGAGGGCTATAACACAGGTGAAATATACTGCAGTTTCTGTAATACCACAACTTAGCAATATCACACCTTAAAAGTCCTTTTTGTGAGACATACACCCAAAGGATGAGGAGTATGAAATGGTCTACAAGCCACACACTTAGAGGATGTGGCTTGCATGATGCAGTCAGGGTCAGTTAGTCCTGTCTCACTTTTGATTCAACTAGTAATTGAAAACAGGTTATTTAATCAGTGTTCTGGCACCCCTTTGCCTCATAGCAGCCATACAGCAGAGGAAGCCCTGTTGTGGATGATTTTCTCCAATTTCACTTCTGCACCTACATTCCACACTCCATTTCAGCTGATTTTTTTCCAGTTGCAAACACTTAGCCACAGCTTCCAGAATCACAGAGAGTTTCTGTCGCTGCTTTTTTTCTGTTAATGCAATCTTGTCAACATCCAGCTTGAGAGATCCTAGGTTTTCTTTGACAGAGTCCAAAGGAAGAAGGATGTATTTCAATACCATCATAAGGAAAAAAAGAGAAAAAAAAAAAAAACAAGATAAACATAAAATGACAGCAAAGCACACAAATTCTTATTTTAAGTTTTCGCTACCACTGAATAGGTTCCATCACAGACCCACATCCTGTGCTTTCTGAAAGCCTCAATAAAATCAGTGAAACTCTGAAAAAGGGAGAGGAGGCAAGTTATTACTTGTCCCCATCTTAGCACTCCTGTAGAAGCTACAGGAATACAATGAGTGCATCTTTCCTGTAAATGGTGTACACAGGCAACATCAACTCACATACAGAAGAGATCCCAGCTTGTTGCTCAGGCAAGTAAACTGTGAAAATAAGCCAATCCTGCTCATGCTGCTGCCCTCAGCTTTAGTGAAAAAGAGATACGATTTGAAAGACATCCCCCAAAAAACTGAAAGGGGGAAGAAAAATGAAGTAGGAACAAGAGATATGGAGAAACAGAAATAGAACAACAGGCTGCTCCGAGGTCCTGTTTTTATACATGCACTTCATATTGCAGAGAGCCTATTAGATTTCCATCTGTTCCCATTCCAACCCAGTGCTTTAGACCTATTTTTTCCTTCTTTTTAAAAAAAAAAAAAAGAAGGAAAACATATAAATTATAGTGCTGATTCCATCCAATGCTTCTGGTAGCATCAGAAATCACCTTTGTGCTCCTGGTTTATGAAGCCCTCCTTCCCTTTAGAAGCACTGTAATTTCACACTTCAAAGTTAACCTTTCTATTATGTTAACTAGCAGGTAAAAATACTTTCTTAGAAGAAAAATAATTACATAAAACCAATAGTGGATCATCAGGCATTTGTTCAGAATTGCAATTATCAGAGATGGCTCCCAGTATAGTGCTTTCTCCATCAGCAAGAAGTAAGACTCCAGCAGAGTGCAATTTGTGAGGTTCATTCTCTGATCTGGAAGTAACTCCATCATGTGTTTGGGAACAGCAGCTTACCCAAGAGATGATGAAGTACCAGCCCATCATACAGATCTTCTTCCAGACTTTTAACTACTATGTGTTCCTCTTTCAGAGTTGTGTTAATCCAGTCAATCAACAACTGTGAAGGAAAACAAAGTAGCTGGCAATTATATTCTTGTTGTTTAGCGAGTACAGCACTCAGTGCTATATTGTGTTTCGCCTTTCTCATTAGTCCTTTATCTCACACCTTGGTTTGATTTCAACCTCCACTTCCTTTGTGCTTTTTGGTTGTTTTTTTAAAGGGAAACAAAGTATCAGTTAGTTCTCCCTAATTTTCAATTGAAATAGGCATCTCACAAATTACATTCCTATGAATTTTGTAGACATGGTTATACAGGTGGAGAGACAGATCTCACTCCCTCTTCCATAAGGAAAGAGGCTGCAGAGTACTTTTCCCAACCTCTGCCTTCATCAGACATCACAGAATTCACACAAATTCAACAAACAAAAGTTTGTAAGACAAGAGGCTTCACTTATTCTCTTCATTGTTTCTTGTAATCATCTATGTTACTAGCAATTCCTTTCTTCCCTCTCCTATTTTTTTTTCCTTTCTGCAATTTTGTCCTAATCTGTCCCCAAATACTTTTTTTTTTGGGGGGGGGGAAGGATTTTGATTACTTCACTTTCTTATGTGGCAGTCTTCCTATCACCCTTTTCAATATCCTTCCTGCCTTTGCAAGGGGAAGCTGCTTGGGAAGCCAAGGGCTATCTACAGCTGGAAAGGAATCACCTTGCCAGTTACATCCCTTGCCTCTGCAGCCCCTTCCTTTTGCACTGTGCTCCTGCATGGGAGACTAAAGGAGCTCCTCTGCACTTCTCCAAGCACGTGTTTTATCCACGTGTCAATAGAAATGGAAGGTGACCTGCTGAAGCAGAACTGAAAAGCAGCAGCCACAGCCGGCTGTTAACAAGAACCTTTCAGAAAAGGGATGGGTATTGCTTGTATTTCTATTATTGCTACAAGTGAGTGTCTGGAGTTTGTTGTTTGGGTAATACCCTTCTCACTCGCTGTAAACAGAGGCAAAAATTCACAGCAGATCCCTGTAATTTAGCCAACATTAACAAAAATGTAAAAAGCAGGTTGGAAACATAAAATACCTCTGAGAAGCTTGAAACCGTACAAGAAACAAACAAGGCTTGGCATGGCACTTGCCTGAACTGAGAAGCTGTCAAAGTGTTTGGAATATGCTTTCTCAGCTGAGAAGTAACAAGAATTTTGCAGAGCAGAAAGCCATGCTCCTCAACTAACGCTGCTTAACAGGTTAAGACCTATTGACACTTTAGACGTGTAAGTGACAGAGGGGTACCACAAATATAACAGCACAATCAGATGGAAGTTGGAAAAGCAGAAAGCACTGCTGAGTATACACCTATGAGATCACTCGTTTACTGTCTTGGCTTTAAACAGCCACATCCACAGCCTGCAGCTCACACAACTCGGTTTTCAGTTCAGTTGTTGGGCCTCAGCTGCAGAGCAGAGAGTTGTGTCTAAAGAAGTTTCCTACTGGCCTTCAAATGCAACTATCTTCTATTTTAGGTACAGTTCAATACTTACAGTAACTACAGCAATCCACTTCACATTCCTTAATTCCCCAAAGCTACCTCAAAACAAAAGTGCAGTGGAACAGCGTCTTTCTCCCAAGCAAGTTTCTTTGCTTCCCTTACTCTTCCCTTGAAGATACCTCCCTGTCCTCCCCCATCCCAATCTCTTCTCTGGATGAGCAATGAACTCTTTATATTAAGAAGGCAACCAGTGGCACCAATGGGCATCCAGAGGACTTCGTTTCCTGGGACCCAATTTCTATCTCCTCTTCATCCAAAGAAAAAAAATGAGACAGTGAAGAACATTGTTTCAGGAGTCTCTGACAGGAAACGGATTAAGCACTGAAGCTCACAGAAATCTTCATAAACTGAGGAAAGCTCTTCATTTTTGGCAGACATAAATTTAGTATCTCTGTAGACAACATAATTGCATTTTGCAGCACCTCCTTTCAGATTTCGTCTTTTGTATAAAAACATTGTGAAAAGCTGACACAAAAATCAACTCTTTTTCATCAAATGTGCACAAAGGTTTAGGAAAACATAATCAAGAAATGCACATATTTATGGATTTATGAATGCCACAATATACACACACCAGCAAATAGCCTAAGCTGGTTTACATCATATTTATAACAATTCTAGTATCTCCATAATACAAGAAGTGCTGGTCTCATAAGAGACATGCCACTTTTCTTCCAGGAAATATCAGTATGCTAGCCTTCCCCTGGGCTGTACCATTACAGAAACACGGTGATTGAATACACAGGGGAGATTTTCAAAATAAAATGCTTTCCTGTGAAATAGGATTCATTCTTCACAGTTACCTCAAGCAGACAACACATTATACAACAACTTGAAAGCTTTTCTCCTGAATTCTTGGTGACTTGAACATCCATCATCCCTTTTCCCTCTGCTCTATGCTATCCTTGTCATGCAGCATCGCAGCCAAGCCAGCTGCCACTGGAGGTAGAAGACAAGACAGAAGCCTAATGCAAATCAGCACAGCAATCCTAAAACTTGTTATCATGGGATCAGAGTAGCAAACTTGCATGTATCCACGCATCTCTTTAGTCACAGTAAATGCTGATATAGGATTGCTTTCAGTCACAGTTCCAGCTGGATTCTTATTGCTATTACACTATAATTACAATGAAGTATCAACTGGGCACTTCCATTGTGGCTCACATGCCAAGTTAGGAGAGGTATCATATAAGATAAAACTCAGGTTTTAAATCTGCACTCTACACACAGCAGTGACCACTCTTGGGTGATGCAGGTATTTGTAGCTTGGTTCTGTATGGCCCCAGCCATCCTGGCATTGTGATTAAGCTGAAGCAGGCATTTGTAACTTTGGTTCTGTATGGCCTTAGCCATCCTGGCATTGTGCTTAAGCTGAAGCTCTGATTTTACTTGTGTGGAGCCCAAGTGCCAAAAGCAGAGCTCATCCCCATCCAGAAAGCATGGGGGACTGAGGCCAAACAGCTGTGTAATTTACAGGGTTTAGCATTAACACGACAGGTTAAAACAACTTAAGGTGAGTGTTAAACAATATAGTAAAAGAAATGGTACCAGTTTTAATTCTTCCAGTTTGGGATTGTTGCTTGAGGATGGTTTTATGAATTTCTTCTTCTCACCTATGAAAGGAAGCAAACAAGATCCACTACAATTTTCAAGTATGACTAATGTGAGTTTGCTGTAAAATCAGCTATCAGTTTAGTATTACCCAATATCGCTACTTGCCATATGTACCCACACTGACATTTTTTATTTTATTTGTTAGAAATTACGCTTCAATGTAATTCAAAAAAGTAAGATCTACACAGATTTTACTAAATTCTGGAAAGAGGAAAACAAACTTGGTCAGATCTTTAAATGTGAAATTTAAATTTCAGCTGAAGAACCAGCTAAAATTTATGTTGCTCCTCCAAGATTTGCCTCTAGAGAATCAGCAGCCAAAGAACACACACATTTCTTACCCACTGCTTATAAAACCATGGGACCACTGCTGAAAAATACACAGTTCAGTTATACTGCACATTTTCTGCTTGGTTCTTCAGGTCATTCTTTGGACCTTTTTCTCTCCTAGTTCATAAAGTACATACCTTGAGCGATGATGTTCTCAGCTAGGAACTGATCAACTGCAGCAGGCTGTGTAAATGCATTTAAGAAGTCTGGATCCATTGTTTTTTCTCACTCACGGTAAACTGGCAAAAATTATGGGGAAAAGGAACATGAGTAAAGGCACGTAAAGATCAAAATTGGTGCTAAGAATAAAATAAACGGAAGGGTTTTTTTGTTACTATTTCATCACTGGTGGGTTGCTTTAAAAGAAAAAATTCTGAAAACTTATTGAAAAGTGTGCAAAGAAAAAAAGAAGTTAAAAAGACTTTTTTCTGTTAATCATCAAAAAGCCTCAAAAGTCCTAAAACTTGCCTTAATTCTTTCTAATTCTGTTTCATCTGAATTAGATTAGTAAAATCCTATTTCAATTGAAATTAAAAAGCTTTCACTTCCAAAGTATCAATGGATATCTGCTATGAAAATAACCAATAATTAAGAAGTATTAAATGAAGAATGCAGTAGATAAGTTACTGAGACAGGCTTATAAATGTAAGCAGTTCCCTTTATTAGACCATCTGGTAGGGCTGTGGGAAAATATGGCATGTTTCTGGATAGGCAATCCCATCTTTATATTAGATGAAGTTGCATGGCTTCTTAAAGATTTCAAACACAGACTGCAGAATGACTTTCCTTCCCAACCCACATGTCCTCAAATGAAAGCAGAATGACAGTACACAATACAACAGTGAAAATACCTTGTCAACAAACCCAAAACTATGGGTGAGGTTTTCCAGCCCAGCTAGGAGTTGTGTTGGAGGACAGCAGAAGCCAGAGAAAGGAAAGAGGCCACTGTAGGAGAGGGAAGGCTGACTACCCTTGTTCTTTTTTAACAGAATGTGGGATGCTCCTTGTTAGAGGCTCACATGGGAGACAACTACTGCATAGCCAAGATGCCCCTATTAGCAGCCCTGCCTTTCAAGGCTCCCTGACTTGCATTTTTCAGTCAGAATATCGGTAGGAAATAGCAACTGGATGCTTTTGCACATCAATCTGGTAAAACAAATTAGGCACAAAATTCCCAGCAAGCCACCAGGAGAAAGGGTCACAAGAGAATTGGATTTATTATGGTGGCTGCAAAACTGAAAGCTGTCTCTAAAAAGGTTCTTGGTAAAATTAAGAATGAGTCATTTAGTGCGTAAGGAACAGCTGCACTGTCTGAGATTAAACTACCCAAATGAAATTAACTGAAAGAGAAAAGTTAATTAATACAGAGCAACCTAAGGACAACTTACTTTGAAATCAGGTTTCTGACAGCTGTTGCACCTTAGGAAGTCCTCCTCGTAAGTCTTCTGCAATTGCGCAAACCACTGCTTACACTAACTCAGCTTTGCTTTTACACTAACTCATCTTGTACATCTCTTACTCCCTTTGACTATTTACACATCTAAGTGATGTGTACTACCTGCCACATCCTTTGTCTCTTTTTGGCCACAAACATCAGAAGCCACTCTTTAAACTGAAATTTGGAGGCCTGTAAGAAAAGACCTGAAATTAATAATTTGCAATAGCATAAGTTAATATCCTCTAAGGCCTCAGACCTGTGTGTCCTACTCAGTCTGAGTGTTAAAGTTGCTATACCGGGAGACCTTGTCTAGTACTGATAGCTTGTCTAGCATCCAGTCCCTTACAGCAGAAAATCAGGATGAAAAAAAACCACGAAGAGAGCAAGCATATACAGATACTTGCTTAAAACTCTTCAATAGCCTGCAGTCCAACCTTCCTACATTAAAATTGGGATCCTAGTATTTAGAAGCTGTCAACATACTTACTTCCCATGAACTTCCTATTCACCCCTTGAGTATGTGTATTGCCATTCAGCCATGAGGAGCCAAAGATCATGACTTTACCTTGCGTGAAGCACTACCACCTTGTTGCTTGCTCTAACATGCCACCTCCCAGCTTTCCTTGAAGGTCCCTACTATGCACAGTGCAAAGGAGACCAACTGACTCACATTCTTCATGTCACTGTGCTACTACTTCAAGTTATATGTCTGCATGGAGTAGTAGATATGTATATCTACACCTTCAACAGTCACCTCTTTCCAAACCTGAGGAAGCAAAGCCTTCATCTTAGTTGTCCTTCACATGGAAACCAGTCTGTAATAGCTTTGATCTTCCTGGCTGCCCTCTCCTGAACTCTCTCCAGTGCTATCACAGCCTTTGGTGAAGCACTGGGAATCAGACCTGCCCAGATTTAGAGAGGTGCACCACAGTATTCACAATGTGGCTGACACACCAGAGGACTGTGCTGCCATTCAGCGAGACCTGGACAGGCTGGAGAGTTGGGCGGGGAGAAACTTGATGAAATTTAACAAGGGCAAGTGTAGAGTCTTGCATCTGGGGAAGAACAACCCCATGTATCAGTACAGGTTGGGGGTTGACCTGCTGGAAAGTAGTGAAGGGGAAAGGGACCTGGGGGTCCTGGTGGATAGGAGGATGACCATGAGCCAGCAATGTGCTCTTGTGGCCAAGAAGGCAAATGGCATCTTAGGGTGCATTAGAAAGGGAGTGGTTAGTAGGTCAAGAGAGGTTCTCCTCCCCCTCTACTCAGCCTTGGTGAGGCCGCATCTAGAATATTGCGTCCAGTTCTGGGCCCCTCTGTTCAAGAAGGACAGGGAATTGCTTGAAGGAGTCCAGCGCAGAGCCACAAAGATGATTAAGGGAGTGGAACATCTCCCTTATGAGGAGAGGCTGAGGGAGCTGGGTCTCTTTAGCTTGGAGAAGAGGAGACTGAGGGGTGACCTCATCAGTGTTTACAAATATGTAAAGGGTAGGTGTCAGGATGATGGAGCTAGGCTTTTTTCAGTGATATCCAGTGATAGGACAAGGGGCAATGGGTGTAAACTGGAGCATAGGAAGTTCCACGTTAACATCAGGAAGAACTTCTTTACTGTAAGAGTGACAGAGCACTGGAACAGGTTGCCCAGGGGGGTTGTGGAGTCTCCTACACTGGAGATATTCAAGGCCCGCCTGGACAAGTTCCTGTGTGATGTACTGTAGGTTACCCTGCTCTTGCAGGGGGGTTGGACTAGATGATCTTTTGAGGTCCCTTCCAACCCTTGGGATTCTGTGATTCTGTGAATGTTGTTCTCAGTTCCTCTCCTCCTAATTCCTAATGCTATTTGCTTTTTTGATCACTGCCGAGCACAGAGCTGACACTTTAATGGAACTATCTATTATATCCCCAAGATCTTATTCCTAAAACAGCAACACACCACTCAAAGCTCATCATTTACCTGTAGAGCTAGTATTGATCCCCCCCCCCCACCGAAGTGTGTTTTACCTCACATTTATCGACATTGATTTCCTACAGAAATTTCAGAGCCTGAGAACTGCAGTGCCTTAGCATTTAATAGACTCATTGCTGATTACTAATAATTAGCATTTGCAAGCAGTCCTTCATGTGGCAAGCTGAATTACTGTGAGGCTTGGTCCCAGACAGCAGCCTTTCAAAGAGTAATATACAGAACAGATCATTGTAGGAGACAACCGCTTGAATACATTTTGTAGAGGCATTTCATGATGACATTTTTAAATAATATTGGGGTTTAATTATTGATTATTCAAATGAAATTAGAGATTTAGATTACACACTGGGAAAAAAATTTTTCACGATGAGGGTGTTGAGGCCCTGGCACAGACTGCCCAGAAAAGCTGCAGCTGCCCCATCCCTGACAGTGTTCAAGGCCAGGTTGGATGGGGCTTTGAGTAACCTGGTCAAGTAGAAAGTGTCCCTGCGCATGGCAGGGAGTTGGAAGTAGATGGTCTTCAAGCTTCTTGCAACCCAAACCAGTCTATGATTCAATGAAATAGCATAATTTGGTCCTCATTATCTGAGAACGTCATAGATCTACAGGCTTGTCTATTTTAAAGTCAAGAGGTGTTTTATTTCTCCTGTATCACCTAAGGCAGCCAACAAGTAAATTTTTCTCGGATCAAGAGCTAGACTGTTGCACAATGTTGCAATGCCACAACTACCAAAGAAACAACCAATTCTTTAGCTGCATCAGCTCAACTTTTACTACTTCACACAGTCTGGCTCCCAGATATCCCTGATAAACAATAAAAAGCATTAATAAGCTACCAGTGGTCTCTGGTGTACAAACTAGGTGTAGAACATACACAAAGCACTTACCGGTGTTACCAAATCGTTTCAACTGTTTTATTTCCTGTTTGAAAAGACAAAAGCCCTACTCCGTATTAGCTCAAACATACTTCCTAGTTTTCTAACTAGATCGCACAAAGGATGGAACAAAAACTAAGTGGGAATATTAATAGTAATATCTGTAATATAGTAATAATTTCTGCCTTCAGAAAACTATCATTAAAAAAAAAAAAAAAAGGAGGAAAAGAAAGAATACATAAGTTTAAAACTTACTTTTACTTCCCTCTTTAGTACCAGACCTTTCAAGAGATATTTTGGCCCCTTAGCATCAGAAGGGATGTCATCTTAGCAAGATACACAAAGCAAATACACGTGGACACAGAAAGTCTTACAGTTAAATATACATATATACACACATATAATTTAAAAAGAAGCACCCCAAAGAGTCCATTTTCCCAAACTTACTATTCTCTCCTTCGGTAATTCCTAGAAACTCTTCTAAGATCTTGTCCCAGCAGGTGTGATGAAATTTATGGGGAGAGGGGACTGCTTCCCAGGCTTGCAGTGTCCCGCACCAAAGGTGCAGGCTTCCATGCAGGGCAGCGTGACGTACGCAGAGTACGCAAGAGGGAAGTTGTACAGCCCGGTACTGACTGCTGCTAAAATGAAACCACGGTTCTAACAGGAACTTAATTGTCTATGTGCTAGGTCCCTGCTGGAGGCTAAAATAAACAGAAATACAAATGCAGGAAACATGCAACCCTGCAACCCCTGAAATACCAGAAAGTATTAAAAAGATACGATCATTCTTCCGTGGCGCTGTGTAGCATGACCGTTTGCTAGTCTGCATCTGGGGCAACTCACAGAGCGCTTTTCTTTGCATATAAAAATAGAATGCCAACAACAGCCAAAATCATGGTGCTACAATATACCTTTTACTCGTGGTCCTTTGAGCCCTTTATAAAGGAGATAAGCACTACTATACCTATCTGGTAGAAGGAGAAACCTAGGCAGAGGAAGATTAATTCATTTGTCCCTAGAGAATTAGCCACACCAGAGCACAAAACTTTCATCTGAGACAAGAGTTATCTCCACTAGGCAGTGCTGCTGTTCTTCCTTCCCTTTTCCAGCTCTGATTGAAGTGGGAAAGCTCCCTACACCAACAAATTTCCCTGGATGTTTCCTCCTGGTACCAAATACATTCATTAACTCTATCAGAAATCAAATGCAACTCTGCAGTCCTCCATGAAATCCCTGAATGAGACAGTAGGCAGGCACACTAATTAAGCTGGTCTGGTTTAATGCTGTTAAGGGACTACTGTGTTTAGCTCCATGCCACATACAAGAATGAATGAGCTAAACTGGGTAAGAAAAGTGGGTTGAAAACAGATTCCCAGCTGCCAAGAATTCTTAGTAACTGATAACCCAAAATCCTTAATGAAAGGAAAAATTTACCTGTATTTTCTAAGCAGATAGCAAATAGAACTATACATCAAATTAGCAAAGACCCAGTGTACCTTCTATGCAGAAGTGAAGCAGCCTAGAAATGTAGTAAGTAAAAAAAACAAAAGGAAGGTATAGTTGGAGATGCTCTAAGGAACTCTGGACAAATCCAGTTTTTAATCAGCAGAGGGAGGAGGAAGAATTAAACGTTGGGAAATCCATCTGTAATTTCTAGGTCTCTTCCCATTTCAACTGGCAACACAAAGGACTTCTTTCTTCAAAGCCTCATTCACAAAACAGTGAACCAGTGCTAAAAAAACAAGTCTGAAACACACATGGACAAGCACTTTTTTTCCTCTGAGAAATGATGCTGCTACCAGTGCATGTTGTATCCAGCCTTTTGTAGAATAGCATTAATAAATTCTCTATCGGAATTGCATTTGATTTCATGCCCTTCTCCCCCATCAGTCTTTCTGTACATTCCCACTGCACACTTCATGCACACACACACACACACACACACACGTACGCCTGGCCCTCATAGAAATAGCCATTGAAGAACAATTCAAGGAATCAACAGCACTCCACCAATAACAACTTCTGATAATTCACTTTCCTGCTTCTCCACATGGCCTTGCTTTACTGGAGAGCCACTCTGTGCTCTCCCCATACCAGACCAAAGGGAAGCACACAAATGGAGACATTTTCACTATCACTGCAGATTTACTTGCACTTCTGACTTCCCCAGTGCTCTGTAGGCACATATGGGACTAGTTGTGGCATGTCAGGCTTCACTTCAGTGCTGCTGCAGAAGAACTGGGCCTTAAGTCTTCTAACAGTACCAAAGAGTGTAATTCAGTTACTTTTCTCTTGTAGAAGGCAAAAGGCAAATAGCTTCACCAGGTCCATCTGCCAAATAAAAAGGCAGAGCTCATCTGTGTCTGCCTGTACAATCTTACCACCTGCACCAGGGCCAGAAATCCAAGATCACTGCTTTGCTAGGTCTTCAGAGATCATTGTACATCTAGAATCCTTGATGAAAAAGATGGGTATAGTTCACCTTTAAAAAGTTCTTCACACAGACATGTCCATTCAGCAAACAAAGGAGATGTAGAAAGCCAAGTGATCATTATTTATTTATTTGAATAAATAGTACAACTGTCACAAACCATGCATAACACTCCTGCTGTGATTTTTAGCAAACATAGCATTGCATTGTAACTTGCTTACAGTACACAACTCTTGTCATATGCTGGAGACATCCAGCTTTGTGACAAGTCCAGAACTTTATCTGCAAGGCTGGGTTTTATTAGTTAGAAATCCAGAGTAAACACTGCTAAAAACAGTAGAAAAGACTCTTAAAAAATACATTAACACTGAAAGCACTGCTGTGTGGGGAAGAGGGGTCAGAAATCACACAAAGGTTTAAACTGATTTTAAAATATCTGCCACTGTTTGTTTTTCATCTTGAAAAATAGGATGATGCTGAGGAGTATCTGGCCTTCTGTGGCAACAGAGCTCAGTGGAACTGAGTATGTCAAGCAGATGCACCTAGAAGGCAAGCTGTACAGGGTGGAAAAGACAAACATTCATTATGTACTTACAAATGCAGAAGCCTTAATGCCACAGAGCATTCGACATTCCAGATGAACTCAACAAGATTCAGAACTACCCTCCTGGTACCCAGGAACACAGCTAAAACTCTAGCAGCACAAAGAGTTAATGAATAACATTTTTAACAATGACTTTATTTTTTTGAGAGCAAAAGAACTAAGTATCATGCATATGTAACAGAAAGGCATGACAAAAGCAGGTGTTTAGAGAAGCTTTACCTACATTGTTCTTCCTGCAAACTGGACTGATTGGTATGAAGCTCGAGTTCAGTTAAATCCACCCTGCTTGCAATCTGGTTAGCAATAAACACAGCATCTATGCCGGCTAGACAGCAAGGAGCCAAGGAATGAAAAATGTATTTTCCCTGTACAACATTTACCAACAGACTTAAAAACATAACAAAACAGGGTATGACACCTGCCCCCAAGCTGTTCAAGGCATCAAGCCTGCAGTTTTCACTGACAGGGATATTAATGTAAGGAATGCTAATAGGGACCCATGACTCAGATTGTACAGGAGGGCCTCAGGTTTCTGCAGAGTGACCAGAAACAAATAATTGAACAAAACAGAAGCTATTGTAAAATGTTCACATCTGCTCACATGCAACGAAGATGCCAGCTGTTTAATACCACCTCAGAAATAGTCATTACCCCTCCCAAAGCCAAACTGCTCTTATCAATCTCCTCTTATTTTGTTTGCTTTTGCTATTAATATTGCTTGCAATTTTAAAAAAATAGATTCTCTGAAGGTATTTCCGAGCTGCTCAGAGAATACAAACAGTACTGGCACTTCCACATCACCTGAAGGAAAGTGGGTGGAATGAGAAGCTCTTTAACAGGCTTGTTTTCCACAAGTAACACTGCATTGAACTGAAAGTTTGACCTTTCAGTTTAATCACCTTCCAGCCTCATAACACCCCTGTTTTACAGCATGAAAGGTTAGAACAATTTCATTAACTTGCCAGGAGAGCTGACCCACCAGGACTTAGTGCCTCTGAAAGTCTCCTTTGTAACAATTGCTAGTGTCATGGTAAAGTCTAGAAGCCCCATCTGAAAATCAAGTCCAATTGTTCTAGGCTCTGTATAAACAGCAAGAGGTCAGCTCCCTTCTAAAGCACAAAAAAGCAATAATTCCTCACAGAACCTTAAAGATTCAGATACGATATGATTTTTTTTCATGGAAATAAAGGGCAACTTCCTTCCATCTTCGTTTTGGAGGTGTGATGGGAGGTGATCCAAATCATTCAAACACTACTCAGAACCCCAAAATATGAAACAAAGATGCAGAAGCCCATTTCTCTCTGAGATTAAAAGAAAATGTTTGAGAAGGGAAGGAGAAATTCCCAATTTTTAAATTATACCATTCAAATAGCACGTTTCCTCTTGAACTCAGAAGGGCAAATAACTTTTAGTGTAAGAAATCAATTTTTAAGGAAAGAAGATGCCTATTTACAACAGGACTTCAGTGAGCCCCTGGAGAAGAGCAATACTACCTGCTTCCTCTTCGGGGCACTTTGCCTAATGTTTCACACAAAATGATGGCTGCCCATAAAAGAATAGTTACTGCTATGATACAGAAAAGCAGCAGTCAAATCTGTTGCACTCCACACTATTATAAGTGTATTCCACAAATAATTTAGTCTGGAAATAACAATCCCACTTCCTTAGCAAAGCTCTCCTCAAAATTCTACTCAAGATGACTCATGTTCCAGCGCAGCCCTCTTGTACACACTGCTGTACCTACCACGTCAGCCAGGAAAAGCTCTACAAATTAAACCTGTGAAGTACTATAAGGTAACTAGAGTCTACCGGATAAATCTAGCAATCCTTTTTTAATACAGAGTCCACCAAAATCCGTAACACCTTAAAAGACTGTAGGACTAAGCCAAAGCCTAGCAGAGTATTTCTTTGAATGGCACAGGGCAACCTGATGGAATTAGTTTGGAGCATAACTAGTCACTGAAGTTTCACATTTAAGTGCTAACCATTGGGTTGCCTCTTGCAATAGTCCAGTGCAATCCCTAAGTAAAAGCAAGCTCTTATTGATATAGAAATTCAGGTTTTCTCTTTAGGAAAGAAAATACATAAAACTCTGCTTATAAAAGCCTGAGCCCCAGATCTGTACAGGTGCCAATAACTCCAAAAGGCCTTTAACTCAGCTACATGAAATAAAGTCAGCCTTTAAACTGTCAAGCTCATTATTCCCTGTGTTCCTTTCAGAAAGGATCACGGGCAAAATGCATTAATCCAGCCCACGCCCATTTGACCAGCTCCTGGCAGACCTGATTGAAGCTATGTGTTTAACAGGAAACAGTGGCTCTAGCAACCAATTTTCTCCTAGAAAGGAGATGAAATAAAAAAATAGACATCAAAAGATTAGCTGGTCATTCTACTGAAAGACTTTGTGTAAACACCGAATGGAAGTAACACTGAGTAGCATGAGATTTACGCAAAAACTGAAGCTTTTGCCACTAGCTTCAGATAGTGCCTATAATTCCCCTCAGCCCCACCCACCCAACAGAACATAAAAAACATTATTTAACAGAAAAGGCTCAGCTTCTATATAAATTCCAATGCTGATTTTCTATTGCTAACTCTTAAGCCCGGAAAATCATCAAACGCCAGCTGCAATCAAGGACTATGCAAAAGAAATTCTATTGTAGAATCAAAGAGGCTCCAGCCATGAGGAAGGCCTCATGTTTTCCCTGCTTATTAAAGTAGTTAGTGGTATATTTCCTTTATCAAAAGAACATTTGTTGATCATTACAAACAACAGACCCAGCAGTATCTTCTAGTAAACGTGCGAAATATCTACACATTTTCAAGTGACTTAGAGAATACACATGCATTATTTTTAGTGGGATTGTCATATAAACAGCTACAGACAGACCACATCAACTGCAGAAAGAATGCATGAAGTATAGCATAAGGCACAACGGGAGCGTGCAGAGGGTGTGTTTATTGTAATTTCTGCCTAAGGTTGGAAGGATGAAGACCTCAGCAGCTTCCACGGTCATTCAATGTTCTTGTACTTTGTGAACAGGTTGTATAGAACCCTGAGGGTAGACTTCAGATCCAAGTTGACAACATCTGTGAAAGAAAAGGAGAAGTCCTTAATTTGCTTTTTGTTTTCGCTTGTTTGTCCTGAAAGGAACAAAAGTCCTCTCTGAGCCAGTGGGATCAGCAACAAAAAACCCCACAGAGTTCTGATCTCCCCAAGACAAGCTTTTTAAATGTCACATATGTGATGCACTTTTAAATAGCTTCATGATAACAAAGCCACAGCTAACTTCTCTGCAAAATGGAAAAAAGGTAATTCCCTTCCTCATCTAAAATTGGCTACAAAGAAAGAATACTTCTGCCTGGGACCTGGGATAAAGACTTTGAGAAATACTACTGATGACTTCACTGGCCACAGAAGAAGCAAGCAAGTAGCCACACACATGATGCGAGATGCTGAACTTCACATATCCACAACTCTGCAATGATACAGCCCACAAGTAAACAAAGCCTGAATTCTCTTAGCAGACTCTAAGCTTTCTATTATCTAATACCCCTTCTTACCATGCTAGGCGAGGGAACAGGTCTGGAACAGTTCTCAACAAAAAGCTTTTATGTTAGCACCTCCCAACCCTTTGCATATAATAAAATGCCAGGAAATACCACAGACATGTAATCCTATGGGAGGAGGCATAGCACAAAGAAGGCTGACAAGATAGAAATAAAGGTTGGATGTAACACGGAACAAAGACGAAGGCGGAAACAAAACATAGACAGTAAACAATATATATAGAAGCAGAAGTAAGGAAGAACAGGTAATTTAAAAAATCATTCAAGGAACTAGGAATACAAAAACACTTAGACTGAATACAGTCAATGTGAGATCCACGGGAAACACCTACTGCCTGTTTCGAAGAATCACTGCCAGGACCTCTCCTCCCTTCCCCTCCCACCCCATGCTGGATAACACTCTAATACCCACACTTCATCTGATATTTTCAGTACAATTTCTAACTTTCCTTTCTACCCTTTTCCCTGTATTATTCTACATATTTCACTCATGATTTTGTATTTTGCATTTGCAGAAGAATCTTCTCCTGCTCCAAAGAAAGATCCTAACTGCTGTGAAGTAGCACTCCCTGAAAAAGAGAGGTCTTATCTCGATAACTCAAATATGAAACACACTTCTAATTTTTACAGGTATCATAGAAAGTTGCTTATTACCATAGCAGTCTCAGTAAGGGAACAGTCAGAATTAGCACTGATTCCTCTGTAGCATGATCACTTCCCTCAGAAATGGGTTTAAAATGTAAATTTAGCCAGGGGAAACAACACTTTACAACCATCATGCATTTCTAAAGCTGGGAAATCAAGGCAAATACCTGGAGAAGAGTCAACTACCAGCAGATATGACCCACTGATGGTGGCAGTCCCTTCTGTTTGCTAAACAATTAAACAAAAGAGTGCTGACTCAATGAAAATGAAAAAAAAAAAAAAAGAAAAAAAAAGGCCTAAAAAGCTCTATAGTGGTTAGAGATTTGTAGTGTGTATTTGCTCCATTCCTCCCAAATGGTTTTACTTTCCCCACGCCACCCATTTTCAACCACCATAACCTCCATCTCAGCTGACATGGCATGAAGCAGCATGATCAAGTTTTGCAGACTGCAGCTTCTGCCTCTGGCTGACTTCAGTTCAGAGGCAGGAACTGCCTATGCTATCAACCAAGATCTAGGTGCCAGTGGAGAGAATTAGAAATCTGGAGGGTAGAGCAGAAATATTGCTGGAAGCCAGAAGCACAGCTAGGAAACCAAGGACACGTCCTAAGGAGAGAGCAGTCATGAGTCCCAGAGTAAGGGGTAAGGGCACCAGAAAGAGCATAAGCAGGGGCTGGAAGGGAGCCCAGACCTGTCATGGGTACCTTCCATCTGCCCTCATGCAGACATTTAAGGCTGACTGACTCCTACTAATCTCCACCAGCAATATGAGCTAGGTACCTGCTGCCAATCACACCATGTGATTATACTGAGGAATGAGAGATATGGGAGGTGCCATCACTAAAAGAAGGAATGGACCTAGCTCTTTTACTTGGCAGTGTAAGGACATGTCAGAAGGGTCAAAAGAAACTATTGTGGTCACATAGTCTGATCTTACATAAAACACAGTTCTGAGAGAACTTTACCTTGGAAATCCTGCATTGAGGCTATGAACTAACCTTTGGTTGAATTAAAATATAAGCTTAACATTGCATGGTTTTGTTTTTTTCTTTTTAAATCTTACACTGATGGAAATTCCACCTCTATCCCTTGACAATTCAGACAGATGGTTAATTATCTTCACTGCTGCAAAAGTTAAGCTGTAATTCTAGTTTAACATTTTCCTAACTTTCAGATCTTGTTATGCCTTTGCTGCATTAAAGAGTCCAGTAGTGTGAGATGCATCCTCCCTGTGTGTGTGATTACGGTGTTCCTTACTGATCACTGTCTAAGAGGCATTCCCAGGAATAAGCATATTCTCAGCCTCCTGTTTCTTACTTTAAGATCAAAGCATGCACATTACCAACAACAACTAATAAAATGTTCACTGAAAGTGGCCATAAAGCATCAAAATAGTTTAAAATATTCCATTAATCTAAAACATTCACACTCCATAACCCCATTAGGGGCTAATAAATTAATCCACTACAACATACTTCCGCTGCAATAATTCAGCATCAAGTTCCACTCCTGGCTCAATCTATTCAATTGAGCTGGAAGAACAGAGAAGAGGAGCTGTCCCGTATGCTCCTATTTTGGTTTGTCACCTATACGAGGACACACTAAGATATTAAACAAGACCTCTTTTTTGAAAGCACTGCAAAAATCACAGGCTATAGAAATAAAAATTGTGATGTTATGCTCTTGAGAATGTTTTACATGAAAATCTTACAGCTAATTCAAGAGGCATTTACTACCCAATTCATGGATTTACGTAACAGGCTTTCCAGCCTATTTAGGAACAAACAATAAATCAGCATTAACATGGCATTAACAGTGTATACTATACACAAACTTTTTGCAGAGCATCAGAGTCTATCATGGAATCATAGAATCATAGAACAGTTAGGGTTGGAAAGGACCTCAAGATCATCTAGTTCCAACCCCCCTGCCATGGGCAGGGACACCTCACACTAAACCATCTCACCCAAGGCTCTGTCCAGCCTGGCCTTGAACACTGCCAGGGATGGAGCACTCACAACTTCCTTGGCCAACCCATCCCAGTGCCTCACCATCCTTACAGTAAAGAACTTCTTCCTTATAAACAATCTAAACTTCCCCTGTTTAAGTTTAACCCACTATCCCTTGTCCTATCATGACAGGCCCTAATGAAGAGTCCCTCCCCTTACAGGCACCCTCAGATACTGGAAGGCTGCTAGGAGGTCTCCACGCAGCCTTCTCTTCTCCAGGCTGAACAGCTCCAACTTTCTCAGCCTGTCTTCATACAGGAAATGCTCCAGCCCCTGATCATCCTCGTGGCCCTCCTCTGCACTTGTTCCAACAGTTCCATGTTGTTCTTATGTTGAGGACACCAGAACTGCACACAATACTCCAAGTGAGGTCTCATGAGAGCAGAGTAGAGGGCATGAAAATGATGATAAAATTAATTGCTTTTCTAAGAAACATGTATTACATGACTGTACTGTCAAGATCCAGACGATTCGATGAAACTATGGTGACAAGCAAAGCCCAAAATGTTACAGTCTTCTCTACAGGAGCAGCTTTCTAAGAGCAACAGTCAATTGTATAGCAATTTCAGTCACAAAGCCAGCACACAAGCATGCTCACTCCCGCAGCTGTGAACTACTGATGCCAGAAATGGGTACAAACAAATGTACAAGAGACCGTACATCCTGCAGCAAGTAAAAGTGAAAATGAATGTTCTATGGGCTAATTTGGCTCCCTAACTTCTACTAATAATTAAGTTTATAATCAATAAAATACTTAAACATATTCTGCTGCTTACTGAATCTACACACCTTGTTAGGAGCAAACAGATCTGCTATAGTGTTCTACCACTCATGATAGTGTTAGGATATGAGATAGCCTTATGGGAAGATAGTCTCCTCTGGTAGATCAACCAATAAAAACAAACAACTACAGAAGTCTTCTCTCTCAAAACAGACTTAGCTAGCTGACTTGGTCTCCTACTGCAATCTCTTTAACCCTTCCACTCAAAAAAACTGCCATTTTCTGATTGCGCATTCATATTTCTCCAGTGTCTGTCTTCCTCACATACCTACTGACTCAACTCCAATACTCAGAACACTCCTTTACCTTCTCAAGTTAGCTTGTTTCACTGAATTCTTCAGTAGCAATTTTCAACCCCAAATTTAAAAGAACAATACTGACAAGATACGTACGCATTTAATATTGACTTTTGCCCTTTTTCCCCCACTGTAACTATCTCCACTATTTGTTAATCTATTTATTATCATCACTTTGCATCACTTTGTCTCATATTAATTCAAAACTAACATTTCTTGAGTGTTTCTCATTTTTTTGTTCTGTGTAAGCCTCTAACACGTATGTAGTTTGTAACATCAGGAATAAAAATTGCTCGTTTTGCAGTCATAAAGATTAATTCCTATTTTTATCCCTAGTGCTCGCAATAATGCAGACCTCACCTCCAAGTAATTCAAGGCTCAAAGACTTTAAAGGAAAAAAATCAGGTTTTATACTTTTATGTTCCGATTCCAAAGTTCACATAAATCAAGTAAAGGATTTGCTACCGGTTCTCTCAAAAAAAAAAAAAAAAACCAAAACAAAGCAAAACAAAATAAAAGCCAAAAGCCTTTCATTTATCTGCCATTGAAATCTGATCACAAGGGTCCAAGCCAGTGCTAACTGTAAGAATTATAGACCATGAAAAGCTTCCTGCTTGGATTGTTACTGAGAATACCAGCAGAATTTATAACATAGCACTGAACAAACAGCTCCTGGGCTATTCACTAAAGATAGATGTGCATACCTCAGCGAATCTACTCCAGACAAGAAACACCGGTAAGGATATACCCCAGAAACAGACAACGAATCCTTCGGAAAACTATCAAGAAGCGCATTTACAGCTCTACTTTGTGGCACTACTGCTACTGTCTTTGAATGGAGTTGAACTTCAAACACCTGCTATTATGTTTTTATATACAGTTTGAAGCCACATGCATGTCCATACCTTCAGGACGAGCTTTTGGTTTCTTCAGTCCTCCATCTTGCATCAGCTCAAAAGCGAAGGAAACATTATAGACCTGAAAGAGGTAAAGTGCTTAGAATCTCAAAGTTATAAAGGAATTAAAAGCTTTTAATCAAATTTTAGTAATGTTTTATTCTCCCTGCACTTGACACAGAAAATGATAATTCTATTTAAATCAATATTAAACATTTACACGTTTAAGCACAGCAGAAAGTACATATGAGAGACTAAGAAATGAAAGCTTGTATCACTGTAGGGTAAATATTCACTTTTTAATACAAAGGAAGTAATTTAAGACTTTCAAATTTTGACTGCAAAAATGTGCCTGCGTACCACATGAACCAGGAAACCTCATTAGGCCCTGGTCTCTGTCTCTGTGGCAGAGGCTAGAGAGCTCCCAGTAACAACTACAACACAGCTGCATTTTCTTGAGTTCTTGCAGCCTGAGCCCAAGATCAACATTTCCGACTACAAGGCACTCGCCATCAACATTATGTTACGTTCTGTTACATTCCTACAAGGAACAACTGAACAGAGACAGGAAAATACACATAGGTGAGCAAGAAAGAAGGAATAAAGACATTGAACAGATTTTTTTTTTTCAAACAGTATTACTCTTTTCTGCACCAGTATCAGCTGCATATCAAGCAACATCAATATCACATCATTAAGGAGCCAGGCTGCTTGTTGCATCACCTTATGATAATCCCTTAGTCTCTTGGTTCTTTGACATCCTCTACTTGAAAACAGAGATGAAAGTCATAATAAGTTTCTTGAATGAAGCAAATGCTTCAAAAAATGCTTGGTGGTGACAGTTCCTACAGTGAACTTGAAAAAACAGATAGGTACAACTGTACAGAAAGTGCTTCCTGAGCAAGCCAGCAAAGATCATATGTGAACATGAAGTCAGAAGAGAGAAAATGGACAAAAAGGAAAAATGCAAAAAAGTCTCTCCTTTGAGGAGAGAACATTATGGTTTAGAGACCTGAATAGCAGCTTTCTCATCCATACTTACTGAAAATTAAGCAAGGTAATTTTGATTATGAATTCTGTGCATTTTTGCTACTGCAGATGACAGTTCTGGAGACACATAATACGGGGAGAGATTTAATTAAAGCTACTCATATTGAAGATCTGGGAGTTACACATACAAAGCTCCCCTACAACATGGAAGAAAGGCCCCTTTTACTGGTACTCATTGCTCAGGACTTTACTAATCTCTTTTTACCTGCTACAGTTCCTCCTCATTCATTGTGACAAAACCAGTCATTTTCAAGATGAAAGTATTTTTTCCTTTCCCCAAAACACAGAGTGTGCCTCTCTTTCTCTGATTTACAAATCCTCCATCCTCGAGGCAAAGTCTCCACACAACATTAACCACACATTACTTCAGGAACAATAATCTTTACTAATAATGATCTTTATTAACTTAAACTGTTAACAACAAAATCGTAAATGAATCGTAAAGATTCTAGCTACAACTCAGCATCCTGCATTTCTACAGGGGAGATACTAGGAAAAAAAGCACGAGAAAGCTATAAAAGAAAGCTTGTATAAGACATAATCCTTCTCCCACTGCTCTAGCAAGCTCCTGTGCAGCATACAACATTCAAAATGAACTATTCATGAGCTTTGTGTGTCGTTTAATGCTAGTAACAGAGTACCCTTCTTCCTTAACTGCCCAGAATTTACCCATTCATTTCACAAGCAACTTTTAGTGGTATTAACTATCAAGTGCTACAGCCAGTGCATCTTTGCTACAGCTCCTGAAGAGAAGAATATACCAGGTTCTGATTTGCTGAATACAAAGAGAAAGGACACAATTATTAGAAAACATCATCTGGTAACAAACCAAAAATAATATAACCTGAAGTTTCTACCCACCTTCTGATCAAAACTTTCAGGTGTTAAGTAGAAGTTGTGAAGTGGAACAAAATAGTCTTCAAGGAGACCCATGAGTAAAACCAAGTAAACACCATCTGCAAACTAAAAAGAAATACTGATGATATTCTTAGGTGAAAGCATCTGTTTTCAAATAAGCATTCATAAACAAGCAGAAGAAAGAATTCTTGGCCCAAATTATGTACTTTGATTTCTACCACTGTTTGCTAGCACAGAAGTATAAGGTGGTTCAGGAGTCACAGCAAGGAACTGACAGCAAGTGTGACAAGCAATTAGGGCCTTGTTTCATCTGCTCCCTGAATTCACCTATACCCTCGTAATCACAAGTGCAGCTAAGCAAGCTAAATTAGTCTTTTCTAAAAAGCCTGTTAATATAGCTGCTTTCTTAACAGTTCTGTAAAGAAAAGGAAAAACACAGGATACAAGGCTTTCTCCCTACATCTGGTAGCATTATTTCCCTACTTTAATTTCCTGAGCAAAACAAGGAACTCCATCAGCTATGACTATAGCATTAACCCATGCAAGCTCACGTGCCAAAGACTATTTAAATTACTTGTATACACTAAATAGCTCTAAGCAGAAATTAAAAGCAATTCACCTGGGAGATATCTATAATTTCTACTCCTTAGATGTGCAGAATATTTGGTCTTAACAGGCAGGGACTGAGAACAAGATCTTCAGTTCCAGCCAGTTACCTATTTAGTAAGCTACTGAATACTTCAGGGTAAGGTTAGAGTATGTATGTCCTTGCTTTTCCTCACATTAATTTGATTTGCTTGAAGAATCTTGCCAACTTTACTACAGTATTTAACTTAGCTTTTTCAAATTAAAACAAAACCAATACACCCCCCCCCCCCAAAAAAAAAAAACCAAACAAAACAAAACAAGAAGAGTCCTGGGAAATATGTTTGCACATTATATACTCCCAGTCCTACTACTACAGTACCTGGTCATTTCAAGCACAATCCCTCTTAAACCATGTGTATTGGACATTCAAATCTCTGCCCCTAATCAGCGCTTGAAATTAAGTCTCCTCTGTCACAGGTAGGATGTTTAAATTCACAAAGTAATTTTTTTCCCAAGTCAAGATAGATTTTTACAGTTTCAGTAAATACTAAATAATATACTAAATACTTTCAGCAATACTATTCAGTATTCTTACTAGACAGCAGCACTACTTACTGGCTAATGTTACGTATTCCTAACAGACTTCTCACTTGTGATCCTGATACAGCTGTACGTGACATTCACTAACCTTAAAAAAAAAAACCCTGTTGAATACTTCTAAGGCATTAAACAACAATTTCTTGTGACATATCAGAGCCAGTCACCCATTTATTTCAGCAAAGCTATAAAATAGCAATGAATGACTGGTATTAAACTAAGCCGGGATCAAACCAATTTCCCCATACTCCTGGTATAACTCTCTAGATGCCGTGCTTGGGACAGTAAGATAACCATCTCTCCACAGTTCAGTGAACTCTGGGAAAAGTATCTGCTTCTGCTTAGCCAAGCCCAACCCTGAAAATTGCTTTATTTTATCAGTAAAGTGTGAACTACCCCACTGACACTGAAATTCACACTTATTTAAGGTTTCCAAACACATTCCATACCCAGTTCTGTGCTACAGGCACAGAACTCCTCAGAGCAGACAGAGATGGTTGACAGTCACCTCCACGATCTTTAAGTAAACTAACCTGGACACCACTGGCCATCAAACCACTGTAGTACAGGAGCTTGGGTAATTAATCTACACTGCTGAGCAGCAAACACAGTGCATGTGCTCACAAAATAGCAGGGTAAAGAAGTGGACATGAAGGCCTTTGATGCAACAGCAAAATTGTTTCTAGTCCCACTTTAATGGGATCAAAGCTAGCCCTGATATCTCTATGATGAACTGCACAGTGCAGTCCACACTCCTCCTGAGAGCCCCAGGCAACCAGCTATTAAGAGCTTATATCAGCTCATCCTGAACCCTCACCACTAGGTAAAGACACAACCCATCATCAACTCATAACTATAGCAACTGCTTTGCAGCACTCCACTTTGATCCAAGAGATAAGCTGCCCTAAAATCCAGCCATATTCTACAGTCATTAACATAACCCTATTAAATAACCAAGAATTTCACCTTGTAATACAAATCAGTAACCACATGAAGTATGTGCAAACAAGGGGAAAGGAGGCAAGCACCAGTGAATGTCATTGCTACTTAAAAGACAGACCCTTGATCCATAAATTAATATACCCAAAGATTAACAGTTCTATAAAAAGGCTTTATGGAGAGACTGCCTATCATTGCAATTTACAGAGTTAGATTACATACAAAAGCCCAAAGTCTCCTACCTGAGTCTCTAACTCTGTTACTTCCAAATTCAGTTTATTCAAGTGTTTGTTCACAAAGGTGATCAGAGACTATAAAAGAAAACACCAGAACCAGTGATGTTAGACACAACAGTCAGTGCCTATGTGAAAGAGTTAACACAATCTTCCAAGACATTTTTTTAGCTTAATAAATATGCATGTGTGGTATTTGCTTTTGCACAAATAAGTACATAAAACTGAAAACAACCCATTCATATAGCCTTTTTTTGTTGCACCATACGCCAATAGTCACCAGATGGTGCTATTACATACAGCTTACTCGTTATTTTTCCTAGCAAATAACGCACACTTTAGTCACATGAGAAAAAGCTGTGATGACATCAGTTCTCCTATAGGTTGGTTGTGAAGATGAAGCAAGCAGTAGGTGCATTTACTTTCCAGACTAATCTCTTCAGGTTATTGGAAAAGATCCGCTGCCAGAGAGCAAGGCATCAGCAACACTAAGCTAAGTCTCCCAAGAGAAGATGCCAGGAGTACACTGCTCCGCATAGACCTCTGCTCCTGGAGTGATGTGTGCATATCAATTATCGAATTACAGTCAGAATGTAACCCAAGTCTGTAATTTCTGTTCCCACAGAAAGCAGACCTGCAAGATCCTGCAACTAAGAGCCAGATACGTGCAGATGTACTTCATGAAGCACAGCAGTCTGCCAGCCTGCTTACAACACTTCCAAAAGGGACAGAGTTGGGTGTCAAAACTTTATTGCATGTACAGAGCTAACTTCAGTTTCTATAACTCTAAAAACGTTATTCTAGAAGATGTGTCAGATTGGAAAGATAAAATCTTCTGGACACTTAAAAGCATTATTTTAAACGCTTACATCCTCTGTTTCACAGTAAAGTGAAGGGACAAATTACAAGACTTATCTTTGCATACTACTGTTCTAATAGCACAACAGCCAGGCTGGAACTAGCTGATGCAACAAAGTGGAATCTCCCCATTATGTGTTCTCTAAAATTAGCACCAGCTGGCAGAGGTCAACAGCTACTTTACCTCTCCACTCTGCCTAGCACAAAGAGCAACATCAAGAATATGTCTGAATAGGTGTGCTTTGCAATGATGGACAAGAAGTCAGAGAACCATATGAATTAGTGTTAATTCCCCCTAACCCTGGGACAAAATCACTTCTTCTGTAAAAGCTTTGCATTTATCAAACTTATTTATGAGTGAATCACATTTCAGGGTACTGTGGAAAATATCTTCCGGTTGTGGAAGACCATCTTTAGCACAAGAACGAGCTGAAACGCAAACAGCAAGTGCTTCTTGGGGAGACTGAGGCTGAAGATGCATGCAGGACCGGCTACTGTTGAGCCTGGTCACCACTGCCTGCTGCTCATTAGCGTACAGCTCAGCCCTTCCTCGCTGGAGGGCAGCACTTGGGATATAAATGTGTGTATCCAGTCAGAATGATCTGTACCACTGTGAATACTTTGCACAGTAGTCTTTTCTAACCTGCATAACTCTGATCGAATCAAGCAGCACTACTTAGAAAAGCTTTGGCCAATAAACCAGAGTAATGAGACAAGCCTGAGCGAAGCCAAGGAATCCAGGTATCAGCTGGCTTTCAAAAAGTGATCTCTGGGGAATAAACACCCTTTTCACTCTTTCAGTGTCCTCTTCTCTTTCGCAGATCTTTCTGGTTACCTTTCCAAAAGCATAAGCAGAAAAGCAGTACAGAAAATAAAAGTGGTGGGTTGTTTTTTACCTTTTTGACTACGCTGAGTTTGTCTGGTGCATGATCAAAAAGTGTGTCAAAAGCATCACGCTCTGGGTTTAAGGAGAAAAATAAATAAATCAGTACACCTCCGGCAGCCAAGTATGGAAAGCAGGTTATGTGTTCCAAGCTTAAAGGTCCTTCTCAGAAAGCCTTGTAACAAGAGACTCAAGATAAAAGTTATCACCATATATTGGTGTCTAGCCAGAGCAAACTCTCCTGGGGACTTTAGAGGTAACTGGAAATAAACATACTATTAACTGACTTCCCTTTTCTGCCATTCATAATTGGTACACAAAATAGGCAGGTGGAAGAAAAATTAAAATGAAACACAATTTTTTTACTATGTCCGAATCCTAACTTAAACAATGGAGCCACTGAAACATCACTTGGGTTTGGTGCACTACAGCTGCAGTGATAGCTATGGCTGCATTCACTACTCTGCGTCAAAATCAGATATTAATTTGGTTAATTTCAAATTACTGGTAATACCCATGACTTTAGTAAAGCTAAACACTAAACACAAGTGACATCCAATTCAGCAGTGTATGAAGAGCGGAGCTTATATAAAGATTTAAATTAAATTTGGACCCTCAAGCCTTTATATAACAGTATCTAACCCAATCTAAAATCTATTAAATCGGCTATATTAGTGCAACATTTCACATTGTGGCAGCTTTAGGCTGACTGAAATTTTTCCTTTTTTTTCCTTTTTTTCATCCAATAAAACAATAAAAACTTAGAAATAAAAAAACAAACAAACAAACCAACGAAAAACACCAAAACAAACAAAACCCTACATAAAAAATGCTGGAAAAGTGTGTGGGGTTTAAGATGTTAAAATTTTCAACATAGTTTATAACAATTTTTCCACATTTTAATTCTTTTAATTTATAGAACACATTTGGATAGTTTTCTATCGTTAAATAAACAAGCATATTTATTATCCAGATACCTTTTGTATCTGAAGATATGTTATTTAGCCCTTGTAGCCTCATGACATTACTTATTTTCTAATTACGTTATTATTTATTAATGTAGATACTCTGCAAGAGCGGAAATGGTTCACATATTATAACTGGGTAATAGTGTAACTAAGTGACTTGCTCTTCATCACACATAGTCTTTTACCGGAGTCCACATCTTTTAATGCCACTAACAAAACTAAATTAAAAAAGAGAAGTCTCTTGGCAGCAACACCAAAAAGCCCCATGGTTTTTGTTTAGAGTTGAGATCTATTGTTGGTAAGGTCTAAACTCTTAAATCTAGTGAACATGGAGGAGATATGATACTCCATGCAAAGGAATTAGAGAGGGCTGACTGGTCACTGAAAGTGGACAGATAAACAGAGCTTTCTTAGACCTTGTACCATACACCTTTGCTTCAGTAATTTTCATGTATTCACATCCCTGGCAGTGTTCAAGTCCAGGCTGGACAGAGCCCTGGGTGACATGGTTTAGAGTGAGGTGTCCCTGCCCATGGCAGGGGGCTGGAACTAGATGATCTTGAGGTCCTTTCCAACCCTAACTATTCTATGATTCTATGAAATCAACTAACAGCAGTACTAGGAAATAATTCCAAATGTAGCATTTTCTCTATCACTTACTTATGAATTAAAGCGAATCAATGAGACCAGTCTAAAGAGCACAGGTTCTATACTGGATTATCTAGTTCTACCCATTATGCTTCAGACCTGTGTGGATAATGAAACCTGTGCCCCCACAATACATTCCAGACCCATGGAATTACTCAATCCATTGTCTTGATCTGCTGATGGAAAACAGACAAGATTTCTGTGCCTGACATAAATTAAAAAAAAGTTCGGTCAACTGTTACTTACCAAATCTTCCCATCATCATCCTGCAAGTCAGAGCATTAAAAAAATATCGTGTTAGTTCATGAATATCACTTTAAAAAGACAAGATTGTGGACTTAACAGGCTTTTTCCTGCAGGATGCCGAGGGCTAACCACTCCTACCAAGTCAGGAGACTGAGCATGTCGCAGGCCAGACCCAACGTGCTGCCGGAACGTCCCCAGCAGACCACCACTGATGTCAGGGAGATACATTTGAAATTAATGGAAATGGGTAATTATGTTTTACACATAATTGTGATTTCTTCTACATAACTAGTTTTATGATGAAGAGTGAATGAACAAACGTACTTCAGTGTAGCTTCCACAAATATAGCCATCACACACTACACCACACAGCTTAGAAGGAACAATGCTATCTATCTCACTTTAATCTGTTTTCTCTGAAGAAAGAAAACATACATCACACCTGTGTATTATGTAAATAAAACGGCTACATATGAATTATATACACAGCCAATGACATCACCAGACATATCAGATGTTTATCAGCTGGGAATCAGGCCCTGATTTGCACAGAGGAATCTGAAAGTATTCAACAAATGTTGGATTCTGCTGATCCTTGCATTTTCTGTAGCTATACTTTATCTGGGTATGCAACACATTAAACAGTAAACCCCTCATATTGTGTAATATTAAATAACTTAATAAAATACATGTACAAGCACACATGCAAATCTGTAAACATCTTTCTTGCTAAAAAATGTCTAAACCCCAATCCACAGATTACATCTTACAAACCACATCTGAGGGAGAGGACAAGCTAACTACACCGTTCAAGAGCACAGGAGTAAGTGGAGGAATTTTGGCCCACAAACATGAGGCAGAGCTCTGATACTACAAAAAACACTATGAGATCTTTAATGTCCACACAGAGATGTTATGATCTCATTTCTGAGTGTTTCCATCTGAATGATCTTCCCTACTGAGTTAGGCACATGGTACTTCATTTATCTTCAAAGTCATGGAAAGCTGAGCCAACTCTACAGGGAGCCAATACACTGATAAAATGAAGGAGAGCACATGTAAGCTGCCCTCTTAGAAGAGTTGCCTTCAGGCCACGAGAAGGAAAATCTCGGCTTTTATTTGCAGCCAAAGTGCATGTCTAGCCTTCTCCTCATAAAACAAATTGTAAAAACATGAAGCAAAGTAATCTGTTTCAAAAACTGGAGAGGTAAGAGGTTTATTTATTTATTTTTGCTGATCTTTAGTTCTGAGGTACTACAGAAAACAGAGACCATCTCTCCTTACAATTTTAGCAGGGTATCACTTCAGTTTTGAGAGGTATTTCAAAGAACTGTCTTTTGTCAAACTAATTCTTCCCCAAAATACCTACATTAAGACCTTCACTTCAGAGAGGCAACTGCACTAGACAGAAATTGGTGAGGTGTCCCTGCCCATGGCAGGGGGGTTGGAACTAGATGATCTTAAGGTCCTTTCCAACCCAAATAATTCTGTAATTCTGTGATTCTGTGATTTTATAAAAGGCTACCTCCAGAAGGTGGGGAGAGGGAAAAAGGCCCACAAAGGCCACTTTTAATGAATTATTCAGTTAAAAGTTTCTGTAACAAAAGAATGACAAGAAGACACTTTTTTCTTTTTTATAGAAATAACTTGGTCTCTGGAAATATATTGCAGAGACCAAGTTATTTCTATACAGTTAAAAAAGCACCACATTAAGGAAATTTGTTAATTTAGCAAGGGCTGGGGAAGATTAAGTGCCTTTTATGTCTTCATAAATGGTCTCACATCACGCACCACAGACACACTCCAAAGCTAATGTGTTTTGTGCTTACTCTGTCGTAGTCGTCAGCTCCTCTGTAACGTGAGTGGTCTGAAGGAGACCTTCGCGTTTCTGGAAAGGAAGATGGAGTTAGAAACTGAGACGGCATTAGGAATGGAAAAGCTCATTAGGGGCTCTGCATCATTCAGAATCCCAGAGGGGAAAACTGGATAAAGCATGCTCGCTAAGTTTTGTAGAGGTAGAGGTGAAACAGCTGACATAGGAGGGCTCACACCCAGAACAGTGGCATTTATCAGGCTGACAGCCGAATGGATGTTTGGGAAATGTGTGCACATATATATTTGCAGCCAACAAACTCGCTAACAATTCTCCTCCTGAGACCAGAGTCAACATCGTGCCTGGAACACAAATTAAAGAGAGTTTGTCAGCCCTGTCTTAAATTCCCTGAGGGGATTCGTTACTGTGATGGTGTCAACTGACAGTCTGATACAATTGGCAGCCTGGCTCTCCAGAGAGGCCTGGGGCTGAAATAACACCCACAGTTGCACCCATGCCAGGGCTCTGGTGTGCTGGCAGAGCTCTTCAGGCATGAGGACAGGTCTCCTAAAGCAAGCATGTTCCTGAGGCCACCAGTCATATGCCTGTCAGGAACACATCCACTAAGAAAAGGTAGGGAGCATAACAATCCAAACTGGTGATTTCACAATGGATAGTATTTCCTTGTTACTGGGCTTTCTCTCCTTGGGATAATTTCTGCATGAATAAGGGAACTCCTAGCCAATATAAAGTTAGCATGCAGTGAGACTCAGTTTCAAAACAGCTTTATAGCAGCTTCTTCAGCTCTGTTAAGACACAGCCCCTTGAGATGTGGTCAAATGTTTCTGAGCTTCTCCACAGTTTTGGAGATGTGGCATGTGCCTCTTGGAGGATGGAACTGCTTTTACCCAAGTCAAAAACTCTCTTAACATCTCTGTGGGTCCCTTTCATACTACTACCTTCCAAAACTATGGGATACAACTTTATGCGTGAATGAAGGAATTTCTTTCCTCCCTTCTCTGCATTTAGAAAGCTGACACTAAGAGTTCATATCTCAGCAGCCATCTAGGAACCAGGTCTGTCAGAATGACTTACAGCAGGGTTAATAAAGCTGTTAGCTCAGGTAAGCAGGCAAACCACCACCCCCCTCCAGGCACAAGCTCTGTATACGTATGCCATCTCAAACATTTTCACCGGCTGAACCCCAAACAGGAGCTTACTAGGGAGAACAGCTTTGAAGAGAAACATATCCTTCCCCAGAAGCAGTCTAAGAAATAAAAATTGAAATCTAAAAACCAGTAAGAAGAACTCCTACTCTTTCACCCCCTACTCAACAAATGAAGACAGAGTTGCTTTCTCAAGCCACTTCCCAGGGAGCCTGGCTGAAAGCACTGTGGGAGCTGTTGTCTCCCATCCCTGTGCTGTTAACAGCCCTGTGCCTGAGCTGGGACTTGTGCTGGATACTGTCAGCTGGTCACGTCTTCACAGCCCCTCACTTTCCTATCATGCATACATCTCATCCTGCTCCCCTGAGGGAGCCACAGGAACAGAGCCAGAAAGTTTGGTAAGACAAGCCAGGATGACAGCATGGATGTTAAAATGAGGAAGCATCTGACAGGGCAATGTTTTCTTGCATACAAAACAACATTGTCTTTATTTCATCCCACCACATCTCTGCTTTATTAATACAGGTTTCTGGACCTTCCAGGCACCATGTACCCCAGGAGAATATGCTACAAACTGTGAACAAAAACTCAGTAAGTGGTGACTAGCGAATAATGCCTCTAAAACCCTAATAAGAAAGAGGAATGCATGCCAACAGACTTCCCAATAAGTGCAAATGGCAGCATTTCTGTGTAGCCCCATCTGAGGCAGCTGAGCTGGCTGCTCACACAGCAAGCCTTGGTCCCTTGGCCTTGCAATCCAAAAGCAAATGTCATTCTTTGATAAAACTTTGATTCCTTACACACTGCTACCAGACACATTTATGCTTCATCTTGCCTTGCCTCTGACCTTGCAGTCTGCAACTCCGACTAAAAGGGAATTACTGTAATAATGCCTCACATCTCCCAGCAGCACCAAGGTGGGACATGCTGCCATTTTAATAATGAGGGCGAGGAAAGCTACGTGCAAAAGAAAGCAATTCATGAGCCCTGTAAAAATAACCAATAGTGAGCCCTAAGCACAATTTTTACACTTACTCCTGAGAATGTTTTTGTTTTCCTGAACTAGGGTATTTGTTCACCATGCAAGCTTATGTTTCAAATATCAGGCAGTAGTAAGTTGGAAGAAAAATCTCAGGATTTTCAGTTCTCACTGGAAGCACGCACTGAAACCACAGAGTTTCTCTCCTCCCTGCCCTCGGTAAGGAGGACTGGAACAACAGGCACATGCTGAGTGACACCAGTATTAAACCACTTATCATCTTACACTCTTAACTCAGCACTTGGAGTACTATTAACAGTTTCTTAATTAGAAGATCCATCTAACCCTTGCTCTGCCAGAATACTTCATGTATAACTTGGGCATGAAGGGTTTTGTAACTCTTTTGGGTTACAAAGTTTTCTATTTCACACAAAAAACAACAAGAAAACCAATTCAGGACATGGATTTCAAAGTAACTAAGTTTCAGGAGCTCTACATTTGCAAGGGGCTACCTCATGATGTCCATTATAAAATAATGTAAACAAAACTGGGAGTTAGTCTTGCAGTTGTTCTGGGTAATACTGGCAGACAGATAGACAGGTAAATGTTCTTCCTGGCAAGGAAGATAAAGCAGAATGTCCTCTCCAAATAACTAATTTTAATTAAAATATGGCACCTTAGGAAAGTCTTGGTCTGTCAAGATGCTAAAGGAAAGGAAGAATTTAGGGGAAGGAAGAATAACCATCATTTCATGAAGATCTAGATAAATATTTTCCATGTAGCATACTGCTGTCATAATATTCAGATATATATGAATATATTAATAATTGTATTATCTGGCTTTACAGAGCAGAACACTAAGAATTAGAGAAGGAAAAGCGTACAACACTTACCCAAGCTAATAAGGTATTCTGCTTGGGCTATGGAAATGCACACAACTTGGCTAAGCAGTAACATGCTCAACCAGTATGACCCTCTTATTTTCATAGTGGAAGCACAGCCTTTCTGGGCAAGAAGCACCTTGTGAATCTGCACAGCCTGAGGACAGCTCAACAAAGTTGATAATGATAATCATAAGTGCCAAAGTCATCCATGAAAGTGAGATTTAACTAGTTTAGAAAATTTCAGTGTGGGTGTGCTTTTCACAATACTCCCACAATATCTTGCAAGGTTTTCTTGATACTTCTGCAAAGCTTACAAAGAAGTCACTTAACAAACTGTTGATTAATCCCCTTAAACACATACTGAAGCAAGAAGAGGCATTTAAACTAAAACCTCTCAGAACAGACACTTTATGTTAATTTGATGCAGTCTGACAGAACCCTAATCACTATTGTGATCTGTAATAAGAGATCATTTAACAAGGAATTGATAATAATAACAATCTTCTTAATAGCTTTCTGACTTGGATAAGGAACAATATTAACCTTATTACCATTCTTCTGTTTGTCATTAGTATAACAAAGGCTAAATAAAATCCATTTAAAGAGATCTGTTACTGAACCAGCATGTAATTTTAGACTAGGCAATGAACGCTGCACTACAAAAATTCAATTTACCAAACTATAAGGCCAGGTTATTGTTCCAGAAGAAACATGCTTCAAGTTTATACTGTGCTTGGTTTCCATTTAAATAAGCAAAGCTGAAGAGTTGTAAGCTTTTCCTAACAGTGGAATAGGGGGACTGAAACAAGCCTCCTCTTGCATGCAGCCAGCTGAGGTAGGCTCACAGCCAGCAGTTGCCAAACCATCTCCAGGACTCCAGCCTCGAGGTCCAAGAGCAAGAGCTTACAGGCCCATGAGCTTAAATTAACTCTCACTGTACCACTGCTCTGACACCTTCAGGCACTCCCTTGGAAACACAGGTGTTGCTCTTTTTCTTTCCCTAGTTTCCATCAGCTTTTACTTCATCCTGTCTTCACCTCAGCCTTGTCTAGTCCTATGATGAAGGGACTCTGGTGAACCAGATGCTCTCAGTAGGTGTTTTCTCTATATGCCTCCAACAGGAAAAGATGTTGAAACACCTTCTCCACAGCCTTCCCTTTGCTACAGAGGTTGAGGGCCATGGAGCTTCAACTAAGGACAAGGAAAGGGAAGCTCTTCCTCTTTACCTAAGGTTTTTTTCTGACTTATCAGAGGACATGTCACTACTGGGCAGAAGGAGGTTTCTAGCATCAGGGTGTCAGAGGACTGTTGACCACCTTATATTTGCATTTTCTTCCTTACTTTTCCAAGACAGTAAAAAGAAATTTAAAAATAAATTAGTTCCCTATTTACATTCATGTTACTTTATACCTAACTCGCTGTTCTTAACATGAAAGAATTACAGCAACCTGAAAACAGTTCAAAATCACCTCTTAAAGACAGTACATACATTCATTGTGAGCCAGGGACTATTCATCAATTACACATTTACATCACACTCTGTACCTCTAGAGCATTCAGGCAGGCAGCCTGGAAAACACATCCAAATGTAACGCAAATGAGGCTTGCCTAATCAACTGCTGTGCAACCACATCTGGTAAGGGAATCCACATTTGCAAATGGAGTCCAAGATCACTTCTCTTTCCTGTTCTTGAAAGGAAACCTACTGCAGCCTGACAGCTCTAACAGTAAATGGCACGTACAGAAAGCACTTCCACAGCCTGCTGCCAGCTGAGCCTGCCTTGCAACAGCAGCACTGTGAGCAACACAGCAAACAGTCATGGCATGATCAGAGTGCCAGCTGGAACAGCTCTGCCTGGTGTTTCAACAGCTGTTGAGAAGCTTCGTTCACATGCTGCAGACCATACTGCACAGGAGCTTCAGCTAGAATAAAAGGCAACATAAAAAGCAAGAGTACACATGCTCCAATAATACAGTCTTTGTAGAGCGAAACGAAATGGACAACAACAAGCAGAGAAAGAAATAACTAGAGCAATATCTAAGGCAGGAGGCAAGAACTCAGGGTGCCTTGGGTCAGATCTCTTCTCCATATCTTAGGAAAGCTAACAAAAACACAAGGGTGTGAAAGAAACGATGAAAGTCTATTAGTATGCCAAGGAAAACAACATGTCAAAGTCTGCATGGTAAATCACTGAGTTAAAACATCAGTAACAGGCTTCCCAGACTAGGGAGATTCTACATGCTGAAACTCCTTTCCATGCTGTTTGTGTTTCAATGGCTTTCAATGGTACAAAAAATGCATGGTAAAAATCATTTAATTAAGTGCCAGAAATTGCAGACACACCTCTCTTCAACAAAATCCCATCACATATTTTTAGCTTGATATTGCAGTAGCAAATGGTGGTCCCAAACATACTCAAGATATGGTGTTCTGGGGACATTTAAGCACACCAAAAATGCATTCCCAGGACTAGGACTCACTGAATAACTGAGGCAAGAATTTTCTAAATTACAAGAGGTCTGGGGAATGGATGAGAGCAGCCCAGTACTGCAAAATCAGTGAGAAATAATGATTGTTCTGATCGATTTTTCTTCTGAATTCATACTCACCCGCACAACTACCACTTGCACAGACACATGTTCAGGCAGTCGAATGGGAGCACGGAAATGCATTGCCAAAGCTACCAGAAGGTGAAGAATGGAAATCAGATTCTTGCCATGGATTGCTGCAGGGAACAAGGAAAACAAAGCAAATAAAAGAATACTGAGGCCTTATTTTAAACAGCTCTGGGAAAAAGTCAGGAAAGGCAGTGAAAAATGCCTTTGGTGAACAACATAATTTTTTTCTTTTTATCCTTCTTCCTCTTTCTCCTAAATTAACAAAGCCTACGATGTAATTTTATAGGTAGCAAAGCTTCGATTCAACCCTCCCTTTAAGTTACATGCCTAACTTAGGAGTCCAAACGCTTCAACTCCCTCTTGAGTAAATGAAGATGGGCAGACCCAACCACTTGCTTCGCATTGCACTGGAGAATACTGGAGTATACCGCTTTTAGCAGACTTTCAAAGTGTTAACACAAGCTTTCCTGGCTGTAAAAGATGAACCCCACTCACTACCTAGGTAAAGGCACTTCTCGCATTCCATTCTCACTTTTGGACTGTAACATACTTGAACAGAGGGCACTTTCTGCTTAGGCTGTCAGAAGCTGCATCCTTCAGCAGCACGCAGGATCCTTTTATTCACACTGTGGTGGCCTGAAGGATTAGACCACCCTCTAGTACTTGAATGACTAACATATTTCTCATATATGTAGGGATTCAAACTCAGGGAGCAAACAAAAAACTTTCTAATGAAAGCATATCCTTAAAGAAACAAATTACTTCCATTATAGCCACACACATTTGTCCCTAAACAAAGACCTCAGAAGAAGGTACCAGTTACAATCTATACATGGGTGTGGTAACACCCTCTATGCAAATAAACAATTTTAAATAACACACTGCATCACAGAGAATATGATTAACCTATTGATTATCATACCCTCCTTGCCTGTGAAGCTGAGACAGAAAGCATAACAGAGTCCTTACAGTCAACGTTCCACTTGATTGTCCAGCCATGGGGTCGGAGTAAATCGTGGACAGCTTCCAGGACCGTCTGTAACTTTTGTTTCTGACCAATTTCAGATTGTGTCACTTCTGCCACATTGAGTTTACGGTCAGCTAATTTTTCTGTATTCATAAAAAAGCACAACAAGAAGAACATGCAAAATCTGATTAAACAAAGGCCTGGGTGTGAATAACATGCACAGAGCACTGGGCAGAGCTGGGTTCTGCTATAAATTTTCCAAGGGAATGATTTGCCTCAGAAAGTAGAATAGCTGAAAGCAAGCCTTTCATCAAACTGTGTCAATTCCAGTAAAACCTGTGATAGAAAACTAGTAAGGTCTGGCAGAACATGCTCATCCATCAGGTGTCAAAATATATAACAACTTTCAGACAGGCACCAAGGCAGTATTTATCATACCACCCATTTTCTTTGACTGTTGAAAAGCATTTGGCACAACACAGCCTTCTCTACACAAAGAATCTGCACAAGTTTAATGGACTTTTCTAAAAAATAAAAAAAAAAATAAAAGCTGATTTAGGACAAAAAGGAGGAAATATTGTGTGAACATGTACTTCAGCCTTGTAACATTTATTTCAGGTTGGCTGAAGGTATGAATTTAAGCTAAAGCAAATTTTGCCTCCTCAAACCATCAAGAGTAATAGACTCACATGACCCACAGATTTGTACTGGCTTAGTGGAACTAACTTAAAGAAAGAAGTATGTTGGCACAATCTTGTGATGGTGTTACGACAGTGTCACATCAGGGTTGATTATTTCCAAAAATGAACTAATGCAGGAAATTCTGTAAAATGCCATTTCTAAAATCTGAATTCTGTTTCTGTAATACAATTTTTTTTGCCAAAGTCGTTCTTCTCTTCCTCTGCACTGCGGCCCTTGCCAAAGACACAAGAACTGAATTTCACCAAAAATGAACAAAAAAATAAAAAAGGAAGAAGAAAGAGAGCTGAGGTAGGTGGGGTAGAGGCCTCCAGCCACCAGAGCAATGGGAACAGCTGATCTCTTTTCTCCCTCTGCCCTGGGGAAAAAAAAAATGGCCAAACTCACTCTGTTGCTGGGAGTAGGAGGTCAGGACTGGTTGAGCTTACTCAATTATATAATACTAATCAGACTTTGGAACAAAAAAAAAAAACCCAGACTACAACAAACCTGTTTTCACAAAATGGGATGGGCATCAATTCTAAAGATTCTTCCAGAAACATTTCAGACTTGTCAAAATCCATTATTCCAATAATGGAACTATTTCTGCTCCTAAATTCAAGAATATGTTTCTTCTGGACCTTTTACCTAGCTGAAGAAGACCTATATATTCATTTTTAAAAAAATTACAAATACTAAAGTACTTTAATAATTCAAACAGAAGAGATTTGCAAGTTATCAACTCACAAATACTTCAAACATTTTGACTGTTTTTATCAATCTACAGTAGGAAATTTTTATCAGTGTCTGAATAGTATTAATGGGAAAAACTTTTATTAGCCAAGATGTCGCCAGGTCTTTCTTAAACTGACTACCAAATCATGCAACTATTATTGTAAATTATTTCAGATGTTTTAAAATAATTGTACAAGATTCATTTGCTGGTCACGTGTTATGGCTATTCTGAGCCCAGGTTAGCTGCCAGTCAGCAAGCAGAAATTTTCCTTTCACCTTACCATCATGTGTATCAAGCCACTCCAGCCTCTCTGAGTGGCAGTACTTGCACCTCAATAAAATGAACTAAACAAGAAGCTCCACCTCAATCAGTAAAACAGCCATTTCCTAATCTCTTACTCCAAACTGCTTCAAAATAATCCCACTGACAAGCTGATCAAGACAGATCTTGAAACACACAAAGAATGCTAACTACTACTTGAAGTTTAACAGCCCTACTTCATTTGCCTTTCCCGAAGGCAACAGAAGACAACAGAGGGCTGACTTAACTCTAAGGCCTCAAGCACCAGAAGCACCACCACAAGCATGAAGTGCTTTGCCTTCTCCATCAGTGAGATAGCAGAATAATGATAGATTAAGTTATGTAAGTCTTGCTGAAGAAACCAAGATGCTACTGGGGACCAACACAAGACTGTGGCCTAGTTGAGATAGTTTCAGGTCAGGGGAGAATCATTTGCCCTCCAGAGGCCCAACAGGAAGAAAATGAGGAAAAGCCATTCCAGCTGGAGTCTCAGGCTGCAAAATATTCATGCCCACCTTTCCACCTGTAAAATAGCTCAAGTCCAACTGAGCTACAGTTGTACAGAGTATGTACAACTCCTTCACAGGGAGCGTAAGAAAGCAGTGAAAGCTGTGACAAATGGCTACAGTGAAATGCACTACTGATGCTGAAACAGCAGTGTCTATGTGTTAAGAAGTACAACTGTATTCATACAAATACTGCTCAGCTAAAATTAACTCTACACCCCTGCTCCCCACCATGTCTGGAGGGTCCCAGCTGCAGTCTGACCGTAGAGTGTTAAAAGCACTCTTGTTTTATTCCTCAGGTTATTTTTGAGGAGTTTCAATTGTGCACAAAGTTAAGTGGCGTTAACAAATTTTAAAAGTTTGTGAATGTTCGCCAAAACACTGCAAACCTTTTTTTAAGGTGCATATGCAGAAAATTCAGTAAGCAGCATCTGTTAGCACCAGTGGCTAATTAGCACCACTAGGTCCTCCTGCCCCACTCTGACACAAACATCCCACATTCCAGCCCACTCTTGAAATCATGTCATAAGTAAACTGAGAGCAGTCTGACTGTCTCCAAGAAACTGTGGAATTACAATGGCACTTGAAGCTTCAAGTCTCTCTGTTCACTAAAAGCACCCCCATAAATCACTGCATCATCATAAGGTTTTCTCTATTGTGCTTCTTGCATGAACACACACATTGCAAAGATGTAAGGGGGTTACAAAATCACAACTGCTTAACTGAGTATATCCTTTCATGACTCATTTGTACATAAGTGCCTACTGCCATGCATTTTCTTTTTCGCATTTTTTCCCTAAAAAGTAATTCTCTCAGGACCTCAAAAAAGCTCTCAGCCCAAGAGCTTTCAGAAGCAAATTATGTAGACAAAATTTTGGACCACACGGCTTCTTCTTGGTTCCCCACTGTAAACACAAATCTCCTCACCTTTGTTCTGCCATCTCTTCATCTTTTTTCAGCTGTCTGGACCATACTCAGTCCATGAAAAAAAATACCTAGGAATCATCTGGATTTCCCTCCCTTTCAGCAGACAGCCTGAGAAGAACAGATGGAGAAGCTGATGCTGTAGCTATCAGTGAAACAAACTATACTTGGTAAGACAGCGAGTTACTGCACAGACCTGCTGCTGTCTTCAGCTTTGAAAGAGATACTTTGGGCCCCTTCCAGTCTTTGAGGACGCCTTCTCTTGTGTGAACTCACCTAGCAGCTTTTGCAGCACCTGTCCATCATAAAGGTCCTCTTCGAGCTGTTTGACAATGATTCTCTCCTCCACCAGCACATCATTAATCCAGTCAATTAGAACCTGAAAATACAGAAAGAGGAGGCAAATGTCTAAAAGTCATTGAAATGTGTTCCTTCCATTCAAAGCAGTAATCAGGAATATAAAACAGAGCCAGACTAACCATATTATTGTATTTCCAAGCTACAGAGAAATAACACAAAGAGATGCTTTTGCTCTATTGTTTATAATTTGGGTCTTGAGGCACTGCAATTTTAATGCCCTCTATGTTTCCTCATTAAAATGTCTCCAGACTGCACCAATCCTAAAGCAAGTAGCAACTAGCAGCTCTACAATAATAATATTTGCTAGTATCTATGTTCTCTAGGTCTTACCTCTTTTACATGAGCAGCAGACCTGCCAATAGATGACAATAGTCCCATGCCCCCACCATGACCTCTAGCCTGAATGGACATGAGTGGGGTCCCAGAAAGAAGAGCTTCAAAAGGATAAAGAGTGAATGCTCCTACTAACAGGAGTTAAACAGACCCACTAGCTAGATCCCTGCCATTAGCAATAAGATAAGGCATTTTATCTTAAACTACTGCAAAATATGTAAGTCTGGAATTAAAATTTTGGTCAAGTGGGCCTGATAACCATTCAACAACACATATATTAGTCCCCATATGCTGACTACTGTAGCTATAAAAATCAATCACCTGCAAAATAGGAATGAACATAAAGAACCTTTAGAAAGAAAAGGAACTGAGTTAAGTTTTCCAGGTGCCAAAGATAACAATTTCCAAACAGTTACAGGAAAAACAGCCTTGACTGTTTGAAGTTGGCAGTAATGCTTTCCTCCAATTTATTATTTGAAAAAATTAAATTACTTTCGCAAAAATCCTATGGTTTTGTGTTAAATCCTACTAAATCCTTGCTTCTGTAAGAGTAATGCAATCACAGACATGCAAAATCCATACACTAGAGCTACCTAAAGCAATAAGCCTAGTTTAAAAATTCTACATTTTTAATTTCATATAAGTTTGTAGATTCTTTAAATTCACTTTCTGATTAGATCCCACACTTCTGCCTCTTACCAGCAGTCATGATGACTAAGAAAGTTTGGGGGGTTTAATATACAAGAGATTGTGAAACAAAAGCAAATAAAGAAAATAGAAGTGGGCTAGCATACCCACCTTGGCAATCCTGGGAAACACAAGCATCTGAATATGTTGGTCACAAGGATATTTAGGTAATTCAGTCTGGCTACTGAGGTTCATTAAATATTGAGACAAGGGGAACAGTAAATCACAAAATGGAATATATAAACCTTTAGAATCAGTTTTAAGTAATGTTAAGTAATGGCTTTGTAACAGTAGCAATGGAAAATTACTAAAGTGCACGATACATAGAAAAAAAATAATGTGCAGCTAGAGAACACACTGAGCATTCTTCTACAAGATAAATCGTTATAGTTGACAGAGTTTTAAGAAAAACAGTCTAGAGGAACAGGACACAGGGATAAGGAGTATCTGGGAATGGCAGGTGTCCAGGATGGGCTACAGTTAAACTAACTGATAAGTAGGAGGATAGGAGGATTATTATGTCTCTGGTGCTAACGAAACAATTAAACTGGTATGAGCATCTAATGCGCGTGCTCCAAAGGCTGCCAGATGTGATGAAGATTGTTGGAAGAAGTAAACGACCCTCAGAGACCACCACCACAATTCTGTACGCATGCAGGGAACTTTCTGGAAAATGACGTAATGTATGTATGCCCAGGGACTATATAAGGACGGCTTGTGGAGCAACAGAGTGAGACACATGTTAGGAGGAGCTATCCCCCGTGTCTCCCGGCGCCGCACTAAAGAATACCTGCTTGTCAGCTTGAAAACTTTGTTGGCAAGTTTGTTCCTGGAGTTTTCTCTGAATCAATCTACAAACCTCGAGTAAGTTTTGCTAGGCTTAGTGTCCACAAAGAAGTTTACAATCAAAACATTAAATAATACTGCCTCATGTACCTCTAATCTGTATCTTCAGTACTTCCATAAGTATGCTGAAAATGTGCAGGGCTGATACCCGGCACCAAAAATAGTTCAAGTAAGTGGCAAATTTTAGCTGGGAAATATGGCAAGTCATGGAAAGTAAGGATCAGTACCAATACTCATGTACTCATGGAAAGTAAGGATCAGTACCAATACTCATGTATGTAAATCACTTTCGCCCTATACACTGCTGAGAAGAATTAAAAATCACAGTAATAATAATTACTCCTCTAAAGAGCTTTCTTCCAAAATAAAGCTTTTATGGTAAGTTATTCACCAGTCAATACCAGCTGCTTGTATCAAAATTCGTCTTCCCTAGAGCAGGCAAAGGCACAGTGGAGAAGCTATTTGAAAACAGATGTGGATATACAAGGATGTGCTCAATGTTATTGCCCCTGGAAACCATCTTGCTTCTATGTCACACGCTGATGGATGGATAGATAGATAGATAGATAGATAGACAGATACACAGACAGACACATATATCACATGGGCAGAGAAAAATGTCAAGACAATTGCTCTTCCTGCATTTCATCCTCTAGCAGCTCTCAGCATGCCTCTTCAGAAGCCTCTGGACCACATAAACTCTCCCTGCCCAGTCATTCTCCTCTAGGTTTAAAGCTAGGGTTTTCAAAAAATTGTAACATATTGGCTATCATCTGACACAGGGCATCAAACCTTTGAGTTTCCTTTGAAAACCCCAACCAAAATTAGCTCATCAGAGGTTATAGCCAGCAGAAGTTAAATGCAAGAAGATGCAGCCTAAATAAAAGGTGCGAACCATGAGCACACTTGGAGAGAAAACTCCAATCAGCTATTCTTGTCTCTTTCAAACCTTTTCACGGGATAGAAGAACGTTTATGGTGAAAGGCTAGAGCGAGACATTAGACAAGTTAGTGAAGGATTACCACAGCTGGAAGACAATGAGAAAAAGGATATCATCTTTCACCTTGAAAACTGTTCACCAGTGATACAGAAAAGTGAGTCTCCAAGGTGACTGCCCAATTCCAAAATTATACAAATCTGGCACACACAGACACCAACGGAAAAACAACTGAAGAAATCAAAGTCATAGAAGACTTAGGTCTTCCATGAGAATTACAGAGTAGACTTCAAAAAATTATCTGAAGTTCAGCTGAAATTATAATTTTATAATCAGATTCCACTATAGTCCCTCTAGGAAGAGGCCTGATTTCCAGAAGTCCTCAGAAACTTTGTTAAAGGAAGACTCAGATTGCTAAACTGTATCTAAAAACAAAATACGTTTGAAACCATTAATAAACGTTTTATTTTGTCTGGCCTGTGCTGTATGGTATTGAAGTCAGAATTCTAGAAAATGCCAAGGAATTAAAAAGAAAAATCTGGAAGCATCTCCTAATGTAGGGGCCAACATCCCATTTCCAAGAGTGTAGACGTACAGGAATCACAAAGAGGCTTTGGGCACAGGGTATTAAAAAAGGAAATACTTACACTATGTGTTACTTAAATGTTTCAGGGAAATTTAGCACTGGAAAACTTTGGGGAAAAAAAAAAGACAAAACATAAAAGAGATACAAATCAAACAAGGTCTAGCCACAGTTATTTTATTATTTTAAAAGTTCAGCACCCACGTGAGAGAAAAATATCCCAAAGAACATTCTAGCTTTTTAGTACTCAGACTACAACTCTAGCTCTGATAGAAAAGACTAATTTGAGATTTATATTTAAAAAATAAATAAAATTCAAGTGGGTTTTGTTTTGTAGGGTTTTTTCTTTACAGTCCCTGAACAAGCCCCTGAAGACTGACAACTGCTGTAATTAAAATACAACCCGCCAAACCTCCAAAATCTGCTGTCTCACCTCTTGGCTTCCTGGTTATGTCTTAATTAGAAACCTGGAAAAAAAACTTTCTGCACAGGATTTTTATCTCTCTTTTTTTTTTTTTTTTTTTAATTTTACAAGTGAACTAAAGAACTGTAATGGTTATTGAACTGACAAACATGCAGAAATATGCTCTCTCTACTCACAGAAAGTCAGGTCTCCAATTCTTTGTAGTTGCTCCTTCGTGCAAAGACTGAAGCAGAAAATATTCAATTACCTGAATGGCTAAAAAATTCAACAGCTTGATACAGGCACGGAGTACCTGGGGGAAGCAGACAAGTTGCAGAGAGCTCTTCCTGTGCATGAAAATATACTTCACTTCAACCTGCCTGGTCTCATACTCCTGTCCTCATTCCTTTAGTTCTGTGCCTGTGCTTCACACATCTCCAGTTCAATACCACCTTTTACGCTTGGGATACATTTGCTGCACTAAGTAACAGGTGTGAAAAACGATGGAGGACTGAGGAAGTGCTCTATTGCAATGCCTGTTCTCCCAGTGTCAGCCCTAATACCATGCCTCTCCTTACAATGGCTGGTGAAGCTACCACAAGTGATCACATGTAGCTAACAATCTTCAATGTACCTGAGACTCATTTTCTTGTTCAGTGCTTGAGACTACAAAGCAGCATGCAGGTACATGGAAATGTTTGTTACATCACTTAATTTGTCATATGTTTCATAAAAAAGCTGCTTTTCTTAGTATTTTCTTTACTTTTCTATAGTATAGGGGATGAGCAGCATCATTTTAAAACTTTGACGCAATATCCCCATGTCCTCAAAACCATGCCTGTCCTTTCAAGCATATCCATCCATACTCATATAAAACATCTCTGAACTGCGCCAAATGTTCAGACACATGCATTTGTAGTTGTAAAATTTCCAGTGGTGCTTTAAATTCTGACACATTGATTTATCATATCACTTCTAGGGCAAATGTATATGTCCACTTAAATGAGCCATGTTGCATTATTAAACACTGAGCTGAAAACTGAAATTCACCATGAGGCAGACAGCTGAAACAAGAGTGCTAGTAATCTTGAAGGAAAAATGAGTCTGCCTGTCCAGCTTAGGGGTTATTTTTTTAGTTCATGCAACATCAAACTTCCCCAGCTCAGTGAAGGGATTTTGTTCTGCTTCCATGTTAGTGAGGCACATTCAAAGTTAACCTGCAGAGTTCAAAGGTGTAATGACCCCAGAGTCACCACTATACTAATGAACAAAATGAAAAACAAAATACATGAACACATCTGGCCCAATGGGAAAACAGGAAGCCCAGTCAGCAAAAGCTGCAAAGAAAGAAAACCCTGATTTCCGTGACTTTTTTACCCCTGACTTCTGGGAAAATTAGGAAGGAAAGATCAAAGGTATGAAAGCTTAACTGGCTTCAGGGTTGAGCATGGAAATGAATATTGAAGATTCATAATTCAGCCTAGAATCTATTGACCAAGCACAAAGCACTGGCAGCCTGTAAACAAAGAGAAGGCTTCTTGTTTTCAAAAGCAGACCACGGAGCATTTAGGAAGCACACTTTCACACTGAAACCTTACCAAAAGGACAGTGGCTTTATTTTGGTTTCCTCTTTACCACAGTGAATTTAAAAAAGCCGTAAAGTTAAACATGGAAAAAGGTAATAATTTCTATGACAGTGAATGACTTTACTACAAAATGAGAATGTTTATGCATTTCAGACAGTATCTAGACCAATAGTGTTTGGATCTGCATTAAGTTTAGATGAGGCTTTAAAAGCCAAAAGTTGTTGCAGTGTCACCTGATCTTACGGAAGTCCCTGCAGGGAGGGAAAGCATCTTGCAACTATGACTTGCTCCCTTTTGTCAGGCAAGGTGCCTTCAGATGGGACCCAATTCCTGCAAGCTGCTGTTCTAAAATTTTTGATTCAATTAGTAAAAGCTCTTCTTCAGACTTTTCCTACCAAAATACACTAGAAAACCCTAGGAAATCTGCCACTTTTGTGAAATGTTAAAATATATTTTCAAAGTCTCCAGCTAAATTCCTACAGCCTATTAACCCTAATTATGTTTAGGATGACAATCAGCAATGAAGCCTTTGAAACTTTTACCTGTCAGCCGTATCTGAACCATAAAGTGGGGGAAAAGATTCCTTCCACCTTTACACCCAATACACAAAGAAACATCCATGAACAATGAGGAAAGGACACACAGATCAGCCTCTTTATCGTTAAGTATTCAAAACAGAGCTAGAAGGAAGCCCAAACACTTTCTAAAATTACTGACATGAATCAACCAAGGTAACTGTATATATTACTAGAAACTGAATTTTAAACAGATTCACACTAACATATAGACTGGAAACCTGACTCAGAAGTATACAAGAAAAAGCAATAAATCACAAGACACTTCTATATCCAGTCACAAAAGAGCCCAAATAATTCAGATGCCTACTTTAAGTAAGTTGTCCACTTGTCACTTAGCAAATATTGGTCAATGAGTGAAAGAAGCTCACACATTTCAGACATCAGAATTAGAGATTTTATGGGTAAATTATTTTTTATCTATAGAGAGAGAGATAGATAGATAGATAGATAGATAGATAGATAGATAGATAGATAGACAGATAGATAGATAAAGTGATAACTCATCTCTTTTTCCCTGATCTGAACTTTCACTTTAGGTCTGTTTGGCCATGTACCAAACTGTGTTTGCTTACACACAGAGCAGGAGAAGTAAGGAAAAAAAGGCTTCTATCCACAGAGGGAACCTAGTTAAACACTTCATATTGACAAATTGTGATCAACTATTTTTAGAATACCATCAGTGATGATAAAAAACAACACTCTGAGGCATAATTCTAGTTCCTAATAATGTTCATATGTGTAAGAGGACTTAAAGCACATATTTTAGCATCCCAAACTAAGCAGCCTTCAAGAAAGGAATTCACCATATATTTGCTTTCATAAGAGTGAGAACTGAGGCTTTTTATTGTTTGGGGTTTTTTTTCCTGTTGGTCCCTCCACGTTACCACAATGCTACACAATCTGTCACTCCAGAGTTACAACAGCTCTTTCAAAATCACTCCGGAACACTCACATAAGCTTGCAATGATCAATCACTATGCATAGAATTCCTATGGCATGAGGCTAACAGAAATTAAAACAATATTTTGTGGAGACAAAGAGATATTCAAGCAGTGTCAGCAACACATATCTCTGCTGCTGCTTTGCACTGGGATCCATTTACCCAACTACATATGACTGACAGAACAGAAACACTCAAAATCAATGATGGCAAACCACTGGCACATCTAACTCTGGTGCTGAAAGAGTTTTGGGCTGGCACCAATGAAACTAGTCATACTGCCAAATTTCAAAAGCATGAGGCTCTGCTGTTGCTATTGACACATTCCTCTCTGAGGGAAAAGAGAGAACCAGTTTGAACTATAAAAACCTCCATCTATTCAGCTCCTCACTCCTTCCTAGTCCATGGAGATCTTTCATTTCAAGCTCTGTGGGGCAGACAGTCTTTTCTGCAGGCCACTGCATAGTACTTAGCACACCTAATTCACATCCAGCACTGGGGCTCATAGAAAATGTCATTAACCACTGAACAACAGAAAAGAAGGAATAAATTGCTCAATTTTTGCATTATCCAAACTCTGTGGCATAAAATAGGTTTTGCCAACATAATTCAAACCTCTCCCTGCCTTACAGATTCACACCAACATAGTGTTAAATATTTCTCTAGCTGAATCTCTGTAAAAACTCTCAGCTGCTGAGAGGTATACATATGATTAGCAATTACCTGAATTACATAATTTCCAAGTAGGAACCCTGCAGAACATGTCTCTTTTTTGAGGATGATCCCAAGGATCCAGTTACATGCTGCTCCCTACCCCATCTGCTCCAGTTCAATTGACGACACTGTTCTCTTTACACAATTGCAAACTGGTGTAGCAAACCAGTGCCTGATTCTGCACTGTAAGCACTTGGACGCATTCTCAAGCGCTGCTCTTGCCCCAATTTTCCTTCTTCCTGAAGTTTTTCAGGTTTTTAAACTGGAAATTATAACCTTGCTAGACTATGACACTGAAGGAAGACCCACTAACTCACATTCATTCAAATTCAATTGCAAAATTCCCAATTTAAACACAGTTCTAGGACCAGTATCAAGCCCAGATATATCTAGAGTGCACCTGGTTCCTTCACTGCGATAACCCTAGTTCAGCTGAATTATTTATGATAATATCGCTGTTCCACTAGCAAAGAAACCACAATACATTTTCAAAGAGTAGTGAAAGACTGTTATACCTTCTGAGAGAATTAATGGATTTAGGTGCTAACAAAGAAATAACATGCAAATTCACTTAATTTAAAACCACAATGTATTCCAGGTAAATTAGAATAACAAATATGAGCACAGCTCCTTGATGAAGTTAGTTTGATGTGGTTTTGTAATCCTAAACATGTTATTACAGTGTTGATAACAGATCAAAGGGCTTGTTTTAAAGATGCACCAGGTGAACAGTATGCTGAGGTGTTGTGTGAATCACAGACGTGTGCAGCCAGGGTGCAAGGTTTCTTGAAAGGTTTCTTGAAAGCAATGTGCCACAGCCCAACCCCTATCTGGAGACAGTATACACTTACCCAAAGTTTTCAGGCCCATCCAGCTGCACTGTTGTTTCTAACAAAAATACGTTTTTAAAATAATTTAAAAACAATAAAGAGGAAGTGTAGAGAGAAGTATAACACAAGCACAAACGCTTCTTGGAAAGGGATCACATTTGTTCAGAATTGCCATCCCTTTTCTTCCTGCTCAAGTTTCAACTATGTTAACCTCGAAAACATACTGCATAGAAAAGGTTCTCCTAAACACTAGCCCCTCAAGATCAAATTCTCCATTATACCTGGCAGAAACTATGAGGACTGCTGAGGCAGGAAGCCACACTTCACATCAGCACAGCTGGAACACCATTATCAACACCTTGGACACGTGTCTCCAGTGGCAATACAGATCCAGGATAATCTGCACACAGGCAAACCAAGGACTTTTCTTTACAAAAAGCCCACAACAGAATACAGGGCGAAAAGAATCTCAGTGCCAACTTTCCTGTAACACCAGAAGTCTCTTCATTGCCCCCTACCATGCCCTTGCTCATTTCAGTCTCATTCCTTCTTCTCCTGAAATCTACCAATACTTTCCAAAGCTCCTTCCCTGTTTTCATCAACAGAAGAAACCTAAGTTTATGTGCAGTGACTGCAGGTAGATTCAAGCTAAGCACTGATCCTCACTGCGATAATCACAAGGACATAAAGGGACAATGGAGCTTTACTCTGTAACTACCATGAGCACTCTGATATTCTGCCTTTTCTTGTTACACTCGTTACTTTTAGCCTTATCTTGTTGATGACCTCAGTTTTCATAGATATACTTCAGTAGCAAGTTGTAATTCCTCAACTGCAGTCTTGGTAACGAGCTTCTAAACGACTCTGGCTCGCCAGTTTTGAAGAAGGATAAAACAGTGATTTCTTACCTTGATCAGCTCTCTGAACTTGGGGTCTTCTTTTGAGTTAGGATCAATCATAGTGCGTTCCTCATTCTCCTCTGTCCAAGTAAAATGGGAAACTTTAGTGAGACCCACTTCAAATGTACACTGCTGAAATACTGCAACAATTGCTAACAAAGTAGCCTGTCAGCTGACCAAAAGATTGCAGTGCCTAGTCATCATCTTACCAAGGGATGTTCAAAGTGTTAGAGGTTTTTAAAGTTACATAGAAAGATAACTTCCCTAAAATAAGACTGTTCCCACTGAACTTCCCCACCTCAGACCCTACTGAATGCAGAATACTTCAGGAAAATTATTGTCCTCTATACCCTGTGGGGCATGTTCATATTAACACGCCAAAAAGTGCAGTCAACTGCTTTTCTCCTTCTCCTCGATTTGTATCTAATTTCTATTTGAAAATACGTGTCCCAAATGACACCATCATGAATCTTATGGCACTACACTCAGTGCAACCGGTAAGACTTTGGCAGACAGTCTGTGCCTCTGCCCTCTGCTTTCCCTGAAACTTCCACATGCAACCCTGAGTGCACGAATACTTTAGCCACTGGTTAAGTTGTAGAATTAGAATTACCCCGGTTTATATCAGCTGTACTTGTGCATGGGGGATGAACATAAAATAAATCTCAGGTGTAAAGTCTTCTATTTCTTCTGCTGCTGGGAGATGAAGAGATGTGAGAAATGTGCTCCAATGGCCAACAGAACAACCGTAAGAGGCATGAATATAAAGATTAATTTTTAGAAGTTATGATTTGATACAGAATTGTTGATAGCAAAATCAACTTGAGCTAAGCCTAACATTCAAACAGCCTTCGGCACAACTACCTTCACAACAGCACATACAGACATGCATTATGTACGTGCTTATATGCTACCATAGATACGGATATCAGAAGTACATGGAGCAAGTCTCATATTTCAAGTTCTGGTGCTTGCTTTCAAGTAGCAGACCTCTGCCTACACCCTTCTTTTCAGTTCCTTTAGTAGCCAAGTGGTAGGGGTGATCTAGGTTAGATCTGTTCCTTTCAGTGTAAAGCAAACCCTAGCTATTACACTACAGGAACATACAGATGTGTGACAGTGCCACAGCTATACGAGGAGATTCACATCTCTTGAGCTAAAATAGTTATACATAAATCTTATGGATTTGATAGGAATCCTGTTTTCCTATTGGTTTCTCAATTTCTTCCAGCATGACAGCAAAGGCGGGGTTTCAGTATGACCATTTGTCAGGCCATTGCCACACTGCAGAGAGGAACCCTTTAAAAACCTGACAATGATCAAACTACAGTGACTTCCTATTGCAGTGCTAGACTTCACTGCTGTCAGATGGGAAACATGACACTTGCACATCCTAGACACAAGACAGACTATACCATCTAACTGGTTACCTTAGACTTCACTGAATTTGGGCTCAGTAGTTTCCAGGGCCCCTTTATTAAAAAAATAAGACCCTGCTATCTGAATATACTTGACAAATTTCCAAAAACTATGAAAAATGTGAATTCTTTTGCTATTTTATTTTCCTTTACTTCCTCATTACTGCCTAGGATGAGTCAGGCAGCCTAATTGTAAGGAATTAACACCCACTACATACCCAAAATACACTAACAAACCCTGAATAAGATTTGACCCATAATGTTCTTCACCAAAGAACTTTGCTTAAGGTTCACCAGTGGTCATGTCTTTGCATGAGAGGCCTTTAGGAGTGGTTCTGCATCTTCTAAAGTCATACATAGCTTTAGTGGTACCCAGAAGGTTTAACTGGAGACACTCCTGATCCACACAATCAACATTTTGCCCACTTCCCAGAAGAACAGTACTTTGCATTTCCTACTCATTTTCTAATGAGAAAATCCAAATTACTAACTCTTCTTGATATTAATTTACTGTTTTATTATTTGTCTTCATGACAGCCTGTTTCAACTAATTATAGGAAAGAAATGTATTATTCCAACAATATTTAAACACTTTTTATTATTAAAATATGCTGCTACTCTTATAGGGACACAGGGAGATGGAGAGAATAGGAATTTGAATATTTACCTTCTTTCTATAAAGCACTGCTTGCTTTACATACTTCTGTCCTCATTACATTTAATTACCGTTTTTAGCAGCCTAAATGCTCATCTGTTCATCCAATATCAGGTCCCATTTTGCTTCACTGTCACTTACAAAGTGACAGCAGTAACCCAAGTAGGAACACGGCATCCACTAGTTCAGAGTAGTATGGGCATTGAGACAAGGCAGTCTCAGGAACCACAACACATACTTTTACAGGCTTTCTGTGGGTTGGTCCTTCTGCACTTCAGTTCCCTATCTAAAGAGAGAGAGAAAAGACACTACTTCCTCCCTAAAGAAGGATGTCTGAGATGCACTTGGCCAATGGGTTAACGGAACTGAAGTAAATCTTAAGCAGAAAAATTCAGCAGTATTTTCCACCTAATTCTTTGCAAAATTTCTATCTACTTTCAGTGTGGTCACAGAAGAACTCAAGTTCTCTGCCAATTCATTGAACAAGTCAATTTTCCCATAAACTAGATTATGTGTATCTGCATAGCTGGCACTGCTCTTTAAATTTCACTTTAGACCTTTCTAATTTCTAGTCTATATGTAACATGCAACAGTTCTCAACTCTCATGTCAAATTCTCACAGTTTCAACTCAGGAATCTACACTGTAAAACATATGAGGGTCACAGTGGCCACCTTCATTACCAAACGCTTAGTCGAGTTCTGTAGCATGAATACTTTACCTAATAGTGTGTCTTCTGGATGAATGTCCACGGTGCTTGGGTTCATTGGTGCATTGATAGCATTTTTTCCTTCTTCTTGGAGGTCACTCACTGAACAGAGGGGAGGGGGGAAAAAAAAAAAAGGAAAGAAAAACTGTAATAAATGCAAAGTTGGCAGATTTTTAGGGGTTGAAGAGGGTATTCATAATATGAGAAAACATCTGGTAGATCCATTTCAAAATGGGACCACAGTTGGTGGAATTAAGAACCGCAGCCACTGTGGAAAATAAAATCAAAGTAACATCCTTTTATAGCTTCTTATTAAACCAAGCTACCACATAACTGGCTGAAAATATTTCGCAAGAAACCCAATCCTGTGGTAAAAGCAACCTCAGAGCGCTTGTTTCTCCAAAACTGAGGGGGATGAGCTTTGTCTGCAGGACAGCCCAGATCTATAGCAGACAGCAAACTGTAAAAACAAACTTCTTTTCCGACAGCATGACCCCCAGACATCACCACCTTTCCCAGCGGCAGAACACCAGGAACTGCAATATGCTACTGGCCTCATTAAAAGTCTCAGAGAATCAAAGCGAGACCTACCAAATAAAGATGAAAATGTATTTAATTCTAGCACTGCCACCAACTAAAAACAGGTGTGGAATGATCTGGTGAACACAAATCTGAAATTTGTGATTTCAAGCTCTTGTCCTAAACCTACAACTCTCATTTGGGGAAGTCAGTAAAGTACCCTTCATCAATAAAATGGGTATTAAAATACTTCCCTATGTCCTGCCGCATGGGAGCAACTAAACTTGAGGACAAGTACCGAATAACTCTTCAGTATATTCACAGAGTTTGTCAGTAAGAAAAGCACTAGTAATTCTATAACACTTTAACACTTTTCAAGGCACGTCTCCCCATAAACTCTGATAATAATTATTTGTTGTAAACTAAGCTATTGAAATACGTGCCTTTAAAACAGGAAATATAAAGACACTGTGACATCTATTCAGTGATAGTTCTGTGCTAGTGTGAGCTAAGATCATTTTTGGTATTGCAGTCTTCTGTGGGAGAGGTCCAAGTCGCATACTCTTTTCAGGGAAAAACAAAGATTTCCAAATAAATGAGGTCTGTAAGACAAACTTTTCTGGGAAAAAAAAAAAAAGAAGGAACAGTTAACTAAAAGGCACAGTATGCCAACAAGTACTTCTTTCAAGAACAGTCGCTATTCCCCTTTCCCACTGGAAAATCAAACCACAGGCTAATCATTTGCATGCAGCCTGCAAATGTAACAAAATCTGCACCAGTACTTGCTTTTTCCCTATCATAGAATCACATCCTGCTTGATAGAAAGGAAGACACAGAGATCCTACTGCCCCAGAGGAGAAGGAAGCAGAATAAACTGCAGTCCCCACTCCTTCTCACACGGATACTTGAAACAGGTGCTTAAAACAAGTTAGCACATTTCTTAATTGCAGTTCCAAGATGTTAATTAATTCTGGTTCACAGCATTAAATTGAACATGACTTAAATCCTCACAAGCAGCAAAGAACAGTCTTGTATTTTGAGACCTTATGGCTTATGAACCATGTTAGAGCAGCTGGTTACAGCTACTATGGCATAAAGCCTGGGGGGAAAGGGGCTGCCAGCAGTAAGTGCAGCTTGCTTTCTGTACTGTGTTCGTATGCAAAGGGAAGGTAACAGAACAGCACTCTCGACTACAATGTCTACAGGCTGAGATTTAATGTCCTTAATAAATGGAGCTATTAAAGAAACTCTTAATTACTCCTTTTCAGCACTCATTCTCATTTTCTTGGAAAACTCTTCAAACAAAAGTCAGGGAGCTAAGAGGCCTCATGCAACAGACCAAACAAGCTCTAACAACATGCCTTACCCAGTCTGTTTCCATCACACACCACTAGAGCCTTCCCACTGGAGCAGCTCCTACACTGTGATACCAACGGGAATACATCCACAAGGAGGCACAAGAAAAGTAATTTGGAAACTGAAGACTGCAAATAAGATAAACCCTGCTAGGACTATAAAAGCCCAAATTCCACTTAAATCAGACCCCTTTTGGAAGTAACTGGCCTTGTTTCTAGATTTAACTCTCTTTTCATTATCATAGCATTGCTGTCATTCGGGGAATGCCAAGCGTTCAATAAGGTCAGGGCATAGCTGTTCCTAATGCTCTGAAATGCAGAAAAGAGCTGCTAAGCTCCTCTGGGCAGTGAATACATGGTACTGTCTTTAGTGTAAGCTATGTAAATAAAATACTGCATATGTTTCAAGCAAGAATACTTTTAAATGCAGCTAAACTAGTTTTATTCCCCCAAAATCAACGAAGATTACATACTTGCTCTTTTTTCTTCTAATATAAAAATGAACTCTACCTTTCCTAACAAAAATACCTTGATTCTGAGCAATTTACTAAGCTAGAAGAAAAAAATTATACAAATTTGTGTATTAAGCCCCCATCCCTCACAACATGAAGAGCCAGATAAACCCCTACACTTCAGATCCATTGTGGCTAGGCCAGATCCTGCAGGACCAAAACATCCTCTGCTACGGCTAGCAACGAGACACAGTTATTTCAGCAGAAAGCCCCCCCGCAAAGCTTGCTGCCCTGGGACAGCCCTGCCTACAAAGAGTCTGTACACTATGTCCTAGGTAGACAGCTTATGAAGATACCTTGCTACAAACATAATGCTTCCTACCTCCTTTTTTGGGCCTCTTACACAGGAGCCCTGCCATCCTGGCCCCAGGAGCACAAACAGGTCACAAATGAACCAAATGGGCAGTCTGAACACCGAAGGAGTGGCAGCAACTGGATAAAGAGCTACCACCTCGGGACTGCCAGACCTGCGTTAATTCGGGCATGGTGACACAAGAGGAGGCACTAAGATAGCCTTCCAGCTGCTAGGTGTGGGGGGGGCAGGAGGCAGGACACAGCATTTGGCCATGCACTCCCAGCCAGGATTCCTTCCCTATCCTTGCTGCTTCTGCAGTTAGCCAGTTGCCCCGCTTGGCCTGATGCTGGCCCCCTAAGAGTAGGCACCTCAAAGATGACATTCTCTCTTCAAGGAGCTTCCTGAGAAAGTCATCTGTACCCTCTGGACAAAGCACAGTTCAGTTCCCCACCCCGACAGCCTGCCCAGGAACACACAGGTTCAAAGATCAACAGCCACCAGAAGCAGAGAAGCAAATGCACTTAGGACTAGAAATTTTCCAGGGTGTTCCCAACACCTGCAGCACTCCAGAAGTCCTTGTGCTTGAACAAATGCTGAGGACTTTTTATCCTGCTTGCTTCCCCCAGTATTTACTTATCACTGTTGAGCAAAGAAATAGAAGCAGGAAAAGGAAACCAAGTCGCAAGACTGGGAAAAAAACAGAGAAACCACAATAAGCAAGTGGAGACAGTTAAAAATAATAGTCAGGATGGAGCAACAGGGTAGAACCTGATAGGTGTTTCAATGGAAATTTACAACAAAGAACAGCATTCAGACCATGCCTTCACAAACCCAAAGGTACTTAGAAGATTATGGATATTAATCAATTGGCAAACACCAAGCTCCTTGACTTATAGAATCATAGAATCATAGAATAGTTAGGGTTGGAAAGGACCTCAAGATCATCTAGTTCCAACCCCCCTGTCATGGACAGGGACATCTCACTTAACTGTGGCTTTGCTGTAAAGAATTATGGCAGATCCTCACATCAAATGAGCCATCCATTTAGGAGGGCATTTTACAAGTAGAGCAGAGATGCGCAGGCACAACAGGTGATAGTCATGGTAGGTTCCACATGAGGCATTACTGCCTGCTCTTCACCTGCCCATTCCCAAGTTCCTTTCCTTCCCCACAGAAAACACTTTCCCCTGTTGTGTTGCAAATGTTCTTTTCTCTCCAAATGAGAATTGTGTAAAACATCTTCCTCTAAAGCCTGATCATTTCATTTCGTACATCGGTCAGAGTAAACTTTCAGTAGAGGAAGACATGAAGGGGTAAGAAACTGAATACAGGATGGTGTATCATCACTTAATCCAGACTGGTCCCCAGCAGAACCTTCCCTGTATCTCTTGCCCCTGGCCAGTTTGTTTGCTCCCAGCAGAACACCACGCCAGGGCAAAGGTCTCCCTCAAATATGCCAGCAGAACTAGTATGAGCAGCCCCATCATCCAGGGAATTCTCTCCTGATCATGGAAAGAGTTTACCCCCACCCTGACCCATAACACAGACTCTGCTAAATGGTTATAGCTTTAATGTAAAACTTGTCAATGGTCTAAATGACTCAGCTGTGAATTTACACAGGACAAAACAGGTGTAACTACAGGCACAGAGGGATGATGTCTTGGAAAGGTATCTGGCAGAATTAGCTATGATTTCTCCCAGATGTCTGCTAGAGCCTCCCTCCATTCTGGTTGCAGGTCTCTTCTTGGAGCCAATCCCCAGCTAACAGGCAGCACTAGTCCTCTGAACCATTTCAGTACCCTATCCGCCAGCACCATCAAAATCCAAATGTAACACGGGATGGGCAAGAGGCCAAGGCATTCAGCAAAAAAACCCTGAGTATTTCCCTAAACCAGAAATTTAAATTCATGAGGAAAAGGTCACCTCTCTCCTGGTCCCCAGGAAAGCAGCAAGGGTTCCTGGCAGCCCTCCAATGTTTTAACAATCTCTTGGCAGTGTCAGCAGTCAACATGATTTAGACACATTGGAAGCTGTGCTGGCCTTTCAAACAAATTAATACAATGAGCCAATCACATACACATGTGCTCTACAGCACTACATCTGTACACCAGGCAGGCTGTCTTATGCATGGGATTACAGGCAAACTGCACAGAACAGGAGCAATCAGCTGCAGAAAGTTGGAAGTGCCACCACAGCTGTCAAGGATCTCCCACAAGACAGGAAATGGCCTTTAAAGTCAGCAGGATGGTGATAAAAAGATCTCCCCACTTTCTCCTTTTTATAAGAAAGAGAACTATCAACAATTTCATCCTTTCTACCTTCACTCTTAATGATTTTAGTGTATTTTAAAAGATATCAACAGCACAGTTGGTGTCTTAAGTCCTTACCATTCACTGCCTTGTTATTAAAAACTGACTGCAAGCCTCTGCCTCATACAAAAACAGATGGTAAATGCTACTTAATTTTAGCTGTAGTTATTTCTGACTGCAAGCCTGAATCCCGTCCCACGGAAAGCAGCAGCTGTTGTGACGCTCATCACGGGTCTCTGAATATGGTGCTTTCCTTCACATTCAACCAGTGCCAAGCTGGCTCCACGGTGCTGCCTGACCACAACTTTTACATGATGCACTTTCATCTCATGATGAAACCCTAACTTTAGAAGCTATAAGACTGCTCTGTAAGCCTCGGCTCCATTACAGATGATTTGTTCAAGTAACTTTGTCATCCTCTTGGATCAGAGCAGCACACAGACAGGAAATGTGCAATGATCCCATAACTGCACGGGAAGCTCTCTTCCTGCCCCCAATGTCTCAATGCTTCCCCAGTTTCCTTGCTCTTCCCAGAGACAAAACTGTGACCAGCTGCACTTTTTCAGACAGTGACTCACCTACCTGCAACTCTTATCCTAAGAGCTCAGATAAACGTGCAAAATAGAAAGTCCACATTCAAGATCACTTCTACACCATTCAGACCAGTGACACAGCCCTCATTCACTCACACATCAGGTGAGATGTGGGCCATAGGACACATTCCCCCGATGAAGCTTCTGACCCTTGCATGGAAGATTCACCATCTGATGGAGCTCACGCTTCCCACAGAAGGTGTCAGACCAGAAGGCAATGGGTTCCTGGTGGGTAAAGACTCTTCAGTGCCTGTCTCTTAACCTGTTCCTCTCTTTGCCTGTCACAGACTAATACATGGAGCCATGCACACACAAGATTTTCCCCTGGCATCTAAAACTCTTTCACAAAAAGTCATCTTCAAAATTGTAGCCTTCTAGGAACATTAAAAAAAAAAAAAGTTTTACAAAACATGGCATTTTCAAAAAAAAAACTTGTACTGAAAGATTTCAAAACCATCCCCAAACATAATGCATGCTGGTACACTGAGAGTTTTTGTCTCTTCTAGAGACAAACCACACACACAACTCGCAACTCCGCTACTGCATTACTAATCGCTTAACATTTACAAAAGGCTCTGAGATCTTTTGCTAGAGACTGCAGGAGAAAGACAAAGCCTCCATTAATTATAATAGAGAATTAATGGTCCCAGGCAGATCAGACACAAAGACTTGACCAGATCCACATAAAGGTTCTCTATCAAGGGACTGCATTCAGAGCAGAACTGTGGTAATAAAGGAAATTATTTATGTGTCTCAGTAGGCAGACAAGGCAATCACAATGGCCAAGCTCTGCCACTCAAAGAAATTAAAAAACCTAAAAAGGGGAAAAGTAAAGCTAAAGGCAACTTTTAGGAAAAGGCTGCAATAATGCTTTTAGTTTAGTTGCAAAGAGAAGGCCACGCTTGCTTATACAGATTTGTTAAACCTACACAGATGACAGTGTATTCTGTGACTGCCAAAACAAAGATCTCCCATTTATTCTTGCCAGGGGTAAAATTTGTATGTAGTGTGGTAGCAGCATGTTCAATACTTGAGCCAGTTGGAAATGCTTCTGAGAAGTTGGAGCTTTGTTTGTGAGGGTGAATTACTGCTTTCAGATTTCCACCCATGAAAGGTCTTATCTTACTATCAAGTTGTTTGGGGGGAGATGGGGGTGTGAAAAAAGCATCTGCATTTTTTGCTGGGTGACACCTGTGTTGAAATAGCCAATATTAATGTGGCTACAGCTGACCTGGCCAACGCATGCACATGTACCAGCCTTCCTGATAAAAGCAGGGGTATGCTGGCGCAGAATGAGAACAGGCAGAGATGCAGCAGCTTGGGAGAGAGGAGCACTAACAGACCGCGAGTGGCTGTCAACATCACCAGCATTGGCAACTGAACGTCAAACCAAACAAAATGAGACTCTGTAATTACTAAGCAGAGAGATCAGCACTGGTAACTGAACACCAAACCAAACAAAATGAGACTCTGTAATTACTAAGCAGAGAGGCCTTTAGCCAGTTACATGGGCTCAATTCAGCAAGAAACCAAACCCTGCTAAAAGCAAGCTGCTGTGTGCTGAACCAGTTTTCTGCTCCAGGTGCTTGCAAGTACAGCACTAGAGCTGCCAAGGAGGACGAAGGATCCTGTCCTCACCCAGCCACTGCCACACTGAGCAGCCTGACCTTGATCAGTCATCCATGGGCAGTACAACAGCCAGCAAAGCAGTTATGCTGCTGGAATAACTCAACAGATAGACTACTCCTGTGGTATCCACCTGGCTCTGATAGCAACTGACAAAGCCACAGCTGACCCACAGCTGCCTGGGCATAAACAGAGTGATAAAAGCCTAGGTGAGACCACAGTACTAACACAGAGCAATTGTATTTAACATTCAGGTCTTCTTTCCAGCAGCCACACTAATCCTATTCAAGCCTCACAGCTACCAAAGAACCAGACCAGAATTCATCTCAGCATTTGCTCCTTCTGCAACAGGTCTGACACCCACTTAGCAATACTTAACCAGGAATCCTTTGAAGTAAGTTCTGCAAGGCAGAAAAGGAAGATGCAGACTTTAACAGAAGCACACAATGAGCTATGGATCTAAAATTAAAAGTCAAACTTCATCACTTCACTGTAAATCCCTGTTTCTCATTTCTTTCATTATTGTCTTAAGGCATAGTTACATAGCTGTTTTCATCAAGCAAACATCCATGACATCAGCAAAGGGATACTCCAGACTTCACCTCCATCCCTAGCAGCCATTCATCCTTCCATTTTGCTGGCACTAGTGGTTGTAGAAGCCACATTATGGCAGAGACCAGATAAGAAAGGAAAAAAATATAGTTTTCACTGTGTAGACACACAAACACTAACGCTGGCCAACACCACCACACCATCCCTACCCAAAAAAACCCCACTCAACCAACAAAAATAAGAGTATGGATAAGAATGGTATTTTAAAGTATTCATAAAATCGTAACTACAAAGGTGAGGTTTTCAAGTATAGAAAAGCCACCCAGTAGGACACTGAGCACGCACACTGACCTACTGACCCATCAGCTCTGCTTCAACTTCCCTGCACTGATCTTACAATGACAATCCCATAGCTTTGAAAACAGCACATTTTTTAATCCCCTTTCTTCATGCCTGAGACATGTAAGGATATTTTTAAGCAGCTCCCAACAAATAATTCTGACATTTCGTCCTCCCTGCCTGAAACAGAAAAATGCTCCCCTTCGTGCAGATGAGCCAGGAGAAGTCAGCTCATAACATGCTGCAGCATTTCAGTATGCACGCTGGTTGGTACAGCTTATGGTAACACATAACTGAGCTGATTTCCATCCCTCCATCGACTTTCTTCCATCTCCTTCTCATGGTTTGACACTTCATTGGTTAGTACCCAAATGAAACTCCCCTAGTTAACTGACCGTGCAGTTTTACCTGCTTCAGCTTACTGCTTTCCCCATATCCTTTACCCCTTTTCCAAAGGCATAAAAAGGTTAACCACCACAACCAAAAGCAGTCTACTGTGTAAACATGAAAACATTTGATGTTGCTTGTTCTTCTGAACATGTCAAGAGAAGTATAGAGTAACAGACTCACTTCTGAAGGCAGTGATGGCAGGTGAGCATAAGAAGTAACAGACAACCGTCTTCTCCAGCTGACAGTACAGAGCTCAACAAACTTCACACAAATGGAAAGGAGCTATGACTTGCAATTCCAAAAAAGCAACTCTTTTGCTTGTGCAACATGACTCTACAGAAAGAATAAGCCAAGATAAATGATCCTGCAAACCACAAAAAGTGCACGTGCCTAATTGCTGGAGTTGCCCAAATGTCACCTACAAAGACAAGGAAACCCCTGAAAAACACTCCTCTATAGCAACTGTATTTGTAACACACATGTTGAGGGTTTGCTAATAAATACAAGTTTTCAGTTCAACAGAGCACCAGACAAGTGGAGGGCCAAGTTCCACACTAGGAGCTTTAACCTAAACACTCGACAGTTTTCAGAGTACCATATATTGAGGCTGCTTGTGCCCAGCTCTATCTTTCCTGCATGCAGGGCAGTAAAGCAGTGTATTGAAAGTGAACTGAAATATCTCACTATACAAGCAGACGATGCAAATTATGACGAATTTTTCTCAATGGTTTCCAAACAAGTCATGTGTGGAAAATTATTTTACTTGTTGCTTTGAGCACCAGAGGAGCCTGCCAAGACAAGCACTTCAGTAATAAGCACCACAGACCTCACTGTAAAAGAAAGTCTGGAACTCATAGCCCACAGTCAGATAAAAGCCAGTCCACAGGGGAAGGGGAAGATACAATGAAGATGGCAGCTGCCACAAAAGCATTCAGATGTCTAACTCTGCCAGGTTTAAGTAAGAAATAGGCACCACCATGTCCTAACGGAACTGCTGAAGACCATTCAGGAAGAGTGGAGCCCAGGCCTCTGACTGCTATTCCACTCCAGTCTCCCAAACACAGCCCTCAAGGGATAACAAAACACAATCATGAAACAACAGCCAGCCCAAGAATCAAATCAAAACACTTCCAAAGCAGAAGAAAATGTCATGTTTCACCATGTACCAGAAAGACCTGCAGCTACTACTATGCTTACTTAGCCAACATGCCAAAGTTTTACATGATGCGCAGTTCTAGCTTTTTGTGGTCTCTTTTAAAGCCTTTGCACATACAAGGTCCTATGACCTAGACAGGGTGGTGTTTCAGTGGGGCTAGACATCTCAAAACTTTCAAGCTCAGCTTCTGGTCAATCACAAAATAGCTTTTTAACTACACAGCCTCTTCAACTCACTCTCACTAAAGCAGCAGCCATAGCAGTGGCCACCCAGTGAAATCCATGCTTTTCTCCTCACTAAAAGGTCAGACAGGCAAAAAAGGCAGAAAAAAAAAATTGTTCTTTCCTAGTACTTGAGTTCACAGTCTGTAAAAGGACCCTGATGAGAAGTGCAGTTCCACTGCACACCCTTGTATTCACATGCTCATAAATCATTAAACCACAGACTTCATGCTGTTTAAGAAATGTCCTTATTCCAGCCTTTGAAGAGTCTAAGCTGCCAGGGAGCCATGTAAGATAATTTGTTAATACAGGATGGAAAGGACCTCAGCAGGTCTCTAGCTGAACCTCCTCCTCAAAGCAGGGTCAGCTCTGAGATCAGACCAGGTTGCTTAGGGCTTTAACATGCCTTGTCTTAAGACCTCCAAGAATGAAGGCTGCACAAACTCTCCAGGCCTCCTGTCCCACTGTTTCATAGTGCCCAGCATGGAAAGGTTTCTCCTTTTGTCCGGACTGAACCTCCTATGTTTCAGTTTATGCCTGTTGTCTCTCCTCTACTGTGCATGACGCTGAAGAACCTGGCTCCACCTTCTCAATAATCTCCACATATGTATCAGCAGGCTGCTTATTAAAGATCTCCCTGAAGCACTCTCTTCCATAAGATGAACAACCCAGATCCCTCAGCTCTCCTCACAGGTCTGGTCCATTGCTAACTGTCCTCCAGTTTAGCCATGTCTTTCCTATACTTAGGAGCCCAAAACTGGAGACAATGCATCATATGGAATCTAAGGAGTGCTGAGTAGAAGGGGATTATCACTTTTCACAATCTACTGGCTGTGCACCTGTTATCCAGCCCAGGATAACAGCCCAGTTGGTCTTCTTCATAGCAATGGCACACTGCTGGCAATTGTCAGCTCACTGCCCACCAGGGCCCGCAGGGTCTTTTTCTGCACACCTGCCTCCCAGACAGGCAGTCTCCACCCTGTATCATTGCAGAGGGCTCTTCTTTCCTGAGTGCAGGACTCCTCACTTTTTCTTGCTGGATTTCAGAAGGCTCCTGTCAGCCCATTTCTCCTGCCTATGTCCCCCTGCCCTCAAGTGCCACTTGCATACTGTATGAACATGCACTCTTATCACCTCCTCCAGGTCATTGATGCAGATGTTGAACAGGATACATCTCAGGACAGACCACAAGGCAAAGGGCATAAGAGCAGCAACATAGGCAGCCATGAGGATCTTTTCCCCCTTTTTTTTCCACAGGAATTAGTTACTCCATTTGTACTCTTCCAGTGTAATTGATATCAAAACCTCCATGCTCCCAATACGGCTCCACAGAATCATGTGGCCAGCTATGGGGTGAAGCACCAAATTACTCAGCCTCCCTGGAACAACAGTGCCTAACTCCTGTGCATTCTGTATGAAAGTGGAATTCCCTGGTTTCAAATTAATTTTGTTTTCATTCTTGGAAAAACCTTTTACCAACCACTGGATCAACAGCACATTTGTTTAACAAATGAAGGCACCCAGTGAGGATGTCTTCTACCACGATTCTGGACAGTACAGCATCTGCACGTAATGCCATACATGGTAAGAAAAATAACTCACTAAAAATTATAATTTGTTTTACCAGTTTATCCATGAAAAAGAAAATCCACATGTGTTCCCTGTAAGTTAAAAAGCCGACAGAAGAGCTTTTTAACCAGGTGCTGAACTAGCTTGGCAAATGTTAGTATCTGTGATCTGCTTGTTAACATACAAATGACAGGAATTAAGGGATCAGAAATAAACAGTTGGAAAGACAGTATAAAACAAACACCTTAAATGTCAGAGTCACGGCTTGGTCAAGCATAGCTCTCTAGCCTTCTTATTGCTTTTAATACTCATGTCAGCAGAGCAACAGCCACCACAGGTTAGTTTTTTAAACTAACTGATGCAAAGCCAAAAGATACTGAGGATCCAAGGTGATAATTTAAACTATGGCTGGTCACTGTGTTATTGCAGCTATTACCTGCAGTGCTGCAGTTAGCAGGGCTCATTAAAAGAGCTTTAAATTACATTTCAAAGAGGGGAAGAGATAAAACCAGGCTGGGTAGAGAAAACCTGAGGGCAGCACACCAATGTTTAATGGACAGTGTGCTAGCAAGGTCCTTCAGTCTGATGTATCAGTGGAGGCAGGGGATGGAGAGCCAAGCAACAGCAAAGACATAAGGGCTATTGTTGTGTTAGAAACCGTAGAAGCAACTGAAGGTGGTCATGTCATGAGAGTGGTTACCAGGCCTTGAGCAACCTGGTCTAGTGAGACGTGTCCCTGCCCCCGGCAGGGGCGTTGGAACTAAATGATCCTGAAGTCCTTTCCAACCCAAACCATTCTATGATTCTAGGTAGAAATTAGGGCTTCTTCTCCCAGAAAGATAGCAGGATCAATAGCCCAACCAAAGTGCATCTACACCAATGCACACGAGCATAGGCAACAGCCAGGAGGAGCTGGAAGCCATTTTGCAGCAGGAAAACTATGACAGAGCTGCCATCACAGAAACATAATGGGACAACTTGCACAGTTGGAGTGCTACAATGGATAGCTACAAACCCTTCAGAAGGGACAGGCAAGGAAGGAGAGGTGGTGGGGTAGTCCTGTATGCTAGGGAGTCTTTTGATGGTCTAGTGCTCAATGACTGTTATGACAGGGTTGAAAGTTTATGGGTAAGTATCAGGGGGAAGGCCAACAAGGTAGATATCACAGTGGGAGTCAGTTATAGACTACCCAACCAGGATGGAGAGGCAGACAAAATACTCCACAAGCAGCTCGGAGAAGTCTCATGATACCTAACCCTCGTTCTCACGGGGGACTTCAACTTAGCAGATGTCTGCTGGAAATACAATACAGCAGAGAGGAAAGAGTCTGGGAGTTTCCTGAAGTCTGTGGAAGTTAACTTCCTGTCACAGCTGGTGAGGGAGCCAACTAGGGAAGGTGCCCCGCTGGACATGTTCTTTGTGAACAGAGAAGTACTCGTGGGTCTGGAGGCCATCTTGGGCACAGCAATAATGCCATAATAACAGATTTACATTCTTGGAGAAGTAAGAGGAGTGTCAGCAGAACTGCTACTTTGGACCTCCAGAGAGCAGACTTTGGCCTGTTTAGAAGTCTGGTTGACAGAGTCCCTTGGGAGACACTCCTGAAGGGCAAAGGGGTCCAGAAAGGCTGAGCATTCTTCAAGAAGGAGGTTTTAGAGGTGGAGGAGCAGGACATCCCCATGTGCTGAAAGACGAGCCAACAGGGAAGAACACCAGCCTGGCTGAACAGAGAGGTTTGACTGGAACTCAGGAAAAAAAAAAAAAAAAGAGAGTTTATAACCTTTGGAAGAAAGGGCAGGCAACTCAGGAGGACTACAAGGATGTCATGAGGTTATGCAGGGAGAAAATTAGAAAAGCCAAAGCCCAACTAGAACTTTATCTGGCTACTGGTGTAGAAGGCAATAAAAAATGTTTCTAGAAATACATTAGCAACAAAACACGGGCTTAGGAGAATCTCCATCCTTTACTGGATGCAGGAGAAACATAGTGACAAAGGAGGAGGATAAGGCTGAGGTATGTAACAACTTCTTTGCCTCAGTCTTTAAGAAGATCATCTCTTCTCTGGGTACCCAGTCCATGAGCTGGAAGACAGGAATGAGGAGCAGAATGAAGCCCCCATAATTCAAGAAGAAACAGTTAATGACCTGCTACACCACTTAAGACACACACAAGCCTATGGGGCAGGATGGAATCCACACGATGGTGCTGACTGCATAAATGTTGTCCTGTGTTCAGCAGTAGCAGTCATTTTTCTCCTTCTTAGTAGCTGGTGCAGTGCTGTGGTTTTGACTTTCAGCCTGGGAACAGCGCTGATAACACCGATGTTTTTAGTTAACTGCTCAAATGTTTAGTCTGATCAAGGACTTTCTGAGTCTCATGCTCTGCCAGGGAGGAGGGGAAGCTGGGAGGAAGCAGAGATAGGACACCTGACTCAGACTAGCCAGAGGGGTATTCCATACCACAGCACATCATGCCCAGGATGTAAACTGGGGGCAGTTACCTGGAAGGCCCAGACTGCTGCTCAGGTCAGGCTGGGTATCAATCAGTGGGTGGTGAGTGGTTGTTTTCTCTTCCCTTGTTATTTCCCTTATCATTATTATTATTGGTGGTAGCAGCAGTGATTTGTGTTATACCTTAGTTACTGGACTGCTCTTATCTCAACCCGCAGGGCTTACATTCTTTCAGTTTGCCTCCCCATCCCCCTGGGAGCCAGGGAGGAAGAAGCTGGGGGTGGGGGGAGTGAGCGAGCGGCTGCATGGTTCTGACTTACCGGCTGGGCTTAAACCACGACAAATGCCTGCCAAGCCACTTTCAATCATTTCTCAGCAGTCCTGGCTAACCAGGGAGGTCCCAGTTGACTGGATATTAGCAAATGTGGTGCCCATCTACAAGAAGGGCCAGAGGAAGGATCCAGGGAACTACAGGCCTATCAGTCTGACCCTGGTGCTGAAGGAGACTATGGAGCATCTTGGGTGCTGTCACATGGCACATACGGGAAAACCAGGTATGATGCCCTGTCAGCACGAGTTTATGAAATGCGGGTCCTGCTTAATTAACCTTATCTCCTTCTATAACAAGGTGGATAAGGGAAAGGCTAATAAAGTCTCGGTGTCAGATTCAAACCGGCCATCAAGGGCCACTCTCGATCAGTTGCTGAGGTGAGTAGCTTGAGAGAGGACGCCTGCAACACCGGAGCGGAGAGGGGAGAGATCAGCGTCCAGGAGCCTCACCTCAGAGCGACAAGAGCCACTGAGGAGGGAGCCTCAAGTCCTGAACAGGACTTGCCCAGGACTCGGAAGCTCAGCTCCCGCGAGGGGCTGACTCACAGGGGGCGGAGCCAGGAGGAGTGGCACCAGCTGGGAGTGGCTAAAAAACCTTCCCAGGGAGCGCGGCGACCAGGAGCGCGGCGAACAGAGCCGGCAAACAGAGAGCGTCGAGGCAGAGGGTCGAGGCAGTTTGCGCGGCAGTTCGCGCGGGCAGGCGCGCGGGCAGGCGAGCGGGCAGGGAAGCGTTCCAACCGCCTCATCGAGAGGACTCGCCTGGAGTACAGGAGGGGGAAGGAGTGCTGAGGGACGTAGACGGATTGATTGACCAGATAGATCATGGTTACAACACGATCGAAAGCTGCAGTGAGTACCAATGTGGGTATCCAGACTGAGCCTTCCTGCAGACATGCAGCTGTGCAGGTCTCTGGCTGCAGCGAATGCCTGAGCCTGGCACTTGTATTGGAGGGAGCCAGTGACACTGCTTGTGTTCGCTGTGAGCAAATAAATGACCTGCTCGGGCAGGTGGCTGAACTGAGGGAGGAGGTAGAAAGGTTGAGAGCCATTAGAGAGTGTGAAAGTGAAATAGATTGGTGGAACCACACCCTAAGGCAAGGGCAGAGGGAAGTGGTTCAACAAGCTATGGATCCCCTTCCCTCCTACCATCAGACAGAAGGAGAGAGCTTAATGGACAAGGATGGATGGAGGGAGGTTCCTCCTCGGAGAGGTAAGCGAAAACCCTCACAATCCCTTCCTCCCTCCCAGTTGCCCTTGAATAACAGGTACGAGGTCTTGGAAATTCAGGGCCAGGTGAATGGAGATGGTGAGGCAAATCTATCTTGTGAGTCACCCAGGGCTAGTCACTCACCCACATGCCTCAGAACTTCCCCAACCAAGAAGAAAAGAAGAGTAATTGTGGTGGGTGACTCCCTTCTGAGGGGAACAGAAGGGCCCATTTGTCGACCGGATCCACCCCACAGGGAGGTCTGCTGCCTGCCTGGGGCTCGGATTAGAGATGTTAAAAAGAAGCTCTCTGAACTGGTGCAGCCGTCTGACTACTACCCGCTGCTGGTTTTTCAGGTTGGCAGTGACGAAATTATTACGAGGAACGTAAGGGCGATGAAGAGAGACTACAGGGCCCTGGGACGGCTGGTTAAAGGGTCTGGAGCGCAAGTGGTGTTTGCCTCCATACCTGTTGCAAGCGAGGGTGAAGGGATATATAAGAAGACTCTGCAGGTTAATGTATGGCTACGTGACTGGTGCCAAAGGCAGGGGTTTGGGTTTTTCAGTCACGGGCTGCTGTATGGGACACCTGGTTTGCTGGTGACAGGCGGGATACACCAGTCCCAGAGAAAAAAAAGGGTTTTGGGGCAGGAGTTAGCAGGGCTTATTGACAGGGCTTTAAACTAGTTAGGAAGGGGGGAGGGGATTTAACTGGGCCTGTTGGGGACAAGCCCAAGAGGAACATGCTAGGGATTGAAGGATGGCGGGCTAAGGAGGACTATCAATCTCTTGTTTCACTTGTGGGAAAGGATAGCTCTTTAGACCCTGTCCCGCAGGGGAAAAAGAGTACTAGGACTGGCTCCCTGAAATGCCTGTACACCAATGCACGCAGCATGGGGAATAAACAGGAGGAGTTAGAAGTCTGTGTGCGGGCTAAAGGTTATGATCTAGTGGCGATTACAGAGACATGGTGGGACAGTTCACATGACTGGAATGTGGTCATGGATGGCTATGTCCTTTTTAGGAAAGATAGGTCAGCGAAGCGAGGTGGCGGAGTTGCTCTTTACGTGAGAGAGCAACTAGAATGTATTGAGTTCTGTCCGGGGTCGGATGAGGAGCAAGTGGAATGTCTGTGGGTACGAATCAAGGGGCTGACTGGCACGGGTGATACAGTTGTGGGGGTCTATTACAGACCTCCTGATCAGGATGAAGGAGTTGATGAGGCTTTCTACAGGCAACTGGAAGTAGCCTCGCGACTACATGCCTTAGTCGTCGTGGGGGACTTTAATTACCCCGATATTTGCTGGAAGACTCACACAGCCAGTCATTCACAGTCTAGGAGGTTCCTCGAGTGCATTGATGATAATTTCTTAATGCAAATGGTGGACGTACCAACTAGGGGAGCAGCGCTGCTAGATTTAGTACTCGCCAACAAGGAGGGTTTGGTCGAAGTGGTGACGGTCAATGGCAGCCTTGGCTGCAGTGACCATGAGATGGTGGAGTTTAGGATCCTGTGTGGGAGGAATAGAATACCTAGCAAAGCCACAGTTCTGGAATTCCGAAGGGCCAACTTTGGCCTCTTCAGTCAACTGCTAAGGGAAGTCTCATGGGAAAGTGTACTAGGCGGTAAAGGGGCTCAAGATAGTTGGTTAGCATTCAAGGACCGCTTCTTCCAAGCTCAGGATCGGAGCGTCCCAATGAGTAGGAAGTCAAGTAAGGGATCTAGGAGACCGGCGTGGTTAAACAAGGAGCTGCTGGGCAAACTCAAGTGGAAAAGGAGAATCTATGGATTATGGAAGGAGGGGCTGGCCGCTTGGGAGGAATATCGGACAGTTGTTAGAGGATGTAGGGAGGCAATTAGGACAGCTAAGGCCTCCTTGGAACTCAATCTTGCTAGTCGGGTTAAAGACAATAGAAAGGGCTTCTTCAAATACATAGCAAATAAAACTAAAACAAGAGGCAATATAGGCCCACTGCTGAACGAAGTGGGTACCCTGGAGACAGAGGATATAAAGAAGGCAGAGGTGCTGAATGCCTTCTTTGCCTCTGTCTTTACTCCTGCAGACTGTCCCCGAGGGCCCCGGATTTCTATAGCCCCAGAAGGAGTCAGGACAAAGGAGGAGTTTGCTTTGGTAGATGAGGATTGGGTTAGGGATCAGCTATGCAAACTGGACATCTGTAAATCGATGGGTCCGGATGGAATGCACCCACGGGTGCTGAGGGAGCTGGCGGAGGTCATTGCTAGGCCACTTTCCATCATCTTTGGTAAGTCGTGGGAAACGGGCGAGGTGCCTGAGGATTGGCGGATGGCAAAGGTCACACCAATCTATAAGAAGGGCAAGAAGGAGGACCCGGGTAATTATAGACCGGTCAGCCTTACCTCCATCCCTGGAAAGATGATGGAACAACTTATTCTTGACTCCATCACTAGGCATATCAAGGATGAGGGGGTCATTAAGAACAGCCAACATGGTTTTATGAGGGGGAAGTCATGTATGACCAACCTTATAGCCTTCTATGAGGAAGTGACTAGGTGGAGGGATGATGGTAGAGCGGTAGATGTAGTTTTTCTTGATTTCAGTAAGGCATTTGATACTGTCTCCCACAGCATCCTCATAGATAAGCTAAGGAAGTGTGGGCTTGATGATCAAGTAGTGAGGTGGATCGAGAACTGGTTGAAAGGAAGAAGGCAGAGAGTTGTGGTCAATGGCGCAGAATCTAGCTGGAGGTCTGTGACTAGTGGAGTTCCTCAGGGGTCGGTGCTGGGACCGGTGCTGTTTAATATTTTCATCAATGACCTGGATGAGGGAACTGAGTGCACCCTCAGCAAGTTTGCTGATGACACAAAACTGGGAGGAGTGGCTGACACACCAGAGGACTGTGCTGCCATTCAGCGAGACCTGGACAGGCTGGAGAGTTGGGCGGGGAGAAACTTGATGAAATTTAACAAGGGCAAGTGTAGAGTCTTGCATCTGGGGAAGAACAACCCCATGTACCAGTACAGGTTGGGGGTTGACCTGCTGGAAAGTAGTGAAGGGGAAAGGGACCTGGGGGTCCTGGTGGATAGGAGGATGACCATGAGCCAGCAATGTGCTCTTGTGGCCAAGAAGGCAAATGGCATCTTAGGGTGCATTAGAAAGGGAGTGGTTAGTAGGTCAAGAGAGGTTCTCCTCCCCCTCTACTCAGCCTTGGTGAGGCCGCATCTGGAATATTGCGTCCAGTTCTGGGCCCCTCTGTTCAAGAAGGACAGGGAATTGCTTGAAGGAGTCCAGCGCAGAGCCACAAAGATGATTAAGGGAGTGGAACATCTCCCTTATGAGGAGAGGCTGAGGGAGCTGGGTCTCTTTAGTCTGCAAAAGAGGAGACTGAGGGGTGACCTCATCAATGTTTACAAATATGTGAAGGGTAGGTGTCAGGATGATGGAGCTAGGCTTTTTTCAGTGATATCCAGTGATAGGACAAGGGGCAATGGGTGTAAACTGGAACATAGGAAGTTCCACGTTAACATCAGGAAGAACTTCTTTACTGTAAGAGTGACAGAGCACTGGAACAGGTTGCCCAGGGGGGTTGTGGAGTCTCCTACACTGGAGATATTCAAGGCCCGCCTGGACAAGTTCCTGTGTGATGTACTGTAGGTTACCCTGCTCTTGCAGGGGGGTTGGACTAGATGATCTTTTGAGGTCCCTTCCAACCCTTGGGATTCTGTGATTCTGTGAAAGTCTTTAACACTGTATCCCCCAGCACTCTCCTGGAGAAGCTGGCTGTTCCTGGCTTGGATGGGTGTACTCATCCCTTGGTTAAAAACTGGCTGGATGGCCAAGCCCAAGGAGTGGTGGTGAATGGAGTGAACTCCAGTTGGCAGCCAGTCACAAGTGGTGTTCCCCAGGGCTCAGTACTGGGGCCAGTTCTGTTTAGTATCTTTCAAAATGACCTGGACGATGGGATCGAGTGCACCCTCTGCAAGTTTGCAGATGACACCAAGTTGGGTGGAAGTGTTGGTCTGCTGGAGGGAAGGAAGACTCTACAGAGGGTTCTGGATAGGCTAGATCAATGGGTTGTGGCCAGTGGCATTAGGTTCAACAAGGCAAAGTGTCGGATCCTGCATTTGAGTCACAACAACCCCATGCAATGCTATAGGCTTGGGGAAGAGTAGCTGGAAAGCAGCTTAGGGGAAAAGGACCTGAGAGTGCTGACTGACAGAGCTGCACATGAGCCAGATTGTGCCCAGGTGTTTCTGTATCAGAAACACTGTGGGCAGCAGGGGCAGGGCAGCAATCATCCCCCTGTACTCAGCACTGGTGTGGCTGCTCCTCAGATACTGTGTTTGCTTCAGTTCTGGGCCCCTCACTACAAGAGAGATATTAAGGTGCTAGAGCAGGAGAGAAGGGCAACAAAGCTGGTGAAGGGTCTAGAGCATAAGCTGTATGAGGAGCAACTGAGGGAACTGGGGTTCTGGAGAAAAGAAGGCTCCAGGAGACCTTATTATTCTCTACAGCTACCTGAAAGGAGATTGTAATGAGGTGGATGTTGGTCTCTTCTCCCAAATAATAAGCAATACGTGAAAAGGAAATGGTCTAAAATTGCATCAGGGGAGGTTTAGATTGGCTATTAGGAAAAATTTCTTCTCCTAAAAGGGTTGTCAAGCATTGGAATAGGCTGCCCAGGGAAGTGGTTGTGTCCCCGTTCCTGGAGGTCTGTAAAAGATCTGCAGATGCGGCACTTAGGGACATGGTTTAATGGTGGATTTGGCAGTGCTGGGTTAACGGTCAGACTTGATCTTAAAGGTCTTTTCCAACCTAAACAATTCTATGATTCTAATTATAGATTCAAGATCCCTGTCAGACCAAACTCAGAACAGATCCAAGATACATCTATAGTGTTAGCTTCTTGCAGCCTAACTTTCCAGTGGAACCAATTTACTCCAATACTGGGAGCCATGCACAGGGAAAAAGGCAAACAATAATCCCAAGGGACAATTTTATAACCCTACTCCAGGGAAGATATATTAAGCAGAAACTGCAAGCCTAGATGCCCTGATACTTTCTCATATTGTACAATTTCTGAAGAATATCCTGTCATTTTTGCAAAGCCTCTAAATCCATCTGCTGAACGAGACAAGCCAGAGCACAACAACACTATTCTATTTTAAAATGACAGAAGTGTCTGCATCTGTTTAATAACATACATGCATACATCTGCCAAACAGACGTAGTGGAAAAGACACTTTCTGAGGATTACACATTTTTCTATTTAAAGAGAGTAAAAAAGACAGCATGCCTCTACAGGGGGACCAGAATAGCTCTCCTCCTCATCCAGCTCTCACACTCTCCTTCCTTACTCCGAATAAATTGTGTATGCAGCCATTTCAGCTAATTAAAACTTAACAATAAAGCCATATGGCAGCTATAATGGAAAATACACTATTTCTTTTTTCAGTGGATTTATGGTTCAACCACTCAATGAAAGAAGTACTAAAGAAGGAACCAGACTCCAGGAGCCAGAACAGCTTGCTTGTTTTAGAACCAAAATGGAGCATATATTGAAAAGAGATTTTACAAGAGTTCATATATGATCACCATACAGGTCTTGGGGATCATAAAGCAGCCTTTTTTAACTTCCAGAAAAAAAGCACTAAGAGGCAAAACTGAATTCCCAAAGATCCTGTTGCTCACCACTAATAAACCCAAAACCAGAATCCCATCCCATGGCTTCCCCTCTCAGCTTAAGAGCTCCAGAGAGGGGTCTGTAGCGGATGCACAGAAACAAATCGTGTGTATAGGATTTATAATGAGAAGCTTTGTTGTGTGGATATATGTTCCTCCACACGGAAGTGACAGTGATTTAAGGGCCCAAGGAGTACGGAGCCACTGCTCTCAGCCAGTACACATTGCCAGGTGTACATGTTCTCTCCACATCTGGTTTTCAGAGCAAGACTTGACTGGACTGAAATTACAAAACCCTGTAACCACATATATTAGCCATAATACTTTTCCAGCTAAACTAGACATACACAACAGAAGTAATGAATTCGGGGTTGCAGCTTTCTACTTGGCCAACAGAAGAGTACTGAGCAGTATATGGTTCACCCTGGGGAGATGACTCGGCCACTGACCTGTTAGTTGTGCAACATAGAGGTTCCTGTTCTCACTTTCCCTCCATACTCAGCCCACTCCAAAAACTGGAGTCACTGTCATTCACACAAGAACTGCTGGTTTAGATACTCCCCAACAGAGGGCTGTACAGAATAAGGCACCTGGGCATCATGAGGAGCTGACCAGAACAGAGCTTGTGCCATCAGTTACGTCCAGAAACTGATACAGATCAGACCTTTCTCTGGAACAACCTGACTGACTTTCAAGTCACTGGCTTCTGCAACAAAATACCCAAATCCCGTTTATTCAAAGAACCTAGAGGTTTGCTGAAGTCACAATTGCTGTAACGAGCAGAGGTCAGCACAAGCAGAAACCTCTGGGAAACAAGGTTTCCCTTCCTTCTTTTTTTGCCAGCCTCCACATCTCCTGAAATTACTGTGAGGAGTTTGAGGGCTGGCCCTCAGCCTGCTGCTGAAGTGAAGACTCTGCCCCACCGGAATAAGAACACAGACAAACTGAAAACGCTGAAAGGAAACAAGACTCCAAGGTTAGGAAGGCACACACACAGAGCCTTCTGCATTACCAGCAGTAACAAGGGTGACAAGGATCACAAACAATTGATATTATAACTGAATATATATATAGTAGAAAACTCCTCTTTTATATATATATAATATATATAGCAGAAAACTACTCTCTACGATACATGCAAGTGTCTCTGTATGATCGTATGTCCCCTTCAAGCCATCACATCCCAGAAACCCTAACACAGACAACCTCTCGGGTGCATATCTGCAGGTCAAGATTTCTCATGATGCCCAAGAGATTTGTACACTCAACTCCCATTGAAAACCAACAGCAATTTGGCATCAGAATCCCTCATGAGCAGGTTTGAAGTACCAGCAACACTGGCCCTTCCACAGCTACAACCAGAATCTCCTCAGCTGTGTCCATGACACTTTTATGCACAAGGTGTACACACTAAAATTCTTTCCCAGTTGAACACCAAACCTGTAACTGCTGAAACACCGAATCCTGCAACTAGCAGACTGCCTCATGCTGGTTTTGCCACAGACCACATTACTATGGATCCCTGAGTAATATGTTGTTCTGACACACTTTCATAACGGAAAGAGCCTGCCCACTAATCTGCCAAATCTCCTAACATCAAAGCATGATCCAGTGCACTAGAAGACTCCAGCAGCTTCATCTGGTTTTGGATCAGCTGGCCTATAACAATTCTTGAAGTACATACTGTTACATGCATAACAATACTAAATCTTCTGGACTCCTGTATTGCTGACATGCAAATCAGTAGGACACATTTGTACTAATAAAGAGATCTAAATATCACAACTCTTAAAAACACAAGTACTTAAGTCAATATGATTAGATACATCTATGATAATGCATTGCAGAACACCGTCTGATCTCCCTGCACAGATCCACCAGTGGGATCAAGAACTCCCTCTTCACACCATTCAGCACAGAGCATCTGCACAGATTTTGCATAAAGTTGTCACTTTGCAGATCCCCCTATTTCTCCCAGGTCCACAGGCAGCCCTCCATCCATCAAAAAGTCTCACCAGGGTCACCCACACACTCCTCAAAACAGAAACAGCCAGACGCCTGCTTCTGGAAGTCTCTCCCAAGATGTGAGCATTAATAATCCCTTAGAAGAAATGAAAACAGGTATCATTGAACAATGGCTTTTAAGTAAGTGTAGACTTCAAGGAGGAAAGATGTTGCTTTCCAAATCCTTGCATTAGCATTTTTAAGAAATTCAAAATCTTGTTTTGGAAAATCAGAAACATTGATAACCACCTTACTAAGGTTTTATGATGGAACATAACAGTGTTCTTCCAATAAATCTTATGTTAATGAACGCAACTCTGAAAATAGAACAGCTTTAAAATGTCTGATTTTCTTAAGTAAAAGCAAGTCACTTTTTTCGATCCACAACTGAAGAGCTACAGAGCTATTTCATACATTTTGCTGCATCCCATCTGGAAGAAAACTTTCAGCTGTAATTCAAAACTCTATTGTCTCAACAAGAGACTGTGCCTAAAGCTGCACTGGGGGAACCATCCTAGCCTAGCTGCAGTAACAGGAGAAAAATAAGGGGTTTATGACACCATTAAAAGGATCATTCCTGTGCATGCAAAGATAATTTTGGTTGAGACATTGACGCAAACTATAACCACAGCACAGCTTTTGCCCAAATAGAACACAGTTTCAGAGCCCAAACAGGCACTACTCTAGCAAGACTGAAAGCAGACCTGGTCAGAAATATGCTTGAGCCCTACAGGAGAAACTCAGCAATTATGCTATACAGGTTCCAACTGGAAATTTAGGTCTCTGCTTAAATTAGTAGTAAAAGGAATAATAAATTAAACCTGAATTTGCATAAGTCTGCACAGTCTTTCTAGGGATATATATACATATCCAAAACAGTATGCAGCTTTGATAAAATTACATGCAAATTCCTCTCTTAAAAGCAAGTAATTCTGCTTAACCAACACCTAAGTCATCTTCTGTACGGATACTGCAGCAGCAATAGCCCGTTACAATGCACAAACACACTTCCCTAGCCAGCTACCTTCTAAGACTGCAGCAAATGTATGTGTGTGAACCAGGACCACGGTATCAGACCCTACACACTTTGTATTTTTCTCTCCATCTGACTAATTCACTGCCACATATTAAGAGCATGGAAAGTAAGTTAGATTGGGGTGAGCTCCTACACCAGTCTATTGAAATAAAGTGCCTTAAAAATATATTATCAGGTCAGGAGACAGTAAGAAGCAACCAGTTGAAGCTTATCCCATATAGCACTTCACGGATCTGCGAGAGGCAGATTTGCTCATGAAGTTTCCTGTTGGGTAAGAAATACCGCAAACCTAGCCAGCATTTTGCAAGTTAACTGGCACTTCACCACTAGTCAGAAATGCAGACATGCCTCAGGACAAAAGCTAGAGTGCAGGCACCACATCAGTAGCACACCGCCATCCTGAGCATTCTAGGCACCAAGTGATGCCAAACCCCAGTTCTTCCACTACAGAGAGGTTAAAGCAATTATTCCACCAGCACCAGTTCATAAAGTAGGATATATGGGCACAGCCAGAATGAAACGCAGTCTGCAATAGTCAGGAATGGATGTGACTGGGACAAAAATCCTGGGCAAGAATAATACCACCAACATGAGTGATCCCTGGAAGGTGAATGAATATTAGCCTAAGGATGCCTTACCACCTTACATCTTCTTAGGATCTATCAAACAGGCATCTGTCAGCATCATTTTAAAGCTAAATATACTTGTTACAAGTCCCAGGCAGCCACTATAAAGTGGTAAAGCAAAGGCACAGCACACAGACATGGAGAAGTTCAATGTTTTGCAGTCTGTTTACAGTGATACACCCCTGGAGACTGTGTAACAGACAGCATTGAAAAGATTTTAACAGTTTTCAGTATACCATATTCAAATGAAAGATGAGATCCATTTTCTAAGCAAGCCCAACTCTCCCACCCTATTGCATTCAAGGGGATGTCTTACAGACTTGAGATGTGCTCGTCAATACAACGGCAGTGAAGGAGATCTGGTTTTGAACCTCTTTTCCCTCCAGAGAGCAATTACCCACACAAGCAGCCCCATCAGTTTCAAAGGAACAATAAAGAAACTGTTTCCTTCATTTCAATTCTGCTGTTGAGCTTATTTCCCCATGTTCTTCCCCCCAGAAAGCTAAAGTGGATCAGGCCGCAAGAGCAGTCCCACCTGAACAATTTGGAGATGAGTTTTAGCATGGGTAGAGCTGTGAGAAACTGGCAGATTATGCAGCACCTTTGCCTAAGGATCCTGGTACCAGAGACATCTCAGGAGGTAGCTTCTTTCCCTGAATTGTCACTGGTTTGCCAGATGATACTTCCCCACCCTCCAACTTTTCCCCCTCCAAAATAGCCAACAACTGCCACCTATCTAAGGCACAAAAACCCTTGCCATTTATTGAAACGTACATCTACCAAGCTATTGACCAAACTGGCCAGTCCACAAGCATATGCAACAGTAAACTTTTCACAGCCATGCTGAGGCACACACCCCAAGATCAATACTTTAACTTCCTTGATATGTGTAAAACCTTTACATTATTCTGCTACTGTCGCAATAATTCTGCCCTCTGCAGCACTGTCATATCTCTTTTCTCCCCCTCCTATTGATTTCATCAGGCACAATAAATCTGGAGCAGGTTCCTCACCCTTATGCCCACCCCAAAATCGTGTCAAGGGAAACAACAGCAAGCAATTAAGTCTGTTGTATTTCTCTCACTGACTCCTCCATATAGGCTATATATAAACACACACATGAACAGATACAATAATAGAAGGTTTATTTAGCCAAACACCTGCTGCCCAGATCTTTCATGTGGTGTGTTAGGAGGAAAAGAAAACAAAGCTTTGCAAGCAGACTTGAAGCAAAGCTTGCAGCAAACCCCCTCCATTATTTCAGTACAAAGACATCATTCTGACCGACAGGAAAGGGGAGATTTTTTTTTAAGTTCCTTTTACAGAGGGAGATGAAACACAGCACTATCTGCAACAGTATCTTTTATATCTTTTACAGGGTCTGAAAAGAAGCTAAGGGATCATCTAGCTTACTAATTGTACCCCACTGTGGGCTTTGCCAGCATCCCAATAGTTTCCTAAGGTATTTAAAGTGGATTCTGGAGTTCCTGAACAGGTGCAACAAGTTTATTAATTACATCACTAATGTGGCACGTCTTGAAAGCCCAAGATATAGGACAACAGAGCCACATCACAGTAACATCAGGAAAACTTAGATTTTTGCAGATTTCCACATAGCCTAATAGCGGGGTGAGGAGTAAAAACCAAGTGGTCACACCAGCACTGGAACATCCTGGTTTTTTAAGGATGTGTGTCACGACTGATTGCAAGATTAAGAACGTGCATCTCCACACAGCGCTCTCCCCATGGTCAGGTCCTTTCTCTGGCTGCATACCTCCCAAGTGAGGTCTCTTAGTAGTATGTAAGGGTTGAGCTCATCTGCAAGTTTTTCTGCTGCGGGACTCCACTAAGGTCTTTCTATACTCATTGGTGACTCATTTTGACACAATCTGTAGTCATTTAATAATCCTCAAGACTGGCAGTTTTCCCTTAGGGGCACTTTTAGCCAAACTGTTAAAAATATTCCTGGGAAGGAAGAGGAAGGGAGGAGCCAAACAGACAGTGAGATCACCCACCCCACACTTCCATAGGAAACCAGGGTAAAAACAACTTCCCCATGAACAACAGTGGCTGCTATTTCTTTTCTGTCAGGACTGCCTAGTAAGTCAGTTCAGCCATAAAAATTCAGAAACATAAACATAAGGTGTAATAGTGTAAAGCAGGGTTTGAGATAGAAATTCAAAGGCTTCCTCAGTTGGAAGCCTTTCTACAGGTTTTCCAAAACCTGTAGAACTGGACTTAAAAACATAGATGAATTTGACCTAAGGTCTTAACCCTACCTCACCTATCAGCACTCGGTTACAAAGAATGGTGTCATTCTGCTAAAGCAAGAGCAGCAGCAAAGTTGTTTATATGATACAGTAAATACTTCAAATACTGCCACAGGGACTATCACCAGTGCACCTAGGAACCTTATTTATCCTCCCTTAACACAGTGAGGGTATGAGCTTACACTGGCCACCTTGACAAGCCTGATGAACACTCCTCTCTCCCAATATAGGCTCTCTAAAATTAGATTGCAGTGTGTTAGAAATAAATAAATTTAAATTTAGTTGCTTAACTAGAGTGTGTTAACCGTGCTTAACTGTTATCTAAAGTGCTTAACTGTTGTGGGTTGGTAGCCCCACAATGTAGCCATTTATGAAATGGCTGCCACCCATAATTAAAAGAAAACTGTAAGTAACAAGCAAAAAACTTTTTCACTATCATTATAAGGATCTTTGAGCTGTGTGGTGCAGATGTTGCCCACAAAGACGAAAAGGATACATATAACTGGATTACAGCTCTTGCACAGACCTGGATAAGGTGGTTATATGAATACAGCTGAGATGGTGATAGCAGGCCTGTATTTACACGATACAAAAGACAGGCAGTGGAAGCAAGGAGCACATACAAAGAACCCTTCGGCTTCCTTGCTTTCCATGCCATTAGAGGCAGAGGAGGCAAGACCGATTTTTGGTTGTGGCAAATCAGCAGTCAGCATTTCCATTTGCTGTTGTGGAGAGCTGCCGGTGGAGAAGGCAGCATTTACTCCGGGAAGATCACTCTGACCTCTGCTGGTCCCCTTAGAGAAAGCCAGCAGAAACCGCCTGAGGGGATAGAGGGAGGGAAGGAATCGCCCAAGTGCACAGGAAAAGTTGACCATATGGCTCCTATACGGTCTATCAACTCAGCTAGGGAATGCCACTCACATAAGCTTCCAATTTACTTCTGCTTCACACTCACATACAGAGATGTAGTTTCTAGCCCTGAAATTTGCTCTTGCTGCTGCCCAGGTCCTACCCACAAGCCATGGACCTGGCTCTCTCCCCCTGACACAGACCTCACCACACTACCTCACCACGGCTTAGCCATTGGCCCCCTCCAATTTGACAGCCGTGGTCTGGAGAGCCTGCATTTGGGAGCTACCCCACTGAGAAAGTGTGAAATGTAAAGAGTAATAAGCTGATTCCCCTTACAAGGAGGACCTCAGTCTGTCACACCCAATGGGTGCTCCACAGGCTTGCAGACAGTCTTGCTCCCTTCACATTTTCAGGCTGGAAGAAATACTCACACTAAAAGCCCCATCACATGTTTTAGTCTCCTCCCCATCACACTGACAGAAGCATGACTGTCATGCTTTACAGCCACAGCAGTGGTTCCCCACTAAGTGGGGAAGCCAGTAACCACAACAGGCCCTTCCATCACCAGGAAGAGCTGTGGCCACCAGAGTAGGTAAAATAACATGTAAACTCAGCAAAACAGGAGGGTGGCTCCTGCTGAAAGCGGTCACCCCAAAAACCATCACCTAGCAATGACCACATTTCTCATTTAAGGGACAATGCCAACCTGTTTAAGCTTAGAAGCCACCATTGAATGAAATGCACACTTGTGGAGCATGTGGTTGGAGATGAGCTTTCTCCCCCATCTTCCTTCAGAAGCAAATGAGATCATCAGGAAGGCACAACCGCTTCTGCTGCTCCTCAGCAAAACCACGTCAGAGAAACGTGATTAAAAATAGATGATAAAGGAAATACCAGTAGGCCACACCAAAACAGCCAGAAGGAAAGGGAAGCAATTTCCCTGAACAAGGTTTGGAGGCCAAATATTTTATTTTTAAATATTAAAAACCTACCTTGTAAACATTGCTGGCAATACCCAATGGGGATAAAACATGCTCACTCAACAGCCAGCTGAAAGCAGGCTGAAAGTTGAATTTCATCCCTATGCTGTACCCAGCAGACGCTAAAACAAAACCAAGGCCAGTTTTAACGAGGCAGCTAGTCAAAATCGCATTAAATCTTACAGCAAGGGCACCAAGGTTTCCTGCTGGCAGACTGCGGATAACACAGAGGAAAGTTTGTCCACAGAAGCCAGCATCCGGTCAGTTTGGGAAGGGGAAGAGCACAGAGTACACCAGTGTCGGAGAAGACAACACTCGGGAGAAAGGTACACTTTGTGCACACAGGGATGGACCATCTTTATCAAGTCTAGCGGCAAGACGCTGCCTCCCTATCTACAACAACAAAAGAGTCGTGTTGCTTGGGACTAAACAGTGCTATCTCCGCATGGCCTCCTGTGCAAGCGGGCTGCTCTGAGAACGCCTTGTGCACGCACCCGCATGAGAAGGCCAGCCCAAGGCGTCTGCCCCGCTCAACAGCGGGGATGGGTGCCAGTGGGGCTGAGCACCCCAACAGGGAGTGGGTGCCCGTCCACTGAAGCTGAGGGAGCTCCTCCAGGCTACCCACACCAAAGAGGGAGACCAACACTGGCGGGCACCAGTGGTGACAGCCCAAACAAATACCCAGCGCAGATGTGCCCACGTGAAATTCTGGTGCTCGAGGGCTGGGTGATCTTGCGTTTGGCTATGAAAAGCACTCTGGCAAGGTTTAAAGCCTGTGGATGAAGTGGGCCTTGAATGAAACACAGGTGGATTTAATCGTTCCCTCGTGGCTTCCTCAACTCTCAACTGGAAGAGAAACGGCACCCGCTGCCTCCTTGGTCACCAGGAACTCATTTCACAGCAGGCTCGGGGGCTCCGCTCCCAGCTCCAGGCAGAGGTACGAAAGCGGAGCTGGGAAGCGGTAGCAGAAGCGGCCAAGCCCCCTGAGGCACGCCTCATGAACGGACACCCCACACCGGCGTGAGGGGGGCCCGGCGGCCGGCGCCTCCCGGCACCCCCTAAGGCACGGATGCCTCACGGCAGCCCCCCCTCCCCACTGCCAGCCGCCCCCCGGGGCCGCGCGCGCCTCCTGGGGCTCAGCAGGGCTGAGGCAGGCGGGCGAGGCCCCGTTCCCCCCGGAGCCGCAGGCGCTGCCGGCGCAGACAGCGTGGGCTCCCCGCGGGTGGACGGGACGGGACGGGACAGGGAGCCGCAGGGAGTCACGCCGGCCGGGTGCGCGTTCGTCCCTGCGCGCCGCGCAGGCGAGCTCACCCTCCTTGGCTTTCTTCTTCCTCGCCAGCGTCCCGCCTAGCTTGCCCAGGAACGACTCGTCTTTCTTCATCCTGTGGGGCCGCAGCGTCGGGGATCGGACGGGAGCGGCGGACATCGGCTCTGCTTAGGGTCTCGCCGGGGGAGCCTGCCCGAGTGCTGTCCCGCCCGGGGCGCTGTGGCGGCGCCGAACAAAGCCCGGGAGCGGGTAAATCAGCAGGACAGCCGCGACCGAGCGAGCAGAGCCGGCAGCGGGAGGCGGGGGTGTGGGCCTGAGCCCGAGCCGCAGCCGGGGGCAGGGGGCGGGCTGGGAGCCGCTGCCGGCGGCCACAGCGCCCTGCCACGGCCGGGAAGTCCGCCGGAGGCGGGGCGGGCCGCCCCCTGCCCAGGCCTCCTGCCCCGCAGGGCGGTGACCGCGGCTGACCCGGGCCCGCGGGCCCCCGGCCGGCCTCACAGGGACCAGGTTGGACGGGGCTTGGAGCAACCTGGTCTGGAGGAAGGTGTCCCGGCCATGGCAGGGGCTTGGAACTGGGTGAGCTTTAAGGTCCCTTTCAACCCAAACCACCCAGTGATTCTGTGACAGACCCATGAGGGTGGGGGAAAAGCGGGTAAAGAGCATTGCAGGAAAGCAAATCCCCCGGTCCCATCACAGCCGGGACAGAGGACAAAACTGAGGGCAGACTCTTAGCGTGTGCCATTTGCCACTGCTAAGTGCTCTGCTTAGCAGTTTCTTGCTGGCTACATTGAGATTTGCCTCCTAATTTTGAGCCACACACCTCTTCTGTATGACCAGACTGCCTTCTCCTCCTGGCATATAGCCTGTTAGATTTGGCATCTCTCATGTGGTAAGGTTGAGAAAGGGGTCGTAGGCTCTGCCAAGCTCACGTGTACTGAGGCTCACAGGCACCTCTGAGAGGGAAGCCGTCACCCCTCAGGTCTCTGAGCACTGCTGCAGCCGTAAGCTTTAGTGAATGCATGCAAAAATGGCCAAAACTGGAAAGTTAGTTTTGATCCCACAGAGAGAATTTCTTATTACTTATCATTTTACAGCACCCAGGAGCATGACAAGGGCTTTGTGGAATATACATTAAAAACAGATCCTGAAGAGTTTATGGTGTTAGGCTCTGATCCTGCAAGGTCCCATGTACATACTTAAGCCCCTGAAGTGGTCCTATTGACTTTAATGAGACTACTGGGTACCTAAAATCATGCACAAAACCTTTGGCTGTGCTCCTGCAAGTGGCTCCCTGTCGGCAGCCCTTGCCCCAACAAAGAACGGCATGCAAGCCAAAGGAACTTGGCATCGGATCTGCACACCCAGCGTACAGGACAGATTTTCATGCTTGACCTGACACAGAAGTAACACTACACAACATATCCAGAGCATAAAATAGCAGAGATACTTTACTGTGTCATTTCACCAGGGATTTTAACCTGAGCTAATCCCGCCTTTCACAAAGATCTACCCTTGTCCCTCACCTCCTGCTGCTTGTTGCTTTTCTACAGGCACTTAGGCAACTAATCAAAATAAAACCCCAACAAACCAAAACCAAAGCCCAGCTTTCCAGTGTGACTAAGCATAAAGTCACTCAAAGGCAAGAGCCTGCAGAAGGGAAGTGGAGGGAACGTAACACATGACTATGGCTGGGAAGACCCTTTCAAATGGCTTCTATAAACTGGAGGTTATCATGAATTTACAGCTTCATATGATGGAATAATGACTTGTTTTGAGTAGACTGTAATTCCAACTCTAAATACATCCAAGTGTGAACACTAACTTTGTTTTATTATGTTATTCTTCTAAGATGGTGCTTTCAGAGGAAGGTGCCAGACTGGACTGACATGTTTTAATCCAGCTTTGCAATTATAAAGGCATTACTGAAGAACAGGAGGAGTGTTGCTTCTGTGAGTGGCAGAACAGTGGTGAAGGGAAGTTCAGATGCTTTTCAAGAAGAGCTACACATTTCAGGAGTGGACAATGCAGGGAACTTTAATCAAGAGCCTGTATGTAACTCATGCTGCAGTCACAGGCCAAAGGGGCCCACTGCACTCAGCAACTATCCTACTGTGTCTGTTGAGACTATGATACTATTCATGCCCTAAACTGCAAGAAAAGCAAAGCTGCACAACACTCTGCATTTCATGAGAATGTCTTTTCCTTAAATGAAACAGCAGCCATCCTTCAGAATGCAGACACAAAACAGGAAGGTGTTTGAACTGGAATGTGACTTTTGGTCCAAAGAGGAACACAGCACAGGATGCAGTTTGATTCTGCCTGAAAGCATTTTTAAGAGACTGAGCATTTTGCATTTCTGTCATAACTGCTATTAGCAGAACATGGAACAGTTTCCAAATCTACAGATAATGTTAATTTACCTATCTTGCAATTTAAAATTGATATATTTTTGTATAAAATCTGTGGTGAATTTTTGTGTAAAAATATTTTGCTTTTCCCTGTTGAAAGTAATATCTGACACAATAGCTAATGAAGGATTCAAGAAAATAGTGCTTGCACACCTGTTTCTCTGATTTATTTTCTTTCTGCATTTGAACTATTGACTTGCCTTGTAGGCTCCATTTCTGTTGTATTTGCAAATCAACAGCAGAGTGGCAGATAAACAAATACTGTTTCAAGGCATAGAACTGAGGGGTAGTGGGAGGTTTGGAGCAGCTACTTTTCATATTCACCTTTAATGGATTAAATTTCAAGTTTAAAACATTCCTCTGCTCAAGCCACCTACTGCTCCAGCACAGCGAGATCTGAAGTGACCTGCAGCACTGCTGTGCATCACTGGCAAAAGCCATCAAGAACCAGGAGTGAAGTTTCTACTCTGAGTCCTGCATTGTAGGGAGCTTTGACAAGGAGCTCCTTACCAGATTAATGAGCATTATTTCCACATCCATAATTCCTTACAGCCACATACTACCACTTTGTTATGTGTTATCACATCATTTAAACATCTCACAAAATAATGCATACTATGGGTTTTAACATAATGGTCACTCTCACTGGCTATGCAAGCAGCATTAGCTGCTCATGCAAGCCACACTTCTTGTGGTCTGCTTCACCAGCCAGGATGCTGAGTGGTAATCCTGGCCAGCTGAGCTTCTCCATTCAGGAGCCCCAGGAACACTGACCTTAAGAATGGATTTGTGACGAACAAAAATCTTGGGAAATCGCAGACAAAGCCTCTCTGAGGAAAGTGTGACTCGAAAAACACGCAAGGCAAAATTGTAACTGCATTATGTTTGAGAACTTCAGGGAACACAGCAAGCCCCAGTGTAAATTAGGGCAGTCCTTCGCATCTGGCCCAAACCTGAGAGCAACACGGATTCACTCTAATTGATTATAGAATCCATCATGGAAACAAGCATAAAACTTCACTATTTTATTTGCATAAGAACAGTAAAAAGTACTACAAAGAACATACAAATGAGGCATACCCTGGCACTGTCACATTAGTGGAGCATTCTCTACATGTTCCAGATTCAAGTAGATCTAGCCCCCCAGACCAGTCCAGTCCAGAGCAGTGGTGCCCACCTCTTTTTGCCAGCGTACTGCAGACTGCAACAGCAGCTCTGGACTGAGGAAATGACCTTTGCTGACCAGACCCCCATTCAGCCCATGGACTATCTTAGAGGGGTGCAGAACAATTTAATAACCAATATGGCCCACATACTTAATTAAACTCTAGTATGTAAGTGGCACTGTCCAGGATGAAAAGAACCACTTTGTCAAGTGTGGGAGCTGCACAAGCAGAGGATGATGCCAGAGATCTTTAAGGGCTCATGTAATAAATTGCTGTCCAGATAAATATGCCCTTTATTTGGAGGTCTAATTGGGGTATCCTGAAACTGACACAAAATCTATTTTCTTATTCCTTCCCAAAGTTTCTTTCTCCTGATTTCAGAATAAATTCCAGTAAGTGGAAATCCTGCTTAAGACATTGGTTATAACCTCAACTTCTCTTCCTGTTTCCTTGGCAAGCCCCAAACTTGCCAACAGCATTCAATTCTGATCAGGTTTTATTGCAGGATATGAGGAAGCATCCTCTGAGCAATATTGAATGGAGCATACAGAAGGGATTTTATAAGGTTCTATCTGCACCAAATGTTTGATACATTGTCAGTGCAAGTTGCAGTGACCACACAGCCTTATTTCACATTGCCCCAGCTTCATGTTCCTGTGTACTGAGCACTATGATACAGAACCATAGAACGGTTTGGGCTGGAAGGGATCAGCTTAAAGATCATCCAGTTCCAATCCCCCTGCCATGGGCAGGGACACCTTCCGCTAGACCAGATTGCTCAAAGCCCCATACAACCTGGCCTTGAACACTGCCAGGGATGGGGCAGCCACAGCTTTTGTGTGCAACCTGTTCTAGTGTCTCACTACTCTCACTTCTTCCTAACGTCTAATCTAAATTTCCCCTCTGTCAGTTTAAAGCCGTTCCCCCTTCCCCTATCCCTACATGCCCTCGTAAAAAGTCTATCTCCAGATTTCCGGTAGCCCCCCTTTAGGGAAGGCTGCTGTAAGGTCTCCCCAAAGCCTTATCTTCTCCAGGCTGAACAAATATTCTCACACGCTCACTTCCCTAACCATCTCAGCTTTTCTTTAAAGGTTACTGCTGCACCAGGACACTCAGGCTGTGCTTTGCTACAGAAAGGTTTACGTTAGCTCATAGATAACCCTGCCTTTAAAAAGCTGCGAACTTTATGCTATGCTGATTTTGGAGTGTGTAGAAAATCTAAAACTTAAAATGGAGCATTTTTTTCTTAATTAGCACACTGCCCAGCTTTTGTGAAATAACTTCATCCCTGCAAATACTTGCTCTTTATTCCTCACAGCAAGATAAGCTCATCTTGTGTTTGCCCATAAAGGCAATGATGATGATTATTTTTTATCAATACTGTTTCCTTAGTAGAACAAATAAATTCTATTACTGAAACAAGCGTGCTGCTCATAGCAAAGGCTTTTAGAGCGTGAGAGCTTCCTGAGGGTGGGATCAATACCAGTTACAAATCCACCTCTCACTTAAATCATTTTGAGGTTTCAGGCTTTATCTAATGAATGCTTTATGTTGATTTCCTATGCAGGAGGGGGCTCTCTCTGTGCTCTTGCTAGTAAAAAAAGTGGATTAGCATACCAAAAACTTATTTTACTTTGAATACTACACTTCAACTATTCCATGTTTTCCAAGTGAATATTTCAACCCTTGGAGTTGCTAATGAGATTCATAACCGGTTGCCATCCAGATTCACAGACGGTATGAATACATGCATCTTTCACACAGTTCTGTGTCTACATATCCAAAGCCACAGCTGCCATGCTCCTTCGGTACCAGGTTTGCCAGTTAAGTGTGTTGTTGCAGCATTTAACAGCAGTAGCGCCAGTATGGTGAGTGTTGAAAAGTTGCATCACTTCTTAAATAATTTAATTCAAATACAGCTCCTCCAGCTTTTTGGAGGGATGCCCTCAAAATCTTCCTAGAGTGCAACTTACAACCTATGAGACTTGTGTGTGAAATATAAATACTGATGGTGAAATCAACTCCTATGCCGCAAATGCGCCCAGACAGAGACAAGGCACACATCGCATCCACAGAGAACAGTCCCTGTGGTTCTTTCTATATTGTAAGGTAACTTTCTATGTTGTAAGTTAACAAATTGCAATCAATAAGTCAGAATAAAAATAAGGATTTAAAAAAAGGAGTAGCCTTAATTATGCTGAAGAGGTGCACAGAAAGACATTCATCAGTTAAATGGCCCGTTTCATTTAAGGTTATTATGCATCTTTGCAAAACGAAATAATTAGTGAGGACGTCAACTGCATTCTGCTGGCACAAGCCAAACAAGACACTTTACAAATGCAATTTCTCCATTTTCAATCCATCAAAAATAACCTGAATCCATACAAAAAACACAAGTGACACTAAGGCACAAATAAATTCATACTGAAGTCTGATATAATATTTAGCTTTAAGGCAGTGTGGAAAAAACATTTTATTCAATCTCTAGGGAAGAAAAAGATCAATCCTCATATTTTTTTAAATGAAATTGTAATCAGAAAATCTGTGAATACATATTTCAAACAAGAAAGCAGACAAATTGGTTCACAAGCTATACAGACAGTCCAAACGGCATATAAAATTAACTGACTCAAGTACAGCACTCAAGATGCAATGACTTATAAGCAAGCGCCTTTTAATTGAAACAAATCCACACAGACCCATTCAGTTCTGACTTCAGTGTCCTATGTATTTATAAAGAAATGCTTAAATTTGTAGCCAAGCAGAAAATGTCAGCCTTCTGCAAAGTAAAAGGAGGCTGGGTTGTTTGAGACAAGGAGAGAGCCTGTGGCAACAGAAAGTAATATTATGCATGCTTCAAAAAACCCAAACCAAAACCTAGAGTCTTTTGACTCACATCACGATGGTTCAAACAAACAGAGCTCTTCTAAATAGGAAATGAAGAGCTTGTAACCGTACTTTCATCAAGTGTGTGTTAGTCTTTAATAACTTAACTGGCTGATGGCCATTAAAACTGACACAGCTGCTGCATGAGTGGAACGGCCTTTAGTCTGAAGTGCGTACTCTGTCTAAAGAGAAAGATAAAGGCAGCCAGCTATGTTACTTGTTTAAACCTTCCATGCTGAATGAGCTACCAGCGCTCTACAGCCCAGAAAATGCTCCCTGGTGCCCCACCTCTCATCAGGGATGAGATTCCTGTGAGCGAATATTCATTAAGAAAACTGCCAGAGCATAAACATGTCTTTTAGGAAATAATTACATTGGAAAGACTAAACCTAGTTCAAAATCTGTTTTTAATTTCAGCCCTAAACTGTCAGCTTTAATGTTTAGCTGAACATTCGGAAGTCTGAATTTACATTTGCTCATTTTAACATTGCTCACCTTATTTTTTATGGAGCTGTTGAGTTTCCTCTACCTCAGCCTTATGGCATTTTAGACTATTTTCAAAGTTTTAGACAACCTGAGATTATTGTAATTAGATGTATCACAAAACAATGAATATATGGTCTTTCACAGTTCTTCATGTAGTGAAGCAAAGCTAAACCACACACTTTTTAAAGCAGAAAGTCATTACAGACAGTCTTGTTCTATTGTGATAATATCTGCATTGATACAAAAACCTTTCCGTGGGAGAGAAGCTGTGTAAAAATCCTCCTGAAAAGAACTGTTACTGCTGTAGCTGCCAAGCTCCAGCCCTTTTAAAAACAAGACAAGAATGGTAGAGCAAACCTACAATCCCGTACACCCAAATTCTGTAATTTTAGGATGAATTTCTGATGTTATCCCCATACAAAGCTCCGGATGATCTCCCAAACATCTGCCCAATTAATATTCCCATGAAGGAGTACATTTTTTTTGTCCCCTGAAACATCACAGGGGATGTTTTCATCCGAGTAACTGCTCAAACACCCCAGAAGAGGGAGACCCAACCTGACCCCACTTATTTTTCTGTGGACCTGTGCGTTTTATTGCACACAGAAGAGGAAGCCTCTCAATGCCCCCCTCAAGGAGCAGAATGTGGACAGCAACTTCAACACAGACGCCCAACAAAACCAACAGGTATTTTGGAAGGGAAATACGTATCACACATTAGTTGCTACATCTCTGCAGAGATTTCCACTGGCAGCAAGTACAGAGCTCTATGAAAAAGGCACAAAGCAACCCAAACATACTTATGTTGAGGCACGTTTCAGTATTATTGAGGTCAGCATTGTATTTTATTTTTAAATCAAATACAGTTCTGCTCTTAACAGCACGGCAGCAAACCTGCCCCATGTGTTCTAACACCCTCCCAGTGTCCCCTTCCATCTTCCCCAAAGCTCCCTAACAGCTCACTCATTAACAGTACCTAATACAACCAGATCTCCCGATACAAAGAGCATTTTCAACTTTTTAATGTAACAGCTCCAAGAAATCACCACCCTAGAACTGGTGATACAAATACTAGCCCTGCTTTTGACACATCACTGCTACCTTCCCAATGGCTCAGCACCAAGGCTGTACAGCCATTGTCCTCAAAAGCCTTCCTTTCCTCCCTAGGCCTCCTTTAGGCTCTAGAGAGGACTGAAGAAACTCTGTGCTTCAGATGGCATTTGCATCCTCAGCACTGTTCACATAAAATGTTCACAAGCACATGGGTGCGCACTTCAGGTGTACCACCTGAAAGCATTTACCACCACCTTACTGTCCCTAACGCTGCACATGGCTATAAAAGCAAGAACACCTTCACTACACAATCGGTAAAGTGTCTTCCAAAACTATCCATTTAGGAAAATACCATGCTTCTGAATCACAGATATGATTGCAGGCCATCCTTGCACCTTTTATCCTTTCACAGATGTACTCTGGACAGACATGCAATCACCCAAGAGAATTGCTTCAGATCTGTCCAGAGCTGTTCAGCCATAGAGTTTGCTTAGCAGGACAGCAGCTTCTAGTAGGATTCTGATCTCTATCTTATCCATCTGTTAAGAGCCTCTGCAACAAATTTTCAATGGGGATATATTAATCACATCAATATTCTATAGAAGTAACAGTTGTCATCCCAAGGAATACAGGGATATGTTATATACTGTAATAGCTTTTGTGCACTTATTATACGCTCTAAGGAAATGTTATCCTGCAATACAGGTAGGGAAAGAGTGACCCAGATAAAGGCTCATGTAACATAGTTTTCCTCCCTTTATCCTTACTGGACAATCCTCCTATGTGTGATACAGCATGATCTGTCAGCAGACGTGCCCGAAAGGCCTCTTCAGCCTTCAGCATTTCCCCAATTCATCCCTTAATTTCTCGTATGGATCACAATTCTTTCAAAACTTACTTGTGGACTAGGTGCTTCCTGGTGTGCAGCCTGAGGCCAAGGCTGTTTCTGTAGGCCTGCTCAACTCAGGAAGATGACTATGCCCTCTAAAACTGATACTCGCTTAGGGCTCTCTTGCGTAATATTCAAGTATTACACTTGAGCAGCCTTTAGTAACAAACGTGCACAAAAGAGTTCCTAAGGCCATAAAATACATCTAATTTTATCAAAAGGGCCAAAAAAACCTTCAAACTCCTAGGAGAAAATCCTAACAGCATTTTGGTATCTAAACATTCCCATTAAAAATACTTTTATATGTCAAAATGTAGATAGTGCTGGAGAAAAACTAGTAACATCTGTTGACATTCTTAACATAGTGCCATGTTTTATCTCATAACAACAACAAAACATCAGAAAGTTATTTGTTAAACATGAATTTGCTACAGTAGCTGTTAGATACATACACTGAAAAAGGTTTTTCATAGTAAACTTTGTTCTTTGAAATAGACCTGACTTCTGTCATTCCCACAGTTTTGTTTTGAACATCTGTGAGCCTTTGCAAGAAGGAAAGGATGTTTACCCAGGCGGAGCTCTGCAAAACTAGGCAGAAGTTTCTAGACTTTGTATTTTAGAAAGTGAGTTATCAACAGATTTAACTACTGTACTACAGCAACGTCAATATATACCAGTGCTGAAGCAATGTATAAAACTGTGCTTTCTTTCAAGAGAGTGGGGTCACAGCTTAACTTGACCGGGAACACGATATCATGGCAGTCCTCATAGCATTCAGCAAAGTAGCCTGCCAGTTATGTCCAAACCTGTGTCTTTACCACGGTAGGAGAAACCAGGTGTGTAATAGCTGGTGTATTTCTGTTCTACTTCTTTGTATTATGATTTTAAATTTACCAACTTAATAACAAAAAAATGTGAATTTAGTTGCAGGGAAAGTGGACTCTAGGTTCAGATTCTCTTAGGATTGACAATTTGGGATTAATACATATAAAAAAATTAGTCTGTAACTACCTTCAAAGATAATTTTTTAGGACTACTATTGAGTTAGTCTGACCTTATAGAAACTGGAATATATGCCAGCTGATAAAGTATGAGGTCACTTTTAAGTGTAATCAGCAACTAAAGAAGTCAGTAGATTGGCATGCCTCTCACACAAAATCAAACAAAGCAGTATCACATGAACACGTATATACATCCCTTTCTGCAGCTGCTACAAAAGGATTTGTTCCGAAGACCCAAATCAATAGTTTTGCTGAGAGCATCAAAACACTCAAAACCACTGCAAAGTTGAGAACTCTGCATCTTTCAAAGACATTCTTGAATTTTAGTATTTACTGTGCTAGACAGCCAACTTAAATTTTTACAGTATGCAATTCAGATTGTAGAAGGCATTTAAATATAGATGATTTACAACAGTGAAATAGGGTAGATTTAGATTAGATTTTAGGAAGAAGTTCTTTACTGTGAGGGTGCTGAAGCGCTGGCACAGGTGGCCCAGAAAAGCTGTGGCTGCCCCATCCCCGGCAGTGTTCAAGTCCAGGTTGGACGGGGCTTGGAGCAACCTAGCATAGTGGAAGGTGTCCCTGCCCATGGCACAAGGGTTTAACTAGACGATCTTTAAGGTCCCTTCAAACCCAAATCATTCTATGACTCTAAGATACTCAAATCAGAACATTTAAGTTCACTCACAACCACTACTTGTGTAACATATTTTTTGATGAGTAACAGAATTTTTTCAGGGTCATTTGCTCACGGAAGTTGATGATGGAGGAAAACTGTTTCCCCTCAACTTCCACTTTTAGCCATACTCACACTTGGTTGTCCCAACACTTGTGAAACTTGTGGCTGGAAGAGTGAAGACTATGCAGACCAATGACAACTATAATCATGTGAACTGTATTCAAGAACCAGTTCCTGACACAAATCTTTTAATATTTTAAGTAACTAATAATTAAAAGCTTTAACTTCAAGTAGCTAGAATCCTACACACACTCTCCCATGTTTGATAAGAATCAGAAGTACAATGAACCTTTACAGCATAATTCTTTAATGCAGTTTCTTGTGGAGTCTGAGGTAAATCGCTCAGATGTGTACTGTTTTTCAAAAGTATCAAGCTGTATTATAGTCTTGATTTCAGTTGCAGAGCACAATTTCATATACTGATGTAAAATGTTTCTGTATTATAGAAATCTGATTCCTGCTCCAAACTGAACACCATCACATATCCTGAAAAGAAACAAGTAATAAATAACGTAAGTGATATATAAGACCCTGATGAAGTTAAAATCAATTCTCCCTATCCCCAAATTTCCAAGGTTTTCAATCTTTGGAAAGTTATAATTCAAATTTTAGCTGACATAGGCTTTTTTAAGTAAATGCTTTGCCACTGTATCAAACAGAGCATTTACATTTGCAAAATCAAGCCCATAATTTTCAAATTGCTGTTATTAATTCACATTTCATATGAACGAGAAGCAAAAACATAATCCAACTCCCGTACCAAATACAGTTTCTCACATAGCTTTCACAGGTAACAGCAGCCCCCCTGAAGCTTTCTTACTGCTTGATGCTTTCTTACTGCTGATTCATTGCTAACAAATTATTTTGTTCTCCCTTTCTCTTTACCTATAGTTAAACTTGTTTTCATCTTTCAAGCAGACATTAAACTCGGTATTTATCCACTCATTTGTTTTCGGAAGACTTAAGAAAATACCATGATCTGTTTGAGCAATCATTTCCCATAAAAACATAGAACCTGCTGCACAGCTATTCATACATTTCAACAGCTGCTTTCAGTGATCTTTGAAACTCAAGAAACAGAGTCTTCAGTCAAGAAGCACTGTGAAACCAGTATGAATATAGCAAGCAGAAAGAAGAGAATCAAGCGTTGAAATATCTCTAAACTGGCACAGAATAAACAAAATTAAAGGGCAGCAAGTCTCTCTGACAAAACTAGATATAAGCGCAGTAACCTTTAAAAACAGTTACTACTAAAGGATTTAGTGTAAAAAACAAACCTGTCACCAGACTGTACTCCCATGGGGAAACAGTAGTTAAGTTCTAATCTAGCAATGTTTCCAAGTCGGAGCACTATTCCAGCACCATAAGACCATCGGATATACTCTGCCAGCTTCTGCAAGTGAGCTCTGGGACCATCACCTAAAAGCAAAAGAGCAGGAGAGCAAGGATCAAAGTAAGCTGTCAAGATGGTCAGCAGCTACCTGGATTTTCATAGCTAGAAGCCACACTATTTAGGAGCACCACCTGCAGACTCAAAATTTATTTACTACCCGTAACTCTCATGAACTCCGTCTTGGACCCAAACTACTATGATTTAGTTGGATTGCTGGTTAATCTTCATTTCCCACTATAGGGTACCTATATGCATGAATATGGAAGTGAATACTAAAGACTTAAATATCTTTAGTAGGTCTCTTATAATCAGTTAACCTGCTCTTCAATTGTGCATAAAGTGTCTCACTCCCATATGGATGCTGCTTCTCTTCCATCAAGTGAGGCAGTCATCAAATATCACGATACCCCCAAATTGATTAAAATGATACTGAAAAGTCATACACTGATACACTAAATACATCTTGAAAAAAGTTGGGAATGGGAGAGGGAGAAAAAGTCACATCAGCTATTGCACCCTCACCTACACTCATGCTACCACTTTTTATTTAGTTCATCCTAGGAAACATTAGAATCCCACTAGAACATCATCTTCCAGTCTCACTCGAGAACAGTGTACGATAGCAGGTGTTAATCAATTACCCCATTAGTCTGAGAACATCAACTATTCACAGATATTACTGTTACCATTCCAGTTCTCTTCTGTACAAGTTGTGCTTGAATTTATGCAAAGAGCTAAAAAAATTACTGGCAATCTGTCAAATATACAAGTTAATAGCAGTAGCCTTTTACAGGCACCAAAATATACATCGTAAGTAAACTGCTTTTGTGTAAACAGACATGAAAAAGCTCTCTTTTTTGCTTTCATATATATAGAAGAATTATACATAGTTCTACTGAGTCTTACCATAGTTCAGATTGCAGAGGTTTCCAGCATTAAGGAAGAAATGTGTTCGGAAAAGGTCTCCAAACCCTCCCCTGCCTGGCCGGAAAGGGAGAGGGGTGTATAGATGCAAGCCTCCAGCCCAGTAGGCTTCTCCTCCCAAGTAATCACCTGTTTTGGTAAAATGTTAGAGTAAAAGCATATACTGTAACATATATTCAAAGAACCAGTTATTAAAAGGTACAAAAACACATCCTTAAGTTGTTTTAGGTCTACCATTTCCAACTCTTGCCATTCTCTTCTGGCTCTCTCCAACCTCACCATTATCAAGTAAAGAAATTAGCACTTACACAATTCTTTAAACCTTCCAAGTGAAGAGCCTTTTTAATTCTCTCCCTCACCAGGGACCGCCTGAGACACAAGCACCCACTTGTGTTTCATCAGAGACTACCTCCTGAACATTGAAACACCACTGAAACACCTGCCTTGGTTCTAAAAATGGGAAATTGATAAAATTAAACAATTAGCTTTAAAATATACTGAATACTGAATCCACTGATAACAGCAAGGCAATAGCAATAAAACTGAGGAAGCTCCTAGCTCTCAAAACACCTCTGTTGATCAGATTACCTTTCCCCTAGGCTACCTGAATATACACTGTAGTAAACAGATTTAATGTGGATGTTGCTATAACCATCTTTTGGGACCCTTTTCAGCTTGAAGGTTGCTTACTAATTAAATTGACATACTGGAAGTGTGCAAGTTGGAACACACAGTTGGTTTATAAAATTAGCTAATGGCCTTACTAAGAACTACCAGGCTGTATTCCATTGTGAACTAACACATAATGACATAACACTTCTCAGATTCAAAATGCAGAGTGGGAACAATTATTTTTAAGCTATACAAAGCTTAAGGCCAGAATCGGACTCTTTGTTACACACTAATATTTACAGTATTGTCAGAGGAGTGGAATTTAAGCATGTCAGACCTTCACTCTGGGGTCCGATGCTGTACATACTGAATCCACGCACGCTTGTTGGTCCGCCAAGGTAAAACCTAGTGAATACAGTCAAATTCAATTTAAAGCTTCCCTTGAAAGGATGTCTTTGAAAATATCTAGCCAAAATTCTGTCAATGCTTTTCAGAGTTACAGGTAACTTTGTAACTGGTTTAGCAAAGTGTATTTAAAGAAATACAAGAAATGATATTTAAATCCTCATGCATTCGATAGAATTTTCAAAATAAATGGGAGTATTAATAATAAAAATAAGTCTTCCATCAATTACAAACATCAAAACAGAAGCATCCCCAGCACTAAAGAAGAATCAGAATACTGATTCTGTCCGTTGTAATAATTTTGATAGAAATACTATAGTTAAGATCAATCATATATGAAGTTGACACTCAGTATTTAGTATTTATTGTAAACAAACTTAAGTCTAAATGGCTTCTGCTAGAGATCTTTAAACACAGGTGTTAAGAAAGCAGAACTGCCTAAAAAGCCAACACCTACAATATGGCTTTATGTCTAAAAATACCTACAGTGTTACCTATGCCTGACAGAAAATTTTGCAGATGATAAGTATCATTTTGCAACCCTAAATATTGGCAGGCAGAGCTACTACGAACTATCCCAAAAAGAAAATCAAAACCAAAAGGTACGGCTTGAGCACTAACATGCAATTAAAGCTAACTAGAAATGTTTGATTCTCCTCAGAAACAAAACTACTATGACTTTGCTCTTCTACTATAGTTTTCTATGTTACCTGCAGAAAGAAATTAAGAACCATCTAAAAACTTGCCTGTCAGCTATACTGGATGGCTTGTCTCCAATAGGTACTAGCATTCCACCCCAAAGTGATGCTGAAAAAGCCTTTGGAGAGAATAAGAAGTTGTTTATTAATACATGCTACTTAATTTCCCTAAAACAGTATTAGTAAACTTTAATCGCTCAGTAACAGGCAGAGCTCCCCTTAGTCTGACAAAAACTAACAGATGATCACAGTGTATGCATAGGTATCAACAGCAGCAACGGCATTTTCAGGGAGCTCTTGATCACTGCTGCCCTCTTTCGTTTATGCAGCGCTACACCTTGAAAAAGTTGACAATAGCACATGGGCACCAAGCGCCAGTTTTACTGTTGCTGAATAGAACGCTCATCCAGCTCCTATTTTCTGATGAATTTTCACGTCTTGAAGTAAGACAACACTGCCGCCATAAATTAGACCTGGCAATTTTAAATCCACAGAGGCTAAGTCAAGCAAATAACAAGCAAAAATGTACAACTACTACCTGTCTGTAAATTAGCCTTGGAATTAAAGGAAACCACCTTCTGCAACTCACTTTACTGGCATCAAATACACATACAGCATTACTGCTGATATGCTATATACTGCTATATGGTAATTCTTGGGAGACAAATCATTATAATAAATAGATTAATGATCTAATCATTTGCTTGGTGCCTGTGTACCAAGTAGAAGTACTACTGCCAGATGGTGAGATCTATTGGCAACACCTAGCCTAAAGGTGTTGGATAATATCTCTAATTTTACAGCACACTCGTGCTACCCTCTGCCCCAAGTGTCCCCAGATGCTTCCCCTGCCATATTCAGGCAGTACACACGTCTGGTTACACAACACATGGCATATGCAAAAGCCAGCTGCATGCCAAATCTACACTCATGAACAATGGGTGATATAAAATTATGTACACCACATGATGAGATACACTTCACTTCCATTCACAATGTAGTCATATTAACAGTCATGGGTAAGAACAAGTCCTCTTTGCGTAGCTATGAAGCCATTAAATTACTTCATAGGGGAATACACTGTCTTTCTCAGCTAAAGGTCAGCAAATAAATGTAAGATGATTAGAAGTGCACTCATCAGGCAATGCCTTTTCTCCTACCACATGGAAGGCGCAAACATAATAACATAGTCAGAAAGGGATACAGAAAACAGCCTTAAAATGTGTTGGCCTTACTGGTCAAACCGATTTGCCTCACATTAAACGCTTTTTCATTCTGGTTTGGGTTTGGTTTTTTTCTTTTGGTATGTTGGGATGCAAATTATTGTAACCTCTGATTTTTAAATCTTCATAATAGAAGTTGCTGTTTAATTCCCCATTCAGGTATGAAACTGTAAAGCTGCCTGAATCTCCTAATCATTATGCTCCCATAAAGTTCATTAAACATGAACAGTGTTGTTTCCTCTGAAGGAAATCTTGTTGGGATACACAAGAACAGCTCTGCTAACCAAATCAAGACTTTAAGTGATGATGGGATAGGAATTTAATTTCAAAACCACACAGTGACTCTAAACCAAAATACTACTGCAGACACTGCACCATAAAACCTGTGATGTGTTCTGCCTATGGTGTGGCAGACTAGGGTCTCATATAAACTTCTCATTGCAGCACATGCCTTTCTTATTGGAACTTGAATTGTTCATTGAGCACAAAATGTTTTAGTGCAGGCTTAGCGCTGCAGTGAAATCAGTCTTCCCATTCTTTCCCAGTAATTTTACATAGAAGAAATAATTACATGCCATGATATTGAAATTAACAATCAAATATTCACAATTTACAATGACAAAAGAAAACTAAACCAAGATTATTCAGAATATTCATAACCAGATGAAAGAGACAGAACAAAGGCTGTCATCGGTTTTGGAAAATCACTCTTTATAAAGATCACAAAGAACAGACATGCCCAACATTACTTCTGAAAGGAGAACAGTTCACATCGTTAGCTGTCAGACTAGTCATTCTTTCCAAAGTGCCCACTTCTCACGTGACTGCACATGGCGGAACGTCAGGTTAAAAATAAGAGTATTTCACTTTCAAAGAAACAAATTAACATATTTACACCATCCATCTTTCACTTCCACAATCATCTTCTTATCTATGGTGAAAAATCATCATAAGACACAGACTTAATAACCTCATTTGCTAAATCAGATCAATCACTAAATTATCTTTAAAAAAATTACCGAATCCCAGATAAGTTGCTTATTCAACTGAAATTCAAAATCCTCTTTCAGAAAGCTCACGTCTCCACCTGTATAGCCAGCCAACTCCTGCAAAGACATAAGTTTATGAAAGTTGTAATGGATATTACATGTCTCTTCCTTCTAAAAGTTCATCATGTCTGCATCAGCATAAGCAGTGCTTTCTGTACAAGAAATACAGATACACTGGTATGGAGAGAAAACTGAATTTTGAACGAACAAAAAACCACACATGACCCTTAGAACAATGAACAGCATTTTTCTCCTCCACATATTAAGCCAAGGTATTGCTTTCTAAGTCATCTTGTACATGATGGCAAAATAGAATGGAGCTGGAAAATTCAACACCCAAAATCAGAACTCTTACTGTATTTACCTAGACCTGAAAAGATTCATATGCACTAAGGCAGCGCTGAAGAACCAGCAGGCCTATTGCATTACACCAATGCAAGTTGAAAGTAACAAGTGACTTGAATCAGTGTTAGAGGGAGCACCTAACAAATGGTATGTTAACAAAACCCTGAATTATGACCACCTTTTTCACTCAGAAACAGAATAGTTCCCTGCTGCTTATAGAAACAGTACTACTTCTACTTCCAAGGGCATTTCAAAGCAATCTGCTTCTAAAGCATTGCAGAAGCTAATGTTTCTGAAGTTGTAACTCATACACCAGAAAAGCCAGCTTTTCTAAACGCTCTGAAAGTAGCAAGAGTGAAAACCATTTTCTGTGCTAAGATGATACATGTGTATGACTTTGAGAGTTAGTTTTACTCAAGTCTTCCATTTTTAAATCTAAGATTTACAGACTTTGTAAGTAGCAACAGGCCAAGAGTCCAGTAGTCTTACATGGCAGTATTAGAAAAGAAGGACTAATACCTACTGTAAAGTGTAGTCAGGGATAATGTATCTATCTCAGCTAGTAAAATAATTTAATGCTAACGGCGAGCCAAAATGGCTGTGCTGTTTTAGACCAATGGTCTTAAAATGAAAATCTGCCATCATAAAACCAGTTTCACGATTTTAAAAGGCACACATTATAAAAGTAAATACTGGTCATCACTGACTCCTGGTCAATTTATGATTAATTTTAACTTTGTAGACATTTTTAACATGAACATCAATTAGGTGAAGACTTATTCAAATACGCTTACAGATAAAATCCAGTAATAGCATAAGTGATTTAATACTACCTGATTAATTTTCAGCAAAGCACCTCGTCTTGGCAAGATTGAGGAGTTCCGGGAATCAATTACCATGGCATGCTGAAAAGAATCAAAAATGTATTTTCAGGTTCTCATACCTGCTGAGATTCAGAGTGACTGTATTATTTTCTTTCAAAAACTGTGCAAACAGCAGAAGACTACCACAGCTCCAGCTAAGGCTAGTGTAGCTCCATGGACTTGGGAACAATATACCTACAGACTAATTTAGTTCTGAATTTAGAGGCCACACTAAATGCATGCATTTATATCTTTTGACCATGGTACACACCAGAAACATAGCAGCAACAATGTTCCAGTGTAAATTACCAAGCCTATGACAGTAACCTGCAAATACTTTCTTTCCTACAATTCGTAATCTACAAGTTAAAGATGATAAGTGACCAAAAACTGCTATAGGAAATAATATTTAGAAAGGGCACAGCAGCTTTAGGATGAGCAAATTTGCTGATCCTGTCTTTTACAAAAACAAGACCATTCTGCAAAAGAGAGACATAGGGGGAGACAGAGGGAGGCCCCGCAGAAAGAACAAGCTGGCCTATGCAAGTCAACTATGAAAATATGTTCTCTCTTCGGACCTCCTGGATGACTCTGTGTGAATGACCAAACACAGCAAGAGATGTCTGAAGTAAAACACAGAACCTGCTAAGACAAAAAGCTCCTTTGATGTAATTTGTAACTATGACTCAAAATAACGTGCTTTAAAAAAATATCAGGAAAAAGCCTTACAGAGAGAGAAGATTTAAGAGAGTGTCCACTTTCTTCTCGAACAGAAAAGGATGCTGTTCTAGCAAGGCAGCCAAGCTCTCTCCACACACCCTCCCACTTCAGTGTGTGATTGGTCTTCCAGACTGGAAACTACAAACAAAAAATTGAGTATGACATGAAAAACTGCTACAAAATGAAAATCATAGAATCATAGAATAGTTAGGGTTGGAAATAAACATTTCCCTGAAAAATCTTTCTAATGAACGTTGTTTTATACTTAAATACGCTTTTTCTTTTCAAATTGCTAGGATCAGAGAGAAACCCATTTTCAGGGAGTTCCTGCACCAGCAAACAGTTTCTCCCAGTAGGTGCACATTACTTGCTCCATCCCAAATGAGAAGTATCTTCAATTGGGCTGATATAGTGAGGTAAGCAGCCAGCCACCTCTCTGAAATGATACTTTAAAGATTTAAAATTTGGAGAAAAAATTCACTGGTATTTTTATACAGCCAAAATAAAACTGAATTCTAACAAGACTAAGGTTTATTACCTCCACCATTTTAAAAATGTTGACCTCTTTCAAATAATGGCAAGTTAGCCCTGTGCACAAGTGTTTCCATCATTGAAAAAGTCAGCTAAATATTTGCAAAAGCCAGCTGTGACTTGAATTACATGTAAAGGAAGCATGATTTCCACAAACACCTGTGCTACACTTACATTAAATTCTGTTGATATCCCTCTATCGGTTTCACGAAGAGAGCTCCAAGGGAATTGCCCAGTTACTTTGTACAGGTTAATTGAAAAGCTGAAACACAACATTATTGGTAGGTTTGAAAGTGAAACTAAGTAGGTGGAATTTTCAATTCTCAAAAAAACCTTAAGAAACCAGCTCTGCCACATTATTAACAGATCCTCAGGAAATGAATACATTTAATTACTACTCAATGAAAGATCTTATTGTATTATATTCCTTCAACTAAAAGAAAAGGTACTTAAAAATGTATCACCTACTTTCTTTCAAAGCTTCCAGGCTGTGGTTTGAAGAGTGACAGGCCATACGAAGTTTCCTTTGTTCCATAGGAGAACTGGAAGGTTACCTTTTCTGCACGACCAAAGAGATTTGGGAACTTGAGACCAAGTACCTATGGAAAATTCAAAACAAAACAAAACAACCTTCACATTTCATATAGTTTGCAGTCATACATCTTAATCACATGCTGAAGACAAGCATATCTATGATGAGAATGAGAAAGACAATACAGTTGCAACTGAATTTGTTTTTTCTTTTAAATTCGATTTCTCTTTACAGTGTTAGAAAAAGCAATGACAACAGCAGAAGTTACAGTTAATCATCCAATTTTTATTGCTGACCAGTAGTGGCTGACTTAATCTGCATTCTCACTGTACCATCAGTACAGCTATTATTTTGAGCACCATCTCCCAGCCAGTTTCAAAGCTCAGGAGAGTAAATCTTTGGCATAAGCAGCTGCTCTACAACTACAGACTTTTAGCTGATCATCAGGTAGGGTTCACTGAAACCACAGCAATAAGCCAGTGGGAAATTATTAATACAGAGCCACTTTTCTGTATTTTTGTTTTGAGCAACAAGATACTTTTGCAATCAGTCCCGATGGCAGTACAACATTAGCATTACAGTTCTCCAGAAACTAGTTAAACGCTTTTGCCTGTTCTGGCACAAATTCCTTTGGCAGCTCTTGGTCCTTTGGCAGAAAGGATGGAGCAGGTTTCCTCCAAGCACAGACACTACCTGTGCTAGGACTGTTCTACTCTTGTATGTTCTACTTTAAAAGGATGTAAAAAAAGGTATAAAATGCTGATTGCCTTTGTCTAACAGCTATTGGAAACAAATCAGGCACCTGAACTTTGTGATGATGGCTACAATATAATTATCCAACTAACCAGAAATTTTAGTACAAAATGTTAGACCTATAGGCTTCAGATGAATTTAAGGGGTTAGAATAAATGTCAAATCTATTCAGCTTTTAAGGGAACAATCTCTGCTGCCAATACCAGCATCATGCCTTTGTATCATTCAAACATTTTGCTTCTCCACAACAAATTAAAATCAAATAACAGCCAAGTACAAAAAGAGAAACCAAAGCAGCTTTCAGACTGTTTCCAAAGGCACTAGAACCAACATGGATTTCTTACTGGTTTCATTCAGACCACAATATCTGGACACTGCTCTTGGCAGAGGAGCTGCATAAGCAGCTCTCAACTCACTGAATTCCTATTCATCTTGCACTTACAAAACAGCATCACCTGAGTCGTGCAGTATTTTATCCATGTTAAAAATATCCCTAAGAAGAAAAGGATGAGTCCCTTGATCTGGCTTATCTACCAGCCCCAGGCACAGCTGCACTGTGCACATAAGACAGAAAGGGTGCAGGAATGAGCACCTGAGAGCATGATGTACTTAACACCAGCACTTCTGTTAACAAGACATTAACAGAAAACAGTACAGCTGTTACTTTTTGTTCAGCTGATAAATATTTTTCACACAAGATTTTAATCTGATCCACCCTTAACTGAATCAAATGGAAACAAGTTCCACAATTTATATGGTTCTGGAAAACCTTGCATTTTGCAGCCCAGACTAACTTGTACTAGGGTAAAATAGTAAAACCCAAGAACAATTTCTAAGTTAAATATAAAGCATTTCAACTGAGAAGAAAAACATTCTAAACAGATCTCACAGAAATGAAATGCCAAACTCCTTACAAACCTCTCCGCTAGATAAAGCATCTTAAATACTACAAAAAAAAATCATTTAATTTTAAGAATTAAAACATTAACCTACTGAGTTGGAAGCTACAGCATTCTTCCCTAGCTCAAAATAGGCTTTTGCTGAATGAAAGCCTGACTAATACAAAGACTCTTTAGAGACAAAGGCCTGGCAAAGCCTTAGTAAAGCTGGATCAAGAAAATAATTTGGCTTTGATCCCCAAATTCCTTGCTAGGTTTGAAACAAGAAAGAGGAATATCAGAAGGAATTAATAGTTATTTGAAATAATCCATACCATACTGCCTTCGTTGTTGCCAACCATAGTGTTATAGCTTCCGGTTACTCTTCTCAATTCTGTTACCTCAAAGGTTACATCTAAACCATTTGGAAGGGCATCATCTCCTACATAAACAAATAAACAAACAAACATAGAATCATAGAATAGTTAGGGTTGGAAAGGACCTCAAGATCATCTAGTTCCAACCCCCCTGCCATGGACAGGGACACCTCTCACTAAACCAGCCAAACAAATCTATGCTGTCTCCAAAAAGCTACTATAAAACCCCGCAGACATAAGAGGCCTTGAATTATCTGAAAACTGGTTGAATTAAATGATAATGTAAGTCCACATTACAAAGAAAAATGCTTGAGAAAAAGATGTCTTTTGGATATGAGTGCAGAATTTGGTTCAACTGCAGCGTGACTAGCTTTCATTATCAACACGTTAGTTTAATTATGAAACAGCAACATTTGTTTTTTACCTACCCACAAAAATAAAGATGTATATAAATTCTTACATTAAAATAATCAGAAATTAAAGTGGTCCTGACATAGCAAGAAGAACACCATCACTAGGGCAGAACTCCCAGCATTCTGTAGTCAAGTGCTGAACAGCAGAACTGCCCAGTAGCCTCAGGGCTCTGGCTACAGCAGCTGTTTGAAAACACAGCTGTCAAGGGTACCTAATTCTGCTTGAAGTAAATGTGACAGCAACCTGTGCGACTGCTCTGCACTTCCTTCTCAATAACACAACTTTCCTTTGCTGAAGAGAACAGCAACAAGTTTGAAAACCAACCCCCAGTCCAAGAATGCAGACTGAGCCTTACTTTGAAACCTGCACACATTCAGCTGTCCCACATATAGTATAAGCCAGTTCTTAATCACAAGCACTGATACAGTTACTAGCATTTCCTCAAGCACCAGGAATGTGCTGATATAATATCAGTTATGTGATGTGCGATACGTGAAAGTACAGGACACATTTTCAAGCTTTTCTTCAAGTGTCCCTCTGATACTTTGTATGAAGGAATATGTACTGTAATTATTATAGCGCTGGAAAGTCTCTCATTTTTGCATGTATACAAGTGCTATTTATATATACACATATATATCTACAGACATACACTTGTATATATAGCACACCTACGTGTACATCTAAAATATATAAAGGTATATGAGAGAGTAAGTTTTTTACACAGAAAAGTCCAACCTATTACACACGAAAACATACATTATAGGTACGCATGTGTATATATATATATATGTCTACATTTGCATAAGGAAAAAAAGTGAGGATTAAGGAGGCAATATATACCTTGACAGGTATCAATCAGAACATCCACCTGTCTAAAGATTCCTAGACGAAGCAACTTTTCACGAGCTTCATGCGATTTCCTCATCACCTACAGGATGAAATAAGCAGCTTAGTCACAGAACCATAGAGTTAGAGAATAGTTTGGGTTGGAAGGGACCTCCAAAGACCCTCTGGTCCATTTGAGATTTTCGGGTTACCAAAACCCAACTAGGATAAAAAAGTTAGAATGCAAGTAAAGTCATACAATATTCACAGATTTTGTATAGAAACACATATATGCACCTTCAAAAACGGATCACAAACACTTTAATACTTCAATCTGTAAAGAAATAAACACAGTGCATTCAGCACATTGCCTACTTTTTGATAGTCTGCTTCCCAATTGTTATAAATATTTAAACCTATTATTCAATTATTAACTTTCAGTAGTTAAAATTTACACACCTATTTATGGGGCCTATGCTTTAGGCAAAAACCTCAAACACCTTAATCTGTTTAAATTTACATCAATTTACAGGTCTAATTGCCAGCCATACTCCAGAAAGAATCACCACTTATGAGTGCAAGGGCATACAGCCTAACTCTCACTTTGATCCATTGTGGAGATTGGCATCAATTATCTGTGCCAAGATACAGTAACTTATCGTAAAGAAGTTAATTGAAAGTGTCACCTATCAAGTTAGCAATTCTCAGATAGGAAGATTGAAGCTGAAAAAATATCTGAGAGTACCCTTTGCCATCTCACAACCTCTTTGAGCTGAATACATCAGAAAATATAATACCTGCCAGTATTTCATATTTAAGTTTAGCTTCCATATCACAAGATCATAATCATCATAAAACTTTACAAAGTTGCCTTGTATTTGAAAGGAGTAGCCCAAAGCAGGAAAAAGAAAATCCTACTCTGTATTTTTAAACAGTAGGTCTGTTACTACAGTACTTACATCAATGAGATTTTTAGCCTTGAAAACATCAGCAATTTCATACATGATAATGTCATCTTTGGTCCTTCCAAGTCCATCGAAGTGCACATGCTGAACCACCACCTAAACAGAACAGATGTTTAAACACAAGTGCTGAGTTTGCATCTAACAGTATCAAAATCACCAGTGCACAAAAAAATATTGTTGTCCAAGTGAAAAATCCTGAAGATTCTTAGGTCTTACTGCTGATCTACATTACCAGAAAACAGTGCTATCTACAATTCTGGAAAGTTGTTCCCTTAACTCAAAAATTAAAGAAAACAGAACTCTAATAACAAAGCTAATACTGGTCATAGCAGAAGAGAGAGTAACACATTGTAGCTTCTGGGATTTTAGTTGTCAGTCTTGTACGGACAAGTAAGTCACTGCATAAATCACACTGAGATATTAAGACATGTAAAACAAAACGTGTAGTTTGTTGTAGTTAGCTATTTCTTGTATCAGCCACACAAGAAAAAACAAACCTACTAGCCATGCTCACTACTACAGTGTGTTAGAAATACAGGGGTAAGTGTAACAAACAACAATCTGCAAATGCTTCGTGTGTTCACATACAATAAAACAGCACGAGAGCCACCTAGCATTACTGCAAATTGCTTTAAGAAAACCCTATCAGAACATATACATAATGACCTCAATAAAACCCGAATGTTACTGTCCAGCTTCTAGAGAGGATGACTCTGAATACCACAAGAGAAAGGAAAATCGTAATAAAAACTAAAATAATGGTATCTCAGCCGTCCGGCATGACTAAACATATCATGGGCAAAGACAGACACGATCTTAAAAGTGAAATGTTAAAAAACCCAAATGTTACCATCCTCTGCTGAAGTTCGTGTTTTGCTTAGCAACATAATTCATGAGGTGGTGTTTTACCCTAACTTGGCTAATACTGCACTCTAGCAGATTAAGGACAGTTGCTTGGTTTTCTCCCAAGCAGCGATGTCTTATGAGAGAGGGGAAAGCAGCATCTGGAGACAGGTCTATTATCTCAGAGCTGAATTTAGTAACTCTTGTGGTAGGTTAAAAAACACAGGAACTAGACAACACCAGATTCAAGTCCCAGTACTACATTTAATTCTTTCACATCTAAAACCAAAGTTTAGAAAGTTCACATGGGAAAAACAAGCAAGGTGCCATGACATTTATTTTAAGAGAAAAAATCCAGATGTTTTTCATGTACTTACATCTTTGTTTTCAAGAATTTCCTGCTTGGGCTCAGGTTCAACTTCAACCAGTTCAGCTTCCTCTCCCAAGGCACCAAAATCTGGGCCACCCATTGGAAGAGGCTCCAAACTCTGAAAGCATAAAACTGCATTTAATATGGCACACCGATTTGTGAATTATGCTTTTTGCAAAGGAAAAAAATACAGTTCCTGACAATGTGCTCATCAGATTCTAAGGGAAAAAAAAGCAAAAGGGAAGAACTAAAATGAGGGGAATTACCAGCACACTTGTTACCTACCTGCTTTCTGCACCTTCTAATGAAAGCTGTGAATAGCTTCCATGTTGAGTCATTTCTCTAAAGCACTCTGCACTCTTCCAAAAAACACCCCTTATTATTAAGACACGCTTCCTGTTCGAAAGATGAATTCTACCTTCTTAAAACAAAAAAATCTAAAAAAAAATCAGTGTTACTACTTATTTTGGGGGTTTGAGAGGGAGAGAAATGTGAACAATTTTTTAAAAAGGGTGTCTGCATTTTGTTACTTTTTAATATGTTCCTACAAATCTATACTTTAATATTTCTTTTTAAAGTAACCTTCTAAGTAATGCTTAAGAACTTCAGGCCTTATGGATCACAGGTGAAAAGTTTAATTAAAATGTTTTCCAGCACAGTGGGGCTTTGTTTCCTATACCTTAAAGAGTCCTAAAATAACACTTTATCAGAAGATAACAGATTCAAGCATGACAGAATAGCGGGTTGCCTGCAAAAGCAGAGGTCAGGACGGGATAACTCAGTAAATCTACTTTTAGTCTTAAGTCACTAATACAGTATTTGCTGCATTATTTAAGGACAGATGGAATAGGAAATTGCTGTTACTTATCAGAATCCACCTAAATGAAGACAGAATCCTCTCTCACTCCCAGCAATTTTCGGGCAAGCATGAGACACTCCACATCCACACAATATTGTGTATCAGTTTATACTACAGATGGATACAAAACCAAGAATACAAGGAAAACAAAACTGAAACAGAAATTAGATTAGGCTTGGTAATGAAATACTATGGAGCCCTAACAGCCCCCAGCAGGTGTTCCTCAGTCTAACCAAACACTACAGAGAAACCTGCTGGTTTTCGAAAGGCTTTTGAAGAGGTGTTATTCTAGCTGGGATCTTGAGGAATCATCCAGTCTATTCTTAGCTCCCAAATAAGTCAGTCGCTCATTAATTACACCTGAATTATCCACAACAGTTTTTGCCCTGTGGTTGCTTTAGGGGTCAAGTCAAATTCACAAGGACTTGACGTTTGCTCTGTGATTCTTTTGCTTTACAGCGTACAGCACCACCAGCCTTTCCACTGGTATTCTTACAGCTTGACTTTCTCATAACCTGTCTCACACACCTCTTACAGCAGACTGCTCAGGAGTGGACTGCTTACCTAGAACATCCCGAGATGCTTCTCTAATGAAGCTTCTCACTGCCAGCCTGAAGTATTTCCGAACCTACATATCTGTATTTGAAATTATTTTCTGACAAGTAAGAGAGACTTTTTCCTGTTACCATTATAGCCACTACCTCTTGTCTGACCACAACAAACGCTTAACTATTTAAATTCCTTTTTTAAGTAATGCTATATAGAGATTTAAGCATCTGCTCACAAAGGCCTCCAACCGCTCTGGATGTGCGAGACATAACATGCCTCTGTAAGGAATGCTGCAGTTTACCAGGGAAGTGCAAACCTCCCACCTCCCCTCTCACCGTACGGGCTGCACGTGTAGCACAGTTTCCCTTTTGTAGTTTGTTCTGGGGGGTTGTTCCTTTTAGTATTTTCATTTACGCAGCCTTGCTCTTGCCAGCCCCGGCGGCAAGGTCAACCCCGACCGCCGCCGGCCAGGAAGGAAAGACCCGGGGAGGGAAGGAAAGGCGCTTCCGAGCGCCGGGACGCTGGCAGCGGCAGGGACGCTCTCCGTTCTCCTACCCCTTACCCCTTTTCCGATCTCCTGCCCCCACCCCTGGCAGCACGGCAGGCACGGGCCCGGCTGCCCCCGCAGGCACTGGGCAGGGAGCCCGGGGCGCCGCCGCGCGGCCCTGAGGCACGGAGGCCCTGAGGCACGGAGGCCCTGAGGCACGGAGGCCCTGAGGCAGGCCCAGCAAGGTGGCCAGACCATGCTGCCAGTCCCACTTCCGACCCGAGCTGCACCCGGCGGAGACGGGCGGCTGGCGCTTGCCCCCGCCCGGGCCCGGCCCGAAGGTCGAGGAGCGGAGAGCACGACCCGCGGCCGCGGGACCGTACCGCTGCGGGCCCGCCCCCTGCGCGCCGCTTACCCGTGCGTGCACGGTGCCCATGGCGGCCAAGGGGAGGCGGCGGGCGAGGACAGTGAAGCCAGACGGCGGGCGCCGCGGGTGATCAAGGCCGCAGCACGGGGGCGGCCATGACAGGGGGCACCGCCCCAGCTCCCATTGGGCGGAGGGGCGGGAAGAGGCGGGGCGGAGCCGGTGCTGCCGGGACACTTCCGCCCCCGGGGTCAGGGTGTACCCCCGTGCGGTAGCGGTAGGTGCTGCTGTCTGCTGGGGGTGCGACGGAGGCGACGTGAACTGATGTGGCAGCAGGGACGGTAGCGGCGTGGTAACCCAAGTCACCACTCTTAACGATCTCAGAACTAGTCAGTGAAAGAAACGCACCTCCGAGGTGAACCGTAGGCAGGAAAGCTCAGACAACACGGTAACAGATTGTCTTTTTATTTTAGAAAAAGGAGACAGGACTGGAGCTGTGCACCGCAGGACAAGTGGTTAAAGTTGGTTTAAATGTAGGTAATAGACTCTTCCAACACACAAAAGAAGGAGAACTCGGCATTCCTGCCTGAATTCACACATACTGGTAAAACCAACATTTTGCAGAATATTATAAAATTAAATTATAGAAAGTTTTAAAGTTATAAATGAAGACAGTAGAAAACAGAACCTGTGTATTTTAACTGTAGTTAGAGTAACATTTCAAACTTTTCTTGCAAATTTGAAAAGACATACATACACACACACACACACACACACACACACGCAGAAGAAATTAACAAAAGAGCTGAATACCATCCTTCCGTGGTAGGGAAACAGCTTGACACTTTCTCCCCTCTCCCCCACCATTCTAAAATCAACCATAACATTGCAAAATTTACCACTTCAAGCTTAAGAAAATCGCAACTCAGAAACTGCTTAAAGGCTGGTCCAAATAAATGTTACATTTTGCTATTTGACAGAGTTCTGGATCCCAAAGCTCAGACTCCAAAGTTCCCTCTCCTTGAGTGTCTCAACATCATTGCCACTTCTTGTACAAGCTACTTCCAGCAAGCATCTGTAGTCTCTTCCCTGGGCTGCACCCAGCTTGCATGCAATTCACGTTCTTCAATGACAAGGTTCCGAATGTCACAAGCCTACCCCCAAACACACACACAAACTCCATTTTAAACCCATTGTTGATTCTTTCTACTTGGAAAAAATTGTCCATGGTAACAAAACATGAAAAGAGTGGTTCATCTTAGCAGTTATTTACTTCTCCTGATGTATTCATGCACTAATGTGCTGTCTTTATTAAAATCATGCAGAACCTTTGTAGTGCAAAGTGTTTAAAATGCTCATCAACTAAATACAGATCTGTATTTTATCTGTATATTATCTGACACCTTTGCACAGCTTCCTGGATACTGATACTCCCACCAAGTCTTACACATTTGCTTCCTCTAACAACTGGTCTTGGAAAACTTCCACTGGGCTATCACACCTCACTGAGACAGCAGGGACCCTTTTTTCCTTCCTTCCTTTAGCAAGAGGAAAGTGAAGGAAGGGAAGAAAAAAAAAAAAAAGTCGGTGGGGGAGAAGGGGAATAAATTGGGAATGATTGGGCAGCAATTAAGAGATGAGAACTAAACATCATTCCCCATTTGCTATAAGCTGATTTCTTTTGTTAACATCTTCTGTGAAGTTTAACATCCTTGTCAGATTACTGTTTACTACTAATCAGTCACTATTTTACCTACTTTTCAATACTTAGTCAAGTATTAAATTCTTATATTCAAAAAAACCACTGAAACTGTACCTGTTTACACTTCAGGGGAATGCATCCCATTTCCTATGTCTTTTTCCCTTGTAGTATTTGAAGAGGGAAAGAGCCATAGAGCAGAAGCAATGTGAACTATGGAATACATACAGTAACCTAGAATATTACTGTTCCTACAGTATCTCATGCAGACATTTTTTCAGTGAACACAACAATATGTTTAAACATAAGGCAAATGGACACTGGAGGCCACTAAAAAGCTCCTTTGTGTATTTCCCTTTATGTAGTCAAGTCCAATTTTATTTAAGTGCTATAAAATTAATCCTAACACATACTACTGTTAAGAATTATATTTTTTAAAAGGTTTTGTTATCGGTGCCTGTTTGTCTAAATCTGGCTACAGAATTTACATTTTTATTCTGAAAGTAGATTTTAAAAGAACTTATTTCCAGAGAAACACTGTTTACTACATGTCTTCTACAGTTGATTGAGCTGGTGCTTTGACAGAACTGTAGTCTGTTTCTTAGTATAGCAGCCACTGTTTTTATAATCCTTACAACAATAGGATTCCCAAGGCAGATTTGTCAGGAAGCTGTAAACAAATTTTCCAAGACTTACTGTCAATAATCAAAGTGATCTTTAGTTCTTTAGGAAAGAAATTTCTCTGCCAAATTGGAATTTTGGAAACTCTGGAAGCTACTTCCAAATTAATACTCTGGAGCAGTTTGGAAACTTGACTCTGAGGAAGAGTCAAAATCTATTTCCAACCCAGACTCATCAGGATTTGGGGGAAAATTAGGATAGGAGTTCATGTCTGAACGCTCCTGTACATTAGCAGAAGCATTTTTCATAACTGAGTGCATGAAGCATGAAGATTCCCAGAGCCAGGTTTCAAGGTCTGCAGAAGAACGAGGCATTTTAAGGTGGCAGTATGAAGAATGAAATTCCATAGTAGATGGAACAGTTTGACATTTTCTTAGTGATGTGTATTTGTCTTTCCTGTTAAAAAAAAAAATAAAAAAAAAGAGAAAAGATTATTAGTGTTTCAGTTACTATTTTTTATTACTGTTCAGATGTCTTACAGGCAATCTTCGTATAAGGAAGAAGGCTAGAGGAAAATGGTTAATTTTAAATGCAATTTAATGCATTAGGATATGGGACAACAGGAAAAGGATCTTGAAACCATCACAGGGGCAGCTCTATGTGCTGTCCTCAGAAGTAAGTATAAAATACTTACATTTGAAGTCACACTGTTCTGATGAGCTCAGAAGGGTAGACCCAGTTTGTACATTACCTCTTAATTAGTCCTATCTCCCCACTCCCAGCTACCCATTTGGAATATTTGCTGATTTACGAATCACAGCACTAACTGAAAATTAACAAGAATAGTCTCAACATTTAGAAGCTGAGAAGCAAATGCAGTTGTTCAGCTTCTCAAGTGTCATCTCTGCATTCACCTTTACAATCAGCCAATTATCACCCACCTGGAACAGAAATTTTCTACACTCTACACCAGTACCTGAATCACCAGGTAAATTTTTCAATTTGAAAAATAAGAAACTGAAGTTATCACCAAGAACAAACCAGATTTTTTCTTTAAACCTTCCTGTAACAATGTGCAATGCCCTCTCTCATGCACAAACCCCCCCCAACTTGCAACACACACTTGAACACCAGTTTCCATACCTGAGTTTAGGTGCACTAGAAGATACCATCCACCAGGTTAAGTTTCCTAAAAGGATTTTCAAACCATAAACACCTCAAATTTTCATTGAGATTTAAGTCTGATTTCAAAACAGAAGCTAGATCTGATGACATAAGGGGAAAAGCTTGAAAAAAAAAAAAAAGGTTGAGTAGAGATTACTTTCTTCAAAAGCAGCAGAGTAAGTTCTTGGTGGATGCTGAAACCAAGTATAAGCCCAAAGAGCCCACCAGTAGAATACAGCGTAGGATTCTACAAACAGTCTTAGGACCTCTCTACCTGAAGAGAAAATCTACTTAACAGAAGGCTTCAGAAAAATTTGAGAGTGTAAACAGTTTAGTGGGAGCTTATCCCCTTTGAAGATACCATAAAAGCACACAGGAAAAGCCACGACCATCAAGTTCTGTTTAAGGCCAAGAGCTTCTTTCCACAAGAGAAACAATGTTCCTGGGTGATCATGACTCAGTGACCAAATGACCCCTCTTGGAGGTTAGATATAGCACAGTCTTGTGATATTGAGCCTTCCAAATGCCTGTTTCAGATGTAGAGCCTCGCAGTTGGTAAGACTGGAGTATGAGCAACATCAAGAAGCTGTTCAATAAGGGTAAAAGCAGGAAGATGACTATACACATATTTCTTGTGGAAAGAAATCAGAAATATCATTGAGAAAGAAAAAAGTAGACACTGGATTACATGTGGTATCAAATAAATGAAGAGATGACAGTCAGATGATAGCAAATATATATATGAAGGATTACATTTTTGCTCAGAGAGCTGGCCTCAAAAGCCAGCTAGGGTTATACACAGAAAGGCTTTAATGAATTTCAGAAAGGGAGAAGAGAGGCTATTTGTACACAGGAATTAGATGCTTCTAAATTCTGGATAAATATGAATATTATAAAAAGAAACCTAATATGAAAGCCAGCATCTAATACTTCCAAAGGTGGAAGGAGACCCAAGCTTCATCCTCATTAAGTTTTCCATTAAGCCAGAGCCTTTAACAGTATGTTTGACTACTCTGTACTTCTAAGGGATGAAGCTTATCAGTTGGATCTTTCAGAATGCCCATCCAGAACCTGGCAAAGCTTTTTATAAGGAAGTCGGATCAAGCAGTTCTCAGACATATCAACCCTGCACTTCTAATGGTTCACTGTATAGCATTGTCAGGGATAGAAAGAGCATCTTTGATCTTGCTCTTTATCTTTGTTACTAAAAACAGGAAAACAAAAGCTCAAAGGACTCCTGGCTCAAAAAGAAATGTATTTTTCATTGTAATTTAAGAACGTGTTGTATGTAAAATACGGCAATGCTTTAACTGAAATAACTGCTACATTTAGGAGTCTCCAGTGCTACAGCTACCTCTTGGAAGCTTTTATGAAGAATTTAAGAATTATGTTAAACCCTAATAGTTTCTCAGGCTAATTTCTCTTCCCCTTCTACCTCCTACGTAGCAACTGCAGGCATTGAGACAATCATCAGAAAAATTACAGTAAAGTAGGATTTACAGAGTAGGTCATATCTTTCTCAGACCAAATCTCAGACTTCATAGAATCACAGAATCCTAGAACAGTTAGGGTTGGAAAGGACCTCTAGTTCCAACCCCCCTGCCATGGGCAGGGACACCTCACACTAAACCATCCCACCCAAGGCTTCATCCAACCTGGCCTTGAACACTGCCAGGGATGGAGCACTCACAACCTCCCTGGCCAACCCATTCCAGTGCCTCACCACCCTAACAGGAAAGAATTTCCTCCTTATATCCAATCTAAACTTCCCCTGTTTAAGTTTTAACCCATTACCCCTTGTCCTGTCACTACAGTCCCTGATGAAAAGTCCCTCCCCAGCATCCCTATAGGCCTCCTTCAGGTACTGGAAGGCTGCTATGAGGTCTCCACGCAGCCTTCTCTTCTCCAGGCTGAACAGCCCCAACTTTCTCAGCCTGTCTTCATACAGGAGGTGCTCCAGTCCCCTGATCATCCTCGTGGCCCTCCTCTGGACTTGTTCCAGCAGTTCCATGTCCTTTTTATGTTGAGGACACCAGAACTGCACACAATACTCCAGGTGAGCTCTCACAAGAGCCGAGTAGAGGGGCAGGATCACGTCCTTCGACCTGTTGGTCACGCTCCTTGCGATGCAGCCCAGGATACGGTTGGCTTTCTGGGCTGCGAGCGCACACTGCCAGCCCATGTTCATTTTCTCATCGACCAGCACCCCCAAGTCCTTTTCTGCAGGGCCGCTCTGAATCTCTTCTTTGCCCAACCTGTAGCTGCGCCTGGGATTGCTCCGACCCAGGTGTAGGACCTTGCACTTGTCGTGGTTGAACTTCATAAGGTTGGCATCAGCCCACCTCACAAGCGTGTCAAGGTCCCTCTGGATGGCATCCCTTCCCTCCAGCATATCAACCGGACCACACAGCTTGGTGTCATTGGCAAACTTGCTGAGGGCGCACTCAATCCCACTGTCCATGTCAGCGATGAAGATGTTAAACAAGACCAGTCCCAACACCGATCCCTGAGGGACACCACTCGTTACTGGTCTCCAGCCAGACATTGAGCCATTGACCACAACTCTGTGTTCGGCCATCCAGCCAGTTCTTTATCCACCGAGTGGTCCATCCATGAAATTGATATCCCTCCAATTCATATTTGTAAGCATTTGGACCTCAAAGACAGTTTACATTTCTCTACTTGCTATACAGAGCACTGCTCTGACACAGCTGTGTAGCTCTGTTCCAGCAACAAGTCCATTTATAGCAGGAAAATCTAAGCTGAGTATCTGACATTCATTCTGTGAAAGTCTGCAGAACTCCTTAGGCAAATGCTACGCTCTCCATAAAAAAGCAAAACTGTAATGGTATTCTTAGATTCATACTGAAGTGAGTTGTCACTGATTCTTCCATTCACATAGTGCTACAAAACTTTACAGAAGTAAGAAGTCTAAAAGGCTAAATCTCAGACCAGCTTGGCAAGAGAAGCATAATGAACCCACTTACAACTAGGTTCAAGTGGAGGTTCCTCTTCCACAGAAATAGAGGTTCCTAAAACTTTTCCATGTCTTATTTTAATTCTTCCCAACTATCTTACAAGACTGTCCTTCATATTAATCTGCTTATTAACTTACAATGTTTCCTGTCCAGACTCCTAAGAATGTAGTCTTTCTCTCAACGTTTTCCAGTTCCTACACACTACAGCTGATTTAGAACATCTTGGGCCACCTTTTCTTCTTCTTTTCTTTCCGATTGCTCCAGGTACTGTGGAGCAGAAGAAGCAAGGTCTTTGTTCTCAGTCCAATGCCTGCTCTATAACCCATCTCTATCCCCAAAAACCATAAGCCTACCAATAGGCAAGCAGATCTTCATCTACAGCGTGTAGCAGTCATTCATCAGTTATAAAAAACACCAGAAAAATATACTTCAGAAACAATGCTAAGGATGAGAAGCAGAGAGAACTGTTCTGTGTTACCTTTGAGAAAATTATTAAACCCTGTTTTAAGAGAGAAACATGTTCAAGCTCTGATAAAAGGGAAAGCAGCTATAAAAATGCATCATTTGCAGGCAGCAGCACTCCACTTTACCTGGATATACAGAACAGCTTGCTTTTAGCCTGGGAATAAACTGTAGCAGCAATCTGGCAAAGCTGTTCTTGCATCCATCGTATATCAGCAGGCATGTCAGGAAACCAGTTTACTAATCTACAATCAAAACCAAGTTGTTATGTAAGCAGTAGATCTAGTTCACATTGTATTTTTACATACAACCTCAAAAAACACCCCCACAGCTTTCATTTCCCCAAGTTAACCGCCCACCAAGGTCTCCAGGTCCTCCCAACCTCCTGTTAATTCCCCACCTAGCCCAATCTTCTCTACAAGCTAAAAGGGGCAGCACAGACCATTCATCTCTGATTTGCTGAGTGGCTGACCAGTATATGTGCATTCCATACCCCGTGACCAACATTTAGGAAGCCTGCAAAATACTCCTCTCTCTGAGACCTCTTTCTCTGCACAGTAGGAATTTTCTGGTCAGTTTAAAGTTAGGTGGATGAGGAAGGAAGAACAAAAAACAAAGCACGATAGAAGAACAAACAGAAGGCAGAAACAGAACTATGTCACAAATGTATTTTTTTTTTCCTTATGAAGCTATTAATTGAAGTCACTTACACCAGAGGGGAAAAAGGGAAAAAACCCACATAAAAACTCTGTTGAAACTTGCTTCCTCCCATCCACCACAAAATGGCACAGAAATGGCACATTAAAATAAAATAAAAAAAAATAAAAAAAAAAAAAAATCAGTGGACTTCTATGTGGCTCCATTTACACAGCATTCAATTTTTTTAGTGTTTTCTAAAGACAGTAATGACATCTACTGCTCAAGGACTGGAATTCTCTTTAGCAAGCACAAAGCTTGGGTTTCATGGTGCATTCATTTACTGTAATTTCTCATTTATGAGAATCAAAAGACATAAAATTAAGTCTGTTTCAAGAGCACAACTTTCAGTCAACCTAAACAAGCCTGGTAAGAAAATTTATATTGTGAGTAAACACTGAATTTCACTCCTGACTTTAGAAAGAAGCTGAAGCACATGAACTATCTGGATAGAGTTCAAATACCACTGCAGAATGTACTAACAGTAATAAAATTGTGCTTCTGGAAATACAAATGAGGGTGCTTCTTTTGAACAATTATAAGACAGCTACTAGTAATAACAGCAATTTGTTTATTTGTCTAGCCTTAGACTATACGGACTTTCGGAGGATGCATCATGTAGGTAGAAATAAGAGCCTTTGGACAGTTGCCACTTGAAATTTTAGAGTACCAGAATGCCTATAACACTGAATAAACTTTCAATGAATAAATTTCCAAAAGTATAATAATTCTAAAATTGTTCCTTACCGTAATGCAATGGAGTAAGCAGACTCCACTGGTAGTGTATATGGTAGCATCAGATAGGATATCACTCGCATAGGGAAGAGCTTAGAGAACTGAGCGTAGAATCCATTCTGTTCTTTACAAGCTTCCTGCAGTGCTTAATAATAATTATTTTTGAAAAAGATGTTAGACTATTTGAAAACAGTTTAAATAATTCAAAGTTTGGCAATCTTCACTCAAAATTATAAAGTGTTATTGAATAGGGCTCAGACAGAAAATGGAAGAATTAATCTCCTTAAACCTTCTCTATGCTATTTTAAAATATGAGAAACACAGACTCATACCACAGGGATAAAAGGCATTACCCAGAACTTTTAGACAGTAAGTCGAAGAATCAATTTATAATAAGAGGATCTAAGAGGATGTGAAGTTCACCTCTCCAAAAATACTTATGTATTTTAGATAGCATTCGTCTTTTTAGAGACTCAATTAACTCTAAGGACTTTGCTTAAATCCCAGAGTTGTGCATATTCCAGTTGTTACACACAGTTGTAAGAAATTCACTTCAAATTTTGTTCTCCTGGGTCACTAGGATGACAAGTTTCAGATCCTGTAAATACCAATCAGCATCCACAAAAAAAATACAGATGAAAGTTATAGATTAAAGAAATATCAGATGTGGTTTCAGTCTATTAACAGCTTATTAAAAAGACAAGAAAAACAGAACTGGAAATCTACAGAAGTCTGTTTTAAAAATGAGATGGGGACAACTAGTGTTTGGATTTGATGCTCAACTTTGGTGTGAAATATACGCTTACAAAAATACTGTGCACATACAAAGTTTATTCAAAACCAAATGAGAATTCAATTCACAACTCTGCAGTGCTGAAAGTAGCTCCTTCCTCCCGCTTCAATCTAAATTAAAATGTAAATGTTCACATTTAATAAATAAATAATTTTTTTTTTTTATTAGCTAGTCTAATATCACAGGCAATTATAAGATTAAATTAAAGCATCTTAGGAAAATTGTAAGAGAAAGCAGGGGAAAAAATAAATCAAAATTTGCCATTCATAGTTGCAGGAAACACTCTCAAGCATGCACCTTTACGAAGTCTAGGAGGTAGACTTTCAAATATGCTCTTCTCCAAAGGCCAAGGATTTTGCTTCAGCTGGTCACCGAGTGCTTCCATTTTCAAAGTTTCTACTCCATTATTTTCTGTCAGTACTTTTTTCTTTGTATGGTCAATGTGTTGTGCAGCCTCATGAGGATTTCTTTTCGTGAGGGACAAGTGGATATAAATTGAGTCATTCAGAATACCTGAAAGAGTCAAGAGCTTCCACTTAGGCTTGATCTGCAGGTCTTCAGAGTACCTGTACAGTACCTGAAGTCTGTGTATCTGTAAAGAGGCCTACCCCGAGGGAACATAATCTACCCAACATCAAATACACTTGCTGTTATAATCCCACAAATGTTTGATCACACTGATGAATACTCTTTTGCACATTTAGGTCTTACTTTCAAACAGGTTCTAAACGAGAAAGTGAACAATTAACTGGAACAGCACTGGAAATATACGGTCATTTACCGAGTTGTTTTCCAGCAAGAAAGCAAATAATTCAAAATGAGAGGAGAAAAACTGATTTATTTGAAAGAACACACCTAAAACACATTAGACATTTGGGAAATTTGAAGTGGCAGGTATCACATGAGTACTTCAAGGCATTGCTAAAACAGGGTGGAGAAGGAAACTGAGTAGGGTACAAGATACATCCAAAGTACAGATCTAAATCAACACTGGTTGCCTTGCAAAACTGATGCCAGTTAGGAAATAGAACTGGTAATTACCTTAGAAACAAGCACTAGATAATGAGCACAAATGAAAAACAAAGAAGGGTATTTATCTTTGGTTTCCAGAAAGTCATTATGAAGTTCTTTAGACTCAAAGGCTACCAAATTTTATTGGGATGCATACCTACATACAACAGAATCAGCATCCTACTTACAACTATTCCTAAAATACAAATGTCAAAAGAATATACAAAGAATTTGGGGGGGGGGGGGGGTAGTTATCTGAAGTGCTAGAGATTAAGAGGAAAATTAACTTCTACGGTTGAAATAACAAGAAAAGAGATGTATAATGAATGAGTTTGAAAAGGTTATAGTTATCACTGACTAAGCTTGAAGCAAGACAAACCTGCAGCAGAATAAGAACAAAGGTGATCACAGGATCAGTAGTGTGAAAAGGAGGACAGTAGTGCAATACACAGAGGAATGGGGGAGAGGACAGCTCCTCCTCCAAGGAGTTGCTGCAAGGAATCTCGAGTATTAGTGTCAGATGGAAACATAGGTGCAGGAAACTTATGGGTGCAGCACAGCAATAAAACCCATCTTAGCACAGACAAACACAAATTATAAGCTCGTTGTATAGCTTGTGCTTTGAATCACCTAGTAAAAAGGTATAAAGCAGGACATTCTGATTAATATTTAATATTATTACTTGAAAATCAAGCTCTTAAACAGAAGTGTGACATTAAGAAAATTGTTCCAAGAAATTTGAATATTTAATGTTTAGTTATAACAGAGTATAAGCAATGAGCACATCAATATGACTGCATTACGGTACTGTAGCTGATACTATCTGCAATAGTGCAAACATCATATTTACATGTTCATTCCTCAAAATTGACCTAGTACCCATTTGCTTCTCCAACCGGACTACAGGGATTAGGCATATTTAACACATGGTTAACTTCATGCCAATATCAAGTTACTGTCTTTAACTTGTTTGTCTCAAAGCATGCAGACCATTAACATATTAATACAAAATATGTTACAAGAATTCTAGGAGTGGAACATAGCAACCTTCAAGTCTTCCCAGACTTATCTGTGTCCCAGCAACTGTTGCATTACAAGTGGTCTTCTTCTAAAGTCTTTCATGATACAGAGTAAGAATTTGTCTGTGATTGAGTTTATATTGTTATCCAGTTCTAGACTGGCTAGGCTTTACCTAGAAATTCACTTGGCTGATAGAAGACAGGGGGTATTATGACAATACAGGTTTCACAGGAATGGGAAACAATAGCTTATTCCCATCTTTCATGACTAACACAGAAAAAAATAACAATGACTTCCCTAGAATTGGAAATCTTTGGTAATTTCACTTAACAATACCTTAATATTCACTGCACACAAATTTGACAAAACCCCAGAAATTCAGTTTCTGTGCACCAGCACAACTTACCTCAAGTGAATAGTTACTACAACTGTGATTTCTACAAGAAATAAACTTAACTATAATCCCTTTGAAAACCTCAGACCTAGCCCATTTTTAGCTACATAAAGCCCCCCTCACCCTTTTATTTTTTTTGTAAGCTCAGGTTAAGACCACATCATTAGTAATAATCCACAAGTGTAACATACCATTCTCTTTCAAGAACTTAAGAGCATCTGAATATCCTTGCTCACAGATCTCTCCTAGTACCTGCAAGCATAGGGTAAATGAGTCAGAGAGACAAATAAAAGGAGAGTCAACTTAAGATCAACAGTTTGCAGAATGAAAAGCTGCTTCCATTCACCCTCCATTCTTTTAAGAAATATTACATGAACAATTGCTGTAATTCAACAGATCCCGGTTAATATATCTATGCATATTGTAGTTATGCATACAGGATCATGCATACACAAACTTATTTTTTACCTATTACAGACATCCTGAATTGTTCATCTAAAAGGATAGCATTCAGTTTGCAAGATTTCCTCTCCTGTTTCATTGACTAGCTTTTCAGCAGATGCAAGCAACAGTGAAACAGGGTGGCTTGGAGTATGCCAATGCCCCTGCTTCCCACTTTCCAAAACTATGAAAAGCCAGCTGTGCAATTCTCATGCTCAAACTCAGACTTAATCTTCAACATGAAAACATATTTCACAAGATGCAACACCAGCTCACCTACACAGTACTCCTAGACAGAACAAAATAGAGAATTAAAACCTACACAAGTTGAATTTAATACTCTTCTCCAAGTGGTCAAAAGCCCTCCATTAAAATAAACCCAAACATCTGTAGCAGACAGGAACATTAATTCTCCTCTGCAGTATATCCCAATCCAATTCACAAGGTCTGCTTTCTTTATTTTCAGCTTCCACAACAGCAATTAACGAGCATTTCCCTCATCAGATCTGCAATTAACAGCGCTTAGCCAAGTTTAATGGCAACTTGCCTGTGTGAAATATTGATTGAGAACTTCACAAAACCACAAAGCTTTAGAACTTCTAAGTTCTGAAGCACCTGGTTAGCAGGTAAACATGAAAGGACCACAAACTAAGAGGCACTAATTTACCAATGTTGATACCATGATAGAATCATGTGCTGAAAGCCAATAGCAGGACATGCATTTGCAGTCCAAGTGAGACTAAAAATAAGGAGAATGGATAAAAAAAAAAAAATAGGAACAAGAAATGTCACCAAAAAAGTTTATATGACTAAATGAAATGCTAAGATTACTGCTGCTTTCTGCAAAAGCAAGGCCGTTATATGGAAAGATGTTTTAGTGATGACATGAAGGCAGTGACTTACCTTAGGTTCTGGTGGAAAGAGCGCTTGTGTTAAACGATAAAGGTTCCCCAAACTGAACTGAATGCTGGTGTTGGTCACATTCATTTCATGGAAGTTGGCAGAATTCCCCTTTGGACAGATATCACACTCCCCAGCAAAAGGCGAAACTGTGATGGTGTTCTTTGATTCATACTGAGGTAAGTTGTCACTGATTCCTCCATCCACATAGCGCTACAAAAATTAACAGAAATAAGAAGTCTCAAAGGCTGAAAATTTCTAACTAGCATATTTCCCACGCAAGAATTAAGTAGTATTTAAGACTGCAACAACAGTGAGTAACCTGCCTCTAATGCCAATTATAACACATTGCTACCTATAGTTCCAAAGACAGCCCAAGAATACTCTATTTGGAATATTTCTGCATGTTTAAGAAAGAGGAAGTCCATTTCAAAGATCATAATCCTATACAACATGCAGAGAAAAAGTAGTGGAAGTGTCTCCTTTTCCTCACATGAGAGCAGCACCAACTGAAGAGCTAAGAGGGCAGTACTTCAGAAAAAATACAAGTAAAATAATAGCTCTACCTTTTAAAGCTAAAGGTCTGTGATACTAAACCATTCAGTTAGAATAAGAGTAACGTACTCTCAGCAATTAGAATTTTATATAAAAGCATATTTGGACATAAAGAAACTGCATGTAAAAGGCAGACTATGCTTCAGAAACTTTGCCAGCATTCATGGATATCTATTCTGCTTTGAGTGCAAGTTTAGAAGCTGTTCCAGATTATGCTTTTGTCTCCTTCATGCTGGACTGCCCACTTCTGTAGTGTCACTGCCTCACCATCTCAGACATTTTAAGATCAAAGAACTGAACAGTTCTGTATCAGGGCAACTAATCTCTAGTGCAGCAGCTGCTGTGGCTGAAAACATCTCCATTCACTCACAATATCCATGTTTTCAGTGGGGTCAAACAAGTCAGAGCTAGTTTGGTCTGACAGTGGCAAAAGAGCACAAGCTTTGCTGGTTTAGTAGCTTCATTTCCCTTCTTCCTAACCAGGCAACAGACATGATCCATAGGTCCTTGTAAATGTTTACAGAATAGGTGATTTGAGCAGGAGCAACCTGAATTATCAGTTTTATCTACCTTGAAACTCACTCCCCCACCATTCTGAGAAACAAATCAGGAATTAGGAAGATGACAGCTCAGAGCAATTTGTCCAAAATACTCTTGTAGAGCAGCCCACTCCTACCTGGCAGCTTTCCTGAATATTCTAGATCCACCAGCAAGCTGCCATGGACAAACTTCCTATAGGTGTGTAATGCAATCACTAAAGTACATGTGCAATCACCAAGTCCTTAGTGGAAGTTCCAAGTACAACACAACAGGTTTGTCAAAGGAGGAGCCACAGCACACAGCCTTCTCATGAAATTATTAAAAGCTGTAAGTATACAACTGAGTCACTGTTCTACAGAGGTAAATGGCTTTAATTACTTGGAGTATCTGCCTATCTCTTCCCCCTAGTAATTTTGTAATCTAAAAACCATTGCTGTATTTGAAAGGGTTAAAAAGAAAAAACAACCCCAAACAAAACCCACCACACCCAAAAGCTTCACAACTGGTAGTTACATATACCTACTGAGAGTTATCCTTCTATCTTTTTGTTTTAAAGTATACATGCCTGAAGCACCAAGCCAGTAAACAGCAAGATACTACAAAGTTTACACACTGGACATTTTACTGTGTTTAAACCCTACAGGAATCATGGCAAACATATTCCACTGTGGTGCTCTTACAAAGTTACATCCAAAATGCCTCCTAAATATTAAAATCAAATCAAAACTGCAAATATCAAAAGGAAAAAATGATTTTTTCCTTCCCTCAAAATAGGACCAAATAAAGCATCACTTGTATGTTTTTGTACTCTGAACTAAGCCTTTTAAAATAACGTTGTCTGGTGACAAGAACTGAATAGCCAGATTAGCCTGGATCCACCTAAACCTTGGATTCAGTCCAACGTCCTGTTTTCATAACACCTTTAATCTGGAAGAGTTTAGGGAGACATACAAGGTTTAAAAGTACAGATAAAGAAAAATCCCTATACAGCTCTATCACTTTTGCTTAAATTTCAGCATGAAGAAGAAAATACATTTATGTCTATCCTTGACCTTTCAGCACTTCCAAATTGCCTTGAGAACAGTTTTAAATCAACCACTCGTGAAGATGTTTTGAATTTTCTTTCCATATCCTTCTGCTTCCTTGTGTAAGAAACACCAAAGTTGGAAGAAAAGCAAATGCAAGTTAATACAACACCGTAACACATGTATATCTGCTTCCAGGCTTGTTAATCAGAACTCCTGCAACAAACTACACTAACTTTTCTGCAGTTGTTGCCCCTTTAATGTAGGATTTTAAAAAACCCAGTATAGCCGTGAAGTATTAAGAGGTTTTGTAACCGACAGTTCCTGTAATGTAATAGAACAAACATGCTGACACTTCACCTTTATAAAGCAACCTTTCTTACACTAAATACAAATGACAGAGACATTAAAAAGTTCTTTTTATATCTAACTGAACTTTAATCCTGTTTTAAAGGCAGATGTACCTACAGCAAGAACACAAAGATATACAATAAACTGTCTGTCACGGTCTAACCACTATCCCAGCCAAAATCAGGACACTGTCTTACAAGATTTTATTTTTTTTTTAAACAAACACACAAGTATAAGTGATCCTTCCTATAAATCTGTGCAGGTGAATAAGCATCACTTCCTTCAATGGATATTTATGCTTAAGTTAAATATTTGCTGCCTTAGAATACCCTCTTTTAATTACTGCATCAGAAAGCAACAGATTGATGGGGGCAGGAAGGGACAGCATGGTGTCTGTGTGTTTTGCAGGGTGGAGAAGAAATATACATAACAAATCATCCACACATTTAGTGTTTCCTCGCTTTTTTTGAAAAGTTGTAACACACAGCTACAGCACTAGAAGCTATGATGAAGGTATTTATTTTACAGTAAAAAAACCCATATACATTGTCTCTTAATATTTTTAGAATAGCTAGGACTACTTTTAAATATTAACAATAGAGACTTACCACACCTCTAAATGATGGTGGAATTAGGCCACAATAAATAGGGACAAAGGAACTACAGATTAAAGCCTGTAGGAAAATGAGACCATATGAATTAAATAGTAACGGTTCTACTATTGAAATTCCTATTTATCTTTCTCTCTTTAGATGTTTAGCAAAAACAATTGAGCAAGCATCAAAAAAATAATCCCCAGCAAGTACATTTGAATTAAAAAAAAAGTGGGGGAGAGAAGAAAAGCATTATTTTAAACAGGGTGAGGGTATTCCAACATTTCTTTTTTAGAATGTAATCACACTCCATTTAAAAAAAATGTCAAGACTCACTAAAAGACCATTTCTGGAGATGCTAATCAGGAAGGCAAAGTCTGTGACCTATCACTCAAGCTATACATTATCTGATTAATCAAAGTAACTGACTGGGGACACAATTATCAACATTCAGGAATCATATTAAGCTAGCTTTGTAAATGATAATAAGGATGTTGAAGTCCCATTTTTGACTGCTTTTTGATTGATGCTTTTGTAAAAATTACCTTTAAAAAAATCTAATTCGTGAAGAATGTATTTTCATTAGATACACTGAACTTCAAAGACATTTATTCTTTCTATGAATGATCCCTTGTACTTACTCCAACAGCTTGCAGATACATTGGCTAGGAAAACTAGTAAATTAATACAGTGTGATGAAACTTGAATTCACCTTTAATATACTGCAAAGTCACAATATCCTAAACTGTTTAAAATGGAAATCCAAAGGATGATGTTAAAATTACAGAAACTTTTAAAAGTTGGCAAAAATAAACATACCTGGACAACTTCTTCTTTAGAGTTAAAATTAGATATCAATGCATTTTTACCATCTGATACTCTGGTCAGTGAAATACACAGTCTGCCTGATGACAACTGGTGAGTATTTTCTGGAAGATTTCTCATCAGTCTATCTCTTAGTATCTTTATCACATTAAAGGACGGATGAAGAGGACCAAGATTTCGCTTTCTAGCTTCTTTGGCTAATGCCAAGACATCTGCACAAGCTTGAGCTGAAAAAAATATAAAATGCATTTATTTAAGAACAGGAAGTATGTTGAAGAAAAAAAAAATACAAAAAAAAAAAAAACCCACATTTCCAGTAATAAAGCACATCGAGAGCTCCAACTTTTCCCTCTGACTGCTAGCATGAAAATTCAAGAACTTTTTGACAGCAAAAATAAACTCTGTTAGAAAGTAGCGGACAGTTAAGAGGTTTTGGGAGAACAGAGTCACTTGAGACTTTTAAACAGAACTCCTGGTAAAGACCCAGACACTAAGTTACTTAAAAGTAATAAATATGTAGACTATAGGTATAAAATACCCATATAAAGTGTTTCCATTAGGAATTATTCATTCAAGAAACACATTCCGTAAGAAAAAACAAAGATGAGTGATCTTCCATAAGCATGTATGCACGGAAATATTCCATATACAACATCCATAAAAACCTGGAGTGTATGAGGCACAGATTTAAGGTCCACAGTATGTCTGCTAAAGAAGCAGAGCACAGGGTTTGTCACAGCTAGTAACACTTGTTGGACTTTAACCAAACTTAAGGTTTCAGAGCAGCATTCATCTTCGTTTAAATACAAACACAATAAAGTGAATATTAAAGGTGGATTTATGGTAAGGAATATCAGGAGGGAAGATTTTAAAGCAGTAAGGTAAGGAATGCGGATGAAATCTGTAACGCCTCACACACAGGTCTCCACCTAAACAGGTGCGTTCTTACCAACATGTAACAGACAAAATCATTTTTTTCTCCAATTAAATCAGGATTTGGGAACTAAACAAAACCCATACAGAAGACATGACTGTTCCTGAAGGACACTAAAATCATTTTAACAACCACACACTTAGTCATAGCAAGAACAACAGTTCATCCACCTGAAATGTTTCATTTGAATTTTTATGCTGTTTCTCCGGGGCATACTATTAGGAAATTCCCTGATAAGGTTGTCAACTTGGTAAAGGAAAGGGAGTGGAGAGGAAGGTCAAAGTAACAGATTATTAACCTGACTGATATGCTGCAAGGTCATCTAAAAATATTTTCAGAACTTGCATTATTTCAACTTACACAGACCCTTTCCAGAATGGAGAGGATTCAACTTATCAAGGTGATTGTGAGCACTGCACTGGAATAATCCTGCTTAAGCCTTGGAGTTTGGATTCATTAAAAAAATAATAAAATAATAGCATCCTTTTACAATGTTATTCCCTCCACCTGAAATAGCAATACCTATCACTGTTAACACAGTAAATCAAGAGTCTACGTTCAAAAGAGAACACCTCCAAAAAGCCTGAGCTATCAGGAACATTCCATTTTTACCACTACAAATTTTTGTCATTTCACCCTTGCCTTGGGCCATGAATCCACTGATACCAGTAGCCTGACCCCTTCTCTCACTCCTGAAGACAGCAAACAACTTAAATACAGCTCACTGTTCACAGTCAAATACATGCTTATGTTAGTAAAACACATTTTACATGCAACTGAAACAATGGCACAAGTCACATTCTGGCAAGTAAAGAAGGTATGTCCAAAACCAGCCTTATAGACAGTTTTATCAGTTCTAATTTTCATGCACTCAGATATAAATTACCACCTCCTTTTTTACTGTTTTTTAATAGACTAATTTAGCAATGTTCAATCTTCTAGGCACAAAAAAAACCCCACAAACAGACCAAGAGCAGTGGATGCATGGACACATGAGCAAATATACACGCTCTCACTTCTCCGACGGGTCTTGATCCTGTTTTTCTAGCTAGCATCCTGCCAAATTGAAGCTCAAGCTATTACTTAAGTTTAAAGCATGGTAACATCTTCACTCATTTGCATTGCAGGCCTTTTTTTCGCAGAAAACCGAAGTAAACCAGTGCCCTCTACTAGCCTTGTCTTGTGATTATTTACCTCTCAGCGTAAAAAATATCAGGAAGTATCAGCTCATTTTACATACCCATTAAAGGCAGCAAAACTTATGACCTTTAACAGTTTAAATCTGAACTCTCATTTCAACTTCCTTTCAGAAAATAACTACCCATCGCTGAAAATTTTAAAAGCTGATCATTACTGCTTTAAGTTTGTTGAATTATTCCAACTTATTTTCCTTCTCAGTTCCTTCCTCAACAGGACTAAAATAGTTACCTCTTAGACTGCTGTATTACAAAATGGAATCCTTTCAGAAAGGGACAGAGGGCTAAAGCTGACAGACTAGGATTTTAGGTTTTGGAACACAAGAGTGCTAAAGAAATTAATGCCTCTATTAAATGTGAACTGTTTCTTGTATTTCTACAGTTCTATTTTCAATGGGTAAGTAATTGTTAGTTTCCCGCAGAGTAAAACCTGACATCATATTTAGAGCCCCTCCAAACCTGCTCTTTTTAGCGCCCCACAAGAATGGATGACCGCATCACCACAGAAATACCAGATCTCCAGGACATCCATAGGGAAGATCCAACAAAGGAGTGCACCTTAACAGTTCCAGTTTAGAATAGCCTGGAATGTACTTCATCCTCAAAAGCACAGCTACTTCTAAGCTTCTCCCTCTACCTTCCACCAAATTCAATAAACAATACTTCTTCCTCAGTCTGGAAAAGCACACTTCCCCACGCCACTGAATGGCTGATGTTTACATTTACTCAAACTTTAAATTCTACAGACTCTCAGTTTGCCTATCCAACAGGTAACATGAAACACAAAGAAAAGATGAAAGATGCATGTCAATTTTAATCAAAAGCCCTGTTCATCTATACACATACATGCTCAGCTTGCACTAGCAAGCATGCTAACTCAGGGCTGAGTTCAATCAAGTCTTGAACACCTCCAAGGATGGAGATGCCAAAACCTCTAAGGGCACCTGTTCCAGCATTTTACCACTCTTACAGTAATTTTCTTTTCCTTATACCTAACCAGAATTTGCCATGCTCCCACTTGTGCCTGCTGCCTCTTGTCCTTCCATTACCCATCTCAGAGAAGAGTCTGGCTCTGTCTTTCCACAGTGAAATGCAACTGTGAAAACACACCCCAAACTATTCTGTGATTCTATGATTTACAACAACAACTGCAAAATAAATACTGCATATTAAAGTGCATCAGTGTAAGGGAGGCATACAATATGAACTAATGAAATAAATTATTACAACATAGTGTTTCTTTAGAGCCTATTTACAATCCTCTGATTTCACACAAACTCTAAAAAAAACAAAAAAAAAAGCTAAAAAGACAATAAACATGGGAATATTTTCTTAGTTTGATGAATTTACATGGATTCACAGATTTCAGATATTCTATTAGAGAAAAGCAAAAAATCTCAATTGGCATACGAGAACGGAAAGACAACAGAATAATATTAAGTCCACAAGTCTCAGGTACTAAAATGCTAAAAAATTTAAAAGCTGTTAATAATACATGCTTTTAGGTAAATAATTCACATTTTTTGTGCTTAAGAACACTTGAAATATTTAAAGCAGCTTCCTTCTTAAGCCATTTACAACGATTTGCAACTTAAAATTGGGTATGTTCAAAAAATAGTTATTGTGGCTAAATAAGATTTGTTTTAAAAGCTGGTGTTAGGCTCATAACAACTCAATTGTGTTATGTTAGGACATTACAGCAAGCAAACTAAAGAGTTCAAGTAGCACAAGTTTGTTGCTAAAGCTGAAAAAATTAAGCACATGCAGAGGAGATCAGTGGCTAAGCAGCAGGGACAAGTGTTTCACAGCATTATCCTCTTGCACGTACCAACAAGTTCTGTTTGGTTTAGTCAGTGGATTGTTCCCTCAGAAATATAAAAGCAAACCCAAACCCTCCCCAAATCCCCAAAGTAAGTACTCATTGTTTTCCTTCTCCTTCTGTAAATAAAATGAGATGTGAATTTACAAAATCTTCTAGTTCTAAATCTGTTAAGGGTACCATTATCAAAACTGGTCAGTATTGAGTAATGAACTAGACAAGCTTTTAGTCAACGGATTTCTTTGGTTGAAAAGGAAAACCATTTTCAGATTTCATCTACTTCATAACTGCATTCCAGTCACCATCCTTAACACCTAGATATTTTACTTGTATCAAGCTTGCTTTAATGTACATTTATCTGGTGAATCAGACATGATAGACATTTAGGTTCTCATGAACCCTAAATGGGTAAAAGCAAGGTATACTTTTCCTACTGCTAGAAAATAAGTGCTTATCACAAGGATTGTGGCTAGCTGCAAACTAACATCTTTTATCCTATATAAATTCAAAACCAGATCAACTCTATTACTTAAATCACAATTACAATCAGTGATTTTAACCAATCCACTGTTTCTAATCATATACCGAAGTGAGCTATGCAATACACACAGCGCATGGATTAAAAAGGAAAAGCGTGTTAAAGCTAACCTAAGCCCTGACCTTATCTTAGCCTTACCTCAAGAAAGCAGAAGCTTTAAGAAGCAGCAAGTTAAAGCTAACTGAAACTTCATATGCAAAGATGTCTACAGAATAGACGCATTATTTCCCAATAAAGCGCGAGTATTTTGTTTCAAACTGATGGTAGTGTTAGTCCATTTGCTTTGACAGTTGCTAGGATCCAGCTACTTGCTAAAAGCTTTTAATTCCTCCACCTCACACTAAGGTAAGAGCAGTTGTCATCAACCCTGGTATGTGCAACTCCAGCCACAACTTGTTCAAAGCCAAGAGGCACAGGAACTCCTTAAAGGGACACACATCTGTCCTGGCACCCGGTTAGTAAACTCAACCATTTGACTATGCAAGTGCTGAAATCATCTGAGGCACTGTCAAGATCATTTCTTAAGCCCGGGAGGTTGCAAAATATCCAGCCGTGGTGCAGACACGCAAACTTTACCACCTGCCTTTTCTCCTGCCCTCAAGGAAACTCATGATTTATGAGTATTTTATACAGAGGTAACAGACTGAGACGTAAGGGAACGGATCAAAACAGACAGCCCGGCACCTACAGGGACACGTAACCAGCTCAGATTTAATGTTTCAGGTTCCTCTCTGGGGGAGAAAACAAGAAAGCTAGAGGAAGAGAGGAACTGGAAAGGACCTGGAAAGGAAATGAGGGAAGCCCCGCAGACCCCGCGGCCGTCCCTGCCAGCCCGCAGCGCCGGTGGCAGGGGGCCGAGGCGCTCCCGGGGCCGTGCCTTAGCCGCCCCCCGCCGCCGGCCCGGCCTGCCCCACCTGCCGGCTCCCGCAGCCCACCGCGGCCGCCTCACCCCGTTTCCCTCACGGCCCCCGCCCCAGCCCGCGGTACAGCCGGGCACAGCCGCTGACCCATAGAGCCGCCTCCGACGAGCACGGCGCCGGCGAGCGCTCCGGCGGAGGCGCCGTAGATGCGCCGGGCGTCGCGGATGACGTGCGGGGCGCGCTCCTGCAGGCAGGTGGCGGCGCCGATGTGGTAGACACCCAGGAAGCCGCAGCCGGCGAACGAGACACTCCAGCCGCCCTCGCGGTCCAACATCGTCACCGGCGGGCGAGGAGCGGCGGCGCGCTGCTAACAAGAGCCCAGCTCCGCACCACCGGCCGCCACCGAGCGACTGCGGCACGGCCGGCAGAGCCCTCCCTCCGCTCTACGCGGCGGCCGCACCCAGCGCCGCCGGCCGGCGCAGCAGCCAATCGCGCGCCCCGCAGCCAGTGGCCCAAGACGCCCCCAGCTAATCCAAGCTCAGATGCAGATGGAGCCCCGCCTCCCCCCGCTCTTTCCCTGGTCAGAGCGGCCGTGGCACCCGCTCGCCTCCTCTGTCCGCGCACCTTCTGCATTCCCCTCAGCCGCCGCAGCTTCCCGCAGCCCCGTCAGTCGCCTCCCTGCTCTCAGCCGCTTCGCCCAGGGCGGCCCCTCGGGCTCACAGACCCTCCGAGCCACAGCTTGTCCCCGCTCCGGAACGAATCGGTCCCGCGGAGCTTGTCCCGCACCCCTCACCCACAGCCGCAGGCCGCCGAACAGGGCCCAAGCTGGGTTAGGTAATAAGAGCCTGGCAGCCGGCTCGTAACGCTGAAACGCGCCCGTTAGTCTTAGGGTAAGAAAGAGCTGGCTCTGTCTGCTCCGGGCACGGAGGGGCGGCGAGACACGGCCCAGCTCCCACAGTCCTTACCGGCAGCGGGAGGTGCGGGTTTAGCACTTTGCCTGATCATCGGAAGGCTCAAAGGGTTGTGTCACGCTACCACGTACGGTCATATGTATTTCCTGTAAAAGCAAGCACTGGTTAATAAACCTGCAGTGATAGTGAAGAAAATGAATTATAATAATACCAGGCTGAAAAGGGCAAGGTTACAGGATGATCTGCTTTTTTTCCTGAGTATCTCAAATCATTAATTTACACAATTCTGTGCTGATGTTCTATCAACATTTTACAGATAGAAGTAACAGAATAGCCGAATGTCATTTGAAGCCTAGAGCAGTGTCACCCAACAGGGTTTCAATAGCACCCAGCTAATTGATTCATCAAAACCAAGCACTGATCAGGTACTGATGGGCTTTTGGAGGTCTTATAATGGCATCTTTAAGCACCAGAAGACCTCCAGAAAATCTGAAGTCCACTGACAGAGTGACTGGCACCAACTGATTAATATCACTTGCAATTGTCTTCACAGAACTGCTTAATGGAGTGGCCCATCACAATGCCTAGCTTGGCTGCAAGCACGCCTGTCCGTTTATTAGTACAGCATGTGTGAGACCTGTATTTGATACATAATATGCCTGTATGATGAAGAAAGTGCTGTGTTGGTGTCAACGAGCCCTGACTCTTCTCTATGTCAGTGTAGCAATGCCATCATGCACATGATTTGCCTCTCCACTAGTTCAAGTATTTCTGCAGAGTGCTGCATTGCAGGCCAGAGATGTGCCCTAAATGTTTCTTTGCTCCAGTCCTCTGGAAGTCATAAATTAATCTGAACAAGTCCAGGTAGGGTTTAGCTGGTTTCCTCTAAAAGCTGCTAGAGGAATTGATGTGACCTCTCTCCATCACCACAAATACAAGAGTTTCCATTATGCTCCTTCTGTACTGCTGGCGGAGATTGAGTGGCTCAGAAGGGAATTCACAACAATTACCTTTGCCCAGTGGGAAGCTCCCTAGAGCTGGACTATGAAAAAAAAAAAACCAAGCAAAACAACCCAGAGAACAGCATGTCTGAAATCCCCTAGAATTTAAGGACTGCAAAAAACCTCTTCAGCTACTTGCATGCACCATCATATCCTAATGATGAGATTTAAAAACATCTCAAAAGAGTCCAAGAGGAGCTCGTACTTTTATTTATATAAAGCACATTGCCAGGTAGATAGCGCAGGATTCGAGCTGAAGCTGTACTAAGCAATCACTGGATAGTTTTACCAGGGAGCAAGCCTCAAACAAAACACTACAATAAGAAACTCAGGATTCTGCCTCTGAGTGAGCACCACAAGCACTGAGCATACTTCCAGTTTTCCCACATCTAACTTAGCTCTCTAGCCACCTCTGTCTTTTTGGGCCATGCATCTTCATCCATTCAATGTCTCATTTCAATGAGCAGAGCAGGGAGTGTCCCAATCCCAATCCTGCCTTGCCACTTGAGTGCTTTTCTTTATTTAGAAAAGAGGAAGGTGTGAGACTTGAACCGATTTCAGCTTACAGGGAAGGAAGGAGCTGAAAAGGGAGATGAAATCATATCCCATGCTTCCTGGAAGAGTCCTATTTCACTTGAAAGGTGACTGTGACCCCTGTCTTTTCTGATACTCTTCCAAAGGGCCAGCTCTGCTATATTTTATATTCTCTCCATATATACTCTCATGCTATTTACTCAGAGCTTAAGTGCAGGAGAGTAAGACGTGCATTTTTTAATACATGTTTTTGGAAAAGGGACACTGAGGTATTCAGAAAGGGACATTTCTCAACACCTCCAGAGTTTTGTCAGGGAGAGCAACGAAATGGCAGGGGAGCAGGGGATTTTCAGAGCATTATCCCATCGACAGGTTTTTGAGGGCTAATTTCAGTTTTGCCAGTTAAGATCAACCCCAGCTAGAAGTATTTTGTACCTCTAAACTGTCACTAGGAGGCTGTTCCTGAGCTTGGTTTCTTTAACAGTTAGGAGGAGTCTTTTTTCCACCTCAAAATGATACATGGCCAGTTCACAACCATCTGCTCTTGCACTTTGTCCTTTTACACTAGTACCTATATGTCTCCCTGATGCTGTTTTGAGTGATAAGCCTTATTCCCTGCCAGCCCCCATTCTGTGGCACCTGGGGACCTGAGCCCCTCTAGCTTCCTCTCATGAGAAAGCTGCTGCAAATGCTCTCTGATCAGTTCTTCAGCCAGTCCTTCAGATGGGATTTCACTAGACTCTTACACAGTCTTTGCTAGGGAATCTGAATCACTGATTCTGATTACTTATATTAGGATCAGCTGATAAATCCAGGTCCTTCCCCTCTCATCTTAGATTTTTTTTTACATGTATTGCAATTTCCCAGTACGCAACACAAAGTTTGATCCCCACACTGGACTCCCCTTCATGCATATGGCTACTTTTTTTCAGTGCCTGTTTTGATATACTTGGGCTGCTCCCTGACAGATCTTGCTATTTCTTCACTACATCATCTCCAGTTTAGCAAATAGTTTCTGATGCAAGAAAAGGAAGTCAGCTGAGGTGCGTATAGGCAGAAGGGATCCCATTTCCCTTCCCAGGAAAAGCAGCTGTCTCACCAAAAAGGTAGATTGGTTTGAAACACTGAACCTTTGGCTAATCACTGTCTATTTCATCTCCCTTTTATCTTCAGGTCTATAAAGATAATTGTCCTTCCTCCCAAAACCTGTTCTAATACCTTATTTCCTTCTCTTTTTTTCCTTCAAATTTTTCAGTTTGTTCATTTAAATCCAATTAGAGGTTTAGCTGCCCTGCATGTAGCTGTTTAGGATAAAGATCATGGAGCTACCTCTAAAATCTGGGACATCTGAGAAAGCTGATGCAACCTCATCACAAGCACTACCAACTAACCCTACTGTGGTTGTATAATACGCAGTTTGAAGATTGTCCAGTTTATCTTAAGTGTTACTACATATACTATACTGCAATCTGTGTTGTAGACATATCCTAAACCCTTTACTGAATCTGGTCTGTAATCATTTCGCCATAACTCCAGGAATATGAAGTAAGGCCTGAAAGGCAACATGATGAAAATCAAATATAGTTTCATGGGGATACAATCTACCAGGAAACCTGTATGCCACTTAACAACCTTCTGTAAATAGACATCAACCCAACCCCATTATGTGCTATGCCAGAAATAAAATAAACATGACAAATTTAAGTTTTGCCATCTATCCTATCATATAACCACCAAGATCTTATCTCTTAATCCTTTCCATTTAGATACAGTGTTAATTATTATATAAGCATGACATTTTCCTAAAATGCAGATTAAATCAAATCTATTGTAAAAGAAAAGACAAACTGATTGTGCACTTAAAGTGCCTTCAACTCCTTAGAAGAAAGGTACCATTTAAGTACTAGGCTAGCGGAAGGCATAGAATTTATAGGAAAAGGAACCACAGAGGATAGAGCACCAGTGGGAGGTAATGAGAGCTCTCCTGGACAGGGGGCAAGTCTTCAAAATCTGATGACAATTTCTGTCACCAGAAAGAAAGGGATATGAGCTCCAAGAGATAATTGCTGAGCCCTGCTTGGAAACAGCAAATGTTTTCTCTGATCTTTTCGACTTCAGGGATTCATTAGTAATCACTGATCTCTCACTTTACATAGAGCATTTTGGAAGAGATTGATTTGTCCTCAGCCATTTTCTTGGGGAGGTGGAAAGGGACACCTACAAGTAGTAAAGCTGGCCCACTATTACTTAGCAAGGTCAGTTTCAAAGTTGGGGGGAAAGACTGATTTACTGAGTGCTAAGCCAGATCAATAGCCTCGCACTTCTCCAGAAGGACGACAAAGTACCCACTAGAATTTCTGGAGCAGGAAAATTGCCTTAACTTGCTAGTACAGTCTGTTGAGTACTTGTGTGACATTATTCTGTCCTTATTAAATTATAATCTACCTAATCTAAAACCATCAAGGCTTTGTCTCTGCCTAACACCTTTCTGGGAGTGCTATACTTTGAAAACCTTCTGAAGAAACACAAAACATTTGATAACACAGTTTAGGTGCCTTTGGTGAATAATGCAACCTTGTCTCATGATAGAAAGCCTTGTTCTCTTCTTCCTAAAAGGATCTAAAGAGGAAAACAAAGGGATTGCTTACATTCTCTTTGAGATCTCTTACATGGGATGTTGCAAGTTTACCCCTCTTGTTTCAATGCGTGCAGGAGAGAAAGAGTATGAGCTATACTTTGTTATTCAGGTAACTCCTGTTTATGTTTCCCTGAAGATGCCAATTTGTCACAGAAATTATAATCAATAAGAGATTAATTTTACCCCTTTTGTATGATCATCCTGTACAATCATCCTACTTGGGCAGATCATACAGGAAATCCTGTTGGATCAGTGGCCAGAAGACTGTTAAACAGCCTTTACAGTTTAAAATACAAAAAGAGCCCCAGGACAGGAGTGGAGAGTGTTGTGTTACAGAGGGAGGTAAGCTGAGGACAAATACAAATCATAACCTGCACAAGGAATCACATTACATTCCTTGGGCCAAGCCACCACATGCAAGCCACTCTTCCCCGCCTTCTGCTGCAGGGCTGCATGCTGGGGAGCAGGGGTGAAGAAAGGGTATTTGCATTTGCCTGGCCAAAATATGTTTTCACAGTTTTTAAGTTGTTTGCAGCACCAACTGAAATACCTTTACTACACCCTGCGCTAACCTTCACAGAGAAACTACACTAGGCATAAGCATCATTCTTGTTCCATTATTGGCTTCCAGTTCTGATTAAGTCAGTGGTACCAACCAGCAAAGACACAGGCACTTTGCAGGGATTTTTTTCTCTATGCATATCCTATCATGGCCCATTAAGCTTGCAAAGGTCTCAAGTTAATTACTCTTAGGTTTCTTTGGCAAGTCATGGAAAGTAGGTCATTTTAGTGAAAGTTACTGACCTGCTTTTCCCTTTAGCCTGATCTTCCAGCATTTGAGTGAGATTTTGGGTTTTCAGTCAAGAGTCTGGTGATTATATTTGTGATTATGGTAGTGTATAATGAAGCTGTTGAAATTTAAGAGTATGCTCTCAAAAGTTGGTTTGTACACATCTAATACTAACAGCTTAAGCAATTTCAGTGCAGCTTCCAAGTTCACATAATAATCCTAATGGTGGCTTTGAACTAAGCTAAGAGGTCTGTTCTCTGAGTTTTAGTTGAGAATGTGAACTAACAGGCTCTGCTTTAGGCAAAGGGAAATGAGCTATGGAGATCTGTGTGAAAGGAACAGTACATGCTCTAAAACCAGGTAGATAAGCAACCTCGGGAGTTTTCTGTAGGCTTCTACCATAAGCTTTTTTAAAGAAAAAAAATAATCAAGCATCCATTGCTAGGATCCAGCACTCATTGTAGAGTCAGTTTATTTTTCTCTGTCATGTAGGTGAAGCATGGGGGTAGCAGGGCTAGTGTTTGAAAAAAACTGTTTAATGGGCCCTGTTTCAAGCGGTACACTCTTAGAAGACTGGAAACTTAATTTTGGGAGCGATATTGGGAGCACTTTCTCTATTTACTTTGGCTGGTATCGTGTAAACTATTGTGTTTAACTGTTGCTGAATCTCAAAACATATGGAAGGTTCTTAGATCTAGGTGCATCCCATGTCCTAAAAATTCTGGTTATTGAAACGTTAGTTCTGCTGCCAACCCTCGCTTACTCCAAATGACATGGGAGGGAGAAATGTGGTAAGCCAAACTTAGAAAAGATAATACCACACATGTGTTAACTAACAAAACATGTTAAGCGTATTTGCCTTTGACCAACTTTGAACTTGTTTGTGAGTAGGTCTTTCTCAAGAACACAACATGTTTTAAATGACAGCACACAGAGAAGAGCACAGTGCAAGGTGCACAGGCTGCACACCATGCACTTGGCATCACTGCACTACTGGCAGGGGTATAGTTAATAGACAGCACATGTAATCCAGTCACCAATAATCAAGAGCTACCCACCTCATGCTAAAGAAATAAAAGCAACAATTGAGTTTTGTGACCAGTCTTGCTTTGTCAATTTATTTCTAAATGCAGGAAAAATCCTTCAGCATTTATTCTTAGCATGTTTTCATATTGAAGGGTTGCTAGAAACCAGTGTAACTGGTTCTGGTAGGAGAAACAATAAATTGTCATGTCTTGAATTCCTTGGTGTGATCTGTGTTTTTCATTCTCAAAGTTAAATAGACAAATACCAAGAGTTACAATTTGCTTCTCAGGTCTAGTATCACAACCATTGCCTTTACTCTTCATAATTTCAGAACTATTGCATGGAACAAATAGCTTAATACTATTTCATATGAAAATGGTCCTTTTTAAATATGTTTTCACATTATTTTAGTTTTGTAACTTTGTGGCCTGATATGTATGTGGCAACAGTTTATTGCAAAAGATCCCACAAAGCTTTATGTATTGTAGAAACAAGATAGAGCAATGACCATGCCCATTGCTAACTTGCAACCTTAGCTTTTTTTTATTAGTTAATTTGAAGGGTTTGTTATTCTTGAAGACAGAAACTAAGAAAAATTACTACAGCTTATGAAGAGTGTGTGTGTGTGTGTGTGTGTGTGCGCGTGCGCGTGGTGGTGGTGATTCAGGTAGCCACCAGAGTTAGATTTTTCAAATATTGGCTCACAGAGCACAAGTTCTTTTTTCTGTTTGCAATGGGGCTACTGTTTTCTCTCTTAAACTGGGTCATTTCTACATTAACTATGTTATTATTTTTAACTACAATTACGGATATTACTCTGTCTGGGGAAGTGGTGGAATTATCATCCCTGGAGTTGTTCAAAAACCATGTAGATGAGTCCCTTAGTGACATTGTTTAGTGGTGGACTTGGCAGTCCTGGGGTAATGGTTGAACTTGGTGGTTTTAAAGGTCTTTTTCAATCGAGTTGATTCTGTGGTAAATGCTGGGTGGTGAATAATATTGCATCTTAAAGACCTAATATTTTGTCATAAAAAAAGGCCTAATCATTAGCACCTTGCAACAGCTGCTGGGATTCTCAGCAAAGCCTCCTCTTTGGCCTTGACCTACGAAAATATTTCAAACCTGTTACTGCTCTAAAGGCTAGATACTGATTTTCCCAACTCTAAGATCAATAATATTTAGGGAATTATTCTAGAGTTAGATATGTACGTAAGGAACAATTTCTCTGGCAGAATATTTGCTAAGATTTATGATGCATTTTGAATCTTGTCTTACAGCACAATGATACATAAGCCAGGAAATATGCATGAAGATTGTTCTATATGCACTAGTTTACAGAGGTTCCCATTCTGCAGAGAAACTGTGGACACAGAAACAGCTGGTCCTTCATTCAGCAACCCTGAGAGGTGGAAACTCATGAGAGCAGTGTGGAACTAACATTTCTGATAAAAGAAAATATTGCTTGTGTAAGTAATAAGCAGAATATAGCTAAAGAAGAAAGGCTGAAACCACCAGAGCTGGCTCCAGCTTCATCGATGGGCCAGCCAGCTGTGTTACAAGAGTTGTTGTATATCCCGTATGAAGACAGGCTGAGGAAGTTGGGGCTGTTCAGCCTGGAGATTAGAAGGCTGCTTGGAGACCTCATAGCAGCCTTCCAGGACCTAAGGGGGCCTATAGAGATGCTGGGGCAGGACTCTTCATCAGGGACTGTAGTGACAGGACAAGGGGTAATGGGTTAAAACTTAAACAGGGGAAGTTTAGATTGGATATAAGGAAGAAGTTCTTTCCTGTTAGGGTGGTGAGGCACTGGAATGGGTTGCCCAGGGAGGTTGTGAGTGCTCCATCCCTGGCGGTGTTCAAGGCCAGGTTGGATGAAGCCTTGGGTGGGATGGTTTAGTGTGAGGTGTCCCTGCCTGTGGCAGGGGGGTTGGAACTAGATGATCTTGAGGTCCTTTCCAACCCTAACTATTCTATGATTCTATGACCTTCCTCATCCTGGAGGAGGCTGCTCCAGGAGTTATTATTAGGAGTTAGTTATTTTAATAACTGAATTATAGTGTAACAAGGAGGAACTGGGGAAGGATTTTAATAACTGAATTACAGTGTAACAAGGACGACATGGGGAAGGCTCTTTGCCCTATAGCTCTGCTTTAGCAGGAATAGAGGGCTTTTTATTTATAGAGGAAGGATGTCATTTAAGGTCAGTGAGGAAGGCATTTAAGCTATGCATCTCTCATTGGCCCAAAGTAAACATCCGTCCTCATCACACTTCTGTCAGTTATTTTAGGCAGCTAACTGTGCAAGAATCACCGTTCTTCCCAAGTTTTGCACGGGATATTTAGGCATAGCCTTAACTCTAGGTTGTCAGTTTTATCCCAGGGGATCAAGTGTTTCAAAAGAGCTGATGAAATGGCAAATATAATAATACCTATATCCTTTTGTTGGTCTAATTACCTTTTCATTTTCATCTATATGGCACTGGATGCAATCTAATTGTTTAGTAGGCAAATAATCTATGCAGAAGAAAATAAGAGCCTGTTAAGCTCCCAACTTAACCAGGAATACTACAGATGTTCACAATCAGCAAGAATATTACTCTAGACTTCCAGTTGTTTACATGCCATTATAAATCAATATCTCCCTATCCACTGGTATTAGGATTTAAAAATAAATGCCAGGTCCAGATCTTGAATTGCTACAAATCCTTGTATTCACATTTCAAATCTGCTGGTGAATTTGCATTTAGTTTTAGAAATCAGTAAACTGCTCTGCTTGAATAACACTTTTACTTTGAGTGTTCCCCCCTTGCTCCAGTGATGCTTTTCAGTGAGAAAAATATAAAATTTGAACCAGAAAGACAAAATGTTGTCCAACACCCGTAAAATAGGACAGCAGTGATGAACTGTAAGGAGACATGCCATTGAGAGGTATGGTTGCCTGAACTTCAGTTGAGGAGCAGGGATAACTAGAAGAGAGGCTGCATGTAGTTGTGGTATGGTTTGGGGTGAGGAAGGAGTTGTGATCCTGAGCAAACATGCTACCCTAGGAATGACAGGATGGGAACTGCTGCCGTTCTCTTCTCCTAGTAAAACATGTCCAGAGAAGGGGGCTCTAGCCCTGTCTTTGGTTGAAGAAAACAGCAAAGAGGAGGAACAAAGGAAGGGGCAGACAGTGAGAGCAGAAAAGGTCATTTGTTGTCTTCTGTATGTACAATGCTCAGAAGTTGCCCAATGTCCCCAGTCAGTGACTAGTATGATCAGAACAATGCAACTCTATCAGTTTTGAAACAGTTACATGAAAAGGATTTTCTCATAGTGCACTCAAACTCACACTCCAATCTTACCGTGAGTAAGTGAGGTCAGTGAAAGTTTTTCCTTTGACTAGAGACCCTGGCGTACATCCTCCAAGGTTTTGGAGAATTAAGGCCTGGGTTTCACACAACAGTGTAGGACATGATGGTGAAGGAGCAGTTAAACAACCATCTCTCTACAAAGTCAGTATTTGACAGGACTTCGTAGAATGGCTAGGGTTGGAAGGGACCTTAAAGATCATCTAGTTCCACTCCCCTTGCTACGGGACTAACCACTTCTCTACTGTTACCCAAAAGTATTATAAGTAACTCAGCAGAACAAATTATTGAGGGATTTGAGAGCACGTAAGATGACAAGTGAAAGATAGAGTCTTCCCCCACAGTCCAGCCATTACTGTCTATAATTCAAATATAACTAGGGTTACTTCTTCAGCTAGCAACAGCTTGCATAAACAATGTTAGCATCAGGGTCTGCATCATTCAAGAAACTACTGTTGGCCTCCATAGGAAGAGATTGTAGGAATCATTTAAGCCACTGCAGTGACAAAAGTTGTCTAAATTGCAGCCCATCCCAAGATTCATCTACTAAAAAAAAGCATCTCATTTCCCTGTTCTAACTGAATCATTCTGAAACTAACTCATGTAGCTAATCGGAATTTGATATTGCATGTAGAGTAAGTTAATTTTAGAGTTATTTTTATCGGTCAGAGCTGACTGCTACATATTTTTTTTGTTGTTTCTTAAGAGTAAAATGCATGCACATTCTCATTGTACATTTACTGGTTTTCTACTTCTCAGTCAATCAGTTCAGTCAAATTCATACCACAGGGCCATTGTCCTATGTTAAATGAATAGCCTGTAACAACACACATTTTGTAATACAGATTTTACTTTGATAAGCATATATGGCAAAATTTGTCATTAGAGAAATAAATTCATACAAAAAAATCTTGAATTTGGTAATGTTAAAATATATGAACCAAATTACTATTAATATGGAGCTAAACCCAAAGGATTTTAAATATTTTACCTTACTGGAAGGGAACTGGCTATTAAAGTTAAAAATAAGAGTTGAAGCAATCCTTCTTTTATCATGGAAAATTACCAAAACTGCCACATTCATGTGATTTCTTATTTCCGTGAGACTGAGTTTTCTGAATGAAGAAATTGTCCTGTGTTATATGTCTGTCATTTAATTGGAACTGATATAAAATTTTATTTTTACCTGTTCATTCTTTGGCCAAATGTTAAATCACAAGAGTCTGAATAATTCTCCTCTTTGATCTTCACTTGTGCTTATAGACAAGGCCAGTGACAATTAAACTGAGAGCCACATATAGGACATCACAGCCTTTATTCACCTTAAGCCTCACCCTAATAATCGCCATTGGCATCTACAGACACCCACTGTTTTCACAAGAGAAACACGTGACTGGTTTCCTAGGACGTATGGGTGCTTGATTATCTCTTCTTGGTCCCTTTTTTGTAATAGCTACTTTGTCCTTTTTCTCAGTGAGATTTGCTCAAACCCCTCCTCTACAGGGATACCCCGTGCTCTGGGACCTTCCTCACTATTTTGTCCTTATTTGTAGGATTTCTTATTTTGAAATAATTATGCAGCTTCTAAGATGTTTCTTTGGACCAGGAGTACTGACATCTTTCCCAGCTCTATTTTAATGCAAGACCAAGGGTTCTTCCCAATACTTCCATATTTTATCCCTTTGCCTCTTGTTGCACTCCCGATTTATATGTGCCTTCTTCCTCTTCTTCCATTTTTGTATGTCAATTCAATCCACTAAACTCAGAAAGATGAAAGTGGATAGTTTACTCCATTAGAAAGCTGATTTGGCTACCAGAGGCAGTCTTTCCCTTCTTGGCAGAAGCCAAGAAGGTGTGGGAAGCTGCTGCTTCCCTCCCTCAGCAATGAGGGACAGAGCACAGCACAGTGGCAGCCAAAGCTTGTTAGTGGGTCAGTCAGCTGCCCCTGGCATGGGAAGACACTGACCTTCACCTCCTCTGCCCTCTGCTATTCCTGCAGAAAAACATGATGTGGAAAACAGACTGCTCCTGTATCTGCCTTCAGTTCTTTCAGAATTCCAGTCTTTTGACGTTTCTCTCTCTGCTGTGACAAAAGTGGGGGTTTCTTGGCACCCTTTCCGATCTGCTCTCAGTAGACCCCAGGCACATACAGATGCTTCCTGATGTACTTCTGATGTCTGTATGTATGCATTCTGAGGAACGCTGCAGTGGACCACACAGTTTACATTTCTAACAATCTTAAGTTGTTTTACAAAACAGTATTTGTCACCTCCTTGTGCCTTAAATTCTTGTCCATGTACAATGCACAAACGCACAAAGTCATTTTCTCCCTTTCCCTTCCCTAATCCATGCTAATTTACTAATCTAGGCCACTGTGCCACATGATCACCCCATGCTTACCACTTCCCCCACTTCTTTCCCAGCTGCTGAATGCTGGCTTGCAATATGAAATTTGGCTGTGGAGTGACATGTCATTTATGTTGTGAAGCAACAAGACTTTGATCTTAATTCCCAGCTGTTACATTCAGAGAAAATCTTAACTTTAACTTTGCCCACAGTGATAGGTCTGGCCCTGACTTGTCATGGGGAATGGATTCTATTACCCCCAAAATAGGAACAAATACAGCAATTGTCCTTTTCCTAACTAAATATTTATTTCAGTCAATGCAAGAAACAAAGTTGGTTTGCTTCAGTCGATTTTAAGAGCAAAGAATAAAGATTAATCTCACTGAAGTCAAGTTCTCAGTAAGAAAATTCCCTACTTCTATCCACTCCTCTTCCAGGGAATGCTGTCGCTGTCTGCTAGCTAGGTTGCCCAGTGATTTCCAATTCAGCCCTCCTCAGTGTGCACACACACCTAGGCAAAGCACAGTCACAAACTCATTACATCTAGCTGAACTGTGCTCCTCACTTCAGCAAAAGATGGTGTTCAGAGTAAGACACCACAGCCCTGATAGCTAGCAGGTCAATCCCTTCTCTGCCACCACTAAAAGGGGATGATATGTATTTTACTGTGCAAGAGATGAGGCCAACACCGATTATTGCCAGTTGTCCTGGGTTCAGCAGTAGCAGTTATTTTTCTCCTTCTTAGGGGGGGAGTGAGTGGATGAGCTTTGTGGCTGAGTTTAAACCACGACACCAGGAAATACAGCAAGGTCACCGGAAGGTCATAAGGACTGCAACACGTGCCAGGCAGAAGATTCACTCTCCTTTAGCAAGCTCTTACATTTTTGCCTCTGAACACAACAGTAGGTTTATTCCTACCACACAAAAGTGTTTAATCATTTCTGGATGCTCCGTGCAAGAGGGAGGTAATTCTAGACTAGCTCAGAAGAAGCACCGCTGCTTTCCCCAGCCCCCAGTCCCAGGCATGCAGCAATATAAGTGAAGATTAACTGGGAGACTAAGAGGAAGAAAGAATACAAGTAGTTGGGATAAGCAATCTTATCTTTAGATGACCTCTTTTAATCTCATTTGTTGCCAAGATCAAAATAAGCACAAGTTCTGCATATTCAGAAAACACAAGGATAGCATGCTTGGTAGCTTTAATATTTATCTTGCATTAAGTTTGCCAAGCAGAACAAGAAGCTTAGCATGATTTCATGGGGACATTTTGAAGTTCAGCTACATAATAATGCCTTATGCATGGGAACTTTCAGTGTATCATCAGGGTTAGCTGTGTTTCTGGCATACTTTACTGTACATATTTTGATAGCTCTCTACTCAGGTAAGACTTCCATGTGGTTTTGCCTACCTCCATTGTACCACAAAAAATAATGCATGTATCTACAGAACAACTAACAGCAGAAACACTGAAATACAATTTTAGATCCTGTCCTGCATCATAGGTTTATAAACTGAGGTGATACTCTACGACAAACTACTAGCATAAATGGTTTGACTACATGGACACATAAGTGTTTAAAGACACTTTCTAACCTTGGTGTCTGCTTACATTTTTTCAGCCTTTTTCTGAGTACCAAGAGAATGCTATTCTGTGTGGGCCATGGAAATCCTGGACTCAAAAAGCATCACCATAGAATACCAACTTGGAAGGGACCTGAAGGAACATCTGGTCCAACCTTTCCAGGCAAAGCATGACTGAGACTAGATGGCCCAGCACCCTGTCCAGCTGAATCTTAAAAGTATCCAACACTGGGGAGTCCACCGCTTCCCTGGGGAGATCATTACAATGGCTAATTGTTCTCATTCATTGGGAAAAATTTTGCTCTTGTTAGATTCTCCACAGGAGAATCTTATGCCCATTACCCCATGTCTTTTCTACATAGCTCCTTGTGAGAAAAGAGTCAGTCTTTTTTTGTAGCCACCCTTTAAAGAGGTGCATGGTGCAGTCTCTTGAAATACCAAGATTCAGTCATGATTAGCTGCCACAAAGGTGAATCCAGTTGGTCTCAGTCCATGCACATTGGCTGTTTCTAGGCTGTTCACTCAATTTTGGCAAATCACAGACCACAGTGTTTGCTATAGACATACAGGAAACCATACTGGAGTCTACAGCAATTGTTTCTATATCCAAAGCTCTATAAGCATCCATTTAATGCCTGTATTTCACATCTAGTAGTTACTGAGGCTGAGGTATGTTTAGTAACATAATTGAGACTATAATAGAGAACAATTGAAGTAAAAATCCACTTTCTGTTTGCTATCCAGACATGATGAGAGGTTATTTCTTTAAGAGGTACTTGGCCACTGTGAGAGTTAAGACATACTGGTGCCACCTAATGAGCAAGGAAGCTGGCCTAGGAGCATGTCTAGCTAGACAAAGCTAGACAAAGCTAGACAAGGGACAGGGTGAAGGTCAGAGAGAAAGACAAAAAGATCACTCTTAGGAGCACTGTTTTGTAGATGCCTGTCTCTGTCCTCTAGGCATAGGAAGCCTGTTGCAACAAGTTCATGACCCAGGTATCTGTACAAGCTGCAGCACCTGCTCAAGAGTCACCAGCTGCTCTGTTCCTGACTCATTACAATGACTGCTAGAAGAGAAGGTGACATCAGGTGGCTTTACATTACCAGGACTAAACTCTTCCTGCCTAAAATCTTAGGACTGCTACCACTTGAGCTTCTGTGTGTCCTTGACTGCCCTTTTCCTTTTCGCCTTTTTGGGCAGCAGACCCCATGCTCTGTTGCTGTTAACACAAGGCAGCACTCCAGCCTTCCTCCAGCAAGTGCTGCAGCTCTGTCCCCGTTAATCTGGCCAAAAGGCTTTTCAAAGTGGAAATATTGATAACCGTGGGACTTCCTACCATTGTCAGGGGCAAGAAACCATTTCTCTTCATAGAAAACATCTATTAACAACGAGTAAACTATGAAAGCCAGCCCTTGACATCAGTACTCCAAGGGCTGTTGGTCCAATGGAAAATGAAAAATCCAGAAAAGAAAATTTTTCACAGGTGCCTTCTTAAAGAGGCATTAAGAGGTTTATTGAGTCTACAGCTAAAAATATTTTCATGTAGGTCACCACTGATGGGTCAACTGAGATTAGTTATAATTCTATAATTCTTTCAAGGAGTATGCAGAGATAAACCACTCATCCTGGATCAGTTTCTAAATCAGTGGGGTAGGGGTATAGCTAGTTTCACAGGCTCTTTTGACAAATCTAAGTTGCCAGTCACTTTGTAAAACACAATTTCATATAATTTAAATTCAAATCAAATGTCCAACAGAAGGGGCGTGTAGGAATTGCTTTCCCCATAGTTCAATGGGAAGGTCCAGCTAGAAGCTCTTGGCTGTCCAGTTGTTAATCACTTACTGATGAATCCTGGAAATACAAAAGGTCTGGTGTCAGGCACAACAGATGTGCCTGATGTGCACAGCTTGCCCAGTAGTTATCCCAAACCACTCATGAGCACTTTATTGATCCTGAGTTATAGAGACTTTAGTCAGCTCTCAGGCTAAGACCTCAAAAAGCCTTAAAAAATGCAATGAACACTGATAAACACAACCCTACAAGTCCTAATCTTGTGAGTTGGCCGTGATGTCCCCTATTATAGGGATGTATCCGTTCCCTTCCTTGCTACCTGTTAGCTTTAGTGAATCCAGAACTTCAGTCCCAGTCTTCTGTTTAAACCAACACTATCATTCCTTTTCCCCTCATTAGAAATCAAACCAGACCAAAGCTGTCCTCAAAATTTACCAAGTCTCCTCACTGAAGCCATAACACACTGCTTCCTAGCTCTGAAGAAAGTGTGCATACGTTCAACTCAGCTGCAGAGAAATACCCGCAGAAAATGTGGACAAAACAAAGTTATCCCCACATCTCGCTGTGATCTTCCAGTTGCAGCTAAGTGACTAATTCCTCAGACCTACATATTACCTTTAAAAAGAGGAAGAGAGATCTGAATGACCACTGAACTGTTTTCTAAATAAACCTAAGAAAATGTGTTCATCATAGTCATCCTGCTCACCACGTACCACCAATTAAATATTGGATTATAAAATATTTTTATTTTCTCAGAATGAAATGGATGTGAGATTATTTCATTTCTGCCAAGTTTTCTCTGTTCTTTTTCATGTGCTGTGGCCCATCAGCAGTGCACAGACTCTAAGTCAAAGAAACAGCACCCTGCAGTACAAATAGGGAATAGTTCTATGTTGCATTGTTCCTAATGCATATTTATTTCTGGTTTTCTTGTAAAGCAAAATCTTACTCTGTATAAATTCTGTATTTCATTCACTGATATTCTGCCAACCAAAAGCCTGACTCTAATATAAAATCATTCTCAGTTAAGCACTTACTGTCAACACCCTCACACCTTTTCTTCCTCCTCCTAATTAAAACTCAACTTACAGAAGACTTCAGCTTATCTTCTCTCATCATATCTCCTTATCATGGTCTATTTTGCAAGGTGAATAAGCAGCCACAGCATCAGTCAAAATAACACAACTGAGAAGCTGGCACAGAAACAAATAAGCAAGAATGAACAGCTGAGGCTAGGGAAAAGGAGGAGACAGGGAAGTAACTGATTATGAGAAAGTATGGTGGAACAGCAGTCTGAAACTGTTCTTTAATGTGATAAGCTTTTGTGGGATCAGGAATATGTGCTGTCATTGCTGCAGAACAGGAATGGTTAAATTCAATGCACACAAAATAGCTGCTTTAATTAAGTTTAAGGGACAGCCCTAATCCTATTTAAAGATTTTATCTTTTGTTTAAAAACATTCCTGAGGTCAAGTAAGCTTGGTTAATTTGCGGTTTCCTGGAATGACAAAATAAGTTCAATCCTCAGAGCAACATTGCAAAACATGAAAATGCAACCAAGCTTGTCAAATGTTCATTTCATGATTAGAAAAAAGAACAATATGAAGAAAGGCTGTATGAAACAGCCTATAAATCTTGGAACAGCACCTAAAACAAAAAAAAGAAAAGAGATTACAGAGCAGAGTAGAACATTTCATTGCAATAATGTCATTTTCATAAGTTCTTTGAGGCATGTATCCCAAACATATATGAATGTGAAAGTATGTCGTGGTTTAAACCAATCCACACAGGTTGTCCACTCACCCCCCCCCCCCCCCCGACCCTCCCCACTCCCGGAGGGATGGGGAGGAGAATCAGGAGAATGTAACTCCCACTCAGTCCAGCTCAGATTAATGCAGTCTTATTTCCAGTGCAGAGTTCAGAGTTTCAGTAGCTGGAAAGTGCATGCAAAAGCAATGGGGGTTCTGGTATCTCAATTCCAAAGCCAGACCCATTAAGCCAGATTTTCCTTTCTTACTAATTTCTTCCAGTTTCACTTGCACAGAACATCATGGAACATAATACTGATATAAATCAAGTGAGAAATGCTAGGTGCAAAAGTACTAGAAATGTATTTAGTTTGTTGTGCAAGAAGGAACATTCCATTTCATGTCAGATTTTCAAAATCTGGCAGGCTGAATTTCTTGCTAAATCCTAACAACCGCACTCAGCACATGTCTGGCTTTTGCAAATGCAGCAGTATAATTAAAGGATAGTTTAAACAAGAGTTACAAAGGTTAGGTCATGCAGTACCTAATACTGAGAAGGAAAACGGACTCCCTATTACAGCTAAAGTGCCATTCTTTCTTCAGTTTATTTGCTTTCTCCTTGCACATATGTACCTAGTCTATGAGGTATCCTTTTTTAACCAAAATCCGTTTAAATCCATATTTAAATCCATGACTGCTTCATCCCTGTGACAGAGGAGAGATGTAGAGCAATGCAGTTTATGCCCAATGCCACTAGTGTTAGAGAGATGACATCTGTAACCCTCAATTGGAAACCACCTCCTTGAAAGAAGCAGCATCTGAAGTTGCATCAGTGATCGCAGTTTCAGCGTGTGAATGGAAATTGCATTGTCTGAACCTCGGTGTAGGAAATTTTACAGTATTCTTTTTTTTTTTTTTAAATTGCCTGAAGTTATCCTGCTATTACATGTACTCTAGCACTGGAAATACTGCTAGGTAAAACAAGTAGTGGACACATTATTTTTTCCTATAATAAAGTATTCATTTTGTAACACAGAAATTTTGACTGGTAATGTCTATTGCAGTGCAAACCAAAAGCAGTCGAATCACTGAAGACCAATGACATGCTATTTAATTTGTAAACTTCACTTTGGCTGTAAATCCATGGAGCAGTTATGGCTTGTCTCCCTGCTACCCCTTTCTAAGAGATAACTCTTCCCAACTGCAAAGTTGGTAAAAGCAATGGGACCGTACCTAATTTGCCACAATGCAGAGCCATACATTTTAGTTTAGCTTCCTATAGAAATGCAAGAGTGACTGAGCTAGCTTAGGTGACGTACTAGTAACACAGATCAGAGGGATGCTCACACAGTGTGTGTACATTCCTATTGATGTACTCTGTCTGGAGAAGCAGTGACACCCATCCAAAACACTGCAGCTTCCCAACTTCTCATCACTTGAAAGCAATGCTTTTCAGGTGAAGGCCATATCAGGAATGAATAAACAGTGATTCTGGTTAAAGATAGTCTCCATTTGAAAACGAAATTTGACAAGAATAATACAGGCTACTTGTTCAGTACAGCCCGTAGTCAATGTACAGTGGTGCTTTAGAGAGCCTCTATAGGCTATCTGCAGTTTCAGTGTAATTCTTGGTGTAAATACCTAAGTAGTTTAGGAACCATTAATGCTTTTTGAACATACATCCTTCCCTTATGAGTAAGAAGTTGAAGCTTGATAATGGATTTGGGTCTATGTGTGAAAGGCAGACAAGACCTACCCGAAGAGCATTTCCTGCCCAAATGTACTGCCACAACTGAAGCCTTTAAATCCCTTGTTACAAAGGAAAGCCTTATCTTCAGCAGCAATCCAGAATACCACCTTCAGCTTGAGCTTCTGAGCAAAAAAAAAATTCAAATAATTAAGCTGTACTTTGGAAGACTACAGCTGAACAAGAGAATAGTAAAGACTGGAACACTTTCACTGTTGTTACAGTTTAGAGAGTGCTCCCACGCATTTTCCTTTTCCTAGTGATCGTTTCAAAAATTAAGCATAACTGTTGTAAAGCATAAGATATTTGGCACATCAGTGCCAGTTGCACTTCTACCTAACAGCAATGTGAATGTCACAGCTGCAATATGAAAAGTTAAAGCACTCTGGCTTGGTATTTAAAGATGAATAGAACAAATTCTCCATAGCATGCTAGCTTGAATATTTGGAATTGAAGATGCTGTTTTATAGTCTTTTGTTCCTCTGGTTCTGACAGGTTCCTAAGTGCGTAAGACCCTTGGAGCTGCTTTTGCAATTGGAGTACACATTTCTCCAAATCACCTCCACAATGAAAGTACTCCGCCTGCCACAGCCTTTCAGAACACCCATCACTGATTCAGTTGTTGATTTAGTAGGCTTGGGGTTAAATTGTCCAGGAAGCTTTTATCTGTGCTAACAGTGGTTGAAAGACCTTTGCGTTCATCTGCACATAGCCCCTTTAGGACTGGCTTCTGTCTTACTTTATGCTTCATGTTGATTTCTCATGTGCATCCAAAGAAAGCTCCTTTATTACCTATTTCAAAGTAGTGCAAAGATTTAGTGACATCTGATTATATCCTGATTTCTGTCTGCTATTTAAAATTTTGCTGAATAGAGCATTTTCAGTTATGTGCGACCTGAGCAAGCTGTATTTATTATGACTATTCAGTGCAATTCAAGACTTTGAAGAACTCTCTACTACGATTTTTAGAGCAAATAAGAGAATGGGAGAAATATTATAAATTTAATAAAAATGTATTACCCGTAGGGCCCTAGAGCTGGGTACCAAATCCCAGCCTAATCGCAACAGCATCACTAAGCCAGCCAATACCCCCACACCCTGTTTGCCCACTAGCAGAAGCCAAAGACTCCTGGGATGCCCTTCTGAAGTTTTCCCTCCTCCTGGCCCCAAAACTTTTCTAGCCTGCAGCATCCACAGGAAGTGAGGGGGCAGGGAGGGGAGGCTTCAGTTCTCACCCAGTGTATAACATGATAACACAGTCCATATAACATATAACATGTATAACACAGTCCAGGAGATGGATGATGGGGATTTGAAGCTTTTTCACAAATGTGTTTTTCATCTTTGTTTCCCCAGGCCCCCATTCAGGTTCCTTCAATGTAAACACAAGGAAGGTTCATATATGAGAAAATGAGACGTATTTCTGAGGCTTAATGCAGTCAGTTCAGATGGCATCTGAGCACAGGCAGACTCAGACACCTTGCCTGTTGCTCCTGGAACAGCTTCCTGCTCAAGCCACACAAGGTACTGAACACAACCAGAATAGCTTGCAGTACCAGGTCAGAAACTCCCACACCTGACAATACAGAATTTAGTGGGCAATAGCTACCTTTTAACAGCCTCTTTCCCTAGCAATTGTCATCTCTGTTTCAGTGCTTGACAAGATAAATTTCATTTCCTCTACATCATTCCCACAGAAGATTTTAATTACATTTGCATTGCAGCTGCCTCTTGACAAAAAGTAAGTTTTTGTTCAGTTTTCCTAAGTCATAAAAGTAGCTCCCCTGGGCCTTATTTTTTCCTATTACTCTGATGCCCCCTTGCTGTCTTATAGAAACTATACTAAATGTGTAGACATCAGCTATTCCCTGAGTGGATTTGTACTGTTCATCTCATTAGGTGGTAACACATACATGTCCTGGTGGCAGAGTTACTAAGCTTGCAAGAGAAGACAAATAAGAGGAATAAGTTGTAATGTTGTAATAATCTTTCAAAGTCATGTGCTCTGCTGTGTGACTGAAGGCTGAACAAGTATGAAGTACTTGGAGCTGGAGTTTCTGGTGAGAAGAACACAGTACTGGACATGTGGTTAGGACTCTCACATTTAGCTTAGAAGCTGCTATAAGGGAGGAAGCTTCAGTAAAATCATCATAAAGACTCCGAGACACTAAGATAAAGACATTCACTACATTTCATAAGTGCAGAAAGAGGAGGTTTAAGAACCTCAAGAAAATGTAAGCAAACCTGGGACTGGAAACTAAGACTTCTGTTTACCATCCACATGCTTAAATTTCGGAGCAATCTCTCCTGGAGTACATCTGTTTCGTATTGTTTCTCTTTTTAGAGACTAAGCCTACATTCCTAATTCATATGATCAGTACCATAGAAACTAGTGAGAAAAGAGTCAAGATCGAGTATGTAAATTGCAGTCTTAGGGGTTTGCTGGCTTTGGGGTTTTTTACCCCACACCTATGCTTTCTTAACATTCAGTACCTAAATAGAATGGACCATTACTATATATAATAAAGGTAATACTATAATAAAGGTGATACTATGATTAAAACTATGATAATAAAGGTAGAAATAATATCAGGTTACTATATTCCAAAGGCTCCAAATTACATTTAGCTGTCCTGGGTTCACCAGTAGCCATTTTTCTCCTTCTTAGTAGCTGGTGCAAGCGCTGTGTTTTGACTTCCAGCCTGGGCAGAGAGCTGATAACACCGATTGTTTTTAATTGTTGCTAAGTAATGTTTATTCTGGCCAAGGACTTTGTGAGTCTCATGCTCTGCCAGGGAGGAGGGGAGGCCGGGAGGAAGCAGAGACAGGACACCTGACCCAAGCTAGCCAAAGAGGTATTCCATACCACAGCACGTCATGCCTAGGGAGGTAACTGGGAGTTACCCAGAAGGGCAAGGTCTCTCTTTGGGGGGGTTGAACTCGTTCGGCAGTGGTATTGTATTCTCTTCTCTTGTTATTTTCTCTTATTACCATTGATGGTAGCAGCAGTGATTTGTGTTATACCTTAGTTACTGGGCTGTTCTTATCTCAACCCATGGGAGTTACGTTCTCTCAATTCTCCTCCCCAACCCTCTGGGAGCCGGGGGGGGGTGGGGGGTGGGGCGGGGACGTGAGGGGTGGGGGGTGGGGAGGAAAGAAAGAGGGAGAAAAAGAAAAAGGTGGGGGGGAGTGAATGAATAAGATGTGTGGATCGGTTTAAACCACGACATTAGCAAACAGGTAGGCTTGCTACTTAAGTTATAACATACAGAGTAAGAAAAATATACAGAGCTATCTGCCAGCTTAATTAATGAGTCCGGTTAACATAAGTCATATTGCGCTTGAACATATGACATATTCTTGAAAGCCTGTAACCTCTGTCCTCATTACAGGTCCACTCACAGGAGATGACTACAGCCAATTGCAGAAGACATGATACATCTGAACTATTCTCAGGTGCTTCCATGATGCAGCTGATGATATGCTCAGAATCATCATGATACTGCCACATGCCAGCACATACTGCACTTGTCCTTGTGACTGTCTGAAGAACCATATTGTTAGCTATAAGCATTAGTATCAGGATGGAGTTGAAGGTAGTCTGAAATAAAAATCTCTAAACTTTGCAATAGGCAACATAGATATGGCAGCTGAACTGCTTCACTTCCAAATACAGCAAATGCCACTAAAAAAGTCTGCTCTTCCACTTGTGTATCTCTTCATAACTTGCAGGGCAGAGTGGCTTTGAAGTCTGGCATATAACATGCATTACTATATGCACATTACTACTGTGGTTTGTTAATCTTCATTACAGATACCTGGGCACGATCAGGCCACTGTGAATAAATATAGCTCTTCTCACAGAACCAATTGTGGCATCTGACATGCAGGGAAGGTTCAGTTTTGTGTAGTCATTCTTGGGTACCTGAGGGGTTTTCTCCCTATGCCTTATGGAATTCATGCAGGCAATGCTGTAGGCACTGCTCACATCTCTGCTCCCTGCTCAACAGACTTTTTGTTGTAAGAATAGTGCAAGAGCCTCGCTTCTTCCTTTCCAGGGCCACACAAGCCTTCAGGGAGTGCATTTTGTGCAAGGAGTAACAGGCAGGATCAGAAAGTACACGTGGTCTGAAGACTACTACAGTGGCTGCCACAACTTGCACAAGCCTTAGTAAAACATGGGGAAAATCTAGTCTGCAGTTTCTCAAATGCTATCAGCTATTCTGTCTGCACTACCTCTACATAATAAGAAGTGTTATTCAAACACTTGCATGAGAAAGTGTCTCCCTCCCTTTCAGCAGCCTGTGCCTGCTACTGCACCACTGTCTCGAATAACTGCAAGGGAGATTTACTTTACCCTGTGTTCACTTAGCAGCAAGATTGTGGTTCACACCTGCAACTTGTACTCTCTATACTGTGAGCTGTAGGAATGACATTTTGATACTTTGAGCAACTATCCGCCTCAAGGCATCTGTCACCACACTTCCTTCCACCTTTTCAAGTTCTTTCCAACCACTATGCTTCCCCACGGCTACGTATTCTGCTAGAATTTAGCAGCAGCAGTTGATAGGTGCCCAGGATATTTACCCCATCGAGTCTGTCATCCTTGATAGGGTAAATGTAGGACTGCCTACAATTACAGAAGATGAAATAGTCCTTCAAAATTCCTCTTTCTTCACCACACACCTAGGAATTAAATGAGTAACTAGGAAACAACTCAGGAAACAGATTTTGGACTCAGACAAGAAAACTCCCAAAGCTTCTTCTGAAGATTAAAAGAAGGACTCTAGTTGTATGATAAATCATGTATGATAAATCATGTATGATAAATCATATATGGTACTACCTACTTTTTCTTGAGAATGTGATAGATGTGTTCAGCTGAGGTCAGTGTTGGATAGCAGTACTACTGTAGCTCAACTTCACAGGTAACATACCAGGCACCACCTGCTCCAAAGATGCTGACCAGGGAAAAGGAAGGAGGATTTTGCATTGATTCTAGTCTGTAACAATTATGTTCTTACAAACAGGCTGTCTATGTGATATACATTTTGTTGCTATTTAGTGTCTCACACAGCATGAAGGTGATCCTTACTCCAGGATTGCCCCAGGAGTTAAAAATAAGAAGCGGGCATATTTGTGAGAACCATGTGAGTCAGCTGCTTAGTGTCCCAGATAAAGGTTCTCATCACACTTCCTGAGGTGTATGCTTTGAGGCTCAGGTAATGTAACTTACAATACCAGACTCTCTGCCTTTGAGAATGAGCCTAACCTTGACAACCATCATGGATGTGTGCTCACATGCAGACAGAATATGAAGTAGAACAACTTGCAGAGGAACTGTCAGGACTGACATCAACAGCAACTATTTTCTTGATCATCATAGCTTGTCTCACATCTGTTCTGAAGTAGTAGCTGACTAGTTAAGTGCATATGTATGTGATACATACATGCATAAACATACAGAACATTCTAATAGCTGTGTCACTAATGACACTACTACTATCAGTTCCCACTCATTTTAACACCTCTATTACTGGTACATTGATGCAATAAAGTATGAAAGCACATGGTCATTTTAAGTGTGTGAATAGCCACATTCATGTTGACAGGACTCATGTAATTCAAGTCACATATTCTTCAATGTCTTCATCTTAAGTCCTAATAAATATTTAGAGTAGCTCAGTGTGGATTATGTTGCCATATAAATCTGCTCTTACTATCTTTTAGCCCCTTATGTGGCCCTCCTTTTCCCACTGCCCTCAATTCCTTTGTCCACCTCTATTAAGCACTGGTAAGCACTTCCACTCTTCTGAGACTGACTACACTGACCTTTTTTGATCGTCCTGTCTCTTCCCCAACATTCTAGGTAGCTCACCTCAGCAGCAGAGATCTCTTTCTCCCACACACACACACTTTTTTTTTTTTAAATGCTTCCCCCTCAGTCTCTCTAACCTTCCTTCTGGCCTTGTACCTCCCAGAAACTCAATAGTAAATGGGGCGAGGCAATTTTTGTAATGAATGTGTAGCGGAGACTGTTGATCTGTACCTTTCTGAAATCATATGAGACATTGTCTAGGATGGCATATTTACTGCCTTCTGAGGTAAGTAGCCTATAACCATGATCAACACTTGTTGATGATTAAAGCAACTCTCAGAAGCCCAGCTGAGCAGCTCCTTTCTTTGCTGTGACACTATTGATATCTACATCCTTGTTGTAAGAATAGCTGCACAGCTATAGCAGCTAATTTCCTTTAACACTGTTTTTTTTTTCCCCCAAGCCTGGAGGCCTGATTTATAAAGCTGTAATTGCTAGGGGTTGCTGGTCTTATGAAAGTGCCTGAAGGATAGGCATCACAAAGCACAGTGAAGAGTCCCCTAGTCTAATACCGTCCCAAGCCCTCAAACCCACATACTGTTGCTCATCCACAGCTGAGGCCTTCAGAGAAGGCTGAGCTGCTGTCTGGAAGCAGTAAAGCCTCCCTACATCACTACACAAATCTGGCTACATCACAGCCTGATGCGTGCAGAGTCAGCTCGGAGTTGTGTTTTCATGTACACATGCTCCCAGTTAACTGGACATGACATTCTGCAGCTGTTTGAACAGCAGAAGACTGATACAAAAGCATACACTTCAAACTCCATTCAGGAACTCATCATAGGACCTTGTGTGGTTTAATGCCCATGACTTCAAGATTATCCATCCTCATACCTCAATGTCCATGTTTGGATAAAAAAAACCCAAACTAATATACTTTTAGAAGCATAATACAAATGAAAATTTTCTCACTGATTCTCATCAGGAATAACTGCATCTGTGCCATTTCTACAGCAACTTGCTCTGAGATAGATACATTCAAAGGCATTTAGAAGGGAAAATTATTCAACCTGTAGTGCTAAAGCAGCCACATTCAGTTCACCTCCTATCAGGCTTCAGTTTCTATGGTGTTCCCGCTGTAACTATCACAAAAACTCCTGTAGAACTGATTTATTTTGTGGTACTGAATCACTGAGATGTTCAAGTCCCTCAAAGATAAAGCAGGTTTATATGAGATAGCTGCACAACCTTCATTATGCAGAGATAATGTAACTAGCATACCCAAAGGGCACAGCTGTATGCCTCTCCTAACACATTGAAAAACAAGTTACCGCCTTGAAACAATCATTTGCCTTCAGTGCCCTAAGTTTACTTTAGTGACCATTTAAGTTCAATAATGACATAAATAATGAATGTAAGACTAATAATAAGCATAATTATAGCATTGTTATGCATCAATATCGAGTTGTACTTTTTCCCATGAACACATAAATATGATCAACTGTCTCTGTCCCCCTTTAAAATGAAGGGTGATGGAAGCAAAGAGTGGCAAAGTAACTAACCCAACTTCACCTATAGAAGTGGCAAGAGTTTGCAATGGGACCCGGCTACCCTGTGTCCTGGGCCAGCACTGTGCCTGTAAGGCCACCTTGGAAACATTTCTGATGAAACCTAGGGCACCTTAAGTTGGAAATTTTCTTTCTTTATGGCTTAGTCCCAGCCATAAACAGTTACACTACAAAAATTATCCCCAATTAAAAAATAGCTCTTTTTTTCATTTGTTTGGGTTTTTTCTTTCTTTCTTTCTTTCTTTTTTTTTTTTTTAATAAAAGTTTCTGTTTGTTGTCACAAGTTCAAAGTGGACATAGTAATGTGCAGATAGCTAGAGCCACCTACAACCCACTGGGGAAATATTTACAGTAATGCTTGCCAAGTTATGCAAGGTATCCCATACTGTCTTGTCTGGTGTAATTATCATTGCACAATTTGTGGTGAGGGTTTACAAAACTGCAATTCTGACCTTTTGGGAAAGCAAAGCCATTAATCCGCAGTGCTGACATTTGCTGCTCATCTTCCTTTCACGTGATCTCTGCTTTGACTCACCAAAGATATTGATGCACCTCTTACGTTTTTCCCTTGAAGTGATATGACAGCCTGGTGATTGTTTTTGGTTATCTGCCTTTTTATGTTCCTGCCCTCATTTTGCGCTTAATGTATATGATGCATCAGCAAAGTGACCACGGCTTCCTTTATACTGTGTAGGCTGGTGGTAAGGCAAGCTGATCTTGTCCAAAACCCCATCCCTACATGGCCTGCTGGAAAGTGTCGTGCTAAGAATAAAGATGATATATGACCTCTACATGTACTCATAATCCAAGTCTGCTGAATTTGAAATGCTGTAGGGTATAATTTTAGAAGCACTGTAAATTTGTGAAAGGTATTATATAGTAAGGCCCCAGCTCAGAGTTGGTGCACTAAGTGATTTGCTTTGCTACTGAATTTAATGCTGAGTGGTCTTCTGCAGCTTGAGACACTGAGAAACTGGATCTTTGAAGTGCCAGTTATAAACACTTTTGAGAGAAAGACAAACCCTTGCATTGATGAGGATCACATCAAAGAAGTAATAATTTGCATCAATCTTGCCTCCTAGAAAGACCGTGAATCTTGTGTAACGAAAGGCAAGAGATTTATCTTCACATAGCCTTGTGAGGTGAATTACAGTAGTTGCACTGTGTTGACAGGTGGAAATTAAAAGCACAGGGAGACTGGGTTAGTTAAGGTTACATGGAAATTCTAGCAGAAAGGGATCATATTCCTTAACATCCTGATTGTGAGGTGAGAGCACTCACTCCTGGTTACAGGTACCACAAACAACCAAAAAAGATGGTGAGTGCTGATTAATGGCTTGATCCTCAGCCACATTCAGCAGAAGAGTTAAATGCTGTGTTAGGGTCACGTGCTGAAACCTCACACAGCTATGGCTCATGTTTGGGCTGAGTCAGAAATGTTCACGTGTCTTCATTGAACAGCAGTGTTTTATAAACACCAATCTAGTGCACAGATGTTTGGTCCATTAATACAATGTCATATGCTGTTACTAGCATATCACTACATCAGCTTCATGTAATACTTATGACAGCATTTACAGATTTCATGTCTAAATCTAAACTGCAGTTGGCATCCCAAAAAGTGCAAACAATTTCTTCATCTGAACATGCCCCTCCAACCACGATGCAAGTTGTTGTTACGGTAGTTTAATAAAAAGGTAAGACTGTGGCCAGATTTATGTTTATTTCATCCGACCGATTTTTGAAAACTGAAACTTCATTCCTGTGTGTGCAATAGTAGGCATGCATCTCAAGCCAGGGCCATTCTTATGTTATCTTCAGCTCATAAGTAGGCACATCTGACAGCAGAAACAGGGAGACAGCTTCTGACTCCTCAGGAGTGCAAAGGTATAGGAGTGCTTTTTGCAGTGATGGACCAGAGAAATACAGACATACCAAACCAGCATAGGGCAGTATGTTTCCATGGTTGAATCCTACTTTCGCAGATGTTAAAATGACATTTTCGTAGGGACATTATTTCATTCTTTTTCTATGATCTTCTTTTCTCAAATTTCTTCTTAACTGAGCTTTGTAAAGAGGAGAATCTAGTGACTTCTGTGAAGTTGGTCCCAGGCTGCATTCTGAGAGAATCCAAACTTTTACTTCCTGCTGCTTCATGGGGACACTGGATAGCTATACATTCTGCAGTCAGTTACATTACAGAATGGTCTAAGTGTGACAGAAAAGGTTGGGAACACATTCAACTAGACCAAGACACTGTTAATTTTTGGTTTTCTTTAAAACTGAAAAAAAGAAGGCTACATATTTTGAATCCCTCCACAACTTCTCTCAAGTTTGAGGGTAAGTGAAACACTCCAGCATGGTTCATCAGTTATAGCATATTTGATTTTTATTTAGCTTTAATACTGGATCACACTCAGGATGTCTGCATATACCCTTGGGTAAATGAAAAATGCTCTACCAGCTTCACCACTTTTTTTGTAGACTACCCTGTTTGTGAATGAGGCACTGCTTCTGAGCATAATGTACTGACTGTAGTCTTTTTTAATAGGGAATTCCCCCCAAAAAAACAGTTTTCATGCATTTTGTAGTTCAGCTGTCTGAATTCCCAGCAAAATCTGATGCATCTTGGATGTGTCAGATGTGAGTAAGCACCGGGCTGGTGATCTGCATGCATGCAGTACAACCTGTATACTTAATATCCACATGGATATATCTGTTGTGCAACTTGTGCACTACAGATCCAAAATCCCTATATTAGGATTTACTGTAACTGTAACACAGAGATGATCTTTCCAAGCACAGTTAGTCCAGGGCACCTGATTTCTTAGCCACACCAAGCTTCAATTGCTCTTTCATTTAAAACATTGTAAGATAAATGAAGGCAGCCATTGCTGAAGAGATAGATAGCTCCAAGTATTGTTCTGCCCCTTGTGCAATGCCTGCCTGGCTTTTGGCTCTACATAAGCTGCTTTTGTAGAACTCCTGTTAACTTAAAGAGAAAACAGAAACAGATTTTTCATATTGTCAGTATGGTTCCTTCCACTTGATGTATTGAGCCAAGATCATATCCATGCCTGAGGATGAAGTCTGGATCAAAAAGAAAAAAAAAGGTAATAGAGACTAGAATTCAAGTCTGCTTAGTTGGACTTTAAAGTTATTAATTACTAGTATAGCGTAATGCTTTTAATTGTCAGAAAAGACTAATAAATCAATTTTACCTCAAAGGTTGGCTAAACCGCCCCCAACTCTACTTCCCATAGAAAAAATTCAGTTTTGAATTATTTTATTAAGAAAAAGAAGAAATGAAACCATTTAAAACACTATAGGAAAGAAAGGAACAGGCCCCAGTGCCAGAATGCCAGTTGCTGCTGAGTTTACAACATTATCTTAAAACACAGAACATGTATTGACCAGCTGCCTGTTATTCTTGTCAAACCATTATTTTATTTTATTTTTTGGAAAAGTTATTTTAGATGTGAAAAGATAATTCTGATTTCAGTGTCTGAAGAAGCAGGCTCAAAAGTGAACAGCATCACAGGGACTTGAACCTGCATTATTAACTTCTAGGGCAAATCTGACTATTCAACCACTGACTGTAGGATGATTTTTTTCTCTCTGTTTTTGTTTGCTTGTTGTGTGTGGGGTTTTTTTTTTTTTGTTTTGTTTTGGTTTTTGTTTACCTAACACCTTCCTGCAAACCATTTACATTTAATGAAACAATACTTTCGATGTTAGTTTCTGGTGGACTTTTTCTACCTGGCCTAATCATAGTTTCAATGTCTGTAGTTTATTATTAATATGAACAAATGTCAGTAAACTACAGAAAAATCATTGATTTATGCATGCTGGTAGATGGAACTATAAAGGCTGAAAGTAGTTACTGCCCTGAGCTGTCTGCACTGTTGCTTTTCCCAGGATTGCTCCTGTAGAACAGTTTGACAGGACACAACCTCCAGCTGGTTGCTGTTCACAGTTTAGTAAACTCGGTTGAAATGAGCTACAATTTACTCAGTACTTAGATACATTTATTTTATAAGTCAGTGTGCCCTCTTCCTTTGTTTTGCTTGTTTTATTTCTTTCAAATATCTGCTACAAACGCTTTGTATCTGAAGCTTTCAAAGAGCTCCATTTCATCACCATTACAGAAGTATACATAATTGTCGTGGTTTAAACCCAACCACAAAGCTCGTTCACTCTCTCCCCCCTCCCCCCCCCTTTTTTTTTACTCCCTCTTTCCTTACCCCCCCTCCTCCCCCGACCCTCCCCTGCTCCGGGATGGATGGGGAGGAGAATTGAGAGACTGTAACTCCCATGGGTTGAGATAAGAACAGCCCAGTAACTAAGGTATAACACCAATCACTACTACTGCTACCACCAATGATAATAATGATAAGAGAAAATAACAAGAGAAGAGAATACAATACCACTGCCGAACGAGTTTGACCCCCCTGAAGAGAGACCGTGCCCTTCCGGGTAACTCCCAGCTACCTCCCTGGGCATGACGTGCTGTGGTATGGAATACCTCTTTGGCTAGCTTGGGTCAGGTGTCCTGTCTCTGCTGCCTCCCGGCCTCCCCTCGTTCCCGGCAGAGCATGAGACTCACAAAGTCCTTAGCCAGAATAAACATTACTTAGCAACAATTAAAAACAATCGGTGTTATCAGCTCTCTGCCCAGGCTGGAAGTCAAAACACAGTGCTGCACCAGCTACTAAGAAGGAGAAAAACAGCTACTGGTAAACCCAGGACAATAATTCAACACAAAATAAATCAGCTGTTATAAGGCTAATAAGCGTAAGCAAAGACAAAACTCCTCACTAACCTTTCTGAAACTAACAGAAGTCTTCTTTTTGTTTAACTACTATTAATTTTTCATTCATGCCAGACCAAACTGCTAAAATGGTCTTAATTTCTGTAGTACAAACATCTTAATGGAAGCTAAAGTTTTTTTACCTTCCCATCAGGCACCGATAGGCCTTAAATACCCTGAACTGCAAGACCAGGGTAGTTACCTGCTTGGGCAAGTAACTTGGGCAACTTAAATAGTACTCCCATAAGCTTGGGAGTACTGTTTGAGTTCTGCCATAAGCATCATTTGTGCTGCTAGGAGCAGTGAGATTGGAGCTGCTGTAATAGGAAGGATGAGGGATGGGCAGTCAGCAGCTCTGGTGCAGACAGGGCTGTCCCCTCAGTAACCAGCCCCCAGTAGTGTTGGGATAGAGATGGTTTCTGCTGCTAATGGCCTCTGAACAAAGTAAGTGTCATGGTTTAAGCCCAGCTGCCAACCCAGAACCATGCAGCCACTCGCTCACTTCCCCCCTTCCTCCCCGCACTCCCAGAGGGATGGGGAGGAGAATCAAAAGAATGTAACTCCCACAGGTTGAGATAAGAGCAGTCCAGTAACTAAGGTATAACACAAACCACTGCTGCTACCACCAATGATAATAATGATAAGGGAGATAACAAGGGAAGAGAATACAACCACTCACCATCCGTCGACCGATACCCAGCCTGATCTGAGCAGTGATCTAATCCTTCCAGGTAACTTCCCCCAGATTATATACTGGGCATGACATGCTGTGGTATGGAACACCTCTTTGGCTAGTTTGGGTCAGGTGTCCTGTCTCTGCTTCCTCGCAGCTTCCCCTCCTCCCTGGCAGGGCATGAGACTCACAAAGTGAAAAGCAATATGCCTTGTTTACTGATGGGTCCTGCCGAATTGTGGGAAAGCATCGGAGATGGAAGGCAGCTGTATGGAGTCCTCGGCGACAAGTTGCAGAAACTGCTGAAGGAGAGGGTGAATCGAGTCAGTTTGCCAAGGTGAAAGCCATCCAGCTGGCCCTGGACATTGCTGAACGAGAAAAGTGGCCAGTACTTTATCTCTACACTGAATGGTGGCTAATGCCCTATGAGGGTGGATGCAGCTATGGAAGCAGAGTAACCGGCAACGCAGATGCAAACCTATCTGGGCTGCTGTACTGTGGCAAGACATTGCTGCCTGGGTGCAGAACCTGGTGGTGAAGGTACACCATGTAGATGCACATGTACCCAAGAGTCAGGCCACTGAGGAACACCAGAACAACCAACAAGTGGATAAAGCTGCTAGGATTGAAGTGGCCCAGATGGACTTAGATTGGCAACATAAGGGTGAATTATTTTTGGCCCAGTGGGCCCGTGACACTTCAGGCCATCAGGGCAGAGATGCAACATGCAGATGAGCTCATGATTGAGGGGTGTACTTAACAATCGACACTATTGCCCAGGTTATTCACGACTGTGAAACATGCTGCAATTAAGCAAGCCAAGTGGTTAAAGCCTCCCAAAGTATAGAGGTAACTGGGAACACATACCAGCCCAGATTCACACCCAGGCTGAAAGTCAAAACCACAGCACTGCACCAGCTACTAAGAAGGAGAAAAATGACTGCTACTGCTGAACCCAGGACAGGAAGTTAATGGGTCAGCTCTGATGACTGCCTGGGAAGCCCAGGCAGCAAGTCAGAATTGGCAGGAGATGTGCTGGACACCTGTCCAGTCAGGGTCTGGGTGCTCAGGCCTGAGGCCACCTGCCTCATGCTGTAATGAAAGCTGTTCCCCTACCAGATGCAAAGAAATCGGGAAGAGGGGACCAGGAAGAAAAGCTTAGTGCGTAAAAAACAGATACGCGTTTAAACCTGAACATTGAAAGGTGCGAACAATCTTAGTAGCTGAAAAAAAGTGGGTGCATACCCCCTTCATCACTGTCTTGTACACACACACCTGCACTGTGCCTGGCTCAGCGCGAGGATAAGGACTACAAGAAAGACAATGAGGTGCTGGAGCAGGTCCAGAAAAGGGCAGCAAAGCTGGTGAAGGGCCTGGAGAATGTGTCTTATGAGGAGTGGCTGAGGGAGCCGTGCGTGCTCAGTCTGGAGAAGGCTCATGGGGGACCTTATTGCTTTCCACAACTTCCTGACAGCAGGTTGTGGTGCGGTGGGGGTTGGTCTCTTCTCCCAAGTAACGAGTGCTAGGACATGAGGTAACCGCCTCAAGCTGTACCAGGGGAGCTTTAGATTGGACGTTAGGAAACATTTCTCCACAGAGAGGTGCTCAGGCTTTGGAACAGGCTGCCCAGGGCAGTGGTGGAGTCACAGTCCCTGGAACTGTTCACAAACCATGCAGACGAGGCCATCAGTGATATGGCTCAGTGGTGGCCTTGGCAGTCCTGGGGTAGCGGTTGGACTTGATGATCTTACAGGTCTTTTCCAACCTAATCGATTCTGTGATTTTCTACCTACCCAGTGCACCTGGCCACGGCTGCTCACCCCCCAGCCCGCTACCTGCCCTCTTGTGCGGCGGGCCCTGGCACTGCCGCACCGCGGCGCAGCAGAGGTAAGAGCAGGTGCCCCCAGCCCCTTGCGCCTCTGCCCACCCGGCTGCGGCCGCGGGACCATGTCCGTGATTGGGGAGCCGGGCCGGGGGGCGGGCAGCCAGCCCCTCAGCCGCTGCCGCCGTCAGCGCCGAGCATGACATCACTGCGCGCGGGGCCCATGCGCCGCCGGCCCCGCGCCCCCTGCCGGTGCGTGCGCGGGGGCGTGCCGGGGGCTGGGGCTGCCGTGCCGAGCCCGCACCGCAGGCGCCCACCGCCCCGCACCTCAGGTACAGCCCCCAGCCGCGGCCGGCAGGGAAAGGGATGGCGGAGAGCGAGGCCGAGACCCCTAGCACGCCCGGCGAGTTCGAGAGCAAGTACTTTGAGTACAATGGGGTGCGGCTGCCACCCTTCTGCCGGGGGAAGATGGAGGAGATCGCCAATTTCCCGGTGAGGGACAGCGACGTCTGGATTGTCACCTACCCCAAATCAGGTAGGCGGGCTGGGGCTGCCCCGGGCTGGTTTGTCCTCTCCGCGCCCCGCTCTCGCAGGGAGGCGCCTCCCGGGCCCGCGGCGGCCGTCCCCTCCCGGCGAGCGGTGCGCAGCGGCGGCGGGTCCCCGCGGGAGGGCCGGGACGAGGCCTGCGCCCCACCGCCACCTGCGTGTGCGGCCAGGCCGGCGGCCCCCGAAGCCCCTCCGCGTTGGGCCCCCTCCGCCCGCCCCGCGCCATAGGCACGGGTGGGGTGTCCCAGCACTTGCGGGTGCCCGCCGAGTTTAGGTGCGCCGCCGGCGCTGCGTGCTGCCGCCAGTGGTCCTCGCCTCGGTAGTGCCGGTGCCCACCAGCTGTAGCACTCGGGGGTAAAGATGCTGCTCCAGACAAGGGAAACCTCGCTCAGAGTGTATGTATTGAAGCAGAAGTGTGTATTTCCGCATACAGACTTCTGATGTGGCATACAGGTTTACTGTCTGTGCCCCAGCCTTCCGTATTTCCCTCACGAGGCGGCCGCCCAAATCGTTGTGGGGAAACATGTGCTCAAGGTACGTTCTTGCTGTGCTGTCTGAATTACCAGAAATATCTCCTGCTTGCAGCATAAGTGTGCGTTTCTCCAGTGAGCACATCCTTTGGCTGTTTTATACTATTCGGTATCTGCTTTTAATACCATATTTCTTCGGTTCTTATCCTCTCAGTTTCCATGCAAAAATGTTGAAAGAGAATTAACATGGACATAGTGCTGCCTGCAGAGGCAGACAATATGGTAGCGTTGTAACCCACCTGATAAAAACAGATAGACTCTTCCTTATTAAGTGACTTTTTTCCTGCAAATAAGATGATCTCTTCCTAGAAAATTCAAAGTTCACTGGTGATAACAGATGTTAGCTCTGTCAATACCCTTGAAATGATGTTTCGGTATCATAGGCATCTGACTTACCTCATTGTTATATGAATGGCTAATGCTTTTCAATTTTTTGATGTGCTGTTTCATATTTTCTACAATGCACTATCTATTATGTGTTCATTTCTCAAGCAGTTTCAAATATTTGTCTGCAAATCTCTTTGAATATTTCATTACTAATGATGCTTTTAAAGACTGTCTAGAGCTTGTTAGATGCATACATTAGGTAAGGGATAGTATGTAGACGGATGACCCCCAAAATGCTAGGATTAGGAGGAGGCAGCTATATCTTTATTGTTCTTTTAAACTGGCTTCCTAATGTTTTATTCCATGCAGCAAGACCACTATTTAATTATTTCAGATTTAAGATTTTAGTTTGTGAATCTGGGTTTACAGTGTTCTTATGTTAGTATTGCAATCCAGCTCCATACTGGCGGATCGTTAAACATCCTCAGCTAACCTCAGTTTTCAGCAGCCGAGCACAATATAGCTAATACATCAGCTGGCAACAGCTTAGTTTAGATGGCTATACAGTTGGCTGTGGAAAGCCAGATTGCATAATCATATTTAATTTGCTACTATTTTGTGAATATAGCAACATCATATTAGGTCTCTTGGGGCTCCAGCCGAGGGAGAACATTTACAAAGTTAGTGGCAGTGCTTACTACAAGAGGATTTACTGACAGTTACTGTGGAAGAAGGAAAAGGAGGACTGACGACTAAGGCCCCAGCACTGAAGTTAGTGCTGTGTGGAGGAGCTGGAGAAACATTCATGGGATCAAAATAGGCGTCATGTTTTACTTGCCAGGAAGGAGAATACTTAAATCTTGAGGAATCCTTGTCATGGCAATAGGCTCTAGACAATAATGACTGCAAGCTTGACCTTTAGGTAGCCTGAAGTCTACTGAGACCCTTGGAACTTGTTTTGTGAGCTGATCCTATGTGGCTTACAGCTCGGTGCCTTATTTAGGGCTTCTGAATCAGTTATGAAAGGGCCTGCTGGCTAGGGACAGGCATGTTAGTAGAAATTAGGCTGCTCTAACATGGTTCCCATTGATTTAGCCAAGGTTATGCAGGAAGTCTGCAGCAAAGCCGGAATGTAAATATAGAAACCTGAGCTCTTCTGCATTACCTTAACTACAACTTTATCTTCCTGTCCGTAGCATTGACGAAGATTTTTCTCTTCACTGGAGCTCAATAGAGTTTTCACGATGTTGCTGTAATCGAAAAAGTAGGTTTATGAAACAGATTTAATGCACAAAATACAGTTTCTTGTAGTGAAATACTTTAAGGTTTTTATGATCTGTGAAGGTAAAAAATGGTTGTTATCTATATTCCATTAATTGAACAAAATTTCAGAAATATTTTTGACAATGGAATTTTAGGAAAAGCAAAATGCACCAATGTCAGATAGGTTGAATGGAAAACTCTTGTTGTTCTTAAAGAAATCAGTTCAGTGTTTCATCAGCTCTTCATTTGCTCAGACTGTGGAAAATACACAAGTTTGTCTGCTAGATGTGAGAGGCCAGAGCTTCTAGCTCTTACTGAGGCCTATGGTACAGTCTAATAACAGAAGGCTCCATCAGTAGCTATTGACCATATATGTTGGTTTATCTGGCAATGAAAATACACAAGTGGCATACAGGGTCAGGACTGCTTTAGTAATCCTAGGGACCGATGCAGTAGTACGTATGCCATTTTGAAGATGTTAAACTCTGCAAGACCGGATGAAAGAGCTCTAAACATATGAAGTGGAGAGAGTGCTTGGAAATAGAGATATTGGTAAATTGGGAGTGACCCAGGAAAATGCCGGTCCAATAATGGTAGCAAATTGAATGTACAGTGGCCTTACTGGGAATAATGTAATAAGCCTAATGGAAAATGACTGTGCTTTAATGTGATTTCCACTGATGGATGGCTAAATCATGATACTCCTTATATCTTTAATTATTCTTAACACCTGTGTCAAATCAATGGTAACAGCTTTTGGGAGCTGCTGGACTAGAAGAAGCTTCTGCCTAAAATCCAGAGACTCATTTAGTCATGTAAACATGTGAAAGAGCATACATGCTTATGCATATGGTAGAGCTGTAATTACAGAAGTCCTTTTTATGATGATGCATAATTTAAAGTCAGGTGTGCTACCAGTCTTGAAGAAATGCAGCCACAAGTTTCATCTTTCATCTAACTTTTTCGTAGAGGATGGGCAGGCTGAATGGGACGCACTGAGATTTACAGTAGCTGCAAGTGTAAAATGGAATACCATTCTCTATAGCATTAAATAATTGGAGTTTACAGAACAGATTGCTTCACAGATAAGATACAAATGCAATATTCAGAGGAAACACTGCATCTCTCTCACAGCTTTTCTTGAACCTTCTCATACAGTGGGCTTTTTGTACCCTGCTTGAAAATAAAAATTCTCCTCTATGAACTTGAAGTACAGAATTAATGTATAAGCAAATTCTTTCATGGTATTCCCTCAGTCACCATGACAAGATTAGCTGTCTGTTAAGGTCAATTATTTCAGTAGAATTAAGTCAGTCCCTAAATTATGGTATTGAGTCCAGGTTCACTTAGTATTTTGCTGTGTCTTACGATGCTAACCTCTGACTGTACGTGATCTGTCCATTTGCTTTACTCGTAAGTGGTATACAGTAGCTCTCTTAATACCATCTTGTATCTGAATGATTGTGCATTTTACATTCTTGTGTCAAAGCCACAAATTAATGCCTTTTGTAAAACTGGTGATTTGAAAAAGTGAGCTATTTACATTAGAAATGAAGCTGTCTCTCCCACGTTGATTATTTTGCCAAATAATTTTCTGGAGTGTGGGAAAATGTCAGTTGTTGTGTAAATACCAGCCTCAAGTTCAGCCAGTTCATGAGAACTCTCCCATTTAGTGCCAGACAACAGGTCGGAAGAGCAAGTACTGGATATGGCCTTTACCTGGAGGCGCGTTTGGTTTTTTTCTTTATAGGTAGTATTTTGAATTTTCCTTGCAGCACTGGATTTTTACGACTACTCATTAAGTTGTAGGGAATGTGATGGCTGACTCTAGGCCTTTGGCTTAATGAAGTGCCAACAGTGAATTTGCGTATCTGTTCAAGGACAGCTTGCCTGTGCGTACATTCACTGAGTTATCTTCTTTCACATTCTTTAACGCTTCTCTCCAGTGTTATATGAAATGAACCAGAGAAAGTTGAATTGAGTTGTCTGTTGGTTTATTTTTTTGAAAGATTCTTTATGTGTAGAAGAAGGTCATGCTTCTCATTTCATCTCTTGGTAAACTGCATTGCACGCATTGTGGGTTTCCCGTCTCCTGTTCTGCATGCATACTACGCTTTTATCCTCTTTCATTTCCAGCACTCCTGAATCAAACACTTCCTCTTGCTGGGATACTGGTATGCCCCTGTCCCTTCCCTGGCTGATAGGAGGAGCAATGTTCATCCCTGTTAATCTTTCCACGACGGGGACACTGTATGCCCCAGGGTCTTCTTCTGTTACGGGGAAACAGTTTGATCCATTGACCATTATACCAGTGACTATTACAGCTGCTGGGTTGTGAGCCAGATCTAAAAAGTGCAGCCTAAACCCCACTTTTCTTGTTTGTTTCATTCTCCACTAAAATAATAGACTTTTGCTCATCAACATCTAGAAGATTCTTTAATCAGACTCAGCACTCAAATGTTATTGCACTTCAGGCAAAGGGAGTCTTGAACCACTGGGATGTAGACACATTTAGCTTTCTTTGGGCTGTGAAATCGGTTTAAAGATTTCGTATTTCTGGCCTGTTGTTCTGTCTCCTTCACTTTCCAATCAGTCTTAGCTGTCTGTGGGACCAAGTTATAAAAACATAGGTAGAATGTCTTGATTTAAAAAACATACTATAAGGAAAATGTACCAAATTACTATGCCCTGAGTGAGATCTTGTTTTGTTTGTCTTGTGCAATCCTATCCTTCATATTTTCTGCAGACTTTAAAAAGATCTTGGCAATGAGGTTATATCTACCAGCAAGATTATTTTGTGGTTCTTTAGGTATTGTTGTACTGCACAATAATTTTCTTATTATTCAATATAAAGAGTAATATTGCTTGACTAAGATTACATGGCTACACATGACCTATGCTTGCAGGGGTGTCCTGCAGCCTGAGGACATCTAACCCATCAGTTAACATACTTGAAGTTACCTGCCACAGCAATCAATGAGTAGGTGACAGGTCTGCACAGACCTACAGGGATTAAATAGCATGTCAGGGAATCACTGTGCGTGTATCTTCTGTTACCAACCTGCAAGCATACCTCAGTTATGCCTTGGTAAAGATGTACTTATTTAGTGCCCTGGCTTGCTGCCTAACTAGCTAACATCTACTAGTGACCTCTGCATGATGTGACACACCGATAAGCCACACAAGGAATCCAATTCTTCTGGCCTACCCAGGTATACATAGATCCAACACTGCTTACAGTCTGTCCTGATTTGCACAGTCATAAATGAGAGGAGAATCAGATTGAAAGGTTGCCCAAAATGTGCCCAGGCTGTGGGAGTTTCAGAGCTATGGAGCTGTCAGATACAGTGACATGAGGCAGCTGCAGTGGACTGCAGAGGTTTACCGTGGTACTGGCAAGTCTGAGATGACCATATTGCATTGTAGCTGAAGCTTCTTAGGGAACATGAGCATCCACATGGATGTTTGTGTGTTAGCTTAGTTGACTTGCCTTAATTTCCAGAGTTCTCATATGGAACTCCTCCCAAGAGTTTTGCTGGTATTATTTTGTGATAAGTTTTGCAGTTGCAGAAGAGCTAGATCATAGAATCATAGAATCGTAGAATAGTTAGGGTTGGAAAGGACCTTAAGATCATCTAGTTCCACCCCCCCTGCCATGGATATCATGAGGTTGGCTTAAAAATCAATAGATTTTTGCACAAAATACATTTAGGATTCTTTTCCTTTGACCTCTGTTTTTTTTAGGAAATATACACACTCCTGAGCTCTTCCCTGTGACATGGAATGATAGGAAACCTCTGTTAGTTTCATGAATGTCGATGAACAAGTTAATGTCTTTAAAATCAAAATATGGAATTTAACTTTTTCTTTTACAATAACATCACAGTTACTTGGTTTATCTATTTAAATTTTAAAGCTCAGATGTCATTTTGTTTTAATGTGATATGAATGTGTATTAGTTCTCATACTAGCTGGCCAGAAAGAATGGACTTCTTATGTAAACAGAAAGGGAACTGCAAACTGCATTGAGCGGTGGAGATGTTTGTGAGCTGTCCTTTTAGGAATGGATGTATTAGGTCCATATTGGAATCTGGTTTCATGCTCTTGGTGACTGAAGTCATGTTCCTTTCACCAATTAGAAGAGTTTATACTCTGCAGCTTAAAAGTCACTCTGTTGAGGACCACTCAGGTGCAGAAGTAATAGCTGTAGACAAGTGTTTCTGGGTGTTAAGGCCACTGGGTTTCTGTGCTTTCCTTTTGAAACGGGTCTGTCTTTTGTTTATCTTCTGTTTGCATAGCTCAAAATTCCTTCTGCTATTGAGTCAGTCTTAAATGCTGCTAGGCAAATAAACGATAAATAAAAGCATCAAATAATAAGTAATTGAAGACAATGTTAAGTTTGCCACTGATGCATTTGACTTGATTTCAGTGGGAGTAGAATTGAACAGGTTCTTACTGCCACAAACAGGAAATAAAGGTGGAGAAGAAAAATTGTTTGTGGAGGAAAACTCATTTTTGTTACCTAGCTAGCAGTGTTTCTCTTGAGCTTTTTATCAAACCAGTGAAGAGATGTTACTAGAGACAGAACAAATGGTTCCGAAGAGGAAGAGTTCTCCAACTACCTAACAGGTTTTGCTCGGTCTTTTGCAAATGTAGTGTAATTGCTTCCCTGCTGTGTAGTGCAGAACTCACACTTTTTGAAAGCTGGTTCAGGGAAAAAAGAAAAGATTTTACTTCGTGTAAAAAGCTATTTTGGACATGTTTGAAATTACTGTTGATAATGACCTCAAAGACTAAAGAATTAAAAAATTGTGTAAATCAGCCAAACCCAACAGCCAGTCATAGCAAAGGTATTAATGAAAGGAAGCAAAATGCTCGAACATTGGACTGAATTAGATTAAGCACACATAATTTTTCATTCTTATGCAGTCAGAAGAGTTTGTGCTTCTGTTGGGCACAGTAGGGTTTCATATACCCTGTGGATCTACCCCCTATATTGTCCCGTCAGTGCTGCTTCAGAAGTGATGCAAGGTTTGGTGTACTACTGGGTATGTGATATAACTTTTTGGCTGAAGATTCCGTGACCTTGGAGAGGTTATATAATCTTTTTGTGTACATTTTCCACTGCAAACATGTGGATATATTTCTTCTCTACTGGAATATATTATGAAAAGAAATTCTCTTGGACAAAAGGTTGGACAAAAGGTGTCATCTATATTTTTGTAGGGGAACAAGCAAATTATGGCTCTGAAATTGAATTAAGCATCTAGGTATTAAAGCTGACCATGTAATAATGCTAGCAAGTAGGAATGTGGTTTTCCCTGCAGCATGAGGGAGCAAAGAACAGAGGATTGATAACATGAATAAGATGAGAAGGCTGCATGGAGACTTCATAGCAGCCTTCCAGTATCTGAAGGGGGCCTATAAGGATGCTGGGGAGGGACTCTTCATTAGGGACTGTAGTTGTAGGACAAGGGGTAATGGGTTCAAACTTAAACAGGGGAAGTTTAGATTGGATATAAGGAAGAAGTTGTTTACTGTGAGAGCGGTGAGGCACTGGAATGGGTTGCCCAAGGAAGCTGTGAATGCTCCATCCCTGGCGGTGTTCAAGGCCAGGTTGGACAGAGCCTTGGATGACATGGTTTAGTGTGAGGTGTCCGTGCCCATGGCAGGGAGGTTGGAACTAGATGATCTTAAGGTACTTTCCAGCCCTAACTATTCTATGATTCTATGAATCACCCAGTATCTCATCACTTCGACCCTATTTAGAGTTTTTGTAACACCTTGGAGAATCCAGGAAGGTAGGGCACCAGAGCTGAAATAGTTATGTATACCAAAGTCTTTTACGGACTCTTACAAAAGAAATAAACCATTTGTGTCATGTGTAAATTCTTTAATGTATTGTAAAAACAGAAGCAAGAGAAGTGCTTTGCTGTGTATTCATGCAGGCAAGACGTGCATGTCAGAGGAAACAGTCCATCATTATGACATCTCAGCCAAGCTGATTTCATATGCTGTTACCCACCTGCTCTTTATAGTGCATAATGTGAAGGCCATCAGCGTTTATAAGGCTGCAAGTCCTAGGTGTGTAATGACATTAGATCACCTTATGGGACATAAGACAGTGTGCTGAATTAGCTCTTCACTGCATTCACTGTGTGAAGAATAATTTTGTCTAAAGCAACAAAATGAGACAAGCATGAAGTTGGTGAGATGAGAATCATGCTCAGAAGACACACTGACTGTACATAGAATCATAGAATAGTTAGGGTTGAAAAGGACCATTTGGTTCCAACCCCACTGCCCTGGGACATGCAGCAGAACAGATCTGGCAGTATGCTGGCTGCTTTGGAGTATTCTGTGGATGCGAAGGAATCATAAACCCAGGTTAATTATCCAGTAAAATGCCTGTTTAATGCTGATCAGGGTTGCTAAAGTATCACAGAACAGCTACAGGCACTGCTAAAATTGGATTGCTTTATGCATATATCGCTGAAGTGCACATTAATAATGATCAGTGTCAATGCTTCAGTGATCACCAGTGCTTTCTATCAGAAATAGTGTGTTCTTTTCAAGGAGTTTGCTGCAATACTGAGAAAACCTGTGGTGATATAGATGGGCTGATCCCCTTTTATGTTTCCAGTTAGATTTATTTCCATTTCTAATTCTGAAGAGCAGAATAGAAATAGAATATAAATAGCTGTAGTTTGCCTAAAACTGCAATTCAGCAGACAGGGAATGAATGACTGTGTGCTAAATATGAGTGGGGTCGTAGGTACCTTGCGAAGAATGGTTTTGCTTAGGGCACCTATGATTTGAGGAGGATTCTGTTTGAGACAAAATGCTTTACTCCCTGACCTAGGACAACCACTAGCTGATGAAACAGGCTGAGTAGTTTCATGCATAAAGGATAAACTGTGTTTCTTGAAATTCTGAAACAAACATGCTGCTTTTTTTTTTTTCTGTGTAAAACTCTTATGTGCAATGGTTTCACATTATACTATTGGTGTGCTGGTGTCTTTCATCTAATGTATGAAAATGCACATCAATGTGTAGGCAGGTTTTGCCTAACAATTTTCCTGGAAGGGGTTGAAACTGAAGCATAGAATTGCATTTGGGTAGTGACAGATGTCTTCTGAAATACACTTACCATGTGGGGAGAGGACCATGTTCACAGCAAAGGGTATGAGAACTACCTCAACGTAGGTGTCTAACATGGATGTCCTATTGTCTCCTGCCTTCTGATCCTGTTTCACTCAGCAGAGCTCACTGCAAGGCTATGCATTTAGCCACTCACCATACTACAGCTCTGTAGAACCAAACACAGAAAGTCACATAGTTGTCCTAGAAATCAGTGGCCCTGAGAGTAACTATGCACTTCTCTTCAACATAATAAAGTCCTTGAGAGTGATTTTAAGAAACAATGACTTGCCATTATGGCAAAGTTACCTTCTGCATTGTTATCCTTGGTGCAGTGTTGCATCACCTGTATGGAAATGAAGAGAGATTAGACACAATGGGGGGACTTACTGTTGGAGATTGAACTCCTGCTGTCATAATGTACAATGCAATTTAGGGATGTTTTTGATATAGGATCTACAAGGCTGGGAGAACAGACTGCCAGAGGAAGCAGGAGGGCAGGATACAACTGCAGTAAGATGGGGTAAGGGCATGTACCTTCTTATGTACGCTCAGAAAGGAAGTGATTTGAACATTTGCTAGTACACTTTTTGCTTATCACTGTGAGGAGGTGCCACTGTTAGTTTATGTGGCCAGAATTTGCCAGATGATTTTCAGATGTTTGAGACAGAATCTGCCCTGTGGCATGTATTAGCCAATAAAAGTACTCTTCCCCTGTGAATTAGTGTCCTGCTAGCCAATCCTTTGGTAAAACTGCTCACACCATTACGAAAGGCATGGTGTTTCTGAATTGGGTCATGAGGATGCCCATCAAAGGGAAGAGCCTGGGGAAAGGAGGTTACAGCTGAATGGCCTGGGTTGACTTTGCAGCTGGTCAACCTTGAATAAGTATGGGAAGGGTAGAAAAGGATGTCATTGTGTAAGTTGGTAAGGGAGCAAGCAAGCTTATCTCTGATTTTCATGTTCTTGATGTTATGCTATAATTTCTTTTTTGTTGTTTTAGTATGATAGGTGTTGTGCTTTTATACCATGGGAGCATGTTTGATTGGCAAGTAGAAACTGAAAGAGAAATAATTTAAGCATATGGGTCGATACACTCTTTTAGAAGCATCTGAGGTAGTGCAGGATGTTAGTGTCCTTAGCCAGCTGTTTGTAATTTCTCTTAAAGAGCCACCTGAAATATTTTGTGTGAATGTATTCTAGTTTGTACCAGGCAAAATTTGGTAGGTGAGTTTATGCCAAAAATGGAAACTTTTTAAGCTAATTTGGCTGATCTAATTTTAAGTGAATTGGTGTAACTTCACACAAACTGCTCCATTTGTGATGACATGTGGTGCAGACATGATGAACATCCATATACACGGACATATTTTACCAACCCAGGTAAAGCCTAGAGAAAAGCAAAATACTTTTCCCTTTGAATATCTGATACCAAGAAATATCAGCTGTTGTTGAAGGACCTGTAAAAATCTGAGGCATCTAGATATGATGAAAGCATGGATGTAGAGACAAGCATGAAGACACAAGCCATAAATCTTCAGTCAGAAGACAAATAAAGACAAACCTGTAGCTTGTGTGGGTTTTTTTTCTTTTTTGATTGTTTGGGTTTTTTTGGTGGTATTTGTTGGTTTGGTTTTGGTTTTTTGGTTTGGTTTGGGGTTTTTTTGATCCTTAGATTTTGACCAATCTGCGCACCTGACTCGTAGCTGTTGGAGTATTTATTACTTAGCCCTTGCTGCAGTGCATGTGAGGATGTTGTGGCTTAAGAGGGATAGAAAAGAAACATTTTTTGCACTGGCTGTCCTTGACAAGAGGCCTTTTCCTTGTGGACCTTACCCTGCTGGGACAGATTGGAGTAGGCAGGGGTTAGATGTAGAGAGTATTTGACTCTTGAGCTATTCTTCTGTTTATATAAAGTCTAAAGTAGGCAACCTAGACAACCCAGTTATCTGCTTCACTGCGGCTACTCTAGTAAACTAGTACACTAAACAGAGGCTTCAACTGGCTGTCATCTGTGCTATTTCCTTGCTAAGACATTCCCTGATGGCTTTGCAGTCTCCCAGTGTGCTCCCCCAGAATGGTGGGGGAGATAGTTGGAGCTAGGGACTGTTCCTGGAAAGTTATGGATGAGGCTGTCTTGTTTCGGGAAATAGATCTCTCTGGATGTGGGTTCAGTTGTTCTATATGTCCTCCCAGAGAGGTGGTAGGTGTGAAACATACTGCATTGCTTGCCTTGGGTATGGAAGTGGAGATGTCTCTACGATCAGTGCCTGGTCTGAGATGCACTGTGGTCAATACTATGCTTTTTATCCTGCCCTCTATTGAGTAGTTAGTGTGCTAATGTAAGGGAGAATTAGGACTCAGGCCATTTTTTAAAAATAGTACTAATGCATTAGCAGAAAAGAACACTGTTTTGTAAAGTCATTAAAGCAGTGCTTTAGGATACTGTACACAATAGCAATAACTCTGTAGATAAATTCTTTCCTGTTAGGGTGGTGAGGCACTGGAATGGGTTGCCCAGGGAGGTTGTGAGTGCTCCATCCCTGGCAGTGTTGAAAACCAGGTTGGATGAAGCCTTGTGTGGGATGGTTTAGTGTGAGGTGTCCCTGCCCATGGCAGGGGGGTTGGAACTAAATGATCTTGAGGTCCTTTCCAACCCTAACTATTCTATGATCCTATGATTCTATGATTCTATAATACATATGTATAAACAGTTTCATGACAGTTTTTTTTACCAAACAGAAAGTACATTTTAGTCCTAAATAGAATATGGTTTTCATAGTTTGTTGTTTATAGCCTGTAGTGAAGCACATTTGAAACAACTTGGACTTAATGGACCTAAGTCTGCATTCTCTAAGTCTGGTGAAAGACAAACAGAATTTAGCCTGTTGGTTTTGTTTTAAAAGCCAGTAACAGCAAGTGGAAGAATAAATTGAGTAATAAGTCTAAAAATCCAAGATTCTGCTAACTTAATGTTACTGGAAATCATGCAGTGAACACTTGTTTAAAATTCCATCTTACTTACGCTGTCGCCGTCAGATTCAGAAGAACTGGATTCTGTTTCCTCATGTTCCACAGAGTCCCTTGACAGGTTGGTGTTGAATTTAGGGGCATTTAGGCCATTAAAAGGGGCATTAATCTTAGAGGATGAGTATTGAGTATTTTCTGAAAATTGAGCCCTCTAGTACATGTTTAATTGGTCAATCAAAAATACTGATAATGTAACATTGCAATTTCTGCCTTTATTCTGAATCCTGAGTCTCATCTAGGAACAGAAGAATTGGAAAATGTGGTATCAAGGTGTATATGTGACTTTTAATAGTAAAACCTGTTGGATTTATTATTGAAAACTATTGGAGGGTGAAGATGACTGTCATACTCACCTGCAGATATACACTGAAATTGGTGAAAGTGAAATGAGCTTGCAGGCAATTAGAACAACGATGTGGGGAATTGCTTTACAGCACTTGCTAGGCCAATCTGATGGCTTTAGCCGCCTCATTTTTAATGAGCACTTGTATCTACCAATGCTATGAAAACCCATGAGTTGCAATGGGTCCATTGTATTGTATGAGCTGACACTTCATCAGGCATTGGTAGATAAAGTGCAACTAATTGGGAGTGCTAGAAGAGTGTTAGTATTAAGATTAGTATTTCTTTATTTTATTTTTCCATGTGGTTTCCAAACAAGGGGGGAATAAAAGGAATATACCAAAGACCTTTGCATCCTCAGACTTCAGGTTTGTCCCATGTTAGCTGATACACAGGGCAGAAAACTGAAATAAGCTACATTAGAAACCATGTAGGAAAGCAAAATTTCACAGGAAATTGTAAGGTTTTATATCTACCACTTGACTTCAAACAAATCCTCAAGGTTCAGTGGCTGTCTGGGAGTGTGCTAGTGGCCAGAAAGTAGTGAGCACAGGGGCTGCTGTAGGCATGATAGGATTCTTAACAAGTCCTGATTTATGCATATCATTAGTCATCACAGACGAGGACAGTACAGCCCAACTAACACACATTCAAACTGCTGTGGTGGAGCTGCTTTTGACATGCTGTTATGCAGAGTAGAAATGTGGTTCCACAGATAATTTGAAAGGATCTTCTAAAAACCTGCAAATTCTAGCAGTAGCTCATTGTCCTGGTTTAAGCCCAGCCAGCAACCCAGAACCACGCAGCTGCTTGCTCACTCCCCCAATTCCCCCCCTTCCTCTCCCTGCTCCCAGAGGGATGGGGAAGAGAATCGAAAGAATGTAACTCCCACAGGTTGAGATAAGAACCGTCTGGTAGCTAAGGTGTAACACAAATTACTGCTGCTACCTCCGATAATAATAATGATAAGGGAAATAACAAGGGAAGAGAATACAACTGCTCACCATCTGCCAACCGATACCCAGACCGACCCGAGCAGTGATGTAGCCCTTCCGGGTAACTGCCCCCAGTTTATATAGTGGGCATGACGTGCTGTGGTATGGAATACCTCTTTGGCTAGTTTGGGTCAGGTGTCCTGTCTCTGCTTCCTCATGGCTTCCCCTCCTCCCTGGCAGAGCATGAGACTCAGAAAGTCCTTGGTCAGAATAAACATTACTGAGCAACAGGTAAAAACATCAGTGTTATCAGTGTTGTTTTCAGGCTGAGAGTCAAAACCACAGCACTGCACCAGCTACCAAGAAGGAGAAAAACAACTGCCACTGCTGAACCCAGGACACTCATCACAGCTGTTTCCCATCCGTCTCTTACCAGATACTGTGTGATAAACTGGAACACTGTTTTATCCTGAGGTGTTGTATTGACATGACAAAAGAACTTGTCAGGGAATAACATTTCTCAGGTACATACAGTGCACTGAAGTTCCTCAGATTCTGACTGGCTCAATTTTAGTTGGAAGCAGATAAATGTAAATTACACATCTGTTTTGGCAATGTGACCTTGGAGGTAACAGGGCCAGCAGTCTTCCTTCAGGATGAAATGTAGATCTGCTGCAGTTAGAAGAAGGAAAAGTAGAATTTCTGGGTACTTCTGAGTGTTGCATCTGGTGCCTCATGCCCAAAGGCTGACAGATTAATCATGTTTGTCAGTGACTGATTACTCCTCTGTACAATCCCAAGTGAGGAATGCATGTACATGCATGCGTTTCCAACAACACAAGGGGAAAATGATGGACAATGCTAGAGATGTACAAGATCCACTGATTGTCTCCAGGAAGAACCTTGAGTTCATATGCATATGTGCTAGCTTTTCACTTAGTGACCTAATCCTGTAATTTCACTTAAGTATTAGTAACCCTCAAGTGAAAATAAATCATTGTTGGCAGCCCGGCCAGAAACTTTTTTCTTTAGCTTCCTTTTTGCCAGCAAGTATCGTCATTTTCTCTTTTACTAAGAAAGTTTCTGTGACATTTAGATCTAGTCAAGTTTTGAGACAGACTGGGATTATTGGAGTTTATTCCCATCATCTCCTTTGAAAATTGCAATTTCTACAATTTACTCTAGGTTCCACCCATAAACTGGTGGCTGTTGCACATCTCTGCAGACATCAGTTTAAGTCAGTTGGTTCAAATGGCCAGTATCTATATGCTTTATACACAGATGGGAAGTTAGGGGCTGCAGCAGAAGACTCGCATTAAACTTCCTGTGGGTGGCCAATTTAATAAATTTTGCTAGCCCCAGCCTAGGCTTAGGCTTCTCATTACATGCATAGGTATAGTACCCCAGTTTGTTTGGCTTTCCAGCCAGCTGGTGTTCCCAGGGGCTAATATATCTTGCCCTAGCAGCTAGGTCTGGAATTTGGGCTGCCATTTGTCTGTTGCTAAATTAAGCCATCATTTCTTAATCAAGAGAATATTCAGTTCTGGTATCTGTAATTTATCTTGAGTTGTTTTTAATCCTTTTAGAGATGTGAGGAGGTTATTTATATCTGATTACATGCATAAAGGTTTTTAGCTTTTTTTTTTTTTTTAACAAATAAGCATATGGTTTGTTTGTTTGTTTTTTGTTAAATAGGAGATCAGCTCAATGATAATTTTTTAATGTATCGTTGGGAATGTGAGAGATAAATGTGTGAGATAAATGGGGATGTGTGAGATACATGATAATTGACTAAGGTTGTCAAGTTAAAAAAACAAACAGTTCCCTCCAAAGTTAAATCTCTAGTTTTCGTTTGCGTTAAGACCCTGAAATTACTAAGCGGAGTAATTGAGTGCTAATGTGGGAAAAAAATCAGGCTAATATGGTGACAGAAGCAAAAACTAGCGCAGAATTCATGGGTAGGAGAAATTAGGACCAGTGGTCCTACTGCAGGTGCAGGGAGGAGAGATTCTAACCTGCTGGATGGCCAGAAGCCAGATGTCTGAACTGGCAGCTTGCAGTCCTCCCCTTTGTAGAAGAGAGACTGAAGAAATACTGTTTGCTGTGTGAATTGGACTAGGATGGTGGAATATGAGCAGCACTATATACATGACTACAGTAATTTGTGTATGTGAGTGCTAATAATTAGCCTCGAGGATTACAGATTTAAAGCACTGTTTTAAAGAGCCTGTACTGGAGATATTTATTTTTCCTTCTTGAATACCCACCTTGTGACCAGTATTTCTCTTTTAATGAATGACTGGTTTTGATGGAAGCCCATTTAGATCAAGACTTCTGAGTTTCCAGAGGCTCACTTCTTTCTGAATCAGAACCCTTCTTCCCCATGCCTGCTACGTTAGTATGTCATTTCCTATCTCTGCAATACTTCGTGGATCTGCTGGCAATCAAGCCAAGGCTAGCGCATGGCCACGGGTCTGAGCAGAACTGTGCAAGGCCATGAGGGCTGTGCTCCCTGGCCCTCACCTCCTATCTGGTGGACTTTGTGGAGAGCTGGTACAGAACATGCTTTTCTCCTGAAGCTTCAATGTAGCTCTGCCTCAACCCTGCAACTCTTTGTATTCGGAGGCACAATGGAGATGGCTGCTTTTTGCTTACAGAGCAGCTAGTAGCAAAGTGTTATAAAGTCCTAGTGGTGCTGTTTCCCCCATGCAGTTACTACTTTTCCTTTCATGGAACAACCTTGCTGTAATAGCATTTTTCTTTGCAGGTAGAATTGGAAATACAGAAATAAATTATGGAGATCCAGGGTGTCTTCTGTCAGAATAAATATTTAATGAGAACAAGGATTGTGCTCATTCAGAGTCACGAGGACTGATACTGAAGTACTATATGTATGTTAATTTTAATGTATAAAATATATGGTTGGACTTAAAAATGCAGAGTGAACAGCCTCAGGGGCAAGTGCACATTAAGTCTGTGACAGCTGTCTCTGTGGGTGATGATAATGTAGAAGTATCTTCTTTTCCTAGCCATTTTAATTTATCCACAAATCAGTCAGGAAACAGAGGCATCTTAAAGTACTTACTCTCCAAAGCAGTTCTTGGAGGCTGTGTTCTTTCGCATTGTATCCAGACAGTGTTCACTCTAACTAGCTTTTTTTAACCCTTCCTAGGTCAGATTAAAAAAATATATGAATAATGACATTCTGGTGTTCTTTGCATTGGAACAATGTACAGAGTTTGTACAAAACATATTTGTGTGTACATCCATGCTAGTTAATATGAATTAACTAGTTGAGTGTTGCCCTTACAAGTTACTTTCAAGTTAAAATGGGAATTAAAGGCATGATCTGTGAGTTTTCAGCTCATCTTTCCAAGGACATGGGATGTTGAAGTGGGCTTGGGCTTTGTAGAGAGTTCTGGAACAATTACTTGTTCTGTTAGGCAAAATGAGAGAAAGAATAAATTCCAGTCTCATTTTCCTTATTGCTCACAACTCCTGAATAATTGGTCTGTTTATCACAGTATTCGGGATGTCCCATGCCTGTGTGACTTGTCATCTAAACTAGGGGGTCCCTTCCCTGCTAGCTCGCTTTGTTCTCCCTTCATTCTGTTCCTCCATCTCACCAAAAGCCTTAGCCTTTCTCTTCATAAGCCTCTGTCAAGTATTGCTGAACCTTTGTTTGCCTGTTTTGAGGATTTCCTACCTGCCTGAAGGTAATTTGAAATTTTTTTTCTGTTCGACCTTACATTTGGAATACCTATTAGTTTTTCAAAGTGCAGTCATTAGGACTGTAATATCTAATGGTTGCTTTGTAAGTGTCCTCAGAGGTATAAATAGACTCTTCTAACATTGCATAACAATTGCCTACAATTTAGAATAGAGGACACTGTCAGTCTTCCAGTACGGCCACTAATGCATTTTGTAAACGTGGATGATCTCTGTCTGCATCATTTTTTTTATTTCTAAAATGGAAACAGTAGTATTTTGCCAACCCCTAACATTCACAGGGGAAAAAAACTTACCTTTTTTTTTTTTTTTTTTTTTAAAGCTTTCTAAGTCACAGATTAAATGATTTGGAGACAGAAACAGAGTGAAATTAGTTTTGAAGAAAAATCTCAGGTCTTCTATGTGAAAGGAGATCTCCATCCATTTAAAAAAAACTAAGGGACATACTACATTAAAACAGTAGTTACAGATGTAGTTCACAACAGACTGTTAAGGACAAAAGTTACCATTATTACTTTTTCTAGGTCTCCCTTCATATGCTTCTGTTTAGATAAGAACTGTAATACAATCTGTTCTCTTTCATGCAGGCACAGGCTTGCTACAAGAAGTGGTATATCTAGTGAGTCAGGGAGCTGATCCAGATGAGATTGGACTAATGAATATAGATGAACAACTTCCAGTCCTAGAGTACCCTCAGCCTGGTCTGGACATCATCAAGGTACAATTTATTGCAAAGAAAGTCTTTCAGCATTTGGGTATCTTTTTCCTCTGTTCCACGTTTATCACTTCATTTCATCCTGTGTTGTCCTTTTCATCACTGGACTTGCAGAGTTTGTTGGAATGATTCCACGTATTACTAGGTTATTTTAAAATTGCTTTTATTAAGCTTTGTTATCCTGTAATGCTTTAGAAGTTTCTCCATGTCCTAAATATCTTGGCAGTGGGTTTTCTTAGTAGAAGTTCTAGGCCTCCCTTGCTTAGGCAAACAGAAGCTGCCCAAATGCAGCAAATTTTCTTTAATTCCTTCCCTGAATTTGCAAAAGAGTAACTACAGATACAGAGATCTATGGATCTATAGACTCACTGCTCTGAATTTACACATCTAAATCCCCAGAGTCCCAGGATTTGTAGATCTACAGACTCTGTATGTGTAGTTTGAGGAGTTTGAAATACACTGCGTGAAATGACACACTATTAAGAATCACTCGGAGACCAATGCATGTAATGCATGTAAGTGTGATCTTTTCTCTGCTGCAGCTACTAATGATACAGGCGTATCTTGGAATGATCAGGCAAAGTATGGGACTCCATCCTGTAACAGCTACAGTGCTTGTTGAACTGAGCTAGCTAAATCTGGCGCAGATAGATTTTTAGCTGCGTCTGGTCAATGACAATTGTGGCATCAGCCTGTTTTAGGCTGAGGGTATTTAGGGGTCGGAGGTTACTTTTTTTTTTGTCTCTGTGACACCTAGTCCAATGAGACCTTAATGCTACGTTGATGCAAGTAAGTGGTGGCAATAGTGAGAGGTTTAGTTTCAGATTATTCATTGTTATCTATATAATGTGCTAGCAACTTGATCCAATATGGATTTATGCAGGTTTTAACTACAGATGATGATTTGTGTCATAAGATGATTTTATATCAAATTATAGAAAAATGCTCTGAAATATGTTCACAAATTAAGGTAAATATTTGGATTGTCTGGGCCTACTTCTGAAGATCAATAAATTGCAAAAGTAAAATTTTGAAATTAAGAAGTTAGAGGTAGGGTTTTGAGAGCTTCTGATATTTTTCAAGGAATTTTAGTGGAAGCATCACTGGAAACAAAGTTAATTTCCTACTAAGAATCTTCAACTATGACACTCTTCCTGAGAAGGTCTTACAAATGGAAGTAATTTGAAAACAAAATGGGGGGAGAAAACCCCCCCAAAACCAGATGTAATTTCCTGACCTAATTTCTAGTCCCTAACCCCTATTAATTTAAGAAGTGAATTTGTGTATGAGACTCACTATAGTAAAAGACTTCAAGCATGATAGTTCAGGACAGCTCAGGATGTGCCAAAACCTAATGCATGGTAAGAAATGTTTCTGCTTGTATTTTAGGAACTGACATCTCCTCGCCTTATAAAAAGCCACCTACCATATCGGTTTTTGCCTTCAGACCTCCATAATGGCAATTCAAAGGTAAAAATGAAATCAAGTCATATTTGTTTAACTATTTTGGCAACAGTTGTTTAAGTGCTATGGGAAACAGGGTTGGAGGGGAAAAGCTTTCAATAAGATTTTTTTTTTTCTCCTGTCATAGGTAATATACATGGCTCGCAACCCCAAAGACCTGGTGGTGTCTTATTACCAGTTTCACCGCTCCCTAAGGACCATGAGCTACAGAGGAACGTTTCAGGAGTTCTGCAGAAGGTTTATGAATGACAAGTGTAAGGAGCTGTTATCTCTGCACATGCTGTTACACATTTATTTTCATCTCTGCATTCCTTCTGCAAGTACAGAAATGAACTGGATAAAGGTGCATTTGTTTTGCATATACAGCCAGAAGGTTGCTACAGATAGTGCCACATGGACTTAGATTTGTCCATGCAAAATATGACCATACCTTGTAAATAATTGCCTTACAACATTTGACCCCATGGGCTAAGCAGTGTACTACTTAGTTCAGGTAAAATTCTGATCTACTCTTCTAAAATTCAGTTTGCAAGGTACCAGGTACCTTGTGAAAAGTGGTGAATACTCCCAGCATCATTTGATTTCTGTTGTACCTTATTGTTAGCTACTTCTCAGGAGTCCTTCTGATCCTCCAGGATTTTTTTTTTTTCTGGTAATTTGTTTAATACTTTTACTGCATCCAAAATCTCAGTGTTTGTCCCATGTAAGATACCAGTTAACACATAAAAATCTCTAGTTTGCATGAGATTGCTGTGGAGTACATTAGTAAGCTGAAGTGATCCCCTGTAAGAAGGCAGTTGCAGTCTGCTACTGTCTGACAAATACACCTCTATAATAAGAATATACTAACCTGCTTTACAGCAGCTCATCAGCTGCTCACCCAGTAACTCCTGTGAGCAAGGGCTGTTTCATGACGCACCCACCCACTGTGTTCCCACTCAGGCCGCACTGCCTTAAGGAGCTCCATGGCACTAGCTCAGTAAATTTACAGGGAGGGCAAGCCCTGTGTTCTCACATAACTGGCTGCCACTGGGCTTTTTGCCAATGGATTGCCACACTTTCTAGCTAGGAATAGAAAAAAATAATTACTGCCTTCTGTTTCCCTACAAAATCTCCTCTATGATATCTTAGTGACACTAAGAATTCACTGGGTACCTTGTGCTCTGAGAGCAGGGTCTCCTCTAGATTCACTGCAGTGAACTTCCCTTCAGCCTGGAATTTGGAGGAGTTGATGCTAAAAGAGCTGTATGACACTAAAGGGAAGACTGTGTAATACTAAAGGGAAAAAAAAAGTAAAAGCGTATCAGTGGAGGTTACTTAACAGGCCTTGAAAACCTTTTCTACTTTCTGCAAGTTTGTGCAGGGTGGATAAATGTTCTTCCATTCCATCCCACCTTCAGCTTTTATTTTTACATTCCCTGAGAATGGAATGTTTGTCTGAAGCCCATGATCAGGAACTTCTAGACTGGAGACATGAAGGATGCATTAGAAGGTCTTCTAAGATAGGAGAAAGGTTCTGTACTCTTTTTGATATAAGTGTCCCAGGAGTTATTTATGTCTTCATCTTGTAGCAATTAGCTGGTTTGTCACAACCTCCCAGAGTCAATGAAACATCACAGTGTGTTCTGTCTCCATAATTGTGCAAATGGAGTGTTTTGCATTTAGCTCATGTTTGCACCTCATGGAAGAAGTACAGCAGCAAAAAAAAAAAAAACAAACCAAAGCAAACAACCAGACGTTCATAAGAAGTCCAGATATTGCTCGATGGAGAAGCACTGAGCCCAAATGACACAATTGCACTCTTTTTACCCCTCCTTATAACTGACAACCTTGAAACAAATTCAGTGCATGTTAACTATCTTGTTTGAAAATATGAGTTAGATAGGGATTAGTCTTAAATGTGCTAGTTCTTTCCTATTATCCTTGAAAGCTTAAGGGAGTTTCTTACATAAACCATAGTTAAATTCTACTAACATAATCTTGAGGGAGATTCTTGCCTTGTACCACTAACAGCAGCTAGGAACACCTTTTGCTTGACTAATGTGTTAGCTTCATGCATGAATTTCTTTAGGGGTGTAGGGAATAGGAATAACAAAATGGAATTTTTCCAATACATTTATAAAAATTGAAAATTATTCAGCTGATTGAAATTATTTTCCTGTGAAACTGACCTCTTTGTTCATTGAAAATATTCCAGTTACCAAAATGAAACAGTTGGGTTTTTTTCCTAAGGATAAAAAGTGGCTTCAAAATACAAACCTAAAAAGTTTAATATTTTTCTATAGCTCTTTTGCTGAAAATATAAACTTGGCCGAAAAATATTGGGGAAGAACGTGAAAAACTTTTCACCATATTTGCTTAGCTCCTGTCTTAATTATCTGAAAGTACTTTGGGGGAATTTATCACAGTTAACAAAGAAATATGCAAGATTCATTTCTCTTTGGGTTGTCTTTCTGGTAATATTTGCAGCAAAAAGAATTCTCTACATAACAAATACCACTGTCTGAACCTCTGCTAGACATACATGAATTGACTAAAATCATTGCAAATGTGAACTTTATCAGAGAAGTGAAAAACAAAGGAGGAAAGTTTTAGGGGGGTGAGTTAAGGCTTCCAGTTAACCACTGCCTCAGCAGTGCTGGGAGCACAAGCCCTCCTAGCATAGCACCTCAGCTCCTCTTCAACTCCTAAAGTGCACACAGCAAATATGGGGAACTGAAGACAAGCTGCTGGTAGCATGCAGGAGGTAGGAGGCATAAGCTTTTCATCATCGGCAACCATGCATGCTGGGCCTGCTCATATCTTGTGGTATGTTGGAAGTACCCCATCATATAACTCTAAAAGCTTTTAGGAGCATTCAGCACCTCACAGGTTGAAGTCTGGATTTATTGTGTAATTGGGATAACTGATAGCATAGCTGCAACTGTGTTCTGGTGTGTCTATGGAACTTGTGTGGAAGTGTTCAGAAAATAACAATAGAAGAGACTAGGTCTTAGATTTTAGCTGCAGGGAGGATAGGCTGACACAAAAAATGTAATGATAAATGGAATATTCTGTCAGTACAGCCTATGTTTTTTGGGAATGACCGTGAAGCATTTTGTAGGCCTATGTCCTCGATATGTGTTTAATTAAGAAAGGACAATGGCTGTTAACAATTCTTTGTCTGTAATAGAGGATGCTCTGTAGAACTTTCCATGAATGCTGTATCTAGCATTTCTTCTAATTGAAGGAAGCTGCAGTGTGATATGGTAATTGCAGGAATTCGCACAGGTTGGAGCCACTAGAAATTTGCCTCCTTCAGAGCTATGTGTGTAATTTTTATTTTGGTTCAATTTCATTCAATAGTCAGATGTCATTAATACTGAGCTATAAGAGGTCCATCATGAAATATGGTGGCATTTTCAGCGGAACTTTTTATCTGTATGGTAAGTTAGTTATTTTGAATATTCCAAACTGAGAAAAACTTTGTTTTAATTAAGTTCCTTGCTGTGTATGGCAGTGGGTCAAAACCAGATGCAACACCAGATGTTCTCCTGGGGCTATGAACCACTCCAGTCAATTTATTTTTCTCCCTTTTTTCCTTTTTGAAAGGGGTTTACTAACAAAAGAGTTCATTTTCCTCATGCCAATCATAATGTCTTTATAGTAGGATATGGTTCGTGGTTTGAACATGTGCAAGAGTTTTGGGAACATCACATGGATGCCAATGTACTTTTTCTCAAGTATGAAGACATGCATAAGGTAGGTTAGATGTAGCAAAAAGGTATTTTTATTACATTTAACATCATAGTGTTCAGAATACATAAAGTACAACTTTATGTCCGTATTTGGGCTCCCTAATGTCTGATACCATTTTTAAAGCACTGGCATTCAATAGCTTGTGTGGACTTCCAGCACTTTAATAAACCTAGCAATTTACTCAGGAATCTGCCTGAAGCCATGGGCACCAAACTGCTCACAGAGAAGGCAGAGATGTGTAACTGCTCGGTGCTTGCTACACTCAGTCCTGGCATTCATTTAAAAGAAAAGTCTTGCAGTGTGTGCTGTATCAATGAGGTGATAAAGTGTATTATTAGTATTTTTCCTGTATATTCGACATTTATTCTGCTTATTTGGTTGTTGTTACTGTCTTCTGTGAAACAATGTTGAAAATAATTAGAGATGATTGTGTAGTATAAGGTGAACATAATTATTTGGTCCTTACAATATGCTGGCTAATAAATCCACTTGTATTTTTTAATCAGAAATTTAGTAGAACATTGGTTTTCATTTCCTATTGCAATAATGTATTTTTGAGAATTAATGAAAATACTTCAAAATGTTTATTTGGCTGGAAAATTAAAACAGGGAAAACGCAGCTTCTATCTCTAAACTACAGAAAGGCAAAATAAGGGTATAACTCAATAAAGCTGGGGATATTATGTAAGTTTTGCAGAACCTTCTAGTAGAGCGGGGTGCTAAAGGAAGATACAATACAATCAGATCAATTAAAAAGTTAAGTAGAATTTATTTCAAGCCTATGGTTTGAATAATGGTATATTCCTAGCCATGCACACTGGTGGGTGCTGCTGAAAGCTGGTGGTGTCCCAGTATCTTCCTGCTTCCTGATAAACATTGCTATGTTGCCCTTGCAACTCCTCAAGTCTTACTCATGCTGAGGAACCCTGGAGTTATGGATATATAAATTAATGATTGCTTATTCTCAGAGTCCATCTTGCTAGATCCTTTCTACCTACCTGAATGCAGTCCCAGAAGCTAGCAATGAAGGAAGGGCTGTTCTAGTATTTGTAGTAATTTATTTTTACTAAGATCAAAATCAAAGTAATTTTTATATTCCTCCAAAATACACTGATATTCCAAAGTAATGAGTTAAGGGGGTGGTGGTGTCTGATGTAGGAACCGTCAGAATTACTTCACAGTTCCCTGGTCTAATATTCGAAAAGGCAAGCTTACGTGACCATGTTCTTTGCCAACCTGTCTTACCCCAATTACTTAAGGATGTTTATTTTCAGAAAATTGGAAGGTGGCAAAAGTTTAAGACAGGGTGCTTCTACGGTTCTGCATTTCTGTTTCTCGCACTCATCAGGATATAACTTATTTTGAAATATTTAATTTAAAAAGGTCACTTAACCTGTTGTAAAATATTCTACTTTTTAAATACTGTCTTACAGGACCTAGCAACGATGGTTGAGCAACTGGTGAGGTTCTTAGGAGTTTCTTATGACAAAGCACAGTTGGAATCAATGGTGGAACACTGCCATCAACTCATCGACCAGTGCTGTAATGCAGAAGCACTTCCTGTTGGCAGGGGTATGTTTAAAACCCACAATAAAACTCTTATTGTGAAAGTTGCGAGAAGCAACCGGCAACTTAGTAACCTCCAGGATGTGTTAAGATGTTGGCAAAATATTGCTATGGAAATTATGGGAGATAACTGACTGTTGGTGCAATTTGGGGGTTTGTTTGTTTTGAAAGAAATTTAGGTAGAAGCGACTAAAAAGGATGGAAATACAGGACTGACAGTGTATATTCAACGCCATGCAAAACACTATGTTGGAGAGTCTTTGACCTACTTCAGTGACTTGAGCTATTCATGCTGGGAAGACTGTACCGCTCGTTCTGAACTTTGGCGTGTCATAGTACACACAATTTCATACAGTTCATCCTGGCCTAAGCCCTTGATTTTAAATAGATTTTCTAGAAAAGCAGATAATTCTAATTTGAAGAAATGAAATGACAAAGACCTGTATCTTTCCTTTTTCATGAGCTTTTTTCATTGCCTACTTTAGCTGTTTAAAATGTGTCCAGCTTCTAGATGCTTATTCTGGTGAGGTCTTTCTCTAGGAATCTGAAGCGCCCTTTAATCTGTTGATACATCTATTCTTTGATAATATCAAGAAACCAAGTCTTCTCTTAGCTTTCTGACTAGCATAAAAGAGTGAACTCAGTAAGTCTCCCTCAAATTATTTTCTGTACAGTATTTAACAGCTCTTTTTAAATATGAGGGAATAAGATCAAGATGGTCAATTCCTGTGTCAGCTTCACATATGCTTTAGTCAGACATAGAATCACTTTATTGACTCAGTTACTCCAGTTTTAATTGGAACTTTCTCCCTCTCCCTTGTTTGTCCATCCCTAGCTATGTTAGCGCTTCTTGGTACAGCATCATACGTGAAGCATGTTTATCATGGCTACGAAGTCTTTTCAGAGGAATTGATTTACAGGTTATTGTTCCTTACTGAGGGATATAATGATCTGAATACTTTGCTCTGTAGGAGCCCTTTCCATACTACCTCTCTGAGCCATTCTTCATGTGCTCTGCAAATTATATCAGCTGTAATTTTTATAATTGTTTTCAAATCTCTGACAAAAATTTAAAGTATCGCCAGTCCTATGTGACTACCAATTCTGAGTTAGCCAGTTGTTTATGCATTTATTGTGTGTTTTGTCAACATGTTTCTATTTAAACCACTAAAATTACTTGCCTTACAAAAGTCTATTGTAACTTCGTATTCACCTTTTAATCAGTCAAACTGTAATCTTACCAGCACTCAAGTTTGTTTGAGAGCAAGTTTGCTTTCCCATGAAAGCAGGTTCACTGGTATTCTGTACTGCCTTTGCGTCTGTCTTGGCAGAGCCTTATGCCAGTTTTCCATTACTCAGCTCAAACTATTGTCAGCTATTGACCCTGTACAACTTGTCCTGTTTGCACATTGGCACAAATATTTCAGAATGTCATACTTGGAAGAAAGCCATTGCTCACACCTCCTAGCAGGTGATTTTCACACCTCGTATAGAAAGGCTCTTGGTGCATTCCGTAGGGGCTATACACTCTTGTTATTACAGTAGGACCTGGAAACCAAATAGTGGATTCCTGGGCAGGTCACAGGATGACTAGTGTTGGAAGTGACTTCTGGCGATTATCCGGTCCAACCCCCTACCAAGGTATTGCCACCAAGAGCAGGTTACACAGGAGTGCCTCCATACGGGTTTTGAATGTCTCTACAGAGGGAAACTCCACAAGTCCCTGGTCAGCCTGTTACAGTGCTCTGCCACCCTCAACACAGGGAAGTTCTTCCTCATGTTGTGGTGAAACTTCTTGTGTTTTAGTTAATGACTGTTGCTCCTCACCCTGTAGCTTGGCATCACTGAAGAGAGCACCATCCTTCTGGCACCCACCTTTGAGATATTGATCTGCACTAATGAGATCCCCTCTCAGTCTGCTCTTCCCTAGACTAAACAGGCCCAGCTTCCACAATCTCTCCTCATAAGAGATGCTCCAGACCCCTGATCATCCTTGTGGTCCTCCATTGGACCCTCAGTAGCTCCTTGTCTTTCTTGTACTGAGTAGCCCAGCACTGGACACAGCATTCCAGATGTGGCATCACCAGGGTCAAGTAGAAGGGGAGGATCAGCTCCCTCAACCTGAGGCCCCACTCCTCCCAGTGCACCCCAGGATACTATTGTCCCTCCTGGCTGCAAGGGCAGCCATTGGATCATAGTCAGTTTATCATCCGCCAATACTCCCGGGTACCTCTCAGCTGAATTGCTCTCTAGTTGTCTGTCACAACTGGGAGATGGCACCTCTTTTTGCTCCAGTTCGTGGTAATGATGAGTTCTTGAAATAAATATCTGAGGTTTGCTGGTTTGAGGGAAAATCCCAGTGAAAACAAAGTAGTTTGTACTTTCACTGAAAGACCTAATATATTCCCTAGAATTTCTGCTACAGTCTCCACCATATAGTGTGTTTTCCTGCTTTTAGTTACCTTGCTTTCAACTCCTATCCTACCCTCCCCTTACTGCTTAAAACTGAGAATTCATCATGTAACACAACTTGTGTCTTTTGTGAAAACAGACCATCTCATTTGCAGTAGGATTTTAAGGCACATTGCCTAACTGATTTGATTATCAACCCACTTCTCTGCTACGAAGACAAGATCACAAAATAATGAGTCTGGTAAGACATCCTGAGGGTCTTGGATAAAGTGTTCTCTGTCTGTGCAAGATTTTACAGATAACAGAGCCACATTCTCTTCCATTGACTTGCATGTAACACAGACCCCTAGGTTTGTTCCTAACCCCCACGATCTGTGGAGTAGCAGCACAGCTCCATGCTATGCACATCCCAAACCCCCCTCCTTGTCCAGTGAAAGCCAGGAAGACAGCTGTGAAAGAAAGGTGAAGTTGTAATACGACATAGCTGCTGGTGAGACCTCCCACAGGTAGAAAGGTCAGCTGCTGTCTGCTGGCCAGTTCATCTCCACCCAGATAAACAGGGTAATGCCAGCTTTTGCTGCATGCACCATTCTGTACGTGGCATTAGTGTTTGTTGTTCTGTAGGGGAGCCTGCAAACCCCCAGTCAAGGGGCAGAGCCTCTTATTTATACTGTCTGCAAATCTTCCAAAAAGAAGCCTCCATTTTGTAATAGAGAAGGAAGGGAGCTGCAGCAGTTAATGTAATATTTTGTCATTTGTTCACTGTGTGCTTTTTATTAAAAATATCCTTATTTTGAATTTCTTTTGTTTGCTGTCTCTGGCTTTTACAATATTTTGTTACTTCAGAATGCAGTTTCATTAACAGTGCTTTGTTCCTTCTCTGTTTGTTTCTGTGACAAAGAATGGTGGCAATAACATGACAGCTTATTGTAATTTGTTTCAAGTATTTTTAATTTGTCATTAGTTACATTTATTATTTTGCTTTATTTTAGTTCTTCATTTTTTTTTCTTTTAGCACATTGATCTTTACTCTGAAGATAAGCCTGAGCTGCTGTGAAAGCAGAACAATGATTAGATATATTACTTATATTTGACTCTTATCACATCATAATTTACACAGTTGCATGATTCAAATCATAAACCAGGTGGGTGACTTTTTGACGAGCTATCAATTCATATCGTTAAAAATAAAAAAAGATGTTACAAATAATCCACTGTCTATGTCCTGTATAAAACTTGTCATTTGTCCATATGTGTTGTTAGGGAGATTCAGAAATAAAAGGCTTCTCTTTCTCAATCAGAGGAAGAAAATGTTTGATTATCATTATTGAAAGGGAAAAACAAGCTTTTATGTTTCATGCTGTACTTTATGCAATTATAGTTGTCAGAGCAAAACTGAAATCAGTATCAGATGTTTTACAATTGCAAGTGTTTCCTTAAATGTTTGGGGGTTTGGGGGGTTTTTTGATGCAGAAGTTGTTTGGTGAAAACAATAAATGATGCGCTTTCAGTCAGTTTCAGGTTGTTTTGATCTTTGGATCCTGAAAACAAACCAGGACACTTTTCATACCTTCAGAGTTATAGGAAATGCCTGATTTTGTAAAATGTCCCTTGCCATGCATACATACACCATCATGTTAGTCTGTAATTTGTAGATGCTTCAGACAGTTTTGTCTTTGGACTCAATTATAGAGTTGCTGCGTAAAAGCAATGGTAATTAAATTAAATGGGTATTCTTCTTATGCATCGAATGCATAATTAAGCTCCCTGCATGTATTTTTGTTCTTACTGTTATGATTAAACTCTCTGGTAGCACAGTCCCAATTCTTCTTTCATTTATTCCAGTTGAACAAGCCAGGGTCTTTTCTTTATTTATATCCAACACAAATGAGAAGAGAATTGGGCCTCTCAGTCTGGTTACGCCATGAGGTTTATTCACCAACAAGTCTGACTTTGAGTTAGATAAATTTTGGACTGCTGTGGAGCAGTGATTAAGGAGGCGGCAGCCTTACCATCAGGTTGTGTTACTAGTTGGATTCGGTAGAGTAGAAGGATACTCCATACAAGGAAGAAGTGTTCAGCATCTGTACTGCATCCACCAAACGCTTTTTTCCTATTCCCTGTGTACAAAATTAAAATTTAAATGGCACAAGCTGGGTGCATGGCACTTGTTCTCTTCTGTAGGTATAATGTAGGCACTTGTATTTAACAAGTGATTCTCTCCATATTGAGAAACATAAATTAATCTGTTGAGAAGATCTTTAAACATAAAATAATAGAAATTATTAATGATACTACATCTCAGTAATCAGAACTCAATAATCAGTCCAGTACTCTGCATTCCATGTACTTTTTTAGATAGTTCTCTAACCACTGTACGCTGGAGGCACAGTCATTTTGAGATGTATTCTTGTTAGCTGTTGGCTTTATTGATACATTATTATTGTCTCATTGACAGCCATAGTTTGAACTAAACCCAGAAATGCACTTTTAAATGAATACCCAACCCCAAATCTGTGTTCATTTCTGATTCAGGCTAGAGTAAACTCTCACAAAAATGTGAATTCTTCCTGTATAGTACTCAGCTGATGCAAATACTGAGGTGTATGGTGCTTATTGTAAGGCTTTGTAAGGGTTGTAGTGGGGCACTTGGATAAGTCAGTGAATAGACTTAGGTGTTACTGAGCTTTCAATGAAAGCTAAGACTGATTAGCATCTCATAGATGATACTTAGTGCCCTACACAATTAGACTGTAGATATTTGTTGTCCTTTTATGTCTGCTCTCTGACTTGTGTTCCTCCTCTCCATTTCAGGACGAGTTGGGCTATGGAAAGACATCTTCACTGTTTCAATGAATGAGAAATTTGATTTAGTTTATAAACAGAAGATGGGAAAATGTGACCTCACATTTGATTTTTATTTATAAAAAATGTATGCATGCGATATCCAAATATAGCTAGAAGTGCTTTATGCATTCATTTATTACCTGCTGGATAAACTACTGTAGCTATTATGTGTAACAAGATTTAAAGAAAGAAAAACAATCAAAGTAAACCGTATCAGATACAATTATCTTTGATCCTGAACAGCTGTTTATGTTCTAGTATTTTAATCCTTTGTCCACATGCAAGAACTTCCTAGACAATACTAGAGTATTCAGCTGTTATGGAATGTATTATATATGTATAAGGTATGTATCATATATGCAACTAGAATGTACACCTTTTCAGCCCCACATTGATTATTTAATGTTTTATAAAAGCTTTTCACTAGAACCTAAATAAATGGCCATAAACCAAATAAAAAAATATTTCAGAGGGAAACAAGTAACAGGCCAAAACTGTATGCTAGAATGATCTCAGGGGTTAATTGTCACATTTATTTTTATATCAGGTATATCGAGTATAAATAAATCCCATTCCAAAATAGCAACTGATCAAAGTGGGGTTCACGTTAGGTTCTGCACACCCTTATCTGTATCATTTGAGTAGGTTCTGTGCACTGGCATACTCTGCAAGACAGGCCTTGTTATGAAATATAGCTGTGATTGTCACTGTAATCCCCAGACTCACCTATGCTTTCAAGGATGACAGCACACAGCTGTCTGCCTGACGGATGAAGTTCAGTTCCATGCCGAAGGTCAGCAAACAGAAGCTTCATAAGCCCCCAACTCTTAATTCAGTCCCCCAAAATGAGGCTTAAAAGCAAGGCTTCTGGTGCAGGTTTTTTCTTAAGGAATCAGTCTCTGCCCTGTATTGCTTTCCTGTGTAGATGTGAATTTCACCCATTAGCTATAGTAAGAGAAGATAACATGCTGGATGTCTTCTAGTTCCACTAACAGTTAAGGGTACTTAGCACTGTTTACGGTTTGTACTGGCCCAAGTGGAATATATGTGCGAGTGTAAGCAGGCAAGCAGCAGTACTGAAGGAAGATAGTTTTAAAATATGCCACCAGGTGGGAGTATTGCACAAATTTTCATGCAGAATACAGTTTCAGTAGTCGTTAGCCATGACTGGTCTGTACTGTAATCAGGATTCAAGTCTGCTTAATCTTTTTTATTCTCTGTGACAGGTACACGAACAGCCTGAAGCAGGCTGCTATCACTATTAAACTCTCAAGAATTACTTTATTGTTCTGTTAGATAACGATATCTATGCTTTTTAGGTTCTTGGCTGCAGGAGACCCATTTTTGCTAGTCAAATATTCAGGCACGCCAAAAGGCGTGAGGAAGGACTAGCAGACTTTTAGTGTTTCAGTTCTGTTGGGAAACTGTCGGTTCAGAAACTGGCAAGTGGTGTAGCATGATGTGGCTTGACAGCACTTTTCCTTGTATATTTGTGAGTGAAAATGCTTTCAGTGAAATTTAATTTCTATTTTTATATTTTTAGTACTGTATGAATATTAAGCACTACACATTATACTTCTGTGCGTGCTTGCTTGCTTATTGAATAAAAGATGTGTTCCATGCATTGTGGTTTGCTCAGTTTCTCGACCTCCTACTCAGGCCAGGTAGCCTTTGTATAAGCCATAGATTCTCGCCCCTACCCAGCCTCCTAACTTAAGACAGAAGAACCACAGAAAGACAGCATCAACTGCGATGCAATGAGCTGTCTCTGATAGCGGCCCATAGTGAATGCCTGTGCAAGACTACAATAGAGAGCACGGGACTCTATGAGCATCTTTGTGTTTAATAGAGCTATTCTTTCCTACCCTTTGAGTGGTGCCTTCTGTGCTATCAGGTGAAATTCATCCAAGAGTCCAAAGTTTGATCAGTGCTCATTCCCAGATAAGCCATGCTGATACTCTTGTCTTTGCATGTCTGGTCCCTGAAAGCGTTTCATTCTTTCTTAACATATGTAGGTAGTAAGCACCTTACTATTTTGACACCTTGAACTTTCAGGACTCAGCCAAATGTCACCATGACTCTATACAGATGCAGACACCCCTTAGCCAGATGCCCCAAATTGCCTCTGGAGAGAATGCCTCATTGATCCAAATGCACTGCCAATCAAGAAGCAAAAATACCGGAGAACCAACAGAATGATTCTTTTCTGCCCTCAGCATTCAGATTTGTTAAGCTGCTTCTGCTGAGGAAACTGCTGCAGAGTTAGCGTGCTAGCGAGATTTATCGTAGTTATGCAGCTGGTAGCCCATTTAGTGATACAGATCTGCAAGACATGGGGAGGATTTGGAGGCTTCATTGCAACAATAATTCAGATCACCAACAGGCATCCTCCTTTCCTGTAAAGAACTGAGTACCCTCAACGTTGGTTCAAACCAGCCATCACTAGCCATATATCTTCATGGAAATACCAAATATATGTCTTCACTGGGGTCGTGGTTTAAGCCCAGTTGGTAATTCAGAACCACACACTCTCTTACTTCCCCTCTTTTGCCCTGCCCTCACCTCAGGGGGATAGGGAGGAGAATCAAAAGAATGTAACTCCCACGGGTTGAGATAAGAGCAGTCCAGTAACTAAGGTATAACACAAATCACTGCTGCTACCACCAATGATAATAATGATAAGGGAAATAACAAGGGGAGAGAATACAACACCTCACCACCTGCTGACCGATACCCAGCCTTCCCCAAGCAGTGATGTAGCCCTTCAGGGAAACTGCCCCCAGTTTATATACTGGGCATGACGTGCTGTGGTATGGAATACCCCTTTGGCTAGTTTGGGTCAGGTGTTCTGTCTCAGCTTCCTCCCTGCTTCCCGTGCTCCTCCTCACTGGCAGAGCATAAGACTGAAAAATTTAATCAGTGTAAACATTACTGAGTAACAACTAAAAACATCAGTGTTATCAGCATTGTTCTTAGGCTAAAGTTGAAAACTCAGCACTGCAGCAGCTATGAGGAAGAAGAAAGATAACTTATAACCGAACTTATAACCAGGACAACTGGATCAACCAGGTACATGTCAACATGAAGCCCCAAAAAAGCCCTAGGGCTGTGCTAAGCACCGCTGTGGCTCTTGGCTCTGCAGCTTCAGTCAGTGAGGTGTCTCAGATGTCAGCTGCATTAAGTTGCTTCCCTCAGTAAGAGCCTCCCAAAGCGTTTAACATCAAGGAACTGTGGGGAAACTAATCAAGGTAAGAAAGTTTTGCATGGTTTTGTATACAAAAGGTTCAAGTGTTGATTCAGTGAAGTTGGGCAGTAAAGGGGAAAGACAAGAAAACTAACAACCATTAAAGATTCTCAGCACTTGTGTATAAGCATCACAACACAACATGGCACCAGTAGTTCTGGCAATAATTATAAAGATTTACAGGCTTGAGTCACCATTATTATAAGCCATTCAGTCCTGCTGGGATGTAAAACAATGCCGGTTAGCAGCTACTAGCAAAGGTTTAGAGGGAGAATTGAGGAACAGCATTTGCCTCTTCAGTCAAAAGAAAAAGGTTAAACAGAAATTCAGCTGAATCGAATAACAGTAACAAAAAAATCCCAAACCCCATGACCATAGCCATGGACGGGAGACAGTACAGAAACGATGACATGTAATCTCACTACATAATCCATTTGTTTTCTTTAGTGCTGGTGTCCTCTAGTGTCTGAATCATTAAACGTATGCAGATGAGCATTTTCTGCTACCTGTCATGGTATATATCACACAGAGAGAACAGAAATAATTGCAGCCACTAGTCAGCTCATTCTGGCACTGGAAGGTAAGTGTGCAAAAATGAGCACCTTCAGTTAAAAATAAAACTTACCCAGATTTTGGCACGGTGAGGTTTAGACCTCAGTGCTGGGTCAGGCTCCAGGGAAAACTGCTGTTCTGCCTTCGGAGAGCAGCGAGGAAGTCATCAACCCTAATGCCACTCTGCCTTGGCCTATCTGCTTCTAAATCACCCCTCTAATCTAAAAGATGGCTTCAATGGGCAGGTGCTTGCAAATCCTGCAGACAGACTGGAACAAGGCCTCCTTCCAGCTCTCAGGCTTGAACTGAACCTCTGTGCATGTAACATCCAGTGTCCTTCTGAAAGCATTGGAGCTGTGTGGTCTTTAAAAACAAATGCAAGGAAAATTCACAAAAACTCAGCAATTTTCTGTGCCTTCTGGACTCCAGCATGTGGGAATTACTATTAGCAGTGTGGGACTCCTTACCAGAAATTGGGTTTAGAAACAGTGAAGCTGTTGACGCCATCAAATAGAGGAAAGAAAGGAGAAACCTTTGCACTCCCTGCTCATGCAGGAACCTACGTGAGGTTCTTTTGGCAAGCTGTGCTGCACTGGTATCATTTTTCTGGGCTTTGCCACTTCATCAATGGGTAAAATTGTAAAGCCATGCAACAACTTCTGCTGGAGTTCTCACTGTGCACAGATGACAGGCCCTAGTAATGCATGCCTGAGTAGTTTTAGAAGCTACCACCTCCAGCTGTCCACTCTACCTCTCTGCCAGAAAGGGCACCATGGAGGAGGAGAGAGAGCAGAAGCAAATGTGTGCTGGCTCCTCAGCTGCTGTAATTTAAAGGCTGACATATTAACTTCAGCTGATGTGGATGGTGGTTTTAGATAATAGGCTGATTTGTGAACTGCGGCTGCAAGGAGTAAAAGCATGTCCTCGGGTGCTGCCCTGGGTGGGAGATGATCACCCAGGGTCTTGTCAGAGCTCTTCTCAAGACCTCTGCCACCAGCTGAATGCAGCCTCTGCTTGCGAACAGTTAGACTGAGTTTTGCCTGTGAAGGATGGTCTATGAAGGTGGAATCATGTCCTTCAGCAAGAAGGGGAGATAGTTCCATGCTGCCAAGTGGAGTGAATTAACTAAGACCTACTTTTGGAAGGAATATTGTTTTGTTGGAGGGAGTGCTGCAATAAGACATGCTGTGTGACAGCATGCAAGATGCAGAGAGAACGGTAATGTAACGGCAGCTGACTGTTCCGACTGATTCTAATCACAATCACTGATATGCTGACTTGCTTGATATGTGTAGTATGAGTGATCTTCAAAGTAACTGCCACCCAGACATTAAATCCACTGTCACTATCCCTGTCACATACTCAGCTTTTGCCAGCACTGAACATAAGATGACAATTTAATCCTTGCACGCAGATAACAGTAACACAGCTGGTGTAACAGTGTGCTAAGACACCAGCCCTCACAGGCCTTACATCTGATTTCTTACAGCTTTGGAAAAGAGTCACCTGTAAAATATGAGCGCTCAAAGAACCCAGCATGAGTGAACCAATTAGAAGAAAACAAGAACCAAGGGAAATGATTAGATTTCAAGCTCTGCTGGGAAGGCAGGAATTTATTTTTCCCCGTATGTTCCGTCATCAAATGGTTGCAGCTTAATGCATAAAAATTTACCACAGGAAACAAAGGTGATGATGAACATTCACTACTCCAGATTTTAACTTTTCCCAGGTTATTCACCTACCACTCTTGTTTGCTTCTGTGCCTTAGTTGCTCTGCACCTGCCCCTCTCCCCCCAAAAAAAAGAAAGGCAGTTCTAACATTACTGAAACTGGTAGTCCTGGAAATGCTGCAGGAAACTTTCACTTCCTGGGATTGCCACCACTCCATAGTTGGTAGGATTTAAACCTACAGAAGAGGATCCACGGTGGGTTTCCACTTCACCTTTAACCACCCTCCTTCAGCCACACATGCTTAGGGGTCGGTCTGTCCTAACAGCCAGACCCTTTTGGACATGTTCATTGTTCCCTCAGTAAATTCCAGTGAGATTAGAGAATAAAACTGGTTCTGAGTTTATTTTTACTATTAAAGACCTGTGTAACCTCTGTATTCTAAACAGAATGAAAAGAGAAGTTGCGGATGCCCTACTAACGCTCCATCGGCTACTCCCCAACTCTGGGCCCAGCCAGTGGGCGCACTGATGTACAGCAAGAATGGAATTTGCCATGGTGATAACAGTGTCTGACTGGTCAGCTTCTGCCGAGCCCGGCCCCGACGGCAGAACCCAGGGCAGGGCAGGACAGGGCAGGGCGAGCCCCAGCACACCCCTTACGCGGTAGGGCCCCGCGTTACTGTTGCCATGCGAACGGCGGCGCCTCTGGCCAATGTGGTGCTAAGAACGTTGTTACTAGGCCAGCGGCGTCCGGCCCCAGGAGCATTTCGAAGGGGCGCTGAACGGTGCCAGTAACGGTGGGTCCCGCTCTCTCGGCGCGGGTCGCAGGGAAAGACCTGCGGCTGCGGAGCCCGGGCACCCCTGCAGGTCCCTGGGGCTGCGGAGCCCGGACACCCCTGCAGGTCGGTGCGGGGAAGTGGCCGGGAGCAGCGGGGGTCCGGGGCTGACGGCCGCGTTGTAGCGCCCTAGCGCAGAGTGGGACCTGGCACAGAGGAGGAGAAGCTCCGAGTCGAGAATCTGTTCGTGAGGGCCGGTGGGGCACCTGTCTCCCTGTGTAAGTCACTTTAATTATTGGCTCTAATTGTCTCTCCTCTAATGATAAGTACAGCCTGAAGCAAGGCAGAAGTGCTACACGATTTGCTTGTACCTGACTGCTCCGGAGGTTGGGGTGAGGGACTCTGATGGTACAGAGTGGGCTCCGGTGGCTCTGAGCTTCTAGGTCTGCCAGGGTAACGGCTGCAGTTTTGCACTGAAGAAAAGACAGTGGCTGTTGAAATCATCTGCTGTTAACTTGAAGACTAAAGTAAGAAAGCAAACTAGCTCATGAGGAAGGCCATCCCTACCTGCATCTGATAACGAAGAATCTGGTATATATATGTGGTTTATTCAATAGCTCTGTTTGCCAGGACAAAGTTGAAAAAGTTCTGTTTCACCTTTGCAAGAACTAGAGGGGGAGACATGTGAATGAGAGGAAGTAGTAGTGGCATCAGAGGAAGAGGTAACTTCTCAGTTCCTGACCTTGGCTGAGCCATGAGTGGCAGGGTGTGTAAGATCTTATGAGCAACCTCCTAGGCCAGTTGTCCCCTCCAGTGCTTTGGAACTTCACTCCTAGACAAATGTGAAATCTGTGTGTTAGCAGAACACGTAGACAAGGTGTGCTGTCATCCAGGCAATACCAGAGAGGGACAACCCACCACAATGCGCTGGGACTGGGCTTACACCTACAGAGCCCTCTTTTGTAAGAAGCAGGAAAAAGACATCTCTTGGTCTGATGGAAAAGCAACAGACAACACAGCGAATCAAATGCCAAACACAACAGGTACTCAAAACCCTGACAACAGATGCTGCAGCCACTCAAAAACCATTGACAGATACTGCAATGACTCCAAAACCAGACTGACAGATGCAGCAGCCAGTCCAAACCCAGTGACAGACAGTGCAGCCAGTCTAATCCCAGTGACAGATACTGCAGCCACTCCAATCCCAGTGAAAGACACTGCAGCTTCTCCAATATGCGACAGACACTGCAGCCCCTCCAACCCCTATGACAGACACTGCAGCCACTCCAACCCCAGTGACAGACAGTGCAACCACTCCAACCTGAGTGAGAAATACTGTAAAATTCCTTAAAAAAAAAACAAAACTAGCATAAGCTCTGGCAAGTCCCTTGCAAAAGCACTGGCAAATGTCTTGGCAAAATCCCTGGCAAAAGGCCTGGCAAAATTCCTTGAAAAAATTCTTTGCAAAATCCCTGGAAAATGCTTTGCAAAGTACCTGGCAGAATTCCTGTCAAAATCCCTGGCAATATCCCTGGGAAAGGCCTTGGCAACATCTCTGGCCAAAGTCTTGGCAAAATCCCTGGCAAATGCCTCAGAAAAAGCCCTGGTAAAGTCCCTGGCAAAAGTCTTGGGAAAATACTTGGCAAACGTCTCAGCAAAAGCTTTTGTTCACTGAAGAGAGCCTGGGAAATCTCCTCGCTTGCATAGCTCTTGTCCCGTTCGCATGGTGGTGGGTCAGCAGGTACAGCGCGAGGAAGTCTGGTCCTGAGCCCATGGCGTCTGCATGACCAGATGTGACCACAGATCAGTTTCAGCCAGACTATAAATGGAGCCCTACCAGAGAGCTGTTTAGAGCTGGTCCTCCTCCTCGGAGCAGTGGGCCTGCAGTCAGGGACTCTCCCCTTGGGTCTCGATGCTGTCCAAGGTAACTCCTGGAGATGGAGAGCGCTCCCGCTTTGGGTGAGTGGGTGTGCATTTTGGATTATTGTTCATCCAGTTTAAGAATCATCATAGTAGTGACGAATACCTATGACATGCGGAAGCTGTGGCTGATGTTGGTGGCGCTTTCATTGGGTTTGAACAATAGATTTCTTTTAGCCTCAGTTTTTTGGGTGCTATTTAAACTACGTAGCTGGCTGGATGTCTACAGAGGAGTTGTTATGGAGGCGGGGACGTGCCTCTTCTCCCCCAGGGGTACAGCTGGTGAGAGTGGTCCTAGTCCTTACCAGTGCTGTGGAGGCGGTGGATGTGGTAAAGAGCGTGTGAGCCACCTTGGGCTAGTGCTTGGTACAGGCGCGCGACTGTTTGTAAGGAGCGATTTGGGGACATGGACTGTTGGAATTGAAAAGAGAAACAGAGAGAACGTGTTTATTGGAGGAAAGAGTTGAGATTATGGTGGCACAAGTAAAACAGAAGAAACCAGTGCTGTCCAAATTTGGAAGTTGGTTGCAGGCACAGTCCTGGAGGACTGCAGCGGGAATATCTGGGGAGATTCCAACGAGAGCGGTTCTGAAGAGGTGGGGTAAGTAGAGGAAAAGAACCTGCAACCTCTCAGTAAAGCCAAAAAAAGAGGAGTCTGCAAGGCAGGAACTCCCAACCCACAGTCTGCGGGGCTCTCGGCTGGGATCTCCGCTCAGGAAATTGCAAATGGAGTTTTCGCATAAACCGGGCGAAACGGCCATGGAGCATCTGTGGAGAGTCTCTGACGGGGAGTTCAGCGATGAAGAAGCGAGCGGGTTTCGGGGTCTGGGAGTGTTTCTGAGCAACGGGTTGATGGGAGATTGGTCGATAACCTCCCAAGTGGCTTCCTGGGCTGGAGAATAGAGCTCAGGAGCAAGGAGAGCCAGTCACCCCTTGGGTGAAAGGACTGGTAGAGCTACTGGGTGGGGTACAAGCAGCTGCTTGCACCCAAGGAGTGTGTGACAGAGGGCTGCACAGAGTATTGACGGTTGCTCCAGTAGGTCCCAGTCACATCAGACACCTCCTTAGAGAATTGCCAGACTCCCTGGAAATACTCGCTCACACTCCTGGGGACAGAATTCATGCAGCCATGAAGCAGGATCAGCTCCTCATAACTCCCCGGTGCACATTTTGGTTCAGGTGGAGACGTGACATAATAGAGTTGGCCCCAGCAGAGGCACGGGCTGGACCGGGCCATCTGGAGGGTGGCACAGGCAGGCACATGAGGGTCCAGCCGGTCGGTCACAAACCGCAGCCTGGCCTGCCGCCCCGCTGGGATCTAGAACTGTCCCTGGACAGATTGGGATGGACTTAGGTTTCAGAAAGAAATGGCACTTGACGAAAGGCAGTACTGCGAGGGGTGCCCCAAGCGGGGCTGCTCAGACAGCCCACTGGTCACATCCCAAAACCTTTGGCATTGCTCAGAGAAATGGTTAGGTGCCACAACAGACAGGCAGGCAAAACCCCCAGTCCAGTGACAGTGCTTTTCACTGTTGTGATGAGGAGCCCTATAGACGTATCCCCAGGGAGCCAAAATGACTAAGTCTGGGATTTTCAGTTGGTTCAGGGTCACAAATTAGTGTTTTGAATAAGCAGCAAGTGGAGAAGTGTGGAATTAAACTGTCAAGGAAAGGTGTGAATACGGTGGGGGTAACTGGTGTAGCAGAAAAAAGTCTCTTTAGCTCGAACTCAACTCTGTCTGCCAGGGGTGAAGAGGATGGTGGCTGCGGAAGTGGCTCTGAGCCCTCAGGAGAAAAGTATATTAGAATGTGATGTACCAGCAGGCTAGTGAGGGGACCTCCCCGGTGGCAGGGTGTGGTGTTTAGGATGCAGAGACAGAAGTCGTGTGTGTGAGGCTTTCACAGACTGCCCCTGCACTACGAAATCTAGAACAACCTGTGCCTCTCAATATAAAATTAGGTGAAAAGGCTGCCAATGTTCATGAGATGGACTTGAAGTCATGGCATTCTCACTTGGTTTTTGCATGCAGCAGCTCTAGGAGATGTGGAAGTGACATTGTCTGATCTGACAAGCAGGACTAAGGAATGGCTTTGGCCCTATCTGCCTGGGAGGGCAGGAAGGCTTGGACTAGAAACATATATGAGTTTGGTAGGGGAAACACAGCAGAGGGTTGTGGAGACTGAGAGCAGGCTGAGATACCAGCATCAGGTTTGGCCCTGGGAGCTGAGGGGCATGCAAGCCCGAGACACCTGATGGTTCTCACCTTGACATCTGTCTCCTTTTGAGACAGATGAGGTTTGCCTTTGAGACGGGAAGCATCAAACGCCATCTAGTTTCCTTTTCTTATAGCACTTCTGTCTCGGTGCCTTCAGCATGTGAGGGTGTCACATCTGAGGTGTCTTTGTGTGAGCTCTCCAGTTTGTACCTGGATTTGTGGCTGAGCACCATGTGGGAGATGTTTTGGAGTGAGTTTCCACAGGCTGGCCAGGTGGCTGGAGAGGCAGTTAGTTTTCAGGGCTCAGATCCTCCCTGACTGCCTCATAAACTCCCAAATAATGAATGTCGGTTTTCAAGCTGAGGGCTCCATATTCCTCACCAGGAAGATGTGATGATTTGGTTTGCCTGTGGTCAAGAGTCAAAGCTTTTGTTTATAGCAAATGCTGTTTTGAAAATGTGTGAAGCTCCCTGGCAACTGAGATGCTCCTCCTGTAAGTTGGCTGGTGTGTGTGTGTGTGTGTGCAGGGTTAATTGGAACAAGCTTATCAGATGGGTATTCACCAGGTACGACAACAAGGGACACCCCCCAAAGGCAATGCTGGAGCTGGGGCACCACAGTGATTTGATTCCTCCTTTGCATTAGTGTGATTGGGGTCCTCCCTGGGTGAGTGAAACAGAAATTAAATTCTCGCTTTCTAAGTCTGAATGGAATCTTTCTTCTTTACGCCTTAAACAAAGACATTATTCCCTTGTCTGCAGTGCATGAATCACCTTATCTGAAGCTCATGGAGCATTAACAGATGCTGCTATAAGATGCACTTTATAATCCTGTTGGCAATTATTCACTGCAGAGGGAGATGTTTACAAACTAGATGGGCTGCAGGGAGTTGCAAGGCTGTAGCTTTAGCAAGGCACTTCAGTGGCATTGTAAAGCACCAGAGACAAGCTGGTCAATAATGATACTGAGAGAGTTCAAGGGAGAAAGCAGCCTCCACTCCGGGCTGGGGCTGCAGAAATCCCGGAGCCACAAACACTTGAACATGCATCTGTGGCTTTTGTGTGGAAGTGGTTAAGGTGGCTAACCCTTGTTGTGTCCTGGGTTGGTGCTGCTGTTCGGCCCTGAGCAGGGCTGTGTCTGCCCACGTTAGAGCAGGAGGAGCTCAGCAGCAGAGAAGCGAGCAGACTTAAGCTAATGTCAGGTTCTGACCTTTCTCCTTCCTCAGGTGCTGCTGAAATCCTTCTGCCCTGCCTTTTAAGGCTGTAGTGGTTGCAGTGAGATGCTGCCAGCCCAGTTCCAAGGTCTGTCCCTTACTTCCTAGGTTCCCCAGGTCAGTGGCTGTTGCATCCCAGGTTCTTCTGGGGCCATTGTGAGCCCAGGTGTATTTAAGGGCTCCTGTCCCTCCAGCCTAGCCAGAGCTGCAAGGAGGGAGCCCCTGGTGAGTCAGGAAGTAGGATGGGGTACTCCACAGAGTGAGTCCTCCCAGAGAAGTGTGAAATACCTGTGTTCAGGTAGTGTCTGGCCCCTGGGCAGGGAGGCAGCAGTTCCATTGGCAGGAAGGCTGGCAGTGGGGATGCGGCAGTGCTGCAGTACACAGCAGGATTTAAACATACCTGGTCTAAGAGCAAGGCTGGGGAGGTAGAAGGGGGTTTAATGGATTCTGAAATTGTTGTGCAGCTTGTGGTGAAGGTAGAGGCTTGTAGCTTAGTTGTTGATACTGGAATAAAGGGAGCCTTGGGGCTGAAGCTTGGATGTCCTAGGTGATCTTCAGCTTGGCACCCAGACGCATCTGGGTTTCCTGAGGCATGTCAGGAATTTTACTGCAGTCCTGGTAAATACCATATCTCTTCACCGCTTTTCTCTGTGGTCTTAGCTGTTGTGCAAAGGCCCTTCCAAAATCGTTGGAAAAATCCATGGCAAATGCCTTGGGAAAGACTTGGCAAAACCACTGGCAAAAGCCGTGGCAAAATACATAGTTTGGTAAAAGCCGCCCAAAAATCCTGCCAAAAGCCTGGAAAAACACTTGAGAAAAGCCCTGGCAAAATCCCTGTCAAAATCCAATGCAAAATCCCTGGCAAAAGCACTGACAAAAACCTTGTTAAAATCCCAGGCAAAAATCATGGCAAAAGCCGTGGTAAAATTCATGGCAAAAGCCTTGGCTAAAGACTTGCCTATGTCATGCCAAATTCACTGGCTAAACCCCTAGCCTTAAAATCCTGGGCAAGATCCCTGATAAAAGCTCTGCCCAGTATCACTTGAAAATTCATAGAAAAAAACATTGGAAAAAGCTGTGGAAAAGTACTGGCATAATACCAAATTTCCTAAGCTTTTTGTCAGGCATTTTGCCAAGGCTTTTGCCAGAAAGTTGCCCAGGGCTTTCACAGGGCTTTTGTAAGGCTTTTTGCAAGACTTTTGAGAGGGATTTTACCAAGGATTTTGCCAGGGATTTTGACATAGATGTAGCCAGGTTATCTGCTGAGGCTTTTGCAAATTCTTTTGACAGGGATTTCGGCATGGATTTTGACATGGCTTTTGCCTGGGTTTTTGCCACGGATTTTGGCATGGATTTTGGCAGGGCTGTTGCCAGGGCTGTTGCCATGCATTTTGACAGGTAGCTTGCCAAGTCTTTTGCCACGACTTTTGCTGTGGATTTTGACAAGGGTTTTCACAGTGATTTTGTCAGAGCTTTTCTGAGGGATTTTCCAATGAGTTTTTCCAGGGCGTTTTTCAGGTATTTTAGTGGGACTTTTCCCAGGGCATTTGCTATGGATGTGGACAGGGAAATTGCCAGGGTTTTTTTCTAAAGGCATTTTTCAATGCTTTTCCCAGGTTATTTTCCATGGATTTTACCAGGACTTTTTCCGAGGCTTTTGACAGTGATTTTAACAAAGGTCTTCACAAAGCCTCTGGCAAAACCCACCCTAAAAGTGTTTGCAGAATCCATGGGGAAACACTGGCAAAAAGCCTGGGAAAAGCCAGTCCATACGCCTGGCAAAATCTGTGCCAAAATCCCTGGCAAAATCCCTGGCAAAATTCCTGGCAAAAGCTCTGAAGGTATCCATTTAAATAGCCCTCTCAAAAGCACTGGCAAAGCCATGAGAAAATTCCTAACAAATCCCCTTGAAAAAGTCTTGGCAAATCTCTGACAAAACTCTAGTCAAGTTCCTGACAAAATACCATGTCAAAAGTTTTGACAGGGAATCCTTTTTATAATCCATGGAAAAAGCCCTGAAAAACGCGCAGGGGAAAGCCTTGGGGAAAGCCCTGCACATATCCCTTGGAAAATCTTGTCAAAATCCAGAGCCAAAGTCTTAGAAAAAGCCCTGCCAAAATCTCTGTTTAGTTTTTCTCCTATCTGCTGGATATCCATCTGCACCACTCTGGGCTTTGAAGTACCTACTCCTGAGTCTATGCCATGGATTCATGGAGCCTCTGGACCAGTCACACTAGTGTGCTTTTGCCACTTCTTCCCAGTTAGGTTGATTTCACCCCCAGTACAGCCAGCTCTTGGGATCTTCCTGTCACTCCGGAAATACAAATGGATTCTACGCCTTGACAGCTTGATGATATCAGGGTACACTGTGCACCGGCATCAACCAGAGCCTTATACTCCTGTGCGACTGATGTGCCAGACCATCTGATCCACACAGTCCCATAAACCCGATTGTCCCTCTATATAACACTTCTATAGCCCATCAGCTAAATGCTCATCTTTGCCACTCTGGGCTTTGAAAAGAAGATACGCGCTGTCATGGTAGTCAGCAGAGAATAAAGTCATGGGAAAATCCGACAGCAGCAACAGGAGTTTCCCACAGATGTCTTCATCAACTGACCCTGCCTTCCCTCCAGTCACCACCCCAACACAGAATGAACTTTTATAAACCAGACGAGCTCAGCAGTGACCAGACAAGTTCAGCAGTGTCGTCAGAAGGCCACAGTCCAACACTGCACACTGTCTCTCCAGCCCTGAAAGACTTACAACAGACAGAGCCTGACAGCATGGATGGAATGAACTCAACAAACTTTATGGGGATGGTCCTCTTTGTATGTGTGTGTGTGTGTGTGTGTATACATATATATATGTAAAAATACAAAAAGCCATGGTATACTGAAAAATGTGGGATCTAAGCATGATGTCAATGGTATGGAATAAGGGGTGGATACTGTCCTGAGTTCAACTGTAACAGTCATTTTTTTCCTTCTTAGTAGATGGTGCACTGCTGTGTTTTCAACTTCAGTCTGAGACTAATGCTGATAACACATCAAAGTTTTTAGTTGTTGCTAAGTAATGCTTGTCCTGATCAAGGAATTTTTCAGTCTTGTGCTCTGCCTGTGAGGAGGGGCACAAGAGGCCAGGAGGAAGCAGAGACAGGACACCTGACCCAAACCAGCCAAAGAGGTATTCCGTACCACAGCATGTCATGCCCAGTATAAAAACTGGGGAGTGTTACCCAGAAGGCCCAGATTGCTGCTTGGGTCGGGCTGGGTATCATTCAGCAGGTGGTGAGCGATTGTGTTGTACATCGCTTGTGTTTATTGTTTTCTTTCCCTTTTCTCTTTTTAGTTTTATATTCTCTCTCCCTGTTATTTCCCTTATCATTATTATTATGAATGGTGCTAGTAGTAGCAGTTTTGTATTGTACCTTAGTTACTGGACTGTTCTTATCTCAAACCATGGGGTTTGCATTCTTAAGATTCTCCTCCCCATCCTGCTGGGAGGTGGTGAGTGAGGGAAGAGAGGAGTAAGCGAGCAGCTGCATGGGTCTGAGTTACCAGCTGGGCTTGAACCATGACAGTGTGTCACATGGGGACAGCTTACATGCATGAGAGGATATGGCATATAAGTGATTGTTTGTTCTTTCTAGAGAGAGCTTTCCTACTTATTTGTTCCTGTTTTGCATTTCCCAAAACAAGAACCACTACAGTTTTCCCTGTATTGTAAGAAGTGAGAAGAAAATTTCTTTGGTCATCCACCAAGTAAGGCAGAGTTTGGACCTAAGTACTCGATATTTCAAGAATCAGCCTTTCCCCATCAAGCCATGGGACGAGAATAAGGAGAAGGAGAATTGGTTTAATAATTTGAGCTAGGGAGCTAAGAAAAAGAAGGCAATGAGAAAACGCTATCTTTACATTCTGTGTTTTGTACACCAGAATTATTCCTATGGCTAACAAAGACTCGTGAAGATGCTGCTTGCCTCAGAGACAGGGAGCTCCAGGAAGAATTGTGAGGTGGGAGGTAAAGGTGAATTCCCAGGAAAACCCTGCTTCACCCACCATTTGTATTTCAGGATGACTTGCCCTGTGTATTGGGTGTAGGTGCCAACTGTTGGTAATGTAGGGCTGCAGGGACTGCCTCTTGCCAGATACAGCTGCTTCCAGGCAGCCCATTGCAGGGCACAGGTGAGCCCATCAGTTGTGGTACATCTGTGAAAGTATGTTTAAAAGAGTAAAATATAAAAATCAAAAATGCCATACACACGTGTTGAGAGAGAGGAGTGAGGGGAAAGAAAGAAGTGTGAGAAACCATCAAAGTCAGAGAAGAAGAGGAGGAGGTGCTCCAGTCACTGGAGCAGAGATTTCCCCCACAGTCTCTGGAGGAGGCCAGGGTGAAGCAGGTATTTCACTGCAGCCTATGGAGAGGACCACACTAGGGCAGGTATCCACACTGGAGCCCACACAGCACCCCAGGTTACAGCAGGTTGCTGTGCCCTGAAGGAAGCTGCAGGCTGTGGAAAGCCCATGCTGTAGCAGGCTTCTGGCAGGAGCTGTGGCCTGTGGAGAGGAGCCCATGCAGGAGCAGTTTGTAAAGGACTGTAAATGGGGGAAAGGACCCACAAACAGAGCAGGGGAAAAGCATGAGGAGGAAGGAACTTTAGAGAAGAACTGTTACGGACTGACTGCAGCCTTCCTTTACCAATATATCTGCACTGCTCCCGGGGAGGGAGCAGAATAAAGGAGTAAAGTTGAGCCTGGGAAGAAGAGGAGGGTGGTGGAAAGGTGTTGTAGTTATTTTGCCATTGTTTCTATTTTTAATTGTTAATTATTTTTCCCCAGATCAAGTCTGTCTTGCCTGTGATGGTAATTGGTGGATGAATTTTACTGTCTTTATTTCAACCCATGAGCTTTTCCATCTTATTTTCTCTCTGTCGTTTTGAGGAGAAGGATTGAGAGAACAGCTGTGTGGGCATCTGACAGCCAGTCCAGGTCAACCCACCACACTGTGGAAGCCTCTGGTAGCCCATTTCAGATTACATAGGCGCTTATAGTCTGATGTGGCTCTGATGGCTGTTGTTTGCTGTAACCCCATCATAAGAAGAACAAATTGTTCTAGAGCCACAATCTGTTCACCCTTGATCTGCATGGGGGATTTCATAGCCCTGATTGTTCTCTGACAGTTGCAGAGGCTGGCACACTTTCAGAGGGAATAGAGCAAAATAAAAGCTAATGTTATAGCAGTCCTTTAGGTTATGTAAGATAAAATGTGTTAGGCTTAAACCAAAGAAAACCCCACAAACAACAATGCCCACCCCCCCCCCCCAAAAAAAAAAAAAAAAAAACACCAAAAAATCAACCAAAAACCAGACTAAGAAAATGAAGGTGAGATTTGATATCTGTCTTGCCAAAGACAATTCAAAGTAGTGAAGCTTTCAGACACAAATAAAAAAAGCATTCTATTCTAAATCTTCATTTATTCTTCCAAGAAAAATATGTAGTCCCATGGTTCTAACTGAAGCACTGTAACAGATCCTCATTATTCTGTTAGTTGGAAACTGCCTTCTCCATGTGTATCTAAAGTGTCCAGAAATATATCATTTGCAAGACCCATCTATCTTGTAACTAAAGTGAAACATGCCTCAGATGCAGGAACTTGGTATATAGACACTTGGGAAACTCTTATCAAGTAAATTATTGAAATGAGAAGAAATGAGGGCCAAGTCCCCTAGTGGCTACCGATGCTGTAATTCTTCTGAAGATAGGAAAGCAAGCGGAGCTATTCTGATTTATGGTAACTGAGGATCTTGCCCTTGTACTGGTAGGAATGTACTTAAAAATATAAGCAATGGATCTGATTTATGACTTTTTATGTCCCAGCATGAATTTCAAGTAACATATAAATCAGGAGCTATTCAGTACAGTTATTTTTGATTCATGGACTGATACTTTGCAGGTGTAAAGGCAATGTAAAGGAGAAGAGAACCAGGCTCAGTATCTGATGAAACTTTTAATTTGATTGCTCTGTTTCAGTAATCTTTGACTTTCAGTACATGGACTTCATGTGGATGCTGGACTATTCCTGAAGGGTCCATGAAAGATAGTAAAGAAATGCAAGCTGAGTGTTAGTAGACCAGACCGATATATGCTTCCACCAAAAAAGTCTAGTGTCCAGGAAAGTACCAGTTGCAGTTGGTTTATATAAGAGTACTTCAGAGCTCCATTCTGATTTTCTGAAGCCAAAGAAAGCTTTGCTAATGACTTCAGCAGCAGCAGGATGTGCTTCTGCTCACTGTATTCTTCTTGTAGCCAGGTTACTGAGCCACATAGCTGTTACTGCCTTAGCTGTTTGAATGGTCCTTTTGCTAACAAATTGATTTAAATACATCTGCTGAACCTGTAACCAGGGCAGAGTAGTATTGAAATGCCCATGAGTTTCCCTCTGGCTTGGACATGGTACAAATAGCTGGCACAGTGTCTTTAGCGTGAACCCCCCCAGTACCTGCAATAGAGCTTGGTGGTGCCTGAGGAGGCAATAACAGAACTGGCTTGCTTCTGTTTGTTTCAAATATGCTTATTGTCTGTCCATATTTACGATGGGTTAGGTGTTGCAGCCAGAAACCACTCATCGGAGCTCTTGGCCTCCGAGAAATGGACCTTCCCTGTTCACAGTTTCTAGGGAGCCAAACTTGCATGGATGCCATTGTAAGTGTATCAGCCAAGTGACTATAGCGATGATGACACTTAGCCGTATATCAGATGAAGAAGAAAAGGTTGTTTTCCACCTGAATGGTGGAGAAAGAATGCTTGGAGACTCATTTCTTTTAATAGATGGCTACAGAGCTAGGACATCTGCCAGGGGTTACTGCTGTACGTGGGCTATGCTAGTAAATTCAGTGTGCTTGTGACTGTTTCTTGGCACTGAGGGAAACCGGCATGGAACAGCCCATGTCCAGACTGTTAAACACTTCCAGCCTTTGAAGCAGGATGGCTACATGCAAACTGCCTGTTGGGAATGGTTTCTGACCAAGCTAACTCCTGAAATGTGCCCAGGAAGTTGCTTAACCCAGAGATTATTCTAACAGTTTGAACGCACCAGCGATGAAGATACAGTGTCCAGTGACAGAACCCAACAACTCCCTTATTTGCTGCATGCTAAGCAGAGGAGGAAATCTACTCAGATCTACTTAATTTCTGTTTGATAATGTGAAGATTGCTTACATTGTCAGAAAGGTGTTTTCTCTCCCTTTCCCTTTTTCTCCTCTCCCTCTCCCCCTCCCCCCCCAATTCTCCCTAGTAGTCCAAAGCACTGAGCTATGTATTAAAGACCTGAAGCATCTGAACTGTGGTGGTTTCGTTTGTTTATTCAATTTGGATGGGGAGGGAAGAGGAGGAAGAGCTTCTCTACCTGCGTATAATGCTGCAAGGTGCTGCATTTTTTTGCTAGACAGTTAGTAAGTCTTGCTCTCATCCCGCTGTTTTTTCTCTTGGCCATGAAACGTCTGCTTTATTTTCACTTCTCATCTCCCTTACAGAGAATTGACTGAGCCTCCTTATATGGCTTTTGTCATTTGTATACAGCAAGCTGGATTTTCAGAAGGCTACAGAACTCAGAGAAATCACTGTGCTAAAACTTGCTCTCTATACTGTGGTAACTGAATGACAGGAGCAAGGTGCAATTGATTGGCACACATCAGAGAGAGGAGGAAATATATTATATGCTGCAAATGCTACTAAGTTTGGGAAGCAACCAGATTTCTAATTTTGAACTATGTTTTTAAAAGAGGAAATGTTGGCTTTAAAATATTTCCTTTGAAGTGTCTGATTGTGTGAACTACGAAAGTATCAATAGAATCACTCCATGATCCAGTGCATCAGACTGCTGATATTGGAAAGTACTTTTGTGACTGATGACTGTAAAATGGCATGGAAAGACTGTGTGGTAGTGCCATCACCTGGATCACCCTTATTTTATTAGTGCTAAAAACACGTTCCATGTGGGCGAAGACAAGTGCCCCATAAGCCCCAGAAGGGCATCTCCCAATGTTTTGAGCAGTAGAGCACTGTCAGTTCTCAGCATTCCTACCAAGAGCTCACATAACAGTGCAATCACAGGTGCTGTTCAAGTTGTATGGCTGTGCAGAGCAGATACAGATGGTTTAACATTGTCTAGCAGGTCACCCGTGAGCCACACTCACCAAACTGTTGCATATGCTGTGCAACACTACCTCCGATTGTTATTTTCCCAGTTAGCTCTTCTGTTTATACTTACGGTATAGTTTGCCTCAGATTTCCTGGTGCAGAAAATTAATAATAGCTCTTCATAAAACAGAGTAATTAGTGTAATGAGCTGGCATCTGGTATATGCATTTTTCTCCTGCAAAAGCCTAAAAGTCTAAATAAACATCTAAGCAACTGTACTGCTTAATAAAATAGCAGGCTTTCTTAAATAAAAGGTTGTGCTCCTAAATATTGTTAGAGGCCTTCAAAATAATGGCCAGAAAGAATTCCAGAGATAATTCTGTGTTATTTGGTAAAGGAGTTAGTCTACCACTCCAGTCTCCTACCCTAAACTGCATATCTGAAAGTGCTGACATGGGAGATAGTATCCAGCACAGCCACAGAAAATCTGCACTCCTCTCATCTGGCCACTGCTGCTCAGCAAGAACTATCTCAGTCCATAGTTTTGTTGTCAAATCAGATCTTGTGTTAAGAAACCAGGTCTTATCGCTCTTGTTGCTGTTGCAGCCACACTGCTTCTTTTTGTGTCCTACATTCTGGTGTGCTGTCATAATCCTGCTTTAAACCTAAGGGACAGCACAGCCACAGTGACAACTGCAGAAGACCTCAATGCCTTGCACCCCTTCACTCAAGGCATCAGATTTACCCCAGGACCTCCTTCTACACAAAACAGAACATCATCATGTGGCAGCAGGTGGCACTCAATTAAATTGGCTGCAGGTTTGTACCAAAGTCTAAGTGTTCACAGTCTTGGGACTTTAAATCAAAATCCTTCCATTGCTCAGAGGACAAGCACTGTGTGACTTGTAGATGGCATCACCCTCTCAGTCCTTCTGTCCTAGTGTTTGGGTTTCAGCGGTGCCTTCCAATATAGCAAGTTGCAGTGACCAAGGAACCCTTGTGCTATTTAGGGTTTGGGGCATATTTCCCTCAGTACTTTGAGAGAAGTTGTCTGTCACAAATACACCATGTTTGCTGGATCCTGTGGACATGAACAAAATCAGTCTGGTTTTAATCATGGAGAGATGGTAAAAGAGGAAGCCATGGCCCTTCTCACATACTTCTTGTTACTCCTACTTGTATGTGAGGAACCAGAGTCTTTATTGTTTTTTGCTTCTCTGAAGTCCGTTGGAACTTAAGAGAGATGTCACTTGTTGGACTACTATCTCAGAACAGACTTCTGTTCTGAAGTCATTACAAGATCACTGTTTCCAATTATAACACATTACCAGATTTGATATACATCCTATCCTTTGGGAACTCATTTGAAATGACCATGCACTTGCCACAGAAAGCTCATTTTCTGGAGCAGTAAGATATATAGTTTATTCCAATCAAGTAAGATTTTGCTGCCCCAATGTGGGATTTGTTTTGCAAGTAATTTTTAATTATTGTGTGAAGCTTCCTCCATCACTTTTCATGTCACATTTCCTCCTCTCTTTGGCATGTAGTTTTAGATTTAGGGTCAGATTCATTGTAGAAGGAAGCTGTGACAGCTCTATTGATTTCACTGAAGCTGTATCCAGCTGTGAATTTGAATGCTTTCTTTTGTTGGAATGGCTTAAAGTTGAAACGAAATGTGCAAGGTGTCCATGATTGTATACTTTCCTTGTGAGGAAGGGATGAACATAAGAAAAAAATTGGCTTTTACAGAATTGGAGCAAAGCTGTAAATAACAAAAAGCTGTATTTCGCCATCTTGCTTTCTATAAACAAAGCTTCTTCTGAAGGCAGTTACATTTCGTTTAAGAGCAGATTCTAGATTAAAATTTGGAAAAACCAGAAATGCCTATGAACTAGCCACAGTGTTCAGATTTGTGGACAAAGCCTCCTTTGATTCAAGCAGAAGGTAATGAAATGCTCATAGCTGTGGCTGAATTTGGCTCATTATGAATAAAAAAACCCAAAACATCAGGCCAAAACTTTTGGTGTTGTTTAATTCTTATTCAAGTCTAATGAGGGCCAGAGGTGTCTTAAGTAATATAAGGCATCCCTGTATACCACATTGCACTGTCAGATACTTCCATTGCTGGTTGTGTTTTTACACGTTGTGGGAATGGGGCTGGCATGCTCTAAAATACTTACCAGCCATAGACTCCATATACAGACAATGAAAGTTGACTACAGTGTTACGCGGAATCTCTACCCAAAGCTCAATAATTGAATAATGCCTCTATATTTCACAGGGCAAAGAGATCGTCTCTGTAGTTTGAAGTGGAAGGGCTGCTGTCATGGAACACATCTATGTGCTATAACTTTATTGGTTTATAACTTTTAAAATTTTTGCTACTGTGGCCAAAAAAGATACCCTGCAATCTTTAATTTGAATACTTGCAATGTGTTTAGTTATTTATTGATTTCAAATCAGTGAACAAAAAATAACTGATTTACTTATATATATATTTCTAGAAATGAACAGATTTGTACTGAATTCTCAGAAAAATTAGTGATTTTCCAGACTTAGGAATATCGAATGAGTGCCTAGTATATTTTACAGCTGTCTGTGAGCTCTGTCCCAGATCCCACATTCTTCTCCCCGGGCATTGGGCAGAACTCACTTCATGAGACAGCTGAAATAGAAGAGAAACTGAAAAAAGCATTTCAAATGCTTGATGTTGATCTGACCCTGACAATCACAAAGGGAGAATTCAGGAGCGTGCTCGAAACCTTTCTCGTCCTTCTAAGAGAAGCTTAATTTGACGCTGTGCTGGCAGAGGTATGCTATGTCATTGATGTTCATAATCATTGAGAGGCTGTTCCTATTTATGTCAAGAGCAAAAATTTTGGTGGGAACAGGTTCCAGACCAATGTTATCAAAAAGATGCTAGACATAGTCAAAACCTTTGTTCAAGTGAAAGCCACAGAAAGCTTGCAAAAATAATGTGAGCTAAATTTGACGATTGGTATGTTTATATGAGGATTTTGTCTGTGTGGTGTGTCTCACTATTTGAAAGAGTTGCAATTTACTAGCAGATTTTTTGATAAAAAAAAAAAAAAACCTCACAGCTTAAATTCATATACATGCAGTGTTATGAATATGCATAGATTACGTTGTGAACTCTGAGTCAGAGACCAGCTGTTTTTTGTCTGCACAGGGAATTTCTCAACTCACTTTTGGTATTTCCTACCTTATAAACCATTGTCAGATTGGATTTGAAGGAACATGGGGTGTTTATATGATATTGTGACTGGCACTTATCAAAACCAGGGGTCGAATCGCATGCAAATCTTCCCCAGCATTATTGTACAATTACATTTTTGCCCTGAAAGCATGGATGACTAAGTTTTATATTTTTTTTTCCTAATGTATTTGGCTCTTGTTTGTTTCTTTAATTTGGTGAACTGCTCTATTGCATTTGCATTTTAAACTAATCAGTCTATAAAGAGTTAAGCCCATTTCAGCAAAGATGGATGCTAAGTTCTTTGCTAATGCTAAATTGTCATTAGGGGTACACATATACAGCTGAAACATATTGAGCAGTCTTTTGAAACAAGAGAAGGATGCATCAGTGAGACTGAGAGTGAATATACTTCCATATATACATGTGAAAGATCACAGAGCTACAGAGCCGAGAAATCTATCTTACATGAGGGAAATACTTGTAGGTTGCAACTTTTGGGGGAGGGATTTTCCACATATTAAGTTTATGTTCTGCTTAAGTCTAGACAAGTTGCTGAGAATTAGTAATGCATAATACACAAAACAAAATTGTGAGATAGATTTTTTGTTGTTGTTTTAAAAAAGAACGAGTAATGCAAATGAAGTATTTAAGAAATCTGATATCACTGCAGAACTTATCCATGTATATTGAAATACAGATCCCAAATAATTCCTGTCAAAGTTCACTAAAATTGCCAGAAATATTAATACACTTCAAAAGTTTTCTCTACTATGCAGTAAAATTGCTTAAAACTCGTAGTCATGAATCACTTGGGAGTTCTCTAGCTCTGAAAGCAGAATCTAGCTGCTAATGTGAGCCTCAAGTGACACAGTGACAGGATACAAGTTTTCCTAAATTGCTTTTTCTGCACTTATACCTGGAGTAGTTGCCATAGGAATGTTTCCTGATTGCCAAAGAGAAGGGAACGGTCTGCTAAGTCACTGATCTACTACTGGAAAAGTATGAACCTTCAAGACTAATCAGTCTGTTCTCTAAATTAACAGTGAAAGTTGTTGTGTATGAAAGAAACTGTAACTGATTCAGTTTAATAGGGATTTGAAAACGTGCCATTCTGTTTGATGTGTCTTTAGGTGAAAAACAAAAGCTAAACCAAGGGACCCAGCAGTGGGAAAATGACAATGTTTCAGGGTTCAATCCTTTAGGAGAGAATAACTCACAGTGATCTTTGTTGCCAGTGTAAGTAATTTTTCAGTAACAAAGTTGAGAAGCCACCAGCTGTGTGTGAACTGGGATTAAGTTTAGACTCTACCTTCAATGAAGTAAAATGGGAATTAATGCCATACTCTATGTAAAACCAGAAATAATTAAAACCCAAACCAAAACAACCCCACAAACGCCAACCCCATCTGCGTTCTCACAGTAGCTTTATTAGTGGAGCACTAAATATTTTTCACACCTCATCCCCTCCCCCAGTGACATTAAAGGGTGAAATTCTGCAAGGAGATCTGTGGGGAAATTCCTTTTCCTTCAGTTTGTCCTGTGGTTTTCTATGATCTTGCTTTCAATAAAGAGTTGCCTCAAAAAATATTCTGTAAATTCCAGTCCAACTTTGTTCCCAGCCAGTGCAAAGCTAAAAAAAACTCTCAGACAAAGAGAGAATGGGGGAATGTAATACTGAGAATACAAAAATGGGATTAGGACTTTGAAAGGAAACAGGAGGAAGAAGAGGAGCAGCAAAAGAAAAGAAGAAAAAGGGAGGGACCTAAGCCACTTTCTCCCAGAGAGACAGGGGAGCTTAAAAAATTCTAATTAATTAGCGAAAACTAATTAAATAACAAATGAGGGATCTTTCCTGGAATAAAAGGTTAATCTTTTCTTTATTACACGCAATATAATAAAACGTTAAAGCTTTTTGTATGCTTGGGATTGGATTTTCTTCCAGTGTTCAAGGAGAATAAGACGTTATTCTTGACTTCCTTTTAAACTCAGTAAAATGCGAGAAGTAAGGATCATGCTTAGACGATCTTGCCTTTTGGCCAACTAGTTTGCTAGAGAACTTCTCTGAGACTGCAGTGCATGGAGGCAAAATTAATGGTAGGTTTGTTAGAGCTATCAGGCACAGAGATGCAATCTTACCACTAGAGGGCACTACAGGTGCTGTTTTCCAGGAATTGTGCTCGGAAGCATTACCAGAGCTAATTCCTCTCTCGAGTTAAAACTCAACCGATTCCACTAAATTCAGAGGCTGAAATGATGGCGCAGCTTGTCTTCTAGGGCCTCATCCCACAAAAAAAAGACATAAATTAAATTGCACAAGGCCTTTCAGAAACAGTTAGTTAAGGCTGAAACCAGAGAAGGATGTGCAGAGTGGATTTTGGCACCTGCAGAACCCACTAGTGAAAGAAAACTTGGCTGCTGGTAGCTAACTCCTGAAATAACCTGCTTTGCTGCTTGGTGCAAGTCAATAGGATGCGGAAGCAAAACCAAGGTGATGTGTTTTTAATTTTTACAAGAACATTAAAAGTTACTGGTGACAAATAGATCTCAGCTTTGTGCTGGATGCGAATAGGAGAGACAGTTGTAATCTGACGAACACTTAATGCGAGCAGAGAACAGGGGAGAACTAGCACTTGTTCTAGTGCTAGAGAACTAGCACTAGTACTTTCTTGACCTTGGGACTCCTGAGTACTCTGTCTGCTACCTGGGACTCCTGAGTACGCTGATCCCACAGGCTAGATCACCCCTTTGTGTGCTGTTTGCCAGCCACAAAAATACTTCAAGACAAAGTTTTTTACACTAACAGCCATCACTGTTACTGCTCACTCTACCTGTGGTAGAGCAGCAGTTGCCCGAGCAAACCTCATAAAGCTCAACTAGATTTTTTGTTCAAAAGGTCCTGCACCTGGGCCAGGGCAATCCCAAGCACAAATACAGGCTGTGCAAGGAACGGATTGAGAGCAGCTCTCAGGAGAAGGTCTTGGGGGTGCTGGTTGATGAGAAGCTCAACATGACAGCTCATACTTGCAGCCTGGAAAGCCAACTGTATGCTGGGCTGCATCAAAAGGAGCGTGACCAGCAGGTGGAAGGTGAGACTTCTCCCCACCTACTCCGCTCTTGTGAGACCCCACCTGGAGTTCTGTGTTCAGCCCTGGGGCCCCAACACACGAGGGATGTGGACCTGCTTAAAGTGAGTCCAGAGGAGGCCATGAAGATGATCAGAGGGCTGGAGCACCTCTCCCATGAAGAGAGGCTGAGAGAGCTGGACTTCCTCAGCCTGGAGAAGAGAAGGCTCCAGGGAGACCTTAGAGCAGCCTTCCAGTACCTATAGGGGCCTACAGGAAATCTGGAGAGGGACTTTTTACAAGGGCATGTAATGACATAGGAAAGGGGAATGGATTTAAACTGACAGAGGGGAGATTTAGATTAGATATTAGGAAGAAATCCTTTACAGTGAGGATGGTGAGGCACTGGCACAGGTTGCCCACAGGAGCTGTGGCTGCCCCATCCCTGGCAGTGTTGAACCTGGCCAGGTTGGATGGGGCTTTCAGCAACCTGGTCTAGTGAAAGGTGTCCCTGCCTGTGACAGGCAGGTTGGAACTAGATCACCTAAACCACTTTGTGATCTCTGTTCTGCTTAGGGACCCAGATTTGCGGTGATCTTCTCCAAGAGCAGTGTAGAGCTGTGAAGACCAGCCTCAGTGAAGGCTACTTTCTTGCTTTTGTTCACATGCAAAAAAAATCCTTTCCCACTGGTGTCCCTACAGTGGCCTTCCACAGTAATATGATACATTTGTGATTTATATTATTTGATATACTTTTGTTTTATGTTCATGTAATCTTTGTTGTTATCTTTATTTTCAGGACAAGCAGTCGCAATAGCCAAATAATGATGTTAAGTCAGCTAGAATCCCTGCTCAAGGGGAAAGTATGTTGATGAGGGTAATAGCAGAAACCACATGCCAGGGTAGTAATTCCTTTCAGATAAGTAGATGTTGCTCTTGATATACTGATATAAAATTTAGTAACAAGTTTAAAAGTATGTCACCCTGTTGTATTATGAAGATCTGGTCATTCTTGTATGCTTAGGGTTTTCTGGTTTGTTGGGGGGTTGTTTGTTTGTTTTTGTTTTATTATGCTAAAGTACAAAGTAACATTTTAAAGGCCTCTCTAATCCACACTTTTTAGCATCCAATACCTAAACACCTTTTTTCTTTCAAGCAGTCTTTCAACACATCTCTGGTGTAGGGGTGGCATAGCCCCACTGTGAATTTATTTCCTAGTTACTAGATGCTTGTGGCTTGAGTAACAGCACTTGACTTATTTAAGAAACTAGATTCTCCATGGCAGTACATTTTCTGTAACTGTTTAGCCCTTTGCAAGGCTGATGTAAAACATTCTGTCATATCAGAAGAACAATATTTTAGGCATTTTGTACTCTTTTGTTTTTTTAGAAGTATCCAGCCACTTGAGAGCTCGGTCAGCTTAAATCTCAACTCACATTTTAACAGCACAAAACCCACTTTTTAAAATCCAGGACAAAGTGGTGGTGTTTCTATGGGAAAGCTGGATTTTTATTTTAATTTTGTACAAACTGAGCCATGAAAATTTGCTTGTGACTTCCTGACTTTTTATTATATTGCAGAACTTTCAAGTTAACCTGATGTCACTTATCATGCCTAATAATAGTTATTATTTACAAGGACACAGAACAGTATTCCACGCTTTTGAGAACACTGTGTAACAGTCTGTTAGCTCTACCCTAAGACTGCTCATAGAAGAAGAAATACCTTAAACATAACCCGATGTAAATTCCAAGGAAAATCCAATCTCCTGCTGTGCTTAACACGGGCTTGGCCGGTAGTTTGGGAGGGAGAAATAAAATCTTTCTGATTTCACAGCTGTTACTGCACCTCAGGGCTGCAGTAGTATTTGCAACCCATTTGCTTCCCTTCTACTGAGTAGGACATCTGAATATATCCTCACTGTACTCTGAATAAAATGTTAACATATCGCAAAGGCTGTTAGGACAGATTGTATCCAAGACAATCTTTTCTCGCTGTAGAAAAGCCTATCAATCATAACTTAGTATAGTTGTTATTAATGTCATAGCTTTTATTCATTTGGCTGTATACAGCTAACTAAAGAGTAACATTTATGTTTTCATGTTAAGTGTTTCCTAGCACAAAAGAAACTGATGAAATATCTTCTTATTATAGAATTTATTAATTGAAAATATCCTCCAAAGTCCTAATTAGAGGTACATTTAATTTACAAGGTTATATGTTATTTTTTAACAGCATTGTTAAACAGAGCTGTTATGTATATTTTAGTACATTAACAGGAAACGCCATTAACTGAAGGCAAGGTTACTTCTACATATATATCCCAGGAACAATTCCGTTAAAGAAGTACTGCATTATGTACACAGGTAATTATTCAGATACACTTAAGAGTTCATATACTCGTTTAAATATTTATCTGTAACATATCATAGTGGTTATTCCCAAGCCAAACATTATTCTGCTTCTGTTTGGATGCACATAATCAGCCAAGGACAAGGTTTTGAATTTGTACATGCAAGTAAAAAAAAAAAAAAAGAAAAAAGAAGATTCAGCAAGTCCAAAAGATAAAGCTTCTAATGTCCTCAGTAAAACATGGAATAGTGGTTTTTTCCTTGTATAGGCAGAAAGACACATTTGGACCATCTACTACATATATCTGTATTTAGCCATCATAACTAGCATACTGGTCAAGATGAGTGTGGTGGTTTACTCTGGATGGATGCCAAGTGCGCACTAAAGTTGCTCTATCACTCCACCTTCTCAACTGGACAGGGAAGAGAAAATACAACTAATGGCATGGGCTTTCCGCAGGGTCACAGCCTTCTTCAGGCATCTCCCTCCTCCGGGGGGGTCCTCCACAAGCTGCGGGTGGATATCTGCTCCACCATGGACCTCCATGGGCTGCAGTGTCACAGCCTGCCTCACCATGGTCTGCATCACAGACTGGAGGGGAATCTGCTCTAGTACCTGGAGCACCTCCTCCCCTCCTTCTGCACTGGCCTTGGTGTCTGCAGAGGTGTTCTTCTCACACATTCTCACCCCCCTCTTCCGGCTGCAATTACCCCTGTGAAGTTGGGCTGTTTTTTTTTTCCCCTCTTCTTAAATACATTATCCCAGAGGCACTACTACCGTTGCTGATGGGGTCAGGCTTGGCCAGCAGCAGGTGTGTCTTGGAGCTGGCTGGAATTGGTTCTCTTGGATGTAGGGGAAGCTTCTAGCAGCTTCTCACACAAGCCACCTGTGTAGCCCCCCTGCTACCAAAATCTTGCCATGCAAACCCAATACCATAAAGAAAAGTGGCAAATGGTTCAGAGTATCTTCTAGTCAGTGAAAAGACATAGGAGAACAGGCAGCCTTGGATTTGTCATCACTGTCCTGCACTTAGATACTCTTGCTGTGCTGGTGGTTCACTTAACCAAATGATCCAAGGCTGACCTTGCCTGGTTTTATGACACCAAAGTTATTTGTTGTGTTTGTTGGAAGTAAGCCTTACTGCCTCTGTAGTAATTCTTACTTGTTAAAAAAGTATAGATAAGCTAGGTAACAATTTTGAGTATTTCAAATGCCGGTATTTCAAAGCTCTATGTTTAGTTTTGACTGTAGGAGTCCTTCCATTATTTCTAGTCAAATACAGTAAAATGTTACTCCTGAAGGTCACTGTCTTGGGAAAAGCAGAGATAAGGAAAGGAAAAAAAAAAAACCAAATAAAACAAAACCAAACCAACACCTGACCAAGAAAGAAAAGTAACAGCAAATTGTAGGAAAATGGCCACAGTGTTGTCTCCTAAAAAAAAAAGAAAAGCCTGGAAGGAGGGCCAACTGCTGAACCCTGTGCCTGGGAATATAAATAACGGCACAGGAAAAAGCTCTTTTCTATTGACTCAGTGAGCGCTCAAGGTAGTAGGCAGCAATGTAGTTAGGCTACTTAAGCACTTCTTTATGTGCTGTGAGTAACAAGAACCAGAACTTTTATACCATACCAGAAGCCCAGAGTCTTTTTCATGCTCCTGGCCAGCTGATGCCCTGACTGCTCACTACTGCCCTGGTGCAGCAGAGGCCTGTTGCTGTAGGAATATTGTTTTAGCTAAATTCAGAACCAAACTGTTTCTCTTTAAAGATTACTGAAGTGCTGTGATTGATTTGCATTTGCAATAAGGCTGTTCATGTAAAGCAGAATGTAAAGAGGACTGAAAATTGATTTATTTTGTGTACTGATTGCACAAATTTCAAGGTCTCCAAAAATTGCTAATGAGTAGTAAGGGCTATGAATATGAACAAGTGTCAGGCCCATGTATTTTCCTCACTTCTCCTATTCTTACCTCCCCTCCCCCATTAATTTTTGATTTTATGTTTATGAGGATCTGAAAATAGTCTAATTCTTTTCTATCTGGTTTGGGCCTATCTTTACCAGCTGGTAAATAGGAAATGTTCACTGTAGGAAGCCAATACTCTGCAGAGTGTAAACAGATGGAATCAATATAAAGTGACAAGTTAGACTGTGCTACTGAGAATACAGAGCCAAAACTAAGAGCATAACAGTCACGATACTTATTTTGTTCCAATTCATTTGGTACTGAATAGCACTTCATATATGCACAGCTGTGTCCTTCCGTTTTTTACTTTCTTTCTTCTGGTTTGATGATGACAATTTCAAAGAAAAACTTTAATTAAAGATTTTACACAGAATGGCCCAAAGTAGAATATAGGGAAAATGAGAACTGATGTGTTTATAGCAAAAGAAGACTATTTTTCAGTCATTTATTTTCTTTCTTTTTTAACAAAACAAAATCTGATGCATCTCTCTGTGTATTATATGCCAGATTGATAGATCTTCACAGGTGGAAATCTTCCATTTGGTGATAAGGTATATAACCATACCTCCAAGAGCTTCCTCATCATCCTGTTTCTTCCCTGGTACCTGTTACAGCAGGGTGTCATGAAGGGCAGGAAATCACATTGTAAATCTCTGCATGGGTGTGCTGGCCAAAGAGAAGGGGACACTGCTGCAGACTGCTGTCAGACTGCCCTGAGACACACTGGAAGCGAAGTGACTGAGAGTCTTCCTTTCCCTTCCCTGGCTAGCTTGCCTCATATGTACCTCTTCCGCTCTCAAGAAGGGTATTTTGGAGGCCATGGATCTGATGCATGGTCCATTTAGAGACAGTTACTGGGGTGGTAAGCTTCCAAGCTGTCCTATGTTGTAGGGTTTGCCTTGAAAACGCATCTGAGTTCTAGTCCTTTTGCCAGGTGTTGTAGTATAGGTCTTTCTTTACTAATTTATTCATTTTTGACACATTTTCACAAAAGTGGAAGAAGGCAGCATGTTTTACCACTCTATCCCCAACTTACTCCTTGCAGTATATTTCTTAATGCTGCCATTAAAATTTTGCTATTTTTGCTTTCTTGGCAAATAATAACCCCAGATTTCCCATATGTTGTTTATTAGGGTGACTGTATGTCTCTAATGAGGGGCAGCAGCCACGAATTTGAACACAGATTTTGCTTCTGATCCTCATGTCAGGGTCAAGCAGCTTTTGTTTCCTGCAGAAGAAACACTGGGTCTGTCCCACTCTCCTCCTCACGTATCTGCCTAGATACACAAGCCATGGTAGCGCATCTGCGCAGAACTTCTCTGCCTCTTCATCCAGCCAGCTGCCTTCACTGCAAAGCACAATTCTTTTCCTAACTATAACACTAGGGGTCTGTTGGTCTCAGGGATTTCCTAAGACCTCTCTCAGAATTGTTCAACAACAGAAAGAAGGTATATGGTATTGTAGGCAGAATTCAGGAGCTTGAGGTAATGGGAATGCATGAAAGCCCCTTTCCAGATCTCCCTCTCACTCTTGTCAAATACCCTGAGCCACCAAACAACTTCCATAAAGGCCGGGAGAGGGAAATAACACGTTACACAGGTGGCACCTTACAAGCCCAGATCCATGGGGCACACAGTTGCTGAGGAAAACGCCTCGATATACAGTGACTGGTAACGCTTGAGTGGGTAGCAAAATGAACTTCAGTGATTTGTGGCAGGAATTTTTCACGCAGTAAGTTGCAGCCTGCACAAGGGTGTGTCTGGGAGTTCCTACTGCTTGCGATGCATGCGGAGGAATTGTTTACAGCGGCTATCCTTTGTGCTCCTAAAGTATAAGAAAATACTTCAAATATTCATTGTCTTCCTTCTTCCCAAGGGATCCCCAAGTGCTTTACATGCATAAATGTTGCTGAAATGCAGTCACTGCTGGGGTGGGGAGAAGCAGCCAGCTGGCATGTGTCAGTGACAACAGAGCACGATATGCCAAAGACACTACGGCAAGGCCCTGTGGTTGCTAAAAGTGCTGTGGTATCACTAACGCTCCGGAGAACAAACAGGAACATCGCTTCTAGTGTCTCTGCCGAGTGATTCTGATAGCATAAACTGATTGCTATGTAGCTTATCTAACCTGTAAGGACAAATGGTCACATCAAGCTGGCAGAAAAATGTACCACTGGTGCCAGGCACCACAGTATCCAAACCTGTGCTTCACTCATCAAATAATACATTTCAGTTAAATCTGCTTACAAGGGAAATGAATCAAGATTTCTGCATTGCATTCTCTATGAAAACCTTGGAATTGTGGTGGAAATCTTTTGCCAGTCAAGGCAAGGAAGAGAAATCCTAGCCTACTCTGATGAAATCTAATCCTTTCTTTGAATTTGAATTCTCTTTGTTGTTTTATATGTATTACTATAGGAAAATACACTTTTAATTAATAAAAACTGTTTTTACTTCTTCATGTCTTTAGCCAGATGAGAAGCTTTATCCTCTTCCACCTTTTTTTGCCAGGTAGAGTTGACAAGAAGTAGTCAAATCCACCTGATCTATAGCTACTTACTTTGGGCAACCTTTGCTTGTATCAGTGGATGGCTGTAGCCACAAATAGGCCTATTTACTGTGCATAAATGCTCTGCAGTAGGAGTACTGGACTTGGAACTTTGACCCTTTTGGTGAAAACAAACAAGATGCAAAGGCTTGGCTCCATTGAAGTACTGACTTCACTATGATCAGGATTCCCCCCAATGATTTTCCTGCTTACTCCTGGTAGCACTGCAGAGTATATGCAACTGAGCTGGATTTAATTCTGTCTCAGGCAGCCACATTCAAATAAGTGAGTAAGGAGCAGAGGCAGAATCTTTATTATTGCTGCTATTATGTGAGGCAGAAAGCACACAGCCTGATTCAATTCCCCAGTCACATTTACAGAAATAACAGTTTTAAAGAGTGATTATTTTTGAACAAGTCTTTATTCTTGTAAGCTGAACAATTCAACACAGAACAGAGTAAGCATGGAAGCCTTCGATACTACTTTTACTGTCAGTTTTCAGGTTTTAAGCTTACTTTAAGGTCCAGGCTGCTGAGATTATTTACAGACGTAGAGAAAACAGTTGCACTTTTTAGAATGTTAATATATTTGTCAGTTTGTCCCATGTATACATTCTCTTTCAACTCCTAAATCTTCTTGATTTTGGCAATTTTTGAAGTGAAGTGAAAAAAAGAATGCTTTGGTATATGTAGAACAAATAATTCACTGATATTCTGGAGTTCACTGATACTTATGAAATGTATACCTGCCTTGATCTTTGATATCTGGTTTCCAGCAAATCTCTAGGTTTCAGTCGTTAAAGGAAGATCATTCTACTGTTTAAAATATATGAATCATATCTGAAATTCATTGCTTTGCCTGAAAGTGTTTTGAAGTTTACTAGTGCCATTTGAAGAGGAAATTGCCTTAGACATTGAGTAAATGCAAAATATTCATTTCTCTTGGAGTGTTACTGTAACACTTTCTATTGTGCCAGGGAATTATTCTACTGTATTATCAAAATAGGTATAAAATGCCATTTTGTATTATATGTTAGGAAAGCTTTCCAGTGCTTTCAATTGCGTCAGTTGTGCCAGTATTAGTTTCTTGTTCATGGAAATCACCTGTAATTTGTAGATTGCAAAGAATGTGAAAAACATTACCAGGTGTTGCAGACTTTTTGACTACAGCCACACAGGATGGATACAGAGGCACACAATAAGGCAGATCCTTGAGATGATCCGTTTTAGGATGAAGGACTCAGAATTTCAGAAGTAAGTAAAGAAACAGCATGATTTTTCTGTAAGAGTAATAATACAAAAAATAATGGGGACTTTGTGATCTGCTGAATGACAGTGGCTGGGGGCTGCTTGCAGCAGGCTAATTTGCCAGTTTATCTTCTGCATGCAAGTTACAGCCTTCAGCCTTTCTCTGACTAAATGGATGCAACAGTATGCAAAGATAAATATGTTGGTAATTCACTCCAAAAGGATGAGTCCTGCATCAAAATTCATCCCAATCAGCTTGATTTTCGGGATGGCGGTTAAGATACTTAAGTGACAATGTGGGACTCCCCTTGCCTGCAGTCTCACAAAGCAATATTGGTCCTTGGCCTCAGATCCAGGACAGAGTTGAGTAGTCTGCATGGAGATGCTTGGTGCCTACCCCTGTCTGAAAGCTGAACAGAAGAGATAGTGAGAACCCCAGAGGATCTTCCAGAGGAATAGTGAAAAGAGGAAAAGATTTCTTTACTCTGCTTATAAGAGGTGTTAGGTCAGCCTGTTGCTTGACCCCTTTCTTTTGTTTGGCTGACATAAGATATACATAAGATCCGTTTGAAATATTCTATGATTCTATTATATATACATGTATATTTGATTCTGTGATTAATCAGTAAAACCAATGCATCAGGAGGACAAAGTGTGTGTGCAGAACATACCTACAGGACCCAGAAGCCCCTCCCTTTCACAGCTGATTTGAAAATGTTTGCTGCCGAACAAGAAAATGGCTCCCCACTCCTTTTGAGACCAGTGAGTGGAGAAAGATGAGAGCCATCGCCTCTCACTGGAGAAAAGATCCTAATAACCAGGTGACTAGTGAAATCTTGCCTTTGAAAAAGGTAACAGCTCCCATCAGCTGTTTCATGCTTTTGCTGAATTCCTGCAAGTGTTTTAAGTATGACTGGGTTTATTGCCCATTGGGTAGAGGAACACAGTTATTTGAAATAAGACATTGCATGGCACATCTTCACATCCTGTGCAACTTGAGGCAGTGAACAGGGAAATGTTATAGCATGGATACTATACTCTTCTTCCTGCTATCTTTGCATGGTTTTCATGTGAAGTGATACGGTGAAATGGAAACTCAGAGGCTACCTTCAAGTAGGGTGAAGCCAGAAAGCAAGGAGCATCTTGCTTCAGTGAGTCAGCCATCTAAGCTTAGCAGTTGGTTCACCAGGAACCTCAGAAGAAACATTTAACCTTTTAGAGCTGTAGTATGCATATCTACGTAAGGGAGTAGTACTTGCTTACCTCAGAGGGATGATGTGAACCTTGACTGGTGTTTGTGTAGCATTTGGAAACTAGATTGGTCTGCTCTTCAATGGCAGAACAATGGCTAAGTATTAATACTGGGAGTCCATATGTGCTTCAGATATGATGGATCCAGTGCCCCTATTAGTTTGTGCTGGACGAAGCTGTAGCAGATCCTGCTTTCACAGAGCAGAGATGTGGGGATGGGAAGCAGCTGGAGCTTTGACTGCAGTAGGGGTTGCACAAAGAGGGATGGCCCAAGCATGATGGGGTAGGGAAGTACATATCTAAAGAGCATGTGGAATATTTCTGTAGGATCTTTGCTGATGGGTTGCTGTGAAATTGTGCTTATAAGGCACTATGATGGAAATGTTGAAAGAGATCAAGTGATGACAGTGCCTGTGAATTGATGCCTATGCATGCTGGGAGATCAGCTACAAACTGCCTTAAAGCAATATGAATCTGTTAGCTGCAACATGTACACCAAGGGCAACCTAAAGAGACTTCAGGGCCTTGGAATGGACTTCCAGTTGCATGCAGTGACACTGGAAGAAATAGATGGGCCAATTCTATTATTATGTGGCCCCGTGGATGGTGTCACCACCACAGTTCTGGGGTTTTCGATAACGGGATGGCTTACATGGCATCAGGCTTGCTGGCACCAGAAGGGATTCACCTTTCTCAAAGCAGGAAGAGCCAGCAGGGCTCATTGACAAATAACTTTGGAGGGGAGGCAGATAATATGAGGCTTACTCATGATAAGCTGTGGGAGGACATACCAAGGTTAGAGGGATGGGTGCTATCAAAGGCCCTCAGCCTGTTGTCTGGGACATGATGGCCACACTGGAGCACACTTGAAATCTTACGGCGATGCGCTAGGGCCTCCCTAGGTAACAGGAGCCGTGAGGGAAATACCAGTGAAATACCTGAAAGGAATTAAGGGATGTTCTTCTAGGAAGGTGACCCAGATGACAGCCCAGCTGAAGTGCCTCTACACCAATGCATACAGCATGGGCAACAAACAGGAGGAGCTGAAAGCCAGCAGTTGCTAGAAAGCTAAGACCTAGATGTCATTACTGAAAATTGGTGAGACAAATTCCATCACTCCAGCGCAGTTATTGAGGGCTACATGCTATGAAGGGACAGGTGAGAAAGGAGGGGCAGAGGTGTTGCCCTCTACTACAAGAAATGGGTAGAGTGTGAAGACCTGTCTCTGAAGAATAGCCACAAGCAGGTTGAAACCTTATAGGTAAGAATTAGATACTGAGGCAACAAAGGGAACCTTGTGGTTGGTGGCTATTACAGGCCACCCAATCAAGGGGAGCCTATTGAAAAAGCTACAGGAGACATTGTGCTTGTGGATTCTCATCCTGCTGGAGTATGTTGGCGACCCTAACATTGGGTCAAAAGCACGGAGAGCTGTAGGCAGTGTTCAATATCAGGTTGGACTGGGCTCTGACCAATCTGCTCTAGTGGAAGATGTCCTGCTCACTGCAGGGGAGCTGGAACTAGATGGTGTTTACAGCTCCCTTCCAACCCAAACTATGCTGTGATTCTCCATGCTCTGATTCCAAAATATTTTTTGTCAGTTCATATTGCCTGGCTACACTATTTCACTTTGTGTATTTTTTTCTGTTTGGGACACTTTCCAGAATTAGATATCAACAAAACCAATTAAATAATTTGGTACAGGCAATTACAGAACAGAAGCAATACTCTTCTAAAGCAAGCAATCAAAAGCCAAAAAGATGCTTTATTTGACAATAAACCTTGTGTTTGGCATTGCAATCTGAAAGGTAATACATCTATAAAAAATTTACTACATCTCATAAATGCTGAATAATAAAAAAACCCACAAATTTTCATTTTGGGGCTTAAGGCTTTAAAAAGATGAAGTTTTGTCAAAAATCTTCTGAAGCTTAACAAATAAAAATAATGGTACTGTGTCACCTCTGTATGAAACAACACTATCAAAAATAATAGAAAATTTGTAACATTTGTTTTATTTTCCTGCTGATGGAATATCACACAAACATCTTTTGAAGAAGCCTATTAAATATGAGAATGTTTAAATATACCCAGATTATACCTGAATTTGTTATTATGGGCAAACCTTAAAGCAAATGAAAGTGTATTCTCTTCTCAAAGTGCAAGTTGCAAGGTGTTAATGTTAGTATGTTTAAGGAAGGATATTCATGTCCTAGTCAAAAGAATAAAATGGCTTCTTTTTTGAAAGTGTGGTAAACTCATGTGTCAAATTCACTTCTGTGTTGGCAATTTTGCACTGATCCAGTTAAATCTTAAGAACAACATAAAACAGCTAAGTCTACTCTGTTCCTCTGTCTGCACGCTTATTATTGTACAAAAGCTATACATCCTGTAATCATCATGCCCTAAAAGAACAGTGCCTAACTGAGTGATTTAGGTCATATTTACTGGGTTTATTTTGTCTGTATCACAAGGTGGCTGGGAAGACACAGGCAACTCAAGATATTTGAATCTAAATGCCCTCTGCTATTTCAAGTATAACCATGTCTCACTCTAAATTCCTGATAAATTGGGCAAGCACAGTACTTGTTTTGTCTGTTATGAACAGCAAAATATCTGACTAAAATTGTCTCCAATGGAATATTTAAGTTCTCCATGTCACCATTCATGAATTTCGTTGTCAAAAAATCAATAATCCTTGGGCTTCTAAAGTATTTTTTAGCAAGTTGAGGGCAGATAAACAGGTAGGCAAAGTAAGTGCTAACAGGTTTTTTAGACTGTTTAGATGTATCTATACCCCTTTCTTCCCTCTCAGTTCCCCTTCTTGGGCAAAAGATTGGAGTGTCATACTCCAAACCCAGCACCCTAAAATGTTAGTTTTGTTAGAAAGATATTTTCTTCTGGTTTTAGGTTTCCTGCGAGGTAGCATCTAGTTCAAACCTGTGGGTCCAGTGACATTCTAGGGCATTGGATGCTCAACTAGCTGCTAGGCCATATTTCTTTGGTACGATTATCTCACATTTCTCTGGACTGTATACCTTTCATAGCATAGTCCGCTGCCTGTGACATCTGGAGAAAATATATCTTATTTGATAAGCCCTGGGCTCCTGCTGTCCTTCAGGTTTCTACTTTTGAAATACAGTGAAATATACTCCACTTATAATTCATTCTGTCTGCATTGATCTAGAAAAAGTCTCTAACCCAATATCATTCTTTGGACTAAGTACTGCTGCTACTTTTCTTCCTCCTGTCCCTTCACAGTGTGGTCTCCTGACTGATTTCTGCTCTTGGACTCTGCAGCCGTTCCTGATTCAAGCCAGAGCATGCTGAATATTTGCCTTGGATTGATTAACAAACATTTTTTCCCCATAATACTGTTATGGTTGTTCTGGGACACTCTGTCAAGTCTCTCAATTAACTTTAATGGACTTTGGACCAGCCCTGTAATTATTAAGAGGGCTTTTTCTGTCAAGATCCTGACATAAGCTACTGCCCACATGTATAGTTTGGGCTGGGGACACTTTGTAGTTAGGGGAAAATATTAATTTCTGGAGATGTGTTTTGGATCCACAACCTCTGCCAGACAGCTCTGTTTGTGCTCATAGCATTTCTTTTAGATAGGTCAGCCCAGCTGCAGAGAGACAAAGCAATTGTATTACATCACCACAAGGATATTAAAAACTTTCTGGAAAAAAATACCCAGACCAACAACCCAGAAGTCTAACAGTCCTGAAACCTATTCTCTACTAGGGAGAAGTCAACCGTTTCTGGATGGACCTCCTATTTAAAGATTCACTTGACTCTGAAAAATGAAACTCTCCTTAAGACCAGATCTCACAACTTCAGTTTTTAGGCTTTTACAGTTGGGCAGTCTTGATCATCTAAGCCTAGTAGTCAGGAAAGTGACTCAGGGTTCATATCAAGGCTAAACTCTTCAGTTTTGTGGGAAAAAACAACCATGAACTACATATATATATATATATATATATACACACACCTATTTCCTTAACATCCCAATGATATCCTGAATTCATTGCAATCAGGCGGTACAAACTTTCATTATTACAAAAATGACTGGAAACATAGAAACAAAACCAATCTGACTTCTTCCTATATGTGATAACTGGATTTAATTTTAAAATCAGAGAAAAAAAAGGGATATGGCAGGAATTCTTCAATATTGAACTTAAAAGCTTATTCTTCAAAGTCACATGCTCAAGATGAAGCCGTCCCTAGGCACCTTTAATGTACTCATGTGGCAGTTATGCAGCAAATAACTCAAGGTTATTTTCTTTGGCAGTGATTTCAGAGCAAATCTTTGAGTAAAGAGTGATTTCTTTTCCTTGAACAATGGGCTGGATTCATAAAAAGTATAATGGGTATATTTGTTTGGTTTTCAATTTTAACAATTAGGAGGTATTTGTCTGTGTGTATAAGTAGAAAGTAGGAAAAATAATGAATAGTTTTACTTACAATTAGCATATTTTGATACTTAGGAAACTAGAAGCCATTTCTATGCTTATTAACTGTGCATTGTCAACTTCAATTTTTTGATAATTGCTAACTAAAGAAAATTATTTTGGATGAAGCATTGCTTAAGAAATACTTACTGAAATTAAAAGTAAACCCAGGCTTTAAAATATATAGAACCATATTTGTGCTTAGAATCATAGAATAGTTTGGGTTTAAAATCATTACTGCTTATCCTATCACAACAGGTTGTATTAAAAAGTCTGTCCCCATCTTTCTTATAAGACCCATCAGATTTTTATAAGCTCACTTGTGTAATAGTCTTAGCGCTAAGATATGCGCTAGCCTTTAAGCAAAACTTGTGTAAAGATCTCTCATTGTGGACTTGGGCAGTCCAACTATATTCATGGATTCAAGAATATTCGAGGATTCAAGAATATCATGGCTGCACAGGACTGGATGCTTCAGCCTATCACAGCCAAAACTAGCAGTAAAGTTAATGTAGTTGGGATCTGTGTGCTCTGGAAGACCACGTGTTTGCAAGAACAGGGCTTTAGAGAGAGTCTGATTCAATGCCCCTTAATGGTAATGAACATATTTCCACTGTTTTCAACTGATTTCAATCCAGTCCTTCCATCTTGAGTGTAGATAGAAAATGATGACCAAATTTAAGCAGGCATAGAACATAAGCAGGTACCAAAATATTTCTTTCAGATGATAACCTATGAATTGGTTTAGCTTATAAAAATGAGGAAATAAATAAGAAAGTCATTGAAATAAATAGCAAAATCATCTAATGTCAGGAAGGGCAAGGCAATCCAAGTCTCCTATTAATTTTTATCAGGAAAATGGGCTCTAGCCCAGTTTTAATGGCTGCTGCAAAGGCCAACTCAAATCTCCATTATTTACGTGTCCAGATTGTATCCCATCAGTTCCGTAAGGATGTAGTTTATGGTGTGCAAAGCATGATGGCAGTCCTTGCCTATTCATGGGGATCCTGTAAATCCTTTCTACTCCAGAACTGGAGTGTAAAGAATAGAGGGGAAAAGTGCAATTTTGAACCAGTAATTAGTATTGCATTTCTATTTGTTTATTAAATGGTATTGGCTTTCCAGCCTTGATATATGCAGATCCACAACAAACCATTTGGTTCAAATCAACAGAAATTGCCTGAAAGTAACAGTAGGAAGTACCTAGGGAAAGGAGTGAAACTGTTTTCATGTGACAGAAAACGGAGTACCCCCTGGGTTGCTTGAAATCAGTCACTAATGTAGGATAATGACTGAAGAGTGTTCCTATTCTGAAGTAAGACCATGGTAATTTGTGTATGTATCTGTTGTTTATTGTAGGTTGGGGGTTTTTGGTAGATCAGAAACTGAGCTGCAAACAAGGGAGAATTTCAGATACTCCTAAAATGTGCCAAAGTATCATTCCTGATATTGAGATTTACTATTAACCTCATCTTTCTCATGACATTTTCTAAAATAGATCTGTCAATCCCCAAATAATCCAATCACATGAATGTTTTTGAAGTATTCCTTTTATTTTGAGTATGTGTGTAAAGTTTGTTCAAAGTGGATCCGAGTCTATCAATTTTATTAGATACATTTCTACCGCATTTCACGTGTTAGAGCAATGACTGTATATTCATTCTGTATTTCCACATGTACAACTCACAGCTAAAATAATCCTAAACCCTTTAAAATTTCCTTGAAAAGAAGTTCAAAGATAAACCTCACCCTCCAGTAAGACACAAGAAGGTTTAAGGAGACATAGGGTGTGAAGAAATAGCCGGGGAAAAGAAGCAAAGTCCTACATTAATTCTGCATATACCCATGGCTTAAATGCATCAAAACCAGATGTGGGATTTATTGTGGTATCCTGTTTTGGGCAGGATTATAATTCACTTGTTACAAAAGAGAAACTGAGGCAAGAGGCAAGTCAATAAATTCCCAAGTTTATTAAATAAATTTAATATTGTAATTGAGCATTTCTGTCATTCTGTGCTCCACAAAAGTGCAGATAATTGTACCTTCAAACTTTGCCGTGCAAAACAAATAATATAGAGAAAACCAGGGTATGTTACAGTGCAGTGCTCTTTTCTTGTCCCAAATGGAACTTGCCAAATGGCTAATCAGATTCTTTTTATCACCTAAATGGAATTTCCTCTCCCCACCATTTTGATGCAAGTAATGTGTTATGAATGGTGAGAGCTGGCTTCTTTTTCTTTTTTTTTTTTCATAAAATCTCTCCTTCTACCACGAGTCTCTCCAAAAGTGTTAATATCCAAAAGATGTCTGGAAAAAAGTAGTGATCAGAAATAGGACTTTTACTTTCATACATTGTCAAAGTCAAAACCAGAGCACAAATTCACAACAGGTGCTCTCATTCCCAGGATGCTGGAAAATTGTGAAGCCAAAAAAAACCCCCAAACCCCTAAAAAAGCCACAATCATGATTCAAGGGGTGGTATGGATGCTTTAGATCTTAATGTTAGCATACAATCTGTATAGCCTTTGAAAAAGGAGTTTACAAAGTGACTACATAATGCGGTGTAGTATCTTCACTAAATAGGTACATTCAAATGAGAAAATAAGACAATCCGCTTCCGTTTTCGGAAAAAATTCATCAGGACTAAGTAGATATTTTTCTTTTTTTTTTTTTCCAGACCTGCTGAAATCAAACACAAGTTTTATTGTATTTGGAGACTGTGGGACCAATGCAAAGGAAGTTGAGATGTTCTAATGGTACCATTTTAGCTTTAGACTTTATTGATCCTCTTTATGCAACAGAATTATAATTTTCATTTTAAAAACTACATCTTTCTGGGTTTCATGATTAGGAAGATGAAACATGATCATGAGTCACAGCAGCATTTTCTGAAGGGGACTGGAATTTAATCTCATAGTAACTTGTGATAAACTGGCCCTGGTTTCTCTAACAAACTGTTATTCTGGAAGGTGAAAACTGCCTATTTTTTCAAAGTATTTGGATACAATCTGATGATGGCAAGGGTACACAGTATTAATAACTTCCCTGCTGATCAGGGGAAATATCTAGGAAATAAATGCTTCAGAGACTAATTTCCAAGCTGTAGAAGTTAATTCTATGTGTAAATGAGTTCTAATTGCAGAGTGAGGTTCCCATTTAATCCAGATGAAGCTGCTGCAATCTTTCCAGCCCCCTATAATATCCAGACAACTTGCTGCAGAATTTAGGCGTGACTTATCATAAGTTACACTGGAATTTGTTTAAGAATATCATAATACTCTTATATTATTAGAAGAAAAATGTCCCTTTGCAGATATATTAAAATTCATGTTCATGTAGATGGCCAAGAAAATGGCACTGTATGTAGGATTTGAATGATATTATTCAGACAACTCGTATACTATAGACAATCTTTGGCAGAGGAAAAAGTACAGAGAAAAATGCAGTAGGAAGCTAAAAAAAAAGTAATTCACTGATTGTTTTTCACAATCTTTTACAATATTGCATTTCTAAGTACTTAATTAATATCTTATTTCTTCAATTCACTACCAGTATGATCTGTAATAGCTGTGTTCTGTAAAAAATGGCTTCTTCTATGGACTCTGGAACCGTTACTGTGTTAGAGACTCTAATGTGATGGATTATAAAGAATTTCTGAAGAATTTTGGCATGAGTACAGACACAGTTAAAGAAAAAAGCACAGAAAATGAAGTTCCAGGTGTGTGCTCAGAAGAGAAGTGGAAACTTGTGTACTTCCCCTCTTTCCAGTTATATCATTAATAGTATTCCTGTGGTCCTTGATGGATCTGATTTGCGATTTTGTAGAACACTGATAGCCTCTGTTTCTCAGCAGAAACAACTAAGACAGGGAGGAAAAGAAATCCAAGCCTTTGGCCTCGGAAATTCTGCCAATGGTGTGTGAAAAGTGTCTTTGAAATGAAAACGTTACACATTACATGGGACAAAAAAAAAAATAGTAACACCATTACAAGCTTATGAACCCCAGATAAAGATCTTGTTACTGCACCTTCGAATCTCATAGCACTTGGCAAACTCTGTTTTCACCCAGTATTCAATCATACAGTACTTTGCAGGTTCAGTAACTTTGTAACAAAGGACTTACACTCTAAGACAGTGACAAAATGATGAACTTAGGTTGGGAAGGTCAGTGACCATAGGACATTGTTTGTCAGCATGACTATAGTTTCAAGCACAGCAGCAACCTAACTTACTGGGGTGTTGGGAATGTCTTTGTAGGCATCAACTCGAAGAAGGGTGTTTGAGAAGTATTGATGGTCAGTCATTAAGTCAGTTTGTGAATGTGTATGGACAGGTCCTCTCAAATGTAAGGGTCAGCATAGAATTAGCTACAAAATGTATTTCTTTGAAATTGCAAGAACTAGACAGTCCAGGGTGGCACAAGGGGTCATTCCTTAGTGAAAGGTGATTGGCATGCAGGACATGGGCTGTGAAGACCACTGAAATGAAATCATTAGCTTTTCTCTGTCTAGGGAAGGAAGTGTCATTGGTCAGAGAAGGATACGGCTGTTTTCCTTAAAGACAGAAAAAGCATGTTTCAGTAGCTCAGTTGCTGGATGAATGGAGGCAGTGAAGAGGCTTAGTACAAGGCATTTTCTTCATCACATGTACACACATGATATTTTGGCAGTAGGATTTTTCAGGAGTGTGAGCCTACATCCTGGTTTCTGCTGGGATAGAATTATTTTCTTGCTAGTAGCTGGCACAGTACTGTGTTTTGGCTTTTGTCTGAGAATAATGCTGATACATTACTGCTAATTACTTTTTCATTTATTTTTGTTTAATAAGAAGCATTTAAACTTACTTTTGCTGAAGAAGCATTTAAACTTACTCTGGCTTTTGCTGAAGAAAGCCAGCAAAGACTTATCTGTACTTTGCAGGCTAAAGAGCAGTAGCTTCAAAGACTGTCTCTCATTTCTACTGCTCAAAATTTAGCACTTAATGAAGAGAATTACAGAAGAATAAAACAAAAATCTATCCTGGTCTAGAAATGAGAAGCCAGATTATCCTTTTCCTGACAAAAATTGTCTCCTTGGGTGGTAGGAGCTATTTTTGAACCAATTTTGAATAGATGGCCTGGTGTTCAAAGGCCCTGAATACCAACAGCTCACATTGGCTTCAGTAGGATCAGAAGAAGCTGAACCCTTTAGAAATCATTAAGTCAGAATATCTAGTATTTTATTAATACTCTTTCTTCTTGCCATTTTATGCAACCATGTGTAAAACCAAGTGAGTATATAGAGGTTGGTTTGTGCAGTACTAACACAGATTGTTTTGAAACTATTACTAGAGGTGAATAGAAGTACCAAAAATAGAGTTGTTTTTTTTTCCCATGTGGGGTACTGAAATTGTGGAAAATGATTTTATGAATTAAGGCTCCTCCTCCTTCCTATGGTGTACCTAACATCGTGCATGATTAAGCCTCTTAAGTAATCCATCTAGTTAATGGGGCCTGGGACACAACTTCCCACTCGTTCCGCCATAGGATGCCTCAGACATTCAAGGACCTAGCTTGTCGGGTGCTCCTGCAGTGTCTTGAATTCACCTCTTGCCCTCTGATTCCCAGTTTCATCTTTCATTTACCCACTTTAAGAAGCAGACCTTTGTCCATGAAAAACACTTATGAAAAAATTAGCAATCAACATAGATTTAAAAATAGATTCTAAAATAATCCAGATAAATTAGTAATAACCTCTGTGGTTCATTTCTGTGTTGCATAAGAGAGTGATATTTGCTTAATAAGTATTAATACACAAGCAAAACTAAATTGAAATAGAGCAGTTCTAAACGGAATTAAGCATTCACACAAATACTTTTCAAACATTTTGAGTAATAAAAAGTATAGCTTTATTTAAACAGGAAGGAAGATCTGTGTTTAGCAGGCCACTGAGTGGACAGAGGGAATAGTGGAGAGTATACCCTAAGCACATACTCTTCGTGTATAACATTCTCAAAATGCCTGTGCCTCGTCTGTCACAGTGATTGCTGCTGTGCTCTAAATCAAGTATAACAGATCCATAGCAGAATCGTTATCCCAAAGCGTGTACATGCCAACAGCACATTAAGGAGAGCAGTATACAGCAAACCACCATTACAGCCCATCTGCAATAAATATTCCACAGAACCGGTTTGGGTTTGGTGGTGGTTTAATTGACGGGGAATCATTGAAGAGAGCTGTTTGCCTTACAGCAATTGGAAGCTCTTCCAAATATCACGGGAGCTAAGATGAGACAGTGAAATGGGAGTATGTGAAGCCAACGGAAAAGAGCCCTTTCAAAGTCAATAGTCATGTTTATTACCCAAAGTCTATAAGGACATTGTCCTCCACTTCCTGCAAATATATTTTTGGTGATGGATCATTCTGGAAACATATTGACAGAGGGAGTCAGTTTCTAGTAGTACCTTCTGATATGAAATGTCATAAAGTTACCTGTAAAGATTATGTGTATTATGATTTAAAAGAAATATGAAATGAAAAATAACTACGACAAATGAACAGATTAGAGAACATAATTTTGAACTATTGATCAAGTAGTTTTCTTGAAATCCAAGAAAATACAAGAAAGTTGTATTTCAGGCTTGGTTTGGTCTGTTTGTACGTAAAGATTCATCAAGTTAACAGAAACATTCTTTAAGAGTTTTAGATGGCTTTATTTCTTTGAAGCTGACAAAGCTGTGGACTTTGCTAAATCAGTTTTCTTAACAGCACTAATCTGCCAGAAAATAAACAGAAGGAGAAGTAACTTTTTCTATAGTCTTCACCATCTAAGTGTGCTGTGACAGACTGCAGTCTGGATAGCACTAAGAAGCCATTTAAGGAAAAGGTAATGGGGTGTTATTGGTACTTCAGAGTACATCAATAGGTGGAGAAGCTAAGTCAGGCATCACAGGAAAAGAAAACTGCTGAGCTTTGAGGCCAGTTAATTGTATCAGCTTCTTTTATAAACAAATTCCATGCACAGGGCTTCTTGTTTGCTTTTACAGCTGGTTAGCAGAAGCACCAGTTCTGTTTCATTTTGGGCATTCCAGTCTTGCTTATTAGAATAACAGCATTAAAAATGTATGTATTAGAACTCCAGATTCCTTAGGCTAAAACAAAATGAGAGTACATCAAGGCTTGATATCTAAAGTGCTTCATAATGTGAATTGCTAGATCACTCTGTCAGTTCAAAGTAAGTAATGACTTACACTGTGTAATGACTAGTTGTCATTGTCTGACAATTATTTTCTGACCTGCATGAAATAAATTATTAGTGAATAGGTGCTACTACAGAAACACACTTTTTTATGTGAGATTGCAGGACTAGAATAGAGAGCGGAGATAGAATAGACATGGCAAATCACCTCTCCACATGCCCTTAAATGTGATCTTAAGGGTTGGGGAGTGTGATGGTGGAACGTAACTGTGTTCCACCTGCTTTCTGGGAAGGTGAAGAGAAAAATAGTTTTCCAACATTCACTCATGTACTTTCATGCCATGAAAACCCTGACTCTCTAAAAAAGGAGAAGCTGATACTGTGCATTAAGACTGCATATTCTACTACAAACTCAATTACACGTACCTGTAGCTGTGTTTTCTCAGCCTTGAAAAGACAAGTGAGGAGGGACAAACAAGGCTATAGGGGTATTCAGCATCTTGACCCTTTTTCATCTTGGTTATCTTTGATGTGGAAGTGGAGGCTCAGACTGGAAGCACATTACGTCTCACCTGACAAGCCCTTCTAGTCCTTGATGTTTATTTTGGGCCTCCTAAAGTCTCTCAATACATTATCTTGACACTGTGATTTCAGCAGTTTTGAATGAACAATAATCAGCTTAGAAGCAGATGGGGTACTTGCAAAAAATGGCAGGGGGAGAAAAGCCTCAGGGATGCTCGCAGTATTCAACAACCCAGTGTGAGCTAACATTTCAGAAAAACAAACCAGTCTTCCTATTGTTTCATGAGCCTTATCAAAATCTGCAGTAAGTCAACTTTCAGGCATTTTACAAGTCCCATAAGCAAAAACACATCCACATAGCTCCTCTGCAACAGCCCATGAATTAAAAAAAACCCAAAGAAATGTGTGATATGTTTACACCACAGCTATGTTAACTATTCCATGTCTTCTAACATTTTCCAGTACGCAGTGTGCTAATGACCTATTTTTAGTAAAGGGAACTTTGTACTAGGTTATACCGTGGATGGTTTTAAAGTTATATTAAGACAGGTGTTATGAAGCAGTCAGATCCACCAGGTATTTTTAGCTCTGAATTTTGAGGCAGAGTTATTATCTGAGAAACTTGTCTGACTTGTCATTTGAGAGTGTGTGATTGGGAATACTGTTTTGTAGTGAGCTTATTAATTAAACATCTGACGTTCAGAGCATGCCAGTGTAACCTATTTGATCAGTTCACAGAGACGAACATTCAGAAAGGTCTTGTAAAAAATGCATTATTGTTTTAAAAGCTTCATGAACTTGATTTTTCTGAACAAAACACCATAAATTGTATTCATTACATCTGTGTTCAGTCTATCAGGACATTGAAAAAGCCTTCAGAGCAATTGAAGTCAGTCAGAGTGGATTTGTGTCTCTGGATTGCTTGAAGTCAGTCATAAATGGCTTTATATTTCCTTTGCCAAATGAAACTTTTCAAGAGCTAATGAATGGGTAAGAATCATATTATTTTCTTAGGGGACATTTTTTTAGCAGTACTGCCTTATAACTTTATTATTGTTTTTTGTGACTACCATCATTAATTCATCTTACTTGTGCCTGTATCACAGTATGTATGGCACAGCATGTAAAAGCTGATACAGTTAGGTATAAAACCACGTTTTTTTTCAGTAATGTATATAGTTTTAATGGAGTAAAAGCTTTAAGTTACTGCTTTCTTACTTCTGTTTGCTCTCAAATTTGTATTTAGTTTCCTAAAGGGAGCATTCCTCTCTTGCATTCAAATGACTAGTGATGTGGGATGGTGTGAATTTGCTGGAAAAGCAGCTTCAAGACTGTTAGCACCATGTTCACATGGTGATAGTGTGACTCTATAAGCCTCTCCTTTTTAAATATGCTGGTGCAGTAAGTGAAAGAAAGGAAGAAGTAAAACTGAACTGGATGAATGAAGCAATGCTGAAAGCTTTCACTCTGCACTGCTCATTATCAGTCACTGAAAAAGATAACTGAAGGGACAATTCTGTGCCACATAACAAAGCAATTTTATACTTAGAAACTTGAATTTTAACTAAAATGATGCAAAAATCTTTTGAACTGAGGTTTTGACATGGTAAATATTTTTATTGCAGCTGCTGCAAAGTTTGAGAAATCATGCCAACTACTGGATTCAATTCAATGTGCTTTTTTTATCTTAACCAGCCATCTTTGTAGTATTATGACCAAAACTCAAATCATCCCATGGGCAGTATAGTGTGCAGAAGATAAATGGACAGAAAACATTTTCCGGCCCAGCCTCAAGGATCTAAGCAGACAGAGTTTAGGCCATAAGACATTTCCAAAATACACTTTCCTGGCCATGATCACTTCAGCATATGCTGACTAGCTTCCCAAACTCACATTTCCTCTTTAAAGCCAAAATATCACAGGAGTGGATGTTTTTGTGGCTTTTGGTTAAATCTAGACCAGGATCTCTCATTATTAATCTTTTGTACTCGGAAACCATAAAGTGTGAGAAGAAAACTGCCAGAATATACTTTATACTTGTTGGCAACAGTGCCAAGGGCATATGGGCAGTCAAAGAAAAAGGAAGAACAACTTAACTCTTGCACAGCATTTGTACTCCAAAATATTGCTTAAGCTTATAGTAGCAGAGCAAGGCACCCAAATCCTATAGTGTGAGGAGGCCAGTAACTACATCATGCATTACTGCTTCATGATTCCATAATTTATAGTTTATCTATTTAAATTGATGGAACAATTGAATCATCCATGTAAATAAACCAGTTATTTTTTTTTTCTTTATATGCACTAGTTAGCTGTAAAGAGCTCAGTGCAGATATACGTTTTATAGCAGCAGGTGCTGTACGAGAGTGTCATCTGCAGTAACCATATTGCTTTGTGCATTCAGCAGATAAATCTGATTTGCTTCTAGTCATTCACAGTGTGATATAACAAGGATCAACTATTACTTTGTAAAAAAAATTGCTGCTATAGGGTTTTTTTCAATTAATGCCACTTGCTAGTGTAAATCTTAAAGTAAATGTTGCTCTTAAGAGCAGTTGCATAATTGAAGGATTTCTGCATGCATTTTTTCACTGGAGCTTTCTCCACCTTTTGAAAAATATAGTGACATTTTAATGATGCAGTAAACAAAAATGTTCAAGCCTATGTATACCATATCTCTTAGGTGATATTTCTCAGATAACGGCATTCAAAAGCTCCATCAGGTGAGTGGAGCAACAGCAAACTTTGTCATAGGCATCTAATTCTAATAATGAAGTAACTTCATTGTGTAGCTGATAATAAATGTAGGAGTAATTGATGGGCAAGGGATATGATTTGAAGGTTTTTAAGATTCTATTTAAATAATATGACATGAGATGTGCCAGGGAGCTGTTTATGAGAAATAATACATGACAGCATTTTATGGTTGGTTGAGGTATTTACATCTCATGGGTTCCTGATATAAAATTCAGGGTCCATTGAAGTTGATGCAATTTTGCCTTAAACTTCAGCTAGGATTTCATCGTTGACTGGTTTAGGACCAGATTACCTATACACTTATCTCTCAGTGTATGTCCCCACTGCGGGAAGATCAAATACATCAGAGGCAGACCATTGAGGTGCACTTCATTCAAAGGACATCACTCATCTGAGTCCCAAATTCCCTGATTTCCATCACTTCTGTGCTTGAAAACTCTTTCACTTAGAACTGAAACATTGTGAGCTTGAGGTTGTATATAGAGTTGCAGAAACTGAAGGAATTAATCTCACAGTATTTCAGGGTTCCCATGTGAGAAACATTTTGGTGATGTTTTGGAGCTTTGCTGTGGACTGTGTCCCTTCACAGGCTGAGGGGTATGAGTGAAGGGAATTTTTGTTGACAACTGTGAGCAAATTGTGCTTGACCAATATGAAGGCTTTGCCGATGGAAGGCCTAACTTCTAAGACTCTTTTCTGATGACTGCTGGGATTTCTGATTTGTGACTTTTATTTATGATATGAGGTAAATAAATTTGTTCAGTTTGTCAGGACTTTGGTGAACATAATGTCAGCTAAACACATGAAGAATTTTCAGCAGCAGGGGTGTTTGTAAACTTTTTGTGTTATCCTCATGCTTCTTTAATTTATGATTTGTATAAAAGTATCAGATGCTAAGGCACTGATGGCTAAAAATTTCTCAATGGGTAGTCTTTTGTAAAGGATCCCTACGAGATGATACATCACATCGTCTTACTAGGTATTCATTATGTTACAGCTCTAATCATTCAACTCTTTTGGGAGTACTCTCTTTTGTATTTGGACATAACCATAATCATACTTCCAAAAAGCCATGAGGAATTTATTTATATTAGTTTAATAAATTAGCTGGCTTACTATAGTAGATAAAATGATGGATTATCACTTACAAAAGAAAAGCATTTTTTTCTGGCCCTACAGTGGAATGATCTTCCTATGCCTCAGTTATATCTACCTATGGCATCTAAATATTTTATTTATTGCCCTTTTAGCACAGCTTGAAATCAGAGAGCCAGTAGTTTAAAGAGGGATTATTTTGAAATTAAAAAATAATAAAACCACTCCAAAGTTCTTCCTCGGGTTTTATTCAATCTGATTTAGCTTTGTCTAAATGGGGGTTTCTTCAGTTTCATCCATGAAACTTAATGTTGGGGAGCTCCTCCCCACCTCCCCTACCCCAGCCCCTGTGAAGGCCTGATTCATCCATTTCTATGATAAAACCTGCAAGATTAATGAGCTGCACTGACTAGCCACAGGCAGAACTGGAAAAGCTCTACAATCCTTTACCTATCTATAGAACAGGGGATAACCACTGCACCTTGTGGACTGATCAATGGCACCACAAACATAATGCCAGACCTTCACACATCTGCATTAGTATTTCTTCCTAAGTTCCCTTCAGGTCCCAGGTCACTGCCAGTGTCTGAGAGGCAATTGTAGGGCATCCTAGCAAGAAGGTGGAAATTGAGAGGTCTGTTGCTCTGATTGACACAGCTTTGGCTGGTTGCTCATTTTCAGTTTCAGAATTGCTCTCTACAGTGTGATTTGAGTGATTTAGTAGACCATAGACATTTGAGTGTGAAGAGATCTCTGCTGGGGGCTCAAAATAACAGTTGTTATCTTGGCCTTAATTTTAAAGATCATCTGTTATTTCATACTGTTTGTTTCATATTTATTTATCCAAGACAAAAATCAGATATGAAATACCTATTCTTCCCACAGCTTTTTTTAATAACCCATCCCTCAATAGCATTGTTGGCAAAAACATTTTCTGCAGGGAATGAAATGGCTCCTGTGGTGAAATCTGAATGCTAGCACTGCCTCTGTCTTAATTTACCTTGAGTCTTTGGTGCTTGGCCCTTCCCAGCCCCTCTTCTGGTCTCTGGTGCAATCGTGCTGCTTGTGTAGTGGGAGATGCTCAGCCCCTTGAGCCACTGAGCCGTGCTGCATGCACGCTATTAACAGGCAGGACCACTGTAAAAAGTCAGGTTCTCTCCCCACCCATTAAATACCCCGTGCTGTCAGGTTGTAGTCAACCAAAGCCTGAATGCTGTGATTCTTGTAACTTGCTTTTTAGCTTTGTTGGCTGAGCTCAAGAAACTGCTATGTAGTCCAAAAACTGGAGGTTTTTTGTAAAAGATCCAGGAAGTCTTGCATACCTCTTGGTAATTTTTTAACTTTGTCCTATGCATCCTGGATTAGCAAATGCTCTAAACACCATCTGCCACCATTTTAAGGAGCATTAGGAGTTTTAAAAGCTTATCTGAGATGATTAGAGTAGCAAGTCAGCACGTTTCTGGTAATATGTGAGGGGTGTAATTGCCTACAAAGCACCATCTGAAATAGCAGTGAGTTTAACCATGCTCATTTTCACTTGCTACAGTACCATTCAAACTGAATAGGAGATATATCAGTGGTTGGGAGGGGTCATAAGATCAGGTCCTTCTTGATTTTAAATTATTAATGGAATATGATACTAGTTAACTTCTCATGGTTTTCAGTATAGCTTAGCACTACCAATACTTTCAAAGTTTTCAAATTTGGATACAATGAACATCATAACATTTAAAAAACCCAACATACTGTTCTCCTTATTTTCTCTACAGTTATGTGTAAATAATGAGAAGGGATGCATTAAATACGATCTCATTCTAGACATCTGTAATGTCTATGCCTGAACTGCTCCTCCTAGACTCCATTTTATAGCCACTGGAGAGAAACAACAAGCAGGAATCATCTAATGAGTTTTAGATGTCTACTTTAGGGTGAGATGAATCCTGTCCTGAAAGTGCCTGTCTCTCCCCAGTGACTATAAAGGGAACTTAGAGTGATTCACTCAGGTGCAGGCACGTACATTTGGTTAGATGAATTCTCACTTGGGGTCTAGCTGTTCTGCAGCTAGATATTTGGAATTGAAAAAAATAAGTTGGCTCAGTTTGCAGATTTAGTAACAGAGAAAAGCTATGCAAGCTAACTTTAATTATGAATGTTGCACACATTGATATTATAATGATGATGTGATTTTCTAATTCAAAATTCTACTTGGAATATAGAGTGGTTTTATAAGAAAACATTTTAAACCAGTTTTCTCTTTTAGAAATCAGGCTTGGACTGAAAGCCACAGGTAAAATTGCTTGGCAACAATTCTTAGAAAAATTCCAGGGTCCTGGGATAACCTTCGAAAACAGCAGACAACTCCTATGAGAAAAAAAATATGAGGAAGCATGAAGTTCCTTTTATGGAAGTAACCTGTGGAAAAAGAAGAAGTGTATCCATTCAATGATCACCCTTCATTAAATTCAGTTAAAAAAATCTTTTGGCAATGCTTTCTCTAGGTGCACTCTTATTTTAAACCCTGTCAAACTCTGAGCCTTAATGAGTTGATTTGTTCCTCCTGCTCTGAGAAGAAAATGATGAGCAAAAGAGGGTGAGACATGAAAGCATTGCGAAGACTGTCTTTTTTCCTCTTTCAGATTAAATCCAGATAGAGGAGATGAAGCTTTCTCCAGTGAGTGACACTGTTCTTCAGAAGCTGTGCAGATACATCCAAGATGCTTACCCTTCTTTAAAGCAGGGATTCCTTATGCTCAATGAAGTAAGAGCAATTATTTTTAGGTGTTTCCTCAGTTAATTATTCTTACAGCTAAGCATTTGTATCTTATATCTGCTTCAAAGTAATCTGCTGGTTGCCAGGCTTTGTTTTCTGTTACCGCAGCAAGCAGAGTCTGGTTTTCAAGTTTCCTTAACATAGATATGTGCAACTGGGGACTAAATAATCTGTAACAACCTCTCTGATAAACAAAAATTATTGATCTCCTACAATTTCACTGGAAGTCACATTGGCCAGTTCTTTAATCATCCCTGTGGCTGCCTTTGAACCCCTGCTAGTTCTTCTGTATATTTCATGAAATGTTATGACAGAAATGAGAATTGGTGCTTTCATAGAAGTTGCACTGGTACCAGAAAATATAAGTAATATAACTTCTCAGATACTGTTAAGTGTTCCTCTGTTTCTATATCCAAGGATTGCCCAAGTCCCTTGTGCCTAACATCATAGTGGCAATTTACTTATACTTCGATTATACATTATGACCTGCAAATCTTTAAGAGTAACTGCTCCTTATAGTTAAGATCCCTCTTCTCTTCTGGCATATTTTCTCCATTTCTCATTGCAAGAATTCATTACAAAGCTTATTCTTTCCTTGTGCTGATTCTTCCCAGTCATGCTGTTCTCTTTGTGGTTTGTTCTCTTCATCATTTTACCATTCCATTTGTCTTTCAGTTATCTATGGTTGTCTCATGTTTTAAAGTTTCTGGGTTGGTTTTTTTGGTTTGGTTTTTTTTTTTTTTCAGGTTATTTGTACATGTGTCTGTGTATATATATGTATATAAATATATATATAGAAAGGAAGAGATATGTTTACTCTGTTAGAGACACATGTATACATCCATGGGTGCATAAAATGGACATATAGCACGGGGCTAAAAATCAGCCCCTACAAGACTGCATTTGAAACAAGCCTGCTTGAGAATGAGTTATTATCTACAATTCCATTTGAAGGTTTCTGTTATCTGGTTCTGTTATCTGTCACACCTGTTTGATATCTGTCATTTGCATCCACAGTGCTCTCATTTCTAAGTCAAAATGGCATGCCACTAGGCATAAGTAAGGTGTACCATTGCCTTAGGCAGCAGACTGCCCCGTGACAGTAGTGCAGGCAGAGCCCAAAGCCTGTTTTGCCTCTGCTAGAGTCCTGGACACCCCTATTAGCTGCTACTTCCAAGAGAGTGATCTAGATGTGTTAATTTGCAGCTGTTGGCATCCCTATGTTGACTGGTACCACTGGTTATTTCATATTAGGCATTATATCCTGATTATGCAGGGTTAATTTCCAAACCTGGCTCTATGTTTCCTCTCCCCACCATTCCTCCTGCTAAGGGCTGTCTCTAGGCCTAAGTGGATCGCCTCCTCTTGATGCCTACAGCAATCTGTCATAAAGTGTGGTAGCTCCCGGAAAAGGTGGTTTCCTTATTGGTTAAATGAAATGTGATAACTACTGGCTTTGACACTTAATGAAGAGGGAATGAAATGAAAAATGTTCAGTCTCACATGATCAACACAAGAAAAGTCTTCTTGGATGTCATATTTCCTTTTCACACCAAGATCTGCTTAGCAATATTTAGCAAATACTATTCTCCTGCGAAGCTGCTGTATGCGATACTTCAACAGAGCAGTGACCTCACCAGTGAAATCATTATTAATGTCTAAACATGTGAATTTGTAACATTCCTAAATATTTCTTTAACTGTGCAAGTGGGTATTCAGCTACTGTGCAAAACCCGTGTAAACCAAGTACGTCTTACAGTTAACAAGTTTCTTGCTCTTTTCTTTTTTTCAGAGGTAGAAATAGATTTGCACTTGAATGTCTTCTGTTCCAGGACTTAAATATATCCATGTTCTTATCTAAATAGATTCATGCAGCATACTCCTGATTCTTCATCACATCACTGCCCAGCCCACAAGCAACTGCCTGCTCCCTTTTTCTTCTAACTGATGTTTTTTCAGAATTGTTCTTGGTGTGTTGGAGTCTAAAATGCTACCGGTCCTGACCTGTTAAGTAGCAGTGTTTACTAATGTGCACACTAGAAATGCAATGTTCCCTGTAACTATACTGCAAATTTGACTTTAAAATGCTGAACCAGATTGATGTTTTATAAAAGGATGAATGAAGCACACTTTGATGTTCTTTCATGAGTCTTGCGATACTTTGTGATTTACTTTAAAACTCAGATCCTAGAAAAAAACAGTTATACGAGTGTTTCAACACTAAAGAATTAATAATTAAACAACTTCTCCAGCATTCTAGAATGTTTTCAGAAAGTTTCTTCATATATTTTGAAACACAGAAACAAAAAGTCATTAAAAATTATTTCAGTGGGCAATATTCAATATAAATTAGTTGAGCTTTTTAAAAACAAGAAATGTCATTACTGTATGTCATTTTTTATACATACCATTATATGGAGTGCATTTTTTGATAGCTCTTGTTATTGATCAAAATGTCGTGTCACAGTCACCTGAGGCATTGGCATTTGTGTCATTTGAAGATGCAACATCAATTTTTATTATAAATTTCATACTGTTGCATCTCCTGCAAATTTAGAAATTTAAAATTACAGTATCAAGTTGCAGTTTTTTACCTGCATTATTTAATTGTTTGTTTGTTTTGTGGGGGTGGGGTCTCTTTTAAAAGGAGATTTCTCACCTCAGGGCAAGGAATTCAAGTATTGGAAAGTCTCCTAACTCAAGTCTTTAGATGCATCAGATTAATAAAAGAAATTAGACTGTTTCTCTCTTGTACTGAAACGTGGCATCAGGCAAACTTCAGTGTTCCTGGCTTTATAAAATGCTTAAAGGAGCATACCTAGTGTTTTTAATATTATATCTAAATACTACAGAACATAAATACTTATTTAACATTACCTGGTGAAGGCGACTGATTGGTTGTGATTGACATTTAAATTAAAGATAGGCATTAATATGTGCAGGATAAGGCTACACCTTAATCTGAGATACAGCATTTTGAAAAAGAAGGGAGGTGTCCTAAGTGTCTACATCCAAATATACTGCTTAGCAATAAGTATACATCCCCACGGTCCCTGTCCACCCAAGAGAAATTATTGCTGAGGCACATATCTTCTGATAAAGGGGTAAAATCAGTGTGATAGATAAAGTTAATGAGAATCAGAACTGTGTAGTGATTATTATAAGCTCATATTATATAATATAAACAGAGAATGCTATCATGTACTTGTAAAAGGTTGTTCATCTGACAGGTAGACTGGAACTTAAATATAGTATTGACAATGTTGAGCCTACTGTGTTCATTCCAGTTTGAAAAGTACCTTCATCTTTCCTAGATTTTGGATTGCCTTTTCATGTTTAGTTCTGGATTATGAGCTTTTGATAAGAACTGTCTATCCTTACCAGTTCTGGGGCCCTCACGATGTACAGAACTATACTAAAATGCCTTTCTGTCAGTTTTGATGGAATGTCATCATATGTATATCCCATACACTGGATTGCATGATCATCTCTTTAGTGGACAAGCTGGATTTTTTTTATTACTTTGATTTGCTACATATTGCTCTTCTGAAATTGTGACTCTGTACTTCTAAATTGAATGAGCAAATAATAGAGTAAAAAATTAAAACGCTCAGTCTGGTTGACAGAAGCTAAAGGAGCACTGGGCATATCTTCAGAAGAACTATTGGCATTTTTTATTAGATGTTTTTATATAGATGATATATCACAATCCCTTTCTAATATAATTACATAAAGACTGTTCCTTTAAGCTCTGCAGTATTTCATCTATATACATACATATATGACCACAAAAAGAAAGAATTCACCTAGAAACTTACAGGAAAAGAAATCAGTTTAATACATTGCAGTAGATAATAATTATGCTTACAGCATTCAGGACATGATTCAGTAATGCACTTTATTACATTATTTTAATTCATTTATTGGACTGGAGCATTACTGAATGAAATTGTTTACAAAGATAGAGGTACTGGAAACGGTGGAAAAACAGGCAGAAGAAAGAATTATTTAATCCCCTGCATCTGAAGCCTTCCACAGTGAAATAAATACTTGTGAGAATAGTTTATAATTATACATAACATCATTATTTTTTTGTTGGAATAGACCAGTACATCCCCAGTCACATCACTGACGCTGGACTGACTGACTTAGGTAATGGCCTGGGCAATAAAATTAAATCTTTTGGGGTAAATAAAATTGAACTTGCATGGTAGCCAAATAAGCAAATGCAACCTGCTTAATAAATCCTGATGCTGCATATCTTAAGTTTCTTATATTATCTAAGGTTTGTACAAATGTAATATATTTTTATCAAAACAGATATTCCATCTTCATGGGTAAGACCTAGACATTCTGCACAACTGCTTTTTGTAAAGTACAAGCTATCAGATTCCCTAACTTATTTACTGGGGGAGGTAGGTATATTATCAGGTTTTGCTTCCATATGATTTAATGCAGTGACAACAGTCTCTAAAGAAAATTCAAATACCAGATAGTAGTTTCACAAGACCATTATCTTTTGATTGCCAGACTTTAAAGTGTTTCCCAGACCGACTGATGAAGTAAATAATTGCTTATCCTCTATATTATTACTGCCACCCTGGATCTCTGTGGGGGACTAAAGGGAAAGGGAATTTTCTTAGGGTGAATTTTATGAACAGAAAGATATTTTTTTAGTGCTTAGCCAAGAAAACTGAATCACTGAAGGAACTATTTACTCCTAATTTTTCTGTTATTGTTCCAAAGCCTTTATTCCACTTTCTTCTTTTCTCCCCATTATCTTTCCTCAGGTTTCTTTAGAGAAAATAAAGAAACAATAAAAAAAAAAAAAAAAAAGAAAGAAAGAAAAGTTCAGGAACAAAACTGAAATTACAAAATGCAATAGACAGTTGAAGGAAAGAGTTGGTACAAACCCATATTTAAAACTTTCTCACATAATTTCTGGATATTTCTTGCCATGGGAATTGAGAGAAAAAACTATACCTTAAGTGTAGCAAAATAACAGTAGCCTATTTCTCCTGCATGAAGACATCCATTGCCCATTACCTTACAGTCCAAATGAGTATCCTTTGGCATGATAGTGTGACTGGGTACCCGACCCTGGATAAAGATTCTTTCTGAGAGCTAACTGACCCTCAGAAGCCAGGTCAAGAATGTCAGCAGACCTAGCCTAACACCATACCTATTTAAAGGATGCATAAACAGATACAAAGGAAGCATAAGAAAAGAAAGGAGGTCCAACAACAGTAGGTCTCAAGAGTTTTGAATTAACCAACTCTCAACAGTCAGAATTTCTCAGTGCTCACCATGTACTTATAATTGTATCTTTAACTGAAATCTCTGCAAGGACCAAAGTGTTTGCATTTACTCTTGCCTTACAGACTTATGGATGACATCTGACAACTGCAACCTTATAAAAAGATGTGCTCAGAATATAAAATGTTTAGTTGAGATTTTGCTTGTTGTTCTGAAGTTAATAATGAAGAAAATCCTGCTACAGATGTGAGAGCGCATCTGCCTAATAAATTTAGGCTCATGAGCCATCTATGAATATGCTGAGAGCTGTATTAGGATCTAATAGCAGACATTACTTGATGGACTTTTGTGTGGACTTAAGGCAATGGTTGAAGTACATGCTAACAGCAACTTAGACTCAATTTCACTCAGCTGAGCCAAGTTTACTCAGACCCAGCATGTATGCAGTCAGACACAACTTTGTGTGAACACTGGTTAGAGACCAGATAAGGCATGAAATGCCGATCATAAACTGACCTGAATGTGAGCTGGTTTGTGCAAAGCAAGTTTACATATCCATTCACTTGTAGCACATTTTACCAACAAACTAATCTAACCCGAGGTAATGGAAAGATCATTTTAGTTTCGTTCCTATAATCTTAGCTTTCCATCCAACAAGTATTCCACTTGTATGTTCACTGGGAACTGGAGTATATTCAGGCTATTGAAACAGCTATAGGGTTGTCAGTTATTGTAGGCCAGGATGATATATGAGTGTTGAATGCCATGTTGGAATCAGCATTGCTTTAGTAGATGCTAAGTCTTTTTTGTGTATGCTTTCTTTTTTTTGTCTTAGAAATGAGATGGAAAGATCACAAGAAACTACCTTCATCATGCTTTATGTAACTTGGTGTTTCAAATGAAAAACATAGACTTCTAGGAGTTAATTGAGATAATTGATCCAGAACAGACACTTTGACTACCATGATTTTTGGGGCTTGTTTGAAGAAAAAGAATTAGTAGAAAGCGTTTACTTTTAATTCTGTAATCATAAGCTCTTTTATAATGGCTGTGGCAAAGCTGGATTATGTTTTGGTAAACCGTTATGCTCTGCATACAGTTGTCAACATTAGTAAGGTCACATTTATTCCAACAATGGAATAATCATAACCAGCACTTCAAGATATTTATTTTTTCCTGAAGTATCAACTGGAAAGCAATCTCATACTTTTACTCCAGCAGAATCACTAGCTCACACCTGTGCATACAGCAGAGGAAGAACAGTAGTAGCACTTCTCAGCTTTCAGTTGTCAGATCTGTTTTGCCAGTATTTTGCTGTTTCTTGTTTTATCCTTTTTTTTTTTTTTTTATAATATATCTTGGTTCAAAACATATGCTATACTACACACACAGACATTGCATATATTCTGGGTACAGTTCTGACACCTTCTGAATTTGCAATCATCTTGCAATTTTTTTTCTTTAGAACCATTCACTGGAGGTACAGAGTGGTTTTACGCTGTGCATTGTCCATTTCTTCTGACAGAAATAAATCAGTATTTTTTTTGCTTACTGAATTATCCTAAGAAGCAGGTCAATCTCCAGTTTGCAAATCTACTTCCTAATATTAAGAAGTTGCTCATAATTTTCAATATCATCTTTTAGGTTTGCATTAGTATGTCAACGGACTAACTTCATATTTAGCTTTGTTTTAGGTAGTCTTGATAGTGTTTATGAGAGATACCAAAGGAGCACATTAATGTCAAAAGAGATACAAAAAGAAGGTATCATTAAACAGCCCTGAATGGTGTGCATTGCTGTGAAACACTTCAATGTTAGGAGCTGAAACAAGCTGCTTTCCACTCTGATTGATCAACAAAAGCAACATTCGATGTAGCAGCTCAAGTCACTTCCAGCTGGTTTTGAGAAGAATAATGGTATGGCTGAAATTCTGGGGCAAATTTTAGTAGCTGTAAAATTAGCATGCTGGAGAAAATGCAAATGCTGACAGGGCCTACACGTGCAACTGATGTGCACACTAAGTGGGATTTACAAATTAAGCTGGTTAGAGTCTAATTAGAGGTGTACACAGATTATTAGTCATTTTCTCATGGAAAATAAGCATCCCAGATGATGTAAATGCTAGCATGAGGGAAGACAGGTAAAGGAAATGTTAAGCATCACAGGACATCGTCACCTTGGGATGAAATACCACCAGTGATGGCACAGTAGCCACGCATGATGTTGGCAGTTCTGGTTTCACACACGGGACGTGTTTCTGCCCAGAGAAGTAGGTCTGTTCTGGGCTCTGCGGCTGGGTTTGTACCCTGCTCTTTACGAAAAGTAGCTACGAATAAGCCTGAGTGTCTGGGAATTCTTTTGTTGTGTGACTGAGTAGTGATGCCAGCTCCACCAATATGGCTCATCCTGTAGAAAAGGCAGATTACAGGTTGTATTAATCAAAGAGGACAACTTTTTCAAGAAATATCTTCATTTTTATCATTCCTCTAGGAATTTTTTTGGTCAGAGGAATCTTAAAAGCAGGAACAGGCAGAGCCAGAACCTGGAATGAGCCTAGGTCCCCAGTCACCTAAGACAACCCATGGGGCATCTCAACGTCCTTCCTTTCACCCGAAAGCTTGCGTAGTACAGTGTTTGGTCAGAACTTCAGCTATGCTGAGATTTTTTATCAAAATAGGATCCTGGTTTTGTTTCTTCTCAGAAACTTCTGTTTTTAATATACGCAATTTGCAAGTGAAAAACACTTTTATTCTAACTGCTAGTGCTACAGACAGATCCTAAAGTGAGTTCAGTAAGCCAGATTTTGTCATTATTTTCCCCCTGTGCAAGCCCATTGTCTTCTAATTATGCCCTGAGTAAGCCGAGTGCCACTTTCAATTCATTCAGTCCTTGTGGATTTTGTTTTAGAGGACTGAGGGGAGAAACAGAAAAAGCTCTATGTTAGTGTCAGTCAGTATACATGACTCTTCAGTCACTTCAAGAAGCAGATGTATAAAGTGAGATGTATGCTTTCTTGATGTCACTTTTCAGTCAGTTTTCAGAACAAATATTTTCAAGGGTAAATTTTGGGCCTATGCAGCATTATGCTTTGAAATTAGTACACTAAAAATATTTTAGTTGAACATAATTTTGTTTCAAATTAGATGGTTCATGGAAAGCTTAATGGAACAAACCAAGCAAAGAAGCACACTCTTCTTGTAGTTTGTAATACTGTAAGTGGTAGCATATTCATTTTCAGTAACTGTTGGTCTTCCAACATTAGATTTATCATTTCAGTACATTTTTTCATGTGGTAATGCTATCATAGTTTAACCTCAGTGACTTCCTTTTTTCTTTCCTGCGTTACTAATTCATTTGGTTGTTAGGTGGGAAAGATCCTTTCAGGTGAAAACACAGAAAACTGAAAAGATTTCCATTAGGCTTTGCAGTCCTATGAACCTAAGCATACTGGCACTATTAACAGAAGTCATCTAAGAAAAGTCCTAGAGCTGTGTTGTCCCTCCTTGTCAGATCCACAGTCTATGAAGTAAGTTGATGATGTCTGCGTTCTAAGAGATTTAATGTAATTCCTTTTCTTATCGTATCTTTCTTCCTGTCTTTTAATACAGCAGCTATAGCTGAAGGCATTAAACATTTTGGTTTGCCTTAAGCATATAGAAAAGATTGGTGGAAAAGATCGCTATTTCTTGTATGATCAGCTTGTAAATCCCTTATTTATTTTCACAACAATTCCATGTTGGAAACTCTTGGGAGTTTGACACTATTTCAGCATTTCAAAGGTGAAACAAGCTTTTTTTACAAAGGAAGAACTGGTGTGCTGAAGATCCAAGTCATTATCAAAGATTATTTAGTAGTTCCAAACACAATGTAATAAAAAATTAATTAAATTAATATTTTGTCTTTCCTCAGTAGACTATTGTAAAGAAGAAGGAATTGAAATTTAATATTGTCAATATGATATTTCATTTCCAATACCAGCAGGCTCCCCAAAGTGGGGAGTCATAAGAGCTACAAGCATGGGGAGCATTAGGTCAAAATATCTATGTCCAAAGAAGAGGGGATTGTAATCAGCATTTTATTGCAGTAACATTTCAGTCAGGTTATAATCGGGTCTAATCTACTCTCTCAGAAGCTCTAGTTTTCTCTGCTTACTGCCAGTGACTTTCAGAAAGAAGGGGAATTCTTTTGTACCCTTGAAAACATAATAGGAAAATCAAAGAAATCAGGTCCAGCCTGACCCTTACAACCCAGCGTCCTGCTGATCATTGTGTTTGAGCAGCAAACACAACAGCATCAATAGGAAATGGCTTTTGGAAAATAATCTTTGATCCTGAAATATGAATGAGCATGAGCGTGATCAGTAAAACCAATTCTACTGTATGCATTTTCTTTTCTATAAATGTCTTAGAGAAAACTTTGGGTGTTGTATATTGGGTTCATAAAAGTCATGTTCCCAGCACAGTATGTTATAACTATATGCTTTCATCATCTGTCAGTTTTATAGCTCTGTGTTGTGTAGTATATAATTAGTGGTCATTGATCATAAACAAGTAATTATCCTTTGAATTACCTGGGACACAGCAGTTGTACAATTTTCTAAATAATGTTTCTACCATTATTCGTGTCAAGGAAAGATCTGTATTGAAAAGTGGTCTTCACTTGAAATTCTAAAAATTCCCTAAAAGTAATATAGAATAAGGTAACGAGAGGCGAACTGTATAAGTTTCAGTCATTCATCGTTGTGGTCAATGGCTGCTTTGCTTTCATTTTGAAAGGATCCAAGATAAACCTCAAGGATTAGTCTAGTGAAATGCTGAACGCTGAGGCTGCATTCTAGCAAAGCCTAGGAAGAATACTTCTAGGGTTTCTGTTACGGTGAACATTGGGCACACTGTATATTTGCATTATTGAATTGTGGCATTGTTGAAACATGCAGATAACTGTGTTTAGCAAAGAGAGATGGGCAACACTACAGATGGGTAAAGTCTGGAATCCTTTCAAGGGAATAACATCTAAAATACACATCTATATGGTAAGATTTGCATTCCACTTTCAAAGACATTCATGGACACAGAGTCTTGCATTGGCCATGTTCAGTCCATGAAAACAGTTTCACACACCGTGCTATTAATTCTTCACAAGCAAACATTTCTAAAGGCACCTGTTTGTTTTTAGCAGTATCATTCATCAGGGTTGTGTTCTAGAGTGTTGATGACCACACTGGAGAGGAATTTAATTCTTATAATAAGATGAAGAGAGAATTTATACTCAACCAGGAAATAGATGGCACACTTGATTGGAGAGGTATTTGGGTTTCAGATAAATGAGTAACAATATGGCTAAGTAAGTTAGAATGGCTCATCCAGAGATGAAGAGATAGAAAAATCCTTTGTTGTAACCTACTTTTAGAGCTGTCATTCTATGATTTAGGCTGACTCCTTAAAAACACGTTTTGACCTGCATCTGTTTACCAATCTACATTTCTTTGTTTCGAATTTGGTATTAATATTTGTATTTAATCTTATTTAAGACTATTCTAGGAAAATGTTGTGGATTATTCAGAGGAACAGTGGATGGCACTGTTCATTCGCTGCTCTAAAGTAGTAAGAAACACCAGGTTTAAAAAGGCTGCATTTTAAAATAATAAGGGAAAAAAAAAAAAGAAAGAAGTAATTGACTCCTCCAAATGCATATACACTGGGCTTAAGACTATTACATCTGTGCTGGCAATGTCATAACCAGATCGGGTTTTTAGCACGGGTGCTTTAAGGGATGCAGGGTTTTTGAGCAAAAGGTGATGAAGTGATTGAATTACATTCTGAATTCCAGTGGTTCAGCTACATCAGTCTTATTTATTTGAAATGATACTTCTGCTTTGGGGGGCTTCTACTATAATAGGACTTTTGCATTGATGTGACTCATCCTGAGGCACTTGAGGACAATACGGCTATCGCTGCAGCAGAATAGCTGGCATGCTTGTCCCAGATGGCTTCCTGTGAGATGACATTCAGACTGGGGAAAAGAGGGAACAAATTTTAAGGGCATTTGGAAGCCTTTTATGGTTTAGACTCACAAAGCAGATGTTGCTCTGTAGTGTTCACAGCCACTTTCTATGTGAAGGCTACACTTGTTTTAGCTGAGCAAAGCTTCACAATTACTAGAAAACGGAGACACTTTCCTCTCCCTCTCACTCCCCCTGACACTTTCTCCCCTGCAGTGTGTGGTGACACGGAGTGCACTAGATTTTTCAAAAGAAATGAAAGGTTTGATTTGTTTTTCCTTTCCTAAGAAGGAAGACATTGAGGCACTTGATATGTTAAGTTGCAAGTGCTTTTTTACTACAGGTATTTTTTTTGTGTCAGTCAAAATAGAACAGGCACTTGGAATAAGTAGAGTGCAGAGAATGCCATGCATCCCTAGCACAAGGGCAGGAGCCTTCTGCTTTCATCCAGGAATGCCCCAAAGCTTTATGCACATGAATGAAATCCTGTAAAGCTGATCAGCTCAGTGAAGTAGCAATACAGTGATGACAAGGGCTCTGATTCATGAGCTCTGGTAATTTATACAGGAATGACTTAAGAGGGTATTTTAACAAGCCCAGGGAACTACTAAATCGACCTCTTCACTGAAGTTACCCTCAGAATAACAGAAAGGGCTGAACAGTATGTCTGCTCCTGGGCTGCTAAGGTGCACATCCAGGAGTAATAACTTGGGCCACTAGTGACTTCGTGTTATATTCATTTGCCAGGTAGCAACTTAAGGTAAACAAGGGCCTTCATTCATGATTTCTGACAGATTTCATTGTGCAGTGGCTGTGATTCTAAGTCCCTCTTCCATCAGTCCAGCTGAATTTGACAGGTCAGTGTCAGGTGAGCCAAGTTTCTTCCAAGTGTCCATCGTATAATCCAAGCATTGATTACATAAGGTATTCACAAAGTGTAACTGTACGCAGGGAGAGGCTTGTGTCCTTAGGCTCCTTCTAGAGTCAATGGAGCTCTTCCAGAATGACAGTGGGTTTAAGTTAGTTCCCTGCTTTTCTGTAAGCTACAAAGGAGCCTGGGAAAACTAATTTCCAGTGCCTAAGGATAGCCTTCAGAGCAATGCCCTTAACTATATATGGAAAGGAACTGTATTACTTTGATTGTCATTGCCTTAAGACATTTGTATTACGCATTGTTCTCAACCCCCCATATTATTTCAAATTCTTATTTTATCCAGGTTATGCTATAAATACAAAGATAACTCTTCTGATGGAATCTTTCACAAGATGCTTTTTGATAACTTAAAAGCTGCTCTTCTTTCTGGTGACTTAAATGGTAGCAGCTCACATATATCAAAGGAAAAAAAAAACCAAAGAGAAGAAAAAAGACAAACAGAATCTTCAAAAAAAGTACTGTTATTACAGACAATTTTCTATTTAATGCAAAGAAAAAATATGTATGGAAAGACTTTCAGATAGACTGAGGATACATGCTGGTTTTCTAATGGTAAGCACTGTCCTGGGCTGATCTCTCATTTCAGAGAGATATATTCAAAATTGTACAACAATCAAAGCATTGCATCAGGAGAGCAAACACACATGGATCATTCATCAAAGAATCTAGGATGCAGGTAAAAACGGTTGAGCTCACATTACAGGCTCCACAAGGATTATATCTCACTGCACCATTCAAAAACTGGGGGTTTGCCCTCTAGATAACATCTGAAGAGAAAGCTTGTGACCCTCTGTAAAATCAGTGGGGCTCATTACTCAGGAGCCTAATTTGACCATGCTCAGAGGATCAGGAACTCAGGCACATCTGATGGCTGTGACTACTGCAGGCCATAGCTACTGCCTCCAACTGAACCAGCATCATTGATAGTGGCATCCAGGTTGTGAAGATGTACAATTTACTGATTCTCCTCACTTTTTACTTTTGAATATATGTAAATGCATGCATAATCTGGGGTGGTGATGGGGGAATTGCAAACTTTCCTTTGTAATGTGAGGTGTTTCTCTTAACAATATTTTTTTCTTATGTTTGCATGATAAACTACATTTGTGGTCACACATGGGACACATTTCCTTTCACTTGAACCTAGATAATGCTTTACTCTAATATGTCCACGCTCACTGCCTGCCCTCCCCAATTTTTAGGCTGGTGTTCTGCTCCATGAAACAGAATGCCCTATGCAAAGCTCACGTTTCTGTTAACAGCTCTCACGACAGGAGCATGCCCTGTCTTGCCCCAGAGCCTCCTCAGACTTCTTTTGTTTCTTCTTCAGTGATCTCACCTTTTTGTGTTTCTTAAGTCCTCATCTGAATCCCCTCCAGAGCAGCTCTAGGGATTGCCTTGTCTGTGCATTAACATGTCAGAACTGGCAGCTTATTCCTATGGCTCAAAAAGCCCATTTCTGCTGTCTCTCTTCTGTTGTCTCAGAGCATTGCCACAGGCTCTCCACACACCTCTCAAAGGAGGGCAGATGTTGCAGGGACACCAAACATAGATATAAACAATAAACTCTGAGCTCTGATGCTGAGTATCAATTTCAGCACTGCTCTTAATACAACCTGAAGCAAAGCTCTCACAAAAATAATTTGTAGGCCCACCAGGACCTTCATGATTCTGTCATGAACACAAAGAAATTGGCAGCGGGTATTTGGCATCTGAATCAGCAATATGAGGCATAAAATGCCTGCTGAAGGACACTAATGAAGGACAGCTTGCATTCACCAAAATTCACTTACCACTCCAGCCAAACCCTGCTTTAAATAGGCAAAACAGAGGAGGAGCATGCTATTCATCTTCTGAAGGCCTCTCAGGCACCGCAACATCTTTCTGTCTCTCCTAGCGAGGTCTTGGGGAGGTATAACCTGCTGGGACATTTTATAAAAGACTACAATCTCCTTTACCTTCTTGCCAAGGTGACTATTGGCTATAATGCCTTTAAACTGCTTTATGCACTGTGGTCAGTTGCTAGTGGTCAGTTTCTATCTATTGGAAGGAACTCAACAGTTTGGAAACATTACCTGGCTACCTGCCAGCAATTCGTGTGGGACAAGTTCTCAGCCATATGGCTTGAGTTATTTTATTATGTCAGGCCCACGCAGGAGGGAGACAATCCCTTGCTACAGAAAGCCCAGGTGTACCAAATCTGACCTTTCATTTATGCCATTAATTATGACAAGAGCTATCGTTTTAGGCATTCTGACAAGCTTAAAACAGAACCTTTGGATGTTCAGCTCCTGAATTAGTCAGTATTTTGGAGCTATGTCAGGTAAGTTGCTCCTTCTGTAGCTGTAATCAGTGGTTTGCATCTCCCCAGTTCCTCTTGTCCCAGGGATGTCTGTGTTGGCCAAGTCAGTTCTGGTACCAACAATTTCTAAGCCTTCTAGTCTGGAGTTCAAGACTTCTGCCCCTCCTGAAGTTGCTGAAATGACACTTCAGTATCCCTATGAATCTTACTGTTACCGCTTTCCTGGTTATAATGGCTGTGTGGCTCTCATTCTCTCTTTAGCGAGAATTTGTAATTAGTAATGAAGAAGAAAATTAGTCTCTAGGAAAGCAAGCTTAGTCTCTTTCTTACCAAAGTTGTGATTTTGGACCAATGGTCTGCAGATGGAATCCTGTAAGCAATTTAACAGGTTGGGGTGGTTAAAGTGTCACTACATGTGAAAGATCCTGTTCCACAATGGCATTCTTAATCCTCTGGACTTCTAGCAGACTGCATCTGTCTCTGAAACTCTTTCCTAATTTGCTTTGTAAGACACTAGGAAACATCTAAGACTTATTTTTACTGAGGTTCAATTCCATTTCTACTGACAGACTATCAGAGAGCTGGCAAGATGAAAAAAAATGCAGATGATCCACCACCACAGAATAGAGTTCTGTCCACAGGGAACATTACTCTGAACTCAAGATAGATAAATCAGTGGTCTCACTAATAAATATATCTCTGTCCCTAACATCTGCTGAGACACCGTCTGGAGCTTTATCCATACCTTCAGCTAGCATTCTGGCTGTTGAAGTAGACAGTTAGGTTAGGTTTGTCAGGCCTGAATGAAGAACTTTGCCACCCAGACCCAGTGAGATAGGAATGTGCAGGGAGTAGGGTTTGGTGTGTCACATAGTTGGTAAATGTACTGTGGCTTATTACCTGAAGGTAGAAAAATAACGTAATTCTCACTGAGTAATTCAAGCTGGCAGCTGGGTAAGAGACAGCACATGGCTAGCCCAGAGAAGCACATACGCTGATTACTTGGCTAGCTGGGAATGGATAGAAGAGGGAATGTCTCTCCCTTCCCAGCTAGGAGCATAAAGAGTCTCTCTCCTTTGCATGACTGTCAATTTCACAGAACTTGCAAGCGCTCTGTCTGAAGACCCCGCACCCCTCTCAAGTTTGACTGAAATTGGTAGATGGACTCCAAATTTAGGGGGAAGGCTGACAGATGTGAATGAAAAGGGAGAGTGTATTATTCTTCTTTCCCTAAGAAACCAAGGTAAAAGTAGTGCTGGTTGGAGGAAAGTATAATTTAAAATATAAGCTGCCTGAAATCAGGGTAGATCTTGAAGATCCCTCGTGGCTCTTGTTTCTCTCAGCAGGCTTTGAACTCTTTGTGACTCTGTAATTACTGCCTGAAAGTAGGAATAGATTTCTTAGAAATATGTCAGTAACTCTCCAGTTCTTTTCCTTCCCTCTTTTTAAAGCTAGGTAGTGTGTTTGCTTTTCTGCATAAATTTGGGAGACAATTTTAGGCAGTTATTTAAGAACCAATATGAACACATTGTGATATTCTGTAGTTTGTTCTTTCCTTATTTTTTATTACCATTCACTGTTTAAGCAATTAATACTAATATATTATGTATTATATATGTTATATACATACAGAATCATAGAACAGTTAGGGTTGGAAAGGACCTTAAGATCATCTAGTTTCAACCCCCCTCCCATGGGCAGGGACACCTCACACTAAACCACACCATCCAAAGCTCTGTCCAACCCTTCTTTGAACACCGCCAGGGATGGAGCATTCACAACTTCCCTGGGCAACCCATTCCAGTGCCTCAGCACTCTTACAGTAAAGAAGTTCTTCCTTATATCCAATCTAAACTTCCCTTGTTTAAGTTTTAACCCATTACCCCTTGTCCTACAACTACAGTCCCTAATGAAGAGTCCCTCCCCGGCATCCTCATAGGCCCCCTTCAGGTACTGGAAGATTTCTATGAGGTCTCCACGCAGCCTTCTCTTCTCCAGGCTGAACAGCCCCAACTTCCTCAGCCTGTCTTCATACAGGAGGTGCTCCAGTCCCTGATCATTCTCGTGGCCCTCCTCTGGACTTGTTCCAACAGTTCCATGTCCCTTTTATGTTGAGGACACCCGAACTGCACACAATACTCCAGGTGAGGTCTCACAAGAGCAGAGTAGAGGGGCAGGATCACCTCCTTCGACCTGCTGGTCACGCTCCTTTTGATGCAGCCCAGGATACGGTTGGCTTTCTGGGCTGTGAGCGCACACTGAAGTCGGCTCATGTTCATTTTCTCATCAACCAACACCCCCAAGTCCTTCTCCGCAGGGCTGCTCTGAATCTCTTCTCTGCCCAACCTGTAGCTGTGCCTGGGATTGCTCCGACCCAGGTGTAGGACCTTGCACTTGTCGTGGTTGAACTTCATAAGGTTGGCATCAGCCCACCTCACAAGCGTGTCAAGGTCCCTCTGGATGGCATCCCTTCCCTGCAGCATATCAACCGGACCACACAGCTTGGTGTCATCGGCAAACTTGCTGAGGGCGCACTCAATCCCACTGTCCATATATATATATATATGTTATATATATATATGATAATACTAATATATATATATAAATATGTTATATGTTACTCTTCATCCAAGACCAATACAAAAAGAGGCTTTAGGTGCTTCATCATCCTAATTGAAATCTGTCAGTATATTTCCTTTTCTGTTGAACACAATGATAATTTTTTTCTTGATCCCTCTTCTATTACTGAAGCATCTCTAGAGTGAGTTCTCATTACTCTTAATATTTTTTATATTGAATCTCACATTGTGTTGTGGCCTTTCAGATTTTGGATGTATATACTCACACTTCTCTCTTCTACTGTGACAGCATGTTTCACTGATGCACTGACAGCTCTCCTTAAGTTATTTCCCTTTTAGATCCATTTCCCATAAGACTTTAGCTCCTTGAAAAGGTAGAAATCTACCTTTTTTCACTATTCTACTACGTTTCTTTTACAAGTGTCATAAACACTGTCATTCCATCAACATTCCTGCCTAAGTTGTATTTCACCTTTTCAAGAAGTTTCTCTGTGTTAATTAGGATAAAATTTGGAAAGACTTTCCCTTCACTAGATTTTGCAGCATCAACAGGATGACACATTCTGATAATCTGCTGGACAGCCTACGTTCTGCTGTAATCATTACCCATCCAATTACAGCTAGCTTTCTCTTTTACCCTGGATGATTTTGCCACTTCTATATTTTTATTTTTTTTTTCTACAGGCAAAAATCTCCAAATCTCCAAGAGCTTCAAATCCAAATCCTGTTTTCCCTGTTGGGATGTATAGTAGGCATCTTACCATTGCAGCATGCATTCTCACAGGGTTTTATCAGTAGAACTCAAATAGGGCTGAATTTATTGAAGTGTAAAATTCCGAGATCTTCCAAGAAACATAAGGATGTCCATGTCACCTTTTTTATACCATGTTTTTTACATTCATGTACTGACAACCAGCAGGCTTGATCCATTCTGTTCGGCTTTGTCTATTCCATGACCCTGTAATGTATAACCCTATATCAAGTAGTTTTAGGTCCTCAGCTGAGTGGCTGTTGATACCTTCCTGTGAGCTTTTATGTCAGCTCCTTCCTTCAATCTAGTCTAAGGCTTCCCTAGTATTTTATAAAGCTAGTAGATAAAGAGAGCTTTTTGTGAATAAACCCCTGACAGGGAAGATGGTCTTTTAGATTACATCCTTCAAGTAATCACTCATTTGTAGGACACGTCCAGCCTTTGCTTCAGTCTTGAACTTCGATAAGGAGGAAGGATATAAAGAACATTTAAATTTATCTTCATCACCTGTCCTGTAATTACTTTTTCATTTTCACAGGGTCACTCATGGCAAGGCCAGTGTTGATAGGCAGGAGAATACAATAATCAGTGCTATGGAACAGGTAAAGCTGGTGAAGTTTTGGCAACCTCTTGCATTCAGGCAAGATAGCAGATATCAGAAGACTATGTGCCTTCAGCAGATGAGTCCATCTAAGAGCCTCAGAAGGGAGTTACCAGTCATTGTCACCTTTTGATCCTTTTGGGAAGGCTTAATCTTCTGTGTGCTGCTCAGATCGAAGTAAAACTCTTTTCATTAGCATATTTTTAGAATAAGAGTTAAAATGCTAAGATTATCTTCAAGTTTAGGGAGAACTATAAAACACACTTAGTAAATCTATAAAGTAAGACTGCTGAGTATTTCTGCATTTTGCTTATATGGAAATACATCCTTTAAAATTTAATGAAAATAATTGTTCTAACTTTCATTTTCATGGGTTATAGTAAATCCATGGCAGATATAAAATAGGTACACGTGGGACACATTACATGCCCTTTAATTTAAATTCTTTTCTGTCTTTGGAAGTTATTAAATACTTAATTTTTATTTATTTTAATGTCCTATTGGTGAAGGTTGTGGTATTTCAACAAGATGAGTATATAGTCCATATATATGGACTTTTTATAAGGCCCAAGAAAGAAAGATATTCTTGCCATTCCTCCAAAGGGAAAAAGGGTGGAAGCAATTTATTTGGAATCCAGAAAAAGAGAAAAAGACATAAGAGATATTTTTCCTTTTAAAGTCAATTGAAAGATTTTCATTAACTTCTTTCATCTTAGCTTAGCCATCTCACATTAACTGAGGAAGTATTAAAGGACAATGGTGGCTCCTTAGCTGATGTAGAAACTTGGGATCATTAGAAACTAAGCCTGTGATCTGGAGGTCAAGTATCTCTATTTTGAAAATAAATACTTCAGAGCAGCATCAGTCAATTTTTGGGTTGTTTGGGGTTTTTCCTCTTTTCTGTAAAGCAAGCAATACATAAGAAATGTTTGCACAATATAAAGAATCATAGAATAGTTAGGGTTGGAAAGGATCTTAAGATCATCTAGTTCCAACCCCCCTCCCATGGGCAGGGACACCTCACACTAAACCATGCCACCCAAGGCTCTGTCCAGCCCAGCCTTGAACACTGCGAGGGATGAAGCATTCACAAATTTCTTGGGCAACCCATTTCAGTGCCTCAGCACCCTTACAGTAAAGAACTTCCTTACATCCAATCTAAACTTCCCTTGTTTAAGTTTTAACCCGTTACCCCTTGTCCTGTCACTACAGTCCCTAATGAAGAGTCCCTCCCCAGCATCCTTACAGTCCCCCTTCGGGTACTGGAAGGCTGCAATGAGGTCTGCACGCAGCCTTCTCTTCTCCAGGATGAACAGCCCCAACTTTCTCAGCCTGTCTTCATACGGGAGGTGCTCCAGTCCCCTGATCATCCTCGTGGCCCTCCTCTGGACTTGTTCCAGCAGTTCCATGTCCTTTTTATGTTGAGGACACCAGAACTGCACACAATACTCCAGGTGAGGTCTCACAAGAGCAGAGTAGAGGGGCAGGATCACCTCCTTCGACCTGCTGGTCACGCTCCTTTTGATGCAGCCCAGGACACAGTTGGCTTTCTGGGCTGCAAGAGCACTGCACGCTCATGTTCATTTTCTCATCGACCAGCACCCCAAGTCCTTCTCCACAGCCTTGGAATATCTCTCTCTATATATATAACTAATTATATATATTATAGATATATATATTATATATATAGATATAGGCCTTGGAATCACTATCTCTAACTTGATCAACCCTTCACTTTGTTTTATGGCAAAGAAGTTTCTTCAATGTTTATCTCCTTTTTTGTCATTAAAGCAGTCTTCTTCATTATTGCTGAATCAAATGTTTGAAACTACAAAAAATAAGTGACTTGTCTTCATGTACAATCTTTCAATTTTAGAATTAAGCAGATTGAAGATCAAGCTAAAAAATGCGCCCAGAATAGAACTGTTGATGAAGTAATTAGAAGGCTGAAGGACAGGGTGATACAACAGGCAGCAACTATTAAAGACAGCTTTTTTGCTTGTAACAAGCAATTACATGGGAAAATTAATAACACTGGCTTACAGAAGGTAAGGGAAGTGTTAGATATTTTTCTCTCCCGTACTTTCCCAGAAAGAGACTTCTTGTCTTGGCAACGTGCTTGCTCACACAGCTAGAGTTGAATCCTCTAGGGTTGTTTCTGTTACTGATGAGCTAAACAAGTCTCATGCAGGTTGAATCCTCCAGAACTCATCATCAGGTACTGATGAGCTAAACAAGTCTTATGCAAGTTATTGCATGAGAAAGAATCTCAACTTGTCTTTAAAGACATAAAATTGTCATCCTGTAGCAGCACTACACCTTGAAAGCTTCAACTGCTTCTAGTCGTTAAAAAGAACACGTATGAATTGGGACTGGCAAGACACAGTTGGGACTTGGTCTAATATCAACCAACAACATACCTCTTATGTGGATTGAGTGGGCATACCTTAAAGAATCACCTAAGCCTTAACTCAGAGTCCATAAACTGACTTTGAACTTCTGGAGTGGTAGCTGGTAGGAACTGGGTACAGGTAGATGAAGAATAAGATTCTTAATAGATGGAGCATGATACTTCAGGGAGAATGATTGAAGCTAATTTTACACCATCTTTTAGAATGCTGAGCGTCAGCTTCCTCTGAACTGCTCTTGGACTGCAGTGTGGCTCGTAACCACACTGGGTCTAGGGGGTACCCCTTGGGGTCCCCTGCTCTCTTCCTTGCTCACTCTTGCTCTACTTTCAAAGAAACCTACAGTGATTGTTACAGGGAAATATCCTCCAGACATGCAGTAGCATTTCAGGGCATAGACCGGTCCCCAACAAGAGAGAGAAACTTTCTGTGGCTTGAATTCAGTGTACTTGAATTCAGTGAATTTGATCATGTTGTAAATTTCCAACATTATTATTTGATGTTGGGTAGTTTCTGAAACTGGCTTAGCTGATTTGGGTACAGCATCTGAGTGCTGAGAGGATCCACAATAATACAAACGTATTGAAATTGTATAGTTTTTACTTGCCAAGACTTCCAATTGAATTTTGTATGTGCCTCTTTTGAGGTAGGGTTTTCTGAGGTATTCCCAGAGCACATTGCAGACTTGATGGCTTATCTGAGTGCATGTTGTGCTTTGGACGGACTTGTGAGGTCATGGATTTGGGATTGTAGCTGTGATGCTGATGGCACCCAGAAGAACATTTCTTTCTTTTCACATTTCAAGCAAAATTCTTTGCTGAAAGTTGAGACTGGGAAGAAAAAGAGACACGATGGCAGTAATATTTCTCTAGTCTTCCTCAGTGTGCGAGCTGCTGCTGAATAGTGTTCTGACAGTAATGCATACTCTGCCTTTTGTCCAGGTGCTGAAATAAAGTAAGAGTCAGCAAGGATTAAATCAGAACTGTACCTCTGAAAGTGGCTTGCATAGTCCCTGGAGAAAGTTTGTCCTAATCTGTTTTTACTTTGGTTCAGTAATACACATACTCTCCCTTCCATGTACCATGGACTGTACAAGTTGTTACCAGCTACAGTTGCAGGGCCAAATGTACTGACTGTAAGGAGATGACAAGCTGTTTTCTTTTCTCCCCTTCTCAACATAGATCTCAACATAGACCCATGAGGTATGCAATCCACATCATATGGCAGCACGAACGCCTTTACTATAGAGCCTTCTCCCACAGACACTATAGCTGCATTCAGGCACACATCTTTTTACCCTCCAGTGGATATCTTTCTGCAGTTGGTGTAGGAAGTGAAATTGCTTTGAAATGAAGAGGAGGGAAAGCATATACAAAATTTTCCATTTTTCTCACTATTTTCTTGTTAACAATATTCTTATTAAGAATGTGTAAAGCTGCAACCCATCTTCCTATACAGATCTGACATCTGTAGCACCTACCTTTGGGACATTAGCTTTGGTTGCTGCAATTCACACTACAGTGTGATACCTAAGAGGCTTATATGTTGCCTGCAGCTAATGCACTAACATGCATTTTGGCAATGTTAGACAGAACAAATTCATTCTACCTGCTGCTTTTTCGTCTGCGTTGGCTGTCTGTGTACAACTCACATTTAAGGTATTTGTATAGCACCAGAAGCTACTGAACAGTTAGTCTTTGTGATTTCATTATTCTTTTATTACACTACAGATGATGCGTTTCTCAAGTTTTGGCAATGCACAAAAGATAAAATATCATCATGTATCTGCAGCCAGGTATATGCATCACTGCATTGTGATGTTCTTGGACCCTGCAAGCTCAGGAGAGTCCAGCTGAGTGGAATATTGCCCTGCTGCTGCAGCTTATTATCACTCATAAGGGGCATGCTTCCCTGCTACAGCCTTCTGCTTTGCCTTGTGCCGAGTGAAATAAGCGTAACCTGGCATGACTGAGGATGAGAGCTCTCTGCAGATAAGGAGGATTAAAAGGAATTCTTCATCAGAACTGAAGTGACTGACTACCTATGTCTCTGGTAACTGACTGGGCATATATGTTTGCGGTCTGAAACTGATTCTCCATCACTCATAGTCTGTAAAGATTTCTGCACCTTTTGCTAAAGAAAGGGTCTTTCCTCATCATCATATAGGTAGAATTCCAAGTGGGAGTTTTCATTAATTTCCATGACAATTCTACAAAGATGTTCATTAATCCCTGCCCTGGAAGAACAGCTGCTTTTCATCCCAGAGTTTACAGAGTCTCAGTGGTCGATAAAGAACATTTAGAAATGTGGCAGGCATTGTGGAGAATCTACATTGTCTTCCAACTGTTGTTTCAGAAGGAAGTAGGATTCTCTGTATCACATCTGCCAGCTGCATGTAGATGTTTCAGATATATAAGGTTATTGCAAATGATGCAGGCAATATGGTATGTCCAAGTGCATCTAGGTGGGTAGGTTGTGAGGTGTATTGGGGTGCCACTGAAGTTAAAGTAATCTACAGCGTTAGGCTGTTCTTTGGATCCAGACTCTGTAGCTGTAGGCAATCTCATTGCCCTCCTTATTGGGACTTTTGAAACTGCTGCTCTGATCTACAGCTTCGTTTAGAGCAGCCAGGCAGCTACTGTACAACTGGGCAGAGTTGCTTGTCCTCAGAGGTGGAATAGGTTACTCAAACAGTAACAGCATAGTGTGGCAGTGGTAAACATAAAAGCATACTTGATTTCTGATTTGTTATTTCAGAACAACCCATAGATGTGGGCAAAATCTGTCTGCCCAATTTGGAACTGGATAAGCTCTGTTTAATTGTAAAACATTATGTTACAACAACAGCATTAAGGGTTAGGCAGAATGCACCCTTTCATTCCTCTGAAGGCTAATTAATCTTGCTGTGCCTGAATAACCAAAAAATGAAAACATAAAATCAGCAGTTAACCTTTGCAGGGTTATACTAACCCCGTTGGTTCTCTGCGTTTTTCTTTACGGCTTACAGCATACAGACACCTTTTAGCTGCTTGCCTGTGGAATGCCGAAGGTGTGAGGCAGGTTAGTGAAGGGGGATGCTGAGCTCCACCTCCTTTACCAAAGGGTAACATAGTACTCTGGCTTCACCGTCTGGCTTTCCTAGGAACAGGGAGAGTAGGCACAGACCCTGCTTTTGCACCTTTGGACTAATTTTTAATTGGACTAGTTGTCTAATGTTTATGATAGTTCAAAATCAGGAATATGGTTACTGAAGCTCTGTCAGGGGTCCGGAGGTAATATCCACAGTTTGTGTGTGCGCCTTCACTTTTGTGAAGGATTACAATATCTCCTCCATGTAAGGTTGTCATCAATCTTCATCCTTTAAATAAGACTTAGAAACTATGACTTTTGTGAGCCATTCAGCACAGGTCAGTGACCTAGTTGTTCAATTTAGCATGACTTAATCTTGAATGCAGTTTTCACAGAGTTTTATCACTTTTTTCTCTAGATGAAAGTGCTAATAATTGAGACTGTAGCCACCAAAATTAGTATTATGACTAATTCTCTCCAGCTTTGATTAGATTTGCGCAGCCAGATTTCTTTATCGCTACTATTAAGCATTTGATCTGATGGTAAATACTTGTTCAACAGAACATAAAATGTACTTGCTTATTCAGAAGCTTTACATTCAGACAAAGGAATGATAATTTCCTAATTATTCTCACTTTTTTAACACTCCTTATGCTGTTCAGCTATTTAATGATTTTTTTCTTTTAATCTGTACAATTAACTAAAATATAATGGCGAGACGAATAGCTGTAGGAACACTTGGAAAGTCAGGACAGAGCGGTGCAGGACAGTTATAAAGAAATACACCCAAATCAGGAGTTACAAAGCAGCTGAAGGAAATGAAAGGTTTGGAGAAAGCCCTCAGAAGCAGCAGGGGCTGCAACTACAGCTTTCAAGGAAACAGGAGGTGGGAGTAGAAGAAAATGAACGACCCCTCCTCAGTTGACTGCCAGGTAATGGTAAGAGGGCACAATGGGAGACTGCTGGTACTGTGGAGTGCTCCACCTCTTGGACGCACTGAGTTTTGAGGGTCTGCTAAAAAACACCCAGAAGGAAACATGGGAGACATGCAGGAAGATCAGAAAGCTCCTTGCCAAAATAGATTACCTAAAATGGATCCCCAAATCAGTTTTGAAGAGCAGCCATGCAGAATGAATTGTGCCTCCACCTTACTGCAGCTGTATGTGGTTCAGGGGCCTGAATCCATTCTACGGCATTTGTTGTCCAGCAGGTAGTTGTGGCAGGCTCCTGGGAAAAAGTGGTAGCAGCAAATTCTACAAATTACAGTTTTCCTCCGGTCTGCTAAATGAGCTAATGCCGCTTTTTACTCTCCAGGTGAAGTTCAATCTTAGCCTGTCAAGCGGTGCTTTTGCTTAAAATGCCAGTCTCAAAAACATAGTAAAATTTTATTCTCTATCTCTTTCCATATAGAACTGAAGTTGTACGGAATAGATCTATATATTAATGGCTTACTATAAATGCAAGGAAGAGAGATCAAATTTCAAAGTAATTTCAAGTTGAGCCATACGATAAAACACCCAGATATTAACTATTCAAATTGGTATATTAAGCAAGAAAATGTGCCATTATATAACTTCTTTTATTTCTCTTCTAACAGGTGTTAGAAGATCATGGCATGCCAGAGGATGACAGTCAATTTAATTTACTAACAGAAAAGATAGGGTTACCAGATGGAGGGTTGAGTTATCTGGATTTCGTGGTAATACTGGAACATAAAGGTTTTTTAGCAGCAATAAAGCATGAAAAAAACCCTTTCCTGGAAGATCCAGAACTTTTCTCTTCCAAGGAAAGGATATTGGTGAAATTAGGAAGAGATCAGTGATAAGATTTTTAGCACCCAGATTAACTTCCTGTCTGTAGTGCTTTGATTCCTGATCCAGATAAGATGCCAAGTATCTAACTGGAGAGAAGCTGGAACATGCGGGATGTGAAGTAACTATACACAGATAGATACTATGGAGTTGTCACTAACAGATTGCAAAAAGTAATTTACTGATTGCTCTGTCTTGAGTAGATCCTTGTCCTCAGCATTTCTAACTCTTATTCACAGTCTTGGAATTATGCTGTATCCTAAATTACAGTGGATGATTTTAAAGTAGTGGTGTCCAGCAACTTTTTCTGTTGTGAGTAAAAAGCCAGAAGACAGCAACTAGTCCTTTCAGGAAAGATAGATATGATAGTAAGCCATTAGTGATGAGTTTTAGTGGCAGTATATACATCTGGAGCTCTGTGGTGTGGTCTGGTTACTTATTGGTTTGTGGGTTTAATTAAAATTACTGCTTTTGAAAGCTAAAGCTGTTAAGGGGCATTGCTACTAGAGAACATTGAAATGTTGTTATCTATAATGTAATTGACAGTTTTATTAGAGTATCAAGAATCCCAGTGAGAGAGCAAGGTTTACTGTTTGCGTGTCCACCCACATAATGAGGATGTGGTCTTCAGTGATTTACTATTGTTGAGGAATGAATACTAGAGGAATATATTCATAATTTGGGAGTACAATTTTTCACTCAGCTACTTGCCTTACCCTATCTGTAGTTTCACTGATTTCAAGGCACTGTAAGGGGTTTGATTTTCAACTCTTAAAAATGAAGCTGATGGAATATGAACTGATTGGATAGGGGGGAACCCTGAGTGCAGACTAAAGCTAGTAAGTAATTATTCATTTCTCCTTTCTTTTATACTCATGTTTTAAGTCCAGATTTTACGGGTAAAATTCTGATGCCACTGAAGACAACGGCAGTTTTGCCATTGGCTTCAAGGCCTATTTTAACTTCAGTATTATGCCTCTTATTTTTCCTCAGAGGTGCACATTTACCTTTCTCACACTGTTCCTATTATTTTCTGCTGCCATTATTTCTTTTAGAACTAAGACAAGAGGGAGAGCTGACTTGTGGCTGGCTGACATAATATTCAGTTTTTTCTGTATTCAGTCCTAGAAGCTCAGAAGTTTGTGAATATAGTCGGCTAATCATCTGTCCACCAAAATATGTGTGCCTTCATCCAATAGCTTAATAAAAGATGTTTAAAACAGGTTAACCTCAGGAAAAATGAGTGTGCCAGCTCTTTGATTTAAATCAAGAATCAACAGTATTTTGACTGTATTTAAAGTTTTTGCTTTTGCCAATTATGAGAATCACAGCTTTTCTTTCGACACATTACTATATCTCATAGCTGTAAAAGGAAGTGTGACCCACATTTAACATAAAGCAAGTCTCCGAAATCAGAAGGCAAAGAAAAAACCTTAACTTCTATTTCCAACAATTCGTGGTTCACTGGGGTGGAGGGTGGTCTGAGACCTGATTTTCTTCTTATAAGCTTTAGTGGGAAGGCAACACGAGTACAAATTTTCTTGACTAGATTTCAATAGAAATTGAAATTTAAAAAAGGGAAGGACAGTGCATGTCTGTAGGGGGGAGTAGGACTTAAAGGGTAAAATCAGGAGAGATTGAAATGATGCAGTGAATACTATTTAGTGATTCTTCAGTAGTTGCAAAGGCTCTTGTGTGTCACTATGTAAATCTTAAAGAAAATAAATTTTTCTTTAGAACAGGCCATTAGCATTTTTTTTTAATCAGTCAGGAGTAAGGTGTAGTAAAATGTCAGTGGGTACATTTTTCTTTGCAAGTTTTTCCCATTTTAAAATCTGATGTGAATTACTTCAGTTCTCTATGGCTCATATGTTGCAGAAAAAAAATCTAAAATGCTCAAAAGGCTACAAAAGATGCTTAGTCTCTTTTTCCCCAGAAGCACGGCAAAATAGGTTCCTAGAGTATCACTGCACAATGAGCAGAAGAAATCAGATCTGTAACAGTGACCAAAATAGCTTTTCTGTAGCCTAAAAGTAACCTAGCCCTTCAGGACTGGAAGTATATGATTGCCCTTTTGGGAAGCTGACTCTCTCCCTTTCCTGATCCTTCTGGCCTTTGGGATAAGAAATTTGTGACAATATGAAGCTGCTGTTTGTGCAGGGCTGAGTCTTGCCAGAGCAGAACATCAGGCAAAACAGGATCAGGGGTGACGCTCTGTTAAGTCAGGAGCGTTTTGATGGCAGATCTCCTGAAATAACTCACATCGGTTCAGACTGGAGGAGGGCTTAGCCAGGATAGAATTGCTCCAGGGAATATGGTCTAGTGTGCAGTGGTTGTGCTGCAGAGTCAAAGATGTAACAAATTACTTTTGCTGACACTGTCTGCAATTCCTGTGTTCCCTCACTGAGACAGACAGGCCGTATGACAGCAAGTCATGGCTTTCACAGGGCTCTTTTTCTCTTCCTCCAGTCTGATACCTCCCTTTCTCAAAGCAGTCAGGCACCAAAAAAGGCGAAAGCAAAAGAAAAACACTGTGTCTTAGCTGTGATTTCTTCAGTTGAGATTACCTTCTTCACTTTGTGCTGAGAAAACTATAGCAGCTGAGGCCACTATTGTAAATTCTGTGGACACCACTAATACTGCATACAGCTATTGGACTTCGTCGTGTTTGGGCTGTAAAGAATACAAATGCAGGGGTGTTTGTTTTATTTATGTTATATTACTGTGCTATTTTCCGAGATGTTAAATATCATCTTTTTGATGTTTGATATACTTTGATTTCATTATTGCCGGTGCCAGTTTGAATGGGCCAGGAGCTACACTATATAACAGCCCAAACCGCAGAGTAAATGATGTTAAATTCACTACATGAGTGCTGAAGAATGTCTCAGTCAACTTAATGATAAACTGATGGAAGTCTATAGGGTAAATACATTGAGCCACAGTTTGCTTTTGGCAGTGTAGCTGGTTGTCATTTTGATACAAACATTTGTTGGTTTGGAGGAGCTGTCAGGAAAGTTACTCTAAAATTATGTTGGATATCTTGTCTTCTGTTTTCTCAGAAACTTCCAGTTCAAATATATTCAGTTTTAGAGGCAAAAAGTTTGGTTTGGTTTGTTTGTTTTTTTTTTTTTTTTCACTAATTGGCTTCTCTATAGCCTTCACCAGGAAAATAAGACCTTGGTTATTTTTTCCATCCTTTTGTGAGCACAGCTATTAAAGCTTCTACAATTAGAAAAAAATAACTGCGTTCTACTCAATCATGGAATGATCCATCTCTTCACGAGAATGATCTTTCAAGAAGTTCGTGGTCCCTAAATTTTGCCACACAGTGATATTAATTGAGGTGGGGGGTTTTTGCATTTTTCTAAGTTTGCTCATTATTTTTTGCAATTCCCATTCAAATGTAGTCCTTGAATTCCCATCATGGATATGTACAGAGTAAGAGAGATCACATTTTACAGAGGAGAGAAGAGACAGTCCTTACCCTTTTGCTCAGTCCATCCCACCCCTATTTCCTGGGGAAGTGGAAAGATCATTCAGGAATGGGATCCTCTGTGCAAACCAGCTTGGACATCCCTAGTGAAGTTGATCATATTGAGCAATGCTACTTCAGATTTCTGAAGAACTACACCTTTTTTTTTGATCATTTTGCAACTATTTTAATGGAAGAAGCTTTGCAGCTGGTACATCGATAGCTGTGAACTCTCTCTTCATTACAGGTTTTCTAAGGGTGCGCACAGGTTGAAATGAGGTATCTCTTAGTATAGTACTGATGGAAAGTGGAGGTTAATTTGCAAGTTTGCATGAGGGTGGCTTTTTGATGCTCTTACTTTTGCTCAGTTCTGTACGTGCTTGAGATGAAAGCAGAAAGACTGCAGTTTAACATGAACTTTCCCAAGTGTTTAGTAAGGCAGTATTATAAATGCTTTGTATTCTCAAATGGCATTAAAATACTTGCCTGTCGTCAAAACAAGTCTAGAACAAACATTTGTTATTTATGTTTAAAAACATGTAGTTGACATGTTAAATATATTTAGTTAAATATTCCTTGTTAGGACACCTATTCTGCCTTCCATAAGACAGACAGTACTCACAACGATATCATCAACCTGCTTGACTTTCAGCAACTCTTGGGCAGCTTTCTGCTTCATCTTAGAGATGAGGCATTCCTTTGACTCCTTGGTTTGTCAGGAATGAACCTGACCTCCGTGTTAAATTACCAAGAATTCTGTCAACTGTTCCACACCCAAGAAACTATGGAGGAACCTCGTCATCTCATGCCACCTCACAAGTAAGATAAAGTTGTATAGTGCTTAAAGTAATCTGATGTGTTTACAGAAATGGATACACTGTGTGAAAATTTCTATTGGGTATAACTGAAAAAAAAGATACTATTAAAATATGTCTTTATTAAGATGAAGTTGGGTGGCTTTACCAAGTTCTCAGTGATTTATAAGTCCATTAAGCCAGATATTGAATCCACTACTGGGTTAAAATGCCTGAACTACCTCTGGGGACTGTTTAAGTCTGTAAGGTCAAACATGTACACTGGTTCTGGAGTTGGAACCTTGGAGCTGAGTTAGCCTCCAAACAGGACAACTTGGCTGCGACTTCCAAGTAGCGGAATTTGGAATATGGTTTGGGAATCAGATGACTTTTTGGATCAAGGAGCAGCCAGGGTATCAGGTGTCTAGCATAATGTCTGTCAAATCTGAAACTAATGTTGTTGGTGTAGATTACAGTAGCTCAAAGCCTCATTGTCCAGACCTTTATACTGCCAGGGCACTGAGAGTAGACAAGATCGGGGGGTGCATAGAAGCACCAAGATACAGTGAATTGGGTGGAGGATAGAAGAAATGTGCTGCAGCCTCCCTTCCTGTGAAAAGTGATCCTGCTTAAAATGTCTGGAACTTTAAAGTTTGAGCTCAACTTTAATGATGAACAGTGTTTAGGCACTAAAAAATTCATTATAAAAACTCAGTGTGAAACTCTGTTTAACTGTGCAAACAGAGATAAATTCATAAAAATAATGACAAGATACAGCAGGACTGCAAAAAGCTCCTGATCAGCAACTCATCTCCGCTGTGGCAGTGAAGATGTGATATATACACATAGGATTATTTCCCAGTTTTCATTAGTCTTTTACAGCATTGCTGTTGGCTCTGATGTTGGTAATATTTATCTGCTTGGTTTGTTTTTCTTTTTTCCTAAATTGGACAAGTTGGCGAATCAAGGACATCAGCCCAAAATAAGAAAGGAAACTGATCACAGAATCACAGAATCCCAAGGGTTGGAAGGGACCTAAAAAGATCATCTAGTCCAACCCCCCTGCAAGAGCAGGGTAACCTACAGTACATCACACAGGAGCTTGTCCAGGCGGGCCTTGAATATCTCCAGTGTAGGAGACTCCACAACCCCCCTGGGCAACCTGTTCCAGTGCTCTGTCACTCTTACAGTAAAGAAGTTCTTCCTGATGTTAACGTGGAACTTCCTATGTTCCAGTTTACACCCACTGCCCCTTGTCCTATCACTAGATATCACTGAAAAAAGCCTAGCTCCATCATCCTGACACCTACCCTTCACATATTTGTAAACATTGATGAGGTCACCCCTCAGTCTCCTCTTTTGCAAGCTAAAGAGACCCAGCTCCCTCAGCCTCTCCTCATAAGGGAGATGTTCCACTCCCTTAATCATCTTTGTGGCTCTGCGCTGGACTCCTTCAAGCAATTCCCTGTCCTTCTTGAACAGAGGGGCCCAGAACTGGACGCAATATTCCAGATGCGGCCTCACCAAGGCTGAGTAGAGGGGGAGGAGAACCTCTCTTGACCTACTAACCACTCCCTTTCTAATGCACCCTAAGATGCCATTTGCCTTCTTGGCCACAAGAGCACATTGCTGGCTCATGGTCATCCTCCTATCCACCAGGACCCCCAGGTCCCTTTCCCCTTCACTACTTTCCAGCAGGTCAACCCCCAACCTGTACTGGTACATGGGGTTGTTCTTCCCCAGATGCAAGACTCTACACTTGCCCTTGTTAAATTTCATCAAGTTTCTCCCCGCCCAACTCTCCAGCCTGTCCAGGTCTCGCTGAATGGCAGCACAGTCCTCTGGTGTGTCAGCCACTCCTCCCAGTTTTGTGTCATCAGCAAACTTGCTGAGGGTGCACTCAGTTCCCTCATCCAGGTCATTGATGAAAATATTAAACAGCACCGGTCCCAGCACCGACCCCTGAGGAACTCCACTAGTCACAGACCTCCAGCTAGATTCTGCGCCATTGACCACAACTCTCTGCCTTCTTCCTTTCAACCAGTTCTCGATCCACCTCACTACTTGATCATCAAGCCCACACTTCCTTAGCTTATCTATGAGGATGCTGTGGGAGACAGTATCAAATGCCTTACTGAAATCAAGAAAAACTACATCTACCGCTCTACCATCATCCCTCCACCTAGTCACTTCCTCATAGAAGGCTATAAGGTTGGTCATACATGACTTCCCCCTCATAAAACCATGTTGGCTGATGATGATTGAGTCTTGCTAACACTTGGAATCTGAGACCAATTACTGTTACACTCTTCTGTTTCAGTTTGGACTTAGCAAAAAATTGAAACATTCTGAATACAGTTCCAGAATTTCCTCATTTCAAACACTATTACTTTTTCGGAAGTCCAGCAAAGAAAATAAAGTGATTGATGCCTTAAGAGTGGCTGCATTTCCCTGCTAAGGTTTTAGACTATTTTTGTTGATCGGTTGTTTAGGCTTACAGAATCCTCTCCAGCAGTGGGAGTGGGGAAAACTCAGAACGTTCCCAGGCACCTGTAAAAGATTAGTATGGCATTCGTGTTTCTAAATCCAAAGGGAGCCCTCAGCAAAAGCTTTCAAGGCCCAGAGTCCTAGGAGCTCAGAAGTGCACGAGTTTGCAGTGCTGCAGTTCTCCAGCGCTAAAGTTCCTGTCTGCACATGCCATGGGTGGTACAGAAACTCAGTGGGTGGGTCAAATGTAGTTACCACATTTCTCCTGGTCTGCAGACCCAATATTCCTCTGCCTCTTGTGTGGGAATCTTTGTCAAGGAAGCACATTCCTGAAGGGTGGCTGAACCAGGTTTTGAAGCCATATGTCTGCAGTGTTTCCTTGCAAAGCGATAGCTGGAATAGAAACAGGTACTAGGATGTAGCATGATGAGGGTAGCTGTGTGTTAAGAGAAATAACCAGCCTTTTCTCAGTTTTCTAACTGGAAGTGCTTTGAAAAGCTAAAGAGAATTGGGCACCAAAAGAAGGGCTGCTCTTCTCAGATGAAGGAAGGTGCACCATTGAGACGTAAGGTCCCCTTGATTCTCAAGAAGGCGTGCCCTTACATAGCACGCGGTTCTAGTCGGCTTTCTGTGTACTGCAACAGCTATGCTGGATCCTCATTTGAGGCACCCATATTCCTCTGCATGCTTGGACTCAACCAGAAGCACAAGGGCCCCAGAAATAAGGCACTTGTAATGGTGGCTGGATTTGAAAATGTAAGTCTTACTCCCCAGACTCACAAGCCATGCCTTGGTGACTCATAAAGATAGTTTTGATCTACATTATTGACGTAAATCAAGGATAATCTTGCTGGAGTCACTCCAGGATATAATTGTTTCTGAGATAATTAACTTTTCCTTCTATGCGTATAAATGATCCGTGCTGGCTCTTGAGTTTGAGGGAGAATTGAACAACATTGATTTGAAAATAAATAGGGAATTACAAAATTTAAAACATCTTCGCTAACCTGCAGCTAGGGAAATAAGGCAGTATTTAAAGAATTAAGTTTACACAGATGTGAAGTAACAGTCTTTAATGGGTATCTTAGAAACTAGGAAACAAAACCACCACTACTGTGAAGAACAACAAAAGGGACGAAAACTTGTGGAGATTAAAGATCCCACTAAAGTAAAACATAGTTAGTTGTTATTACATTTTTTTCTTTTCTGAGAAAAAGCCAGATGATAACGGATGCAGAGCTAGCTTGTGATCACGCTCATTACTACCTTGTTATCAAAGCAAGAACCAGATGGCATGACCTAGCAAGGGTAAGAAGAATATTTTCTTTATATAAATAAGCAACACTAATAGTTTTCAGAACATTATGCAATGTTGATCTTCAGATTCTATAAATATTCAAAGAAACCCTTGCAAAATAGCTCATTAATGATAAAAACTTACTATGTGATTAAAAAAATCAACAGTTTGAATAATATTCAAGTTTTGTTAACGATTCTGTTGTAGATGTATATTTCTAAAACTTTCTTCATATTTTACTATTGTTGGGTTTATTTAATGTTTCTATTGGACAAGTAGTAATAATGGGCTTCATCCGAGGCCAGTTTGACTATGTGCTGTACACACATACCTGCTCTTAAGCTGACACCCAGTGCTGTCCAGTACTGTGAATCATTGACTGCAATGCTTACACCATCCAAAAAGACTCTCACTAAACTGTCCTATAAAAATTACATCCACCTTTTTATCTTCTTCAACGTGTTGAATAGTTGCAATATTTGGACAAAAGAGTAGCACAAGGGAAAAGGAATATAATTTTCATTAAATGTTTTTGTAAATCTTAGAATCACAGAATGCTAGAGTGGGGGTGCTGGTTTTATAGAACCACAGAATCATGGAATGGTTTGGGTTGGAAAGGACCTTGAAGATCATCACCATGCCCTGCCATGGGCAAGGACACCTTCTACTAAACCAGGTTGCTCAAAGCCTTGAACACTGCCAGGGATGGGGCAGCCACAACTTGTTCGGGCAACCTCTTCCAGTGCCTCAGCACCCTCACAGTAAGGAACGTCTTCTTGATGTCTAATCGAAATCTCCCCTCTGTCAGCTTAAAGCCACTCCCTTTTGTCTTGTCACTACATGCCCTTGTAAAAAGTCCCTCTCCAGGTTTCTTGTAGGCCCCCTTTGATTACTGAAAAGCTGCTATGAGGTAGGCCTGGTAGTCTCAGTTTGCAAGATGACTGGTAAGAAAAACAATAAACCCAGCCAGCTAGAAACTAAAGCAAATTCAATTCATGCTAGGTATAGAACAAGCTGAGGAAAGAATTTGAAGGTCTGCTATTTACCAGTGCCTTCATCCTCCACTGGCATGCTTCAGCAGTGGGCATACCCACAGCTGCATGCAAGCTTCTCATGATCATATCCCCTGTGTTTGTCATCAGGAAGAAACTTTGTGTGGCAAGTACATCATGTAAACACTTGTGATGACAATCCCAATTCAAGCTTTTGTGAATTGCACATCCATAGCAGAAAGCAGGAAACAGTAAAAATCAAATGAAAACACATTAAAAGATTAAACTCAGACATGCATGATTTTCCATATCTTTCTCAATTCCCATTTTTCATTAAGCTTATAGAGAGATCAAACATTTTGTCAAACTTGTTGGTTCTTATTAGTGAAGATTTATTTTACATTCCAGAGTTTCCAGGAATTTGACAGTGAAGGAAATGGCATTATACAGCCGAGGGACTTGAAGAAAGTCATGTTCAGATTTGGCATTCCAATCACCCCGGAAGAATTTAAGCAGCTTTGGGAAGGTA